>NC_137750.1:10121033-11476533 GCF_963264785.1 Psittacula echo | reverse complement strand
CCCCAAGCTCCAGGCACCACCCTTCGCGGAGCGGAAGAACGGTAAGTGCCTCACCCAGCGGTGTCACGAGAGGGGAGCTGAGGCTGGATAAATGCTGGTGGAGCATCTCTCGCACATGCTGCTTGTGGCTCACCACGGTTTTGGTGGGTGGTGCTTTTGATGGTGTTTCTGATGGCAACATTGAAGTTAACATGGAAGTGGCTCCTCAGCTCGGTGTCTCCAGGTCAGACTTGAGGCAGTTGCTGTGTTATATACCAAGTGTTTGGTATAATTGTGGCTGAACTGTGGATTTCAAGGTCTTAGGAAGAGGCTGGTGTTCGGACACCAGGGGATTTGCAGGGGATTAGGGTGATGTGAATTTGTTCTGTGGAAAAGGAATGGAAAAGGCATTTTGTTTGCAAAGGCACAGATAGACCTGTTCTGCCCTCACAGAGAACTGGATGCTTCAGATAACCTTGCCTTTAGCAAAATTGCTTTAGATCAATGTAACAGAGGGCAGAATTTGGCCTCTGCAAGGGTCACTTGTATTTCCTTGGTCATGGGTCCAGCAGCTAGTCTTGCTGGCAGGTATCGATCTGAGTTTCAGTGGAGATCTGTTGGTAGAAAGCTGATGGACAGAAACCCCCACAATTCAGTGTGGGCAAAGCATGCTCAGGCTGAGGAGCTGTTTGCTATTTCTTTCAGACAACTGTATAATATACGAAATGAAGCAAATTCCTTTTGTGCATGCTAAGGCTTTCAACATTAAGTCCTCAAAATATCATGCAATGTGAAAGCGCAGCTCCAAGGCACTATTTTCACTTTGTGTCTTTCATTGTTTGCATTATTGTACGGAACCCAATTTTTCTCAATCACTATAAATCAGAAATAATCCAAATGATGTCATCATGGCAATGTACTGGTGTCAGACTGGAGTAACACAGCAGAGAACCAGGCCCAGCATCTGCCCACAGTCAGACTTAGTCACACCACTGAGGGCACTTCTTTTTTACAGCCTCAGCTATCAAAGTACCTAACATCATATGATAACACTGAGAAAGACGACACGGGCTTGTAAAGGGGCAAGACTGGTGATGTTTGAAAAAAATCACATTTTCTCTGCAGCTTTCCCACCCTTATTTTCTTTTACATCCATTTTCCCGCATGTTTTTTGCTATGAGAAGGCAAAGAAAGCAATTATCTTCTGTGCCCATAGGTAAAAGCTGACCAGCAGTCGTGCAGATACTGACTGCACTGAGCCCTGCAGCACTGCCAGCATCTGCCTTGAAGCTACCCTGTGTCAGGCAGGTGTCCCACGGGACACTGCTCCATCCCCAGAACCCCTCTGCGCTGGGTCTCTAACTGAGAAGAGCCCCCCACAGTCTGGGCATCCCTCCAGCCCTTTGCTCTCCTCCTCTTGCTGCTTTTCCCTTTCTTTTGCGCATCGAGACAGCGCCGAGGCTCTGCTCTTCCTCCCAGTCCCCGGCTGGGAACAGCCGGCTCCCTTCATCTCACATCATCACGGGAGCTGGGAAGCCCACCAAGTGTCACACGTGTCCTGTGGCACCTGGGCTTGCCTTTGATGTCAGGTTCCCTGGTGGAACAGCTCCCGCAGGGCTGGTGGAGCAGCTTGAGGAGCACCCAGACTGGGAATGAGGAGGGGGGGGATCATCTGTGGGACACAACAGTCACCTCCCTTTGCCCCGCAGGACACTGCAGAGCCCTGAAGCAGGACTGTCCCTGCTCAGGTCCCTTCCTGTCCCATTCCATGCCATTAATTGGGTGGTTGCAGCAGGGACCTTCTACCCCATCAACTCACTGCAGGGTGGAAGCTCACTAGCTGGGATTGCCATGGGGAAAACCCAAGATGTCAATGTCTCCTCATATCCCCATGAAAGGGGTCCTACCCATCCCCACGAAGGGCACCTCTATTGGTGTATTCACCACTCCCACCCTCATCTCACAGATATATGGGGGACATCAGCAAGAGGGAGCAGGGACCCACCATAAAATTATAGGATCATAGAATGGGTTAAGCTGGAAGGGACCTTAAAGCTCCTCCAGCTCTGACCCCTGCCACGGGCAGGGACACCTTCCACTAGAGCAGCTTGCTCCAAGCCCCTGTGTCCAACCTGGCCTTGAACACTGCCAGAGCACAGCTCCTCAGAGATGACCAGCTCCTGCCCAAGTCTGAACTTTCAAACTGCAGTCTTTATCTGACTTAACTTTGATTTAATAAAAACAGTCTAGCTTGAATATTTTTAAATAGAAAAAGAGCCTTTTAACTCTAGTATTATTCAAAAATGGCTGAAGGGATTTCATCTGAATTTGTAAAAATAAATCACCTTTGAGCAAGCAGAAAGCTCTTTCAGCAGGACCTACAAAAACCTAGGATTTAATGCATAGATCCAGGAGAACAGAGACTGGTACCTCTACGACGAGCAGGAATCCTGATTTCTGCCTGGCCAGCTGCAGCCCCAACCCCTGGCCCTTTCCTGCCCCTGCACTGTCAGGCTGCCCTTTCACCATGACTGTGACCAACCCCTCATCCCATACTGCTGATACGCTCATCTGCTCAATCGACATCTCCTCCTCCTGAGTTCTGGTCCACACTGTGAACCAGTGGTCTCGGAACTGAGAACCACTGTGTTCTCAGTGAACACCGTGAGCTGTGGTCTCCGAAAAGCCTAACGCAAGCATGGCTGTGGGTCTTCTTACAGTCACCACTGATGCTGGCTTTAGAAGTGAGATCTGCTTGATCCCCCCCCCCCCCACCTCCCAAGGGTGCTGCAGCATTCAGCTCAGGAATGAGGGACAGTGTCTGCATTGAACAGTGACCCAGAGTCCCACTGTGCAGCTACCAATGTTCATCATGCCCAGATCCAGAGGCGTTTCGTACGTGCATCCTTCACGTCCTAAGCCTCAGTTAGCCACAGGCTCAGTGCTCTCTGACCCCCTGTTTGGGGCTACAAAGGGGTTTCCAGGGCAACCCCCTCTACATGGGGCACAATCACTGGGCTGAGGAAAACAAATATACTCTTTTTGAGACCTCATGTCTGAGTAATGAACTGAGTTGCCTGCTGGTTCCTGACAGCGCCTTAAGCATCGTTAGGATCCATAAGCTGCTTTTCCCTTCCATCTGAAACCCTCCCAGATGTTGACACCAGGCCCAGTAATTGCGCTTTGAGCATCAATGCTCCTAAGATCGTTTTCTTCAGCTGGTAACTGCTTCCATCCCACCGCATCCCACCCCATCCCATCCCACCCCAGCCTGTCCAGTCCATGCTGCACACCTGCACTTCATCTGTGGCAGCTGTGCTGGGAACATCTGTACATTTTCCTTGTCTTCTATGGCTTGCATCAAGACTGCTCATTCCCTTCATGACTGAAAACAATGATTTCTCTGCACACCTTCCCAGCAGTGGAGAAGGCACTGAAGACGCATGCTCTGTGCATGGACTTTGGCCATAGATCTCTCCCAGGGCCTATTTGGCCAGGTGGATTTCAGAAAGAACTTTCTGGTAACACTTGCAATCACAAGAAACGGAGGCAGAGGACATGCAGGAGTTACTTACCGTAGAGCAGCTCCTCTGAAACTGTCTCACACGTGTGCTCAGTGTGTGAGGGGTTAGGCATCCTCTGGTACAGTCCAGACATAGCAAAGTCCCTGCTAAGAGCTACTGTCCCTTGTTCCCTTCACTAGGACTCCGAGAGTGAGATGTGTTTCACTGACAGAGTTGTCAAAGTGTGAGACATCCTGTCTGATCTGAGGAGGTTTCTCTGTCTCAGAACCTCTGTTCAGAGTGGGCTCAGCCCCCTCTGGAGGGTCCCATTTCTCTCCCATGACTATCAGAGTTTCAATGACCAGCTCTGACCAAGACACCTTTTAGAGAAGAGATTCATTTTACCCACGTCCCCACACAGGCGTCTCCAGGTTTGGGTGGCAGAGCTCCCGCTGTGGGTGATGGATCCAGTCCTCAGGCGTGTGGCCAGAGGCCACTGGCACGCTCCTGCAGTTAAGGAGAGCTGAAGAGTTCCCCTTGCGCCTGCTCCGGTTCAGCAGCATGCTTGGTAACTGCTCCTAATGCTTCCACACAGGTTTCCCACTGCTCATTTTGGAAGATAATGTCATGAAACTCTTCTGTTTATTTGTGTAGCGAAATAGACCTGAGCACAGCTCCTTCAGCCCCCTGCAACAAAGGGGAGGATTTGCAAGTGCCCATCTGGTTTGTGTTTAATGTAATGTGCAGAAAGGTTGCACATTTTCAGGACCCGTGTTCATAAGTAGTAGGTTGTACAACAGTTTATTACACAAATGGAGCTTTATATCGCTGGGCTTTGTTGAGCTGCCAGTTGGGATAAAAAAAACCCTAACGTGCTTCATAGGGTCTATCAAGGAAAATTAGAAAGCATTAAATTCTGCTCAAACTATCAGCCCCTGGTGAGCAGGTAATCAAATCCAGAAAGGCTGGTGGGAGGTCAAGGCTTTCTTGCTCTTGGTGTATCTGAATCAATAACTACTATGAAAGGCATGTAAGTAAAACAAACCAAAAAGAGAGATGTCTGACCTAGAAGTCATCATGATATCATGATAGTCCAAAAGAGACAAGATACCTACAGGTTTGGGGAGAAACCCTCACACAGTCTCCACTCAGTTCTTGCGGGGAGCATGTGTTTCCTTTTAAATATCTATTGAAATGGTTATTAAATTACTATCTAGTCCCAGGCAAAATCTAGCCCTTGTTCCACATAGCCAGGTAAGAGGTGTATCTGCAGGAAGGTTTTCCAAATTACCTTTGGATCCAAATCAAACAAATCCTGCAAATGTTGTATTGAACCCAGGTGACATCTAATCCGCAATGAAATATCAGCCTGCAGCCTTGAATTGCACAGCCCAGCTTTAATGCCACTTAAATCAGAACATAAGAACTAAAAGAATTCCAGGAATCTAATGATATAAGCTGTATTTTTAGCGCTGTGAGTGACTTGTGAGAGTGAAACATTGCAGTGACTAAAGATAGCAACAAGCAAGGTTTTCCATGATTTATCACAAGAACGCTCACAGTGAGTTAAAGCCATCGAATGTTGTGATAGCAGCACCTACATGTTGGCGTGTTTTCAAGACAAGTCATTCATAACATATTTGTCACAGAGCAAAGTTTCCATAACACAGCTCTCAGTTGTTTCTCACTTGCACAAACGCCACACACATCACTTTTCTACTAAGGAACCCAGAGGTTCATTTGTTTCCTTAGGATCTATTTTGTTCTCTTAGCTTGGAGGAACCCACTTGTCTGCATGTTTCAAACCTCTCCCAAGCTCTTGGCCTGGCTGAGTGATCAAAGTGGTGGTGGGATTGGATCATAACCCTGCATTGGACCCAGACAGTCGTGGTCCCACTCCATTCCTTGCTGGCCATCTGGAGTTCAGCTGGTTCTTTAATAGGAGCTCACTGAGTGATCCATCACTCCTCCTTGGGGGTCTGTGTTGATTTGTGCACCAAGAGGTTGGGTAGGACCTTTCTTTGCTGAGCAAAATGTCTACAGAGGTTATTTTAAGGATAAAGTCATGGCAAACATTTCCTGACACCTCCTGATCAGCATTGCTCTTGGCTCCTGGCCCTTGCTAGCTGCAGTTTACTGGATAAAGGAACTGGCAGAACTGTTTTCTCCCAGTTTCTAACACTGGGATGCATTCAGACAGAAAGGTCCCACCCCTGTGAGAACTCATCCACAGGCAGCTTGGCCCGTGCCTCCTTCAGCCACCTGCCTGATAGCCTGAGAGTCACCTCCGGTCTTGTTTTCCCATGTGTCAAGTCCCAGGTTCACCTTCCAGCACCGAACCCCACTGCATGTATGGGGCCACGCTCCCCAGGCAGGGCTCCTTTCTCTGCTGGATGGGAACATCATGTGCAGGGTGTGGATGATGTCTGGGACACTAGAGTCAGCTCCCTTCTCCACTGCCCCTTGACTAGCCCTGCCCTCGGTCCCATGTTGTCCCTACCCAGCTGCTTGCTTGCTACCCAAAACCAAGGCTATGCCCAACTATGTCGCCACCTTCGCCCCCTTATCACAGTGTGGGTATGTGTTTCATTTCTTTTCCTGCAATCTGTTGAAATGATTCCAAAGTTAATTTCAATGTCATTATGACTCAAAGCTGCCGCTTTGTTTCATCTTCCAAAAATGAAGCTGACATGGGGATAGCCCTTTGTTACAACGATTCTTGTTCCATCTCTGTGTGCTCCGAACCATGTCCTGTGATGCTGCCACAAGTGACCCTGTCCTGCTGCTTGTTGCAGCCTGGGCATGGCAAAACACAGTAGTGCTGAGGTACGGTTGTCTTCACTGAGCCTGTTCTTGGGGTGGGGGTGAGTGCTCCATGGGTCAGAACCATTGCTCAGACCCAGCAGGACTGAGCCCTCAGGAGGCTGGGTCTCCTCACTCCACCTTCAGTCCAGCCTTAGCACTCAGTGCCCATTGCCTGTTGTTCTTCCCTTGTCACCTTGCATGTGGATAAATAAGCAAGGGTGCCAGTGATTATAAACTTCCCTTTCCCCGCTGCGCTGAGGAAGGAGCGCTGATGTCTCCATGCACAGTTTGCCTTCGTGTTTCATCTCGGTTACATTCGTGGTCATTTCTGTGGTGCTTTCCTGATTTGCACATTCTTGAGGCTGTTGCTTGAAGCACGTGCAGTCAGGTTGCACTTAGCATCCCTTTGTTGTAGCTCATTTTGAGAGCTGCCTGGTCAAGGGTGAAGTTCAATCCAGGACATATTTCTTAATTCCTGAAGTTGCTAAGCCGCTGTCCATCATAGTTGAAAAATCATGGCAGTCAGCTGAAGTTCCCGATGACTGGAAAAGGGGAAATATTACCCTCATTTTCAAGAGAGGGGAAATGGATGACCCGGGGAATTACAGACCAGTCAGTCTCACCTCTGTGCCTGGCAAACTCTTGGAGCAGATTCTCCTGGAAGGCATGCTAAGGCACATGAAAAACAAGGAGGTGGTTGGTGACAGCCAGCATGGCTTCACTAAGGGGAAATCCTGCCTGACCAATTTGGTGGCCTTCTATGATGGGGCTACAGAACTGATGGACAGGGGCAGAGCAGTTGACATCATCTACCTGGACTTGTGCAAAGCCTTCGACACTGTCCCACACGACATCCTTGTCTCTAAATTGGAGAGACATCAGTTTGATGGGTGGACCACTCGGTGGATAAAGAACTGGCTGGATGGCCGCACATAAAGGGTTGTGGTCAATGGCTCGATGTCCGGCTGGAGACCGGTAACGAGTGGTGTCCCTCAGGGATCGGTGTTGGGACCGGTCTTGTTCAACATCTTTGTCGGTGACATGGACAGTGGGATTGAGTGCGCCCTCAGCAAGTTTCCCGATGACACCAAGCTGTGTGGTTCAGTTGATACGCCAGAGGGAAGGGATGGGATCCAGAGGGACCTCGACACGCTTGTGAGGTGGGCTGATGCCAACCTGATGAAGTTTAACCATGCCAAGTACAAGGTCCTACACCTGGGTTGGAGCAATCCCAGGCACAGCTACAGGTTGGGCAGAGCAGAGATCCAGAGCAGCCCTGCAGAGAAGGACTTGGGGGTGTTGGTCGATGAGAAAATGAACATGAGCCGGCTGCAGTGTGCGCTCACAGCCCAGAAAGCAACCGTATCCTGGGCTGCACCAAGAGGAGCGTGACCAGCAGGTCGAAGGAGGTGATCCTGCCCCTCTGCTCTGCTCTCGTGAGACCTCACTTGGAGCATTGTGTGCAGTTCCGGAGTCCTCAACATACAAAGGACATGGAACTGTTGGAACAAGTCCAGAGGAGGCCACGAGGATGATCAGGGGACTGGAGCACCTCCCGTATGGAGCCAGGCTGAGAAAGTTGGGGCTGTTCAGCCTGGAGAAGAGAAGGCTGCGTGGAGACCTCAGAGCAGCCTTCCAGTATCTGAAGGGGGCTACAAGGATGCTGGGGATGGACTCTTCATCAGGGACTGTAGTGACAGGACAAGGGGTAACGGGTTCAAACTTAAACAGGGGAAGTTTAGATTGGATCTAAAGAAGAAATTCTTTACTGTGAGGGTGCTGAGGCACTGGAATGGGTTGCCCAGGGAGGTTGTGAATGCTCCATCCCTGGCGGCGTTCAAGGCCAGGTTGGACAGAACCTTGGGTGCCATGGTTTAGTGTGAGGTGTCCTTACCCGTGGCAGGGGGGCTGGAACTTGATGATCTTAAGGTCCTTTCCAACCCTAACTATTCTATGGTCAAGCCTGATGAATGGCGTGTGGATAACATCTGAATATGGAAAACTTGGTTTTGAAACTGTGATGTAGGGTATAAAACCTGATAACCCAGAAATCCTCAGAAGAAAACACATTTTCTTGCAAGAATAACATTGTGTTTGCTCCGTGCATGTTTAACGTGAAGGACTCAGTATGTTGAGCTCACCGACACCAAAAACTCAGGAGGATTCTGGAAAGGCTTAGGTATTTCTGGACGTAATGAGATTATCCACAACATAATAAGCATGCGTGTACCCAAGTGAAGAATCTATCAGGAAATAGTAGGGAAAGGCACCTATCACAGTAAGTCCCTAGGTGAGCTGGCCTAATAGAAAAAATGACTCAGAAATGATGCTTAAGTAGTTCTTCAGGGTAATTTGTCTATTAGACCAGCTATGGACTTACTGCAGTCTTCAGCACTTTAAATCTTTCAGCTGGGATGCACTGGTTCCTTCCAAAAGGAGCAATGTACAAGGAATTACACAGGCGTGCAGACAGTTTCTCTGGCCCTTGCTTCCTAGCCAGTTACCTCAGTGCTCTCACGTGGTGAGGAGCAAGCCCAAAGGAGACACAGGAGGCTGTCACAGAGACACAAAGTGCTATAGACATCATTGCAGTCAAACAAAGGCAGCCTTGCTCCACACCAGCAAATTATAACTGATGCCTTAGTGCTGACACTGAGAGCCTTTAAACCTGTGCTTTTGTAGTGTTGGTAAGAGGTGATGATTTGTTACAGTTTTGAGCAAGAGATCACCAAGTTGTAAAGATCAGGAGCAGTGAAGGGAAGATCATGCATGTTCGTAAGTGGCACCTTCAGTCCTTGAACAGAGTGAATACATGAACATAGTGGAACAAAAGATGTTTCCAGTTAATGCACCATCTGTCTTAGATCTGTTCATTCACAAAGAGGAAACATATTTTCACTCTGAATGACTTTCTGAATTAAGAGACAAACAAGGAAAGCAAGTACGTGAGCTGTATCTGCGCAAGGGCTGCTGAGCGCGGACGTGCGCGTGTGAACCCGCAGGCACTCTGCTTGGACCTCTCTGACCTCTGCACAGGAGGAACAGTGCGGAAACCACGTGGCACCACAGAACCCTCGTGACGGTCTCTGTCAGGCAGCAAAAGCTCTTTATTGGACTAACTTTGAGGAAATTGCCATCAATTAGAGGCAGCCCAGGGTGAAACGCCTGGGAACCAGCCCCTGCTGCGGGAAGGGAGGATGAGCTCACACCAGGGGCTCCTGATGGGCACCAGGATTGGGTCTTGGGTGCTCCTTAAGAAGCCATGTCCACCGTCTGTCGTGAGCCAGTACGTGGGGTGAACTGGAGCTGACCTCCCTCCTGTAGAAGGGATTGGCCAGGGCTTTATGTGCACTTCCACTGCAGTGTTTCACTCGCTTGCAAAGCCCAAAGGAGAGATCTGAGCAGTCAAGGCAAGGATGCTGACTGCTCTGGGGCTGGGGGAAGACTTTCCATGCCACTGCTTGGGAGCCACAGCCACTGCTGGGGACCCCCGGAGAGGTTTGTGTGCCAGAGGCAGAGCCTGCTTCCATGGCTAAACAGCAAGCAGGAAGATCTCTGTAGGAGGCCTGCTCAGAGCTGGTAGTGTGGGGCTGGGGCTAGTACCTGCCTTCCTTTGACATTCCTGTCATGACATCCCTGTCTGCACTCCCCTGTGTGCCCAGTTGCTGTGATTTTGTGACAAGCAGGATCGCCCATGGGGACGAACCGGCTGTGATCGTAGCCATTGCGCTCCGTTCCCATGTTCCCATGTTTGTTGTAGATCCTGCTTTCTCAGGGCTGGTTCTGGGCGGGCTTGAAGGGGTGGCACTTCCAGGAATCCGTCTCCAGATCCAGCGCTGCATCATCTTCTGGTAACATCTGGCACAACACACTTGCGCAGATGTTTAGTGCTGTGGCTGTTTCCCAGTAGTTCACTGGGGTGGTGTTTGGAGAACAGCTCCATGGATGGGAAAAGCTGCTTCATACTGGGCTTGTGCAAACCAGCTCATATATTTTAAAATGAGAAAAGAGGAAATTCACAGCTGTGTCTTTGTTATACGCGCATTTAGGGCCAAATCAGGCCTGCTTCTGGCTTGGATGCTGCAGGGAGAGGGCTGTTCCTTCTGAGGCTGCTGAGCAGCAGCAAAATCTCTCCACAGCTACTGCTTCCACCCTGGGTCTGTGCACCCGTTGTTTCTCCTGCACTACATCTCCCAGAAGATACAGGAAATTTCTGCTGCTTCATCCTTGTTCCTTCGTCCCCCTCAATCCTGCTGCTCAGGGGCAGGCAGTGCTGGAAACTGTGAAGCGGGGACACAGGACCAATGTGAATTCGGCTTCTCTGGGCTTTTCTGGACCCATAGGTCTGGGGTAGGACCTCTACTTTCATCCCTATGTTGCTGAGGTTTCTGCTTTATAAACCCTTCTCAACGCAGCCTCCCACAGAGTTGCTGAGCTGTCCCACAGGAGGGACACATTTTGAGAGTTGGGATCTGGGAAACCTCTTGGATCTATGATGTATTTCCTCATGCCCAGTTGTGTTGTGTTGCTGGTACTTTGTTTCCCTGGATGATGTTTTTGATTTTCACAGTAAGGGATGTAAAGCACTGCGGTGAGTTCTCTTTTAAGGCTTGGTAACCAGAGCACTGTCATACCTGTCACAGATGAAGGATCACAAATCAGATGAAGAACCTGGAGACTCCGCACATAAATCAGCATCAGTACCTGAGCAGCTGTTTAACACTGCCCTGTTTCCACAATGTCAGCCCTTGCAAAGCTGCAGAGAGGGATGAGTTTTATGACCACGGACCTCGTAGCACTCTGGCTTTCCCATCTCCTAGACTAGGGCTCATGAACTTCTCTCCAGGCTGGGCCAGCAGCAGGTGGTTTTCTTGCCCCAGCGCTGTTCTGCACTTGTTTTGGCTGGGTGAAGGCAGTGGAGAGCAGTCAGTCCTGGCTATTAGCCCCTAGGGAGGTGCTCATCTCTGTGTGCCTCTTACCTGTCAGCTGGCTGGAGAGCTGCTGGGCTTTCCAGGTGGGAGCACATGTGGAAAGCTGTACTACAGGGACAGGGAAGGAGGAGGGTAACAAAACACACTGAGACCAAAGCTGCTTTCCCCGAATGGGCTTCCTGACCACTGATGGACAGGGCAGGGCACAGGAGCCTGGCTGAGCCTTTCCCAGGCAGATGATTCCTCTCTCATGTTAAAACTAGCCCAGAAATAAACCTCGTGGCTATGTACCGTGATGACCATGGCTGCAATCCCACACCCACCAGTGGCACCTGTGAGCACAAAGCAACCCTTTCCCATCATCACTGTGTTCACTGTCCTCATCTTCCTGATGCTGCAGGTCTGATTATGGTGCTTCCAAGCACTTGTTAAACCTTCTGGAGGTCAGCAGCACCTATAGAGCTGCAGAGTCTGGAGTTGTAATTGCAGATGGATTTTAGGAGTATGGCCATGCACTGGTGTTACCAGTGGACATCAGACACTAATCAGCTTGGGGTAATGAACTTTGATTTGTTCCTTTTATGGGTGCTTACCCCAAAACCACAGTCCTACAGTGCTCATCCCAGATGTGAAGCACTCCTCTGGCTAGCCAGCAGCGTGCAGGACAATAGGCATTGTCCTCAGTGGTACGCAGTTTAGCCAAGGATGCCTGAACTGGTCAGGGTGCAAAAGACTGCTCAGAAATGTGGAAGTAAACACTGGTCAGCACTGCTCACACTGAAGCACAGCTTCCAGCTCCCCAGGGACGCTAAAGAGGAGGCGAAATAGAAGGACTGGGACATACAGGCATCAGGAGGCTGGCCAAAGTTTCAGCATGCCTGTAAACACCAAGCACAGAGCCTCTGTATGAGGGAACTAGGAGCAAGATGTCCTGGGGGACCACAGGCAAGCCTGGAATGGGCTCTGGGCTGCTCCCATCTGGACGAGCACTGCCGGGGCATCAGGAGCACTGGGCTGCCAGCACTGCTGTCACCCGCAGCTAGGAGCAGCCATGGTTTGCTGAGTAGTGACAGGCATGGAG
The DNA here is from genome assembly GCF_963264785.1 of Psittacula echo. Taxonomy (NCBI): domain Eukaryota; kingdom Metazoa; phylum Chordata; class Aves; order Psittaciformes; family Psittacidae; genus Psittacula; species Psittacula echo. The sequence goes on along the minus strand of NC_137750.1, from coordinate 11,464,234 downwards.
ACCAGGGTGGCTGTGGATTTGTTACAGCATTATTGTCCAAATCAGGAGAGGCTAATGTGAAGCCAGCAGGAGAAGCACTGCATGTTCTGTACTCAGGGCTGCATTTGCAAACACCAGAGCAGTGCTAGGAAGGAACATGGTTACTAGCAAGGATGTTAGTAAAACAAGAGGAATCGTAACATGAATGTAAACATGACAGATCCCTTCCTGATGGATGCATGTAGTCCATAAACATCATTGTCACACTGGAGGGCTTGCCAGAGATTCCTGAAGGTGATTTCAAGCATGCTGCAGTCTTGTCGTGTGGTTCTTGGGGTTCCAAAGTTATGACCATCTGTTTGTAATTGAGGCCCATTTGGAAGCAGAGAGTGCTGCCAGGAGATTCCTTTTGGCCTAAGAGTGCCTTCAGTCCTGCTGAGAAGTTCCCGCAGGCAGGTACAACCCAGACGGGTTCTTCATCATCCCAAGATGTGGTGGTCCAGCTCAGCTAAAATGCCTGTGATGGGTATGATGCCAGGTCAGCACAAGGGAGTGTGAATGGGATGACTGGAGGTTTCTCAGATTCAAGGCCCAGCCCTGCAAATATCTTCTATCTGGTGGTCACTGCTCAAAGCAAGGATTTCCAGGAGCGAGCATTCAGTTGCATTCCAAGGTTTGCAAGTGCAGCCAGGCTACCTGAAGCTTTGGCAGCATATTTTAATTCTTCCTTTGCAATATGTTGGATATAAGGATCGTGGCCATGACTTGAGAGAGCTGTCACAGGTCACCTCAGCTTCCTACAAACCCTGATATGTGTCGTGTAGGGATAGTGGTTGGGCATCACTTTGAAAGTGCTCTGTCATCCTGGTGAGCTCTGCACTAAGGAAGGGGTGTAAACATAGACTCTTCCCAGAGGGAAAGGGATCAAAAAGCAACAGCGATCTTGAGGAGCTGGGAGATACTTCCAGTCCTTGAATGTTTCTGTTGAAACCACAGAGATGACATGGAATCTGTCCATCCACATTGTGCGGTTTGGACTTCCGTCATCCAAAAAATGCCCCTAGTAGCTCTAAACCATCACACTGCTCTCCACAGCTCTGTGCAGCCTCAGATTCCCAATAGGAATGGTCAGCAGCTTTTCTGTACACCCAAAAGTCCCCTGAAGGAGGCTGTCTTCATTAGCACTGAACCAAGGGTTTGAACCCTGGCTTTAAATGTCAGTCTGCTTTAAAAGCCTCAGGCAGCCCCTGACGTGTGTGTTGTGATCCTGTTCACTCAGCTCTGCTGAAAATGAGCCTGAAAGTTGATAAGAGCCCCTCATTAGGCCTGAAATAGCCCTTTGCAATGTGGGACTGTCTGGAACAGGTATCATGTGAAGAGGAATAGTGACAGCACAGCAGAAAGGAGACCAAGATCATGCCTGCAGTCTGGTGCAGCCACAGGCTGCTCCGAGGTGTTGCTGTATGTCACCTATGACAGTGATATTCTGGTGTTCCCTCTTCCTGAGATGCAATGCCAAGGATATATATATATATATGTAGAAAGAGTGGGGAGATGCTGGAGCTGCAGAAAAATGACAGAGGTTTTTGTTGTTACCTGTGGATGAAATGCAGTGATCCTGATGCAAATAGGCCACAGCAGTGATTCATTCCACTGCCTTCAAAGAGGGAGGAGTTTTCTCTATTTCCAGCCTCCCCTGTTACGGTGTGTAGGAAATGCTGTCGACACTGTGGCAACTGGGGTTTCACTCTGTCAGGGTTCTGCTTCGTGCTAATAAAAGACTCTTTGGTCACTTGTTGGGGATGGAAAACCTGCCTGTGCATACAGGCTAACTTTAAAGTCAGTCAAAACTGTCTGAAAGTGTATTTCTCTGCTATAGAACATAAAAATATTATCCTTCTGGCATGCCTCCATGAGAATATTAAAAATAACTTACTGAGTTACTCTGTGAAACTCACTAATATAATAAGACTTTTGCGTCTTATTTCATTAACGAAGGAGCTCCAATGCTGGGCTTTAACGTGATACTGCTGTAAATCAATAAAGAATAGTTTGGGGTAAACGCAATCCTATTATTCAAAGATTTTTGTAGGGTGAAGTTAGAAAGAAACATTTATTGCCATGACTTTTGTCAAAATCAGTAAGCTGTTTGCAGCTGTAGTGCTAGCTAAGTGAAAGCACGCTTCTGCCCATGGGATGGCATTTGCTTTGCCAGTTTGTTTTACTGCTGTTTGTCCAGCACAGGGGAGAATCTGTTTGGCAAAGAAAAGCTTGGAGCTAAAAGCAGTCCTGACCCCTCGCAGGAGAAATCTGTGGCGCTCTTAGGGAAGAGTCAGAGCAGGACAGGGCTCCCAGCTTTTCCTGAACAGCAGCCAGAAAGCAGCAAGCCTGGGATGTGGCCTGACTCTGAGGCTCAGGATTTCTGTCCTGTTTCCAGCCTCCAATTGTTTGTTAATAACCCCCTGGGTCTGTGGCCATCCCAGATGAATGCGCTGAGAATGCAGCTGAAGACCACAGAAATGGTCCTGGCTGGGTCAGCGCAGAGGTTGCTCCAGGTCTCCCTCCCGTGTGCAGCACTGGTACCCAAAAAGAAATGTGGAATACCAGGGCAGTCATGCGGTAGCAATTCTGCCACCCAGCAACCAGCGATGCAGGGCTTTCCTTAACCGGGAGAAAGACGTGAGATTTACTGGCCTATGTGGATATTTCTTCCACGGGTTTGTCTGCTTGCCTTCTGAACCCATGTAAAAGAGGTGATTTGCTGCTTCCGCTGCAGCCTGCTGCGGGGCGTAAATCACAGCTCTGTGCAACACCCAGGGATGCAGGCAGCATTCCTCCTGCTGCTGCTTCCCAGCGCGAAGAGACAGGGAGAGCTCCCTGGTTCTGTTGTGTGCAAAGCTCCTGGGATGGTCTGTGCTTGGAGGCTGCACATAGCGTTCTGACAGCACCGGAGTCCTCTCTTGTTTGTCCCTGCCGTGGTTTCACAGTTGTCTGCCTTTAAGCAGGGTGAGGAATGGCTTATGCAGCAGAAGCACAGATGAGCTGAGGGAGAAGAGCCCTCTTAGACCAGAGTGTTCAGCTGTTAAAGCTGGAAGCATCTGAGGGGCAAATGATATAAACCACCATGGTGTTGTCGTGAGCCTGGAGGTTAAGCATTGCACCCCTGCTCTAAATCCATACAACTATGCATACAACTAGGTACGTCTGGAGGAAATCTTTCCTGCCCAAAGCCAACATCAGCTTTCTCTCAGTCATTCCTGACAGAAGTTTGTCCTCTGTGTTCTTAAAAACCTTCTTTGAAGGAGATTCCAACACTTACCCAGACCACCTTCACTCCAGCTCCTTGCTGAAGTGCAAGCCTGTAACTCCTAGCCCTACACAATATGGATACGGAGAATAAAACACTCTGTTTCTTTCCATGGTAATCTTCTCTACAGTTAAAAACCTATCGGAGTCCCCCTCAGCTCATTCATTCTTCCTCAGGCTGATTGTCAGTCTTTGTGCCTTGTGCAGGTTAAACACATGTGGTTTGCAGTCTGCCATACACCAGCCTAGTGCTCATCGTCTCACACTCGTGTAGCATCGCGTGGTCTTGGCGTGGCTCATGATCCAGGTCTGTTTCCACAGGAGAGCTGGGGAACCTTTTGCTCCGTACATTGTGTATGTGCAATAGGCCATTCCTGATTAATTCTCATTGGATTTGTTTCTGTAAATGTCCTCATGACTTAAGTTCATTTTAAGAATCATTTGGAGCTCTAATCCTGCTCTGCTGCATACGTGTGCCACCTTCCAGCTTCATCTCTTACCAAATAAAATCATCTTCGACTCCACTTTGCAGAAGGACACAGAAGACAAGGGCACTCTGTGGCATTTATGACCCGCTGAGAGCATCTTCCCTGGAGTGTTTTGCACCGTTGAGCCGTTTCATACAGACCATGTTTTCCCAGTGAGCTTTTGAGACTCTCGTGTCAGACGGTGTCAACAGCCTTGTTAAATGGAAGATCGATGGCATGTACTGTCTCTTCCTTATCCTCAAGTGTCACAGAAGAATTACATTTGACACATTCATACTGGCTGGGTTTATGTCTTTTCTCTGATTTGTTTCAGTATTTGTTTGTTGGCTCAATGAGATGTCCCAGTTCTTTTCTGGAAATGGGAGTTAAACTAGCTCATCCATAACTGCCCTTCTCCAAAACCAGATATTCTGCCTATGTCTTTGAAGTACCCCCAGGGACGGCAACTCAACCACTTCCCCGAGCAGCCTGTTCCAATGCTTGCAACCCTTTTGGTGAAGAAATGTTTCCTAATATCCAACCTAAATCTCAGAAGCATTTTAGCCTTCCATTGACACTCCAGCTGCAGAGAGGGGCAGGGAAGGGGAACAGGGGTGCTGCTTTATGCACGGTGTCATGTTGGATGTTCTGCTTTAACACATCCTCAGCTAGGCTGCAGGGAAAGGTTTAGGTCTTACGGTCCTTAAAAATCACAGACCAAGCTAGACAGCAGCCATGGGGGTGTCTAAAGGAAAGGGACAAGACCACGAGCATGATGATCTCATTATTGCCATGCTGTACGGGCCAGGACCCTGGGAAAGATCAACCAGCAAATCCTCCAGGATGCCAGCAGCAGGAAGGCTCCACCGCGCAGGGTGAATTGGAGTAGCCTAAAAGCTGCACCCAATATGAAGCCTTATCACAGATGGTCTCTGCAAAACCCAGTGTAGGACTCTGTTTTTGATGGCAGTGGAACGCTGCAGAGATGTTGTCCTGCAGCACATGGGGAAGGGCTGCTAAGACCAGGAGCTGGAGAAGTTTGTGACAGTCATTCCGGATAGCCTCTGCTCACGGATGGGCCATTCCCAGCTGATCTCGAGGGGGGCAATGAGCATGGTTGTGTCTGTGACTTGCTGCTGTCATGAATTCATGGCATATGGAGCAAAGCAGGAGGCATAGAGGCAGGCTGCAGGCAGGGCTGAAGGGTGCAGCAGGGCTCCTGCTTCAGGAAAGCTCTGAGATATTGTAGGTGGCTTGCCCACAGTAGGAAGGCTGTGCCAGGATACTTGGATTAATGTCATTTGGGGGAAAAAAAATCATCCATATTTCTGGAAAGAGACCAGGCAGTTTGCTCTGCTTTCCAAGGAGGAAAGGCAGTAGCAGCCCACAGTTCCCAAGCCCGTAGTGGCCCCATAGGACCCCCACATGGAGATCAAAACCCCCTCAGTCCATCTCATGCTGAGGTTTAAGGGCTGTGGAGAGCTAGATCCTGTGGTTGAAGCAGCCCAGAGGATACAGCTGTCCTGCATGCAGACACACTGGAAGCCATGGGATACCCTGGCAGCCGACCAGTCACTTGTACATCCAAATAATGTCTGGGTTTCCTTGTAAATTAATGAAAACTGGTGCATTTCCATGAAACATTTTGATGTCTATGAATCAGCGTTTTCCAATAAAACTGTTTCATCAGAAAATTCCCAGTGAGATCCAGCCCGGATAAGGTCAGGAGCATTGGATGCATTCCCGACAAGCCTCAGCCGTGGGGCAGTGCTGGAGAGTGATCTCTCTGGGTGATGACGACTCTGCCTGACCTTTCCTGCAGTGTGACTGTGTGGCCTGGGCATCTGAGACGTTATTTATAGGCAGGAGCAGCAAGTGCTGTGGAGACAGCCCCCAGCAGCCGCTTTAGGCAGCGAGCTGCAGCAGGGAGCTGCTGGCACGAAGCTTGTCCAGTGGAAAAGCCACTTTACAGAAACACGGATAGAAACAAACTCCCTTTTGGATATAAATCATTCCTGATGGGGGCTTTGTTCTGTGCACGTGCTGCTCCCCAGCATGGGGACGCGGGTAGCTGTGTGACATAGCTAATAGAAGTGGCTTCATCGCCTTCTCTCATTCCCCTGCCCGGGCTGTTGCCGGAGGAGGATTCGTTATGGTACAGGGAGGCTCTGGTTTCACTGGTGTCTGCAGCTCTGTGCATAAGTGTTTTCATGCATCTCAAGTAATAAGAATTGCTGGGGAAGGTTTGCTGGTGACTGAGGCCCTTGTCGTAAAGAAATGAGTTTCTCTGGCTTCACCTGGGGCGTGAAATAGTGAAATCAAGTGACTCCCTCTCAGAGCCATCTGCACAGGTTTCCTCTGGGTTGCCCAGAGCTTCTGAGCTCTCTAAAGGCAATTGTCTGTACTAGCCCAATGTGCAGGAGCTGCCACACTCCATTGTCCCTTCAAGTTCTTCACATTTGCCAATGGATTTCTCCCCTTGTGTACAATAAAACAAAACACTGGAACCAGGGTGTAGTTTCTGCTCAATTTCCCTTCAGGCACCTGTGGACTAGTGGGACAACAGGCACATTTTATTCCAAGCTAACACCTTGGTTTGCCCTCAGCTATAACCCACGGGTATGCTGCTGCTGGGAGTGATGGGGTGGAAATAAACCCTCACAAGCTAAAGAAGATGCACTCTGCCAGAATGTGTTACCTTATCTGAGCAAGCAAAGAGGCTGAAAATGTCCCTCTGAAGAGAAGAAACACCCTGAACTATGGCTGTCTGCATCCTTGCTAAAGCCATCATGGTGTCTACTAAGAGGACCCATAATATGAGACCATCAGAAGAGATGCCTGAAGAAGCATCCTGTCTGGTACACAGCATGTGCAGGAGTTTCTCTCCCAGCAAGACTGATGTGTAGATGCTGTTGGATCTGGTACATTCTGGTAAGCCATGGATTTGCAGGGCATCTATTTTATTACATTGTCATCTGAGACCAGAAGAGAAAGGAGCAGAGAAGGGAGGCAAAGGCTGCTGTGCCTGATTACTTGTTTAGTGCTATAGCTTTTGATAACTTTTCGATGCACAGGTCACAGGTGTGTAGGTTGTCCTAGAGATTTCAGCTCCATAGTAAGAGACACTATTCAGGCAAGTCAGCTATTACCCAAAGAGAGTTCAGAAATTTCCCTGGGAAATGAGCTGAACAGATGGGCTTCCTGGTGCTTTCAATGCAAAGTTCAAACTGGGTGAATATCTTCACTTTCTTTGGCTTCTCCTGGCACACTGAAAAGCAGCTCTGGGCAGTTCATAGATGCAGGTATGCAGTGCATGAACTTGGAGGAACTTTGGGATTGTGTTCTTAGGCAAAGTTGCGTTTTAGTTTTCATCAGAACATAGAAGTCAAACACCAGCTCTTTAAGACTGTGTATAATTGCATCTCAGAAAAGAATAGGGTGGGATTATATGTCCTTGAAAGAAAATTCTCCTTATTAACAAACAGGGAACAAATCCTTTATTCTGTGTTTTAATGTCAGAGACAGTTCAGAGACAGATGTAGATCTGTGGTTTGATGTCATGCTATGGCAATATGTATATTAATGGATTTACTTCGGACAGACGTTTGTTTGCATACACGCACTCTGAGTCCCCTTTGGTGAAGAGAAATATTTATTCTGACAGCATATATTGTGTTTCCAAGAGGGACTGATTCAGATTTTCATTCAGCAATAGAGACTTGTGGCATATTATTAGTCGAAACAGTACAAATAGACTTCCATTCTTTCATTTGTACTTCTGCTCATGCGAATCAGCAGCAAGACGTGTAAACCAAACCAGGTACAATTCTTTCAAGGTAACAATATTTTTAATATCTGGAAACCCCCTCGGAATCCACATTGCAACAGTGGCTCCTGACAGCCAGGTCTGAACACAGTTCAGAATAAAATGGTGGAACTAGACTGAAAACCGCTTCACATTCCTCATATGTATACTCCAAACACTAAGCAAAGCCTTCCAAATGAGCAAGTGTACACTGAAGAGAGGTGGTTGCTTCTTTCACCTACTTGCCCCTTCCTATTTATGCCATTAAACATCCATGGCCATTGGGAACCTGCCAAGTCTCACCTAGAAGAGCTCTTCTTCTTGGAAAGAATATATATGGGCCCCTGTGGAGCCATTCTGCCTCACTCTTAATGCAGTGTAGCAGTGCATGGGTGATGTGGATCTCAGTCACCAAGGAGGTCCAGGACCTCTGGCTGATATTCATAGAATCCCAGACTGGTTTGGGTTGGAAGGGACCTTAAAGCTCCTCCAGTTCCAACCCCCTGCCATGGGCAGGGACACCTTCCACCAGAGCAGGGTGCTCTGCATTTGGTCTATTAATTGCGAAGCCTTCAGTCCCCAACAGCCCTGCTCTTGCATTCCTTCAGAAACACAGCACAGAGCAGATCCTCCCCTGTTACACCTGAAAGGGAGACTCTGCTCTTAAGTGTCCCCATGGTGCTCTTGGAAGATGCTGCTGATCACTGCAAAGCTTGAGATCAGCCTGTAGAGCAAGCAGCAGATCCAAACCCCACTGTGTGCATAAGTGGAGAGAGCAGGGACAGGCAGCTGCCTGCAACTAAGGGCTTGAGCAGGTAGCAATGAGGGGCTGGCTGGTAATGACACAGGGAGATGTGCACACCCATCGTGCTTCGAGCACTTAGAATCATAGAACAGTCAGGGTTGGAAAGGAGCTTAAGATCATCCAGTTCCAACCCCCTGCCATGGGCAGGGACACCTCACACTAAACCATGGCACCCAAGGCCTCATCCAACCTGGCCTTGAATACTGCCAAGGATGGAGCACTCACAACCTCCCTGGGCAACCCATTCCAGTGCCTCACCACCCTCTCAGTAAAGAATTTCTTCCTTAGATCCAATCTAAACTTCCCCTGTTTCAGTCTGAACCCGTTACCCCTTGTCCTGTCACTGCAGTCCTTGATGAAGAGTCCATCCCCAGCATCCTTGTTTTTCTCTGCGTGAAAAAATCAGCTCCTCCAGCCTCTCTGTAATGGCAGTGATGCAGCAGAACTGCAACTGCCTTTGATGCAACTTATACCATAATTTATGTCATGATTAATAGTACTTAGCGCTTGTGAAAGAGAGGATTGGTTACAGTTAAGCTGACATGGTCAATGTATAGTGACTCCCTATGTTCATCCTCCCTTGACAGAGAGCCAAATACCAGTACTGGAATGGACAACTTCAACTAGCTCTTGTTCATCTTTCAGAGCTGTGCAGTGATTGACATTTTTATTATCCCTGATATTTCTGCTGCTGTTTCTCATTCCCCTCCTTCTTCCCAGCATTTCTTCTTTAATAAGGAGAAATAACATGCTCATATTCAAGTTCATAGGCTCCATAATTTCAGAAATGTCACCCTTCTGCAGTGTTCTCTCTTCACCCCACTGCAGTCAGTGATGGGCCCTACTATCTGATTCCAGAAAAACAAAATAAATATGCTGGCCCAATGATCTTCTGACCATATATAGGCTTAAATAGCCTTTGGGAAGATATGGGTGATATCTGTGATCAGCATAGGGCAATTAGAAACCATTATGAAACAACCCTCTTGCCATAATTTATTGGGCAGTCTCAAACTATTTCCTCCGGGGGGGGGGGTGGTGGTGGTGTCAGCTTCAAGCCCACCTCCTGCTCAGGAGATGCAGTGGGCTGATTTTTAGGGAAGATCTGATGGGGAGGATGTGGAGCTCAGAGGAGTAATTCCATGAACCTGAGCACAGTTACACCTTGGAAATGCAATGTCCCAGAGGAAAGCAGAAAGGAAAGGATTAGGGTAGATACAGTTCTCACTAAAGCTGCTTTCTGAGGTACTTTGATGGAGTAGTCTTTACTTTTGAGTTGCCTTACAAGAAATACTTTTCTCTTGTGTAATAAACAACGCTACTAATTGCAGTTCCTACTACTTTGCAATAGTAGGAACAGGCTGTTGCTGCTCGGAATGACAGTGCTGCTGCACCATGGTGTGCAGTGCAGCTATGGAGAACTTACCTCCAGACTCCTCCTTTATTCATGGAGAGGCTGCATTGTCTATAGCAGGCTTTAGGGCCAAAACCAGCCAAAGGACTCATGGGGCACACGTGATGTATTCCAGCAGTGGCACGGCAACATGTACCCTTGCACATCCACAAGTCTAGTTCTGTTGGACATATTAAAGATCTTGCAGAAACACATGATTTTGTTTGCCATGGATATAGTGGAAAGATGCAGAGAGGGAGTTTCCAGTCCCAAAAAAGCTGGGTTTGAAGGTCTCATCTTCATTTTTCAGTGACTTATGTGCAGCACAGAGCAAAATGGGCAGCCTACGATGGTTGTTGGGGCAGGAAGGGGCTGGAGGGGAAGCCAGGGGTGCAGGCAGTAACACCAGAGGCTGAACTGCAAAGCTGCCTTTTCTTTTCAAAGTCATCTGTTGCTAAGAATAACCTGCCTGGACAATGTCCTACAGCATACTCCAACCTAAAGGGCATTTTGGTCTGACAAATGAAAACTATAATAGAGTGGAGCTATTACCACATGAACATGCGGATTGAAAACATGTGCTGAGTGATTAAAGGCGAAGGCTTGATGACAGGCCCATAGTGGAGATGGTGCATCTCGGGGAGGAGACTTGCTGTTTGGGAAATGCCATATTTTACCATTGAGTTCATTAGTATTTGCCATAAGGAAAACAACAAAGGTTGACTCCAGCGAAACACTCCAGCTCAGATCCTATCACTGCGTACAAGATGTTTGCTTTGGAAACACCTCTCCGGGGTTTCTGTCAGCCTGTTGCTCTGCATACACTGTCTCATGGACAGTTCAGGCTTTCGCTCTGCCTGTGTTTGGACCATGTCCCGGGAGTGTGCTTGGTGTCAAGAATCCAAGCTGGAAAAAGGGTGCATTCTGGAAGATGATCCACTGAGTGATGTTCCCGCAGTGCCCGCAGGTCAGTGTGCACCAGGGGCTGGTGTGGACACTTGTCAAGCCATGTACCAGGGAGTGACCAAAGGCAGAGAGTGCTATTGAATTTATCAGTATCTGTGCGATAGAGACAGCACAGAGCTGCGCGGAAGTTTTGGTTCAATACCTGTTTATTATCAATCACTTTCTGCTTGTCTGTTTACGATACTCTGTCTTTCCTTAATGTTGGTAAGGTAATAACAGACCCTGCGGTTTAACTTGACAACAGTATTTTTATGGGGAAAAATAATTACACATCCTTGTTATTCATATTTTGGGATGAGATGTTAACCAGGACTATGGGGCCAAACACCTCACCCCAAACATTGCAAATGGAAGAGCAAGAACAAATCAGTCACAGAGCAGGAAATTCACTGCATTTTGTGACAATAACCAGTGCGTCTATCTGTGACTGGGTGCAATGTACCTACATCAGGCTAACATTTGACAGTCCTTAGCAGCCACAGTTGGTTTTCCATCAAGGGATTGCATCAAGAGGTGGTACTTAAAAGCCAACTGAATTAAATATTTAGGTCCTCACTACATCAGTATCCAGGCAGCACCACTTTGGCTGCAACAGAGGTAAAATCAGAAGCTCCTGCAGAAGCCCTCATGCCAGTCAACTCTCAGGAAGTTTTACTGAGATGAAACACTCCGGAGGAAAGCTTTTATCCAGCAGGAATTCCTGCTCTGTCACAGGTTTTGCTGGATGCTATGTAGCGGCCATAGATGGGCCACTGCTCCATTGTGGATTGGAGTTAAGCTGGGTGTGCTCTCACATTTACATCATAAGATGTTGTAAAAGCTGGTGGCAAAGGGCTCATTCAGATGTGTGCCCGGGTCTGTTAATATTGTGCAATGTATTAATTGTTGTTAATTGCTATGGAGCGGGATATCCTGTCACTTCAGTCTGTTAAACATTATCCTGGTCCATTCGGAAATGCTTTGTGGAATTGAAGTGTTCAAAGTTTCGCAAGTCTGAAGGCTGGTGAATGATGACAGGGGGAATTCATTTTAGGCTTGAAGAAAACCAGTTAGAATCTGTCTGGCTTCTATTGTTACACAGGTTTGGGGATAATTGAAAAACAAAACCAAAAAACTTTTATTTTATTTGAAGCTGCACCATTTCCCTGACCTCTGCGTTGCCACCTCAGTGGTTGTGCTGGCAAAAGGGAAAGGCAGGCAGAGGGGCTGAAAATTACTATTGACGATTACAACTCAGTTATTATTGAGTGCCTGCGATGAAAGAGTAAGACCAGATTTTGCTTTACTTTTTTGCTGGCAGTCAGCTTACAGTGGTTGGAGATGCAGAGAACCGAGAAACTGTTCTGCTTCTTGCACTCAGCACTGTCTTCTGGGTGTGCTTCTGGTAAAACAGGCTATTTAGTTCAATTTGTTCATTAAGTCCCTCTGGTTTCTTTTCCCCTTCCTTCAGAGCATGGAGGATATAGCACAGTGTGGGCATTTGGGATGGTTTTTGGTGAGTATCAGTTTCCCATAGTCCCATTGATCCTTTGAGATTCCAGCTGCTCACCACCAGGACACTGCGCACTGGTGCCGGCTGGGCAGATGGAGGTGGAGGTGTGCAGCTCCATGCCTGGGCCAGGGACAGGTTCTGCAGCATCCACTGCACAGTGACTCCCTCTGTGCTGGAAGCAGGACTTCACTGTGCCAACACATTTCATTCAGCACATTGCAAATGTACATTCCGGTTTGGTATTGCCCGCGACGTGGGAATGTAGAGCTAGAAATACAGAAAGCTGAGACGCTTCTTGGGCCTCTTGGTTTGATAAGGACTCTGCGTGCTCTGTACAACACTGCACAAAAGGGAACATAAAAATGGAAGTTGTTTGTTGTGGCTCATGCATCTCCTTTGTTTCTCGTTTTCCCAAGACCCGGATGAAAAGCAGTCTACAAAGAAAAAACTGCATGGAGATGGCAGCTGGAGGCTGTGGGGCTCCAGGGAATGGTGGGAATGGGGTCAGAGACAGTGAAGGGACAGCCAAAAAATAGTTAGGTCTCTGCTGCCAAGCGTCCCCTGCCATTTGAGAAAGGGCACAGGGCAAGGGGTGGATGTAGAGAAGAGGGCTCTCCCGCAGGATATTGGCATGTGTGTTAGACGAGGGGAATCACTGCGTCCATCACTGGGAGCAGGCGCCTGGGCAGAGGTAGAGAGCAAGAGAGCACTTGCCAGGCAGGCAGAGCTGCCTTTGCAAGAGGAGAGGATGCTCCTTTCACATACACTGCCAGGCAGAGGGCATTTGCTGCAGGGGGATCTCCAAAACAGACCTTGAGTCTCTGTTTGCTTCATGTGGCTGTGTCCAAAAGAGCCGTGTGGTACCCAGGCTGAGGGGATGCACCAAGTTGTTCCCCCTGATACAGCCTGCAGAGTCTGCGTGGACACTGAAACGGGGGTTTGCAGTGTGGCAGCAGCATCTGCCCTCATGCACTCATCCTGCACTGCCAGAGCAGGCTCACTCTGATGAGCTGTTTGATGAGCAGCAACGTGCCTGCTGCAGCATCCTGTTCCCTTCCTCCTGTGCTGGTCCTGCAGGAAGGCTGAACAGGCACATGTAGCCTGTTGCAAGCCAGGATCCTTCACATGAGCACAAGCAGAGCCAGCGTTCAGCAAGGACAGAGCTGCCTGCAGCGGCTGCCTTCACACACGCCCATCCATGGCTTCAGCACGTAAAGCTCCCTTTCTGCCTGCCTATGTTGGAATACATTAAACTGGTTTCTGTCTCCTGGTATTAATAATCCCTTGGATGTCTTTGTTTAAAGTACTGCAGTGGGAAGTGCTATTTTAAGGCTCCATTGAGTCAGGTGGAATGTGAAACCTCCTCCCGCCGGACACTTCACACTTGGTGCTTATCGGCGTGCTCGCTGGTATTTTGTCTAATAGAACGCAGAGATTAGCTCCCCTCGCTGTTTCCCTTTCACGATTCACATCTCGTGTGTTTGCAGCAGCCACAACAGTCTGCATGAGGCTGTGGCCATGTGTTCCTGGTGCTTTGCTTTGGGAGGTGCCGAGGGGCAGGTCCTTCGAGGTGCCCATTGCTGGGCAGACCCTGGAGCTGGCAGGCTGGTCCTGGACTCATGGAGCCATCTCAGCTTGCTACCAATCCATCACGTAGCTATGAGCAGGGTTTGGCTCTTTAGCCTGAGATAACTCTCAGCTGACTTGCTGCCTATTCAGAAAGTGTTTCTGTGTTTGAAGTGCCTCTCAGTTAAACTTCCTCCCGCTGCTGGATAAATCCCTGTGGGAGAGGTCCTGGACTGGATGGGATCCGCTGTGTAGCAGCCAGCACATCAGCTCTGGACACTCAGCCTAGACCAGCACAAGGAGTGCTTTGCTTTGCTTCTGTAAACCTGTGTTGTTTTGTTGTGACCGTGGACTGAAACTCGCTTCTGAACTGCAGGAAAGGGAATCCCTGTGGCTAAAAAAAGCTGTAAAAGCCATTGCTGAAAAGGAAATATTTTTATTAAGGTTGCAACAAAAGCCCAGACTAAAAATATGTCAAAAAAATGGTGCAGGAGGTGGGGGTTTTGGCTAAATCTGCCTGAGATGTAACAACAAGGGAAGGAGAGGTGAACTATCAGAGTAAGTACTGTCATACCTGGGAATGTTTGCATAATATGCATATAAAGAAAAAAACTGTGTTATTAATTAGAAGGAAGGGAAAATTGGATTTGCACAAAACCCTCAGGAATTTATGATTGTACAGCAACTATTTTATATACAAATGTTTTAATTCAGTGTTCTGGCTTTGCAGGAAGCATGACAACAGCATAGCAAGGCCACTTTGGGCTTTTCATCGTTGCAGCCGTGGCCAAGACTGAGGACATGGGAGGTTTTAGCACTAGTGGGTCTGGGGGGGATGCTCACCTCGACCCAGCTCTTTGGACTGGCCTCCTGCTCTGTGTGCCCACCTTCTGGGATAGAGCTAAGTCAGTGACTAGATCTTAGGAGCTAACCAAGGCTACACAGAGGCAGGCAGGTTCTCCTTCCTTTCTCTTTGTCTGTCTTCTGCCTCAGCCATCTGACAGCTTGTAGAGGAGGATGGAGACAAATCGTCTCCAGCTCCCACTCTTCTGGTCAATATCTGGGACAATTCTTTTTTCTCTCCTGGAGGCCTCCTGAGGAAATAGGCGTGTGAATGATTTCTCCAGCTGCCTTCTCCTATCCAACCCTCAGGAAGGAGAGGGAAAATCTGGGAAGGTGAAGAATCTCTTTGGAGCAGATATTATCTCCTCTGGTCCTTGGGATGGTGGGATCTGGGGTTAGGGGTGTCCCAAGTGGCAGATTCAGAGAAGCAATCCCAAATACCTGAGAACCAGAGAAGAGAGGCCTAAAGAGTCCCTCTGATGAGGTAGAGCAACCAGAACAGATGGCATGGGACAGGGCCAAACTAGATGTTGTTGCTCTCCTTGTTTCATGCGTGGTCCCAGGTCCCTGATTCCTCACTTTGGATTCAGCAGGCTGGGATTGCCATGGCTGGGTGATCCATTTTGAATGGGATCAGGCCAGGCCCCACTAGTTCCAGCCCTCCAGAAGGTTTGGAGAAAGGGATGTTGGTCCAGGCAAGCCCAGGTGTTCTGTGTCAGACTTCTCTCAAAACCCCTTACACAGTTTTTAGCTTATACAGACTATATCCCTATCCCCATCCGCTGACACAATGCTGCCACGGATGCTCTCTCGCATAGCAAGTGTGGCTGAAGAGAAGCAGAAAGCGTGCCTAAGAAAAATAAGGGCTTCCACCTACAAACTGTGCCTCTGGGCTTGAGAAGAGGACCTGGAAGACATCCTGGTCCTGGTGAGGACAGGCAGCCCGCTCCTTTCTCTGGGGTCCGTTTGGGTGGGCAGGAACCAGCCCTCCATCACAGCAGCACCATGATGCTCCGGGTGCAGGGATGCCCAACCAGGGTGATCCCAGCAGCAGGGAAATGACTCTGCATAACGGTGCGAGGCAAGGGACAGCCTGGCAGGAGGGAGCTCCCCTCTGCAAAGGAAAACAAGCCCGTTTTGGAGAGGCGAGCTTTGCTGAGTGCAGCGCATGTCACTGCTGGATGTCAACAAAACATGTTCCTGCTTTACCCTTTGCAACCTTGCTTATAAATATCCTGATCTCCACTTTACCCATAACTCTGAAGGAACAAAGTTGATTTATTATTGTTCTTCCAGCCGTGGCTAATAATAACGTGTGAACTCCATGCAGAGCTGATCTCAGTACCAGGGACTCTCTTGGTATGAGCTCAGTGACTCCAAATACAGAGGAGATGGGTAAACATCAGAGGTGGTGTTGAGGCACTTTTCACACCCATTTTGAGGGCAAGTGTGGGGCCAGGAACTCTTTGTTTAAAGCCTCTGGTCTCCTTTGGCAGGTAGCAGCTGGTACCTCTGTTATTTCAAGTGGCAAAGGGAGCTTGCAATGATTTACAAGTGAGAAGCAATAACATGGCAACAACACTTCTGAAGCACGGTTTTTCCCCCCTAAATCATTTTCAAGTATTTTTCTGCAGAAGCTGGAGCCCTGCTGAGGAGCACTGGCTCAGGCCAGTGTTTCTCCCGTTTATGGTACCCCACGCACAGGCAGTAAATGCCTTCACTCATTGGCCCTGTAGGTCCCTTGCCATCATAGGGCTGCCTTTAGAGAGGTCCAATCCCTGCTTCTGGCCTGGCAGGGATTCCTCAGTCACAGAGCTTCACATCCTGCCCTTCAGCCATCACATACTCACTGCAGACAAGCTCCTTCAGTTCTTGCCTGGAAGCTCCTTAACTCTGACCGTGCTGGAAAGCTCAGCAAGATGGGGAGGACTGTGTTAGAAAAGGTAAAAAACAACCAAATCCTCCTTAGCACAACATGGAAGAAAAATTAATATTTAAAATGCATGTATGATGTAATGGGACTTAAAATAGTCTGTATCCTGGAAAAAAGAGATTAACTGCTTAAGGCAAACTAATGAAAAGGTCACTTGGACAATACTTGCAAAGCACTCCCTGTATTGCATCATGGACTTATCGGTTCTGTTTGACAGGGACTCACACATGATCCCAAGCACTTATCTCTGTTTTATACTTTATGAAAAATTGATTGACTTCTTTTGCCCAAGAATTTGGGTTAAATAAGAAATAAAATGTTGTTTATGGGCAACTTTCTCTTCCCATAATCATCAGGGGCCAGTTTTATAAGAACAGGGCATCAAATCTTAATACTACAAAGTACCTGCATGTTTGACATGGCAAAGTGAACTCTTCTGTTATTATCTCAGCTGGATCAGTTCCTAAAGTTAAACAGAAACAGCAGCGAGCATTTTCCATTCGCTCTGCCTGTAACCAGCTTCCCGCACCCTCTGGCACAGACCACGTCCTGCCTAGGTAGCACCAGTCCTCCCAGTGAAATGGGTGGAATAGAGATCTCCCTGGAAGTCCCAAAACCCGCGCAGATGAGGCCCTTACTGACATGGTTTATCAGACCCAACCATTGTATAATAGCATACAAGAGAGACTTGGAGCTCTCATGTAGCCCATGAGCCGCTTTGCTGAGGTGAGGACCATGGTCTAGGAAGGTGTCGTTGCATGCTTGCTCTATTCTCATCTCCTTCCATAGGCATCTGCTATTGGCCACTGCCAGAGACTGGACTGTTGGCTAGATGAGCTGTAGTCACACAGAGTGGCCTCCCTCTGCTCCTTACTGATGAGAACACACCAGGAGGGGAGTGTTCAGTGCTCGGTCCCCGAGCTGAGAGTAGGTGGAAGAAACTGGGGATGGTACAGAGAAAAGCTTGAGCAGGTTCCCTGTGAAGTGAGGTGGAAGGAGCTGGGCCTGCTTCATTTGGCAGGAAGAAAGCTCAAAGGGAATCTAACAGTGGACTGCAACTGTTTGAAGGGTGGCTATAAAGGCAACTGCATTAAACTCTTAGTATTGGGAGACAGCATAGCAAGTGCCAAAAGCCATTCATAGTAGGAAATTCAAACCAAATTCCAGAAGAAATTCCAGCAAGGGTTTTTTGCTGGAGCAAAACTCTCCAGCAATGCAGCACTAGGACAGATCACCCAGAGAGGATATGGGCTTTCCATCCCTGGAAGTCTTGAAGAGTCAGGTGCACAACCCATGGCTGACCTGACCTGGGTTTACTGATAATCCTCCTTTGGGGAAGAGTATAGATGACAGGCTCTGAAGGCACCTTCCTGCTGACAGACCGGTGGTTCTGTGACTCTTTTAACCACTGTATTTCAGGGATGCAGTTACAACAGGACATCATATAAGGGTTGCTTCTGTTTAAAACATAGTTATTTTCATAAAGGAAGGACTTGGCAGTCAGTAAGCCTTCCGACCAGACTGTACCTGCTCTTCTCTATTGGAGTCTTGCTGTTACAAGATTTGCTTGAGGATTTATTTGCTTTTCATCCATGCCCCGGAGCTGACCTCCTTTGGTGCAGAGCATGTACTCTGCCTAAGGGAGATGGATTCTGAAGGAGATGGATTCTGTTTGACTTACCTCAACACAGGACACACACGTATTCCCTTGGGTGCTGGGAATGCAGCCTCTGAAAGAGATGCTACATAGTCCCTCGTCCTACAGATGGTTTTATTATCCTAAATAAAGCCTTCAGAGATGTTGCAGTATACCTCAAATGCTGTGTGGTGCCGAAGCCAGTGCCAGGCACAAGGTGTTAGATCTCCCAATCCCAGAAGTTATGACTGCAGTGATAGGACAAGGGGTGATGGGTTCAAACTGAAACAGGGGAAGTTCAGGTTAGATCTAAGGCAGAAGCTCTTCCCTGTGAGAGTGCTGAGGCGCTGGCACAGGGTGCCCAGAGAAGCTGTGGCTGCCCCGTCCCTGGCAGTGTTCAAGGCCAGGTTGGACACAGGGGCTTGGACAACATGGTCTAACGTGAGGTGTCCCTGCCCACGCCAGGAGGTTGGAACTGGATGATTTTGCAGCCTTTTCCAACCTGAATTATTCTATGATTCTATGATTCTATGAATTTGCAGCTTATAAATTTAGACAGCCTTTTCAAAGATCTATGCTTTAAGCTGGGAGGTATAAGAAATAAAGTTGCTGCTTCAGGGGCTTACATAGGAGCAATATCAAGACTCATCCAAAGCATGGGGCTGTTCACATATAGGCTCTGCCCCATCTTTGGGGTTAAAATTGCTGTTAAAACTTGATGCGAAATGTGTCGGAAGCTGACTTAGACCCATGTCTCCTTCCTTAGCTGTGTGCTTTGTAGTTACAAGACATGGGAGGAAGTGTGGATTTTCACCCATTTCCATCAGCATCATTGTGATCGGCATTGTCAGTGGCTACAGGTGGCTACAGGAGGAGACTTCTCCCAGGCTGTGTCCAGAGCAGGAGGAAATGCTAAAGGTGCTGGGAAACCATGCCCTCCCCAGGGACTATGTCACTCGAGGGGATGTGTGCACAGAGACTCAGTGGGACATGTCAGAGGTGAGCTCTGAATGACAACATGTGAATAGCCAGAGGGGATGTGACGGCAATATGCCCCACCATGAGCACTGTGGGTGAGAGATTTAGTACTGCTAGAGCAGAAGATGCCCCTAAGTGCAGTGGTGCAGCCTTGATAGGGTAGGATTCTGTTACAAATGGTAACTTGGATGGAAGAACACACTCCAGCCTGTGCTGAACTCACATTTTCTTTGCCAGGCTGCCCCAGGCTTTGCTGGATGAGCAAGAAGAGTTGTTCTGGTTTCACCTGCTACCATAGCTTCTGCTCTCTGCATCTTGTGACATCCCATGTTGGGCTATGGATGTCCTCTCTGCCCAGGGCTGAGCAGCCTGCTCAGAGCAGTGTGGAGGAGCTTAGCTGTTCCTTGCTGTACCTGCCTAGTGACTGCCCAGAGGATTTCACACTGTGGCATCATTTCTGCAGCACCTTTCACCAATTATAAGTTCTTCCAGCAATGGAGAACATGACCCAAAGCCATTGTTACACATAAACCCCTCAATTATACAAAGTTCTGCAAACATCAGATAAGACCATAACAGAGAAAAGGTCGCAGCAACACCAGCTATGTCATGAATAGCAGCAACAAGTAGCAGCCAGTGCCTGATTCAGTCTAAGGCTAGAAAGATGAAAAGATAGAAATGTTGTTGGCTTTAATCCTTTTGTAGTGTGTTCCAGGCAGCTGTCAACTGCTGAACATTCGAACAACCAGGGCCTCCCAAAGGGAAATAACATCTTTGGAATGGCCAGGCTCAAGAAAACACCACATCTTAGATGATGCATTGATGGGGAAAAATAAATTCAGAAGAGAATTTGGTGCTTTGCCGAGCAATGTCCCGCAGATAAGCTTGTACCAGTTATTCAGTCACGCACTAATGATCCTTGGTTCATTACATGTTATAAATCACTCTGATGGATACAGAAAAGGGTAATAAATGAATAAATAAATAACAAACACTCTGTGGATAGTGCTGGTCATTGAAAGATGAATTAATCATAAACACTGTTTCCAAAGGCTGTGACACGAAGGAGAATTCCTTTGATATCAGCCGTGCTCTTCTTCCCACCAGCCTGTTCTCAAATAAACATCCCAGTAAATATTTGTCTCCTTGCTCCGGACTTGCAAATAAAATGAGAAAGGCTACATCCCTTCCTAGTCTGCAGGCAGCCATTCCCTTGGGCTGCTGCTGGATCTCAGGTTGGGATTCACTTCCGCTCATTTTAGATAGCTTCTGTTTTGCCATCTCAGTCTAGTCTCGTCTCCCTGGGCTCCCTTTGGAGCTACCCTTTCAATTTGCCATCCTCCAATACTTTCAATTTCTTTTATCATTGCTTCACTGTCTGATGTCACACTCTGGTGCTCTGTTCTGGGAAGTTTCGATGTCACACTGCAGCACAGCCTGCACTAGAGTCCTTTCTGATCAACTGCTTTCCATCTGCATGCACCCAGCTCATGGAACACAGTCCATCTTCCACCTGAGCACTCTCTTAGTGCTGTCCTGCAGATCTGTGCCACCACAGCACACCAGAACTGAAGTGCTGGAATCATAATCATAGAATGGTTTGTGTTGAAGGGATCTTCAAGTTCATCCAGTCCCAACCCACTGCCACGGGCAGGGACCCCTTCCACTGGAGCAGCTTGCTCCAAGCCCCTGTGTCCAACCTGGCCTTGAACACTGCCAGGGATGGGGCAGCCACAGCTTCTCTGGGCACCCTGGGCCAGCGCCTCAGCACCCTCACAGGGAAGAGCTTCTGCCTAAGAGCTCATCTCAGTCTCCCCTCGGGCAGGTTAAAGCCATTCCCCTTGGCCTGTCCCTGCAGGCCCTTGTCCCAAGCCCCTCTCCAGGTTTCCTGCAGCCCCTTTAGGCACTGGAGCTGCTCTCAGGTCTCCCCTTCAGGAGCCTTCTCTTCTCCAGGCTGCCCCAGCCCAGCTCTCTCAGCCTGGCTCCAGAGCAGAGCTGCTCCAGCCCTCGCAGCATCTCCATGGCCTCCTCTGGACTTGCTCCAACAGCTCCACGTCCCTCTTGTGTTGGGGCTCCCAGACCTGCATGCAGGACTGCAGGTGAAGTAGGAAGGAAGTAGCAGCACAGAGCCACATCCCCTGCTCCTCGGGGGTTGATGCTTCAAGGTCTGAAGTGCCCATCGCCAGGGGAAAGGGGCTGCTTTGCTGAGCTGACCCCCTGCCCACCAGCAGTGCTGTTACACAGGACTGAGAGGCAGAGATGAGTCTGTAAGACTCAGATTGAACCTTCCTAATAGATTCAGGGCTGATTTCCTTTTTCTCTGCAATGTTATTGCAAACTTATTTCAGTCTCTGCCTGCTCTTCTTCCTAGGTAAAGCCCATTCATTATTTTGAGCTGTATGCATAGCTCTTCTTTATCTCTAAACCCTACTGTTCCTCCTGCACTGATTGCATGACTGCATGCACTGGTAGCTTTCCTGAGCACAAACCGTTTTGCTGCTCCCTCTCTATGTTTCCATCGGCAACAGACAGATGCTCTGAGGAATCATTCCTGATGCGTGGCTCTGCAGCTGGTATCTCATTCCTCAGGCTGCAGAGAGGCCACCACTAGGGCAGCAGCCTGCCTTACATCTGTATCAAAACATCCTGCTTCCTGACGTACCATGTGTGACCTTGGCCATCTCTCACCTGCATTTGTCCTGTTTGACCTCAGGAATTCCTTGGCAACTCCAGCACACAAGTGGTCTGGAGTGGGCTCCGTATCTCAGCCTCACCTTCAAGCTCTTGCTTCCAGTATTAGCTTCATCTTTACCACATTTGAAGCCTGAATTCTCATATGCCAAAGCCAAATTCTGTCTCTAAGTCACCTGTTTTCTTGAAAGCAATATGGTTCAGGCAATGGGAATGCTGCTGCAGATGGATGATGCTCAAAGATTTTGGGATCCTCTACTTGACACAGAGTGTAAAAACCTGTGTGAGCAGTGCTTTTCAGCAGAAAACTTGTGATGCTCTACCAATAAATGCATCTGGTTGCCTCCCCATGTGCACCATTCCCTCTGCTTACCCTGAATGTTAGGAATGCCTTGAGATCACAGAGATGGAGGATAGCTAATGGGAGAATTCATTTAGCAATCTGAGGCAATAAGCAAGTTCTTAGCTTTCCCTGCTGCTCTTTTTCCCTACGTTGGAAATGAAACGGGTGGCAAAAGAACTGGAAGATTCTTTTCAGTGTGGTTCTGGCCTGCACAAATGACTCTATAATGCGGATATTTCTGCATATTGTTTCTTAATAGGCCCCTCAATTAGTTCTGCTGAGTACAGCACAGTGGGAGAACTGGTTTTATCTCCCTGCCTCCAGCCTTGACTTTAGCTCAGCCAAAGAGGGCTGTTCACTTCTGTTTCTCAGCACAGGGCTTGAGGAGGTGTTTGAAGAAAGCACAAAGATGAGCACAGCTGGAGGAAGAGGATGGAGGAGCAGGTATCATACTTAATGGTCTCA
Organism: Psittacula echo; assembly: GCF_963264785.1. Taxonomy (NCBI): domain Eukaryota; kingdom Metazoa; phylum Chordata; class Aves; order Psittaciformes; family Psittacidae; genus Psittacula; species Psittacula echo. Next base: position 11,441,566 of record NC_137750.1, on the reverse strand, counting down.
GCTGACTCACAGCCATGTCTTCTCTAGCTGGCACCATGGCACTCCAGGCTGTGAGAAACATGCTGGGCTCCTTCCAGATGAGATGCCACCATCAGTAACAACAGACGTGCAAGACTTTGTGATGCTTGGTTTAAATCCCAGCCTCAGAGACGCCTGTACAATCCCCTCACTTCCACTGTGACTTATGAGATGACTGGGCAGGACTAGTTGGTGTAACAGAGCTGCGTGTTCATGGGTGGATGTGGAAGACGAAAGATCCTGCCAGGCAATGAGGTTGTGTTTGGTGAATGCAGGCACAGCTCTGAAACTTGCACATTCAGGCCTGGAGCATAGCTGGGTGATGTGAATCTGTGCAGAGGACTGAACTGTGCTGTAAGAAAACACTGAAACTGGGATCACCCTTGTCTGTCCTCCTTGAAACAGTGTGGTCCAGGATACCTTTCACTCTGCCCATCCTACAAATCTGTGTGCTGTGGTCTGGATTCCAGACCAGACTTCTTGTATGTTCCGTTTCTGGAGGCCTGGTTGTCTTTCATCAGACCATCTCTGCGTAATCCCACAGTGGTTCAAGAAGGAACGAATCCTCTTCATGCTAATTTGCTTTGTTGTTCTCTGAATATATACCAAAGAACTAATAATAAAGCCACGTCTTTGTTCATTATTGTCTTTCTGCCTTCAAAAAAGGAAGGAGGAGAATAAATGGACATCTATGAGACAGAACAAGCTTTAATGAGATTAATATTAAATAACATAGTGAAGTGGAAAGTATTGCAGGTGCTGGAAAATTATGAGACTTCAGTCAAGACTGGAAGGAGCCCAGCTAAACTTAGGTCACTCTGACAACTGAATTTTTGAGCTTGTAGTGCAAAGTTCTGCATTCAAAGGAATTATGTGTGCTGAGTCCAAACAGGAGGTTGGTGCAAAAGTGTACTCAAAAGCACCCCAAAATGGGCTTTACTTTCAGTGCTACTGAGGGTAAAACCTTACCCTCCAATAGGCTTGTATGAAAGGCTGGCGTGCATTCACCTGGGATGCATCACTCACCTTGCCTCAGAGGAGGATGCTGTGAAGACAGAAAAGGTGCAAACAACAGCAGAAAAGATGGAGGGGCAGAAAGCGTCCTACCTGAGGACAAGGTTCATGGTTGCCATGGCACAGTATATAGGCACATAGCCTCAGGGTGGCAGAGAAACATCAGAGCATGTTGAGGTTCCCACTTCGTTCTTTGCTATCATCATCCAAGTGCTAAGATGCAGCCAATAAGTTTAGAAAATAACACTTACAGGAAGAGAACCTGGATGCTGTAAATACAGAAACTGCATGGATTCTGAGCAGGTTATACGTTTATATGTGTAAGAAAGCTCCTGTGACAAAGCTTCCGAGGATGAATTTAAGATTTCAAGGCATTCTCTGACACAACTTTTCAAGTGCAAAGAAGGCACTTGAAGCATTTATCTGATTTTCCCCTGGAAGTTTTCTCTTCAAAGCACCCAGCACAGCCTGTGCTGTGCAGGACAGGCACAGACTGCACTTTCTGCTCTGGGCAGGTTGGATGGGCTGGGCTTTAAAGGAGCCATCCATACATCATAAACTGATGATCACTTGGAAGAGCTGATGGAACAATGTCTTTAATTTGGGGGTAAGGGACAGTGACATCGGATTTGGGATAATTTAAACAGCAGTGAGCACTGGGTGTATGGGTGCCTGTGCACAACTGTGCATGGGGTGACTCGGGGTGGAATTTATCTATCATCTATCATTACTTGTGACACTTGCTGACCTTGCTTCCCATCCCCTGGAGAGGCAGGAGACCTGTCTGCTGGGCCTGTTGGTACCCGTTGATGTATGTTGGTGGAAGCTGGATTATTTTGCTGCTTTCACGTGCTGTTCTCATGGCTTGGCAAGTCAGGAGGAACATCTCTTGTCTTCACAACTCTATGAATTTGCCCCCTAGTAGTCCTTCACCTACTAAGTTCCCTTAAGGAACCCCTACTTGGAAAAAGCCCCAGGATCTCTGATTGAGCCCACAATGACAGGGCTGGCTGGAGCCCACAGTTCAGACTGGTCAGGCTCAGCAGTGGGTTTCTGAGGGTCCTTCATCCAGAACCAGGATGGAGCAAACAGAGTGTGTGTTTTCCTTCTTGGCTTTGCATTCACCTCAGGTGATAGTGGCTTGTCCAATCTCCATTGTCCCACTGAGATGCCCTCAAGTTTCTTCTACCAGGTACATGTGGCCTCCTTTGCCCTCTTCTCAGAGGCTGAGTGCTGGAGCCTGGCGAAGGCCCAGGAGGATGGATATCTGTGTTGGGTACAGTTCCATCCCTGTCCTTCTGTAGGGCTCCTGACATTTTCTGTCCATGGCCAGAGCAGAGCATGAAGGTAAACGTCATACATCGATAAGCATGAATCCAGTTCCAAACCAGCAGCTAAGAAGGGCATCCCTCCTGCCATGCGAGAGGTGGCTCCACAGAGTACAGGAGGTCCTGCCAGGAGCTTTTTTTGGCTGTTCAGTCTAAACTTCCCTTTGCCTAATTTTCTGTTGCTCCTGGGCACAATATGTGCCTTCTTGGAGCACCCCAAATAACTCTCACTCGCTGCCATTGACTTATTGTTCCATTTAAATGATATTGGAAGCGCCTCCAGCCCCAGCTAGGGAGAAAGGCTTTCCCTCCCTGCCAGGGGACTGTGTAATACAACAGTTTGCTGCCAGTACTGCTCCGTGGGGGCCAGGGGAGAAGCAGGAGGGACATCATGTGCTTTCCACAAGGGAAGCCCATTCTATCAAGGTCTGCTGGGGCTTGCCCTGCCGCTGGCATGGTTATCTCTCCCAAGTTGTGCAGGACTTGATAAAGTCAGACAGCTGGATGAAAGAGCATAAATACCCTAAACTTAAACATGCTATTGAAAAGCTGAAGGCAGGACATAAATAACTGCACTCTCGCTTTCATGTTTATCATACAATTGCAGCAGGACCATATTTGGAATAAATATTCCAATATTTGAATGCAACATGTGATTGGAGTTTATCTGTTGTTATGTTTTGGATAAATATGCAGAAAACTTATGATTTCGGATATCCCACTCTTCTCACTTTTCCCCAGTGAGGTGGAGCTGGGCAGTTTGGACACTGCTTGAGCTGTCATTCAGGATTTCAAAGCCCTGAAGTCTTTCCCTGGAACTAAGCTCAGCACAGTTCACTCCTGATCCACCCGGGAGGCAGGATCCGTGCAGGATGCACACACCAGCCCCGGGAGTCCGGGAGGGATGGCCACCTTGTGAAGCGGCAGCTCCTCCTCTCCAGAGGCCCTCTTTAGGTAGGTGATTGCAGCAGGACACAGCATGGCTCTCCTGTGACAATGACAAGGGGCCAAAGCAAGGCCATGGCAGGATGGGATCATGCAGTGGGACACCAGTGTTCAAGTGATGGTGAGACCCTTTGAAAGGCTCTTGCTCCCCTGGATATCTGGAAGGTGAAGGCTGCCATCACTCTCCTCTTTTCCAAGGACTACTTAGTCTGTAAAGGCAGACAGGATCTCACTGGCCCTCTGGGCTTCCCTTGATGGCAGCGGCTGGCTCCTGCAGCCCAGGCTCAGCTAGTGCAGTGGTCCCACAGGGACCAGCAGTGCCCTTCTTGAGGCACACAGCAGGGTAAAATGATGGGTATAGTTCATATCAATGTCCTTCAGCCGGTTTTGGATACTCCAGATGCCCTCATGGTCCCAGTCCTCACCTGTAAAGCATCCTCTGTGTTTGGTTAGATCTCCCGTGTAGCTGCCTGCTGGTACACGTGGGGTCCTGCTACCTCCAAGGGATTGCTGTGCTGGAACCATGTCCCTGAGGGAGCTTCAAACTGAAAGAGGCTGCCCTTCCTCCTGGAGACAATAAACCTGAGCAAAGACATGGTTCCTTCAGGCCTATGGAGCAGACCAGCAGAGCCTCGCTAAGAGTAAACGCCATCACTTGGCCTAGGTTATGGGACAGGCAGGAATTTCCGTGGTCCTGAAGCTGTCTTCTGTGAAATTATTCCATTGCTTAGATCCACATAAGAGCAGAAATGGTGCAAAGAACCCCAGGGTAGTGGCATCAGGCTGCAGAAGCCCAGGCAGGCGTCAGTATCTCCAGCAAGATGAGAGCTCAGTGTCAGAGCACTGTGGTGTTCATGGTGAGGGTTTGTGCATTGGGGATGGGGATGATAGTACTCTGCTTCTGCTGTAGCACACATCTTGGCCACTGATACTTTTCAAGCCATAAGCAACCCATTGAGCTCACACTGGTCAGCTCAGTGGCACTGGGGGCTGCACGGACCCAGGACCAGACAATCCCTACTCATATGGGATCCTGGTCAAGTGCAAGAGGTCACCAGAACTGCCAGCCATGATCAGGTGAAGCATAAAAACTTGTCCAAAAGCTTTGAGAAGGATGTAACAAACCCAGAGGATCAAGTCATAGAATCACAAAATGGTTTCTGTTTGAAGAGACCTTAAAGCTCATCCAGCTCCAACCCCTGCCACGGGCAGGGACCCCTTCCACTGGAGCAGCTTGCTCCAAGCCCCTGTGTCCAACCTGGCCTTGAACACTGCCAGGGATGGGGCAGCCACAGCTTCTCTGGGCACCCTGGGCCAGCGCCTCAGCACCCTCACAGGGAAGAGCTTCTGCCTTAGATCCAACCTGAACTTCCCCTGTTTCACTTTGAACCCATCACCCCTTGTCCTATCACTACAGTCCCTGATGAAGAGTCCCTCTCCAGCACCCTTGTAGCCCCCTTCAGACACTGGAAGCTGCTCTGACGTCTCCACACAGCTTCTCTTCTCCAGGCTGAGCAGCCCCAGTGTTCTCAGCCTGTCCTCATTCTGGAGGCGCTCCAGCCCCTGCTCATCCTCGTGGCCTCCTCTGGACTTGCTCCAACAGCTCCATGTCCTTTTGCCAACTACAACAACAAGGGTATCTTCACCCCCAAGCCAGTATCGTTAACTGGGGTTATGGTTATACCCATCCATAAGAAATTTAAATCAGTCAATACGTGCAGGGCACACAGGCTGTTCTGCACCACCACTATGGATAGATGGAGGGCTGATGTCATCACAAAGGTTACTTAAAGAAAGATATTCTCTGGTTAACAGAGCTTACAGGAATTGTGGTAGGCATCTCTGACAACCAGCCAGTGTTAATCCAAAGCTTGACCAATGCTGTTAGCCAGTGAAATGGTCCAGGGCTCTTAAAGCTCATGTGAGCCAGTTGCAGGGTCCTGCGTGACAGTGCAGCTCCGGGGGTGCTTTTCCTCAGATCTGCCGGCTGAGGTTTGTTCCAGCTTTTACAAACACAGCCGATTAAAGCAGTGGTACCTTGCTAGGACAATGTGGATTTGATCAGGGGTTGTACCCGAGGTTACCTTTGCTGGGGAAATGCAGTGCTACCAAGTAGCATTTCCCGTGACATTCCCTTTATTTTCCCTTTCACTCTTACTAGATCAGATTTTGGCAGGGAACATTTGCATAATTTCATTTGCTTTTAAAAACATGAGATCTGCAATTAATTTTCATCTTTCTATTGTCTCAGAAATGTTGGTCAACAGGGAGAATAATTAGCCTTCTGGACTAGATTTTGAGCATACATCAGGGTACAGCACCGCTCTGTGCTGCCAACCGAATCCCAGGCATGGGTTGCATTAGAAGGAAATTAAATGGAAGAACATGGTGTGTGGAAACTCAGGATGTCCCCTTTGCACGTTTACACGATCACTAGCACACGTGTGCACTTACCACTGCCAGTGCACTCGTGGAAGTATTCACACTCTTACATGGGCACCACCACATGCAGTAAGACACACGCATGTGCTCGGGCAGATACCCCAGGGCTCTCAGCACTGCTGATGTGCTCCTGCCCTCAGCACCCACACACAAACATAGGCTGCTGTCACATACCATTGCAGTACTTCTTCCTTAATGTTTTGGGCTTCCTACAGATGGGCCACAGGGTGCTCAGCATTCTTGGGATCGATGGAAATGCCGTCTGTCCAGAGCTTGAAGCATAAATCTTCATTGACCCCTTCATTGCCAAGCTGTCCATGCTGCTGGGAGCACAAGCTATGGGTTAAAAACCAGTTCACAACCTTCTAGCATGTCCTTCTCTTTGCTGGCTCCGTGGCTGCTCCCCCATTTGCTTTGTCACTGGGAGCACTGGGGCACAGAAACCTGTCACTCCCTTTTCCCAAGTGCCACTGTCCCTTTGTCAGATACCCACTTCCTTCCATGCAGAAGACACTGCAAGTGTGACACTGGTCCTCTCTTGCAATAGGGTACTCTTTGGTCTAGGTGCAGTCCCAATTCCGTTTCTTCCTTGCCCTATGGGCAGACTGGGGTGCTTTTGGAGCATTCCTCCTCTCAGGGTTCATCTCAACGTTCACATGCTCCATTTATGCACATTTTTAATATTTAGCTGCCCTGTTTTAAAACTCCATTTCCACTCCTCAAGCGTTATGGACTCTTCATTAGGGACTGTAATGATAGGACAAGGGGTGATGGGTTCAAACTGAAACAGGGGAAGTTCAGGTTAGGTATAAGAAAGAAGTTCTTGACTGTGAGGGTGCTGAGGCGCTGGCACAGGGTGCCCAGAGAAGCTGTGGCTGCCCCATCCCTGGCAGTGTTCAAGGCCAGGGTGGACACAGGGGCTTGGAGCAAGCTGCTCCAGTGGAAGGTGTCCCTGCCCGTGGCAGGGGTGGGAGCTGGATGAGCTTTGAGGTCCTTTCCCACCCAGATTATTCTATGATTCCATGATTCTAAGAGGGGAGCAGCCAGGGTAGACAGAAAGGGTTGTTCTCCGAGTCTGTTCCTTTGTGACCAGCACTGCCCTAAGAAAAGGCACTCTGGTACACGTTCTTCTTTCGTGAGGTCCTGCACTGAGTGTGACTCAGGTTTGAGCTGCTCCTAAACGTGGAGCTCCTTCACTCAGAGCAACTAATGCGGAACAGCGGGTTGAATTTGTTGACACATCTCGGAGAGATCTCACTGATTAATGTGCTGAATCTCAAACACAGGCTAAAAGCATGAAATCCCTAACAGGGGTTTAGATGAGAGATAACATAATAATACACAGAACTCTTGGAAATGTTTTCAAACCGTGTAATGTCTATATTCTTAGTGTTCCTGACAGTGTTAATGGAACCAGCTAGTTGACAAGATCTCCTCTGTATTCAATTCCCTGATTGCTTTTAAACCCCTTTTCATGTAGGCATGGTTCTTCCAGCACGATTTAAATCATCCAAGCCTATAGGAACTGGGATCTCGAGCCTGGCAAGTCACTGTTGCTTCTCCCCACTCTGGGATTAGGGACAAAAGGTTCAAACGCTGCCCCAAAGGTGATGCCCTTGCAAGGGGCAGGGAGGGCTCAGTTTTTCTGGTGGCAGGGAAGGTGATACAGGCCAAGAGGAGGATGTTAGCTTTGTTTCTCAGCTTTTGTGTCGCCGTTCTGCTTCTCTGCAGCATGTGGAGGGGAACAGGGAAACGCTGTTTGAGTGCTGGAGGCAGGTTAGGGAATGCTTGTCACTTTGCCTCATCCTGCAGGGAAAGGCGTACGAAAGAGCAGAGCATGCAGTAATTCATTAGAAAGCTCTGCTCCCCCCTGTCAGAGCCTTACATGGTGCACAGCTTACGCCTGCTGCCTTAATCCTTTGAAGATGCTGGGTCAGTTTTTCCTGTTCATCTGGCTTTAGCAGCACGCGCTCGCGTTGAGCTGCCGGAGCCTCCTGAGCTCCCTGAAGAGGCAAAAGGGAGGTTTTAACGTCTGTTGCTCTTCTGAGCTGTGCCTGGTGCTTCCTTTGTACAGGAAACGACAAAAGCAGGGATGGTGCCCCTGTTTTTTCCCTCATGTGCCCATGCCATCAAGTTCAGTCTCTTTAGGATTCCCAGGAGGCAGCTCTGGGATCTCATAGTGAAGCAGTCAGGGATGTTTTCTCCGGGTTGTGAGGCAGCAAGGGGGAAGGTTTCTGAACCCCCCTCTGAGTTCTGGCACTGGTGCAATTAAATGAGCTGGAATAGGGCCCTTCCCAGCAAGGGCTGTGCATGTACTCACAATGGAACGTGCTCCCAGGATCCCCATCCAAGCCCTACACGCAGCTGGCTCCAGAGCACACTTCACCTTCACCTGACTCATTTGCAGGTCTCGCTTTGACTTTATCTGCTTCGTTTTGCTTCCTTTGGCCTGCAGCTGCCTTTGCTGGTATGGGACAGAGACCTGCTGGCACTGAACCATATGGAAGCAAAGCAAGATTGCTCTGGGAGCACAGACCTTTAAGGAGCAGCCTCCAGAGGGAGATGCCAGCCTGGCTCTGGCGCAAACAGCTTCTCTAACTTGAGCTGTGCTCTGGCTTGCTGCTGTGGAGCACGGGTCTCCAGGCCAAGGCACCAACCACCACCAGCTTTAGGCAGGGAATGTGAGGCAGCCGTGATCGAGTCCATGAAGGAGGGGATGCCAGCATTACAGCCAGCTTCTCCCCGAGCCTGCCTCACAAATCAGCTGTGAGGGGAGAGTACCTAAAACCCATCACCTCCTTACACAGCATAGGGTGGTACTAATGAATCATAGAATCAACCAAGCTGGGAAAGACCCATCCCCAGCATCCCCTGAGAGCCTGGCAGGTCCCTCATTCTCCACGCCAGGAGCACTCAGAGGAAAAGGGAAGGGAAAAAACAAGTGTGAGGTTTTGGAAACAGCTTGGATCTACCTGAAACACATATGTAACAACACTGGAAATGGGTCAAAAGAGAAAGCCAGTTCGCAAACTGAGGCCACACTATCGGCCCGTGGATCTCTAAGAGCAGCAAGGAGCTTTCTGTGGCCTCTCCAATCCCTTTCCCTGCCCAGCTTTCCCACAAGCTCCCTGTCACTTTCCATGGTACATGCTCTGGTTTATGCCAAACCTCAGGGTGTGCTGCAGTTTGTTCAACAACCAGTGATAGGGGGTCTCACTTCTCAGGAGGAGCTGCACAGAAAGGAAACTGAATTTGCTCACGGCAGGATTTAGCCCTCTGAGCTTCTTCCTGGGGCTCTGAAGGCCAGTGAGGACATTGCTCAACGCAGTGGGGTACCCTGTACCTCGCTGCATCTCTTGATGCTTCCTGGGCATGATAAGAAGCATGTGATTTTTGAAGCATTACTTTAGGGAGAGCTCAACATCTCGGCAATCACTGCACTGCTCCCATTGTGTTTGACTGCAATCCCGGCAGGGCCACCAAAACCTGGGCTGCTCCTTCCAGTAAAGCTAAATGGTGCTGTCAACCAGTTCCAGCCGAGAGCAGAGTCCTATTGCCTGGGGAGCTGGGCAGCACAGTGGGGGGGAAAGTCTGGTTTTCCTCTTTGTAGACACATTTCTCACTGGTTTGGGTAGAATTTGTTACTTGCAATTCTTCTTATTAAAGAGGCAGGAAAATAAGTAACAATAATTCAATTTACCAAACACTAGGCACTGGGAGCACTGCTGTTGCTGCTGCAGTGATGGTCTCAGCCATAACAGGACAGTGCTTTGTAGAATCGTAGAATCATAGAATAGTCAGGGTTGGAAAGGACCTTAAGATCATCCAGTTCCAACCCCCCTGCCATGGGCAGGGACACCCCACACTAAACCATGTCACCCAAGGCCTCATCCAACCTGGCCTTGAACACCGCCAAGGATGGAGCATTCACAACCTCCCTGGGCAACCCATTCCACTGCCTCAGCACCCTCTCAGTAAAGAATTTCTTCCTTAGATCCAATCTAAACTTCCCCTGATTCAGTTTGAACCCATCACCCCTTGTCCTATTGCTACAGTCCCCGATGAAGAGTCCCTCCTCAGCATCCTTGTAGGCCCCCTTCAGATACTGGAAGCTGCTCTGAGGTCTCCACGCAGCTTCTCTTCTCCAGGCTGAACAGCCCCAACTTTCTCAGCCTGTCTCCATACAGGAGGTGCTCCAGTCCCTGATCATCCTCGTGGCCTCCTCTGGACTTGTTCCAACAGTTCCATGTCCTTTTTATGTTGAGGACACCAGAACTGCACACAATGCTCCAAGTGAGGTCTCATGAGAGCAGAGCAGAGGGGCAGGATCACCTCCTTCGACCTGCTGGTCACGCTCCTCTTGATGCAGCCCAGGATACGGTTGCTTTCTGGGCTGCGAGCGCACACTGCAGCCGGCTCATGTTCATTTTCTCATCGACCAGCACCCCCAAGTCCTTCTCCGCAGGGCTGCTCTGAATCTCTGCTCTGCCCAACCTGTAGCCGTGCCTGCGATTGTTAGAAATAACACTTTTGATCAGATGAATTGTATTTGATCCTAGTTTTAGTTGGTCTTGAGGTATTGGAAGTTGGCTGCCACATGCCAGCATGGATCAGGCCCTCAGGAAGTTGGCTGCTGCTCCAGACGGGGGTTCAGCAGCTGGAATCATGGGGAAGACTGCAGTACACGAGTTTATCTTGAGACAAGTGTAACCCACTGATGTAACATCACCATGAAAGAGGCAAATGCAATTCCAGGATGCCTCAGGATGGCTCCTCCCAGCAGTGACAGGGAGAAACTGGTGCCAGGGAGCTCTGTAGAGACCATGTCTGGAAGGGTGCACGCAGTTCTGGTTGCTGGCTTCAGGAGACACACATTCATTGCTCTTTGCACTTAAGTCTGGGGTAAATACCAGGGATTAAGAAGAGCTGTTCTTGGCTGTTTCAGCTGAAGATCTTTGCTGGCAAAAGAACAAGTGGGTATAAACTGGTCATTACGAGTTTAATCTGAAAATGAGGAAAGAGTCTGAAGGTCAGGAGTGAGATACAGGAACAGCCTTCTCTGTGAACTGATCACATCCCTTTGGAGTGGAGACGACTCGCTGGAGGACAAAGGCACATGGTGGCTGTAGGGTCAGGTCCAGCAAACCGCAGCGTGGCACCCCCTCCTTTGCAGAAGCTGCCCATAGACAGCCACAATCTGCCTTGTGCATAGGGGACTGCCAAGGCTAGAGGAGCTGAGGAGAGCTGAGGCAGAGGCTCTGGTTATCAGCCCTTCCTTTGAAATCTCATCTCCCCAGCCTCCTGTTTGTTTTGCTCAATCTTTCATCTCCCAGGACACAACGAAATCCCGTTTTTTCCAGACTGGGAGTTTCTGGGTGCTGAGAAGAGGCCCTGCTGCTGCGTGTGCGTGCAGATGGAGAGGGTTTGCTGAACGCTCACACTGCAGCAATCTGTGCCTTGAAAACAGCAAATGTTCTCTCAGGAGTTACCCCCGAGCAAAACTCCGTACCGCAGTGACCTCTCTTAGGGCAGACAGAGTGTGTCTGCCACGTACATCTCCTGCAGATGGGTCCTCCCCAGGGAGTATCAGCTCCGCTTGCAGGCAGGGAGAAGGGGATGTGCGGAAGGCTCAGCGATTGGGTGGGAGGCAGGTACAAGCCACACGGGAACAGTAAATCCTTCCCATCACGCATCTAGAGTAGAGAGAAGAGGCAAGAGCGTGCTGAGATGTGACTGGAGGGGAAGAAGGATGTGTTTGCTGCACATTAGCGAAGGGCAATGACAGCTTCTCTCACACTGAGGAGCTTTTAATCCCCCTTTCCCGGTGAGACCCAGCAAGTCTTCTCACACAAGCACTTGGCAAGGAGGAGCACAGAGACCCCACAGCCAGAAATCAGGCTGCTCCCCCAGTGCTCTGCCAATGTACCCTTATTCATGAGCAAAGAGTTTAAACAACTCTCCTTGGATTTGGCTATTTGTTAGCATTCACATTGTGTGACTGATAGCTGAAATCATCTGCCATTGTTTCTGTTCCCTAATTGGGTGGCTTTTAAACAGGGGACCCAAAAATACACTCGGGTAAGAAATTTCAGATGAATATCCACTTGGGATTGAATTTGTGTGTTTCTGCCTTGCAAACACTTGCCCCAGCATGGAGCTGCCGTGCACGTGCTCACCAGGAACCCCAGCACTCCCAGAAATCCCAGCAAGCTGGATGTCGAGCCACGCTGAGCACACATCTTGGCAAAGCTCCTGTTCTTCACTGTGTGACTGGCCCCGGGGGGTGCTGAGCAACTTGCTCTGAGCACTGGGGGTGTGAAACCCTCTGCAGGCTTTGACCTGTTCGTTTGTGAGCTTTGGGATTAATTCTGCACATGTGCCAACGGAGCAAGTGTCACTTCAGGTGCTTGCTGTGAGCATTGCACTGCTGTGAGGACTCCCATCACAGCACTGGTCACTGACCGTCCAGGTCTTCTAACGCTGCCACTCCACCTCCTTTCTCTGGTCTGCTAAGCCGAAGTGATAATCATGGATGTAGTAAAGCATCCATGGTCATGGTCATGGCTTCTACAGCCCTGTGCAATGTGTGGGGCATGCCCCAGCTCCTACTATCACAGTGTTCAGCCCTCCTGCAGGCCAGCTCTTGGCTGTGCGCTGGTGTGCACGACAGGCAGGAGGAATGCACTGTCTACAATAGCATCTGCAGATGAGAAGTGACTTGGTGCTTTGACCTCTTCCTGCTCTGCCCGTTGCCTGGAGGGAGCAAAAGGTGTGGAGGGAAGGTGCAGCCATGGGGCAGCAACATGCACCAGAAAGTGTGTGCCAGGCACCCTGCTCTTATCATCACCCACTGCCATTATCTCCACTTGAAAATGTCTCAGTGTGTCTCTCCAGAGGCCTTCTGGAAACAGGAGCTGGTACCTGCTGTAGCCCCCTAAATCATTGCAGGAAAAACGGAGCCAGGCACTGCCATGTAATCCCAAACAGATGATAAATCCTGCTGTTTGTGTACAGTGGGGAGCTTGCCTGGCAGGTAGGCACTGGTGTGCCACTAGACATGGAGCAGAGCTCCTCTCCACGCATGGCAAGGAAGCAGCGTGGTGCCAGGCTCAGGCTCACCGGATTTCCAAGGAAGTGATGTGCTAGTTCATGGGAATTGCTGTGTAACCTCTTCAGGATGCTCAAGCCATGCAGGGTGCTTGTCAGGCTTCCAGGGAGCTCACTGCCTGACGAGGAAACCATGAGCAGCTCCACTGGTGTATCTGGGGACAAGAAACCCATTTCAGGAGCTTCCTAGAGCAGGATGGGCATCCTGACAACACGTGGTTATCACCAGTGGGGATATCTAACTTGAGATGAGTTAGAGGAGGCAGGCTATGGGGGAGAAGCTATGAGGGAGGGCAGGTGAGCCCACAGCTGACTGGCTCAGTGCTTCACATCTCCCCCCTCTCCAGGGAAGGTTTCCCGCGTGTCCAGGCACATCCGTGTCAGGAGCAGGGAAATGCTTGGCAGGGAAAAGGGCAGCTCGGCAGCTCTGTTTCAAAGCTCTGGAGGAGTAAACCTCTTCACCATGCTGACCAGCACGTACTCAAACACTGGGAGTCACAACTTCTGGCTGAAAGAGGCACCTTGCACGGCTTATCCCTACCCCTGCAACGCCTGGCTCACAGGTAGCCCGAGGCAGCCGCCTCGCCGCCTGTCCTCAAGGCTGTGTGCGTGGCAGATGTGGGGCAGCACACACAGAGCATCATCCGCTGCGCTTCCCAGGGCTGTGGGGAAATCCTCCCTCAGCAGGAGCTGCAGGAGCAGGCGGCTCTGGGCTGCCTAAGGCAGAGTGGGGTGTCCCAGGCAGCTGCTGCAGAGAGTGGGAACAGGAGCAGGGATCAGGGAGCACGGATCATGGAACACGGATCAGGGAGGGAGGCTGGGGGCTGGAGGAGCCGCCGTGGCTCCACACCATTCCCACCTTGTTCTTCGGGCTGACAGGGTTCCCTCCACTGGTTGCCACAAGCCCATGGTGCCCGGGGGGATGTGTGCCTTGCAAACTGCCTGTGCTTTGTACTGAAGCACATTCCACTCGCCAGAAGGATCCAGAGCAGGTTTTATATCCTGAGTAGTGTTTGGGGGGGCGTTCAGGAAGGTTATTCCAAACCCCTCATGCATCCACCCTGATGGACTACTTAACAGAACTGGCTGAGCATCCCACCTTGGAAACTGAAGGGCGGAGTTTGTAGCAGAGCAGTGCCAGGTCCAGACTGCTGGGTTTTTACTGGAGACACAGGTGAGATCCAGTTCTGAAATCACCTCTGAAAGGGATTCAACAACCTCTCCTGTATCACTTCCCCTTAGTACGAGGGAGAATCTCGCGGACCTTTGGTTCTGTGCAAGAGGATGCCAGCACTTTTTAGTGCAGGACAGGGCTCAAAGCCAAGAGCCTGGAGCCCAGCTACGTTTGAAGGACAGGGTCAGGTCATGTCCTTTGCCCCTGTCTTTCCTGCTGACAGTGTATGTTGGTAAAGAAGGTAATACCCAGATGGGCCTCTGCAGGGTGGGCTGAAGATGGGTCCTACGTCAGGGGACTCCCACTGCATGTCTGGCGCAGGGCCTCCAAGGGGTGGAAGGATTTGTCTGCATGGTTCCCCACTCAGCTGGGTAACCTCTCTGAGCCTGTGAGCAGACGGCAGCTGAGAATGTGACATGGATCCCAGAAAATTAAGGGAACGCAAATATTTGTGATATTAGAAATAGCTCAAAAAATATAGGCCAATAAAAGCCATGATTGGGATTATAATAAAAAAGTGCATTCCAAAGCTGCCGCTGTGTCTTAGCGTGCTTGGGAAGCTGGCATCCCAGCCTCCCTCTTTCAGGGCTGGTTTTCCCCAGAGGTTGGCTTCAACTACATCCTTCTTGTGTCTGTTGTCTGAGATGTCCAGCACTATCCCTTGGGACAAAGGAGGAGGGACATGTAATGGAGACTTCAGAGGAACTGTGTCCATCCTCATCTGAGCTTGAACATCCCTTCCTGTTTCATTCTCCTGTGTAAAGGCTCCCCCCTTTGGAGAGCAAACCTGAAGAGACCTCCCAGCCAGGGCACAGTGGGTGCTGGTGTCTTGTTTGCAAGGGCTGCTGGTTTCTGCTCTGCCTCACTTTATTCCTCCTGGCTTTATCTGAAATAATTTTGTGTTTAAAGACCCCTTTCATGGGATACTCACGAAGAAAAGGGCAGCTTGGTAGCTCTGTTTCAAAGCTCTGGAAGACTCCTGGCCCCACCACACTGGTTGTGGACTTAAACTCACTTGTTGCTGTTACTGGAAGTACAGTAGGATTATGTAGACCAAGCAGTGAAACTGGGAAAAGGGATCCTAAATTCACCAATTCAGGCTACCACCACATGCCTACTTATGTGGCCTGGGGATCTGTGAGCTCCAGAGGTCTGAATGAATTCTCATTGCATCCCTGTTGCTGACACCGGGTCAATGGTGAGAAGCTGATCTGCAAACAGGTTGCCAACACTTTCATAGCAGCACACACAGCTGGTGGAGCAGGTCGCAGTGAGGGTGGCATGGACACAACAGAAGATGTCTTGAGCAGCACTGGAACTGGTGCTCTAGGAGCAACCCACTGCTACATCCCCACCTCATATGGACACTGTTCTGTAGGAGGTGGCACAGTTTTCTATAGTAGGTGACGAGTGCAATCACATGCAAGGTGCCACAAGTTCAGGTTTATTGTAAGGATGCATTTTGAGGATTAGAGGTGTTTATCTCCTTCCAGGGCACCAGGTAGTGCAGTATGCACACATCTGCCAAGCATTGGGAATGGCCTAGATGTATACAGCTAGACTGGTGTTCATCTTTGTGTCACATTCCTGCTGGGAGGTTCTGGGCTTGCAGAACAGCAGTGGGAACGTGGTTGAACTGTGTTTTTAAGGGTCTGTGTACTGCAGTCTGGAGAGAGGTGTGAAAGGTATGAGATAGACAAGTACACAGTGAGCACAGCCTCAGCTCAGCCCCAGCTCAGCCTCAGCCACTGACATGGAGATGATGGCCCCAGCCCAGCAGCCTGCTCAGTCATCAGCACCATGACCCTGTGCATGGGGGTCTGGGAGGTTCATTGATGCTCGACCAGATCAGTGATACCTGCAGTGCAGGCATTGTGAATGGGAAGCAACAGCAGTGGTGTAGGAGATCATAGAATCATAGAATAGTTAGGATTGGAAAGGTCCTTAAGATCATCCAGTTCATCATTTAGATGACAACTGTGCCATCAGGGCAAGGTCACTCTGGGCTAAATCTGTCCCGAAGGAGCACCATCGATCCTAGCTAGGCTGTTTTCTCTAAGCAGGATTAATCCCTGCTGCCAAGAGCTGGCTGTTCTCAGACATTGTCAGCAGCCTTGGAGATCACGGTCAGGTTGGACAGAGCCTTGGGCAACATGGTCTAGGGTGAGGCGTCCCTGCCCATGGCAGGGGGCTGGAAATGGATGATCTTAAGGTCCTTTCCAACCCAAACCATTCTATGGTTCTACGTTGCTGCTGCACCTCTAAATAATGTGAGGTGGTACCTACTGGAGACCATGGTCCTCTTGTGCTAAAAGCTTTGAGATGCTGAGCAAAACCATAAACATGCAATTTTATCTAACACCAAGTAGGAAGGTCAGCAGAAATAGTGATAATTGTTTTCCTAGACCTTTCCATGATCCTTAAGACATTTAATGAAGCCACAAATTTTATGTTAGGACAGAGAGAAATGTCAAGGGGGAATGGGGAAAGAATGAATGAGAATGGTTGAAGGTGAGAAGCCATGTTATCTTCTCGGAGCAGACACTCGGAGCTAACCACATGAGGCAGTTGGTTCCATTAACCAAGCAGTAGCAAACCTGTGCCAAAGTTGGCTCTAGTCTACATAGAAGGAAGGTGGGAAAAGCTTCTCATTAACTCCTGAGGGATATGAGAAGTGCCCTTCTCTGGCAAGATTTCCCCAAAACACTCTCTTGTCCATGCTGAAGCTCGAGTTTGCAGGCACAGCCCTTCATTGCACATGATGAGCAGAAAGTAATGACTCCTGAGTGTTGTCAGTATGTGCTGGTGTGGTAAAACACTGCTGTTTGAAGCCTCCTTTCCTTCTGGTGGGCTTCTAAGCATTGTTCTACACATCTCTCTCTTTTCTGCACTGTCGGTGTTGCACTATTCTGTCAAAATACTTTGGAGTGATTGGTTTTCTTCCCTTTATTTCCTTGGGAGGAGCAAGTTCCTTGAATTGCTCCCCATCCCAGCTCATGTCAAGATGCAGACTCCTTCACAAGCAGACAAAACCAGATCCCTTTCTTTCCTCCCAGGCTCTAGTACAGCTTTTTTTTTCTTGGACATTTGGTGTGCAGCCAAGAAGGGATGGGAACTGTCCACCACAGCAACTCATAGCGGTGATGCAGTCCTCTGCTTGCTGAAGGCAGTGACTGTATTCACCAACAAGCAGAGAATCAAGTAGAGCTTTGGGAACTGCTTAGTTGGGTTTAACCATTCTGCACTGCTTTTTGTCAGCTCTTACCACTGATCTTACTCCACTTTCCACATAATGCCATGGAACTGCCTTCTGGAGGACACCCTTTGTCTGCAGAGTCTTGAGAGTATATTCCAACCCTAGCATGCAGAATGGGCGACTGTAGGCACCAGGAAGTAGAGAATATGGAGAAAGGAAAGTCAAAGGGGTTCACCATCCAGGCCATGGAGGTGGGGCTGAGGCAGGCATTGGCAATGGGAAGGACTGTGGGAGATGCCTGCCATCTCGTGTCCCCACAATCTGCCTCTGTCAGGAATGTGCATGCATCATTCCCATCATGTCTACTGGTTGTTCCCTTCTTCACTACGGTAATGGTGAGAACTCCCAGAAAGTTTGTTGAGAGATATCACTCTTTCCAAGCTGGAACATCTTGTCCCCCCAGCCTCCCGCAACACAGCAGATGTGTTTGCCTTTCAGAGACATGAGTGAGTTTAATTGAGGGCAACTTTATATAATCCTCTTAACCAGCAGTTCTCCTTTGGAAAAAAAACAATTCCCTTCTGGAAAACACTGGAATTAAGCACATACTGCTCCAGTGAGGTATGAGCTGTGTGCGCTGCAGCATGGAGCAAGGTTTCCCTTATGAGCACAGCAGCTTGCTTGCAGCACACACCAGCGCAATGCAGCAATGAGACCCTGCCAGCTCCACTGCCCTGCCTCTTTCCCTTGGCCCCATGCACCATCCAGAACAGAAGGAGCATGTTGCTCTTGACAAGTCTTTAGCATCCAGTTTAAAGACTGCCTCATTTTTCCTGGTCATTCCCCCCCAAGGGATTCACTTACCGCATTCTTTAGGTGGCATCTGCTTCACTTGCTTGCACCTTTGAGCTCACACATGCACTCACATCAGAGCTAGCCATAAGTAAAACTTTTCCTTCCAAAACAGAAACTCATTCTTGTCAAGATTCCCATCTATAAATATCTCTGAAAAGGACAAGCAAGTTTAGCTTGGCATGAAAATGTGGGTACCATGAGGAATGCCATTTTTCAGTGCTACCAGCATAGGCCCCACAACAGACGCATGCCATGAACACACATGCGCTGCCCTGAATACATGCTTCTCCTGTGCTTGCCTGTGTACTACAACCTGTAGAGTGACCATGCCTCGTAATCAACAGCTTGTGGAAAGCTGCAGGGTGCTCCAGGCAATCAGACTGGCCAGGCAACAGTGCACAAATTGCAGAAAGAATGACATCTACATTGAGGTAACCACAACACAAGGCGTTCGGACGGGAGCTGTGCAAGGCCAGGACAAGGGACACCCCTATCTGGAGGAATTTAGCATCTCAGTAAAACCCTTGTGGGAGAGGAAGTGGGCCAAGAAGTGACTTGCTGGAGAGGGACTTCCCTGGGCTGGCAATGACAAAGACAGGTTCCCCGAGCATCGCTGCCAACCTGTGCTCTATCTCCTGAACTATTTTCTCCAACTCGATGTGCACCCACCACCCCCTGAAGCCGGTGGCCCCACAGGTTTCCAATCCTCATGTTGCTTCCTGGGATGCTTCTTGACCTCTCCTTGAGGAGTCCTTGCTTTCTCCATGGGACACTGCCCCACTGCTGGGAGAACCTGCTCTTCACACACTGGGTCTTCTCTTCCCTTCTGCCCAGAGGCAGTCCCACATCCTCTGAACTCTGCTGTCCATGGGCCATGCTCCCACCTCTGCACACATGAATGAGTGGGTAGGTCTGACGGTGATGGCTGTGCTTGTATAGCGGAAGCATCTGTTTCTCTGGGTGATATAACTTCCATAGGCATGTGGATATCCCCAGATCAGGTGTCTTCTCAGTAAGACAGCAAGAGTTCACCAAATGTTACTTCTCCAATGGGTTTGCCACTTTCCCAAGTGTCTGCTCTGGTGCTGCTTTACCTCTGGAATGCCCCAGGGATCAGCAAGCAGATTGCAAAGGACATCATCCCCTGCACACCAGACACTAAACTGGGGTCTATGGTGGCAGAACAGCCCCTCGTCCCTGTTATCAGCTAGACCTCTCTCGGAAAGGACCCCATCTGTGACGGCTGCTGGGGCTGCTGATAGTGAGGTCCTTAGGTCAGGCCATTTCTGAATAAAGGCCCCTATCTCAGCTCAAAATCCTTTCCCATTCTGTGTTCTAAAGCAATGCCTGGAGAGCCTGAGCACTCTGGGCACATTTGGCTAATCTCTGTCTGTGGCTGGCTGCTCAAAGCGTGGCTGATACCTGTCAAAGCGATAGCAGGGGTGGCTTTCCAAAGAGGCCTCTCCTCGAAACCCTCCGAGGTTCACAGCAAGTAGGAGCCAGAGTCCTCAGCCGTTATCTCCCAGCCGCGCTGAGAGGAACCCGAGGTGCGTGAAGGCGCCTTTATCTCCCCAAGTGACAAAATGCCTCAAGTAAATAAGCTACCGGCTTGGGCAAGGTCCCAGATGTGTTTGTGGGGCACGTTTTGAATGCCTCAGGGAGGAGCTCATGGAGGAGCGTTGTGTGCAGCCAGCACAAGCCTTCCTCACACCCCACAGAGAACAGCAGGATCAGGGCATGGAGCAGACACCCGAACTGCCCATGGGAATCACCTGGCAAAGAGAGCAGCCAAAGGAGGTGTCCCCCTCCATTGGACCTTGGTGAGGGCAAGGTGGCACAGTCTTATCCAGAAGTACGTCCATTGGGAGCGTGATGTGCACTGTCACAAAGGTATTGGCCACCTGGGATGATGTGGCCCCTTGGAAGGTGAGCCTGGGCTGGAGCCTTCCATGCAGCATCGCTCTGGGTGTCACCAAGGGAACTCTCCCTTATTTTCTTTCAGGCCAAAACCTGCTTGCCCCTCCTTTCCCAAGCAGGATAACCAGAGAGGTGCCCCATCAGAGGGCAACAGCTCTCTGGACAGAGCCTATAAGGATGCTGGGGAGGGACTCTTCGTCAGGGACTGTAGTGATAGGGTAAGGGGTACAGGTTCAAACTTAAACAGGAGAAGTCTAGATTGGATATAAGGAAGAAAATCTTCTCTATGAGGGTGGTGAGGCACTGGAATGGGTTGCCCAAGGAAGTTGTGAATGCTCCATCCCTGGCAGTGTTCAAGGCCAGGCTGGAAGAGCCTTGGGTGCCATGGGTTAGTGTGAGGTGTCCCTACCCATGGCAGGGGGTTGGAACTGGATGATCTTAAGGTCCTTTCCAACCCTAACTGTTCTATGATTCTATGTGGATGCTTGCTGGCCTGCTCACCATGTTATGCACTCCGAGGGTGATGATCATTATGCCTCAGAGCAATATTACCGAGGGCAATGGGCAGTGCTGTACCAGCACCGTCATCTCCCTCTTTCAGCTCTCTCCCAGCTGCTTCTCTCCTTCTCCGGTACGAGGGAAACTGGTGACCAGAGCCCCGGGGTCAGGGCACACTTGGATGAGCAGGCGGTCCTGCCATGTCCCGATTATGTCATTGGAAGCCAGAAAGAAAACCAGGTTTTTCACATTTTTTCCCCAAATGTCATTTCCATTAGGTCGTCTGTTTCAGCCAATTTGAGCTCTAAGCAGAATTCCCACCAAATTTTACATCCACTATTTTAGGGAAGGGTTTAAAAAAGTGGAAGAGTTTGACTAATTTTAAACGCAGCTTTTCCTGAGGGACACTTAACAAAACATACAATGTCTAAAAACCTTTGCTGTTTCAAAGAGTTCAAAATAACATTCCAGAAGGGATCATTAGAAAAATGTTCCTTCACCGGTCCCGTTCCCGCCGCCGGGCCAGGCCGCCTCCCTGTAATGCACCACATTTGTTTTCCATTTAGTTATCAAACCTACATTAAACTGAAATCTCGGAGTAAATGAAATCAAATGAACCTACCTCCTTTCATTTTCAGGATGTTTAAGGCATATTAAGGGAGCAGAGCCCTTCTATTTTCATTCCCAACGGGGCTCCAGGTACTGGAGCTCACAAGCTCACCACTCCAAACCCATGTGGTGGGGATGGTGCTGAGCACACCTTTGCTTTCGCTCATCCCACACCATGTTCTGTGCCCTTAGTCCCAGAGACACTCCAAGAGAAAGGTTTTTGGGCTGTCCCTGCCACCAACACTTCAATCTGAAGGCTGCCACTTGCAGGGAATAGGGTAAATCTCATTTTACACTAATCCAAGGAGTCTGTGAAGCTCCCTCTGTAGCTTTTGTCTGGAGAATCTGGACCTATGCAGACGTAGTTTATTAGAAGAAGCTGGGAAGGGAGTTTATTTCAGTCACCCTGCTTGGCAAACTGATGAAATTACTTGTGCTCAGCCCACATTAAAACCACCAGGTCACTTGCAGAATCCTCTTCCTTATATAAAAACTAAAAAGCTTTCCTCACTTGACCAACAAGACATGTTTTCTTTTTCCTGTTGTAATTCATTGTTTTTATCACGGCCCCCTCACCCACAATGTGATGACCCCATCACATTCGTGCACCAGTACAAGCAGTCCTGGGGATGGCAGGCATCTGAAAGTCATTTTACATCTGTATTGATCTGTGTGGTGGGGAGCGTTAGTGACAGTGCTGGGTCTTTTGGAAGAAAGATCTATTTTGTCTGCTTCATTCCTAGTTGTCATAATATGGATACTCTTCAGATTACAACATTCAATTCTGAACTTGTTGGTTTGTTTTTAAAGAAATAAAAATTAAGAATTACTGTACATGTGTCCACATCTGCCCAGAGAGCATGTACTGAAATATGAACTACACAAGTAACTCCATACAGTGATGACCTTCCTTTCATTAGCAGCAGATGATAGTTCTTGTTGTCAACAAAGATATTCCAGATTTATTGAAGCGTGGTGGGATAAGTCTAGGTCCCAAACAGACAAACAAAACTATAAATAGTTAGTGAAGAGACGAAAATACTCAGTCTAAAATGAATACAGAACCCAGGAATCCTTCCTTGCTCCCCAGTACATTCAATGTTTCCAGATGTGCCAGGATGACCAGTTGGGGATTAGAGGTCCGAAGCTGCGTGATGGGAGGCCCACTCTTCAGACAGAATAAGTTGGAATAAATGTCCTACAGCACATCCTTTTCTCTATAGTTCTCCCTTACCTGAACAAGTGCATGTGTATTTCATCAAAGAGACATCTTCCAATTCACTTTGTCCTCCAAATCACTGTCAGGCAGTTGCTTTTATTTTACTGTGGCTTCAAACCCTTTTATCCCTTTGGGTTGTATGGTCCTGCAGTCATCAGCACTGAACAGACCTGGATGTTGCAGTGGACCAAGAACCTCACTGTCCTCACGATCTTCATGTTATTTTCCTTGTGAGCTTGGTCAAGAAAAAATGTCACATCTGGCAGCCTGTGGCATTTCCCCATAGAGCCCTCTGAGTGTCCCTGGATGTCCTGTACACAGCCTTGTCATACCTTAGATGTGAACAGCCCCAACAGTTATTAGCATTATCCATGCAAAAAGCCTCAGGGATGCCTTCCCAAGGCCTTTTCCAAGGAGGCCCAGATTCATTAGGCGGACTGACAGCATATTATGTGGTACAAGACACTCTGGATCCATCGTACAGTGGCCAAAGCTGGCGCACACTCCAGCAGAGCCTCACCATCCTACTGACATCCGGCACACAGGGCACACTGATGGAGATGTGCTGGGCCCACAGCACCACACAAGGCAAGATAGACATTAGAGACAGAGCTAGGCATTTGAAGGAAGCCACTATGGTTTGTTTTCAATGACCTGTCATCTATTCATCAAGCCCTCATCAACTTAAACCATCCCTTTGCCACGTAAGGACTCCTAATGTTGTCCTCTCTGTGCCAGGCCCACAATGGGACACTGACACAAGGTTAGCTGACACAATTTACGTTGTAACTGTACAGTAGACATTAAACACTGCTGCCAGCGATCAGATCAGGCTGAACCACAACCAGGAACCCATCCCTCACATGTCCATAACATGATATTTGCGATGCTGTCCCAGCTGACAAGGTACAAGTTGGCAACAGCTCCATGTCTGAAGGTCTTGCTAGGTCGCGTCCCAAGACTGGCAGATTTCATAACTCTTTAATATATCTGCTCAGATCTGGCTGGTGAGCTGGGGAGGGTTTAGAAGAGGAGTGGGGAGGAAGTGAGAGCAGGGCAGAATAAGGCTTGATCCAGTGCTTGTTAAGTTGCTTTGTACCACTAGGTTTTCCTGCATGCTTTCTAATGTCACTATTCAGAACTGCTTGCGTCCCTGACCCCCAACATTCAGACCTGCTCTTTTCTCACCATGCTGCTCCATTGCTCTCACTTCACCAGGAACCTCTTTGCCCTCACAAGCCCATTCCCTCTACACTCTCCTTTCCGTGCTGCCCAGTGATGAACTGTCCTCCCTGTCCTTCGGGCTCAGTCACGTCTTGTGGGATCCATCTCCTCTCACGTCAGTTATCTGAAAGACAGAATCTAGTCCTAGCTGTCATCTGGGCTTCCTCTCCGCCTAATGGAAAGAGAGCCTTTGCTCCAAAGACCAGCTCCCCCCAGTCTGAGCTCAGGGTGGAAGATAAGCAGAGCCGGTGGCCCTCTGCCAGCACCTGCTTTTCTCCTCTGTCTGTTCAGGAGACCTCAGAGCTGAGCCCTGCATCTCAAGCAGCCAAACGGGGAAGGATGAATGCAGCTTTCACACCACAGCAGCCTTGCTGCTTACAACAGGGCAGCCCCTGCTCACCCCAGGATGGCCACGTCCCACAGGCACAGGGAGGAATCACCCCTCACAGTCAACATGGGCCATGTGTGGGGTCCTCACAGAGCATCCTCCTTCTCATCCGGAGACGTGAGGCTCTGACAAAGCCCTCAAAGCTTTCAAAGACAAATGAAAATGTTAATTTCCGAAAAGAGATTTGTAAGAATCTATTGTAAAGAGCAAGGAGGGGCACCTCCTTCGGGTTTATTTTCCCTTGGAAGGGACAGGAAAAGGCTTTTTAGGGCAGTGTGTGAAATGATTTTGGTTTCAAATTTACCTGTTTACGCAGCACCTCCAAGACCTGTTCAAATAATGCTCTTGTCTGCTTACAAGTCAGCAGTAGGAAGCTCCCTATTACCACTGCTTTAATGTCTGCTCCTGGAGAAGTATGAGCACAGGGACCTAGAGCTACCTGTTGTGCAGTACAATGCTGCTCTGTTTCTAGCCGCAGCCCTTGTCTCTCACCATTTAGAAGAAACCAAACGTATACTTTAACGTTAAAAGGTTATACCTAACATTGACTTTTATTTTCATCACCTTTAAAATAGGTCCCACGGTTTTATCAAACCTGCCCCAATTTCTCTTTTTGTTTATTTGGGGTTTATTATCCTGGAAGAGGTTTCCTGGGAATTGTGTGTCCCTGCTGCAGCGCCGCATCAAAGCCTTTGCTCAGGTTGCTCATCTCCAACCCTGTGTTTTGCAAACCTTGGCACCTCCCTATCCCTTCCCAACTGGGAGGATTTCAAAGTCTCTGCTTTCTCTCCTGCTTGAGTAGCCTGAACTGATTGAAGCGGGAGACTTGAGGAGGCTGCTGTAAATAGGATTAACTCTCAGCTATCCTGGCCTCACAATACGGCTCCCAGTTCTGAGTCAACAGTGGAAGAAAATGCATCAGATACGCTGGGTGAATCATAGAATCAACTGGGTTGGAAAAGCCCTTTAAGCTCATCCAGTCCAACCATTCCCAGCACTGCCAAGGCCACCACTAACCCATGGCACTGAGGCCTCGTCTCCACGGTGTGTGAACACTTGCAGGGACGGTGCCTGCAGCCCTGCCCTGGGCAGCCTGTTCCAATGCCTGAGCACCCTTTGGGGCAGGAATTGTTCCTCAGCTCCATCTAAACCTGCCCTGGTGCAGCTTGAGGCCGGTTCCTCTTGTCCCATCCCTTGTTCCTTGGGAGCAGAGCCCAGCCCCTCCTGGCTCCATCCTCCTCTCAGGCACTTGTAGGGAGCGAAAGGCCACCAGGGAGTGATTCTGCAGCCGAGCTGCCCTGCGGAGGCTGCAGGGGGGAACCGGTGCTCTCGGAAGCTGGCAGCTCTGGCGCAGGCTCTGCTGCAGATGATGAACAGACCCGAGTGTGCGGGGAGAGCTCCCTGCAGCCCCTGCGCTCACAGCAGCGCTCAAGCAGGGCGCAGAGGTGCAAGACAGCAGCAGCCTGAAACCCTATAAATAAACAGCACGGGCAGATCCCCGCAGATCGAGCTGCTCCCAAAGGATGCCACTGCAGAGCCTGATAGCTCTGACATGTCCCCAGCAGCTCTGCTGGGTGCAGACCATGCCCTCACCGCCTCTCACAGTGCTTTGGAGGAGGCAGAGCCCTGCAGAAGTCACAGATTCTCTGGTTTTAGCATTATTTCATGGTGGGAGAACTGGGTTGGAGAAGGTCCATGTGTGACAGAGCCAGGGTAAATGATGCCTTGGAGTGAGGGGCCTTCCAGGATGCTCCTGAGGAGGAGAGGGAGCTCAGAGGGCTGAGAGGTGCTGGGCACTGGGACAAACACCATCATTCACAGGCTCCTGTTCTGCCCCAGACCATCCTGGCCACACTCAGTATTCCTGTCTCTGGGCTGATGGGGTGCTGAGGAGCTCTCCTACACCTGGGGAAGGTCCAGGCTTAGGTGTGAGGAGTAAGCAGTGACAGAGCAGGGCACTTGAAGCATCTGTGATGGGGCCAGCACCTCCACGAGGGCAAGGACCATTAGCCCAAGGAGACAGGAGAAAGGTCCTGTCCTGAGAGGCTCAGGTGGGATCAGTGTCAGAGCATCCATGTGCCTCAGGAGCTCATCTAAGCCCAGAGGTCACCTGGGTGAGGAGGGCTGGCAGCACCACAGGCACAGTGCTCCAGGAATCTGACAGTGGGAGTGAAATTTGGGATCCATCTGCACCCTCTTCCATGGCCAAGGCAGGCAAGCAATGCCACAAGCTTCAGTGAAATGATGCGTCTAATCCGCCTGAGTAATGCTAATGCAAGCCTCTTGATTAGTGTTTAGAAACCAGGCAAACAATTGATTTAAAATAATTGGTAAATTATGATTAAATAAAAACATTTATACAAAAGAGTTTGTCATTGATATGGTTAAATAAATATTTGTAGAAGTAACTTAGACTTGGCCCTGTGCCTGGGCGATGAGCTCTCTTGGGCTGGCTGTGGTTTCATTTTAATAAAGACCAGAAGGCATTCCAGAAATACATAATGCTCCCAGCCCATCCGATGTATATCTGGGGCTTTAGCTCTGCTTGCCACTAACCCGGGCCCAGCTTTGCTTCGTATCACTCACTAGTGCCTGTCACCCCCCTCCGCAAAAACACCCTCCTTCCTTAGGGCTGAACCACAAAACAAGTGGCTGTGTCGAGGTAGTTTAATGGGTTGGAGGGAGGGATGTGGATGGAAATGTTCAATTCACTGCCGCTCTCCTGCCTCGTTGGAACAGAGCTAGGGCTGGGCTGGCTGCTCTGTAGGGAAACCTCAAGCTTAGGAGCTGCTTACAACAATACAGCTCTTATCTGGCCCTGCTGGGGTGGGGGGGAAGCTTCCAAGAGCTTCACGAAGGGGTTAGCCTCATTAGGGCAGTTTAGAGATAAGGAAACCGAAAGGAGACATGACTTGCCCTAAGTCCTGATGCAGAGGGAACAGAAGCGAGGTCACCCCACGGGCTGGGGCTCTGTGGAGCATCTGCAGCTCTCGGGCAGCACAGCCCCCTTGGCTCTGTTATCCTGAGGGATCCTGTGTCATCTGGATCCCATGGACTAACAGGACTTGTGCAGCCCCTCTGGACACCAGCATGCTGCTGAGTGATGCTCTTCAAGCACCCAGTGAGCACAGGGTGAGCGTGGGACACAGCTCAGCCAAGCAGGTCATCTGGGGGACATGAAGGTGATGCTGGTGCTGCCATTGCTTCTCTCCCTTCATTTCTAGCCAGACACCAGAGCTTGGAGGAACAAAAACCCCTTCCTGCCTGCTCTGCCCATCCAGCAAAGCACCCAGAGGCTTGTCATTACTGCAAAATGTCCCAGCTCAGGCCAGAGGCTCACATGTCCCATACTGCTCTCAATACTGGTCCTGCAGTGGCTTGCACAAGCCTGGCTGCTGGGAAGCTTGTGGAGATACTGCCCTGGCCCCAGCCTTCCCCTCCTCAATGCTTTGGTACAGATGCCTGAGCACCAATGCTGCCACAACACCTGCTGCCCAGGCTGGGGCAGGCTGAGGATTGCCCGAAGGTGCACATTTTACCTGGTGTTGAAGGCAGGAGAGCCAAGAGTCAGTGTACACAGCAACTGCCTCATCCACCATGACATGACTTCAGGAACACACAGTCAACCTGCAGCCTGGAGAGCTGCATACAGCGTGTCTATAGCATTGTCTGGACTGTGAATCATAGAACCCCAGACTGGTTTGGGTTGGAAGGGACCTTAAAGTTCATCCAGTCCCAACCCCTGCCACGGGCAGGGACCCCTTCCACTGGAGCAGCTTGCTCCAAGCCCCTGTGTCCAACCTGGCCTTGAGCACTGCCAGGGATGGGGCAGCCACTGCTTCTCTGGGCACTCTGGTGTGCTGAGGCTCCGGGCTGGGGTGACCTGGCTGCTCAAGGGAGGAGCAGAAGCTTGAGGGGTGCAGGAGGAAGGACATGGGCAGCCCGCCATAGGCACTCGTGAAAAGGAGGGACTAAGTCCCTGCTCTTTTGTCCCTGCAGCATCTGAGGTTCCCCCAGGCACTGCTGCCAGGGGAGCTCAGCATCTGCGACCATGCTGCTTGTGACCCAAGACATCAGAGCAGCCGTGGGTACTAGAGAAGTCCCCTGAGCGAAGCACGTCACCACTCTGCCATCCCTGCCCAGCTCCATTGGGAAACCATCCCCAGAACATCATCTCTGGTGGATTAAAATAGAAATAGCCTGCCCGGGCTGTGGGACACAGAAACACACGCTCCCACTCAGCATACTCCTCCTTCAGCTGTGCCTGCAGGAAGTCAGGGAAGCCTGTCCCCACTGCTCCTCCACCACCTGTGGGTCCACACCAGGGGCACACGGTGCCGCTGTGCTGCCCTCCTGCTGAATGCAGTGCCCTGACCTCGGTGTTCCCCACAGTCAGGGGTCAGGAGGCAGCTCTTGGCATCTTCCAGCCCACTTCTGCTTCTGGACAGCGGGGGCCATGTCTAGCCTGGCCCTTCCCGCTGCTCTGCATGGGCAGAGGAGGTCCCCTGAGCACAGCCCACTTGACTGGAGAGCTGAGCTCAAGCCAGGATCCCCATCACGAGCATCACCCCCCACCCCCTGGCTGACCTCCCCGGCCACAAACCAAGCTGAGACTCTGAGCCTTTAACTCCTCCTTCACCCCTTCTGATCCACCCTTCCCTGAAGCTCCTGCAGATGATGGAGTGCCACAGGACAGCATAGTGGGGCAGGAGTGAGCCCCCGGTCAGCCTGCAGCAAGATGGGGTCAACTGTCCATGCATCCACCATCCTGGACCACATGGGAAGGGATAGGCAGGGAACATGGGGCAGCCTCCAGCACAGTGCCAGGCCGCAGCAGCTCCCTGCATCCCTGCTGCGTAAACACAACGGGCAGAGTTTTACAATCAAATATTTATGCTAGCAAAAAACGTTTTACATAATCTTTAAACAGCTCTGTCATCTCCCTGTGTTCATCCTCTGATCTCTCTGGTTTGAATTGGGATTGGAGAAACGAGCATATTTACAAAGAAGTAAATATTATGATGAAAACATCAGGCAGTTTCATAGTAGCTTTAGTAAAGTGCAGAAGGATTTTTGTGTTCGTGTTGTCAATTGCATAATATCTTCTGGACCATCATAAATTAAGGGACCTCACTTGGATGCTTGCAGCACTGTGATAAATAGTTCACAGCTTGAATTCAAGCAAGGCCTGTCTGCTGTCAGAGTGGGAAGAGCTCATGACAACTCCATCATAAATTCCTGCCCTCAGGCTCTGTGAGGAGACAGGAAGGTGACAGACCAGTTAAGTGCCTGGCAGGCAGTGGCAAATTCAAGGTAAATGCTGCTGTGATGGCACTTAACCAAGGCCTGATGCAGTCAGAAGGTAAAGATTAGATTGTCTTGGACCATCCATGCTCACAGTCTCCTGACCAAAGAAATAACCATGCTCTGGGCTAAGTTTTGAGCTAGGACCAAGCTAGGGTCATTGTGACCTATTCCCCAGAGACCACCTCTGCTTCACAGTGACTGCTATGCTAGCTCCAGCTCAGAAAAACTCTGTCGCAGGTCATGGAGAGGACTGTCCTGTCTGTTTGCCATGTGAGAGCCAGAGGAGCTCCTGTCTGAGCAATTCACCCCTGGGATGAGTCTCAGGCATGCAAAGAGAAGCTCATTTCTTTGCAGGTTCCTAAAGACTATGACCAACAGCACTGCTGGAGCTTGCTGGGGCAGTCTCAGAGCAGGAGATTCGTACCTGCCCTAACCTCAGATGACTGCAGTGATCCGTGCCTCCATCATCAGTGGGCAGTTCACCTGGCCTGTTGTAAAAGCTTCCATCAGGGAAAGATTGCTTCTTCCACTCTATCAAGGTGGTGATATCTTGGCAGTAGTATCTTCAAAGCATGTCCAAAGCTCTTTGTGAGCTTTGGCTACCGGTTTCCCTGTAATGTGTGCCCTATACTCAGCTGTATCACAGCTGTATTGGTTACAGGTGGAAGAACACTCTCCTGAGTAACATGTTTGTAAAGGCAAATCTCTCTCCAGCCTTTCTCCTCAGGAAAGGACTTCAGGAGTTACACCAGCATGGGGACATTCAGCACAGAGTTATATCTCCCCAGGCAACCTTCACCAGCACAAGCATGCAGCAAACTGTCACCAGCCTACACGTGGGATGGGGACAGTCAGGATCATGACTTCATACCATCAGATTTGTCTTCCCAGAGCAGGCTGTGGAGATCCAAAGAATAAGGCCATGGCAGGAGGGCTCTTCTCTAAATGAAGCTGTAAGCTGCTAGAGAGAAGCCAAGGGCAAACTGGGCTTATTCCTACAGAACAGGATGGTCTGAGCAGATGTGACCAGAAGGATACCAGATCTGGGGAAAAACTGCTTGCTTGGACAGTTGCAAACAGGTTACAAGACCTTTTGCTTGGCATCACATCCAACCCTTGCAGTGAATTCATTCAGCTTGCTAAGTTCAGGGGGTTGCTGATAAACGCCCTCTGTGGCAGCATCCCCAGCAGCAGTAGTTGGAGCACATGGGTGGAATTGATGGTCCTCATGGTCCTCTCTGGTGCTGGATCTCCTGTGCAACAAGAAAGCAAAAGGCAGAGCAAAGGGCTCTGCACACCCCAGCCTCACCTGGCAGTGCACTCTGGGGGGTCTGGGACACTTCCATCTCCACAGCCCTGAGACCTGCTGGATCCTGGCCTTCTGAGGCACAGGCTCTGTGTCACACGCTGACCCCTCCATGTCCCCAGAGGGATTGCACAGAAATGTCAGCTCATTTGGGTCTTTTTCCCACAGATGCAAAGTGACAGAGAAACAAACAATCTGCTTTAAAATAAATCAGAACCATAAACAATAGGGTGTGCTGGGAGATTAGAGGGGAGCTGCTTCCTGGTGTCTGGTGAGCAACACAGAGCTGATATCCTTATGGCTCTGGGCTGTGACTTCTCAGTTCAAAGGAATTCCCTACCATGACTGATTTATTCTGGCATTTAAGGCTCACTCCTTCACTCACTGCAGTAAATATTGTCCTGTTTACGGCAGAGACACTGCAATGCATGGAAACAGGAGAATGGGGAGCAGGACTGGTCTTGGCAGTCTTTGGTACCTGTGTTCCTGTTTCACCTTCCAGTGAAAGGTGATGCTGGTGGTGATGCTTGCCCTTGCCAGAGCTGGACAGTGAGTGTGGTGCAGCGCAATACCTGGTCGCAAACATGTCCAAGGCATGTGAGGGCTGGGCAGTGTGAACTCTGAAACACATGAAGACCTTGTGCAGGGTTTTACTATTTCTGAGCTAAGGCAGGCAGATAGCCTCCAGGCAAACGGCTCAGGATCTGTGATGTGATCTCAGTGTCTGTCCTCCTTGCCTCTAGTCTCATGTTTATGGGTGAGAATTACCTCTGCTTCCTTTTCTTGAGGACATCAAGAATACACATGGTCAGGGCTGACTCTCACATCATGATCAGTGCAGGGAAACACCAGCTCTGGCCTGTGAATTCAGCAGTTGAGTCATTTGTGGAGATGACTCGTTTCTTCGAGGTCACCTTCTAAGAAACAAGCTTGGACAGTGAATGAGAGCTTGCAAGGCTTGGATACCGGTATTCCCTGGAGGAGAAAAGGCAGAGAGGAAAGGAGGGAAAGAGGAATAGAGGGGAAAAGGGAGAGAGGGAGGGATGGAGAGGAGAAGAAAATCTTTCGTCTCTTCTGTATTCTCAGCCTCTGCCAGGGCACAGCTTTACAGGGCATAGTCTGTGGCTGTTCAGTTCTGGAGAGGGGAGAAAAGATTTCTAAGAGCAGGTCCTGGAACCAGCATCACAGAACTTTGAATCTTCACCATCTCAGAAGCCTGGGGTCAACTAATGGCAGGAACCTAAACAGGGCAGTGCTCATGAACTGGCTTGCTTCTCTCCCCTAAGCACCTGTGCAACATACCTTAGCTTGGTAAGGGAAGAGCATCACCCTCATTTGGGATAAACAACTGGCATGCTACATAAAACAATCTCAAGGACAGAGGGGCAGCCATTGCAAGCACCAGTAGAAGAGCAAGAGGTAGAAAGGATGGTGGCCAGTAACAACTCCAGGGCTAGTAGTATGCTGGGGTCTGTACTTCCTATAAATGTGATTAAGGAGCTGTTGAATGATTGTAGAAGAAATTTGTCAAACGAGTAGGAACAAATCTCTAGGACCTGGTAGTCCCAGAGGGATGCAGAACTCTGCAATATGCAAAGGCATACATCTGAGCTAAGCACAGAGCGAGACCCAACATCCCATCTGCCACGGGTGGGAAGAGAGGTGAATCTGATGCTCATTTTTACAAAAGGCTCCAGTGAAGACCCAGGGAACTATAAATGAGGAAATGTTCATTCCAGTTTGCAAATAGGTTGAAGAGATTTAGCAGCTATATGGAGGAGTTCTATGTATGAGGATTACCATGCCCACCAATTGCTGGGAGAAGACTCCTTAGTAGAAAGGTTAGGGAAAAAGACTGATGATTCAAAATTACTAAAGCAATTAGAAGTAAATCTTCCTGCAAGCAGTTGCAAAATGCTCTCTCCATGCTGAGTGCCTGAAAGATGAAACATCAGATGAGATTCAACATCAGTACATGTAAATAACGCACAGAGCAGGCAAGAGAAATGACCAGTCCATGAATTGCCACAGCCAAGAGGCCAGCATTAGAAATTACCCCTTAAGGAAGAGAAACTGGGGTCACTTTAAACTTGAGAAATGGCAGTCCCATGTCTAGTGACCGGCTGACAGAGCGACCAGTACAAAGTCTTAAAGCTCACCCAGCTCCAACCCCTGCCACGGGCAGGGACCCCTTCCACTGGAGCAGCTTGCTCCAAGCCCCTGTGTCCAACCTGGCCTTGAACACTGCCAGGGATGGGGCAGCCACAGCTTCTCTGGGCACCCTGTGCCAGCGCCTCAGCACCCTCACAGGGAAGAGCTTCTGCCTTAGATCTAACCTGAGTCTCCCCTGTTTAAGTTTAATGGGCTCCATCTGCTGCTCTCTGGCCCTCCTTCCCAGCTGAGGCAGGCCACATACCAGTATCTTGAATGTGCTGAAGTTTTACTCAACTGTTCACTTTTTCAGCTGTGCCTTTTGTAGCCTTTACCCCATCTAAAAAAATACAATAAATAAATATAGTGCTTGCTGGTTTTTCTTACTGATCCTTGTTCACCTTTTCTACTCCCTTTTCTTGTAGCTTCCTGATTTTGACTCATCTCGATCTCAGTCATTCAATCCTTTGCTTCCTGCCTTGGAACAACTCTGAGTTCTCCCTGCCCTTGTGTGGGACCATGTGAAAAAATGTTGGTTCTGGTTTATTCACTGCTTTAGAGGCACCTCCAGAGTGCTCTGAAGAATTATGAGCCCTGGATAGAGCCTTTATCCATCTCACCCACCAATCATTTTAGTCCATGTTAGGGGGAAAAAAGCCCTTTGTCTTCATTTATCATTCAGGCAGGGAACACATCCCCATGAAAGAGGGAAGACTGCAATACTGAAGAACTTTAGGGTCCCAA
This sequence comes from Psittacula echo, assembly GCF_963264785.1. NCBI lineage: Eukaryota > Metazoa > Chordata > Aves > Psittaciformes > Psittacidae > Psittacula > Psittacula echo. Next base: position 11,408,124 of record NC_137750.1, on the reverse strand, counting down.
AAGGCTCCTGCACTGTCTACATCTTCCACGTGGGGTCTTGTGATAACTCCTCTTCTGTGCAGAAGCATCAGCAGGGACAATGTGCTGGTGGTGGAGGTGATGGGAGAAGCCCACCCAGCAATGCCCTGCAGCTGGGACCAGGCCTGTCCTGCCAACCTCCGCAAGCATTTGGTACCAGACCTGGAGCTCATGTGCCCATCCATTACACCTGCAGATAGTGCTGAAGGGGAAGAGGGTCCAGTCCAGGGGGAAATCAGCAGACAAGGTGCTGTGCACCTTGGGCAGCTCATCCAAGCCATCTCTGCTGCTGGCCTTTTACTGCCACAGGGAGATCTACCCCAAGCAGGATCACACTGTACAGTGTCTCCCTTGCACTCCACTCCTCTTCCACTGAACTCCAAAGACTGGAGATGGACACTTGCAGACAGAAAAGGTCACAAACATGAACCATTCCAGCAGCAGCAAGAGGGGACTGAGAAAGCAGAGCTCATTTCCACAGGAAGAGGTAGCATCAGAGTGAAAAAGTCCTGAATGCCCTTCCTCTGGGCTGCTGGGTGATGTGTGCATTGTCATGGCTGGTGTGGAACCAGGGAAACATCCATCACATCTGTAAATAGTCCTGAAGGGGTAGAGGGACAGACCAAGGGTGAGACCAGCACATGAGGTACTGTATGGCCAGAGCCTCCTCAGGCAGGATTATGCTAATTATCCTAAAAGGATAATCCAGCTAATGCACAGTGGAGGAGATATTAGGAACCAGCAGGTTCCAAAGGGAGCAGGGATACCTGAGCACGTCTTTGGCCAGACGTTAAGGAATATCAACTGCATCAGATGTAGCATGACCAGGAAATCACATCCAGCCCGAGACAAGCAGAGGGCTCTGCTCAAGACATCATGGGCTACATGAGGACCTCCAGCACTGATAAATGCTGAGGCACTTCTGAAATCAGAGCTTCGGGGGCCACTGAGTTTCTAAGGTCTCTGGTGACATGGGCCATCTGAAATGGAAGTCTGTCTGGAAGCATACCTGGAAGTCCTGAAATTCCTGTCACCAGCCAAAATGTTTCAGAGGGCTTCCCAAACCCACAGGATAAAAACCAAAAAAGCCACCACCAGCACCAAACACACACAAAACCCCACACCCAAACAAACATAAACCCCAAACCAGGCCTGGGGCAGCCTTCAGGTGGGTGTTTATCACTTAGCAGGAATTTAGGCAGCTTCCCAGGTAAGACCCATGTGTCAGGGAAGCTGAGACCTGTCCCTGCCTTAGCTTGACTGCTACCACTTATGTTTCAAGGCAAAAGGTGCCATCAGTTCACTGCCTTCCACTTGCTTCAAGTGAACCAGACACAGGTTTGGGGAGGGGGAGCCTCAGAGGATCTGTGTCTCTTTACTTTACATGTTTGCAAGAAGTTTTTCTTCTCTGAGAGAATGTCTGGTAGGTGGAGAAGCATCTTCCATGGCAGCTGTGCCCAGCCTGCTTGGGACCATCGTGCTCATCTGTAGCAGGTGAAGGTTTAGCCCTGCCTCCTCTGTGTGGCATTATCCTGAGTGTCTGTGTGTGTTATAGAGCAAGAGGATATTTTTGAGTGCCTGCAGCACAGGCTACCTGAGCCCCAGTGCATGTGAGCATCTCAAGTGGAGCATTCTACAGATGCTCAAAAGCATTCTACAGGTGCAGCCACGTTGACAAAGGTGTGCAGTGAGCAGCACAGCCTTGGGCTCACCTTCCTGCAGGAGGGAAGCAGAGACAACACCCCCTGAGCACCCCTGTTCAGCTCCCCAGGACCCGTGCAGCCCTGGGTGCAGTGTCCCTCTCTGGAGACATCCCAAACCCGCCTGGACACGTTCCTGTGTGCCCCACTTTGGGTGGCCCTGCCTTGGCAGGGGGTTGCACTGGATGATCTCCAGAGGGCCCTTCAGCCCAAATGATGCTGTGATTGTGTGATCAGCACCCAAACACTGTGCCGAGGGGGCACATTTGCTGAGCAGCCACATCCTCTGGCTCTCTGTCGGGAAGGGCATCCAACACGGTACCCATGGAAGGACCTGCACCCAACCACCCAGGACACTTGGCCCGACCCCAGCCCTTCCTTCGTGTGAGGGACACTGGGATCCCTCCACGCTGCAAAGAGTTAAGCCCTTGCTCTGTTGATATTTCCAGCAGCTCCCAAAGCGGGGAGCGCCCTGATTGGCTGCGTAGGGGCCGGTAGTAATTAGGATCAGATATCCAACTCCTGTCTTTGCCGAGACCCTTCCCGATAGATAGTCGCTGCTCCCCACTAGACGATGACATCAGCCAGGACACCCGGCTGCTGGTAGTAAACTCCGGGCAGGAGGAGGCTCCCGCCAGCTCCACGTTCATTAGTTCAACACAGCACAGGGGGAGCAGTTGGTGTCTGTGGAGGGTCAGTGCTTGGATGGGACCAAATCTTGCAAAGCCACTTGCTGCTTCTTGCCAACCCGCTGTAAAAGCACCCCGAGAGGCCAGGAGAGCTGGATGAATCCTGAGCACCAGCCGTGGTCTGGTCGGCTTTTCCTTGTTGGAGGAAGTTAATGGTTTAAGTGAGGGGCGTCTGGAGCTGGTCCCCGAGTCACCATGACACTCCTGGGGTCTGAGCACTCCTTGCTGATTCGGAGCAAGTTCAGATCAGGTAGGGGAAACCTTGAGATTTCTCTTAAAACTTCTCTCTCCGCAAGCCGTGCCCGCAGGCTGGTTTGCGTTGAACGTTTTGGAAGCAGCATGTGAGTGAAATACTCAAGGGGTCGTAGAGCTGTCACGGCTTTGCTCTTACAGAGGCGATTCCACAAGTGGAGAAATGCATCTTCCTTCCTCTCTGTTGCCTTTTCATTGCTTTCTTTTTTCTTGTTTTCCCCCTGTTTTTTCATTTACTTCGGTTTCTGTTTGTGGTTTATTCTGGTGAAACTGCAGCTCCCGGGTCTCCTGCCCTGGCCCTGCTGCGAAAGGATTAGGGCAGGAAGCCAAAAGGGCATCTGGGATAAACAAGGCACCTAACGCTGTCTGTATACTCCAGGTGCTCATGTGGGTCTGTCTGTGAGAGCCGCAGTGGGGACGGGCCCGGCAGCCCCTCTGCCATGCAGGCAGCTGCCTTTGGGCCATTAAGTTGTGACTAATTGGAGAAAAATGAATTTGAAGAAATGCGTCATTTTTAGAAGTAAAAATAACAAATGGAACATGAAAAGTATTTAAAGTGACATCATCAGAGAAATAAAACCAGAGCCACACAATTGATTGCCACTCTCGGAGGCTTTGCAAGCAAAACATGCCTCCGTCTCCTAAGTTAGGGGAAGCACCAGTACGGGGCTTCTCAGAGGACGCTCGGCGTGAGTGAAGGTGAGTGAAGGTGAACTATGGGACGGTCACTTCTAAACCAGACCCTCTGCTGGATATTCGTGCCTTTATTCACTGGCTTTATTTATAGTAAGTATGCCGGGTATATGAGTGGGTATCTTGGAATTGTAATGACCATAACATCCTGTAATATGAATGATCATGTCAAAGATATGTTCTCGAGGGGCTTTCTCTGAACTTCCCAGAGGTGACGTGAATATAACCTGTGAGGATGTTCAGACAACCCAGCTGCGTGTGCCGTACGGGATGCTGTAAATCCGGACAGGGCAGTCACGTTGGCATGTCACCCACACTGTGTGTGTGTTTTTGCCTTCTTGTACAGTGTAGATAATGAAATGAGAGATTTATGATACTGATGGTAGACATGAGTGGTGTTATCGGGATCTCTTAGATAGCTGGGTGGTCAACTTAAACTTTGTTTTCTCAGCAAATACAAAGTTGGCAGTTGGTTGAAAACCCAAGAGTGTGTGTGCAAACACAAGTGTCCTAGTCTGTCTGAATTATACAGAACTTGGGTCCAGGGCTTTGGTGTGGTTTCCATATCGCTCTGATCTTACATTTCATTAGATTAAGTCATTCCTTAGATTTTGTTGGTGTATTATGGTACATTGCTGTTCATTTGAAAAAGAATCTCAGTCTGTAACTATTCCTCCGGCAACTCCAAAGCAACACTGCCACCTTTCTGACAAGAGGAGCATGGGCTCTGTTACATGTCCCTGCATTCTTTTCAAATGAACCAGTATTGTTTTTAGGACTCGTTTCTGGTTTATTTGTAAGCTGGCTTTATGATGGAACCAACAATGGGATCTCTAAACATGTTTTTCAAATGATTCTCCAGCAAAAGTAAACTTTGTGGGTCTTTACGTCCATAAATTCTCCTGCCTTTCAGCATTTCTAGGGCAGTCAATTTGTGGGGCATTCTTTAGTTCATGACTTACTCCCACAACTGCTATCCCTCACTGTTGCCTGGTGGCTTCCCATTCGACAAGATTCCTCTGCTTATTTATTTTGTTTGAGTGGGGTTTGCCAAAATCCCAAGTGTGGATTTGGGATTCCCCACACTGCCTCCCTACTGCTGGGACTGCTGCAGGTAGTGCGGGATGTGGCTACAGCACAACCCTGGTGACTGCAGTCTGTGAGACACGGGGGGACAGCAGGATGCAGAGGAATACAAACAGATCAATAATGCTGCTTTCATAATGCTGCTGGGTTTTTAGTAACATGAGGAATAGAGGAGAAAAGCTAATGTCTAATGAGAAGTGGTCAAATCTCTTATATGTAAGCTCTCTACGGGACAGAGTTTACTCTGGTGTCCCTGCTCCATGTGCAGACTTCAGTAGCTGTAAAGCCCTGCAAGTATGGCAGGAGGTGCAGTGCTCTAATTTACTGCCCTCCATTCCCTTGGAGGAGAGATGAACCCCTCAAACAACCCATCACCCTGCCCCACACCCCCCTGCAGCCCTCAGGGGCTGTGACACGCGACAGGACAGCAGCACAGGGAGCTGTGTAGCTTGCACAGAGCATGCAAAGGACAAGCCAGGAGGGATCAGACCCTGCAATGCCAAGCCCCAAGGATGCCTCATGATGTGCTGCTGCTTTGGAAGGGGTCTTGTGCCGGCAGGTGTGAGGCTTCGCTTGCTCCCAGGTTTGGGAAGGATTAGCTGTGCTCCATGACTCATGACGAGCCTGGATCCCTTTTGAAGGATTCCAGGCCAATGTTAATGAGGGCTGAAGTAAATCTTAGTAACTAAACTTTTCCTGTCTCTCCATGGCCTGCACACACTGAGCAGCTGAAAGACCTATGTGTGTGTTAGAGATCTATGACTTGCTTGTTGTTTCCTCATCCCAGAATCCCTTTAATGTCTGTGGCGCACACAGGCGGAAAGGGGAGCAAGGATGTGGCAGTTAGAAGATGGTGGCACATAGATGTCCCTCCGAGAGTGGCACAAGTGTCAGCTTTCCCGTCTCTTGCTTCCATCTGGAAGCATCAGTAACAAGAAAGAGCTTGCGCAAGAATGGTGCATGTGGTGGAGGCAGCGGCTCTTTCACACAGTGCCCAGCAATGCTGCCTTGAATCCCACAGTGTTTTCTCCTGCTCTGCCCTCTCCAGTGGTCCACAGTGAAGGACCAGCATAGCCATGCAGTGTGGACACACAGTAGCTACCCCAGTGCAGGGCACCAGGAACCGCTCCAGAGGAGATAGATCAAATCACCACCACGCTGCAGGCCTTCGGGTTCCCCCTCCCCTTCCTTAAGGATTTGTGTACGCATTTGTTTTATCTCTTTTTCCAAAGACAAATGCACTGATCTGAGGTCATCCTGACAAATTTTGCAGGAATGATGATCCTTCAAGCCTGCCATGCTGCCCCATGTGCTCCAATTGTCAATGGGATTGCACTAAATCAACTAGGACATCTACGGGCTGTTCCAAAAACATATTTAACTCTTCCCAGAGACAATAATTTATGTGCTCTCCTGCTTTGAATACAAACCAATTGTACTCCAGCAGCGAAGCGTTGTCATCGGGCAGAGCAAACAAAGCTGGCAAACGCAGACTTAACCTTAACTCTGACCTTTTCTGTCCAGAGATATAGAATGAGAGTTTACAAGGCCAACATCTGCATAACATCAGTGGTAGTTCAGATAATTGGTGAGAAGTGAAATTTTAACACCCTAAATATGGCTCTGCATGGCTTGGCATGGGGTAATACCCAGGCCTAATTGTGGACACATGGTGTGAATTGCAGAGAAGACTTGCCTGCCTCTATGGAGGAGAGGGCTCATGCTTGCACACAGGGCTTGAATGAAGCTGGGTGAGGTCGGAGAGGATTTTATTCTGTCTGCCTTTGGTGGAGAGGACGATTTGGACCAAAATCAGCAGGTTAATAAAGGCAGAAGAAAGTAGGGCTTGGTGGGGCGTCAGGGCAGGCAGTTTGGCAGAAGCTTTATTTTCATATTCCTGGTGTTCAAAGATGAAGAGTGTGCATGTGTTTCCTCTCAGACCATGAACTTGTGCAGCTCACAACCAGAGTGTGTTCAAACCATGGCCTCTCTGTGACCGGTGACACTGTGCCATGGTTTCGTGAAGCTGTCGTAAAACACGGACTTGATGTAGATCAGTTTGTGCTTGGGTTTGGTTTTCTGGCAGCTTGCAACTTGGTGGTTTCATCTTACACCTTGGAGGTTCAGCTGACAGCGGTATGCTTCTCTCTTGGTCAGGCATGTGTTATAGCACAGACTGACACATACCTCACTGTGCCTGCGCAGAAGGGTGTATGGGCTGCTCATAGGGATGCTGAAGGGATGACCCCAAGGAGGGCTGATGACAGCCTGTTCTCAGAACTATGGTGAGGTTGGGGTTGCATGTTATGATGAACAGAGGTGATTTTCCTTTAGTGGTGATGTGCTCATTTGCTAGTCAGGTGTGGGCCTATGTCTCTTCCTATGACAGATCAATGTCATCCACCTCAGGGTGATCCCACATTCATCCAAGTACAGCCCCCATGTCAGAAGCTTGATGTCAGCCTGTTGCTTCGGACTGAGCACTCCTGCTCCAGGCTGTCCTGCCCATTTGGACATCCTGCTTTGAATACAAGATCCTGCTCCTGATGCAGCAGCAAGAAAACAGCCACAGCTTGAAAAAGGCCACAAGCAACATGCCTGCACCAAGCCAGCCCTGCTCCTGCCCTGCTGGGGCTTTGGGAGTGTCAAGGGGTCCCACTTGCATCTGCCTCTCGGCAGCTTCTCTCCTCCTGGCATGCTCAAACAAGAAAGCTTCAGACATCGTCTATAAAGACATCCTCAAAGCCAGCCACAGCCCTGCCTTTCACAGGAGGCTGGGTGCAAAACAGGCCATTTCCTGCAGCCAGTGCCTGAGCAAGGGAGAGCCACCAGGTTCCTCTGGCATACACCATGGCCATGGACAAACACGTGTTTCACGTTTGCTCAGCTGCTGTTTGACAGGCAACAAAGCTGCTGCTGTTCACAACAGGAGTCCGGCCTTGCCATCATCCCATTCCCAATTTGCTGCCAGCTCCTCCCTGGCCCCATCCTGTGCAGCACTGAGCTGCTCATCAGAGCCCAGCAGGAACGAGCTGCTGGGGTGGCTGCAGAGAGGACAGTGACTTGCTGCTGCTGGTCAAACTGCTGAATGCCATCAAGTTCGTGGGTTTGGGTCAACCTGGTGCAATGGGGTGCTTCTTCTCATCCCCTCCACTACACAGCTCAGGAGCAGCACAAGATGCAGGGATGAGCGTGCAAGTGCCCGACCATCATTTCTGGGAGCAGCAGTGGCTTGTTTGCACAGCAATGGCACTGGAGTGAATGTGGTTCCAAATCAGAGCAAAAGTGCTGGAAGGCAGGAAACCAGCAGTTAATGGGATTTCACCTGAAACCACCTAGGAGAGCTGGGAAGAGCTGAAGCAGTGGGGACTCTGCCCCAGTCACTGCCAGAGGGTCTGTCTGAGATAGGGACAGATGCTGGGTTGGAAGTAAAGCAGCAGCACTATGGCTGCAGCTCCTCCTGGGTGGCTCGTCTCGTTGAGCTGAGTGCTGAGAAAGCCTCTTGCAGCCTCAGAATTCCAGGAAACATGCTCTGCTTGCTACACAAGCGTTGGTGGGAAGGCACAGCTCTGAGAACCTCCTTCTCAGACACAGACCATCACCAGCACAGGGTCAGGTCAGCCATGGCTTTGCCCTAGTCCTTAACCCTGTGAGGAGAGCAGCTCACAGTAAAGCTGATTCTCCAAAGAGAGGATGGTGCTATGAGTGTGCTCCGGCAATGCCCCAGCATGGGGGACACTTTGATGGTGCAGGTGAGAACAGTCCCATCCTGACAGTGTGCTGAGCACTGGACTAAAAGTGCCCTGCAGATTGAAGTAGAAGGCCAGGTCTGCCCATTCCTGGGGTGGAGGGAGGACTGGAACATGTCTTTTCCAGTGCATCATCAGGCCAGGCAAGGCCCAAGCTGTCTCTTAGAATCACAGAATCAACTAGGTTGGAAAAGATCTTTAAGATCATCAAGATGAGCTTCCTAAAGCTCTGGAGTGAACTCCTGGGGAGGAGAATTCAAGTCATGGGCAGTGCTTAAAGCTTGGGCCACCAGAGTGACTGGTGCTAGGGGGTCTTCTCTGCACTGATAACAGCCCCACTGCACAGGCTGTTTCTGAAAGCTTGATCACTAAATGGTGCTAACACAGAAAAGAGGGGTATTTCTGACAGAAAAATCACTGCAATAGCTGTGACTTGCCTCGCATCACCCAGGGAGGGATTTCTCACCATCAGGTACTAGAGCAGGTTGCTGAAAGCAAGGCTGTCTCTGAGCTGATGGTGCCACAGGGTGACCAGTGTGCACGACTGCTCCCCTGGGGGTACTTCTCCCCATCTAAGCTGGTGCAGGCAGGCAACAAGGATGCTGGGGGTGTGGGACCAACATTGCCTCATCAGTGCTCCCGCACTCTTCGGAACATAAATGTTCCTCTGAAGTGTCAGCAAAGCAGTTTCCTTGGAAAATAAGAATAGTCAAAAAAACCCTTGACACCATCCTCAGAGTGAGTCCCAGCAGCACTCAGAGCTCAGACACGTAGCAAAGGAAGGGGACAGGAGCGCAGCTGGGATCAGACAGAGCTTCAACAGGTCTCAAGTCCTGTTCAAGAAGAGGCTATGCAGTGGTTGTTTGGATGGTACCAGGGGCTCCTCCAACCCTGTTCTCAAGCATTGTTGGTTGTAAGGGAAAGGTGCAAGCCTTGAGCTGGCATCCACCAAAAGGCAAGCTGTGGCATGGACTCAGAGGCTGCCGAGAGTAGTGGCTGCTTTACCTCTTCCTGCAGGGATGCTGTGTTACTGTTTGGCACTGTGTACAGCTATGTTCCTTCAGACGGTTTGGAAGTTCATAGAGATGGCATGAGGGAGTCAAGGGGTGCATCCCACCACATAAGGAAGACCAGATATGGATGAATATGCAATGGCTGAAATAACTGTTTCAACCATCAAGCTTGGGCTGCTCCTATCCTAACATTCTCTGTCAGCATGGCCTGTCCATAGCCACTCACCCATGGAAGAGCTTAGCAATCACAGCCAGAACAGCTTGTGTCATTGCTGGGTCACAGCCTTTCTGCCTGTCAGCATGAAACACAATTCTGAAACCTCTTCCCTCTGCACAAAATGATTATTAAATAACATCAGGCCCCCTCTGTGAGGGTCTCTCTGCAGTGCTCAGTGCAGGGCCCAAAGGAGATGCTGTTAGCCAGGCTCTCCTGGATTAGGCACTGGTTGCTGGAAGGCAGTAGCTTTGGAAAACCTAGGCTCCTGAGAGCTGCTCCTGGATCCAAGCACAGGGAGAGCCATGGCACTGAAACCTACACGTGCTTTCAGCACTTCTTGCGTCAAGGCAGATGCTGACTCTTACAGCCACCACAACTGGACACCACCATCATCATTCCAAGCTTTGCTTCAAGGGAATGCATAACGTCTCCTTTCCCTCTGAAAGAGGCCTGGCTGACAGCTCACTGCACGCACACAGACGTTACCAGGTACTGAAGGCTGCACGTTTTCCTTACAGCAAGGATCTCTCCTTGGTGTCCTACGAATTGCTGGAATTTGGCAGATCACGGTCCCATGTGAGGCCTTTACCAAACATTTTATCTGAATGTGAGCCATGGTTTGTGCAAAGGACATGGAAAGTCACAGGCAATGGCATCTAATTGGACCTTGTGCTTTGGGAACTCATCTGGAAGGGATTATTCTTCAGCTCCATCCACATCCCGGGGAAGCTGCACTGTAGACTTGTGGCAGAGCTCAGCAGGTTGCTCTTGAGGACTAAAAGGCCGTTCTTCCTCTCTTCCAGTTCCAATAGCACCTCCCTACAGTCAGCTTAGGGGACAAAGCCTGGGGCTGTGCTGGGGGGCAGGGAACATGCACGCACTTATATTGTAACCACTGACCAATACATGTCCTTGTGGCAAGCTGTACTGAGCTTCCAGCAGGAAAATACAGAAGTGAGCTCTGTGTTTCACCTTGTGATACAAGTGCTTGTCTTCCTGAAGGCAAATGTGCAAAAGCAAAGGTGTAGACTATGCTGATAAGTCAAAGTACAGGGCTACCTGAGTGATGGGATGAACTGACTTGTCCTGGGCCAAGCAGAGGCAGGTAGCCTTGCACCAGGCAGGCTGCAGGTGTATGATAGGCTATCATTGCATGCTGTGCATGTTGAGAGGTGCTTCTTATCAGATGCCTCATCAACGCTCTGTAGCTGAGGCCATGCTGCTAAGCCACACAGTGACCCTGAGCAGTGCTTCATTCCCATCTGTCAGTGCATTGTTTCCAAAACCGAGTTATACTGGAGACTGCAGGTCCTTGGGGCAGTGGGTTCATACAGAGACGGTAGTAATCTCTCCTCACCATATCATCTCCGTCCCCCTCGGAACAGTAAGGCTGTCTGCATCCAGTGCTGAGCCTTGCAGGGCTGGAATTACACTGTCAGGCCCTCAGGAGAGTGATGGAGTTGGACAGCTCTACTCAACCCCCAGTGCTGGCGGGAGGGAGAACCTCCCAGCCTCACAGTTCAGAACTGAGCAGCTATCTGAGCTGAAGCCATGGCCACCTGAGGCTGCCATCACCCATCACTGGTGCCAGGCAGGGATCAGTCTGCCCTAGGCACTAGGGAAGTGCCTGGACCAGGAGCAGCCCTGCCCAGCTCATCTGTCTGCAGCAGAGAGGACAAGGGTGGTTCAGCTTATGCAGTTCCACCTTGGCTTGGAGCACTCTGCTGCACCAAGGCTGATGTAGCAGCAGCAGAGCTCAGTGCCAGACCTCTGTGCCACACAGAGACCCACGGCACATTGTCATAGAATCACAGAATCCCAGACTGGTTTGTGTTTGAAGGGACCTTAAAGCTCATCCAGCTCCAACCCCTGCCACAGGCAGGGACACCTTCCACTGGAGCAGCTTGCTCCAAGCCCCTGTGTCCAACCTGGCCTTGAACACTGCCAGGGATGGGGCAGCCACAGCTTCTCTGGGCACCCTGTGCCAGCGCCTCAGCACCCTCACAGGGAAGAGTTGAAATCCTGCCTCTTTTCCTGACACCATCTCTCTTACAGTTTTGCAGCTACGGCTTCAGCAGAGAAGGACCCGCGAGCAGCTGGCAGACCAAGGCATCATGCCACGTGAGTACCTGTTTGTGTTCTTGTCACCCACTCCTGTGTTCATCCTGTGCACTGCTGGAGCACACTGTGGCACCAGCTGCCTGCTCAGACCCACTCCACTCTGAGCAGGTTATTAGCAGGGGGGACTTTGCTTCCTGCCCCATAGAAATATCAGAGTTCCTGTCGCTGTACAACAGTGCCCAGCATTTGCCACATAGATTATAATGCCACTGCTCAAACTGAAGTCAGGAGAGATGCTTAGCTTGCAGCATCCAAAGATTCAGGTGCATAGCTCCCTGTCCCTGAGGTCACTGTAGCAGACTAGCATACCCAGCTCCAAGCAGAAGACTCACAAAGCATGTAGGCAAAGGCAGAGGATCCTCATGTCCTCCTTCAAAAGCTGAGAACCTCTGTGGCTGGACCAGATCCACAGAACGAGGAAGAGGTAGAGAAGAGCCCATTCCAGGAGGCTGTGGAAGAAGGAAGTGGTGGGTAACTGCCTTGGCCTCAGTGCACTTCTATGAGTGAGACATATCCAGACCTGTGCCTGTGCCCAGCCAAGACCCCACAGGTCAGAACTGTCAGTGTATACTTGAGGCCAGTGAAACCCCACCTGGGCCTGCTTGCTGCAGACAAATGATGTCCATGCCTTCCCCTCTCTGACCACATTCATCCTTCTTAAGCCGGCATTCAAGCCTGAAGAGCAAACTCCAGCGTTATCATGTGCTCATTCAGCATCAGAAAGCTAGTTGCTAGATCCCAAAAAGTAAGTGAATGAACATATCCCCTCCTGCACCTGCAGGTGCATCATGAAACCTGTAGCACTACCAGAGAAATGCTGTTGGCAGCTCAGCCATGATGGGTGGATAACTCCATCCTGACCTAGGCTCCATGTGCACAAATCTGTGATTATCTAAGACCCAGGTAGGGGCTTATCCTGTCTCACCAAGGGCCCTTAGTGTTCACTGCTAAGACCACAACTTTCCAAAGCCTGTGTCACTTCTGTCTCTGCCGGCTGACCTTGAAGACCGTGATGCAGCTCTTGTCAGAACAGCAGAACAACTCGCTAGGAACATAGCTCTACCACTGCTTGCTGCACCCTGCCCTGCCCTCAGCCCTTCCCATGCAGCTGCCTTCCGAAAGGATTGTGTCAAGGTAGCCAGCAACAGACTCCTTCTCAGTACAGTATTGCCAGCAAACGTTAAGAAAACTTGAGCAGGATGACAAAAGTCATGACTGTCAAAATGATCATTATGGTTTTCAGATGGATAAATGAATGTTCTTCCTATTTACCTTCTGTTTATTCCTCTAAGCGTTCAGATTTTCTGCTGCCTGCCACCAGAAGGCAAGTGTTAGGGTTAGGGTTAGGCAAGCATTTTAACCACAGAACTCCAGGAGTGACATTTGTTGTAGTATTGCAAGCACTGGAAATAGAGTCAGTGGCCAAAACTACACCTAACATCTCCTGAACTGGGAAGCCCACTCTGAAAATGGGAATACTCAGATAAGGTGCAGGACACCCCTGTGCACATGTATGGAGCAGTGGTGCCAACTGAGAGGTCCGCATACCTGACACTGCTCTGCACACTGAGCGCACAGGACTGACACCTAACATTGAAAACCTTACACACTGCAGACCACATATTAAACCAGATTTATCTGATGGCAACTGAAGGGTATTTTCCTGTTACTTACAACTTCTTTGCACTCCCAGCTTCTACTCTGACATTTTGCAGTCTGGGTTCTGTCCAAGAAGGCCATTTTGGGAAGCTTGAGCACAGTTCACTCCCTGAAAGTAATAGAAGAAAAGACACTTTTGCCATTAGAAAAACAAACACGTAAAATTTAACTGCTGCATTTGACCTCCGGAGGGAGTGTCAGGCGTCAGCATTTAGTACATGGGAGCCCCAGCCAGACTCCCCATGGCTTGGGCACGTGCAGACATTCCTTATGGAAAACAAGTCTTTATTTAAGGATGTGGACCTGCTTGGGTGAGTCCAGAGGAGGCCAGAGGAGATGCTGCAAGGGCTGAAGCAGCTCTGCTCTGGAGCCAGGCTGAGAGAGCTGGGCTGGGGCAGCCTGGAGAAGAGAAGGCTCCTGAAGGGGAGACCTGAGAGCAGCTCCAGTGCCTAAAGGGGCTGCAGGAAACCTGGAGAGGGGCTTGGGACAAGGGCCTGTAGGGACAGGCCAAGGGGAATGGCTTTAACCTGCCAGAGGGGAGACTGAGATGAGCTCTTAGGCAGAAGCTCTTCCCTGTGAGGGTGCTGAGGCGCTGGCCCAGGGTGCCCAGAGAAGCTGTGGCTGCCCCATCCCTGGCAGTGTTCAAGGCCAGGTTGGACACAGGGGCTTGGAGCAAGCTGCTCCAGTGGAAGGTGTCCCTGCCCGTGGCAGGGGTTGGAGCTGGGTGAGCTTTAAGGTCCCTTCCAGCCTAAACCCGTCTGGGGTTCTGTGATACCTTCCCATGCCCTGTTGGCTCTGAAGACCAGCGGGTGAGGTTGGCTCTAGGTGTTGCACCAGGACAGGAAATCGTGCCACATGTATTGCAGGAGGGCAAGAAATGAACCCATAGGGCTACAACCCACAGTGGTTGAGAATTGCCCTTCTGGAAAGAGTAAAGATGGGCATTGCTGGTCTTCATGGCGAGAGTCAGGTTTGGTATCAGGCTTGGAGCATGCACTTGATCCCACATTGCACATTGGATTTTGCACAAGGATTGCTTTCAACACATTGCATATATCCCAGGACACAGAAACTTTGTTTTTATAAGTGACGCATTTTATACAGATACCAGAGAGACAGAAGGTCAGAGTAAGAGAATAGCATTGGATTAAAGATTTGAGGGTTGTAGAAAGCCTTGTGGGAAGGGGAGTTGAGGGTGTTGGTGACTGTCTGCAGAGCCTCCTGAGCTCAGCAGTGCGGCTATTGCACAGCAAGCATGAAACATTGGAATACATCCTAGGAATCTGGCTGGGTTTTGGCATCCAAGAGAACAGCACAGGGAGAAGTATCAGTGTTACCTGAGCACAGCAGTAAGAAGAATATCCTTCCCAAAGCCCAGCCTGTGCTTGGTTTGACTGGAAAAGATTAACACCATTGCATACCTGAGCTCTGATCATACTTCTTCAATGTTCCTCTAAGAAATGTGAAATGGTCAGATGGCCTCATCACTGGAGAAGGCAGGAAACTGCCTAAAGGAGGATGCTCGGGAGCAGTAGCATTGCACAAGGCTTCAGGTTCAAAGCTGGACTCAGATTGTCAGATGTTTTCAGGCTGTAAATTGAACAACTGGCTGGCAAAACAATCCACACTGCTGAAAAGGGCTCTACCAATAGAGACAGGCACAGACTGGTAGGCAAGAGCAGCCTCTGAGCTCCTGTAGCCCTGTGAGTCTGTGTACGGAGGATCCTCTGGATGCAAGGGCAGATCAGATTCTTTGGCACACAGCAAGCTCCTGATGCACAGGAGATGTGCAGGTGAGAGCAGAGCCTGCCCCTTTCTTCAGGATCAGTCGGTAGAACGTTTCCAATTCATGCACCAACACATGGTTTTATCGTCTTGGTGAAGCTGGTACAGGTCCAGCTAAAGCATTTTAAACCAAGAACATGTGGGGACATTTGCAGAAACACAGGTTGTGGGGCTCAGCATGGTTGATCCCTCTCTCTAGACCTGCACAGACACCTGCTTCAGGCCCCAGCCAGACCCTGGTCACCTACCCAGGAGGAGGGGAGGCAGCTTGCAGCATCAAGGATTCCCCTCAAGACAAGGCTCCCGATAGAGTGATGGGCTGAGAAATAGCTGTGCTTCAAGACTCTTGCTGTACACAGCCACCACCTCACCCTCTAACTGAAACCTTAGAGGCAGCAGTTCCAAGATTATCAACACCAAGCACAGCAACTCTGCCCTGTTACCTCCAGGCCCTCAGCCATTTCAAGCTGACATGTCATCCCCTGACAAGCTGTCTGAATAACAAGTGCTAGCAATGTCTCTGTTTGTTTTGCAGACTAATACAAGCTGCAGCATCCACATAATTCCTCCAAAAACCTTGGTAAATTACTAAATTCTGCAACATGTTCCTCTTGAACAGCACGGCGTTTGGTCAATGCCCATAGCACACTCCCTGTATCAGTACTTCACAGTGAGCGGGGCTGGAAAAGTCATCTCTCTTGCTAACTTCATGTTCTTGTGTGCATCATTTTAGTTTGCTTCTGATTAAACCTCACAAGTCCTCATGGCTGCTCACTGGAGCATGGCACAGTAATGCTTGTCTGTATGTCTGCTTTCCCATGTTAGGAGCAGGAACGGGCTCACACAGTGATTTACTGTGATTTACTGGGGTTTATAGGGGCTACGCTGGGGGTTGCCTATCAAAAGCCAACACAGAGGGCCCCCAAACATTTCCCATCTGCCCCAAGTCTTCTCTTCATCCTCCTCTAGACTGATGGAGGATAAAATGTCCTATGTGGAAATAGTTTCTGTCCTTACTGGATCCCATTCAGAAGATCAAATGGGAATTCGTATTGCCAAACAGAGTTGTAGCAGGCTGGTCTTGTGGGTCAGGACATCTTCCCCTTCTCTGTCCCAAATGGGAACAGTTAATTTTGCCTCTTATACAGCCAGAATAGAATTTTTGCAGGATCTCAGAAATATTAACCCCTTCACCATGCAAATTCTACTCCTATTTCTAGTGAACCAGAGTAAACTAGGAAACATTCAAGGTTCTCCATGACTCCAACACAGACTCCTCCATGGGGCTGGTGTTCACTGGTCAAGAGCCAGGGGTCACTGGCTGTTTTTTGGGACCACATGTGGGTTAATCCTCCTTGGTGTCAGAACATGATGAGGGCATGGTCTGCAGCCTGGTAGCTGACCGGGCAGCTGCCTGCTTAGGGAGGCCCCAAGTCACACAGATGCTTCTGGGCAGAGGACAAGACCAACATCCAGTGGGAGATGGAGGGGAGGTCAGCGATGGAGGAGGGACAAGGGACCTTGCACTGATATCCCCTCACTGGAGCATGGTAGAGGCCAGGCAGTTTTCCTGCTGGCCTCAAGTCTCCATCACCTGCAGGTTTTCCTTGCAGATGAGGTCCCCTCTCAGGTTGTAGCTCTTCCCACATCCGTCTTCTGGGGATCTGGTGCCTTCCACGACCTGCAGGAAGCACTCCAAGGAAAAGCCACATCTGCTGTCTGATATGTCCCACAGAGCACTATGTTTCAAAGCCTGCACCCCCTTCCTGCCCATTTGCCTCCTGTGCTCCCCGTGCTCTCCATCCATGGACTGGCTGAGAGCAAGGGATTTCCCAGAGCTTTCCTGAGTTATTTTTAGTGGGTGCAATAAAGGGAATGGCTAGTTTGTGTTGCTATTTATATAGCCCTCATTAAAATGCTGTTGCTGAATATCTTGGTAGCTGCTTGCTTCCACTCCTGTGCTGACTGCTCCTCTCTCTTTCCTGTTGCAGCACTGAAAAGCCCATCCTCATTCCATGAGCAGCGAAAAAGTCTGGAGCGAGCCAAGGTAACTCCTGCAGCCACCCCAGTGAGGGGATATGTGGGCTTGCTTTGCATGACTTGAGGGGTTTGATAGCACTTTCCACCATTGCCCCCTGCTCTGGCATCCTTTATTCAACCCTGTGGCCAAAGGTGAGGGTCACAGCATCTCCCCTGCTTCCAGACATGGTGGGGCCAGGCCAGGATTCACAAATGCTCTGGAGCATCTGTGCCCTGAGCTATGGGGTTTTACAGCATCACTTGGGGTTCACAAGAGACTGTGGGCAGGGAACAGTTCACATGGCATCAGCAGTCCTTTCAGTGAACATCCAGGCAGCTGAAGTCTCCGGACCAGGTCCACAGCCCACTCCTCTCTGCACTGACTGGGTTAGTGCACGGCCAGCAGCAGACAGAGCTGAAGGAGCCTAACTATTTAGCAAGCATGCAGGAGGCCTGCAGATGCCCTTTGTCACCCGGAGCAAGTCCCCAGGGAAATCACATTTGTCATCAGGCAGGAGCCTGGCTCTTAGCTCTGCAGTGCAGCGTGGCTATTACAACACACAATATCCAAGGGGCTAAGTGGGCCAGGCTCCCTCTGGCCCTGTTATCTAGCTGCACTCAGGCTTCCCTAAATATTGCTGAAGTCAGAGATAAGTAGGCATTTCCAGAACACACTGAAACCCTGTGATGAGACCACTCTGTGGGAAATCAGGCCGGTTTTCCAAGCACCTGCCATCCAGCCTTGACTGAGCAGGAGAGACGTCCATGGAAAAGGGAACACTCAGTCATGCAGGTTTTGCTTGAACATGGAGTTTGTTCCATTAATCTGTGTATAAGAAAGGACTTCTGCAAGGAAGAATGATTGTGAAACATGGAGAAGTGCTCATCTGAACTTAAACACACTCCAAATCATTTGCCCTGAGTCTCCTGTGATAATAAACGGCCAGCATAAAAAACACAGCATGACTCTGAAAAATTGGTGTGCTTACAGAATTTCAAGCAATCCAAAGTATCCCTGAAGTGTCACATATTTTACAGCTCAAGTACACATCTGTGTCTCTTTGCCTTTCTCTCCAAAAGCTTTCACTGGCTACTTGCCTAGGGAAAGGGAAGGATGCTCTAGTCTATCCCAAACTGTGTTTTTAGACCATGCTAATGAAAACATTAATAAGCACAGCCCATAACAAATATACTCCTTTGCAAGGATGTCCTGCTTCGAGCTGTGACAGGGAAGGAGCAGCAGCTGTTTCCAGATACTTACTCAGTGGCATTTGTTGTTTAGCTGACACCCCTCCAAACCGATGTTCTGCAAACAGAAAGCAGATAACAAGAACTGCTTTCATGTGTTTTGAAAGCTCTTCTGTTTCAACTGACACTAAAATAGACCCCAAAGACATCTGAAGTCTTTCTCCACCATTTGCACCCCAGTGACACAAATGCAGCTTATAAAGAGCAAAGGTCAAGAGGAACTGAAACCTGAGCAGAAAGTCAGGGTGAGTGCTGGGTTTAACAAGGACAATGCCACAGCTGTAGGGCAGCAATTCAAGCTTAGCCCAAGTCAGGACCTGACCTGAGGATTAGCTAGAAATGCATTAGGTGAATTTAACTGCACTCAGGTGCAGACACCAGCTTGCTCTGACCTTCATAGGAACCAACAAACATACACATGGTCCAAGCAAGGGACTGTTGGTGAAAATAAGCCAGGGAAAACCTAGCAGGAGAAGGGTCAGGAATGGTAAAGACTTCAGTAAATAAAATGTCTATTATTTGTTTAAACATGTCACTGGCCATGTTAGAGGCTGGCATCAGGCCAGTGCACAGCCTTTGAAGTCAATGTCTCCTAAGAGCTTGCTGGGTCGGAGGACAACGAGCAGGCTGACTTCCCTGAGGCTCAGCAGGGCTTGAGTGCTTCCTGCCAGCACCCAGCAAGCATGGCAGGGAGGAAAAGCTGTCGTTCCTCTGCCCCAGAGCAGCCAGCCTCAGCTGAGCCATCCCTGACCACCAACAGCAAGCCCACCCATAGCTCTCTAACCTGTGCTCTTAGGAAGTGGCCCCAGTTCCCTGCCCATGCTCTGTTGAAATTGAAGCCCATGGCTCACTCTTCTGTATGCATGCACATGCACAGCTGCTTAGCTTTTCTCTTGTAGCACTCTTTAAAAGTATTTTGCACCCAATTTCTCTGTAGCCATCTGACCTCTGGGCTGACCAACCTCCCCTCCCTTCAGCCTCTCCCCACTGAGCCCACCTCTGGCTCTAGAAGGATTCCTATAGCTGTCATCCAGACCTTTCACGTGGACCCTTTCAGATGCACGGCACAGAACAGGAGGTTTTTATTCCTAGGGCCCATTTGAAATCCTTTGTTGTGTCTCCTGGAAAGCTGCCTGTTGGTCAACGTGGTTCTGCTGCTGATCACAAGATTCTCCAGAGCCATTTATATTTTGCCTCTATTTATGGAGTAACTCATTTCTGCCCAAAGCTGCTGTCGAGTGCCCACTACAAAAGCACCTCTGGTGGACAAAGTCTCCATCTACCCCAGTGCAGAATCAGCTGTGACCTGAATGCAGTCCTTTCCACATGCCCTTGCAATTGGATCAGAACTACTTCAGATCATTTCTTCAATTACTCTAAATCATGTTGCTTCGTAATCTGTTAGCCTTGAATGATTCAGAGCTATTTTCTATCCTCCAACACAGTAATGAATGTATTGGCTAGTAGAAAAAATTGCTGTGTAACGTGATTGGATCTGTTCTTCTGTTTAGACTGTGAGCCATTCCTAGTTCCTCTGGTGATGCAGAGCTACACTCCTTTCTTATGTTAGTCTTATCCAGACCAAATTTCTCTGGCTTGCCTGTGAGAAAGCCATGTGAGATAATGTCAAAACATGCTTCAAGTCAAGCTACATGACATTCACTGTTTATTCCTGTAACAGAAATCTGTCAGCTCTCCATAGAATGAAATAATGTTGGTGCGATGCGTCTTGTTCTTGATGAATCCATCCTGGCTCTTACTCACCTCTTCTCTATCTTTGAAATCTGTTTATAGAGACTGTTTGATTGCTTTGTCCAATATCTTGCTGACTGGTTTATAAATTCCTTGTTTCTTCTCTCCATTTCATTTAAAGCAAGAAATTATGCTCTCCCTTGCCCAGTTTCCTGGAGACCCACAGATATTACTCTTGTGTATCTCAAACTGGGAACATTTATTCTCCAGTATTCTCCAACCTGTTCTCCAACCTGATAACTGGGGTTTCTTCTCTTTTGTTGCTGAAGGTTCTTGGCTTAGTCACCTGATCAATAAATAGCCATTTATCTTCTTAGTGAGGACGGTTTAAAAATGCATTAAATCCTGTAGCCATCCCAGCAGCATGCATAATTATTTCTCCTGTTTACGGAACACAGACAGCACTTTCCATTGCCTTGTCATGCCTACAGAAGTCCTCATGAAATCTTTCTCATGATCCTGTACATTTTGTACTGCAGGTTTTCCAGTTTTGCTCCAGCTGCTTGTACTATTCTTTCATATTTATCCTCAAGATTTTAACCTCTTTGAACTATGTACATTTTTTGGTCCTATTTCTTCCTGTGCCTTAACTTAGCTGCAGGAAGACCAAGCCTCATGGCTGACTTGGGTAAAGAGCCTGGGAATCTTCATGGTCTGCTCAGCCCCAGAGTGCTAGGCTTGCCACAGAAACCATTGCTAACCGTAGACTCTGGAGCTGCCTTGGTGCAGCTCTCAAAGGCCACATGGTATGCTAAGCTAGGAGAAGACCCACCACTCCCCATTGAATAGATCTCATCCTTCCCATAGGCTCTTGTAATACTTCCATGCATGAGAAACCCAAGGGAAATTGGAAAGGAGACATCTTAGGAGTGGCTATAGTGAACACTGTAATAAATCCAAAAGAACCATGGGATGGCACAGGGGCAGATGCTCTCTGCACCTTACTGCTGCTCTACCCAGGTAACTCTCTGCATTTGTGTCCTGCAGACTGAAGATTATCTCAAGCACAAGATCAGAAGCAGGCCTGAGAGATCAGACCTGGTCAATATGCACATTTTACAAGGTAAGACTGCCTGAGCTTCTCGCACTTACTCCTTGTGTCTCCCTCCTTGTGACTCATGCCTTTCCTGCCCCACTTGGCTTCCCTTCAGGACTGTCATTGGGGTTTAACTTTCTCCCAGCTGCTCATGAGGGGCAGATTCAAATGGGACACATGCTGTACGGAGTTCAGTCCTGGTCTTCAGGAGGCAGGACACACATTTATTCCCGGATGTAAGACCCAAAGGTTATCTAACCGTTCTCCCATCTCTGGCAGGGACCAGTATAAGATACCGTAGAGAAGAGCTGTAAGAGAGGACTCAGACAGAGGTGCCAACGTGTGATCCTCATGAAAAGCATACCCATGGCACTAGCTGTCCAGGGCACTGAAATCTCTATAGCTGGTGGCTGCAACACCTCCCAAAGCTGAACGTCTTTTGTTTTTCCATAATTCTGGATATTTCATGTGTCAGCTCATGCCAAGCACTGTTGTATGAAAAGGGTGAGCCCTGCTATCAGTCCATGAGCCACAGCACCTCTCCCCTCTCCCATCCTGGTGTCCCTTCCCAGCCAGAGAGCTGGCATGGCTCTGCTGCATCCCGTCACAGACAGCGGAACACTGTGGTGTCCCTTGTTATCTCCAGAGATACCGAGCTCCTTAGAGCCAGGGAGGATGTGCAGCCTCTCTCCTGTAGCCCTGTTAGATGCCTGGAAGAAGCATACCACTCTCTGGCAACTGTAATTGCTGGCCTCTGCTCTCGGCATGGATGAAGTCCATATTTCTTTTTTCTCTGCCACACAGGAGGGCTGAGGCAAGGACCCATTCCAGATCACTGCCACTGCCTTGCTTTTCCCTTGGATGTCCATCCCTAGAATGAGCTAGCACCATTGCTTGTTTATCAATCAGGTGGAAAGTGTCTTTCCCTTAGGTTAAACCATAGAAGCATTAGAGGAGTTAGGGGGCTGTAAAACCAGATGTGGTGGGAGCTGCAGACATGAGGCATGGGCACGGCCAGGCAGACATAGCCAGAGGAGAGCTGGAGCAGATACTGCCTGGCTTTGTATTGAGCAAGCTGGCTGTGCTGCCCCCCCTACACCTCTGCATACAGGACATGTACCCTGGCATATCGTGGACTCACGTGTTTACCTGGTTCATAACAGGACCTAGAGGTGATTGAAACTGGCCAACTGAGACTTCGCATCATCTAAATGCTTTACAGGGACACCTTCTGTTACGGTCCACCTCAAGTGTGTTTACTGCCCTGTATAGTCTGAGGCCAGGAGTTACCCTGGATCAGCTCTCCTGACGTCCTGCAGAGAAGTGTTCCATGGGATCAAGCCCTGTAACTTCTGTTGCCTACAGTCTCTCTTCTAGAAGAGTCTCCAGTCTTTGAAGATAGCACAACCTAGACACAGCCCTTCTTTAGACCCCCAAGGGTATAGACATGGTCTATCTTAGAATCCCACCCCCTCACTACTCATGCCTGCGCCACCAGAGGAGCCAGATGACCTCTGTTGAGGAAATGTCTGTTTAATGGCTACTCTTATGTCACCACTCAATAACTGTAGACTTCTCAGCTTGGTTTGGTAGGGCTGTAGCTTCCAGATCTAGCTGCCTTTGTTATGCTTCTCCGCAGCTTGTTTTTTCCCTGAAGTCCTGGAGCACTGTTGTTACATTGCCTCCAAATGTCTACTCCCAAAACCTCAGCCTTTTTTCTTCTAGTGCAAGACATTTACTCCATCACACACTGTCAATGGTTCATTTCTGCAGCTGTTCCTCAGAAATAGGTATCCATCTGCATTAGCCAGCAAGGGCCAATGGGCTCCTAGCAGGCAGGAGCTGGAGTCCACTTTGGCCCCTACATTAGTGGGAGTTTGTTAATGAAGTTTCCATTATAGATCATTCCTGATCCTTGGGGAGGATGCTCCAGCTGCAGGATGGGTTTGTAAGCCTAGGCTAGTAGACAAAGGCTTTTGCCTGGGAATGAGAAGTTGGACCTCAGGCTCAGAGGAGGACCTATGTCTCAAATCCCATCAGCCACATCCAGTCCCGCATCCTGCCTCCCAGCCTCATAGCAGCTCCTGCTGTGCACTGAGCCATCCGGCTGCAGCCCAGATTTTGGCTGTGCTGAAGGGAAAGCACATTCTCACTGTGCACTGTGCTTAGAGATGCCCCAGGTCCCAAACTGATGCCTTCCATTTGGCCTTTTAGACTCAGCTGCAGAGGGGTCCATTCAGTCTACTCAAATGAAGCTGAAAAGAGCCCGACTGGCAGATGATCTCAATGAAAAGATTGCTCTCAGGCCGGGTCCTTTGGAGCTGGTGGAGAAGAATATTATTCCTGTCGACTCCGCTGTGAAAGAGGCCATAAAAGGTAGTGGAAGTGAACGTGCATGTTGTGTTGTGTGCATAGCACGGGGCTGGCAAGGTTATGAGGATGTACTGCAGCGGCGGCAGGAAGTGACAGACCTGCACTTAAGAGCTGCATTTATTGCTTAAATTTAACTATTTTCACAGTAAGCAGCCCAGCCCAGCACAGCCTGGGCTATTTTATCCAGATCTAGAAAAAGAGAGCTCTCATCTTAGAACAACAACCACTGCAAAATGCTCATCTCCTCAGGACCTCTCTTCTTAAGCTGTTTCTCTCGCCAAGGCTTTGAGCACATACATGATACTGCTGGAGACAAAACATTCTTGCCTCCCTCTTGAAGGAGAGGACCTAGGTGCACACACGTTGTGAGGCCAGCTTGGGTTTGCCCATTTGTGCCCTGTCAAGCTTTTCCATCACAGCAGACGGGGGTGAAGTGTTCCAGTTCAGCTCTCTCTTATTTCCACTGATGTTAGTGAGATGCATGGCCTAACAGAGTAGGATGCTGCATCTCTGGGGTGAGGAAGCATCCCTGGGGTGCTAGACTGCTGGGGGACACAAGGAGCAGCCTGCACCCCAGAGCAGAGTTCACTCCTACCTAACAGTGCCCAGCACTTGACTTATGCCTAAGCTGGGTTTCGTCTACCACCTATCCCCCAACCAGAACACGGAAGCAAAATCCTCCACTTTCATTCCCCCTGTGCTGCTGCAGGGAGGCTGGTGTGGGAGCTGACACAAAGCAAAAGGTGACTCAGGTTTCACTAGGGCAAATACCAGGAAAGGGAGATCCAAAGGCAAAGAAGGGGGCAGGAAAGCCAGTGATGTAGGACAGCAGCCTGTGTTTGAGCATCTGAGAGATGCTGTGCCCCATCGGAGCTGCTCGTTCTGTTGCTCCTGGTCCCTCAATTCATGGGATTATTTCCATGGGCAAAATCCCATGTTGGGTGCCTGTTCTGGGGCTCAGAGCAATCTGCGGACAGTGGCAGGGCTCTGGAACAGGAGTGGGGTTTGAACAACAGCAGTGATGCCGAAAATGGGAATTGAAACAGGAAGGACTTTGACTTTCATTTCACCTCAGAAACCAGCATAAGTGACACAAGGTATTCGAGGCTCCAGTACTGCTCTGTCCTGACCCACAATTACTCCTGCTGTTGGTTTTCCTGCTGTGGCTTTTCTAGTGTGGCCCTTGAGCTGCTCCTTTTGCAGCATTTCACAGCTCTCATCTTTGGAGGTGAAATGTTCCAGGACTCTGCCTGAAGAGGAATTTTTAACGAGAGTTCAATTAAAATCTCCCCAGCCACTTATTGAAGGGAAGAACAGTGGAAAAGAAAAAAATCTCCACCCCCCCTAAACATCTGCGACAGTTTGAGCCTGACTTTATTCACTGCAGCAGAGGCTTGGAGGCTGGGCAAGTGAGCTGGGAACAGCATTTCTCTCCAGCTGCCTTGTCAGGAGCTCGTGGTAAAGAGAGATTTACAGGACAAAACTGATAAAAACAAAAAGTTTGGCTTGAAAAAATGGATCCATTTGGAACTTTCTCCCTTGCACAATGCCCTTCTATCGCACGGCTGAGGAAAAACTGTCCCCTGTGAGTTTTATCCCATTTAGGGTGAATCACGCAGCACATCAGGGTCAACCGTGAAGTTACTTGGTAATGTTGGGCGCCATGAGAAGGAGGAGGTGCAAGTGCACCACGAACACAATCCCAGCCCTCAGGTTTCTGCAGAATAGAGCCTCAGGCTGAAGGATCTTCAAGCTGATTTTTGGGGTCAGAGGCACCTTGCGGTGCTCACAGTTAAGGGCAGAACACAGAGCAGGGATGAGCACTGGCACTTGTGAACGTTTTGTTTTTTGCAATACCAGAAAGATGACAGGGTTTAAAATCGTTTTACTTTAACCTTGGAATCTCAGCTGTTTATACAGTGGAAAGTTCAGCTGACGTGTTCCTCTAATCACCTCCGGCAGGGTGAGCAGCAAGTGCCAGACCCCAACCGAAAGCCCTAACGTCCCAGTGACAGGAGGCCGCCAGTGCCCTACATAGCTGAGCAATGATACAAGAACCTTTTTTTACCAGGTCCTTGTCATCACTTTGTCCAATTCGCTTGAGAGGACAATACCCAGTGCATTAGAAACAGCCCCGAGCAAACACCATTCTGCCTGAGATTACAGCAGAGACATGGGATCCTGAAACAATACGGGCTGGGTGAGAGCAGGACAGATAAGGGCAGCGCTCCCCACCCGGCACAGGCCCGTGGTATCAAGCAGCAGGATGCAGCACATTCCTGTCATGCTCCAGGCTGCTGCTGTGTCCCAAAGGTCCCCTGGGCTTTCAGCTCTGGCACCACTTCCCAACGCGTGCTTATTAAATGCCAGCGCAGCGGGAGCCCTGCACATCCACAGTCCTCACGTGTTGTCATTTTTCCCAGAGCAAGGATGCCTATGCTTGTCTGCAATTTTTCTCTCTATTTATGGAGTAATTCATTTCTGCCCCAAGCCTCTGTCCAGTGCCCACTACAAAAGCACCTCTGGTGGATAACGTCTTCATCCACCCCAGTGCCTGAGCTGCCTTAGCTGTGGCTGCCTGCTCCTGAGGGATGCAGTTTGGATGCTGGAAAGGGGACATACAAGGAGCCCCGTGCGCTGGAGAGCAGGGAAGAGAGGCTCTCCACGGGACACATCGATCTCATATCCTCATCCCAGGGTAGGAGGTATCCAGGATATGATCATATCCATACAGCGGCAGGGCAGCGGCTCGGGGCAGGGAGCCAGGGCTCCCCGCGTCCTCGCCCTCCCTGGCACCAAGAGCCGGAGCAGGCAGAGATAACGTTATCTGTGCGATAGGGCAGGGGTCAGGGCCGGCGGGTGCGTGCCGGGGAGCAGAGGCACATTGCTGGGCCGGCAGCAGGGGCAGGTGGGAGCTTGTCCCCAGGCCCTTCCCATTTCCCCGTTTGTCACCTCGCTATCTGCGGGCCGAGCTGCCTGACAAATGCCAGACACCAGCACGAGGAGACTGCGAGCGCGGCCCCGCCGCTCCTTCCTCTGCCCCCACCTGCGGTGCTCACAAGACCTGCATTTCTTCAGAGCTTCATTTATCAGCAGAAGCCGGGGGTCAAGAGCTCTTGCCCATCTGAGCAGCAGACAGCACGGCTGTGGGGGAAAAGCCATGTCGGGGGCTGTCAGTCTGAAGCATTCGTGCGGGTGAAGCCTGCGGACAGAGGCATCTCCTCACCTCAGCCCTGTCAAACCTCCTGCCCCTGTGGGCCAGGCTCTGACACCTCCATCTCCCTCCCCACGGGCCATGGCACGGGCCAGGACCCGATGCCACCTCCTCTCACACCCCCTTTGGCCACAGGGGCGCACACAGGCGCTGCCCCTGCGCAAGGCTGAGGCCTCCGAGCACCACACGCGTCCTGCGCTCAGAGCCAGCTCTGACAGAGGGTGGGTGCATCCCCCTCGACCAACGCAGGGCCCTGAGATCGCCGCTTCTTCCCGGCAGGCACCCAGGTCAGCTTCCCCAAGGCAGCGGACGCCTTCGCCTTCGAGGAGGACAGCAGCAACGACGGGCTGTCCCCGGAGCAGGCGCGGAGCGAGGGCTCCCCAGGCCCAGCCGAGCCGCCGCCGGCCGCCAAGGGCCCAGAGCCTGCCGCGGGCCCCGCGCCTCAGGTGGGCAACGGGGGGGGACACGGAGCTGCAGCACCCCCTGCCGGGCAGCGCCGGTACTGCAGGGGAGGCTGGTGGGGCTGGGGAATGGAGTGGCCTGGGGTGAGCTGCGGCAGACTGGGGGGACTGGGATGCACTGAGCAGGCTGGGAGGACCTGAAGTGGATGGGGGGGGCACACCTGAAGGACTGGGGCTGGTGAGAGGGGAATTGGGCTGATCTGGGAGACACTGGGGGGGTGCACTGGAGGTGGGGTGAGGATATGGGGCTGAGGTGATTGGAGTGGACTGGGATGGGCTGGGGAGACAGAGGACTGGGAAAGGACTGGGATGGCATGGGGGAGTGGGGATATTGGGCTGGGATAGACACGGTGGGGTGGAATGCACTGGGGGCAACATGGAAATGGGTCCCAGGCACCCCTGGCTCTGGCCGCACGCCCTGGCTCCCATCACACAGCAAACCCCTCCCTCGCAGGACCAGCCCTGCAGCACCGATGGCCACGCACTGGACCCCACGGCAACGCAGGGCATCCAATGTGACAGCCCCAAGCAGCCAGCGGGGCAGGAGAGCCCCACGCTCGCGGTGCCCTCCGCCGTGAAGGTAGGTCCTGAGCCTCCAGGCTGCCTGCGACAGGGATCAAGCGCAGGGGACCTGGCTGTGCTCAAGCCCACGTGCTGCACCCCACGCGTGTGGGAGCTCTGGTGGTTGGCCTAAAGGCTTGGGATAATGCCGGGAGACAAACCTTGTCCCAGACTGTGATTTGGTTCATTTCGGAGCAGTACAAGGTATAGCATTGAACCTTGCTAGAGGCGATTGCTCAGGCTCTGCACTGCAAATGTCCCCTGGGGCTAGGAGCAGAAGGAAATACAAGGCAACACTGAAACTCCTTCATAGAATCATAGAATCACAGACTCATGGAACAACTGGATTGGAAAAGCCCTTTAAGCTCATCCACTCCAACCATTTCCAGCACTGCCAAGGCCACCCCTAACCCATGGCATTGAGGCCTCATCTCCACGGGGTGTGAACACTTGCAGGGACGGTGACTGCAGCCCTGCCCTGGGCAGCCTGTTCCAATGCCTGAGCACCCTCTGGGGCAGGAATTGTTCCTCAGCTCCATCTAAACCTGCCCTGGTGCAGCTTGAGGCCATTTCCTCTTGTCTTCCAGGCAAGAAGGGTCATTCTCCATCTCGTGTCCTCTCCCACACAACTGAGATGGGGCGGGGGCCTGAGGGAGTCCTCTACATGCAGGCTGAGCAGCTCTTGGAGCTGGGGTGTCAGGGTGCTTGCAGGAGCTGCCATTGCTCTGTCCCAGGCTTTTGAGTTCCCACAGGGGTGACAGAGCTCTTTTCCCATCTCATTCCTTTCCTTCTTGGACCAACAGTCCAAATCATCCAGTGACAGCAAGAACCGTCACAAAAAGCCCAAGGACACCAAGCCCAAGGTGAAGAAGCTGAAGTATCACCAGTACATCCCTCCAGACCAGAAGGCAGAGAAGTCCCCTCCACCCATGGATTCTGCATATGCCAGACTCCTCCAGCAACAGCAGCTCTTTCTGCAGCTCCAGATCCTCAGCCAGCAGCAGCAGCAGCAGCAGCAGCAGCACTTCAGCTACCCAGGGATGCACCAAGGCCAAGTAAAGTGAGTAGCAATATGCCAATAGCAGGGTTTAGTCCTGTCTCTCTCCAGGTTGTTCCCTCTGTACCCATTTGTGCCAGTGCAAGGGGAATAGATGCATGCAAGTGAAACAGAATTACAGAATCCCAGACTGGTTTAGGTTGGAAGGGGCCTTAAAGCTCCTCCAGTTCCTGAGCAGGGACACCTTCCTCCAGGTTGCTCCAAACCCCATCCAACCTGGCCTTGAACACTGCCAGGGGTGGGGCAGCCACAGCTTCTCTGGGCACCCTGTGCCAGTGCCTCAGCACCCCCCAGGGAAGAACTTCTGCTTTATATCTAACCTGAACTTCCCCTGTTTCAGTTTGAACCCGTCACCCCTTGTCCTATTGCTACAGTCCCTGATGAAAAGTCCCTCTCCAGCATCCTTGTAGCCCCCTTCAGATATTGGAAGCTTGGGAACATAAAAGCTCGGAAACAGCACAGTCTCCTGCAAAGCCAGCCTGGCTTTGTGCACTGGCTTGGCCACCAGAAATCTTCTTACAGCCCAACCTGGTTCTCTTTGGGGTTGGCAGCCCGTCAGGTCTCATATGGGAGATGGCAGCCCCAAAGGAGCAAAGAGATGGTACGCTGGGCACAGAGACCCCAGGGGGATAGACAAGTTACCCCGAATCTCCTTTGTTATTCCAGGCAATCAAATGAGCAAATGGTCAAAAGCTCAAATTCTTCATCAACTTCTGTCAACACCACCCCTCTTTCTCCCGTGAAAACCACCTTTTCAGGCCAGACTTGTGTCTCATCAATCAAGCCAGGCCCTCTGCCATCAAACCTGGATGATCTGAAAGTGAGTGCAAAGTTTGTCACCACAAGGAGCAGAATCTTATCCCCTGTATGTGCTTTGCAATCCTCAAAGTGTGCATTGTAGTGCCCCAGGCTGATCAGCAAACCAGAAGCACCACACTGTGAACAAACCCAGGAGTACATCACATTGGGTCAGGAATTTGATACTGTGATGGCAACTGAAAACCTGGTTTGCTGCTCTGCAGGGGCATGTGGGTGCCTCGCTCCAGAGAATGTATCAGCAAACCTTAGGTATAACTCAGGAGGGCTGTGAGCCAGGCCATCACATCAAGGACTGAAGGACAATCAGTGCTGCTGCTCCTGCAGCTCACAGCTCCGTGCCTTCTGTGGGTATATGGTGGCCACCATGGATGCTGTTGGCAGACCAGCCAGAAGCTAGGACGTCAGCATGGCCTCCTCTTAGTGACTCAGGTTCTCAGTGGTCACTGCAACCAGGCCAGCTCAGCTCTCTGCACAAGCAGGTATCTCCTGGAGTCTGCAGCTACGAGCACTATGAGCGCCTAAATCTCTCATGTAGGTGTGACAGGCAGGGCATGAATCACTTATATCACTTATATCAACAGTTCTTTTATACTTCTGTTCTTTTATACTTTTATATTCAGCCATGGGGAAGTCCAAGTCCCTTTAGAACGAGAGACCTGGGGGAAGTATTCATGATTAGAGGAAGAAGTAAGGTGAGGTAGAAATAGCATCAGTTTGGCCCCAGCTCAGATGTCCGAACTGTGTGCAGATGCCTGAACGTGGGGTATCTGACTCTGAGGTATGTAGTCACATTCCCTGAGCTAAAAGATGCCATCAGCTAGTTCCTTTAGTGTGAAATTCCTCTGTTCACTTAGAAACCTACTGCTAGGAAGAGAGTCTTGGTTTACCTCCATGGCTCAAGGACCACTGCTGGTTCGTGGAGAGGAGTCTCAGTTACTGAAGGAAGAAAGGTTTTCCTGTTAGGAAAAGTCAAGATCCTGCAGGATGTGGGGTGGTCAGGGTTGTACAGGGTGATTCTGGTGACTGCAGGTGAGACAGTGAGGCCCTGGGGGTCAGAGCTTTAAATCAGGAAGCTGGGAGCCTGTGATCTGAGACTCCCTGTTAGAAATGTTTGGTTTCTAAAAATATCATCTTCCTCCCAGGTGTCAGAACTGAGGCAGCAGCTCCGAATACGAGGCCTGCCCGTGTCAGGTACCAAAACAGCGCTGATGGAACGGCTGCGGCCCTTCCAGGAGTGCGGCAGCAACGCAGTGCCCAGCTTCAGCGAGATCACCACTGTCACCTTCCCAGTCACTCCAACCAGCACCCTGTCTAGTTACCAGTCGCAGTCCTCCACCAGCATGTTATCCAATGGCTTCTACCACTTTGGCAGCACCAGCTCCACGCCACCCATCTCTCCAGCCTCCTCCGACCTCTCTGTGAGTGGCTCTTTGCCAGACACATTCAACGATGGGCCCATGTCTTCTCCACAGTTTGGTCTCCAACCATCTCCAGTTCATGGCAGTGCTGAAGAAAGCCTCATGAGCAGCATGAATGGAGGGAGCATCCAGCTGGAGCTGGAAGGGATCGACACAGAGAAAGACAAAATGCTGGTGGAGAAGCAGAAGGTCATCAATGAACTAACGTGGAAACTGCAGCAAGAGCAGAGGCAGGTGGAAGAGCTACGGATGCAGCTCCAGAAGCGAAAGAGAAATAATGGCCTCGAGGAGAAGCAGCAGCCCGCTCCTCCTTTCTTTGGTGTCCCCATCAAGCAAGAAAACACAGTGTCCAGCTGTCCATTTGCATCCAAACAAACTGCCTTGAAAGGCCAAGCCAACAGCTCGGATAAGTTAAGTAACTGTGGGGTGCCACAGCTGCCTCACATTGTAAATAGCCACTGCTTGGAGCCTGCAGGGCAAAGCACCATCACCTCCTCGACATTCCTGAGCCCGCAGTGCTCTCCCCAGCACTCCCCACTCGGGGCTGCAAAGAGCCCCCAGCACATCAGCCTGCCGCCCTCTCCCAACAGCCACTATCTCCTGTCCGTGTCCCCCAGCTCAGAAGGGCGCAGTGGGTCCCCGCAGGCCAGCAGTTGCCTTCGCACAGCACCGGTAAGTGGATACACCCCATCGCAGCAGTGAATGCACTGGGCTCTGTGGGCAGTCAGTCCAGCATCCCAGTTTGAGTCCTTCCCAAGGAGCCTGGGACTTGCTGGCACCCAGGGTGGGCACCCAGGGGCCTGTAGTGCTGCCTGGAAAGGCTGAAAGCATCCCACATTGACAATGGGTTGGAAGCTGATGGCACCACAGGGTCCTTTGCAGGGCATCGTCTGGGGAATCCTGCTGCCACCTGGGGGACCACAGCACAGCTCCCATGCCCCGTGGAGCCCTGGCACAGCTCCTTCTGCCCTGGGGGAGCCCTAGCACAGCCTCCCTCTTCCCCAGGGGACCCCAGCACTGATCACTCTGCCTCTGGGTGAGCACTGGCAAATCCTCCACCCCAGGGAGTCCTGGCACAGCTCTGTGTGCCATGGGGAGCCCTGGCACAGCTCCCTCTGCCCCTGGAGGAGTCCTGGCACAGCTTCCTCTGCCCTGGGGGAGCATTGGCACAGCTGCTTCTGCCCTAAATGAGCCCTAAGCCAGCTGCCTCTCCCCTCAGGAGGCCCTGGCACAGCTTGTGGTGCCCCTGGGAGAACCCTGGCACAGCTCCCCCCATCCCATGGAGCCCTGGCACAGCTCTATCCACAGCAGGGAAGCACCGGCACAGATCCCTCAGCCCCTGGGAGAGCCCTGGCTATATTCCTACATCCAGCTAAGCCCCCAGGATCTTCCCAAGCCATTGCAGCTCCTAGCAGGGAGTGAGGGATTTTGACCACTGGGTTGAAGGAGAGCAGTTTCCCTGGTCATATGGGAGAGTTTTTCTTGGGAAGATAAAGCAGGGTTTGCAGTTGGGGTCTGCAGTGAGCTAGAGCATGTGCCTCCCCACCAGGGAACCAGCACAGCAGAGAGTTGTCCCTTCAGCAACCACCACTCCTCACTCAGCCCTCTGGACAGGGACAAAAGCTTGGAGAGGGCACACACTGCTGACACATGAAAGCATCACAAAGTGTTGCTGATCCCAGCCCCAGTTCATCCCCGTTTCTCTCTTCCCCTTGCACCAGGATGCTCTGCAGCATCGTGCCTGTGCTCCAGCAGCGATCAGAGGTCAGCCTGGCCCTGGCTCTCAGAGCTAGTCTGATGGAGCTGGTTTATCTCCCTCCCTCCTGCCTGGAAGCCAAGCACTTTGAGCTGATTTGACCCACACACCTGTGTTTCCCTGGCACCAGACTGGCCTCACCAGGGGTGAAAGAGAGCTGGGCCTCCCTTTGCACTGACTCCATTTCCCTGTATTTCCCCATGCAGATGCCTACGCAGGCAGGTCAAAAGTTTTCTATTCCATCCCCAACTTTTTGTAAGTCAAGCCCAGCCCTCTCAGAGGTAAAGCAGCCTCCACCCTATGAGGATGCAGTAAAGCAGGTAACTGCATGGTTTTTATTTTCTATAAGGCTAGGGCTGTGCAGGGTGTTCTTTTGAGGCTGATGTAGTTCATCCTCAGGAGGTATAGCCCATTATAGGGTCTCTGGGTACAACAGTCTTGTTCCATAAGGAACAGGCTTTTCCTGAAGACTTAGGTGCTGAATGAGTGCCATAAAGCAGTCAGACACCAGACTGAATGAGACAGCATCTTCTGTCCTGCTCCAGCTACCCTGGGGCCCCGACATCCCCCACAGACACCCAGGACTTCACGGTACTTTTCTTTGGGTGCTCAGTGTGATGTGAGAAACAGATTCTTGAGCATTCCCAAGTCATCAGGAAACCTCCGCTTCCCTATTTAGCCCATAAGCAAAGTTCCGTGCTCCATGCCATCTGCCCCCCTTCGCCTCACCCTGGAGCACTGTTCCCATGGGGAGGACTGTCTCCATCACCCATGAGCCCCTTACTTCTTGTGACAACCTGTCTGCAGCCTCAGTGCTCCTTACGATGGTGCCTTCAGGACAGTGGAGCAGTGCTGTTGGCAGTGATTAACATGGGCTGGTGCTGGCAGGGAGGTGTGCACGAAGTCCTTCCAGTCTCCGGTCAGGAAGAGGAGGAAGATGATGCACGGCCCCCCAGGCTGCAGGGAGTGCAGGGAGGCACATGCCAGTGCGAGGTGCTGGGCCCAGAAAGTCCCTGTGTCCTGACAGCCCTGGGAAGAAGCAGTGCATGGTGGCCACTGAGCAGGGTGGGGGGAACCTGGCGCTGTGCTCCCCAGATCTACTGTGCTTGTCCCATGTCCCTGCAGTGCTCACCTGAACGCCACTGCCAGCCCCATGTTGGTGTGGCACCTCTCCTGCATGGGAGAAAGCTGTTTGTGAGGTCTAGAGCCACCTTCCTGGCTTGTGGCTGGAGGGACTCTCCTCCTAACGCCCTCTACTCTCCTCTTTGTTGTTTGCTGCAGCAGATGACACGAAGTCAGCAGATGGACGAGCTCCTGGACGTGCTGATTGAGAGCGGAGGTAGGCACTGCTTCCCTGTTCCCCTCTAGGGCTTCTCCTCTGAGCCAGTGGCAGCCCATGGGGCTCAGTGCTTTCTGTGCACTCCAGTAGAGCTGCCTGGGTTGAGTACAGCTTTCATTTGCCCTCCCTGTGCCAGCAGCCACTGAGATTTGAACCCAAAAGCACATTGGCCCTCCTGAAGCCTGCTCCTGCGGACCTGGTGGGGTGGTCTGGGCTTGGTCACCACCAGCAAGAAGAGACAGAAGGCAGCAGCAGCCTGTGCACAGCACTGCCAGCACCCTCCCCACGCAGAACCTCCTCCTGCCCTCCACCACTCCCAGTGCTGCCGGTGCCCTCCCCTGTGCAGTGGTTGCCTCTGCCCTTCCCCATGCACAGCCCATGCCCATGGGGACAGCTGCCAGTGCTTGTACCCTAGGGACAGTGTCCAAAGCCAGGGGAGTCAAGGTCAGAAAGCAGGAACCTGCGAGGCTTCCCACAAGGAGGAAGGCTGAGCAAGGCCAAGGGGGTTGAGTGGGGAGCAGGTCTCTGTAGGCCAAGGTGATGCCCCTGTGCGCAGCAGTGTTGGGCATTGCCAGAGCACCTCAAACCCCTCGCATTTGTTGACAGAGATGCCAGCCAATGCCAAGGAAGATCAGTCCTGCCTCCAGAAAGTACCTCAGATAACGGTGTCTACAGGG
Source organism: Psittacula echo (assembly GCF_963264785.1). Lineage (NCBI taxonomy): Eukaryota > Metazoa > Chordata > Aves > Psittaciformes > Psittacidae > Psittacula > Psittacula echo. Next base: position 11,373,412 of record NC_137750.1, on the reverse strand, counting down.
AACTCCAGCGCCGCGCTCCCCAAGGCATCCGCCCCATTTGAGCAGGTCTCCTCAGCCCAGCTCCCCTTCGAGCACTGCCCGGGCAGCAGTGATGCTCACCTCGAGGTGCTGCTGAGCGCCCACAGCCCCTTGGGCAGGGTCAGTGAAATCGCCCTGCTGAAGATGGGGGGAGAGGAGTCCCACTTCGAAGGGATGATGGAGGGGTTCCCTGGCAAAGCCACCGATGAACTGCTCCCCTCTCAGGAGATCTTACAGCCTCCCCTCTCGCCCATGGACACCCAGCTCTCCCCTTCCCCTGCTGACGGCGCCGGTTTACAGATGAGCTTCACTGAGTCTCCATGGGAAACAATGGAGTGGCTGGACCTGACCCCCCCCAGCTCCTCCACCGGCTTTGGCTCGCTCACCCCCGTGGCTCCCAGCATCTTCAATATTGATTTCCTAGACGTTACCGATCTCAACCTGAACACCAGCATGGACCTGCACCTGCAGCAGTGGTGAGAGGGCGGGTGGTGGAGGCAGGATATAGCAGCCAGCACAGTGTTTCTGTCATGCCAGAGAACACACAGGGCGAAGGTGCCACATCCAATGGAAACTGGAGTCATTTTCCCAGCATATAAACTGTTTAAATTTCCAGTTATGGCCAATCAACAGCACAGTTGCTCTGGCAGTTCGGTTTTCCTCCATCAACACATCCCTACGGAGGACAGCAGTGCCTTTAACAACACTTCTTTAGTTTGAAAAGAACTTTGGTTCTCTTTCTTTTCTCTTTCCCCCCTCCCCAGTTTTAGCAGCCACTCTCGTGAGAACTGGAGCAGCTCATGACAAAACTGTGTGATGAGGAGACCTCACCTTGGTGGCAACAGGAAATCTTGGAGAGGATAGAGGATAGCCTATTGCTGCCCTCTCCTCCTGCCCGCCTCGCCCTTTAGGCAGTCCTGCTGGGCTCATCTGGGCCATGCCCAGCCAGGGATGTGGGATCAGGGAGGCTCTGCCCAGCCAGGGTGACAAGCACACTTCTCCATACAGTCAGGCTTGCCGAGCTTCCTGCCTCCTGCCTCCAGCGCTGTGTTGCCCAGTCCCTGCACAGCTCTGCTCCATGTGGATGAGAGGTGGAGACACCCCCATATTCGTGGTGGCACCTTGTCAGGTCCTCATGGTGCCTGAGGGGCTGCAAGCCCAGGAGCCGTCCTGGCTGCAGTCTGAACTGGATCAGGCTGGAGCCTGTGAGCTCTGGATGTTGGAGGCAGCTGCTAAGGTTGCATATGCAGGTATCAAAGGGATGTGGCATCCCAGTGGGGCTGCTGCACCCCAGCTAGTATGGTACAGATGAAGAGATGTGTAATGTGTTTTGGTCTGAGGTAGAAGCAAGTCGTACAGAGAATACAGCCAGGCTTTGGAGGGGCTGTCCTTTGCACAGCCGGCAGTCAGGATGGATCTCCACCACCTTGCATGACCTGGGAGCAGGGAGAGCCAGAAATGGACACTCAGCGGCCTGCACATGAGGCAGGGTTGAGCAGGTCCTTGCGGGGCTGCGGTTCTGTGCAAGCATCTGCTGTTGTTGCCTCCACTCCTCAGCCATCCATCCCTCCATTCTTCCCATCCCTCCTTGATCCCCATCAGTCATCCCCTGGTTCCCAAGTTTACTCCAGCATCACTGCTCACTCAGCCCAGAGCAAGGCCACCCGGAGAACAGCTGTGAATCACTGAGCCTGGAGGAGCTAGTTCTCCTGAAGCTGGCAGAGATGGATGCTCTCCTGCAGTGATGCCTTCCATTTGAAGTCACCAGCATTTCTCCTATGAGTCTCTGTGCAATATATTTCCTCAGGCTCTGAAGAGAAGGAGCCTTTGCTTCACTTCTTGGCTTCCACCAAAGACCTTGCTGCGGACTTGTCTGACGGACACGTCTACTTCTTTGCAATTCTGGTTTTGCCAAAGTAAATATTGTTGCTGACAAAGATTGTTAAACTATTTACAGACTGAGCATATTTAATATTTGTGTTACTGGAAAGACAGCACATCGGAGGTGCAGCAGCCAGGGGGGAAACCGGCCATGGTTCCCATGGGATGCTCCCCCCAGGGATGCTGGAGCTGTCGAGGAGGCTGTGCAGCCCCTGCTGTGCCTCCAGCTCGTGGCGTTGTTGCATGCTGTATAAAGCACGTGGCAGTAGCTCTCAAGTCGCTATTTAAAGCACCACTTTTCTATTGTGCAAACGGTCACAGTGCACTGCTGGGGGAGAGGGTCACAGCGTGCATTTTGTAAAAGAATTCCTTTTTCTAAGTGAGAGATTTTCCCAAGCCAGTCCCTGCAGAATATCACCAGCACTTGAACCAGAGTAGTGTTAGCTGCTGCACTGCGGCATTGTACAGGCCTGTCCAGGTAACTTCCTCCTCTCGGCAAACCTATTTCCTTATTTAAAGGGATGCTGTCAGCTTCAGACTTGTAAGCAAGCACATTTCCTTACCTATGTTACCAGCAACACCTTCATTATTAAAACCCTTTTGTCTTGACGCTCTTGTTTGCTGTTTGATTTCACCATTTGGCATCAGCCCCGTTCCCAGCTCAGCTCAGTCCTCGCAGGAGCAGACGCGTTTCTTCCACAGCACCAGTTTCTCCTGGAAGATTCCTGAGCAAGCTGCCTGGAGTCTCCTGTTTCTGAAGGCTTTCTCTTCTGATGGCTTTGGCTTCACTTTGTTCTGTAAACCTCGGGTCAGTGACCCCTTCAAAGGCAGCGGTGGGCTCCCTGCCCAAACCCTTTGCGAGTTCCATTTACCCATTAATGTCATTTTCCACATTCTTTCTTCTGCCTAAAAAGGGGTTCCCAGGACGTTCACCCACTGTCTGCAGGGGGGGTTGCTGGTGTGTCTATGGTGGGATGATCCTGAGACACTGCAGAAGTGAATCTGAGATGTAGTTGAAACTGTGTTCATGTTTGAGTCAAACACATTCATGTGTTCAACATCTTCAAGTTTAGTGACTTTAAGATGTTCATGGACTAGGTCCTATAAACATCTTGAAGTCTCTAAACCACAGCCTGCTGTGATAAATGGCATGGACTGAGCCAAGCTGTCAGCAAAACCTCCACCGTAAGAGTTCCAGAGGGCTGACTTTGGCCTGTTCAGGACGTCAGTTGGCAGAATTCCTTGGGAAATATAACTGAAGGACAAAGGGGTCCAGGAAGGCTGGATGCTCTTCAAGAATGGAATACTTAAGGTGCAGGAGTGCGCAGTCCCTATGTCCAGGGAAGAGAGCAGCCTGGCTGAACAGGGAGATGGTGCTGGAACTCAGCTGAAAAGAGAATCTGTCACCTATGGAAGAAGGGACAGTCACCCCATGAGCAGTAGAGGATGTTGTTAGGTGATATAGGGAGAAAGGAAGGCGAAGGCACAGCTGGAACTAAATCTGGCCACTGCCATAAAGGATAATAAAAGGGTTGGAAAGTGGTTGGATGGCCAAGCCCAAAGAAGGCTGCTGATTGATGGAGCTGACCATGAGCAGCTTGTGCCCAGGCAGCCTAAAAGCCACCAGCATCCAGGCCTGGATCAGCACCAGTGCGGCAGCAGAGCCAAGGCAGGGATTGTGCCCCTGCACTGGGCACTGGTGAGGCTGCAGCTCGAGTCCTGTGTTCAGCTCTGGGCCCCTCACTGCAAGAGACATTGAGGGGCTGGAGTGGGGCCAGAGAAGGGAATGGAGCTGGTGCAGGGCCTGGAGCACAGTGTGATGGGAACGGCTGAGGGACCTGGGGGGTTCAGTGTGGAGAAGAGAAGGCTCAAGGGGGACCTGATGGCTGCCTACAAGTGCCTGAGAGGAGGATGGAGCCAGGAGGGGCTGGGCTCTGCTCCCAAGGAACAAGGGATGGGACAAGAGGAACCGGCCTCAAGCTGCCCCAGGGCAGGTTTAGATGGAGCTGAGGAACAATTCCTGCCCCAGAGGGTGCTCAGGCATTGGAACAGGCTGCCCAGGGCAGGGCTGCAGGCACCGTCCCTGCAAGGGTTCACACCCCGTGGAGACGAGGCCTCAGTGCCATGGGTTAGTGGTGGCCTTGGCACTGCTGGGGAATGGTTGGACCGGATGAGCTTAAAGGGCTTTTCCAGCCGCGTTATTCCATGGTTCAAAGTTATGGTTAACTCAGAGAAGGTGAAGACAAGCCTCAGTCTAGGATTGTTTTGATGGACCAGAGCACTCACCTGTCCCACCTGCCCATTGACCAAGCCTGCCTGTGTGCTCAACCGGCAGAAGAGGCGATGGGAGGACGTGCTGCCAGCGTCCTGCTGGAAAAGCGAAGGCAAGAGGAGTCACAGCCTTCAAGTTCAGGAAAGCCGCACATCAGGTGCTCAGGTTTGGAGCAGAGCATCTGGGGAGGCCGAGTCCTGACCAAGGACCTGCTGCGGGCAGAGAGCGGGATCAGGGGTCTGATCTCCCAGGCCCTGAAGCATACCCACAGCAGGGGCCTGGGGGAGAGCCCAGGTCAGCTCCATCCCCATGGGAGCAGCCTCCTGTGCGAGCACAGGCCACGGGTAGGACAGGACGTGCTCTCCCTCCCCGTTGCCCAGGGGCATTCCACACTCAGCCTTCTGTGTGGGGTGATTTCCCCACACCAGCTGTCCCAAAGGATTCAGTACCCTGGGGTTTTCCTACCTGTCGACACCAAGCTGGAGGATCCCGGTGATGTCCCACTCTCCCTGGGCCTTCCTGCCTGAAAAACACAGGGAATATAAAGCCAAAAGATGTTCCAAGAGTCAAACGAACCCTTTCCGTGCCTGTGGGAGGTGTTTAACGCGAGATGCCTGGCTCAGGGCACCATCCGGTGCTTCCTGCACGGGAGGCACTGAGACAACAGCAGCATCTTTCCATCAGCTTCAGCTCAAGCCAGGCTGCGGTTCAGGCAGTTTCCCTCCCCGGTGGCGCGGTGAAACATGGATTTCTCAGCCTTTCCGGGCGCAGCGGGGGAACCCTCGGCCCTGGGGTGTGTGGGGGATGAGGAGGTGGCACAGACAGGAGCCCGCATGTGCCCATCACCGGCCCGCGGGGACCCATCCAGGTCCCTCTGCTCATCCCTGCCCGGTCAGCACAGAGCCTCTACCCCCCTCTCACCCCAGCTTCCTCGGGGGGGGGCAGGGCCTCTCCTCACCCAACCATGACCGTTCTGCACCCCCGGACCCGCTGTCACCCCCACGTCTGCAGCGCCTGAAAGGAGGCCCCCGGGGAAGGAGGGCTCCCGGCGGAGCGGGGCGCGCCGCGGGCCTCAGCAGAGCTGCGGCGGGGCTGGCACAAGCCTGCAGCGCGGGGCTGCCTCCAGAAGAGGGCGCTCGTGCTCCAGGGTGTTCCCCGCGCCCTCCATAGGACCCGAGCGGGCCGGACAGGACCCGCACGGTCCGGTCCCGCCGCCCCCAGCGCTGCCGAGGCCGCCCCTCACCCGGGGCACCGAGGCCTCGTCTCAGTTTCAGCCATAATGGAAAAGCTCCGGAGCTGCTTTCTCTTTCCTTACCCCCGGAGCAGCCGCTCCTTTCCCTGGGCCCTGGGCGTGCCCCGAGCAGTGACCACGCTCGTGATTTGTGTCAGGAGGCAAAGACAAAAGGGAGTGTTTTCTCCTATGGCATTAACCCAGGCCCAAGAACCTCATTGATACTTAACCTGGCCACCAAAAAGAGACAAGAGGCTGGGATGAAGGCTGAGGGGAGCCAAGCAGAAGATGAGTGGAAATACAGAGCACAAACCTCAAAGTGCTCCCGATAGGAGTTAGGCATCGGTGCACGTGTGCATTCGTACTGCTCGGATCCAGGCTGGGATGTGTTTGAACACATCCAGACCTCAAAGCTGGTCCTGGAAGAAGCCAGGGTCGAGCCATAGGGACCTGGTCATGGCGCCAAAGGAGGACTCCCAGCCCCAGGGCCGGAGGAAGCCATCACCCATCACTGCAGCAAGGCAGGTTGGAGCTGTCCAGGGCTCGAAGCAGCAGCAGCAGCAGTGGCACCGTGCAGCTGTGGGTCCTGTCTGAGAGTAGCAGCATCTGGGATGTGGGGTGCAGGGTTTCTGTACCTCCCTCAGCAGGGACACAATGACAATGGGGTCCTCAGCACAGGCAGTGGAGTCCAAATGGGCATGGAAGAGTCTACAGGAGGCAAAACAGAGCATGAGCTCGACGGGAGCAGCTGAGAGGACCTGAAGGGGCCACAAACCCGCCCCTTCTGCATGGCACAGTCACGGGGGAAAAGGGACGAGAGGGACCCTCTCCCTCCCGCAGAGCATGGGAATACCCAGTGTGGGAATGGACTCACGCAGCCACCAGCTGCTTTCAGCTCCTGCAGCCGCGGCAGCTCCCTGCGGAGCAGACCTGGGGATGCAAAGGCAGCGCCAAGGGAACAGAATCCCAGGGCAGCTCCGAGCATGGGAGAAAGCTGCAAGGGGAGGAGCTGGATCCTCCACGTCTGCCCGGCAGGGAAAGGCTCTCCCTGGTGTGTGGTCAGGTTCTGTCTTCCTCCAGGAGATCAGCACATCCGGGATGCTGGATCCTGGCTGAGGGCTGAGGACTGCAGCTGGGCCCAAGAACATCCAAAGTACTGAGCTGGTACCAAGAACCTCCCAAAAGAAGGCTTGGGGTGGTGGAGGCACGGACTGGATGCACACTGACAGGCTTGGACCTCTCACATGGTGCATCTCGACACAGCAAGACTTTCCTCAGCTCCATGATCTGCCTTCCACTGACAAAACTGCAAGAGACACTGCAAGAGCCAGCGCCAGGTTACTCCAACCATTGGGAAGGACCTGTGCTCCTGAGCTGCGGAATGAGCAACGATCCCCTCACCGAGCCGGGCGCTCCTGGCCCCATCAAGCCAGGGTGAGCACTGCAGGCAGTCACGGCTGCCCCCTCTCCCTTGACACTGTCTTCTTTCCCAGTGGGGCTGTTGGGGTCCTGTTTTGCCCACTCAGCAGTCTCCAAGCCCTCCATGGCTTCCAGGCAGGAGAGACGCTTACCCCAGCATCCCTGTCACCCCCTTCAGACACTGGGAGCTGCTCTGAGGTCTCCACGCAGCTTCTCTTCTCCAGGCTGAACAGCCCCCTATGGTCTCAGCCTGTCCAAAGCAGCCTGCAAGCTGTGAGCACTGCCTGCCCCTTCCCTGCAGTGTGGGCACTTTCCTGTCCCCCTCACTGGGACAAGGCGTCCTGAGCCACCAGAACCTCCCTGTGCACCAAACGGGGCTCACCTGAGGCACCTCAACAGCTCAAAGGGCTCAGCTCTCTTACACAGAAACCAGGTCTCCCCCCACTTGAGGTTTGCTGTTATTTGGCACAAACACTTTTGAAGGCAGCTTTTCTCCTGCCTCCACCTGGAGGAAAACCCTGGAAGCCGGGAATTTCAACAGCTTTTAATGAACCTTCCCATTCATGCCTGAAATGAACATAACAAGGTCACAGTCGCATCCTAGTTTTATTATGACCTGCAGGCAAAAGGATAGAACATAAACACTCTGATCCATGTATATATCTCAAATAGAGGAGGAAGTCAAACCAGGATCCCGCATAAAATACTCTGAAGCTCTCTGAAGCAGTTACATTCCTGAGCTCCATCTTTACAGACAATAAGGCAACATCCCTGCACATCAGCTTTTGGATCATTTTTACACATTTTTCTATGGTACAAGAGCAAAAACAAAGAAGCAGAGTTCACAACGCACAGTTCTTGCACTATTTTCACAGCTTCTGAACACCATACACCTTCCCCCCTCTATTTTTTAATAAAGATACATTATCATAAATGGTGCACCCTCAATAGTTGATAACAATCTGTGTTGAATATGCTAAATCTGCCTGTGCTGCAGCACCTCAATCCTGGCTTCCGCACTGGCAGCTTGAAGCTTCACGCTTCCATCTCCCACCCACCAAAAGCAAACGGTTGGTGCTGCCACAGATGAGCTCCAGGGGGGCTGGCACCAGAGGACAGACCCCAAGAGCAGAGCAAGGCAGCCCCTTGTGCTGGAGGGACACTGATCCTGGGGAGGATCCGTCTCAGCCGACTGGAGGGTTTTGGGGATCCCTGCCACTGGGGCGATGTGAATCAGACCAACACCTGTGAGCAGCGGCAGCAGCACAGCTTCTGCATGTGCCTTCCGAGCCCCCCCAGCCAGCACCCCATGGGACCCGGCGTGCCCCGGGGGCCCGCCATGGGTGGCTGAAGGCTGCTGAGCTGGATCCCAGCTGTGAGGATTGGCCAAGCCTGAGGAAAGCTGAGTTCTCTGAGGCTCCAGGGCTGGGGCGGTGGGGACCAGCACTCAGCTGCGCTCCTTGCTCTACTGATCCTTCCGAGTGATCAACCAGAGCTGCTGGAATGACCGCTTCATTCACAAAGCTCTGCTTGTCCGTTTGGGAAGACTTTAGTGACTTGCCTCACTTGACAAACAGCTCCACAGTAACATAATCCAGGAAGGGCTGCACCTCAAAGGATCCCATTGGCATCAGAGGGACCAGCTCCCACAGCCAAGCGGGAGATGCTCGGTGCTGCGTTATGTGAGGGTGTCACCTCTGCAGTGGGAGAAGCACCCGGTGTCCACACAGGCATGGCCTCAGCTCTCTCCTTTCCAAGCCCAGCAGCTGGGGCAGGGATGCGCTGGCCTCCAGTGCTCCTGCATCAGCCCAGTTTGCGCTTGGTAGCATTGGTTTGTGGTGGGAATCCCTTCCTTGGGAATGCTGCCAGCACCGCTGTGCTCTCACTCCCACTGCGTCTCCAGCCCTCTGCGTCCTGGATCCAGTTCTGCTGCAGAGCTTTTGCATAGGTTGCTCTGAGATGGATGAAGTCCTACCTAAACTGGACAACTCAAAATGGGTATCAGAGGCCCTGCAGCCTCCATTTTATCCCTGGTAGGTGACTAAATGTCTGAAAACTACAATGATTTGGGAAAAAAAGAAAACGAATGTTTCTAAGAAAAATGAATCTTTGAAAAATATGCCACGGGCTGGAAGACAGCAGCTTTGGCCTTGCTGGGTCAGCTAAAAGCCCCCAGGGCATTAGATGCTCCTTCATCCCTATCAGCACCAAACAGTCTCAGTGAGGTTCACTCTGGGGTGCAGCAACAAGAGCCACGGAGGGTCACAACGAGGTTAAATGTGCCCAGAGGCTGCGAACAAAGTCTCAGCAAGCTAAAGCAGAGCTGACACTCACTGCAGTGGGTGGGCACAGAGCCCCATCCCCACCATCCTGCCTGCCACGCCAGGAAGGAAGCGCTGAGGTTCGGTCTTGTGAGGGACTCAGAGCTGGGAGGTGGCAGCCCAGTGAAAAGCATAAGAAATAGCATCTAGAAATCAGAGACATTCACTTGAGGCTCCTCAAAGCAGCCGCAGCCTTTGCGACGGGCACTTGTTGCAGTCAAAGCAGAGCCAGGCGGTGGGGAGCGCTGCGCTGCCAGAAACCAGGTCACACGCAGGTTAAATTCAATTGAGTAGTTTAATAATTCTTCAGGTCAAAGGTCTTATCTTACCAGGTAACAATTTACAGGACACCTAGTTAAGAGTGAAGAGTGGCTGGCTTGGTAAAAGGAGAAAGAATACATGATGTCCCATCTCGGAATAGTTTAATGTTAGCCTCTTTTCAACGCAACATATTTTTGGTAAAGACATATTCACTATATTTAACATGATCTCTCTTGAACAGGAAGCTCAGCTGAGCACACTGTCCCCAGAAAGTACACTGCGACTGTAAAGCAACAGAATTTCATAGCAGTAAAATCTATTGCACTTTGTGAAGAGTAAAATCCTCCTTTGCCTTGCTAGCTCCAGAAGGCAAAAGCATCTCGTTGGTTAAGCAAGTTCTTCTCCCTCCAGGCAAAGTCTCTTTAATGTTCAGACAGACAACGCCTAACTTTTATTTGTTTGCTTTTTATTATTACTTGAAACAACAATTGGAAGAGTTTGAGAGAAAAAATCTTTCCAGTAGCTGCTGAGAAGTCTCCAAGGTTTGAGTCTAGAAATGAATTTTAGGTGCTATCCAATCACGGTCAACAAATAAATGTACTTATCTCCACATTTCATGAATATGTCCACAAAAGAGCAAGATGAGGTCTCTCTTTGACCAACACTAACACTGTGTGATCAGGTATTACAGGGATGCACTTTATATGTGACAACAGTATACAGACAGGATGGAAATAACACCAATATTATTGCACATGGTGTCTGGGCGAGCATTAAAAACACTGCAATATGTGATGAAAACTCTTTACAGCTCGTTTTCTCTCAGCCCTTTTTCTAGAGTTTGATGTAGCAGCAATATCAATCCACGTACATTGGAGAGCTGGGAGTTGCTGGCATTTGATCCAGGATTTTACAAACATAGCATGCAACATCCACTGTGCGTTCCTCATACATCAGGATGAAGGGATGTTTCTGGAATCAGATGAAAACACAAGGTTACATTTGCCCTTCGGACCCATCTCGCTACCCCAGGTAACAACTCAGCGTGTGGATGTGCCTGATGCAAGAACACAGGGTTTGGTGGTGGCTGTAGGACAGCAGGACGTAGCCTGGTCCACAGCTGTTAACAGGGAATCCGTATCTCCAATGTGCAGTATGGAGGACAGGACTCCAGGAGTGTCAGGAACTGCTGGGCAGGCGGCAGGGAGGGTGCAGCATCAGCAGCACTTGGCTCCTTCGTAGCATGGATTTGTGCTGGAATACTTTCAAGAGAAGTTTCACCATCAGCCTTGTCAGCAATGGGGAGACAGCAGTGACAGGGAGGCATGGCTTGTGGAGGTCAAACAGGACCCACACCTGGTTCTCCTGAACCCTGGAGCTCTGCTCTGCCCAGCAGGCTGTACTGGAGAAGTAATGCCACGGTGACTCTCTTGGCTAGGACACCACACAATCTGCTTTCATACCACACCCCTAACATCAGGGACTTAGGGCATGGTTCCACACACCCTACGGGGAACTGGCTACCAGTTCCTTGAAGGTGCAGGGTTGCCAAGTGTGACTTACCCAACCCAAAAGCACTACTGCATTCCCTCCTTTAGACCCACCACCACAGACAGGCTCTGCTGGTGTCCCACTCCAGAGCCATGCTCCTTCAGGTCTTATTTTGCCCGAGCACTCCCAACCTGTGTGTTGGAGGCATTTACATGAGAGTGCTGCCAGCAACGAGACAGGGCTCCTCCGCCTCACACTGTGGAGCTGAACATGCTGCCTTGGTGGGCCAAGAAGACAAGGGGTGACCTTGGCCATGAGACCCAGCCCCGCTGTGTGACCAGCAGAGCTGAGACATGGGCAGCCACACTTTGCACTCACCAGAAGCTCTTTATACTTTGGCCTTTTGGACTCGTCCTTTGTAAGGCTAAAGAAAGCAGAAAGAGAATGAGGAGAAGGTGGGATTGGGGAAACCATTAGAGACATCCAGTACTGATTTTCACAGGACACGATGTTGACCCCACTGCTGTCGTGGTGGGACTCACCACCCTTTGGTATGCTGGAGAAAACATCCTTGTGCTGTGAGCGACCACAGGAACTCCCTCCCTCTTTTTCTCCTTCCCTCCCTCTCCCATGGGTGAACAGCAAGTGTGGCCACCAACACATGCTGTTGGGGACAGCACCCAGGGGAGCTGCAAGCGGACCGCCATCCCTCTGCCTCCATATGGAAACAGGTTTGGCTGCAGCAAAACCACAAGTTTTGGGCAGCAGCAACCAGCCTGTCCCCCATCCACCGGGCAGGAGGGCACAGAGGCAGAGGAGAGCCAGTGCTGCTTTCCAGGGGCAGATCCAGCCCTGGGCAGGCCACAGCCACCAGGAAGGGACCAGAGGTGGAGGGGCTGCAGGATGGAGCTTGGGGATGCACAGAACCAGCAACCCTAGGAGCCACCACTGGGAAGGGGATGGGTGGATGCAGCACCTTTCCCAAATGAGGGAAGGGTAAGTCTAATTCACAACAGCTTTATTCCCATTCCCATGGGACCTTTCTCAAGCTCTGGCACTACTGCAGTGTGGCATTCGGAGAAGCAGAGGGTAAGGCAGGCAGCATACCTGGTGCTGTGCTGGGACCTGCCTGCACAGACGGCAAGAAATCCTGTGGCTGCCACACAAACATCCTCATTTCAGGCTTTTGCTACCCAATAGCAATTCATTCTCTGACCTCAGCGAGCCTTGCATCTTGCCTTCAAGGCAACCAGGTCACAACATCAGCTCAGGCTAAAGAAATGAAGGGGTTTTAGCAGCCCTAACTCCTTCATTTCTTTTCCAGCTCAACCTGAAGCTGTGTCTGGCCACAAAGCTCCTTCTTGAGAACATCTGATGTGCTCCCCAGGCACACCAGACCCCAGGAGCTCATGGCTCTGCAGTGGCCAGCATGAGACTCCCAAGAGACAGACACAGAGCTTGGACAGCTGCAAGCTCTGGAGCAGAAAGCTGAGTCGCTGTAAGCAGTTCCAGCACAAATGGGAGCTCAGGTAAGCATGTCATGAATTGTCATTCACATTCTATATCACATCAGGAGTCCGGTATTTACAGCAATAGTCACTGTTAGCGTACCAAGGCAGTGACTATCTGGAAATCAAGCTGCTTTTGGTAAAATTTTATGTAAAAGCTATTTACAAATGTCCACAGATTTTCACTTGCAATATCTCTAGAACATGGGGGGTTGGTGAAAGGAAGAATCTGACTGGAACTTCAAAGAGCTCTGCAAGATGATCTATGGTTGGACTTGATGAACTTGAAAGTCTTTTCCAACACAAATGATTCTGTGACTGGGAGGAAAGGGAAAATGTTCCACCGAGGCACTCACAGCAGTGTCAGGATCCAAAGCAATTGCACCAAAACCCATAGAGAAATCCCAGAAACTTGTTAACATTCTGGAAAATCCCCTTTCCTCACAAAGCCCTCCCAGCGAGCAGGAGCAACGCTGCAGGACTCTCTTCCAATGTTTTTCCTGACTCTTGAATGCACAAAAATAGATTCTTAGCTAATCTATTGGTAATGCCCAGGAGACTGACGCCATCACCTAAAGCACTGCCTTCTGGATGCTCACCTGCCTGCTTAGTGGCACCAAAACCACTGTCTGCACTCAACTAAAGGTTACAAAGAGAAATACTTATTACATTGTTGCTATCAAGACGTCATAAATAACATTCCAGGCCAAATTCAGCTGATTTAAGAAAAAAGGATTAAAAAAATCTGTCTATCAGTAGCGATAGGACAAGGGGTGATGGGTTCAAACTGAAACAGAGGAAGTTCAGGTTAGATCTAAGGCAGAAGTTCTTCCCTGTGAGGGTGCTGAGGCACTGGCACGGGGTGCCCACAGAAGTGGTAAATGCCCCATCCCTGGCAGTGTTCCAGGAGAGCCTGGACAGAGCCTTCAGTGACATGGTTTAGTGTGAGGTGTCTCTGCCCATGGCAGGGGGTTTGGAACTGGATGATCTTAAGGTATTTTCCAACCCAAACCATTCTGTGATCCTATGAAAACCAGAATCAGACTGAAAACTGCCCTGTGCTCTAAGTACTGGGCTGCTGCAGAGCAGCAGGCCCTGGGAGGGTAAATATGCTGGAAATAGGAATTGACCCAGACTAATGGGCTAAAGATGCTGCTGTTTCATGATGAACCACAAGCTCCTCTGTTGGGTGACCCAGAGCCAAACTCACCCGTGCACACAGCTCCTGGCTTTGCAAACTCTGTAATGACCCGTTTTCCCTATGGAGATCAATGGGGGAAACAAACTATTGCTTGTTCTGTAGATGGGAAAAGTAACTTTCTAACCAAGAACTACACTGGTTTTGACTGAAAAAAATAGAAACTTCTTTTGAGTAGCAAACCCATTTTGATGCTCTATTTTCTGCAGCCCAAAGGCAATAACCAGGCCTTCCCCTTACAGCCAGCTGGAAGGTGAATCCTGCCCTTCATAACAATTTGTAACTCTGAAAGAGAGTAAAATCCAAACCCCAAAACCATCTCCAGCAGATGGAAAACCCTGGAACAAAACCTCCTGAAAGTTAAAATAGTCTAGAGCAGAGTCTTTCTGTGTCACAGAGCTTTGAGATGGACATTCCTGTGCTGGGGACATCCATCACCTGGGTCTGTCCAGGACAGAAGGTCCCAGAAGACCCACCCAGGTGACACTGATGGATCTCCTGTGTGCTCTGGTATTAACCAAACTGCAGTGACCACTTTTCAAATGTGGATAGAAAAACACTTCACCAGAACATTCACAATCAGCCCTCAACCTAAATAGGACCACAGAGACATGGCAGGCAGATGGACTGCCCCAAGCACCTCCTGCCAAACACTGCACAGTCCCCATCCAAGGCTGACCACGCTGCAGAGGCCCTGCCTAAAGAAAACCGCTTCTAGTGTTGATCTTGACACATGACTGACACAAGACATGAAGCCAACAACCAAGCAAGCCACTCGCTACAGGTCCCAAAAGTCACTGTGCGGAGCAGAACTGGGAGGGAATGGTCCTGGCTTTACCACAAAAAAGGCAGGACCAGAACAGACCCTTTGCCCAAGCACAGGAAAATACTGCCAATGTCTCAGGCTTCTGATTGCAGAAGAAAGGGCAAACAGCAGGTCTGTCCTGAGACTGTGTCATGCCAGGGAATCCTACCTGTGTGTAGGCATGAACCTTCTGCCATGGGTCTTACCGTGCCTCTCCTGAGCACAGGCTCTTCAGAGGTTCACCCCTCATCCCTTCCCTGAAGTGCAGTTTCCAAAGGTTTCCCCCCTCAGCCCTCACCCAGACAAGTCTCCTATCACCTCCAAACCACTGAAATGTGAAAGGTCCTCACCCTAATGTTGGTGCAGGAATGTGAGGCTAAGCTAGGAAGGGCTTGACTTGTGACCCTTGCCAAATACGTGCAGTGACAAAGCCACCCAACTCAAGTGCTTTCAGTAGGAGACGCTTACCACAAGTTGACGAAATTGATGAAACTTGGGGAGAACTCCCTTTCCTCTGAGTTACTCAGCTGTGGTGGGTCTCCTTTTACTACCTGTGTCAACTGGTCAAACACACTGTTCCACTTGGGGTAGGGGAATCGCCCCGTGGCCAGCTCATACTGCAGAGAGACAGCAACAGCACCAGGAGATTACACAAGGTAAATTCAATCAGGGTAAGAAAATGTTTGCAAGAACTCTGAACCCCCCAGAAGGAAGACTAAGGTGAGGTTCTTCATCCCAGTCCCTGTATAAAGCTTAGCTGAGATAAGAGAACTTATTAGTTACTGAATAGTAGTTTCTGTTGTCTACATTAGGAGCACCTCCAGATTTACCCCAGCTATGCCATGCTTTCCTGTTGACAATGCTTTCTCCTCCACTGACTACAGAACAACCAATGCTCTTATTAAGGTGTTCAAAAGTAGGAGAGTAAAATCCTCCAGTCCCTTCCCAAGCATCCCAACAACCACTACAGATGGATAATGAGAACACACAACCACAGAATATCTCATTTTGGAAGGGATCCATAAGGATCGTTGAGTCCAACCACCTTCTCCTTGTAAGACAATGAAAATGAGCATTTTAAAACAGCAGTGAGGAAGACAGAAGCAATTGGTTCATGTGTAACTGCTCCTGTTTTCTTTTTACTTCACCACCTTGAGAAGGGAAGAGCTTTTCCATTTATCAATGTGTGCACCCAGCAGTGCCAGAGAGGAATCAGCAGCAGGACCCAGCATTAACCGAAACCTTCGGCACAGCCGAAGTACACCAGATGCCAGGGCTGTGAGAAGCTTATTTACACAGGCTGGATGCTCTGTTCGGCACCACCATGCTCACCATTCCTTCTCACCTGAGGTTCCAAAAGCAAATTCATTTATGATCCAACACCTCTTCCCTGCTTCCATCTCTGTCTCTGTAAAACACAGCTGCACCTAAGTGTATGCTCAGGGGTTCAGGAGAGCCATCTGCCTTGAAGGGGTTGATATTGAGACAGGAGGTGCCCACTTCAATCACAGCAGCAGAGCTGGGCTTTGCTTCAAGCTTGTATTTGACACACCACACCGCAAAGCACACCAAGGCTGCCCACTACGAAAGCACCACATAGCAGAGCGCTCAAATCCCACTCACTTACCAAGGTAATTCCCAAGCTCCAGACATCTGAGCGGACGTCATAGCCTTGCCTGGATGCACTGGGATCTATCCGTTCAGGCTGAAATAGGAAGAAGGATCAGTCAAACACTGGGGAACAAGCAGGAAGGAATGAGAAACATCTGCAAGCTTAGAAAAAACTCTAAATTCATCCCATGGGCAGAGAAACATCTTAAGGACTCAAACACTGATTTTATGGAGGTGCAATGTAAAAGGTGAGCTGAAACAGCAGTTCAGCACAGTCCAATCCTTTTTTTTCACTTGTTGTGCAAGCAGCTTGAATAATTATTGCTATTTATTCAGTTCCGTTTAACTTTGGGGTCTCTTTAGCACAAAGCCTTTGCTTTCTGTGTTTTTACAGCAAAGTCGTCCCTAGAGAATCATCAGAACTGGAATAAATATCTTCTCATCCACCAGCCAGTGGAACCCGGGTTTAGCAGCATCTATCAGAATTCTTCTTCCAACTGTCTGCTGGCTGGTAAAGCTCAGGAGGTATTAAAAGCAATGCACTGTAAGAGCAGCTCTTCTCTAACAGGTTTTGGGCATCCCTTGAAGGGATGTTACAAGTTCTCCAGGCATCCCAAAGGTTTTCCGTGGAAAATAACATCAAGCCAGACATGAGTGATTTGCACCTAAGAGCGAGGGATGCAGAGAGGTAAACCCACAAAAACCATCTTCATGATGTAAACCCAGCACGTCATCTTTATGAGAAACCTCAGTTCTGCCTTCTCTGGTTGAAAATGTAATGGTTCAAACGTCAAAAGAAACAGGGTAAAGTGACAGACTGAGATGAGCTCTTAGGCAGAAGCTCTTCCCTGTGAGGGTGCTGAGGCGCTGGCCCAGGGTGCCCAGAGAAGCTGTGGCTGCCCCATCCCTGGCAGTGTTCAAGGCCAGGTTGGACACAGGGGCTTGGAGCAAGCTGCTCCAGTGGAAGGTGTCCCTGCCTGTGGCAGGGGTTGGAGCTGGATGAGCTTTAAGGTACCTTCAACCCAAACCAGTCCGGGATTCTATGAAAATCATGGGATGCTGGCTTTGCCAGTACTGGGACTCCCACACTGCAGATCCATAGGGATGCACCACAGCAGAGCAGAGCAGAGCATAGGGATGCGCCACAGGAAAGCCTTCTGCACAGGCTGCAGAAGGACTCACTGTCCATGCAGCACAGTGAAAGGACTGCACACACAGCAGGTATGAAGTACTACAGCAGGTGTGAAGTACTACGAACTGTGTTAGTGATGAGGTAGGTGGCACCGGTGAGACAGAGCTTCTCCACTGAAGCCCCCACACAGGGCAGTGACCAAGCAACAGGCACCTTCCCCTCGACTGTGGCGGCTCTGTTAAAGGGAAAGCAGGATGAACCAAAATAAACCTCACCTAAACACAGAGCAGAAAGAATTCTGAGAATTTTCCATGTAGATGACACAGGAGCAATTAACACCAGTGGAGGAAAAGTCACAATCCAGGGACCTGGAATGAAAGCTGCAGACAAAGCCCAACTCATGCCAGGCATCCTAACACCAAGATGAAAGGAAATGGCTGAGATGGAGACCCACCACTGGATGTGCTGATGGCCCAAAGAGGCAGGGTATGAACACATCAGAGAAGGGAGGAGGCTGCCATGGTGCTTCTATTTCAGCGTCCACATAAGCACCAGCACCTTGACTGTGTTGGCTGGCAGTTCAGACCCTGTATGGTTGATAAAGAGTCTGACTGCTCACCTCCCCAGGAGGTGTTCAGCACAAGCCCTGTGGACATGACCCAAGATCTCTGGGAAGAGGCAACCCTGCTTTGTGAGGTGACTTGTCCTTGTGAGGAATCACCATGCTGGTTCTCAAGCAGCCCTCAGTGTCCAAGATGAGCCCTACAGTAAGTGCTGGAGCTCCAGATAGGTGTGAGCATCCATCCACTCCTGGCCAGTTGTCACTAGTCCACTCTACAGGAAGTTTCAGAGGCTCTCCCTTACGATGACAAGACAAGCTGGATGGAGCTTGGAGCAACCTGGTGTCCCTGCCCATGGCAGGGGGCTGGAACTGGCTGAGCTTTAAGGGCCCTTCCAACCCAAACCAGTCTGGGACTTGATGACAGCGATTTCACTTTGGTGACACCAAACTCTTTGGCTGGTGAAGAGGCGAGGCATCTAATTTCATGTGGATCTTGATTTTTATGCCTAATAAGCTTTCTGGATCTCCTTCTAGGCACGTAGGAGCTCACAGAAGATGACCGCAGTGCTGCAAAAGCCTCAGTCTAAGAGCACAGATGTGAGTTACTCAGAGAAGCAAGTGAAGCATCACAGTCACACTGTGCTGGGTAGTCTTTTCAAAGGTCCTTTCCAGTACTAGGTGCCAATGAAGAAGCCCATTCACACTTCATTTTCTCTGGGCCTGCACTGCAGCACCAATTGCTTCAGGGGTGGTGCAGCATCCTACCCCTGCTGCAGGAGGAGACACAGCTCCATGGCCAGCAGAGCAAAGGGCACGCAGCATGATGGGTGGAAGGGCTGACAGAGAAGTGAAGAAGGTGAGTTCTTCAGTCTTTACTAACTAGGTGGACCTGCTGTTTTCCCCTCTACCACCTCTAGGAGAGCAGCAGTAACACTGCCCCTGTGGGTATTGGTTTTACACCTACGCAGGAGGTAAGAGTAGTATTGTCAATAAATACTTCAGCCAAAATACTAATCTCTGCTTGGACTGTTGAATTCAGCCATTCCTTCCAAAATCTCCTCTGTTCTTTGCTTTCCTGTCCCTGCCCCTTGGCCAGGTCAGCTCTGAAGCCTGCGGCTGCACAGAGATTATCAGCAGAGATCTTGTTTCTAGAGAATGGCCTTTCCTCCCCTCCTATTTCCTTTACGTATTTGCTTTGAGAGAATGTTTCATTTAAAAACTTCTCCAGCAGCATTTTTCCAGGTGGAGACGCTGGTTTCCATTCACATGGGATTCCCATCCCCTCCCAGCTGGCTTTCCTACCAGCCTTTGAATTCCTCCATCTCAACAGCAGGAATACGGATGGACTGGTGGACAGGGGACAGTTGCTAGGCATGGAAAGATTGGCAGGAGCATTAATGAAGGGAACAAGGTCCTGTTGGGCTTGGCACAGCATATTCCTCTTCATCAGGGTCTGCAGCAATAGAACAAGGGGGAATGGGCTCAAACTTAACAGGCAGATTTAGGTTGAATATAAGGAATAAATTCTTTACTGTGAGAGTGGTGAGACTCTGGCACAGGCTGCCCAAAGAAGATGTGAATGCCCAGTCCCTGGCAGTGTTCAAGGCCAGACTGGATACGGCTTGGAGCAACCTGGTCTAGTGGGTTGGAACTGGATGAGGTTTAAGGTACTTTCCAACCCAAACTATTCCATGATTCCTGATAACCTTATCTGTCTTGTTCAAAAAGGTAATTGTGTGGCTGTAATAAGCCCGGGTTAGTGCAGTGTGTTGTCTGGCCTGTAACTAAGTCAAGCATCAATAATTTGCCCTAGTAAATGGATTCACTGACGGAGTTCAGAGTTGTTCAGAGGGCTCTGTTGAGTGGGAAAGACTGGATTCATAACGGGACCTCAGAGGTGACCTTCCTTGGGCTACAGCTAATAATATCCAATAAAATACAAAATTAGTTACTAAATTCTGCATATTGTGTAACAAATAAGGGTTCCCGAAGAACTGATGTGATGTGATTGCTTGATGAGCTGGGCTCTGCCTGGATGCTGACTCACTCAACAAGACAGAGAAAGCAGCACTCTAGGGTGACAGACAAGCTCTTGGAAAAGGACAGGAGAGCTTGAAATCCCAGAAGAGCATCATGTTAGGAACCACTGCTCTTATTATATACTCCACAGGTAAAACGAGGACTGAAGTTTGCTCAATTTCATGCTCTATGTTAGTAGAAGGATGCTAGAAAAGTAAGGGGTTTACAACACAGCCATAAAACACAATCCAATCCTCCTTAAGGACATAAGCTGCTCAGCCCCTAATCTCCTCAGAGAAAAGCTTAAGAGGTGATGACATCGAGTCAGGAAGCATCTCCTGGGGAAAGAAACTGCACCGTGAAGGACTCCTTGATTCTGCAAACAAAGCAGAAGCAAGAGCCCCCAGCCATCCATTCAAACAAGACTTACTGGTATTTAAAATATGGTATTAGGAGTGTAATTAATGACCAGGAGAACTTCATGGGCACTGTGGTAGATTCTCTAGCACCTGAAGAGGCATCCTTAATGCAGGACTTCAGAGGTCTTCTCCATCTGGCATTGTTTTGGAAAGCCACCCTCCAGTACTGCTGAGCTTGGCACGTCCCATCAATGCCACCTGCACTGCTGCTTCCAAGAGCCGTATGAAGAAGGCAAAGCTCCGGCAAGGCAGCAGCTCTTTAAGGTGTTGCTTGAGCCCAACTGAGTGACTCTGTCACAGAACCTCACCAAAGGCCTGCAATTTTGGTTGGGATGCTCTAGAAGTCCTTCAATTAGTTAGTTACAAAAGGCAACTGCAGGGAGCCCAGTTCTTCTTCCACAGCCTTAACACCTAAGCAAGAGGCAAGCTTTCAAACTGAGACTGAAGAGTCCAGCAGGAAGCAGTGCAAGGGGCGGACTTCTCAATCCCAAGCCAAAACACAACTTCTAGAGCACTGGTAGCTCCAAGGCTGATCTGCTGCTTCCTGTGACAGCTCTGACTCTTGTTAAAAAACAGAGTGCTCGTTCAGCAGCTGGACGTGGCTCCTGCTGCCTGACCTACATCCTATGTTGTTGGTATCAACAGCTATTTGGGGACCCAGCTCCAGTGAACACAGTGTGATCAGGTTCCTTCACTGGGCAAATGCTCATGCTGTAAGAATTACTGCAAGTACCAAGGGCCAAGTGGGCCTTCCAGAGCAACATGGTCTCATCAGCAGGGAGCATCATCCAGCAGCCCTTACCAGCCCCTCCCTGGCTGACCATACCTCATGCCCTTTGCTTATTTCACACTAAAAAAACCCATTAAAAATACTATTTTCCTTTTGAGGGGGGTCTGACTGGCCTCACTCCTGGCCAGATCACAGCATCACAACAGCCACCAGCTTCTGCTGGCTTGAAGAAAGAGCTGGCAGATGTACCTGCATGCTGGGGACATCTCCCCATTTCCCAGGCTTCCCAGTCCATGGAAATGCTCGTGTACTTGGAAAGGAGTCACCAAGTCCAGAGTGCAGAAGGGAAGATGTCAGCCATGTCCCACATTGCCTGCCAGCTGCTGGCTTGTCCCACACACTGTGCACCACACCAAGGCTCTTCAAAACTAACTGAACCAAAACACTTCTGCTCACTACAAAATCCGACAGGGTCTGGAGCTGCTGATGGAGATGCACAAAGAGCAGAGTGTATGTGGACAGAGGGAGGAATCCCAAGGGGCCATCAGAAGCACTCCCCCACCCAAGCCCCAGGGGAAAAGAAGCAGTGCAGCTATTTACAGACATGCCAGGAACTGTCTCCTAGTAACTGAACCCAACAGCCTGAGCAAAGGAACCACCAAAGCTGAGGGTTCTAAGGAAAAGTGGGAACATTAACTCCTGTAATTACAGTCCACTGAACTTGGGAGGGGGAAAAGAGAGGGCAGCTTTTCAAGAGCCCTATTTACTGACCTGGTACATGCCTCCGATCATAGGGAGAAGTCCACAACCACCATGAGGGATGCTATCAGAAGCTGGTCAGAGTAGCTGGGACTGCACTGGCTCCCACCCCCTCCTGGCATCCCACTGCTGCTGTCAGCACCCCACATCCCACCAGCACAACAAAGTGGGCAGCTCTGACCAACCCTCTTCCTCGCAGGAGCTCGGCCCTCTCCAGCCTCACAAGGGTCTATATTTAAAACATAAAATGCCCCATTTCACCATTTGCTGCAGGTCTGGAGCTCACACAGACTTTGCTGTATCACAGCACCGGTCTCCAGTAACAGATCTCATCTGTCCTATCCTGTCCAGCTCATCCAGTAACTAGCTCTGCAAGAAGGACAGTGAAAAGAAAAGGTCAGATGCTCTGAAAGGCAGACTGTGTGCTTGCACAGATCAGAAATCAGGGCAGACAGGTTTTGCCTTGGACACCCCAGTGAGATAAAAGCCCTGTGAGAGCGGTTACCTGGACCAGATGGGCACTGTACCTTAAAAGAGAGAGACTGTCTTTTTTTGTTTCCTTGGTGGCAGATAAGAGAACTCAGAAAGCAGTATTTTTCAGTATATGGAGCCGTAAGATGAGAGTTAAATACAGCCACTGAAATTCAAGTTACTTTGGCAGCAGCAGACACAGCTCCTCACAAGAGGTCCCTTCAGCTCACGTGAAACCAAGAGATGTGTTTTCAAAGCAGCCCAATGCACAAAAGGGTTTAAAACTTTCAGAGCGCTCCAAAAATCACCCGCACAGCTTTCCCCCTGCAAGGGGAGGGAGGAAGGGAGGGAAGCAAACAGGCAGGACAGACTTGCAGGAGCCACTGCTCAGCCTGAGCCATTCCCACACAGCTGCTCTGCTGCTACTGCTCGCTGGAATCACATTTTCCTGGAATTAAGTTCTGGCACACTTTGGTATTAAAGTGGTTTGCAAAACTCACTGTAATTCTGCTCTGCAGTAACTCCTGTGATACAATCCCACCGCAGCAAATGGATTTCTCGCAGACCAAGAACACCCCACACCCAGACAGCACCGACCCCTCCATGTGCTGTTTGATTTGGAGCATGAAGGCACACTGAAGCTCTGAGCTTCAGCAGCACAGTGGCAGCAGCTCATTGGCAGCACCAGAAGAACCCAGCTAAAATAAAGGGCATTTGGTCACTTTGCCACTGCCTGGGTGCCTTAACTGATGCTGCCAACAGCAGCACTCAGACCAAAGTTTCATCTGGGAAGGGGCTGCTCATCCCATAGGAAATAGGCTAACACTTCAGGTAGACCACAGGCACGGCCATGCTGAGCCAGGCCTGCAGAAGGAAGCTGCTGATTGTCAGGGCTGAATATGAGCAGCTTGTGCCCAGGCAGCCAGGAAGCCACCAGCATCCTGGCCTGGATCAGCACCAGTGTAGCAGCAGAGCCAGGGCAGGGATTGTGCCCCTGCACTGGGCACTGGTGAGGTCACACCTTGAATCCTGTGTTCAGTTTTGGGACCCTCACTACAAGAGAGACATTGAGGGGCTGGAGCGGGGTCAGAGAAGGGCACCGGAGCTGGTGCAGGGCCTGGAGCACAGTGTGATGGGAACGGCTGAGGGACCTGGGGGGTTCAGTCTGGAGCAGGCTCAGGGGGGACCTGATCGCTGCCTACAACTGCCTGAGAGGAGGGTGGAGCCAGGAGGGGCTGGGCTCTGCTCCCAAGGAACAAGGGATGGGACAAGAGGAACCGGCCTCAAGCTGCACCAGGGCAGGTTTAGATGGAGCTGAGGAACAATTCCTGCCCCAGAGGGTGCTCAGGCATTGGAACAGGCTGCTCAGGGCAGGGCTGCAGTCACCGTCCCTGCAAGTGTTCACACCCCGTGGAGACGAGGCCTCAGTGCCATGCATTAGTGGTGGCCTTAATGCCATGCGTTAGTGGTGGCCTTGGCAGTGCTGGGGAATGGTTGGACTGGATGAGCTTAAAGGGCTTTTCCAACTCAGCTGATACTGTAATTCTAAGATCCTGCCCAGCTCATCCTCACTCACCGCCATGTACGGCCGGCACCCTGCATCCCGCGTTTTGGCAATGGAGTCCACGAGCTGTCCACTAATGCCAAAGTCACAGAGTTTAATATTCCCATTTCTGTCCAGAAGAATATTGGAAGGTTTGATGTCTGCAAGAGAAAGGCATTTAAATGAGTAAGTCACAGCTGGAGGTTTCCATGTCACGATCAGCGCTGCACAGTCACCATCACCCCTTGGTGGGATGTGCTGAGCGGGAGCAAGAGGAGCTGGAACCAGCCCCAAAGATGCCATGTGCCCAGAGGCAGACACCCAATCACCTTGACATCTCACTAATCACGCTCTGACTTGAAGCAAAGGCCACTTAAAAAGTCTTGCAACGATTCTTGTAGGCAAGAAGGAAAGACAGGAACTCACCTCTGTGAATGATTTTCAAGTTTTCTTTTAAGTGGTTTAGTGCTTTCACAGTCTAGAAGAGAAAACCAGATGAAAAATAAGCAAATGGCCTAAGATTCTTGTGATTATTTAACTTATGGAGCCCCCAGAACAGGAGGGAAAGGCATTAAATATGTTGAGATATCAATGCTGTAGTATGCCATGTAATACAAGCATTTTTCTCCCAGCCTTTCCTGCAAAGAAGTGATAGGAGGGAACATGCTTAACTTAACACCTATCACTTATAACCTTACAGACCACACTCTTCGAGAAGGGAGCAAGGGGTGAAGACAAGCTGTTTCTGATGTAGTTATCTGGAGTAATAACTTATTTCAAGCCCTATGCTGTACTTTTTCAGTAGCTAACAACCGTTCCCATTACATCTGCAGAGCAGCAACACTGTGGGGAGCAGCAGCAGCTCTTCTGATTTAACCATTCACCATCAGATGGAAGAGACACCCAGGGAGTCTGATTTCACAGAATGGTTTAAAAATAAAATCCCCTGAAAGTTTATTATTTTGATTCATTTTGCTTCTGCTGAAAAGATCAAAACCTATTACCAAAGGAGTGCCTTGATGATGGCAAGAGGGTGTTCATGTTGTGCTGCAAAGCTCTCTGAAGCTGTGCTATGTAAGTCCAACATTGAGGAACAACACCCAAAGATTGGTCCTTTCTGCTTGCCCAAGCCTGTGGCCAAGTGTTTAGGTCATGAAAAGCTCTGCCAGCCTCCGGGGCAGCTGAAGGGCTGTCACTTCCTACATCTTGCTCCTCCAATGAGGTTTCTCCTCTAACAGCAGAAGCTACTACAGCCCGGTTTGGCAGGTTTCGTATGTCCTGGCTATAAATGCCCAATCCTTTGTTCCCTTTACAAACAATGGAAGGAGAGACAGACCACCTATTTTAGGCACCTTCCTTGAGATGAGACAACCTGCACCTAGCTCACGCTGATGCCATCACCAATGCACCTGAAAGAGGGGGCTGGTGCCAATGTTCAAGCAGAGCAGGAAACTGGTCCTGGGGTCTCTATGTACTGACTACAGACCCCAGGATCTGCTTTTCTGTCATGCAGCATGCTTTGGAAAAGTCAGAGTATCCTCCAGGATCATTCTAAGCGTGGTGCAATCCAACAGCAGCAGTCCTGCTGCACGCAGATCAACCAGCTTTCTCACATGTGAGTGGAAGAGATCTGAATCTTTCCCATTAGCTTCAACAACATATACAAAAAGGTTTAAGCAAAATACTCACAGCTAAAGTGATTTTGCCTAGGATTTCTTCTGGAATAACATCATCTAATACACTATATACATATTTGTAAAACTTATCAAACGAGGTAGACATGAGCTCCATACAGATCCAACAGTCACCCTGGAAAGAGAAAAGAATCTTGTTACTGCCAAGATAAAAAGGAGAAATAAAAATCCAGAGAGCATGAAGAGATCCCTTGAATGCCATAAAATACATTAATAACCACATGCATCTGACAGGAAGGATGGAAGACTCATCTCTATAAGCACGTCTCCCCTGCTCTACTCACCATCTACCTGACTACCTCAGACCTGATAACACATTTTAGATGCCTGAACCTAGATGAATCCAAGTCTCACAAACTGTTTGGCTCTCCAGAAGGCTGCAGGCGCAGTGAGAGACCAGCATGCACAGGAAGACTAAAGCAAAAATATCACTTCAGGGTATGAGTACCCTGCAGAGGACAGCAGACATCTCACACAACATTCGGAGATGCCATCTGAGCAAGAGAAAATGGAAAGAGACCCAAGTATGTGGTTTTGTTGATTGCATCTTACGGTTAAACAATTTAAATGCAGAAAGTTGTAAAATGTACTAAGTATCTGTGTTAAACCAAGCTAAGCTTACATAGCACAGCTCTCCTGAGGTCTGTACATCAACCCACTCACAATTTGGTGGCGATGAGAAATGGATTCCCACACTGTTGAAGGGCTTCATCATTCATTTTAGCATGTATCTACCATATGGTGATGGACAGCTTAGCCATGGACTGATCTTAGTTATTTCAGGGGGTTCTGGACATTTTAGCTCCAGTTGAGGATGACAGGTGGCTTTTCATGAGCTATTTCTGTCGGCTCTCATACACTTCAGGCAAGTCTTCACTGCTTGAAATACTAAAACACTAGATCTAAACCTACCTGGTCCCCACTAGAAATGACACACTTGCACCTATCTTCTACAGGCTGTATCACCATGAGTGGTAAAACTGCATTAGCTGTCAAAAGCTAAGAGCAGAAGAGTTGATTTGATTAGTCTGGTTGTCTCATCCTGGCTAAACACCACATACAACACTCATGTGAGGAGCAGCAGCTTGTGCAGGTCCTGCTGCCCTGGCTGCCGCACGGTCCAGAGCAAGGGATGCCTGTCTGGTTGTGACTAAGCTGCACACTCCTGTGATGTAACACCCAACAAGGAGAGGAGAAACTTCCCCAAGTAATTATCCTACAGAAGATAGATTTTCCTTGACCAGCCAAAACACAAACCAACCAAACTTTATATTAATAGATAGAAATGAAGTTAGGGGAAAAACCCTAGGGTATGGGCATGCTGGAGGTGTGGCAATGCCCTGTGCTCCCACCCTGCACACCTGAGTCACTTTCTGCTGGAAGCAGTTACCTGGCACTCATGAGAGTCAGCAGCAATTCTCAAGTTACATGTAATTGGTGGAAAACCTTGTAGAGACACAGGTTTTAAGGCCAAAAAGGGCTTTTCTGCCACTCAGAATGACCTCCTGTGAAACACAAGCCAAGGAACTGCATCTGCCTGGATGCCTCCAGTCCAAGTGCTTGGTTTAGTGGGAACAGAAGCATCCAGCAAAGGTGTCAAGCTCTGCACATTCAGAGACAGTGGTGCCACCCAGCTTGGTCCTGGCATGCTCATACAAGTGCAAGGCTGGTTTCAGCAATACAGACAGCAAACTGCCACCAGCATCAGCGATGCTGCTGCTTTGGTAATAGCAAATCCATCCCCACCTCCTAGAGGAGAGCTCTCCCTTCTGACAAGAGGGGATCTATTCTCCTAGGAAGGGCTCAGCCACCCATGGGCTAGCTGGGGAAGATGACTGTTGGTTCAGAGCCATGGGCAGCCCATTTTACACTGCTCATTTGGCACCAGGCTTTTTACATCAGCACAGGGCAGAGCAGGAGCTAAGCCTGAGCCCAGAAAGTGCACATTCCACCCAAAACAAAGCAGAAGGGACTGACCGAAAAGGTGCAGTGCTGGACACAGCAGCAGAGCCACCACAGTGAAGGGGGCAACTGCAGCGCAGCAGGAAGAGGGCATGACCAGTGCTTCAGGGGACACAGAGAAAGGTGAGCTCAGGCTACTAGAGAACAAACGACTGGCTACAGATGAATCAATTCAGACTGAAACTGCAGAAAAAAAATGAGGCAACACATGCAAAGAGTTTCTCTTTCCAGCACAGGCAACAAAGGCAAAATGCAGTTGAGGCACTTCCATATTATCTGGAGTGACTCAGAGGCAACGCAGATCCAGCACCAGTGTAAGTTGAGCGCATCTGGAATCACACCAGATCCCTATAAGCTATGTGTGTGTTTTAAGCCATGTGTGTGCTATCAAAAACTCTACAATAAGCTGTGATCCAAGGTTAATTTAAGCATGAAAACCTCTGTATGATCAAAAGCACCGAAGGAAATACTTGGTTTACTTGGCCTCCTGAAGTATATGTCATACAGAAACCCCGGATTGGGGCATTTATTGATCTGGCAATACAACACAAAACTCTACCTGATCAACATGAATTCATGTCATTGAAAAAAGATAAGAGACCTTTCCACAATTGTGCAGCTTTGAGATTCAAGCCTCTGCAAGTTCTTAACTCTTTCTGGGTTTGAAAGGACTTACTCATTGGCAAAGTGGATGAATATCACTGAGAACTGGTCAGGGACAATAGTCACCCAGCCACTTCCTGATCAAATACAAGAACATGCTCATGTATAAGAGAAAGTTCTGCTTCTGCGGGGATTGTGAGGACATAACCATCCTAATGAAAGTTTCTCTTTAGGTCTCTTCGATCAGGTTGATTTCCAGTTATAAAATTACAAAAAAGCATCTTAATTTTCTCTTCTCATTAGAGCTGTTCTTCCAAATAATGTATTTTAATCCTTACTGGGTTCCCAGGTGCTAATGCACCTGTAGGCATTCCAAAAACTGTCCAGGAACACCCTGAACATCTCATTCAAAACATCACTGCCCACCTCCAGGGTGTACTGAAAATCTGTTTCACCACCAACTTCTCAATGCAGAGTCCCAAGTTCCCGTGTCACAAAGATGCCACCCAGCTGGAATGCAGCTTGGCCTGGGTGTCTTGGTGGCACCAACTTGAACCTGAGCCAGCAACGTGCTCTTGCTGTGAAGAAGGTGAACAGCATCCTGAGCTGTATTAGGCAAAGCACTACCTGCAGGTTGATGGAGGTGACCCTTCCCTTCTGCTCAGCACTGGTGAGGCCACACCTCCAGTGCTGCATCCAGTTCTGGGCTTCCAATACAGGGGAGACATGGACATACTGGAGAGACTCCAGTAAAGGGCAACTAAGATGACTGAGGGACTGGAGCATCTCTCCCACAAGGAAAGGCTGAGAGAGCTGGGACTGTCCAGCCTGGAGAAGAAAAGGCTCAGGGGGATCTCATCAATGTGTATAAACACCTGAGGGGAAGGTGCCAGAACAAAGACAGGCTATTTTCAAGAGTCCCCAATGAAAGGACCAGAGGCAACAGGCACACACCAACATGCAGGAGATTTCCTCCAAACATCAAGCGACACTTTTTCCCTGCGAACGTGACCAAGCACTGGAACTGTTTGCCCAGGGAGACTGTGGAGCCTCCATCCCTGGAGATATTCAAAACCTATCTGGACATCACCCTGGGCAAGCAGTCCTACGTGGCCCCAGCTGAGTACGGAGGCTGGACAAGGCAACCTCCAGAGGTCCCTTCTAACATCCACCACCTATGATTCTGCGGTATCATCAACAGACCCATAGAATCCCAGACTGGTTTGGGTTGGAAGAGACCTTAAAGCTCCTCCAGTTCCAACCGCCTGCCATAGACAGGGACACCTTCCACTAGAGCAGCTTGCTCCAAGCCCCATCTAACCTGGCCTTGAAATTCCTGCCCCAACTTCCAGGGATGGGGCAGACACAGCTTCTCTGGGCAATGCTGAAGGTTTATCAAATTAGCACGCTGCAAGGAGTAGCCAACCTTTTTATGCAAGTTGCATCTACACTAGTGAGAGGGAATGAAGAGTGTCATTGCTCTCACATAGAATCATAGAATAGTTAGGGTTGGAAAAGACCTTAAGATTATCTAGTTCCAACCCCCTTACCATCCTTATGTATCTCAGAAGACACTTTTCCTCTGGACTGGGGAGTGATCACAGGGACAGATGCCTTGAGTAGTGCCAACACAGCCAAAGTTTTCCATAGAAATAGGATGTTGTGTATCAACAGCAGAGAGCAACTACCTTGTATCAACTGACCACGGATATGTCCACAAACACACCACGGTGAGCACTGTGCCACAGACACATCCATACCATCTCTTTTCTCCTACCAGCAGGAGCTCCGCACAGGCCACTTCTCCTGCCTTCCCAGGCATGTTTTGCAACTTGCAATGAATTTTGTCATGGAATAATTTTATCAACTATTGAGCTTGTTGGTTTAACTTGGCTTGCTGCACTCACACTGTGTAGGAGTTCCGGCTGCTATCCCGAGGCAGACAAGGCTTTTTTTTCTCCTCCTCTCTAGAAAAAGGTGTCCCAATCACTGCAGATACCCTAGCAATCATCCTTTGTTCTCCCCCTCCTGCCAAGTACTGCTTTGAGAGGTAACAAATGGACATGAGTGACCACATCCTCTTCAACACAGTATCTCTGATGACTGACGTGGAAAGCTCCTTGTGCATCTGCAGGAGACAGGACTCTCACTGACACAGCATGGAGAAACCAATCAGCTCCATGGGGCCAGCGTGAACCTCATGAAGCTCAACAAGGCCAAGTGCAAGGTCCCGCACCTGGACTGGGCACTCACCACTGTAAGGACTGGGGCATGAAGGGATGAGAGCAGCCCTGAAAGGACTTGGGGATCTTGGTGGATGAAACATTGGACTTGAGGTGGTAACGTGCACTTGCAGCCCAGAAACCCAACCGTGGCCTGGGCTGCATTAAAAGCAGCATGGCCAGCACGTTAAGGGAGGTAAAACTCCCCCTCTACTCTGCTCTGGTGAGACACCCCCGTGCAGTCCTGCGTCCAGCTCTGGGAGCAACAAAAGTTGGATATGGACCTGTTGGAGTGGGTCCAGAGGAGGGACATAAAAATGTTCCAAGGCTGGAGCACCTCTGCTACAAAGACAGGAGTCATTCAGCCTGGAGAAGAGAATGCTCCAGGAAGACATTATTGCATTATAACTTAATAACATTATAACTTAAAGGGGGGATATAAAAAAGATGGGGAGAGACTTTTCACCAGAACCTGCACTGACAGGACAAGGAACAATGGCTTTAAACTGAAAGAGGGGAGATGTAGCTTGGACATAAAGTAAGACATCTTTCAGAATGAGGGTGCTGAGGCGCTGGCACAGGGTGCCCAGAGAAGCTGTGGCTGCCCCATCCCTGGCAGTGTTCAAGGCCAGGTTGAACAGAGCCTTGGGCAACATGGTCTAGTGTGAAGCATTCCTGCCTGTGGCACAGGGTTAGAACTGGATGATCTTAAGGTCCTTTCCAACCCAAACCATCCTGTAATTCTGCGATTGAAGAAGCAAATGTATTAAGATGCTGCCTGCTGAGGGACAAGCAGGACCACAAGACCATCACTATCAGAAAATGCTTGCTGAACATGTAAGAATACAACTAGGGAGAAGTATCTGTGTAGTAGTTTTTGCCTATCCAAATCCAACTCTTCATACTCACAGAGGCTGCCACAATAACATGCCTGTTTGCACTTACTTTCCTCACTGCAAGCTGAGACACTTGGCTGGCTTCAGAAGAAGACCTTGAACAGGTTTTTCCCAAGTGGTTTAGTATTCCCACTCTGCAAACTTCCAGCATTCTAGAGCTTAGCTCTGCTGCTCTGCAGCAACAGCTCACTCACTAGAATGGCTGCCTGCCTTCCAGAACAGCCCATGGCAAGGAAATCCAGGGAGAGTTCCTGAGCACACAGACAGCACACCTCGTTCGGGAGACACTAAGCTGCATACGACTGCTATGGCAAAGTATCACATGCACTTCTGCAAACAGATTCTGCAGGCCACTGCCAGAGACAGAAGACCCTGCAAGGAGTTTCAGGTCTGACCCAGCACCATTGTCCTTGTTTTCTCATGTATTTGCATGTACAAACCACTTCAAGGCAGATGCATGTCTGCGAGTCTCTGACACAGCCTGGATCTGTACATGTATCAGATAACCTTGTGGGGAGCTGTGACTACTACCACAGCAACCACCTTCATTATAGGGACAGAGGTCCTCCACATGGTCCCATCTCACATCCAATGCCATGAAGCACATCAGTTTGCATGGGAGAGCCACAGACATGAGAGCTCATCAAGAGAGAAGAAAGGGCGACTGAAATGCACAGAGACATAACAACAACCGGGAATAGCATGGATGTGTGATGCAGCACCCAGACGTCTTGGTCTCTTGGTTCAATACCCTTGATTAAAAGTGGAGAGCTAAGAAACCTGACACAAATTAACTTTTTCCTCCTTACTGCAAGTCGGAAACTGCAAAGGGAAAAAAAAACCAACCCCAAGGTAAAACCCAAACTCTACTACGAATGAAGCAAGTTTGGAGTGCCCACCTCTCTGAAGAGTGCGCCATAAAACTGAACAATATACGGGCAGTCACTGCTTCGCATTACTACATCAAGGTCCATCAGAAGCTGCTTCTGTTCCTTTTCATCCACTGTCGACCGAATTCTCTGAAAGAGGAAGAGTGGTAGAGACTTTATCACTTACATGCCATTACTGTACCCTCAAACCCACTGCTGGAGAAACATGCCAGGGACCCCAAACCCAGGGCTGAGCAGACAATCCCCAAGGCATGCTCACACATGCTCCACAGAGAATTAAGCTGTGTTCTCAAGTAAGAAATGCAACTGAAAGCCCCTAAAGCCATTTAATTCAGTCTATAAAATCCCCAGTCCTCCGTGAGCATCAACATTTTCAGATGAAATGTCAGAATGAAATTCAAGTGCAGAGATTTCATGGAAAACTACAGCAAACCAACAGATTCAGCCTTTCATTTCCAAACAAATTCCCACACAGTTCTTGGCCATGTTGGACGGGGCTCGAAGGCTGGTTTGAAATTTAACCAAAGAACACTATGTTTAAAATCTCTAAGACAAACACAGAAGATAAAAAGGTCTTAGAATCTGCTACCCATGGTGGGCAGGGGGAAAAGGGACCATCATAGAACACAGGGAACACACTGCTCTGGTGATGCTAATGGTGGGCAACAGTCCTGTGAGCTCTTCTTATAAAACTAACAACATTTTACCTAGTACTGGTCTAAGGAATATTAACACTATATAAAAGATATATATATATATATATATATAAAAAAATGTATATATGTATGCATACACACACATACTATGTGTATATATCTGTATATATACACTATATATAAAGTCTCATTTGGGCTTGAAAGAACAATGCAAGTTTGAAACTAGAAAAACTACATATTTAAACATGAAGCTTCTTAAATGAAGGATGGAAAAGACCATCCACAGTTTTCCATGTCATTTTACAGACATATGTAACATCTTGCACTAATAAATGCATTCCCTGGATCACAAGGCCAGGAAATAAATGATCCTGAAGGTGTGACTCATGTTGAAAAAAACCCCCATTTTAATAAAAACATTAAAATTTGGCAAAAAGTCCAAAGCAACAGAGGTAGCTTGGACCCTCCTTGAGGAGAAAAACTATTTGGCTATCCAAGAAAGAAAAGTTATTTAAGCTTGTGGGAAAAATCTGCAGGATACCAGCACCCGCTCCCACCAACTGCTGGTGGCATCAAGAGCACACACTTTCAGCAAGCACAAGGCTTAAGAACATGAAGGTACTTTCAAGGCTGACCATTCATAGAGCGCTATCTGAGAAGCATGATTATGCACCTGAAGACTATTTTGTGATGACTCACATAAAATAAAGACAAGTTTGGACACTGTTTTGGACACTGTAATTTTCCTTACCTTTGGTGTATCCTGATATTTTGGTATTTCACCACACGTTCTTTATGTTCTAGTAGCTCTAGTTTGGCCTAGAGCAGCAATTGTCATGTTCATGCCCTCTTCCCTCCCAGTGAGTTCTAGGGAATACTCGGGAAAAGTGGCAAGAGACTTGCCCAGCACACCCCCAATTGCAGCATCCGCACCCTGCTATGCCATGGAGCAGGTGGGATTTTGTAGTCACAAACAGAGCAAGAAGATGGCTCAATGGATGAGTAATGCAACTAAAATGCTTCACCTCTAGGTCACTGGTTCAAGTCTGTTTCACAGAAGCTCAGGCATGTCACTGAAGAAAGCCTGGTGAATTTGACTATTTCTTTGTCTTGTGTCTATACCATATAAAGCTCTACAAATGCCAAGCCTGAGCAGATTGAAGGTCTCCTTTTAGGTGGCTCATCATCAGCCTTCGGTGAAATGAGCATGCCATTGCTCTGACAATGGATGCCAAAACCACCATGGTGAGACCTATAAGGAATAGTTTAGTCTCTCACTGAGCACTCTGAAAAGTTCACCTTTTGTGAGGAGCAATACCAAAAGGAACTTTTCTCCACATTGTAATTCACATCTCCCTTCTGTGCCAACACCATGTCTGTCTCCAAAGAGCCTCTTTCCTGGTCATCCAGCGAAGGCTTCTCTGCATTCCCCTTGTACCTGCACAATCCCTGTCATAGCCATCCCTACAACATGCTCTTCAAACTTCTCAACTTCCCCTGAAAGCATCTCCTCCACCTCTATGTTTCCTCCTCTGCTGTTACTTCTCCAACTCTGGAGCGCATGGGAAATATATGTTGTAGGGAGGAGGTGATTTTAACAGCACCCCGGACCAACACTGAACCAAAAGATTCCTCCTTTTCCCAAACACAATCACCCCAGGGAGCAAAAGAAACTGCAGGCGGAGGACCCAGAGGATGCACAGTGGGTTTGCTATAGGGTAAAGCATCCAGGCAGACAAGGGAGCCAGAAAACACCTTGAGACGCCAGCATGGATTCCCCAACAAACACTGCTTCAGGGATATGCCTCATAATGATACGAGGCAAGATTGGGAGGTCTCATACAAGAGTGCTGGAGACTGTTGAGTGGCAGATTCAAGAGGAGAGGAAACTCTCAGCAGCAGCATGCAGCACCACACTGAGCTGAGGTGAGCCCAGGCTGGAAGAGATGGCTTTGTAACCATGGAGCCTGGTTACAATTCCTCAGGTAAGGAATGAGCAAAACAAGGAAGAAAGAGCAAAAGGTGACTGAAGTCAACAGCAGCCACTACCTGAAGAGCACAGAAACCATAATGTCGATAGGCTATCTAACTCCAAGGCATACTGCAAGACACTGCAGCAGCTACCACAGACTCACTCTCCCAAGAACATGTGAGAAGGCAGGGAAGGAAGGCACAAGGTGAGGCAACAGCCTGAAGGCACCATGTAAGACAGGGATGGACAGATCTGACTTAGCTTCAGGTCTTACCTGAAGAGCTTGGTCACTCTACTGCATGTAGTCACTGACATGGCCAAACAAGCCACATCTGGAAAAAGTGGGGTTTGTAGCAGAAGCTTATGGAAAGTCTCTTTTTTAACAGTTCCTTATTCGCCTCACACTTAAACTGCATCACATCCTCCAGAGGAAAATTCTCCAGCCCTTTTAATACAAACACAAGCTAGGACAAAGCCTTCTGATAACAGGAATAAGAGCTTTGAAAGCTACACTCTGGGCAGCATTAACAGCAAAAGGATAACCTAATGCTATGGACTGGACCACTCTCAAACCAAAATCCAGAGAGATTGCAGAAACTAGACCCAAAACAGAAGCTACATCACCCACCCCCGGTACACACACGGAAAGATTCAGGTGCAGTGGGTAGAGACAGGTCAAAAACAAAAGGAAAGAAAAAGAAAGAAAAGGAAAATGGTATAAACACCAAACTAAAAACCAGCTCCTTGAGTTGCAAGACTCAAGTGGCTCTGGGCAACCCCATCTAGTTGAAGATGTCTCTGCTCACTGCAGTGGGGCTAGACCAGAGGAGCTTAGGAGGTCCCTTCCAACTCAAACCATTCTGTAATTCTATGACTCCAAGACAAGGCAGCACTGTCCTGTGCACAGGGCTCACACATGTCCTCAGCAGGAAGCACAGCCCAGCCCTGAACAGTACTTCCAGGGGATGGCCGGGACTGCGGACACCAAACCAGCAGCAAAAGGGGGTTTATCCCCTTGCTGCTGAGGGTGAGACTATTCATCTACCACTCCGAAACACATTTCCTGCTGACAGAAGGATGTCAGAGCTCAACGTTCCCACCTCTTCTAGTAAGGTTCTTGCTCTCTCCCCATTTCCTTTTAGCCCTTACTCATTCACTGCCCCCCCAGTGGGCTACCAGCAGGGCTTCGAGCACTGGTTCCCCAACTCTCAGTCAGCTACTCAGCCAGATGAGTGAAACAAAGTTTTGCTCAGTAAACCAGAAGGAATGAACTTGGGAAAGGGTGAAGAATGGAAATGATTTGCAATCAAGTCAGCTTGCAAAAAGCCCCAAGACTTCAGAAGTCAGGTGGGAAATCAGAAGGACAATGGAATTTGCACCTTGACTGAGCTAAATACACTGAGGTGTCATTTTGGTGGGCTTTTATGGGCTACCAAGCACCCAGGTAAGGATGGAGAGATAATGGAGGTATAAATAGATGTTAAAATGTCTGCTCTCAGGGCTATCTGATACTTAGCAACCTATCCCAGCTGTGAGACTGCCACCAGAGGAAACTTGTGAAAGCCGAAGACATAACATCTGGTTTAAAGCTACAGATGAAAGAGAGAGGAAGCACTGACTACAAGGCAAAATTACTTGAAAGAGGCACTGTGCTCTGAACAAGGAACGGCTCCACAGCCTACTGGCTTCTCCAGGAAGAACAGGGATCTTTAGTGGGCATCTCAGGGGCTTGAATTTTATGGATATTTAAGCAGTGCCTTAGCCAGCTTTCCTGATCATTCCCAGATGATCCTGAAACTGCTGCTGGTTTTCTTAGGGCAAGTTCAGAGCAGAAGTGGAAGCCCACCTGTAGTCTGGTCAAAAATACTGCTAGTCTAAGCAGAAAACAAGAAACCAGCAATGATATCTAAGGACACTGGCTGGAACCAGAGACTAGACTCCAATATTGCAGAGCAGTACTAAATCAGCTAGGCTGATTCATACAGTTCATGGAATCATGGAATAGTTTGGGTTGGAAGGGACCTTAAAGATCATCTAGTTCCAACATGCCATGGGCAGGGACACCTAGGAGCACATATTGGAAGATACGGGGACACATTAGAAGATCTAATCACATTAGATCAGCAGAAAATCACTACAACTTTTGGGTTTGGGCAAAACCAAACACAAGGATTGTGGACAAAAACACCCTCTCCCCAGCTGGCTTAATGTCCTATTCCTGACCAAAAATGAATGGAAAGGAGATGCAAGATGTTTCCATGAGGCCATGACAAGAAGCCTGAAGGTCAACCAACGCACAAAGTAGTCCATTTGTCTCTTGATGGTGTATGCTCCAGGCAGTTGAACTGGCTGAAAAGAAACTGGCAGAAGCCCAAATGTCAGAGGCATCCCTGCTGCAGGGCAGGAAGGGGCTGCCTGGCCCTGGGGGCTGATGGGGAGCAGAGCAGGAGGTGGAGGTCAGGACATCACTGCCATGCTCAAGCTCCTGCCCTGCTTTAAATACTTCTTTAGCTTGTGGACTCGTCAAACAAGAAGCTTTCCTGGCCTTCAAGAGGCCTTTTTAAGTACTCTGGCTAATAAAACCCTCACCTGGTATTACAGACAGTATTCAAGTAAAAGTCCTGCTCACTCCCCAGCTTTCGTTCCAGTTTGGGGTTTTTATTAATTTCTGCTTTTATGGAAAAACCAAGTATGTCAAAGATCTTTCAAAGTTATTTTTTGTGTGTGTGTGAACTATCCCCAGCGCCAGAGGGAAAACTCAGCACAGGAAGAAACCCCCCAGCTGCTGGGTGAGCTTCCCAAGAAAACCATTTCACCCCAATAAGATCGGGCCTCTCATTCCTCTGATGTGTTCAAGACACAACAGAGCAATGAGATCTGTTCCTCAAACTGGTGGTACCCTCATGAAACAAGATGCACAAACCCCTAGAGCAGCTGGGACAACAAGAGGTGCTGATGCTGGAGGGCAAATGCAAAAGCGGGCTGGGGAACTGCAAAGAGCCTTTGGAATAAACTCAGGAGTGACAGCATAGGAACAGA
Organism: Psittacula echo; assembly: GCF_963264785.1. NCBI lineage: Eukaryota > Metazoa > Chordata > Aves > Psittaciformes > Psittacidae > Psittacula > Psittacula echo. The sequence continues at coordinate 11,335,827 of NC_137750.1, read as the reverse complement.
TCCTGAGAAGGGACCAGGTCTCCCCACAGAGTGAAGCAGCTCAGGACATCATTCACAAGTCACTTACGAACTTCCATAGATTGGGCAAAAACAGACTAAAGAGGAAAAGAAGAAACCAGAAGCCAAGTGAAAGGACACTGGGTAGAACTGAAAGCTGGACGAGGCAATATTATAGAAAGCTGGTACTTGTGCTGTAGGCAAATGTCAGCCAGGGCAGGGACTTCTTCAGAGAGATGCCCAAAAGAGAAACCTGCCAAGGCGGTGAGGAGCTGATGTACAAACTGGCCACGCGGTTGCGGGTTTGCAGAGACAGAGCTCGTGTTGGATAACATTGGCTGTTCCCTTCCCCACCTGGAAGAGTCTTGACCTCATACCAATAAATCCTCAAGAGAATCAAGAGGGTTTTTGCAGTGACAGGAAGACCACAACACAAGCCGACTGACAGCAAGCAGGGGCTTTGCATCTCTAGGAAGATCTGAGAGAGGAAGGGAGCCTAATGAATAAGTGGATTGTCTTTTAGGAAGAACTGCAAAACTCAGTATAACAGTTCAGGGGTAAAAATGAGAAACGTGTGAGTACGAATCCTGAGTTGGCTTCCTCTTTCCTTTAGCCTTTCGCCTGCTTCCTGATAGCTCCACGAAAAGGTTCTCTATGGCAAAAAAGGGTAAGGGATACAAAAGCAGAGACTAACTGTGCCTCCGACACCAAACTGCTTCAGGCAGCAGCCTCACAAGCTGCTCCTGCAGCCACCCCGGCCTGTTCCTACGGAGGCACATAATGTACTTTTGTTATTTAAATAGACATTCGGAGAGGTACAGTGTGACAAAGGCTGAAAGAGAGGGAGAAGCAGGACAAAAGAGAGAGGGAGAAGCAGAACAAGATCTCATCAGCTGAGCCTCTCCTCAAAAACACTCCATCAGACAAAGCTTTGCTGCAGTGGTTTCATGGCAGTGACACAATGAAACTCATCCTCCTGCTTTGCCCATTCTTCTCCTTTGCTGCTGGGATGGAGAACAGCTGAAAGGTTTGACTCATTCAGCAGCCCTGCCCCCGAGAGCAGCCAGACACCCTCTGAAGGGTGCCAGGATCCATCCGTTGGCTGGTAAGGCCAAAACACATGAAAGGAAAAAGCGAAACTGGTGCCTCCACCTGCAGATGTCAGGTTATTTATGTTAGACATTATCCTGAATGATATTCAGCACCTGGGAGTTTTTCTCCTGCAGTGGTAAGAACTACTGACTAGAAGCACACGGGTAGCAGGAGCTGGTGCTCTGCAGCACCGGTGCCACAGCAGAGGGAAAGCAGAAGGCTGAGCTAAACCACGCTTCAGGGAACCAAAGGTTGTTCCTTGTGCAAAGGCAGGTCGAGGGAGGGGATCCTGCCCCTCTGCTGCACTCTGGGGAAATCCCCCTGCAGTCCTGATCCAGCTCTGGGGCAGCAGCACAAGAGGGACGTGGAGCTGTTGGAGCGAGGCCAGAGGAGGCCATGGAGATGCTGCGAGGGCTGGAGCAGCTCTGCTCTGGAGCCAGGCTGAGAGAGCTGGGCTGGGTCAGCCTGGAGAAGAGAAGGCTCCTGAAGGGGAGACCTTAGAGCAGCTCCAGTGCCTAAAGGGGCTGCAGGAAACCTGGAGAGGGGCTTGGGACAAGGGCCTGCAGGGACAGGCCAAGGGGAATGGCTTTAACCTGCCCGAGGGGAGACTGAGATGAGCTCTTAGGCAGAAGCTCTTCCCTGTGAGGGTGCTGAGGCGCTGGCCCAGGGTGCCCAGAGAAGCTGTGGCTGCCCCATCCCTGGCAGTGTTCAAGGCCAGGTTGGACACAGGGGCTTGGAGCAAGCTGCTCTAGTGGAAGGTGTCCCTGCCTGTGGCAGGGGTTGGAGCTGGATGAGCTTTAAGGTCCCTTCAACCCAAACCATTCTATGACTCCACGGATTTCACACTGCACACTTGTAAAACAAGGAAGATTTGAATCTGTCCGCAGCAGAAGGGTCTGACAAGCCACAAGGGATGCAGCCTGTTCCTGGGCATGGTAGCTCCAAACACGACTTGGCACTTCCAAGAAGCAGGGTGGGGAAGATGGAGCAGGAGCTGGGGGAGACCCCTGTACCCATTTTCTTTGCATCTGATCAGCAGCTTCTGGTACCACCTCTGTTTCACTCATCAGTGCAGAACAGCAAACAACTTTTGGCTTGTGGCCTCCATGAAGCTATTCTGTACTGCCGGATGTCCTTCCATGGATGACTTGCCTGCTGCAGTGATGCTGCTCCTGGGGGAGCACAGGAAAGGGACAGCAGCACCATCAAATAACCAGAGGCACTGGCTCCCCAATCCAGTTAATTGCAGGGCAGCGTTCCTGATGCCCTGCACATAACATGGTGCTACACCATGGAACTGCATCAGGTGTTATTGAGACCATACTAAAGACCTCAAATCACCAGACTGACAGGTTTTCTTCTCAAAGCACCACTTCACTTCTAAACCTTGCCAACAGAAGCACATTATGCTGAATGAAAAGAAAACAAGTTCAGTTCCTGCCTGTAGAGCAAGCAGAGACCATGGAGAGTACCTGGTTCTCCAGAAGCCAGGGTGGGAGCTGGGGCTTCAGACAGCAACAGCTCTGCAAGTTGTCAGGACACCACAGGCTTGGGGGACACAGAGTGAACAGGAGGTGACAGCCCCAAACACGGATGGCCCATAGGGCAGATTTAAACAGAGCAGGAGCAGGGAGATTAATGCACAACCTCAGCTGCCCCCAAAGCAACAGCAACCTGAGAAAGAAAAGACTTTGCAGTTCAGAATGAATTAATAGCTAGTCCACACTCAGCCCTGGCCTGAAACCTCACCTCAAGTAACTGAAGCATCCACGCTGTGGAATAGCTGCTGCTGCACTGGGAGATCTCACTTGCTGTTCCACTCCCAGGTCTCCCTTTGATGAGCTTCATGTTTTATCCCCACTGGGACAAACAGAACAGTCCTTTGCCGCTAACACTCTGGAAATGATGCAGTCGCTGGGACCCTCTAAACTTCCCCCTCCTGCAGGCCTCACCATGCCTGCCCAAGGCTCAGAGTGGCAGCAGCCCAGCCCACAGCTTTGGCATTTCAAAGTTCAGACACTGTAAACCTCTTGGATTTTATCTGTTCACAAGTGGGCCCCGAGGTCCAGCACCCCCATGAGGCTCAGGCCACCTCTCTTCCCTTGGGAAACCCAGCTCAACATGCTGTGCGATGTCACCTCCAACTGTGCGCTTCAAGAACACAGCGTTGGTGCCTTCTGCCTCCCAGATGAGAGCTATACCCACACCACAGACCCTCCATACTGACCAGATTATCCCATGATGCTGATCATCCCTTCTGCAGAGTCTGGGACAACATAGTGTCTGTGCTAACACAGTATCTGTGCTAGCAGATGCATCTCCTCCTTGACGATGTTAGCTAAGCCAGCACAGCACTCTTCTCACCACAGTGGTACATGCTGCAGAGCTTTGAACCAAGCCACCCAGCTGTATACATGTCTTTTTCCTACCCAAGGCTATCATGATTGTTGTAGCAAAACGACAGTCAATCAGGTCCCACACCCTGGGCTTGAGAAGCTGGGGGTACCCAGACATCTTTTCATCAGCAGTTTTCAACCTGTGATCTGCAAACTCCAAGTTCCACCAAAGGCAACTAAGAAAAACAACCCTTTAGCTGCAGACAGCCACTAGCTCCACTGGAGACTTTCAGGGATTCAAAACCAGGTTGAAACACCACTGCATGGTGATCCAAAACACTCAAGAGACCTGGCCAGTGAGCCCACTGCTGTGAGGAAGTCAGTAGGTACTGCAGAAAGTCAAAGGGTGGTGGTTACTGCAGTAATGTGACACACTAGAAACAAGTACAAATATTCACAGCAGCTGGAGCTGGGGCTCAGACAAGTCTACCTGGCATGTGAGACCAGCAGGAGAGAACGTTTCCAGGTCAGATCAGGGAAGACTCCAAAGAAGACAGACAGTTGGAAAAGAGAGCAACACGGACTCCTCCATAACTCACTTCTGCTCTTTCATGGGAGCACTTACAGTTGGTATCATTCACAGAGTTAAGATTGATGCTATTAGCTACCAGCCAGCAGCAAGCAAAGAAAAGGACAAGAGAGAGGGAAGGGAGAACAGCTGCTGCCCACTTCACCGAGCTTGATAGACAAACAGCTCCTCCAAGATGCCCAGTGAGCACCACTATGCAGCATGCCAATGATTCCACCTGGGAAATGAGGTTACAACATTGCTTCTAGTTTCAAGGGGAGATTTTTGGGAGCACGAGGTAAAAAATGGGCAGTCCAGAAAACTGCTACACTTGCCATCTCCAGAGCAGGTCCAGCATGGAAAGCGCAAAGCAAAGACACTCCATCATACACCAGCAAGAGCAGAACACTCCCTAGAAGATGCCCACTCCATTGCAGCTCCTCCTGGTGAGGCTACACCATGGCACATGCTTACATAAAAAGCAAATTTGAAGTCTCTACCTTATATCCCAAAGGCCACCACGGAGCCAGATGTCAACCTGTACCTAGCATCAACCTAGGCTGTATCTGAACCAGTGACCCAGAGGTGAAAGGCCCATGCCCCATTATCAGTCTCCAGAGACATGTGATCCCCTCAAAACAGCAGGTTCCTGATAGACATTTTCAAAAGGGCATAAGCAATTATGAGAGCTTCACAAATCACTTGACAATATGCCCATTACACAACGTATTTTCAGCAAATAGCAGCCTTTACACTGGAAATAAATAGAAAAAGAGCAGTAGATGGGTGCTAGATGGAAGAATATTAATTCTCCATCACATTTCATCCCTAATGGACTGAAGTACAAACGTAAGTATGGGCATCACCTACTTTAACTGCCATAATTTGCCCACTTGGTTTGTGGACCATTTTGTTGACAGAACCATAAGCTCCTCGTCCAATTTCTCCAAGGTCTTTCAAGTCCTCTGCTGTAAAATCCCAATGTTGTTCAGGGGAAATCTTCAATTTTCCTGATGATTCAATGCTGTGTGTTCTCAGTCTCTCTCTGTCAAAAATATTGGGAAGCAATTTTTCCACATTTTAAATAGTCTGTAAATGTCTCTTTTCAGCACTTGATTAAACATTAGAAGAGAGGGGTTCACAAAAGCTACAGCAACAATCGGACTCCACAAAGGATTTGGTTGGGGTGGGGAGGTGCAGGGGTGAGGGGAAAATGTTCAATCAAAAATGACATACACTTGCCCACAGCTTCGATTGCATCTACATTTCTCCAGCTGCAGTGTAAAATTCAATGTGTCTCATATAGTAGAGTCATTCTAATCACTCATTTACACAGTTCTTTCTACTTGGCACAGAATACATTGGGCTTCAAGCAGGATCTGGTAACATGCAGAACCAAGAGACTGACGAGCCCCATCTCCCCATAGCTTCTGCTGCTCTACACTGCCATGCTTCCAGCAACTGCCTCCCTTCTTGTTGGGTTTCTACAACACAGAATGTGTGAATCCAGGGGACTTTAGAAAGAATTTGCTCTTAATGGAAAACTGCACTTTAAAAAGAAAACCCCAAAACATTTTAAGCAATAATTTCATTTATTCAAAACCAAATAAAGAGCCAATCATTTCTAAGGATAAACCCCAAGTTGTTTGCAATGTATGAAAACAAAACCTGCCTGTTCAAGTGGCTCTTTACCAAACCCCTGAATTAACATCCTCAGGCAAACATTGCTCCTACTGAAGCCACAAATCCTGGACAACTAGGAAGGACTGAACCAATGCCCCAAATGTGTAGGACAGAAGAGTTCAGTGGTTGTTTTCAGCTGCCCCAATTACTCGTTCAAATGCAGCAATGCTATCACTGAATTAGTAGGAAATGCACAAGTATTTTCAACACTCTTCATCTCAAAAATGCCATGCAATTTGTCAGGTTTTCATTAATTCAGTAGCTGATTTGCCCTTCTTGGGTTGTAAAGTAAGCCAAAAGTCTGACTTTTCCCACTTCCAAGTAGCATTAACAGCATGAACGACAGCTCCCAGTGCAGTGCACACCAATACGAAAGCACACAGGTCCTTCCGACCATGCTGTGTACAGGGGAGATTCTGTCAAACTCATGATCCCTTCTCTTGGGCATTTGATCAAGTCACCACTCACTCATCCAGGGGCCGGCCCAACAGCCAGGCCACAGGTGAAGTATTTCACCAAACACACAGAGCTCATGGAGCATTAAATAAACACGTTATGGGCGATTCCGTGCTGATAAAGGCAGCCGTGTGCCAACCAGCAGCTGAGGGTGCTGCCGGCTGCGAGGCTGCACCCAACCACGACCTCTGCCAGGCTTTATTTGGAACCTGGATTTTGTGAGGGCAACGAGGTCAGGTCCAAAGGTCAAGTGACTGGAGCAGGCCCGGTTCAAATGGCTTCATCTGCTGCACTTCAGCTTCTCTGCGCCGCTTTGGTTTAGCACTTTGGGGCTCTGAGCAGCTGCATGTCCTGAACCCTTGACCTGCTCCATGGAAGCCTTACTCAGCAGCTCCTCTCACCACTGCTCTGCTTGCTCTGGTCTTTCCTGCTCTACAACCTGCCTAGCTTGAGATTTCCCATTGGCCACTCCCTATGGTGTCCCTCCACATCCCTTAAGAATAATTCGGGAAACCTACTGATAGCGCTACAAGGCAGCGCAGATGTGACAGACACAGCAGCCCAGGGAGCAGAGGTGACAGCCCTTCACTAGCACTGTTCACACACCTGAGAGTGTCTGGGCCTAATAAATCACTGCACTGAGTGGTGGGATCTCCATGGAATTTGCTTACTAAAAAGCAACGAGTGAAAATAAGGCAGTAAAATGAGGGAAAAAGAAAGAAAGGGAAGGAAAAGAAAGAAAGAAGGAGAAAGAAAGGGAAAGAGGAAAAGAGAGAGAAAAGAAGAGAGAAAAAAAGAAAAGCAACATGACCTCCAGACTCTGCAGGCTGATTATGTCGGAAACTACATGAATCATGAATCAGTCACTATCTGCTTGCTCAACCATCCTATTTTATCAGCACCATAAAAATAGTTCCTCTTTTGCTGGAAGAAGGTAGGTGAGAAGCATCAGCCAAGGAGGCACCGGCAAAGGGGCATTTCCTGCTGACCTCCTGCCAGCTGGGCAGGAAGAAGCACAACCACTGAGAGAGGAACCCTGCTCCAAAAGGCAGGGGAAAAAAGGCAGAGAGGCCTTACCAGGAGAGTGAAATGTGAGGTTGGATTTTTCTGAGCAAACCCTTTCCATTTCTTGCTTCAAAGTAAAATTTCATGTTGAGGTTCTCAGAGAGTCAAAGGATTCAAATGCTGATGTGATTTATTAAAATGAAGCCATTAAACTCATCCCCACTCTTCCCTCTGTTTTTCTGCCCAAGAAACTTTGCTTTTCTTACCCTACATCAGAAGAGAAAGCAAATCTGAATTCATTATTGCCTTGTTACACAAGAAGCCTGTTTCTCCCCAGCTGTAGTGTGAAAGCGAATCTGTGCCATTGTTCCTGCAGCTGCAGGATGGGTGCTTGGAGCTCGGGAAGGCAGCAGCTAGGAAATGCCCCTCTGCAGGTCTGCCCTCTATAGCTGTGCTGTGGAGCAGCGGAGATGGACCATCACCATCACCCACAGAACCTCACGGCTGGAGGCTGGCTTCATTTCTGTGATGCACTGATGATTCCACCTGCCTTGGACTGCAGTCACAGCTCCTGCTTTCCTTTTCTCAGACACCCAGGGAAATGGTCAAATAACCCAATGATAAGTCTGACAGACACTTTCACACAGATTTTGCCCATTTAACTGCTTTATCACATGTAAATGATGCAGTTTTCCTTTAAGCAGCATGACCTAGCTTTAAGAGGAACTGAACACAATTTTTCACTATAAATCAAACTCCCAAGGGATTTCCATGACAAGAAAGCAGCTCAAAAAAAAAACAAAACCACCAGATCTAGAACACAGACTCTCTGTATTGATATAAAATGGGAATTCTCTGATGTAGAACTGAGTGTGGCAATAAGAACAAGTAAATCATCAGTGCAGCACATCTATTACTAGATTTGCACTGCTGCAGATCCATGAGGACATAAATCCACAGGTGGACAGGCCCCCAAAATACAAAAAAGCCTGGCTAAAGCCTGCACTACATCCCAGGGCACTTGATACGGCAACAGCTTGCTTCAGAAAATAGCAGGGGAACCACAGAACAGTGTCTAGTGAAGGTGAAAAGTAACTAATGCCCAGCCCCAGCTCCTGCCTCCGATCTGATTTCAATCCCTGTGTTTAGTGCTCAGTTTGCACAGACGTGAGCTGACAAACACCTCCTCTTTACCATTTGGCTTTTAAGCTGTGCAAGCCCCATCCCTCTAAGGCTGGGAATGTTGGGCAAAATGAGGTATAGATTCTCTGAAGGATCAGGATGGGCAAGATGTACTCGTGAGGCTTAATACCTGCTTTAAAATAAAAATAAACAGCTAAAGAGGACTAAATACTCCTCAAAGAGTTAAAAGCAGTATTTTCACAGGCACCTTAGGGACTCCTTGTGATTTGGCCAGAACTTGAGCCTCCAACTCCCTGTCTTGCTTTTGAAAAGCTGTAAAGGGAATAAAAACCTGAAGAGAGGATGGGCTCAGGAGGGCACTGAGATCACTGCACTCGTAAGGCCTTAACGGATCGGCCTTCCTGCAGATGGTTACTATGCTTGTCACAGCAGTTATTCCAGGGATTAGGAGCACCGAGCAAGACAACAACTCCTGCGAACAGTTGCCCTTTGTCAGAAATGAAAACGCTCGTGGGTCCAGCTTGGCAGGAGGCAGGCGGCCGGCTGGCGCCAGGCACCGCGGCCGGGCCAAGGACGGGGTCACACGCATTCGGAATGGATGTTGCTCCCTGCTCCAGGCCAGCTCCATTCCCCTTGCAGGAAGGTCTGCCACGAGGAGAGGCACATAGAACCTCCTGGGAAAAACAAGCAAGAAGCTCTGGGACAGGCTGTGTTAGTTCCCCAAGCCCTGATGTTAGCACCAAAGGGCAGGGATGCCTGGACTTCCTAAAACAAGCATTCCCTTGGCATGAAAAAGAAGGACCGTGGGGAAAAGCAGAGAAAAGTTGGTGGATTTTTTAGAGCAAAACTGAAAGTTATCAGACAGGAAGCAAGGTCAGAAAGATACTGTAGGTAGTAGCTACCTATCTCCTCTTCGGTTTACTTGGTCGAGAGTTGTGTAGGGCTCAAAGAAGCCCAAAAGTTGAGGTATTCAACATTACAGTAGACATGAATAAAACACATCTGTAGAGTCAGAAAGATCCAAGCAAACTGTCCTTCACACGCCTGCCTGGTGCTGGATTCTTCTAGGAAGTCTCTCATTACAGCTCCTATTTACACTGTGCTTGATGAGAACACATTCTACTTCTCCACAAGTTTGGCAAAACCACTGCTCGACACAGCAGGATTTCAGAAACTGAATCTGCGGTGAATCAGCCAAAGGTAAAACCCAAATCCTAACAACAAGAAAAAAAGCTTCCATGCAAACTGCAGGGTTCTAATGACACTGTGCACTCCTTGTAACTTCAGAGTGAAAACACATTTTAGGACTTCAGCTAACACATTTCAATCACGTCTTTCAAATATCTTCAAGAGGTTGTAGTGCTTCTATCTCGATGACTGTGTTACTTATACAGGTTTCAGACCCTGCAGGCTGATGCTAATAAAATAACTCCAGTTTCAATTTCACTGGAGAAAGTCTCCCAAAGAAAGGTCAGATTTTTTTCTAGAGGGCTCAAAATGTTGGTGCTCCCGCAAATTCATCACAAGAAGAAATTGCTGATTCCAATAAACCGATGTGCAACAGCGTCCTTGCAAGAGGATGTAAGTAAGGTGTCCTGAGGCTTATATTTAGTAACAGATTCCTAGTCATGAAGAAGAGATACAGAAAATGTGGCAAAGGAAGGAAATGATTTAGTTTTGCATCTCCTACTTCAGACTAAAAGCAAAAGCACATATGCTCTCTTTCATCACAACCAAGCAGCAGAGAGTCTCCCAAACATTGCTCTGGCTTTCTACGCTCCTCCAAAGCTTTAAAATAAAGATATTAACCAAGAGTAAAAGACTGCACAGCCCTTTCACAGCCCTCAAAACCAGGCCCAGCACATTCACAAGTCTGAAGTCAGGGACACTCTTTGCAATGGGGTTTGTCAGAGGCATTCAAAATGTTAGTATTTTCCATTAAGCTCCCTTAGTAAATGACTGAGTTCCAATGGATTTTGATTAACCCTGCCCTTGTCACAGAGGAAACCTTTCAATTCCTCATGGTGAAGCTTGTCCTGAGTTTAACTGAGTACATTAATCTCAAACTCACTCTGATTTGGGCATGAACCAGGCTGCAGCACACCCCCTGAGCCCACCATGGCCAGGCATTCAAAGCTTACACTGGATTCAAGCATTGCAGAGTAACATCAGCAAAACCTGAGCTCATCAATTTAAATAGCCCTTGTGAGCATGCTAACTCTCCTTCTGAAACACTGCACCTCCAGAGCCATGGTCAGCTACCCAAGAACAAGAAACAGAGACAGGAACACATCCATAGGAATCACCAGAAGAACCCCAATACATACCTGGGATAGTTTGTAAAATGATTCCTGTCATGCAGTATCATTATACAAAAAACCCTCGATGGAATGACACTATTTCTGAGACAAATTCCATTACTTTAATCAATGCCATTTGTGTGGGGATGGAAAATACTTGATAACGGCTCACAGAGAGTTAAGCTTACTGTAGCCTGCTGGAAAGTTTCTGGATGAGGTCCACTTCTCTCCTTTGGAAGCTGAACAGGACAATGTGATTACTACCAAGGTTTGCTTGTGTATCACTTCAGCCAGGAAAAGTTGTGGAAATGACAGGAAAACATGGTGCTGTTATGACATGCCACAATAACATATAACACAATACTCAGCTAGTCACACTGCCCATCGAGTGCCTGGCACAAGAAAACAGGGAGCTCAATATTCTTCATGTAAGCATCCTCCCCTCACTGGGAGGACAGTGCAGCCCTGGTGATTTGAACTGTCTTTTAGCATATTAAATCATAAGCAATTTGTTTTCTTACAACAATGGCAATTATTATTTCCAATTGTATTATTAGTGTAATTAGAAACGGGAATAAATGCATTCAACTTACTAACCAAACACCTATATATTGGTGATATGCTGTTTCCTCAAGGCACATTGATCATTACTGCTCTGTTTTCCTTGTGGTTTATAAAGCTTACTTTATATATATATATATATATATATATATATATATATAATGTTTTTTAATACAGCTTCCATCCTGAATCCACCAATCTGGTCTCTCCCAGGTGGATTTATCAATTTATCATCCTCTCTTATCTTGGCATCTTTTCTTATCCCCTCTCTTAAGGAATAAGGTTGCATGACTTGAACAACTACATCCTTTCTTATTACCTTCAGAGCCACACAACTAACAGCTCAACCAAGGTTAACTCCCACTCTGTATTCCAAGAACAAAAATCAGATTCTGGATCTCCAACCCCCTAAAGCTGCCCAGCTCTGGTAATCTCCTTTCCTCATATGAGGACTCGTTATCTCACAACAGTTGGGGTAGCTCAGTGAAAGTTGGCTCCTGCTAAGCTTCTTGTGGAGGGCACACAGAAAAAAAGCACTCAAGTACTTGTATAGAGGACCAATGCAGCCACCCACAAATGTTCAGCAATGCAAACTCATGGTTTTGCTCAGCTCCTGGTTGGAAACACTTGGAGAGGTGGATAATAAACACTGTTATTTCAACTATATGAAATGGGTTTGTTTCAACTCCTTTAACAGGAGATTTTTCCAGTTTAAACTAATCCAAGCCTAGTCGGGGCAAGCTAAAAGCACTCCTTCATCTCCTTCAGGATCAACCAAACCCAACCAAAACCCAAGAACTAAACTTTGGGCTGCATCATAGCCTGAAATAACTTGGACTTCAGTGCCAGGAACGTACCTAGCAGTGCTTTTCTTCCCGTGGCACACAAGGACAGATGGGAGCCATCACCTAACTGCAAGACAGATGGCTTTTCTAAAGAGACGCAGCAACCAGAAATGTGGTGACTAACAGAGAGCTCATAACAAGACTGAAGTAGACCAAATGTGACTTGTAATTTTGAAATGCCCTTTCTCTAAGACATAGGCCAGTGAAAGCAACTGCCTGTTGAAGGTCCCTGTCTCCATGCTCTAGTAGTATGGGTCAGGTTTTAAATGCTGGTCTCCTCCAAGACGCTGCATGAAGCAGTTTTCTCCACTGACTCGCAGGAGCCAGGAGGTGATTTTTTGCAAGCCCTGTAAGGATGCTCACAGAAAATTAAGGATGCTGTAAGGAGCTAGGCCAGTCGTCCCAGAGAATTACCTTTCCCCTCATTCATTGGTTTAAAATAGCCACCTACAACATCAGAGTGACAAAACAAACCCAGCTGAATGATAGGGAAGCCTCAGAGAGGAAAACCACCTTCATACTACTGTAGCAAGAGATATTTGAAAGAATCACTTCAACTGATCCACACTTGTCTCTGCAAAAGCATCAGTTACATTGGGCACGAAGGACCGGTTGCTCATCCAGATTTACTCCAAGCATATTTTACAAAGGAGGGAATTAAAACAGGCTCAAAGAGAAGACCTCTTAGAGTCACCATAATCCAGTGTAGACTGGCTTGGACACTTGCTCTTGCATATTTGAGACTTCCCAAAATGGAAGGACCTTCACAATGGGAAGTAAGAACATCTACCTGAACCTCAAAGACGATGTCTCTAGTTTTCACCAACATAACACACCATAAACCCAGTTAATCTAAGTCCTTTTCAGAAGTCAGTTCCTCATAAAAGCAGAATGACAAAAGCAATTTAGCCCTGCAGGACAATCCCCACCTCCACCACATCCATCCAATCCACCACAATGCCTTTTCCATGAGTTCTTTGAACAGCAGCTGTTTCTCTTGGGTGCATCCTGTTCATTCAGTCCAAATGTCCTCCATGGTACATTCTGAAAGCCACTCATTTATGCAAAGAATGAGGACAGAGGTTGTTGATGACGACTTGTGGGCTTGAAGCAGTCTCTCAGTCTACAGACTCTCCTCTCTTTATTCTCCATTCCTTGCTGTGTACAGAAGACAAGAGAGATAACTGATCCCTTCAGCCTGAACCCACAAAGCAGAAGAGTTGGCTCACTTCTCAGCCAGAGTAAAATGCAAGATACTTTATTACCAGGTGGTGCTGAACATATGAAGAGCAGGATGTACTCCTGCTCTGATGAAATGCAGCGTGATCCCAAGTGTGAAGAACAACAATGAACAAAGTTCATTCCTACAGCTAGCAATGCAGTTGTTTATTGGGGTTTCCTGAAGGAACATTGGTTTGCAAGGTCCACATGTGGAAACGCAGGGTTTGAGTACAACTTAACTCCCAGCTCTGAATAGTGCTGCTCCATCTATAAAACGCTTGCTGACATTTCTCTGTGCCACACAACCAGAAAAAGAATTCTATACCTGACCATCTCAGACTAAAGTCTGAGATGTGAGTCCAACAGTGACAGCCAGACACCACATACACAGCAGAGGCCACTCCTGTCAAAAGGTACCAAGCGCAGCCCAGTGGGTAAGCCATGTCCTGCTTTGTTCCTTATAAATAATTATCTAACAACATATTTATCAGAAAAAGGGTAGAGACCAAACCTGTGTGTGCACACATACATATATTTAGAGATGTTCCATATAAGAATCTGCTTCATCCCATTTTCCTCTCCAAACACCAGCAGGGTTTGCATATTAAGCTAGCAGTTCCTGTATTTGCCCAAGAAGGAAGGAACTTGGGGATACAGCTTCTTCAGCCTCAGAACTTCACCCATGTTCCTGGACACTGGTCCCTAGGACATAGAGGATGGGACACCTATTGCCCCTGGTGACCTTGGATCAATCCCCAACTCAGAAAGCTGGATTCATGGGTCTAGAAGGAAAGAAGCCAAAAGAGAAAGGCCAAGAGGGCAGTTCATGCTCTCAGATGTTACATGAAGATGAGCAACAGCATCTCCTGCTCCCTGAATAAATTTTAACTGCAGTGAGTAGTGACTGGTCTGTTTTCAGAGCACATCTTAGGAACTGGTGACTTCAGGTGTGAGGATGCTCAATGCCCCCTCTTGGACAGGACAGCAGCAATGTACAGAGCCCAGTAGATGTCTGGGGCACCCTAGGATGCAGAAACCACACATGCCACAGGCTCTTTTTGATCAAAAAGCTCAAGTCCCAAAGACTGCTCATCACTGGAGGAAGGAAGGGACAAGTTTGGCAACTTCCAGCTCCCAAAGGGAATTCTGGATCTCACCTGTAATTCTTAATCATAAGAAGTTACTTTAGATGTAGATAATGAGACCACTTAAAGGCTCAGAGATGGCAATGTATCATACCTTCTTTGTAATGTATGAAACAGGAGGTTTAGAATAGCTTATAGAATTTATCTGATGAAATGGTAAAGCACAGACACACAGTCTTAAAATACTCTGAAAAACACACTGACAGGTTCAGATGCTATTGAAAAGTCTGACATGAATAAAGCTGTGGTCTCCCATTTTCTCTCTAACCCTCCTAAGAAGATTAGAGCATTTTGGTGTCCTGCACGCTTTTAAAACCTCCACACACCAAGATTTACAACCAGCTTGTATACACGCAGGTACGCTGCTGTCCTTGCTAGGGGATGCAGCACCTACAATTAAAGGAAAGGAGAAAAGGAGAGGGAACTGTAACCACAAGAGCACGAAGGACTGCAAGAGCTGCTGCAGACTCAAACTCCTTGACCTGCTTTTACTTCTCTTAAATAAGCACTGCAGCAGTTACATCTTGGTGTGCATCACACAGGTATGCCAGGACCACATGTATCCTTCCTGCTGCGTGAAGAGGGCTGTAACTCAAGGATCCCTGGGGTCTACTGAGCACTAATGCAACAGCTTTGATCCTGCCAGAGCCTGAGTTGCCTCTGACCCAATGGGGGCACAGGCAGCAGAATTAAACTGACTTTCTTAAACCTCACCAAGTCAGAACACAGGAGTTTTCTGCAACCATTTAGGTTTGCAAAGTTAATCACTCAAAACGTGTGAAGCACTTGGAACCCGTGGGAGCCTCATTAGTATATAACGGGGCTGGATTTAATATAGCCACCCCAAGGTAGGTGATTAGGTTTCCATTAGTTCTGAGGAGACCAGGCCCCAGGAGTCTGGCAGGAACCTGGGTGCTCAGCACTGCTGAAACAATCAATGTGAATTAGTTTAACACACATATACAAACTCCAAATCTTGGTTCCAGACATGGAAGACCTAAATTCAGAAGCAGAGTGCTGAGATATCATCAAGAAGAGAACAGTCCTACCAGGGCACTGATGCTCAAAGGACATGGAAGCAGCTAGAGCTGCAGATACCAAAAAGCTCCTCTGCAGAGCAGGATTAGCACCTTAAGAGAAACACCAAAACTTGGAAGGCAAGACAAAACCAGACCTTATTGCAGCATGTTCAGTCAAAACCTCACACTGATTTTGGTAGCACCTCCCTGAAAAGGCAACCCACTCCGAGTCAGAGATACTGAGTACGGGTGTTTTACAACCCATATCATCTCTTTTGTCATCTATGCTAAAGAGATCACTGACCAGAGGAACTTGCAAACTTCTGGAAGAAACAGGAAGGTTAAACACAAAGCAAAGCTCACGGATTTGTCAAGAAAGCTCTGTAAAAACATAAGAAACATTGCTCTAGCACTTCAGCAATGGTGATGTTTCTGTCAGAAGTGAGAGCATGTTTACTACGGACTCAAACATGTAAATGTATTTGCTGAGTCCTTGGAAGTATCATTTTACTCGTGCTTACTGAAAATACAAGTAAGTTTCCTCATGATCACATTCAGATCCTGAAACTTTCGGGTAATGCTCCTGGCAGTGTCCAAGGCCAGGCTGGACAGAGGCTGGAGTGACACGCTATAGTGTGAGGCGTCCCTGCCCATGGCTGGGGGTTGGAACTGGATGAGCTTAAAGTCCTTTCCGACCCAAACCAGTCTGTGATTCTGTGTTGCAGAACATCCACAGAAAGAAAAATCACCTGGTACCTTCTACACTAAAGCTGCCCTCTGAGGCTTGCAGGCATCACCCCTGCAATGGGGAGGTATCATGTGGCAGAAAGGCATCAGACACCAGTAACAATAAAGATGTGAAATGACTGAGAGAAATAGAGAACAGAGAAATATTCAAGGGAAAATTCGCACCAGGAATTGGGAACATGCCAATTTAGGATCTCCACTTGGGGTTTTAATGGTTTTCAGACAAAAGGTAGTAACTCTCACAGGTTACATCTTAATGAACTCAGCCAGCTGCAGGCTCTGCAGCTAGAGAGCCTGAAACCACCTGCCAGAAAGGTTTGGAAAAGCCTGAGAGATTAAAAGAGAAGCAGACACTTGAGACAGACTTGGGACAGTGAGAAAAATCCCTTTCAGGAATAATGACAGTTCCTGAACTATGCAGAAAAATGGGAAGCAGCAGGGTCTGATATGCAACTGGGCCTCTGCTTGCTTTTAAGAGACCCAAAACCCCAAAGGGCTATTAAACAAGCATCTGCCAACACACTCTTGGGGCATCTATCTGGAAAGGGAGTTACTCTCCCAAGTGTCACAAGGAGAAGAAGGTGCAAAGGGGCACCTCTTGGAGCTTAAGTCACAAAGAACCCATGAAATGCTACAGGGAGGCTGCAGAGTCCAACAGCCCACCAGGGAGTTCAGAAGCTGGGTTTGTGAGCACTGAAAGAGGTCATTTCATTTTGTCACCTTTCCAGAGGAGACTTTAACTTCCACAGAGGTGACACCTCCAACAGCTGAGAGACTTCTGAGCCAGTAGATAGAGCTGCACCAGGCTGGGAACCAGATGCCAAACACAAGTCATTGTGTGTGCCCATTCCTTAGCAGGTGGATCTGAACTCTGCACTCTGAAGTCCAGATCAAGGCAGCGCCGCACCAGAAGAGTACAAAGCTTCCCAGAAAACCAAACCACTCATCTTGAACAACTTGGTTCAAGGGATGCCGGCGACAGCCAGGACAAGACTAGGCCTAGGCAAACCCGCCATGCACAGCCATGCAGTCACATCTCACCACATCATTTCTCCTGCTAATGTTATTTGAACCAGCTTTCAGCAAACGCCACCAGTTGAAAATAGCTCTGTAGAGCCTGCACACAGATAATTGAGGAAGCTTATTTTGTTTATGACCTAAATCCTACTCAGACAGAGATGAGGTAAAAGGTGGGACGCTCTTCAGGCATGTTCTGGGTTCAGGAAATAAAACTGAAAATACACTGGGCCAGAAGTTCAAGAGCTCACCCTAACCATGGCTGGTGTCCTCCAGCCACCTCTGCTGCAGGGGAAACCAAGTCAGCCTCTGATAACGTGGCCTAAGTCAGAATCGATGAGAACTGGGGTCTCAACATGTGGAGTGTGACCCAGCCTGCAGAGCACAGCACTCACACATGGCCCAGGCTGACCTGGACCAGGCACAAGCAGGAGCACTTCAATGGACTGGGGCTCCACCTGCCAGTAAAGCATCTTTTCTAGACTGCACCCTTTCCAGTAAGAACCTTACTCCGCAATTACTCTCTGTAATGCAGGCTCTATTCTTCTTTTACCCTTTATCGGTCTGTGTATCACTGGGCTGTACCCCCTGGGCAGACTGGGACCATGCCTACCTAGACACAATCTCTTCCTGCTTATAAAGTGGATCTGGTGGAAGTAGTCATGGCTGAACCAAACAAAACACACATTCTCTGTAGCTCCATCAGTCACAGGCAGTCCCAGAACCAGAAAAGACCTTCCTTCCAACCCCCTGCCTCAACACAGCATCCCAGGGCTCTGTTCTCCTGCCCCACAGGATCTGCACAGGAAAACCATTCACAGAACCTATTCAATTGCAACAAGGGATGTCTCAGCTCTCAGCACCTCAGGGGGTGATTTCAGGGAGCCACAGCCCAAATTCTAGCAGCTGGAAAGGTACTTCCAGTTTCTAATCTCATTCAAGGCCACCCTTGAGGCAGTCTCCTTTTTAAAGGTCATGTCAAAGCCCCCCGATTTAAACACGTTCTAATTCTAAGGGGGTTTGCCACTGCGTCCTGTCTGAGCAGTTGCAGCCTCTGCTCTGCTTATCTCCTCGCTTGGTTTCCTGGCCACGTGTGACAAAGGCAACCTCCTTCAGGCCATCCCAAAACAACTGGTAGCGGATGTACTGGAAAAGGTCAAGAAAGGAAGTATCCTGGGCAGGGTCTGAGAGTGCTGTGGGCTGGGTAGGGATAGGACAGGAGCAGCTGGGCCATGCCACCCAGTGCCATTCAGTCACTGCCATCCTCACCAGCTCTCAGTTCCAAGGCCATCATGCAGATGGCACAGCAAAGCTCACAGGTCCCAGCCACTCACCGGCTGCTCCTGTGTGTGGTCTTGTGTTTCTATGTGTTGCTCTGCATCCTGCCCTGGCACCCACCTCCTGCACTCCCATGGCAGCACACTCATACATCCAGGAGGATGTCAACTGTATCCTGGGCTGCATCAACAGGAGCGTGACCAGCAGGTCAAAGGAGGTCATCCTGCCCCTCTGCTCTGCTCTCATGTGACCCTACTTGCAGCACTGTGTGCAGTTCTGGTGTCCTCAACATAAGAAGGACATGGAGCTGTTGGAGCAAATCCAGAGGAGGTCACGAGGATGATCAGGAGCTGGAGCACCTCCCATATGGAGACAGGCTGAGAACACTGGGGCTGTTCAGCCTGGAGAAGAGAAGCTGCATGGAGACCTTAGGGCAGCTTCCAGTGTCTGAAGGGGGCTACAAGGAGGCAAAGAGGTACTCTTTATCAGGGACTGCAGCAATAGGACAAGGGGTGATGAGTTCAAACTGAAACAGAAGAAGTTCAGGTTAGGTATAAGGCAGAAGTTCTTCACTGCAAGGGTGAGGCACTGGCACAGGGTGCCCAGAGAAGCTGTGGCTGCCCCATCCCTGGCAGTGTTCAAGGCCAGGTTGGACACAGCCTTGAGTGACATGGTTTAGTGTGAGGTGTCCCTGCCCATGGCAGGGGGGAGGAACTGGATGATCTTAAGGTCCCTTCCAACCCTAACTATTCCCATTCTATGATGTAACCCAACTTGAGATCTAAACTGTAAGACATGGCTCCAAGCCATCACAGATGGGAAAGGAGTGGCAGGAAAAAGATTTGTGAACTCATGTCCCAACTTTCTGTATTCAGCAGTGTCTAATCTATGCTCACTCCCCCTGGCAACGGTTTTCCAGGGCACAGCCTATGTATTAACAAAAAGCCTCTGCCCACGGCAGCAGTGAAGCTCTGGGAAGAGCCTCCAGGCAGAAGCACCAAATACGTGATGATCGCCAGGCTACAGGAGCTATTCCTGTGCCACAGGATGGAAGGCAACTGAGAAGCACTGGTCAGAGCCTTAATAATGCCACATTTTACAATTGAGATTCCTCAGCCTTTGAGACTGTCCCTCTGGACATGCCATTAAACCCATGGAACTAGCAGGAATGAAGAGTCAGAAATCACACGAAGATCACCTGGAAACCTCACTGAGTTCCCTCCAGCCCATGTGTGCTCATTGGAGCTAAACTCCTCCCCTGGCTTAGGGTGATTTCCAACATGGTTTCTTCCACAGTCCCCAGCTTCTTTTCCAACACTCCTGAGATCTCTCAGACTGAGAAACAAACCCTAAGAAGCAAGCTGAACTCACACTGGACAGGGAATGTGGGGTCCCTACCTCTGTACTGGGGTACAAAGCCTCGGCACTGAGGAGGAGCACAGCTACACCCAATATCCCGATATTCCCGAGGCCACAACGTGCCTTCCTTCCTCGACAGCGTCGTTGCTCCACTGATGCATTTTACAGAGAGGTTGCTCCCTCCTAACACACACAGAGGCGTGAAAAGCCCCACTTGCTCCTTTGCTTTCTGTCTACATAGTAAGAAACCACACTCTTACCTGAGCATCCACCAATCCAGCCTGATCAGTTCCCCGACCAAAACCTGTTAATCAAGCAAAATACAGCTAATAGGCAATTGACATCTCGTGGCTGCTGCAGGTCACTGCTGCTGCCTCCTCATGTGCCCCAGCACAGGCCACACATGTGACAAGCGAAGCCTCTGCCCTCATGGAGGCAGGAGCCAACGGGAACCTCTGGATCGATGGATCCAAGTCACAGAACCCCAAATTTCATGTGATAAATTGACCTCTCTGTATCTTCAGATCCACCCAACTGGACCAACAGGGTTTGCACAGGGAAAGCCTCAGCAGTGTTTGGGAGGCAGCTGAGGCCACTGCTCCATCAGGCTGGGGAACGGAAGTGACTCCATGGACAGAAACACACCTTGCATCAGGAATGCATCTGAGCCAGGAGATCTGGAACATCCAATTCAAAAAGTCTAGAAAGGTTTCTAGACAACAGAGGAAAAACCATTCCAAGCTCTCTGGGAAGAGGTGGGAGATGCAGATACATCACCGTGATGCACCAGCTGCGAGACAAACACTTGAGAGAAGCGTGCAACCAGGAGATGCGAATGTTGCTTTGAGGAACAGCATCCACTATGGACAACACAAAGGACATGAGGGTGAATTAGCTGTATCTGAGCTTAATCAGCCTTAACACAAAGAAAGCAATCCAGGCAACAGCATCCAACTCTTTCAAACACAAATGGCTGCTACCACTTGTGGCCTCCCAAGTAAGCTTTAGCACAGACATATCACATCATTTTTGACACCTGAACAGCTATCATATCCCACCCAAAGCACTTCCAAGCCCTTAGAACCAGTTACCCCGTTAACAAGCTCAGCATCATACCCCTGCCAACGACTGCAACTCTCACGGAGACAGGGCAGCACCTTCTCAACGGACAATGTTGACAGTCACTTGCACAAACATGAAGCTTAAGATGTCACCGACTAACAACACAAGCTCTTGTGTGCTAGGCAGGAGCCACTGTGACTTCCAGTGAGTCTGAGACAGAAATCCATGTAGATAAACACAGGAAAGTCAAATACCTACAGGTGGCTGATGGTGGGAACTCGCTAGCTGAGTCTAAGCCCTCCTGTATTTAATGCACTAGGGAGGTTTGAGAGAGGCAAGAGCCTCAGATGGAGTTCTAGAGAAAACTGCTACAAGGGTTCAATGACGTGATGAGACACAAAAGGTGAATATATAAATGCTAGCTCCACAACCAGTAAGAATACTCTATTTCAGAGAGGAAGAGAGAGAGGAAAGAGGACTCCTCACCGGGAAGGTCAGGTGGGAGGGTAAGAAGAATAATTTGAAGTACTCCATAACATTTCTAGATATTGTAATCATCATTACAGAATCATTACTCATCAGAAACATGTTTCTAACTTGATAAAGGCTTGTTTGAAAATCCCCAGCATAAAGAAGCTATCTGAAATAAGAACAGACCCCAGAGGGCATGTCCTGGGGAAGCAGAAGGCACTGAGCTCAAGGAGAGAGGCAGCACCATGCAGAGCCAAGCAGAAGCAGCCCATGGCCAGGGACACCCTGGAGAGTCCAGGCAGTGAGGGAAGCTGCAGGCACAGTTTGAGACTTGCCACTGACAAAACTCTTGAGACCTGCTGGGGAACTTAGAGAGGAAAAATCTGGGCTGTCTTTGCATGCTAGCTGCATTCTGCCACACATACAGGCTGTGGGTGCATCACCCATGCATCTACATTGGTGGATCTGAGGATACAAAGCTACTATTTCCTCTGGTGATGTACTAGTGTTATCTACTAACGTCAGGAAGAGCTCTATGCCACACCTGCATTCAAACTGGGGACCCTGTAGCTACCTGGCTAGAAAACCCAGTGAGAACTAACCACTGCAGAACTCCCTGCCATTGCTGTGGTGGTAAAGGGATAATCCTCAAACCTTTTATTTTAGTGCTGAAAAATAAATAAGTAAAAAAATCTATCACAGTTATGTCTTCCACAAGTAACAGAAATCAGAACCTCCCTCTAACGAAAAGTAATAAGCACTGAATAAAGAGACAGGAAAATGACAGTAAACAGGTCTGGAAATTAATTCTAGGCATATCTTGCATTATCAGCTACAATTTAACTCAATTTAATCCATGCTGGAAGGCAGTAGCTCCAGTGCAAAACAGGAAGATCCCAAATTTCACCTTTGTTTAATTCTGAGTGTTGGGGTGGGGCGGGGGGGAACTCATCTCTACAGTGACTCAAACTGACAGTTTTGAACAAACTTCGAATAACCAAAGTCATCAAAGTGCATTTAAAATAACACTGCATCTTGGCTAAGTAATTTCTTAGCTGTCTCACTAGTTGCGCCTTTGGCTTTATACTCACATGTGTGGATTTTGGAAGGGAACTCCAGAGGTGTTTAGAGTAAATCTTGCTGTGGACTTGAAAGGTGGATTTGCAAAATTTAACTTCAGCGCTTTGCGTTTACCTGGGAGACAAAAGACAAAGTGAACTTCTGGTCAGCAACACAGTACTGAGAGTATCTGGAAATCAACAGGGAAAAAACGACGTATTGTAAGAAAAGGAAAACGTTTCACAGTAACATTAGCAAATCCTAGCTTGGATTAAGGACACAGGGATGGAGAACTGGAGTCAGCTCCCACCATCCCATTCCAAGCCAGTTCCTCTTGTGACAGCTGAAGTACCAGCAAGTGATTGCCAGGTCTGTCATGGCACCTCCAAGCCAGGGCTCTGAGCACCCTCCTCACACCATCACTCCCATAAACAGATCCATGGTTTAGGCTCAACTTCAGCCACAGCGGGAAAGGGGCCCAACCTGCTCAGCACAGCCTGCGCATGCCACCAGACCTGGGGTGGACAGCACTGAGGAGGGGAAGGGGCATCTTGGGGTGTCTGTAGGAGGGCTGACTGTCCCCAGCCTGACAGCAAACTCATGTTGCCAGGCTGAGCAGGGCTTGAGGAGCCCTGCTGTGGGCTCCTTCTGCCAAGTGGTCTCCAAGCAGAAAGCACAATTCAGCCCATCAGAGGGGTGAAAGCTTCACTCTGCAGCCAACTGAGAAAGCACAGAGGAAAGGGAAGTAAGTTAACAGTAGGGTGGGAGGAGCCCTGGCCACTGCTCCCGCCAGTGGCTGTGTATTTCTCACTGAAGTCGAGCTGACCTGCTGAGCAGCAGCAGGATAAGGGACTATGAAGGGAGATGTCCATTCCCAGCCCTGTCACTGGGCTGCAGCAGACCCTGTCTTGTCCCCATTTGGCAGCTGGAAAGCTGCACTCCTCTCCACCAAAACATGGGGGAGGCCTCTTCCACCCCACATTCCAGGAGCCTGCAACTGAACCCCCTTGGGGCTTCCCATTGCCTGAGTGATGTCTAAACAACTCTGCTGCTCACTTCAGGAGGCAGTCCAAAGCTGGCACCATATCTGGCTTCCTACAACCACCTCCCTCTGCCTGCACCCTAACGTGGGTGTCATATCCCCAACAGCCCTCCTGGGAAAAGTCAGAAGGCACCATCTCTGAAGCATTCCTCTACCTTGCACAGGGGTTGAAGAGGTGTTTGGGGTAACTCCAAGACCAAAAAGGAAAACAAAAAACCTAGTTACAGGTCAAAGCACTTTACAGCAATTTCAGGGCACAAAATATAACAAGCATCATATAATCTTTACGGCTGGAAAAGACCTTCAAGAGCACCAAGCACAACCATTCCCCCAGCACTGCCAAGTCCGCCATGAAACCATGTCACCAAGTGCCACATCTATGTGTCAGTTAAATCCCTTCGTGGATGGTGACTTCACCACTGCCCTTGGCAGCCTGTTCCAAAGCTTGCAACCCTTTTGGTGAAGAAATTGTTCCTAATCTCCAACCTAAACCTCCCGGGGTGCAACTTGAGGCCATTTCCTCTTATCCTGCTACTTGAGAGTTGGGAGAAAAGACTGACTCCCGCCCTGTCAATAGTACCACAGAATCATTAAGGTTGGAAAGGACCTTTAAGATCATTATGACACCATACATCCAAAACCAGCTTGATAAACCCAACAAAACTCAGAATTCAGGATGTACTCAAAAAAAACCACACCCTGCAGTCTGGAAGGCATAGGAAAGCTTGCAGCCAGCAACCACCCATCTGCCCCTCAAAACCTGCCATCCCGTATGGGCTAAGCTGGATGCTGAGTGACAGGTTCAGGTATATTTGGGTGAACCTGTGTCCTGAGGACATAGATGCTGCAGCAGGGTACGGGTGCTGCTGCTGGAGTTACCCAATGTACAGCACGTGCAGCTCCACAGCACGACTCCAATCACTCCCTGGTTGTGATTTCCACATGGAGATGACCACCTACTTCCTCTGTCACACCTTGCACTTCTAAATTCCTGGTACATACTTCCAGTTCTGATTCTAGCTCAATACAATGACCTGGAAGTATCTGCAGGCACATTGCATTTTCTAAAAAATCACCGTATTTGTTACACATAAACCCCACACAAGAAACCTGTACAAGAGCCAGCAGCATGAAATCCATGACCCAAAGCTTTGCACCCACCATTTTTTGATGACAATTCAGCAGCAGATTTCCATGCGCTGGGTGGTGGTACAATGGGCATACAGCCCTACACTCACTTGGGCTGCTCCTTGTCCCCCACTCTCGGAGTGGGTCCAGGGACTTATAACATGTAAATGCTCCACCCCTGGCAGTGTTCAAGGCCAGGTTGGACAGAGCCTTGGGCAGCACAGTCTCGGGTGAGGTGTCCCTGCCCATGGCAGAGGGTTTGGAACTAGATGATATGAAGGTCCTTTCCAACCCAAACCATTCTATGATCCTGAGAAATGCCAGGAATTTCCATTCAGAACAAGTCACATGGAAACATGGACTTTAAACAAAACAACACACTAAAACAAACTGGAAGTCCAACAAGAGTCAATGCAAGCTGTCTTCTCCACCAGCCCTTCAAAAATCAAATACTTCATCTATGTATTTCTCTAAGTCTTCAGATTCATCCCAAAAAAGGCTTCTGACTGCTCCACACCCCTATATGAACTGTTCAACCTTTTTAACTCGCCCTTGTAAAATTAAAATGGGGAGGAAGGGATGTCAGGGGGCCCAATGGGTTGGATGATCTGCTTCCTTTGGAAAGGGAATTGAATGTTTGCGGTTATCTTCTCAAGAGAAAACTATCAGGTCTTATCTCTTCCAGGGCATCTGAAAGCAAAGCTAGTGCCTACTCTCACCTGAGACACGAAACAAACACAGCAACACAGATCTCTCTGCTCTTCCAACAGCTTTTACTACCCAAACTGTTAGATCTTGTCTGCTAACAAAATGCTTGCTTTGATGTAGAGACAGCAGAGGAACGTTCAGAGCTGCTGACATCCTGAACAGGATTCACAGCTCCCTGTCTCCATTGCTGCTAGCACAGCGCTGCCTTCCCACAGGCCCTTCCAACCTACCAGATTTCAGTTGTTTCCTTCCTTTCCAGTCTTCGCTCATGGATGGACTCCAACAGCAGCACAGCTAACTTGAGAGGAAAGCAGCTTCCAGCCTTGCCCTCAAGACAAACCGTTTTCCAAGAAAAAAAACTAGTCAAATTTTGGAACAAAACACAAAGAACTTCAGCATACGGTGCACTTGTGCTTGAGGAGTCTGAATGAACGAAGCCTGGGAGGAATTAGTAGTTTTAAGGGCAGTAACTACAGAAACTCACTTTCAAGGGTCCAAGTCTGTCTGTTACTGACACTGCCATTCAATAAAAACTGCAATTTAGTATATTCCAAGAGGCAACATCCAAATCCAAGACACTGATTCTGCATGGCAGCAATACACTAAGTATGCTCATTGTTAGACATAACCTCACTAATATGAGTATTTATACTTAATTCACCTACAGCCCCACGGGTGCTTCCACTTAGGGAGCACAATGCTACGCAAGCCCAGGTCAGCCAGGGCTCTGTAGGGTTACTGGCCAGTCACTTCTTGAAACCCCTACATAGGAAAACATTTGTCCTAAACAAACTGTCAGCAGGACATCTCACTGATGTAAGGCTGGGAGAGGGCTCAGAGCTGCACAGCCGCTTCCTGCACCAGCAGACATGCACCTCCGTGACCTGCAATACATCATGCATGCTACATCCAACAGCACTTGCACCAGCTTCTATAAATACCTCCACTATGAAGCCTGGCTCCAGTAGGTTAGGCTTCAAGTGCAAGAAACTCCAACCAGATTAAGATCAGCTCCCTCAGGCTGGAAACTCCCAGCAGTGAAGCTTTGGATGCCCCATCCCTGGCAGTGTTCAAGGCCAGGTTGGACACAGGGGCTTGGAGCAAGCTGCTCCAGTGGAAGGGGTCCCTGCCCGTGGCAGGGGTTGGAACTGGATGAGCTTTGAGGTCCATTCAACCCAAACCATTCTGTGATTTTACGACTGAGATACCATGACATAAGCAAGTGGAGACCATGCCCAAGCATTTGTCAGAAGGAAATGGTGATGCTGCCTTGGGACATGAATTGAGGCACCTGGAGCCATTCCTGATGTAAAACAAGCATAAATTAAGCAAAAGGATGTGCCAGGTCCTTTTTTCATTATGAAACAGCAGAGCAAGAGTTACAAAATACACTGTAGGGAGGGGAGCTGGGGAGGGGTTTGGGGGAGGGGGGTGTTCCTGTTTGTTTGGGGTTTTTTCATTTTAGGAGCCTGTCCTCAGACTAAAAGCAAGGGAAAAAAAAATAAATATCTGCCCTTGATGCCTTTGCTCAAGGTCAATGGAAAGGATTCAGTTTCTTTGGATAAAGCAACAAGTATGTTTCCATCATCCCTCTAGCCACCCATGCCAGAAAAGTGGCAATGTCAATCACAGCCCGCATCCCACCAGCTCTGATAAACACCTCCAGCCCAGCCGTCAAGAGCCCTGCAGCCATGGATCAGGAAGAAGAGCAGGAACCAGAGGACTTGAGGGGGCTTTTTCTATTTTAAGGGATAATTATTTTTGGGGAGCAACCCACTCTGTCCACCTTAGTGTATTGGGTTTTCTAATTGTGAAGACCAAAAGAGATCACAAGGAGATCCTGCTGAAAGCAATAAACGGCACTGGGAGTTAGGAATCGCTGTCCTGATGTCCCTCGGGAAGGATGATGAAAGTCCTCAGCCACTAAGCCAGGAGCACCTCCTGACACAGCAGTTCTGTATTTCTAAGTCTAACTGCTGAGGACTCTCCAACAGAACAGGGGTTCATGGAGCAGTGCCTCACCGATGTCTCACATGGGATGAGCAGAGCAAATCTGGTCTCATTTAAGCAAGTTCTTCCCCAAGACATCAACAGAAACGAGGGAAGTGTCCGACTCCTCGTGTCCAGGTCTCCCTCTCTTGCCCCTCACTTTTCTCCCACGGGCTGTCTCACAGGTTTCCAGCCTTTTGCTCCTCAGGTCATTTGCCATCCTTCAGGAAGGAGCACGCTGTGAAACAAGCTTCAGTGTCCCCATTGCTGCCTTCTCCTTCCACTGCTCTCTCCCTGGCCCAGTGCTGCTCTTCCCCACACACACAGCATTTTGCTCCAGATCCCCGTGGCACAGGAAGCCTCGTTTCTGCCTATCCCCATTAACCCTGTGAAACCAAGCGGGAACCTTTTGAGGCTCGTATCACCTCCCTGGAGGACACTGCCTGGCAAAGTGCTGCTTTTCCACCAGTGGCTTTGGCACAGGTCAGTCAGGCAAAACCAATCCAATAGATAACTGTTCCTGATGCAACCCTCACATGTTTTAATTCAAGAGATAAGGACCTGCCACCCATGCCCAGTGCCCTGTCACCATCCACCCCCTCCCCTTATCGCCCAGGATCTTCCTGGCACTTCCATTTGGGACACAGTTTGCTGAATTTCCATAGCAGCATGGACCTCACCAGAGCCACACAGCAGGTCTGGCTGTCCCATCAGGTGCACACATGCTCCTGCCCTGTCTCACAGGGCAGCAGATCCTCGATGCTGCAGTGGACATACATGACCAGCACCAGGGTCTGCCCAGCACAGCTTCACCTTGGCCATGAGGACTATGCTGCTACCACAGCATAGCTTGTCTCTGAGCACAAGTACTTTGATTTTCAAGGAACTGGAGAAGGGAGAATAAAGGAAAATTCACACCACAGGCATAAAAAGGGCAAAAACCCTAAAATAACTTTAAACTTCAGTTCAAACCCTTCTTTGTGCTGAAATCCAGCAGAAACAGCCAAAGACATCAATTTCTCAGCACCAACATAACACACTTCTAAGGAGCACTCCAAGGCCTCACTAAACATACCACAGCTGCACTGTTCACATTCACAGCTTTGGGGTTCATATTTTGCTTACAAGGAAAAACAAATTAACATCTTGTGTGCGCAACAAAAGATTTATACTCTCTTCTGCAGCCTTCAATATGAATCAGTAACATGCTGTAGCAAGAAGAGCAGCATAGGAAAGAGCCCCATTTCACACTGCTGAGACATGGCAGGCAATGATCCGTGTTTCCAACAGATCTGCAGCTTTAATAGCCTGGCAGCATCAAAACTGCTCCAGAAAGATCCATAGCAATGGCACTCTTGCCAATGTTTTTATTTACCTGCCTAAACACCTGAAACACCAGGAGTGAACCTTGCTGCTGTGCTGGAAAGACAGAAGGCAGCAGGGACCAAACCTCTTCCATGCTCTCCACTGAAGGCTGAATGCAAGAATTGGTCATGGTGCTGCCACCTTCCAGAGCCCAGCAACTGCTCGAAGTGCATCCAAGAGGCCATCAGGTGGCTGCTCCCCATTTCTGTGGGTATTTTCCTATTACAGGGTCACAGAACCCCAGACTGGTTTGGGCTGAAGGGACCTTAAAGCTCATCCAGCTCCAACCCCTGCCACGGGCAGGGACCCCTGCCACTGGAGCAGCTTGCTCCAAGCCCCTGTGTCCAACCTGGCCTTGAACACTGCCAGGGATGGGGCAGCCACAGCTTCTCTGGGCACCTTTCAGATACTGGCATCAGCCAAGAGATTTTAATGGAGATACTTCACAGCCTCACCCACCGTGGGCCCCTGTGTGGGGTCCATGGCTGCCCACACTGCTGCAGGGACTATCCAGCACTCACCTCCATGGTGTCACCAAGAAACCAGAGGTTGGAACCACCCACCCCATCCCCTCAGGCTGCAGATCCCCATCACAGTGCAGATTCCAAAGCAGGAAACACTAACAAGTGTTCATTTCAAAACAATTACCATCGGGCATCCACGGTGATGCTGGAAGGTGTTTTGTTCCCTGCTCAGTCCCCATGGCAGCATCCCTAGCACAGGGCTGCACTGTCCTCTCCTGCCACCAGCAAAGCAGTTCCCATGTTTGTCCTGTACTTTCAGACACCCAGAGTCACCCAAGCTGTTTACAAAGGGTTCCCTGGTTAGCTGGTGCTCAGCTTATGGCAGCCGCACAGCCTGTCCACTCCTGCAATGGGAACACAACAAACTCCCTTAGCTAAGACCCCATTCATTACCAGCTTGCTTCATGGACGACACCTACCATCAGATCCAGGTGCCAAGATCTGGAAAACCTATTTTGCAAACCCCTCTGATGACAAACGTTCCCTCACTGAAAAAAAAAAAAAAATAGATATACTATTTATTGAGGATTTATTGGTTTGCAGCAGATCTCAACTGCCCCAACGCACACAGACTGCCTATGTGTGTCAGATCAGCCCAGCTTCAGATGGGAAACACTGCTGGGGAAGTAGCTAAAACCCTGAAGAAGTATTTACAGTCTTTTTAACTTGCCAGACGACTGGCAGTTGGCAAAGACTGACACAAAAGCAAACCATTGTCCTCGATAAATATTAATCAACCTTCTTAAGCTGCCAGGGTTCATATGAAGCCGTGTGCCTGCTCCTCCCAGTGTGAAGTCCTGTCTAAGTCAGTCTCACCTGCAAAGCCATGAACACAGTCCCACATTCAGACCCCAGCAGGCCACCGCTCCACATGGGCAGATGCTTTTCTTCACCTCTCTCCACAATTCAGTCACTGTCATCTCAAGGATTCACTGCGAAGACCTGCACATGTAACCTTAGCCCTGCCACACAGCTCTAGCTGCAAAAGAGATCTGAAATTCCTGCTTCAAACATCAAGTTTCCTAAAGATTTGTATATCCTGTGCTCACAGAAGATGTGTCAAGAATTAACACGTTTTCCAACTGTCTCAGGGGAGCAATTCCAACACGCAGGCTCGCTCTGCGCTGTGGTACTGCAGCACACATCCTCTGCAGCTCTTTCAAGACAGAAAAGCATCAGTCTGTGAAAAGCTATAGAATTATTTGGTTTGGGTTGGAAAGGACCTTAAGATCATCCAGTTCCACCCCCTGCCACAGGCAGGGATGCCTCACATGAGACTCTGTTGACCAAGGCTCTGTCCACCCTGGCCTTGAACACTGCCAGGGATGGGGCAGCCACAGCTTCTCTGGGCACCCTGGGCCAGCGCCTCAGCACCCTCACAGGGAAGAACTTCTGCCTTAGATCTAACCTGAACTTCCGCTGTTTCAGTTTGAATCCATCACCCCTTGTCCTATTGCTACGGCCAGCAAAGGGTTTACTATGCACAATATTTAGAAGCATGTCTGAACACTGGTCACAAGATATACTGGGATAAAACCCCAAAGACCCAGACAGTTTAAAAACCAGTAACAATTCTCTCTCTAGGTCCTGGAATTGCTGTAACAAATACACTTATTAAATGCAACCTAAAAACATCAAATGCCAATGGAATGAAATGCAGAGGCACAAGACTTCTACAAGTCAGGTTTTAAAGAAAAAACCAACATGCAGAGATTTGGTTTCTAAGAAAGGTCTCTCCATGCTGCAGAGGGGACTCTGAGTGGTGTCCAATTGATGCACCAATGACAGAGAACAGAAAGACAAATCCTGCAGAGCTCCCCAGATCCAGAGGCTGCTTGGCCTCAGCACTGCCTGTGGGAACAATGGCTTGGACCTCTCCATCTGCTCTCACCTCTCACGAGGAAGCAGGATCAGAGGTGACTCATGAGATGATCCAGTGCCCATGCACCTATGGTCGAGACAGAAACTGGAGGTACTCACCTGTAAGCTGATGATCACCCTTCACTGTCACATTAAAGAACTAAGAAGTCGGATCTTCTTTAAGCAGGAGTTTTATGGGGTGCAAGTGAAAGTGCTGAATCCCACCCCAGTGGTATTCCACAGAAATTCAGCAGGCAACAAATCCCCAGTGTGCCATACACAGTGGTGTAGCTGTGTGGGGATGGAGCACTGCTCTTCTAGCACAAGTAAAAGCAGAGGCATGAAGCCACATCAATGATTAGTGGTGGTTTAAGAAGTCCCAATTGAGCTCTTTCTTCACTAGCACTGTGAAAAACAGAGGCTGGCATGGAAGCAGGAATGCTATAGCTTGTCAGCTGGAAGGAAATACAAATTCCTAGTAGCAACCCTGATAACAAAAGCAGGATAATTCATAATAAAATGCATAGCTTGGAATCACAGAATGGTTTGGAAGGGACCTTAGTGACCACCCAGCTCCAACCCCTGCCATGGGCAGGAACACCTTCCAGTAGCTTCCTTAGTGCCTTTTGACAGAAGTTTAAGTGAAAACCTAAAGCAAAAGCCATTTATTCACTGACAGTCAAAGCAGCACATCACTGTTAAGAATCACCTTTTATGTTTCAATATTAACTGTAAAAATCATAAAGAAAATGAATTATTTAGATTAAACTTTAGACTGTGCTGCTTTGAACACAGAACAATCCTGTCACCATCATCAGGATCTAATCAGGATTATAAACCAACTTCAAGAGACAACACAGCTCAACAGACAAGCAAGGAAATCTGCACTGGTACCTGGCAGGCAGAAAGGAGATCAGCATACCTACTGGAAGGAGTATGAGCTTCCTCCACCTGTTAGTACAATTGCAACAGGCACTACTTAAGCACTTCTTGCCAGTTATTATAAAAAGCCTACTGGAACAGAACAGCTCTGTTGTGAAAGGCGTAACAAGTTACACTCCTTAAGACCAAAGAGATTGTTTTGTACACAGGAAGTTGGAGGTTTACATTAAATCTGCTCATTGAATCATACAATAGTTTGCCCAGGGTCACACCAGGAGCAACCCCACTTCAGACCCAGGTATGGATCTGGTGCTTGATGTAAATGGCAGATCACAGAAAAGCTCCAACTCCTTAAGCAGTGAAGACAACCCACCAAAACTCCTAACAGGCACGTATGATCTAGCAGGCTACGGTGATGCAGGTAGAGCCAAGACCAGCCCCATCCCTCTCCTCCCGTGCTGACCAAGCCAATGGAGATGGGTATTACTTTTTGCAGGACATGTACACCTGAACCAGTGCTGTCACCCCCAGACAAGCCACAAAGTCTACTAATGCCAGTTTTAAGGCTCTGAAATCATATTGAGAATACTGATTAAGGAAAATAAGCAATGCTAACCACCTGACTGGTAGAAAACATGAACATCTAAAAGAAAGGGGAAAAATTCTGATGTCATTCTGCAAGGAAAGTTCCTCTTACCCCTACAAAACCAACTCAGCTTTTTGATGAGCTTACAAGTTCACTGTCTTGCCTTAAAACTCCTTCCCATTCCTTCGGCCCAGCTCTGCAGGTGTCACCCAGGTCTCTTGTCTAGGTTGAGGGACACGCATTCACACTGTCGCAATGCTCAGCTGCACCATGCTTCTTCAAATAGGCTTTGAAATCCAAACATACTCTGAACACATTTAGGCTTTCAGAGGTGATGAATGCTGTTTGTATCTGCTCCCAGCTTTCTTTCTGATCACCTCCTCATCATGTTATCACAAGCTACCCCACCAGGCATGATTCTTTTGGGAGCTGATACAAGTTTCTTCCCATTCTTTCAAAATCCCAGCACTAGGGGCAAGTTTCTCTGCTAAAGAAACAAGCACCAGTCTCACAACAAAAATTCCCCCAATCTGCTGGATTTTGAAAGTCCTCGGAGGGAAGAAAACAAGAGCTCCACTGCTGTGCAGAGGGCAGGCGGGTCTTCAGCACGGCAGGAGCCTGAGAGTCTGCCCAGCTAATCCCCATGGCCTCATGCTGGGTAACAGAAGACTGCTGCAAAAATACCAGCCAGTAGCCCCAACAGAGATCCAGCTTCCTTCTTGACTTGCCCTCGTCCCCATTAACTCCTTCTCCCTTGGAGCTCCCAGTAAAAAGGAACACATGCACCAGTTCTGCATACAAAAATCTGCTGCCCCCACAAAACCACTAAAGGGTCTTTCTGGCTCTTACAAGGTGTCACAGAGCACCACAAATGTAAGTTTTCCACCCTCACATCCATCTGGAAGCAGCCTTGGGCCAGAGTCAATGCTGCTCAGTGTGTGCCTAAAGCCTCATCCCAGAGAAAACCAACCCGTGATGCCTTGGTTTGAGATGCCACAATTCCTCCACTACAGCAGAACTCCACTTTGGGAAGGTGGGACCTGCTTGACACTGCCCTTGTCTCAGGGATGCCTCATTCATCCCTGTCTGGGGCTGATCAAACACTGCACCAGAACATCCTGGTGGTGCTGCTGCCCTGGGAGGTCCCCATCAGAGGAAGAGGGAGCCTGGAAGTACCAGCCTGGTCCTGCTGCTCCATGCAAGGCCATCAGCAACTCCAAAGATAAAGTGAACTCCAAAGGCACCACAAAGAACCTCCCATCAGTGGGATCAGAGCATCTGTTTCCCGGAAGGGGTAGCAGAGGTTGGTTCCTTGCCTAACCCAAGGCACGCCAGGGCAGGAATACCATCACACCCTGAAACACCTCCAAGAAACAGGCATTCCAGAGAGTAGCAGCATGTGCGTTGAAGATGACACATCAACAGCTACACAACTGCCATGAAACCATCACAGTTTGGCAACTAAAGGCACATCTCCAGCTAATGACTGAAATTGTCTTCTGGACAGCAAAGAGCCCAAACTGCTTAAAAAGAGGAGCTTGATATGCTTAAGGATGAGGCAGAAAGGAGGAACTACTGGAGGCAAAATATGAAGCTTGTATGATTTGGATTATCGCTGGCTGTGGTTCTGGGCAATCTGATCTAGCTGAAGACACCCTTGCTCATTGCAGGGGGGTTGGACCAGATGACCTTAGAAGGTCCCTTCCAACCCAAACTGTTCTATGATTTCTTGGGCATCCAGCTTGCTGGTATCTGAGCACGAAGCGAGGCATTATCCTCTAAACTGCGCTCCAGCTGATCCCAGCAGTGTGAGTGTGTGTGCACAGAATTCCCTCATTCCATGTCCATTCTGGGATTATTTTTAGTTCATTTTTAAAGAGACTGCCATGGGTCTTTGTCTTCTTTGAGTGCTGACATGGACCAGAGCATACCAAATTCAGAGTCATCTAACCAACCAACATCCACGGGACCAAGGGAGCTTCTAGAACATACTGGTTACCTTGTTCCTCTGAAGCACTGGGCAAAATTATTTCCCACGATCAATTCCAAATTCTGTTCACAGTTGTTTCACTATCCAAAGTACCGGGAACAGCCTCCTCCTCCAGCACATCACAGTGGCAGCATTTGGACATTAACTATGAGGAGAAACTACTGCTGTGAGCCTGCTGTGAACACAGACCCTGCTGTCACCCATGGTGAATGGGGACAATAGACTGTCATCTCATGGACCCCTCTGGATCTAACACTGACCAAGTGGGCGCTTGTTCTGGCACGGGAGTCAATGTTCCTGCTGGGCTGTAAAGCAGCAGCAGCTTCTGCCAGTGTGGATAAAGACAACCCAACCTCACCAGAAACCAACACTGGCTGCTAAACCCGCGTGATGCCCAAAGGGACAGCAAAATTTTGACCCCACTGCTATTACACCTGCAGTTTGGTGCACCTCTCCACAGCGTGGGCCATCAACCTGTTGAGGAACATCACCACAGAGTGTCCATTGTGTTGGGTTTGGGTCTCAAAGACTCAGGACGTGCCAGCACAGGATTACTGTGAGGACATAAATGCTGGGCAGCCAGAGCTTTGCTGCCAAAGTCAGAGCATTAACCACATTTGAGAGGGAAACCCAACACAAACCTTCCCAGAAAGCTTCTATTTACTAAATGGAAATAGCATCGTGGACAAGCAGCTCCTGGCCTCAGTCCCAGGTGCTGTGAGAGCAGCAGTACCCTGGCACAAGGCAGGGTGCAGCTCAGACCTTTGGCAGCTCAGCAATGAAACAGGTTCCCTGGTGCCAGCCCAGTCATGGGCTCCCATTCAAGTCAGTCTTAGCTAAGACCCGTC
The DNA here is from genome assembly GCF_963264785.1 of Psittacula echo. Classification (NCBI taxonomy): domain Eukaryota; kingdom Metazoa; phylum Chordata; class Aves; order Psittaciformes; family Psittacidae; genus Psittacula; species Psittacula echo. The sequence continues at coordinate 11,300,541 of NC_137750.1, read as the reverse complement.
TATATTAAAGCAAATGACCAGTTCCAGAAACATTCCCTGTCTTTGCTGAAATAAACCCTGCATTCACACAGACCTCATCTACAGCCTGGTTTTGAGGGCAGGAGAAAAAAAAAAAAAAAAAGAAAATAAATAAAGGCAAGCATACTCACAAATCAGACTTGGAATTTCCAGTTCAAGTCACAGAAGATCCCAACTCACATCCCTGATGGGGAAGCCACCTGAGCCATCCTGCACAAAGCATACAGCCAGACACCATTCCTGACTCAATCTTTGCCACTTCATGCTTGCTGAAAAAGATTGTTCTCCTGTTTCCTCAGCTGCAGCCCTCATCAGCAGGGATGAAGCCACAGTAACAGGCCAGAGAGTAAGTTCTTGCTCTCAGCCCTGAGGATGCCCAGCGGTAGAGTTTAACCTGTAGGAAGAGTATGTGGCCACAGCTCTGGTGTAACCAGCTGGGAAATGAGCTCCAGGATGTTACTTCAACTCTTCTCAAAATGAAATACATATATGAGAAACATACTTGAAAATAGGCTTTGCATCTCCAGGAGAAGGCTGGATATTCAACAATGTGTGAATGTCCCCAGTGCAGCAAGAACTCCACTACCAACCTGCTGCTAAAGCAGCTCATCTCCAAATCTTTACATCAACTCCTTCCAACAGGCATCCAAGCTCATTCACAGCCCCTCTGCAGAAACCTGCACACATACTTACACCATGCAGTCACACTTTCGAGTTACAACACTTGGGCTACATCACATCATAAAGCGGAAAGCTGACCTCTGCTTTTCCCCAAGTTGGTAAAGAAACCAGCTTTAAAAAACAGACATTCCAAACATCCCTGTTTCCACATGCTGGCTGCTCCCCCTACCTCAAGGCAAAAAGTACCTTGAAGAAGTGACAGCCATTCCATGTCTATCCTCGGCTCTGGGCTGCCAGTCTTGGCCAGCCCTACATGAAGTGGTTCTGAATAACGTCCTCCTTCCTACACTCCCACCCATCCATGTTTCTGAGTGGGACAGGAGGAAAGAAGAGGACATCAAAGGTAGGGTGAGGTTTCCAGTGTTTGGCATGATACCAGGTCCTGAACTGACACTGCTCAGGAGGGGAACTGGTGTTTACAGGAAAACTCGGACATGGTCCCATCACTCCCCAGAAAGGATTTCCAAATGCAATGCTTTTATCTTAGTCCATAACCCCTCCCAGGTTAAAGCAACACAGCCATGTGTTTTTAAAGGAAACTGTTTTATCTCTGTCCACAAACCTCTTCAAAGTACAAACCCTTTGCTCTCTGCTCCAAAAGCAAAGTGATGGCTAATTCAGCACAGGGAGCCACTTCCAGAGAACTGGCTCCAAAGCAAGCCATAAAACCCTTTTTGTCCACAGAAATGAAAATAAGCCTAGAGAAAACCTGACGAAAGGAACCTCCCTTCCAGCTCAGCTCCCCACCAGCTGCCCTCCTCATGCCACAGGGCATCTCCTGAAGCACCTCAGAAAGATCAGATACATTATTCAAAACATAGCCTAATTCCTGGCGCTTGGACTCCCTGTTCGCTCCAGGCTCAGCCGTCTGCTTCCTGCAGGCCTAGCCCAGCCTCCAGTGAAGGGCAAACACAACAGCTTCGATTTGCAGAAGAGGAAATCAATTTAGCAGCTAATAAATACACAATTTGTGCAATATACATACTCTCCATCTCCCTTGATGCTCATACTGACGTTAATGGGTTGTACCCAGCTAAGCACAGCTATCGCACGTGTTCACCTGAACCGGCTGAGAGCAGAATCAAGAGGGAGATGGGAGCAGATGCCTGGCAATGTCACATTGTATTTCCTCACAAACAGTAGTAGCAGAGATCCCTCCTCAGAGGGCTCCCCAGGAGTCAAGGGCACAGTTTGGAAGATGATGCTCTGCAGCCCCACATAATGGTGCTGATGCAAATCCAGGCCAAGGCCACCTCACCCACGGGCACAAAGCTTCACAAGGACCTCAGCTCACTGCTGGGATGGTTTGGTCTCCTCAAAACTTCACACTTTGTCACATGAACTGATATAAACCCATGATACCTTGCAAAAGTCACGCTTACACCTCACACCCAGCCGTGGGGAGGCACAAACACAGCAGCTGCTTGAACTGCAGCATGTGTCCTGAAGCAACAGCCACCTAAGTGGACCAAGAAATGTACATCGTGGGTATCTTCAAGATCTAAAGCCTCCCATCAAAAAGGAATCCCAGTAAAACTGTAGATGCCCAGAAGAGATGCCTTAACCTAGCTTAACTTTTCACTCTGCTTTCTTTTTAAAACACAGCCAACCCAGAACACCACCCTGAGCACTGATGCTCAGGCTGACACAAAGCTTTGTGGGCAAGACAAAAACACCTCAAACACTGAGGCAGTTAAAGTTGTCAATTATCCCTTCCTTCCTTTATTGTCATTTCCAAATGTATTTGACTGCCACAGTTTACCAGTCTTCTTGTATATCCTCTGGTTTAAAAGCCCCCCTGTCCTCTGGGCGCTTGGAGTTTACCATATTAAATCACAATCATTAGTTCAAGTCTGTGCCACTGCAGTCTTCCCTTCAATATCAAGAAGTGTCTCAGGAAAAACACTAATCCAGTCAGAAACAGTTACTGTGAAGGCAAAACCCTGGGATTAAAGGCAGGCGGGAAGTTCATTAGCTGCAATATGGTGCTGTTAGAATTTGTCAGGTTACTGCACAGCAGAGCACAGACTTCTTACACTTGTGGGTTGTCAGTGCAGTGCAACTGGGGAAATCTGCTTGATTCCTGACAAGTGAAAATATACACACCCCCCAAAAAAACCAAAAAGCACAGAAAAACCGGAGCCAAATGACCAAACCAAGCTCGCTGTCCAAACCACTGATGGATGAAGGCAACCCAAACTTCACCAGCTCAGCTGCCATGGAGCAATCAACACCGGCTGCTAAACCCACATGATCCACAACGGGACAGCAAGATTTTGACCCCACTGCTATTACACCTGCAGTTTGGTGCATTGCTCCACAGTGTGGGCAATCAACCAGTTGAGGAACATCGTCACAGAATGTTCGCTGTGTTGGGCTTGGGTCTCAAAGATTCAGGACATGCCAGCACAGGATTACTGAGAGGACATAAATGCTGGGCAGTCAGAGCTTTGCTGCCAAAGTCAGAGGATTAGCCACATTTGAGAGGGAAACGCTGCACCCAGGAAGGACAGTGCTAGGGAGGCCGCAGGAACAGTTCTGGCAGCAGCAGCTCCTCAGTGAGTCAGGAGCATCAGGCTGTCGGCTGGACATCACACACACGTTTGCCCTGCCAGCAGCACCAGGATAACAGAATCAGCCAGGTCAGAAAAGACCTTCAAGATCATCAAGTTCTCCCCTTTACCCCAGTATTGCTAAGCCCACCACTAACCACGTCAGCTATGAGCACTGCCTGGCTTTCAACGCTATATCAGCACCCAACAGACCTTGCGATGGGACCTGCTTTCCAGCGACAGCAACCAACTCTCACAGCTTACTGGGCATGGGATTTGGGATCAGCACACACCCAGTGTCACACCATGCCTGTACAGCACAAGTGAGGGATGGAGCCAAGCCACCATGCTCTCTGCTTGCCTCTGGGAAGGTGGGATTCCTCCCTCCTCCCACCCCCTGCAGCATCATCCTGCCTCTCAGGGGAGCTCTCAAAATGGGACCAGTCACCAGGCAAAGGGACCAGCACGGCCCCAGCAAGAGAAGTGCCCTGGCTGAGAAGCTCTATATGTTAAAGATGCACATATGTGAAAGGTACATCCACACCAGCACCTGCAGTCAATACAAAGCTTGTAACACAGGAATACCCTCTCAAGGGGCTGCCATACATGGTGCCTCCTGCAGTGGCACTTCCCCAAGCTGCTTACATATAGTTTCTATACCCTCAGGTAAAAATCAAAGAGGGCTTCAAGGCTGCACAAATCCCTCCTGCAACCCCATCCCAGAAGAACAAGATGAAACACACCCTTCCCTGCAGTTACATGCTTTATGGACAATGACTTAACCCCGAGGCACCTTCAAAATAACATAGGGCACTTTGCTCCTGATAATCAACTATTCTGATCTTTTAACATCCATCTTAAACATTCAAGTCCATTGCCTACTGAGGGGTAAGCCTCACAGCTTTTGTTTCAGATACCCCCAAACAGAAGTGCCATCACCACCTACAAGTGGCATATACATATGGAGGGATGCATTAGCTATTCCACTGCCAAAGCCTAGCAGAGACACAATATTCAAGTTATCTCCTAGCTGAACTGAAGAAACAGAGGTGAAGTGTCTCTCACTAGGGATTTACCATGAATTAACTACAGCACATTAATTAATCCAGCTACAACAACAGACCTTTTTAAAAGGAAGAAATCTTTCAGTGCTGGACAGGCACTGCACCATCATTCACCCACTGTTCACACCTTTCTTCGGCAATCAGACAAGCCTGAGACACATAAAGGGATCTGAGGATGCAGAAGACAAACCAAAGCCCTCTGCAGGGAATGCCTGCAGACTTCAATAATACAGAATCATAGAATGGCTTAGGTTGGAAGCTCATCCAGTTCCAACCCCTGCCACGGGCAGGGACACCTTCCACTGGAGCAGCTTGCTCCAAGCCCCTGTGTCCAACCTGGCCTTGAACACTGCCAGGGATGAGGCAGCCACAGCTTCTCTGGGCACCCTGGGCCAGTGCCTCAGCACCCTCACAGAGAAGAGCTTCTGCCTTAGATCCAACCTGAACTTCCCGTTTCAGTCTGAACTCATCACCCCTTGTTCTATCGCTCCGGTTCCTGATGAAGAGTCCCCCTCTGCATTCTTATATACCCTTTCAGACACTGGAAGCTGCCCTGAGGTCTCCATGCAGCTTCTCTTCTCCAGGCCGAACAGCCCCAGTGTTCTCAACCTGTCTTCATAGAGGAGGTGCTCCAGCCCCTTATCATCCTTGTGATATGGTGCAGGATTTGCTTTACTGAAGAACTTGGCCAAGTGAGCAGCACAGTGACTGCACCTGGTAACAGGCACCAATCAAACTGATACATATAAAACAAACCAAATCAACTTATTAATGCAGGAACTACTGGACCTATTGACTTAAAGGCACAGCTTCCCCTGAATTGGCGTCTTTATAGGGACTGGCTTTCTCATTGTAAAAGATGTTACAGACCGACCATAGATGATGAGGATCAACACAGGAATCCCCAAAGCATTTGTTCATACAACACAGTCCATTGCAAACAAGGTACATAAGATCTGGGAACATAACCAGCACCTTGGGAAAGCTAGTCCAGATCAGTGCACTCCAGCCTTTGAGGGGATGCCAGAAGCACCCAATCCATTCAGGGATTTTTGTACCTTCTTTATAAACATCACTTCAATGAAACTTGGTTGGACATCTGCAGGGCAGAGCAGTGCACAAACACTCCACACAGCTTCTTGCTTTCATGCAGTTTTTCTTTCCAGCCCCCTCCCATCAGGAAGCGGATCTCCAGTTTTACTTTCAACACACAAACTCTTACCAAACCTACATCCAACAGATCTGACTGCAAAGGCAGCAATCACATCCCAGCCATATGATGCTAACAAGGTGTTTATGTTCATTTGATATATGCAGAGCTTGCTGTGGTTACACAAGACTCCTGTAGGTAACGCTTCACTGAATACATACCTATGAATAGACAGGACATGGGGTGACGGGTTTAACTGAAAGAGAAGATTCAGGATGGACGCAAGGAAGAAACTCTTTACAACGAGGGTGCTAAAACACTGGCACCGGTTGCTCGAAGAGGTGGTGGATGCACCACCCCCAGAGATGTTCGAGGCCAAGCTGGATGTGGTTCTGGGCAACCTGACCTAGTTGAAGATGTCCCTGATCACTGCAGGGAGGCTGGACTAGATGAGGTTTGAAGGTCCCTTCCAACCCAAACTATACAGTGATTCTATATTAAGAATGTCAATTGATTATAACTAAATCAAAATAGACAGTTGAAGTGCAAAACCATATAACTACAGTCCTACATGCTTAAGCGGACACCAAGACTCAAACACAGAGCAGATATGGTCACCCATATCCCTGCACAGCCACCATATAGGAATAAACTGGTCAGCATGAACAAACTGAAATACACTGCTTTGCTCATCACACAACTATCTTTACTTTCCATTATAAATGCAAACACGTCCAAGTGGCCATGCAGCCATCAACGTGACAGACCTGGCAGTGTCAGCTTGCACCAGCGCACGGTGACACGGCCACTGTTGTGAAGTCACTTTCTGGCTGTACCCAACCAGTGCCCACCTTCTGGAGAAACAACTCGCTTTGCCTGCATTCGAGCAAGAGCAGGTCATTAATAGAGCGGCAGACAGTGCTTATTTTACCAGCTACTGAGGACAACGATTAATTAATTCTCCCCTCTCATCCCTCCTTTTCTTTTCTCATTCTTCCATGTCTTACGTGTTTTCTTATCTACATCATATGTCCCATTTTACTTGGCCATTCATACACTGGTTCATACCCCATCTGCTGCTCGCTTACTGCTCCCTTTGCTTCACAACCTTTCCACCTCCCCACTGCCTCCTCATTTCTAAATCCCCTCTTTGAGGTTCCCTGAGCAAACTGCCACATTTACTTGGGCTCTTACTTTCTCCATCTGTTTTGCCCCTCTGCTCACAGAGGCAAGTCCACAAACCAGCCTTTCGATAGTGTCCACACTGTGCCCCAGCACATCCAACATCTCAGCATCAAGGCATCAACATTTCGTTCCTCTCCTCCTGCTGGACCTGGATCAAGGAACACCTTCAACAGTGGGGAGAAGAGCTCCTCCAGCCACTCCTTGCACCCACAAAGGCAGCAACACAAAGAGGAGGAGGATACACAAGTCACAGTATCTCTTACTGAACCCTGTACTAGCCACAGTGATGCCCACAAATGGTTTCAAGTAATATCCTGCCTTTTACAGTGATGGCTGAAGTAACTATGATTACCCCAAAGACACGGCATGGATTACACCCTGACACCAAATTCATCTGATCGCAACGACTCACAAAGGCCACCACAGTGTTTGCCAATTCTGTCCTCTGCCCAACACGAACAATTCTTGACCTCTCAAAGAGCCTCCCAGCACCTCTTTTCCACCTGGCAGAGAAAGGAACAGAGCAGAAGTTGCTCATACATAGGCAGAAACACACCTCCCACCTCCAGTAAGTCACCAATGCACAAATGGCATCCAATGGCAAGAGCATCTCTTGACACAATCAGAGATCCTTTGGGCAACTCTCCCCTCAGGTTCCTTGTCATATCCACTGAGGACTCTCTACACAGATATGGACCTTCTCTGATTTTTGCTGAAAACAGAAAGGTATGTGGCTGGAGTAGGGTAGAGAGGGCAAAGACCTCAATGCAGGGAGCAGACAGGACCACACACTCGAACGGAACCTGGAATCCCAAATTCCAGCTGAACGGGATGGGAATTCTCACCCCAATAAATCTGAACCATCATGTACACTCTGAAAGACACCTACAGTAATACGCTTTGCTTCAGAAAGACACCAGAGCACAGCAAGCAGCAAGTACCTCACCAAGTGATCTTACCCCTCTACTCTGCTCTCGTGAGACCCCACTTGCAGCACTGTACACAGTTCTGGTGTGCTCAGCATAAGAAGGACATGGAGTTGTTGGAGCAAGTCCAGGGGAGGCCACGAGGATGATCAGGGGCTGGAGCACCTCCTGTATGGAGCCAGGTAGAGAACACTGGGGCTGCTCAGCCTGGAGAACAGAAGCTGCGTGGAGACCTCAGAGCAGCTTCCAGTATCTGAAGGGGCTTACAAGGATGCTGGAGAGGGACCTTCATCAGGGACTGTAGTGACAGGACAAAAGGTGATGGTTTCAAACTTAAACACAGGAAGTTCAGGTTAGATATAACGCAAAAGTTCTTCCCTGTGAGGGTGGTGAGGCGCTGGCACAGGGTGCGCAGAGAAGCGGTAAATTCTCCATCCCTAGCAGAATTCAAGGCCAAGATGGACAGTCTTGGGTGACATGGTCTAGTGTGAGGCATCTCTGCTCATGGCAGGGGAGTTGGAACTGGGTGATCTTAAGGTCCTTTCCAACTCAAACCATTCTACGATTCTATGAAGTCCCAGCTGTCTCCAGTCTTCCTGAATGCTGGACGCAGGAGCTGAATCTATAAAGGCCAGTTAAAAGCGGTTCCAGCTCCTGCTTGGCACGAGAGGTAGGATGAGTGACTCCACAGGTTGCAATTACAATCGAAATTCTTCCTATGTCATGGAATTCATTACATGTCTGCATTCCACATCAGCATCCTTCAAACAATGGCAGCAGTAAAGACAATCATTAATTTTGGCTATGAGAGAAATGCAAACCTGCTCCAATCACAGTTTGGGTGTTGGTTTCTTTTAAATCACTGTCCAAGTGGAATATCCTACTTCCCACAGAACCTCCTTTTTCTCCACAAAACACCCAGGAGGCTACACATGCAGGACTGCTCCAGCATTACAGGTAACTAAGGACAACAGTTCTTCACAGCAGCAGGCCCCAGCACCCAGAAAACAAACAGGAATTTCAAAGATCATAAACCAGAACCTATTTCCAACCCTGAGAACTGAAGCTCTGTGCTGTCACTAAGCTGGTGACCCTGCCTTGAACATGGCACCATCAACCAGGCCAGGGGACGTTTGGGAAGAAAGTAAGGTCCCAGGTTCATGGGCATGAACGGCTGGTGCAGTTAGCCACGAGAAGACATGATCATGAAACTGAGGCATGCAGAACACTAAGGGTGAGAAGACCTGAAGCAACCCCTTGCTTGACCACAAGGCTTGAGGACTACAGCCACACAGGAAGCTCAGTGTGAGGACAGCGAGGTGGCCCTTCGTCTCAGCACTGTCACCTGGAGGGGCATCAAAAACGCTGCAGGATATCAAATTTAAAACAAAACAGGGTGGCCTGTCGAGACCTCCTTGATGTGCTGCCCTAGCTCCAGACATCAGCATGGTAAGCCTCAATTTTCATGAAGGCTTCTCCCCTGTACCACCACCTCTAGCTTCCTCTCTTCTCTCAGCCCCTGCCAAAACTCTCCAACAGCAGATACCCCTTATGAAACCACTGCCCTTGTACTGAGACAGAAATCCCAGCGAGAAGCTCTCACCTCAGCCTGCCCAAGCACACGCTCTCGGGGCATTCTCCAGAAGCAATGGCTGGCTGTCCAGAGGAGCACTGCCTTAGCCCCTCGTGGTGGGCACAGGCTGAAGCTGCAGGAGACAGCCCACCCTCTCCCTGTCCCATCACCTCCCCTGCAGCAGCAGTTGCACAAGCCAGGTCAGAGACTGCTTCTGGTTGAAAATTAATGGAGCAAAACTTTAGGTGTTTTTTTTTTTCTGATTACTTGTTTCCAGCTTAATGACTTCCCCACTCCATCTCAGCCAATTCAACCCAGACTGACACAGCCCTACCTACTTTCCTCCCCATCCCGCAATGCATTCCCTCACCTCCCTCATCCCACCTCCTGCCCGACCCCACCACAAGCAAGCACTGGGCATCTGAGCTGTGGAACACCCACAACTCTGTGGTGGGTTTGCTCTGCACCAGCTCAGCTTGACCTGGCCTCAGCAGGGAGCCAGCAGCACACATGCTGGGAGCAAGGCCATGGCACCTCCGTGAGCAGCTTTGCACAGAGATTATATGGCAGCAGAGGGATTGTGGCAGAGGACTTTCCTCCTGGGATGGAGCTTCTTGCTGCTCCAGAACTTCCTTCACCAACCTGCTGCTCCCAAGCCCACGCAGATCCTACACTCAGCTTCTCCCATGGCATCTGAACAAAAACCACCCCAACACCAGCTTCCACCACAAACACCTGGATATCACCAACCTGGATATCACCAACCTGGCCCTCCTGCCCTGAATTCGTATTTAAATAGGCACTTTAAACCAACAACTGCCCTTCCTCCACCCACCCAGGGATGCAGATGCTACACCATCACAAGCTTACCGGAGCATCACCAGCTCTGGAGTCAGGGTGCAAACCCAACTCTCAGCCCTGAGGATATGCAGGATTCAGGGGAACATCTCACAGACAGGAAAAACAGAGGTCAGGTGAAAATACAAGGAGCTACACAGAGGATTGTAAGTGCACTGCAGCGAGGCAATGGCTTGTTTTACCACAACAACTCTAACATACCGTGGTCAAGTGTCTACTCCATGCACTTAATTTACAAGGTTTGGGATTCAGGTTTTCCAAAGCTGTGAACACAAGATCCCATCACCTTCCCCAGGCCCAGCAGGTACCTGCTCCTCCATCCAGCAAGCACAAGAGCTTCACATAAGGGATGCTGCAACCAGCAAAAACACACCTTTTTATTCCAAGTACACCAAACTCTTCAGTTGGTACCATCACTTCTCTGCCCAAACAGGTGCCATCAGTCTTGGTGCCTTCTGTTCTAGCAGAACTACAGCAAACAACTGTGACCAATGTTGTCTGCTGCGAGTGCAACCTTTCCTTCTATTAAAAAAGAAAGAAAGTTCCCCAAACAGGGCAAACAGCTCGAGTATTACCATCCCTGTACTAAATCAATGAAAAATAAATAAAACCCCAGCACTGCATCACCTCGGCCCTAACAAAGCCTAAAATGTTGCTCAAGCAGAGAGGATTTTCCAATAGTCAAAAGCAAAACTCAAAGATGTTTGCTATAGCCTTTCTGAAAAATAAATATCCACCGGTTTTGCAAGACGGCTCCAGCATCAACAAGTGCAGGCGGGAAACTGGCAACACGACCCTGCTTTCACTGTAAATTTCCATCACAAGGAAACCAAACTGAAGCCGAAGTTCACTGCTGAACTGCTCTTACCACACACCTGCCTTAGGAAGCACAGGTAAGCGCAGGGACCAGGGACACAGCGCCGGGGCTGAGCCATCCTGCCGCCGACCGAAGAGCCACAAACCCTGGCCCGAGCCCGGCCACAGCACCACGGGGCTCCCGGCGAGGGGACGGGGCCTGCGCGGGTCACCCCGAGGAGGCCGCAAAACCGTCCCCGGCTGGAGGAAGCCAGAGCCGCGTCCCGCTGGCCTTTGTCCCGCCCCGCTGCCCCCTCCTGCCGCCCGGGGCAGCGGGCCCCGGCCACGGGCAGCGGTTCGGGGCCGGTCCACCCCTCAGCAGCCCCAGACGCGGAGCCGGGGCCGCCCTTCCTCCCGGGAAGCCGCCGACCGAGGCCGGGCGCGGGGGGAGGCGGCAGCCGCAGGGAGCGGCGGGGCAGGCCCAGAGGGGAGCCTGCCGGGGCCGGGCCGATCCTCACACACACCCCCGGGGCACCTCAGCGCCGCGGGCAGCGCCGCTCCGGACGGAGGCACGGCCGCGCCCGAAGGGGTCCCCAGAGCCACGGCCCGCCCAGGCCGGGGCCCAGCGGCCCACCCTCCATCCCCGCCCGGGGCAGCGCCCGCCCGGCGGCTCCGCTCTCGGCCCAGGCAGAGCGAGACCTGCGGGAGACATCGCGCTCCACGGGCCCAGCCCGGCCCGCCGAGGCCTAGATACGGGGCGCGCCGCCCGGCCCGGAAGCGGCGGCCGGGCCGCGGCCTAGCGCGGGGCTGCTTACCCTGCATGCTGCTGGCGGCGGCGTGCGCCTGCGGCCCGCCCGGGCCCGGCCCGCTCCCGCCGCCGGCGCCGGAGCCGCTGCTGGGGCTGGGAGTCGCCATTGTGTGCGCGGAGAGGGAGCAGCGCGGCGGCTGCAATGCAGCAGGGACCCTCCCAGGCAGGACACCTAGAGCCCCGCCGCCGTATAGCAGCCGCCGCCGCCGCAGCCGCCCCGTCCGCCCCCGGGCTGGGGCCGCTGCTTAACCCCTCCCAGGCGGGGCGACCGCAGCCCCGGCGCCTTGCGGCAGCCGCTGCGGCGGGGCGGGAGCGGAGCTGCCTCCCTCCGGCCCCGGGAGCTGCGTGTCCCGGGTGGCTCCCGCTCCCCCCGGCCGGAGCGGCATCGCCCGCTCGCTTCGCCCTCAGCCCCCTCCGGGAGCGCTGCACCGTGAGGGCCCCACCGCCGCGGCGTGTCCCACACGTTCGGCCCCGGCGGCCCCTCGAGGGCAGGGGCTGCGCCCAGGAGTTTTACCGGATTTCTCATCTTCACCTATGGCTTTTCCTCTCGCACAAGGAGATACTTCTGTGCAAATTTCCCGTGTCTTCCTGGAGACCTCTTCCCTGGCCACTACACGGCATAACTGCACCCTGTGTTTGCCAACATATCCAGGGCATCATCCCTTTTCTGCCACCATCTCTGCATTTTCTTTCCTCCCTTTGCTGCTGCTCTTCATTCTAGAACATTGTTTCTGATCCTACCCCTAACTCCAGACAGCTGACAAACTTGCAGCCTTTAGTGCTAGGGACAGCACATGCCAGGAATCAGAGCAGTGAAATGGATCCCACAGAGACCAGCCTCTCTCTCCAACTGCTGCATTAACTTGGGGAAGTCCCTTCACCTGCAGAAGCCCTCATTTCCTCACCTGTGTGACAGAAATAACACTGACCTCCTTTATGATTGAGACCCACTGAGGGAAGAGCTGGACGCCCAAGCGCTAGGCAGACTTTCCCTGTTCCTCTGCTATCCGGGCTTCTCTGGGCTTCTCGTGAAGGTGGTGATAGAGCAGAGTTCTCGACATGCACTGGATGTGCCTCCAGAAGCTGCCAACCATTACCCTTTGTGCAAGTGCAAATGCAATAGGGAAAAAGAGGTCAGGGCAGGAGCTGCCTCCCCTTCTGGCCTTCCTTTTTATTTCTTTCTACCCCACCTCAGCTCATATTTAGACCTTAGCCTCATGCTGAGGCCTCTTTCATCTTGTGCTTTGAGCCTGGGAATGCATCTTCTCCCATCCTAGAGTCTTCTGGTTTCCCTGCTCAGCTGCCCATGGGGTCCAGAGGATGGGCTGACACCCAAGAGGAGCCCAGCCTTCTGCCTGAGCCCTGTTCTCCTGTGAAAACCTCACACTCTGCAGAGCTCTCCTTTGTCAGGAGGTGGGAGAAGGAGGCAGACCCGGTCCTGACCATCTCCCTCTTTCTGCTCTATCCTCCCAACTCCTGCTAGTCCAGCAAAGCCTTCTTCCTCCCTGCCAGGGACGCAGCTTTCCTTTGCCTCGGGCAACACCATCACTTCCTCATGTGGTCAGGCCAAAATCCCAGTAACCTATATGCTATGCTTGAACTTAGGCTGCTACCCTAAGCCAGGCTCCTACTCTGGCCTGTGCTCTCTCTGGGGACGTTGCTGACTCTTTCCAAGCTGCATACAGTCTGTCCCCTCCATTGCTTTGGTTGGAGAGGAACTGAAGCACTTGTACCCAGAGCTTCCCACAAGAGCAGTCCTTCCTTAATGTGGTTTGTGTGGGCACCGTGGGGAGTAACCATCAGTGCCAGTGCCTGGAACCAGCCACAGACCCCACAGCACACAAGTACATGCACATATATCAAGGTGAAGGTGTGCCCTTATCCTCTTGTCTCATATTCTCATCTGGGACACATCACCACCTAGCTCAAAGCCAGATTCCCAACCCTGTATCTTTACCTACCTAATGCCAGGGAGCACCAGGGGTGGCAGCTCTGCAAGGAGGGAGTCACAGGAGTGGAGCATAGCACAGTGGCAGTGGCCTCAGCAGCAAGGCGAGCAGGGCAGGCCCCATGGCTGTAACCAGGCAAGCTTACTGCAACGAGGCAGGTCTGAGGTTAAGTCGGGTGCCCAGGTCAGGGTCTGGCTCATGCGTCAGGCACAGCAGCAGCAGAGCTGTAATGTAGCTTAAGCAGGAGACAAAGGAAAAGCTTTGGCTGAAAGAAGCTCCAAGAGACAGAGGGAAGGGTGGTTCTTACCCACACCCCTCACACTTCTCCCAGCTGTTTTCCAAAGCGCTCCAAAGCCACCTGGCTCTTCCCAGCAAACTGGCCTTAAATGCTGGGTTGAACTCCTGGGGAGGGGAGTACAGCTCAGGGCCTGACACAAAGCATATTCCCTCCCCCCCCACCGCATTCCACAATTTTCCTTTCTCTTCTGCCTTATGCAAGAGCGCAGGTCCAAAGCTGGCACCTTGAGGCTGTGGCACAGAAACCCAGTGTCTGCTGGCAAACAGTGGCAGCAGCTGGCTTCCCCCTCTGCTTTGTGCCACCTGCATGTGGTTTGCTTACAATTAGGTAAAATCATACTGTTAAGCCTTACCCTCCCCCCAAAAAAACCACCCAGAGCTTGGTATCAGCAATACCTGTCCTGACAGAGGTTTGTGAAACCAGTTCTGAAATACCTCCAGTGCTGGAGATTGCGCCATCCCCAGCAATCTGTTCTGGCACACTTCTAGCCTAATGTTACCTGAAAGCCTAACTTAGGTTTGTCTGAGCTGAAATCTTTCATGGCCTATTTGCTATGGCTATGGCCTTCTTTCAAAGACCTCTTATACCCTTGATAACTGTAATGCTTCCCCTCCTCACTCTGACTTCCTCCTCTACTCAGTTGTTGTCAGCTCAATTCTTTCAGCCTTTCCTTGTTACTGTGCCTCCCAACATCCTCACTGACCTCCTTTGACTTTGTTTTCTGTTCAGCTGCATTTTGATGTGCACATTACTAGCTAGGCACATTACTTCAGCTTGTCTTGGAGGCTACTCCTGGCTCATACGCTCCAGGGTGGTGTTTGCCTTTTCTATTGCTGGTGTTCAGTTTGCTCTCCATTGGAGTCCTTTTCAAAAGCTGCAGCCACCCAGTTCCCTTACTTGTGTCACTGTTCATAAAGGTAATGCTTGAAGTTGTACCTGTTGCATTTTACCCTATAAGTTTCAGGTCATTTCTCACATTTGTCAGCTAATGATGTGTTCTGTTGTCTTTGCTGTCCTTCACAGCCTGCAGTAATGTGCAGGTTTAATAAGGCACTCAGAGATGCTAATTATCCAGGCTGGTAACTGAAGGAATTAAAAACATCTGGCATCAGAATGGACACCTGCAAAAATCCCTTCCATATGCCCTTCCATCTTGATAGCCACTGATAATTAGAACCTGAGGTACCATTACCTCAGTTTCGCACTTCCCATTCTTATCTTCTCAAGAGGGGGTCAGGACATCCAATGTTAAATCCCTACCTCAAGCCACCATACATGACATCTGCCACTTCTCACTTGATGCCTAAGAATTTGTGCCATGCCAGGACACCAGGCTGGTTTGTTCTTGATGGGATCACAGTGTGTGTTGTCCATCCCCTTGTTCTACTCTAGGTGCATACAAATGCCTTGTTTAATGAGTCTTGCTAGAATGTTCCTGGGAATTGAGGTGGACTTCAAATTAGGATTAAAGAAGCATCTGACAAAGCATAAACAATATAATTTGGGTGAGCTCTATAAAACCAATAAGGTAGGAGGAAGGTTGCTACTATATGATTATAATAAGGACAAGAAGGAGGTCGATCTACTGAACCCTTTAGCCTCCAATCCCCTGAAGTTAGTAAATGAGTGAATGTGGGGCTATTCCCCTTCTCAGTAAGGTGGGCTCCTTTGTGCCCTGCTCATGGCACCTAGCCCATCAGTTAAGGCAACTAAACCCAAAGCCCTTTAGGCAGTATCAACTGTGCATACATATGCACATGCATATCAACATGCACTTATCTCCAGCTACTTCTCTGTGAACTGTAGTTCAGAGTCCTGGAGCCAAGAACACACCAAAGCCCCTGAGCCCTTCACCTGTCCACCTGGAGCCTCTTACCCAGTTTGGATCTCATCAAAACACATCTGTGGCCATTCATGGCAGCCTCACTGGTGTCCACAGGGATGGAGCAGGCCACTGGGATGGGTGACTATGTCAATGCCTCAGTATCATCTCTGGTGCAGGCTCTTGGGAAAGAGCCTGCCTCTCCTGATATCACAGCTTGGCTGCTGGATCCATAGAATGGGATGGGTTGGTCGAGACCTTAAAGCTCATCCAGCTACAACCCCTGCCACGGGCAGGGACCCCTTCCACTAGAGCAGCTTGCTCCAAGCCCCTGTGTCCAACCTGGCCTTGAGCACTGCCAGGGATGGGGCAGCCACAGCTTCTCTGGGCACCCTGTGCCAGCGCCTCAGCACCCTCACAGGGAAGAGCTTCTGCCTTAGATCCAACCTGAACTTCCCCTGTTTCAGTTTGAACCCATCATCCCTTGTCCTGTTGCTGCAGTCCCTGATGAAGAGTCCCTCTCCAGCAGCACTCTCCCTCTGCAGCACTCTTATGGGAAACCTCTGTCCTTTAGAGCTGAGCTGAAGCTAAGCTCGGGTTTCAGTGGGCTACGTAGCAGCTCTAGAGAGGCGTAAGGAGGGAAAGTGTTTTATCTAATAGTGAGGAATTGATTTTAGAGCAGCTCAAATCTACTCAGGGCTACTGAATGTTCTCGGCCTCCCTCTTATGGGCGAAAGCAGCATTGCTGGAGGCTTGCTTCAGTCTCCCGGATCCACAGAAGGGGCTGGTTATAGGAGTTGCTCATGGAAGCTAGTAAAGCTTTAAAGTGAATAACCTCGACCTTTTTTTGCACACCTAACACTAAAAATCCTTTATATTTCTAAAAGACACTACAGCCAGATTGCTTTTGAATGAAAGCAGCAAAGAACAAGACAGATCCAGACACCATGCTTGGTAAATCAACCTTGTCCTGTCCTGCCCTTTCTCACTCTTGTGTCACTGAACCCTGCTCGCTCGCAGGGCTGCCAAACCCTCCACATCCGTCCCAAGTGCCCAGGAGAAGCTGCTTTCTGCCTGCTCAGCAGCCTCTTTCTCTCAGCATAAGACCTGTCCCACCCCTCGAGGGCTCAGGATACATCTCCACCAGTTTCTCCCAGCTGGCTCCCCTCCACCCATGACATGGCCAACAACAGCCCAGCCCAGAAACAAGGTGGGCTGTGATTCCATGACTCTATAGAAACAGCAGTAACAGGTGCTCCCCGCCCTGCAGTGTCATCACCACAGCCTGATCTGCAGCTGTACTGCTGGCCATGGCTCTTCCCAACCTCGACACAGACCTCTCTGTGCTCAGACATGCCCCAGCACCCACCAGCTCACTGGGTGACTGACAGTGCAGCTCCACAGCCATCTCAACCTCAGCCAGGCTACACCAGGGAGGACACCACAGACAACAGTGCATGGGCAATGCCTGTCCCACTGCCCTGGTGTGAGGCAAGCAGGGCAGACCCAGGGACTGCAGCCAGATCCAATTGAGAGCCCAGATCACCAGCCAGATTCATGGAGACAAGGCAAGCCTGGGATCAAGCTGGGAAGTCAACCTATGTGTTAGGATCAGGCCTGGTGAGGGTGAGCATCATCAGCCATAGCTCAGAGGTAGCTGGTGAGATCCATGGTGATATGGCAGCTCTGAGGTCAAGCTGGGAAGTCAGCCCATGGGTCACGGACTGGATCAACAGGCTCCATGGGCTGTGCTGAGTGCTCCTGTGACAGCTCAGGAGGGGCTGTAGGGCCCCCCTCAAGGGGTTTAACTTTTGCATAACCACTGGCCAGTTTTACTGTACAAGTTTCTTGGTGTGCATTCACTAAGGCAAAGATCTAATTCTCTTTCAAGCACATGAGTTATGGCAGAACCATGGCAGTGTTGCTCTGAAGGCACGGCTGGAGGTCTCCAGTTTAACAGCCCAATTGAAGCAAGATTGCCGCCACATCAGATCAGGTGAGCCATGGCTTTGTCTAGACAGTTTAGCTGGAAATCTCCAAAGATGGGGATCACAGAGCCCGGCTGGGTCAGCTACTGCGGGCTGCACCACCCTCCCGTTGAGCTGCCTAGTGAAAACCTTCCAAGCCACCATCTGCGGCCAGTGCCCCTTGATACATCAGCTGATGCCAGCAAGACAAACACGCCTCTGTGCTCTCCGCAGCTACTCCAGGGGCAGTTCCACGTTACTGCTGCGGTTTGCTTCCTCTTTGCTCACTACTGCTCAAAGTTCCCTGCTCTCCGGACCGGCCGGGGCCGCCGCCGCAGGACCCGCTCCAGGTCTTCCGCATCCTTCCTCACGGGAGACGCTGGACAGGACGGGAAGTGCCTTCTGAGAGACCGGTAACTGGAACCGAGCCGCGCTGACCCACATCGGCTGCGGCCACTCCGAGCCCGCCACCGGCTCCGCCCCGTCGCCGCGGCCCTCCCCGGTGGCCATGGCCATGGCGGGGCGGTTGTGGCGGGTCTGCAACCTCCTCATGGCCACTTTCTTCGGGCTGGCGGCCGCAGTGCAGGTGAGAGCGGGGCCGCCCGGGCGGGGGGGGTCAGGAGGCTCCGCACCGCTCCCGCGGAGCGCGGCCCCGGCCGGGTCTCAGTGCGCGCCTTCCGCTGCAGGTGAACGACCCCGACGCCGGGCTGTGGACTGTGAGTACGGGCCGCAGGCAGTGAGTACGGGACCGCCCTTCCTCTGCCCCCTTGCTTTTACCTGAAGAGCAAGCGGGCGCCGGGAAACCGGTCCCTGCTGCAGCAACGGCTGGAGTCATGGAATCATGGAATGGTTTAGGTTGAAGGGACCTTAAAGCTCATCCAGCTCCAACCCCTGCCACGGGCAGGGACACCTTCCACTGGAGCAGCTTGCTCCAAGCCCCTGTGTCCAACCTGGCCTTGAACACTGCCAGGGATGGGGCAGCCACAGCTTCTCTGGGCACCCTGTGCCAGCGCCTCAGCACCCTCACAGGGAAGAGCTTCTGCCTAAGAGCTCATCTCAGTCTCACCTCTGGCAGGTTAAAGCCATTCCCCTTGGCCTGCCCCTGTCAGCTTGACAGGGCTGCCTCAGTCTCATGGGGAAATCAGAGAGAAACCCTCCAGTTCCCAGTCTACTTTGCCGGCCCTTCCTTGGGCACAGGAGCAGCGTGGCAGCCCTGGCACCGTGTGCCTGGCTTGGAGCTGAGCGGCACAGGGGCTGTGTGACAGGAGCTGCTGGGTGGCAGGGGCTGTCCCTTGTGTGTGGGAGCCCAGCCAGGCTCCTGCTCGCAGCGGAGCCACCCAGTGTAGGTGGAGGTTTGGGGGCTGGAATCAAGATGCAGTGCAGGGGCTGGCTGGTAACCCAGGGGCTGAGGAGCAGGGCCTGGCACTCAGCCGATGATCCAGGATGATGGGTGGCAGTGGTGATGGGCACTGGCAGTGCCAGGGCATGCCAGGGGTGGGGAACTGGCAGCTGTTTCCCACATCTGGCAACTGCTGTGGATGAGCACTGCTGTGTGTCTCACTAAGCTCTGCTACAGAGTAGATTTGTATTTCATTAACAGGTTGTCTACTTAGTGCCGGCTGCCCTGACGCTGCTTGTCAGCATTAACCCTTCAGTAACAGGTATGATGTCAGTGTGCACAACAGTCTCTGCTCAAAACCCAATTTTATCTATTGAATTGTAGATTAAGATCAGTTAAGAAAGGTATCATAATATGTCTCGAGGGCAAAAATCTGTGGAACCTGCTTCTACAAAAGCTGGTCATCAGTTGGATGAGCTGCAGCAGGTGAGTAGAGGAGCCCTGGATAAAGGGCAGCTGCTGGGGTGATCTTACCTTTGCACCCTGGTTCCAGCACTGAAAGCCTGAGCAGAGCACAAGCCTGGCTCTGGTGTTGACATTAACACATTAACACACATTGTTTCCTTGTTGTAAATTGTGGTTTTGCTCATATACCTCATAGAAGAGCAGTTGACCTCTGCACAGAAAGACCTAACGGTCTTGTTCGGTATCAAGTACTGCAGCTGCCCCTCAAAGCGCACGGACAGCGGTGGGACCTGTTAGATAGAGGCTTCAATGCTGTGGCTGAGTTTCCAAGGGCTACACTAAGTGGTCTAATGCCACATCACATGTTGAGAGAATCAGATCAGGTTTGGTCCAGGACTCTGGAAAATAGTTAATTTTTTGTATTTTCATCCAGTAGAAATAACTTTAAACCTGACATTTTGTATGCATGAAGTGACTGGATCTTTTCTGGATGGATCCGTACTCTGACTAAACTACACATATGCCAAAAAAGGAAAATCTTCAGGAGTGTATGCTGTTGTCACAGATCACACCATTGCAGCCTCTCAGCATTCTGGCTACATTAAGCATATGAAGCATTCACCAAGCCAAAACTCATGAGGGTTGTTTGTCTTGCCAGTGGTTTATCAGTGCTGCAGGGGAGGTTTATTTGTGTAATAGGTGTAACTTCAACATAATGCCATTTGGTCAAAAGAATTTGCATGTTAAACTCACAAGTAGTTTTTTTGTGCCAATATCTGTGGAAAATAAAGATTAAAATAGCACAACTATTGTATGACTGCACATTTATGTACATTCACCAGGGGACATTTTGCCATTCTACTCTGTGGAAGACCCAAATTCTGCCTCTGCTGAGCTGCAGTAACTTCAGCCAAATGGGAGATCAATTACAATGCAGGGTCATGCTGAGCTCTTGAATCTTGGCAGCTCATCTTTAATGCTTGCCTGGAGGGGTCAAGCACTGAAGTTTTGCCCATCTCCCCCTACTAGCGTCTGGGAATAGACATGGAAAACCACAGGAATCTTTGGGCCCATCCAGATATTTCACATCATCTATAGTTCTCTTTTTAAACATCAGCTCCCCAGGCAGAGGTGTCAGGCAGTGATGCTCATCATCAGAGGCAAACCCCAGGCAGAAGCTTATTGAGGAGTGTGAGGGAAGAGGCTCCTTGCAGGGTGGTGGTTGCTCTGTGCCCCTGAGGCTGGCAGGGAGCTGCGACGGCTCCCCTGGCCTCTGGTGTCCTCTGGGTCATGCTGAGCATTTGGTTCTGGCTGGAGCTCCAGAAAGGCTGGTCCTCCTGCTTAAGAGAACTCTCCTTTGTGCTCCGCTCCGTGATTTTTTTCCCATGTATGTCAAATGCTGGAGCCTCTTGTGTTTACTGGAGAGAACAGAAAACTCTTCACTGAGGTGCTGCTGCCAAGGAAGCAAGCTCCAAGCCCACTAGTGTTTGTTTTCATCAGCACTTTTAAACAGATTTCCCTGGTCATAGAGATGCTGGTATTAATTCAGTCTTCCTGCCTAAGGTGTGTGTGTGTTTGCTGGAGGCATCTCGTTTTAGTGACTCAGTTGCTTTTTGATTTATAGGTTTTCTTCATGTGACATTGCAGTTGCTGCCAGTCTGTTTTTTCCCCAGGTAATGGTGTTTGGAGGAGCCTCTGTGACCTTCATTCTGCTGGATGTATCGTTGGGACCGTTGCCTTGGCTTGCTCTTTGTTTGCTTATGCCCAAGGAAACATTTTACATGAGGAAGAAGGCCGGTAAGTGGTGAATAAATCCCCCCTGCATGAACTCAGCACTCCAGGCCATCTCCTTCTGGTGGTCACCTTCTAAACTTTATCTGCTGGGCTGCTGCGGTGAGTTCTCTTGGTCCAGGGGAATCGAACCAAGCAGAAGTGACCATAGTGCTCCAGACAGGGGTTTCTTGGACAAAGGGAGGGTGAGCAGACCTGATTGCTTGCCTGACTGTGGCACATAGATTTGAGTTGGGGAACTTCTGGCTTTCAAAGAGGAGGGCACAGGCACAGTGAGACAGCTTTGAGTGCTCTTGCTGGAGCTGTGGGAATTGGAACTGGTGTTTTCAACATGTGCTTGTTTATGTAGCACAGGCTGCTGAGCGCTCTGACTGCCAGGGACGAGGGAGGGAGGATTTCTCACCTGGACATTCATTCAGTAGACATTCACCTCAAGTAGGTGCTTGCACAGTGTTGAGGTGAAGCACTGTGGCTGTTTATGGTCTGGAATCCTGGGATGCTGCTTTGCTCTGCGTTAAGGAGAGAAATGTGCTGGGGAATAGAAGTTGAGCAACAGAACAAGTGGAAGCAGGAATTTCTGCAGGTGTATAGCTGGGTCACATGTGTTTGTAGGTTTGTGGTGGGAAGCAAAGTTACGCTGTGTAAGTACTTTTACAGTTACAATCCTAGTAAAATACATTGAACTTCTCACAGGAGCAACAGTGCTGGTTTGGAGGCAAAACTTGTATTTACTTATTTATTTTTTAATAAATACCTGCTTGTATTATTTTCTGACCTCGTTTTTGTTTGGCTTCTTAGAGAGTTGTTTGGTCTGGTGATAATTGCAGTATGGATGAGGCTTTGTCGCAGTTCAGCCAAGTAAGTTTTGTTTCCTTTTTTCTCTTTGAAATCCATTCACATGTTCACATCTCATGCTTAGAGCTTCTCAGTTCATTTTGGCTGCCTGGTTTTCTGCTTCCTATCACTGCCTGAACTCTCTCAGATACCTAAGCAATAGTAGCTGGTGCTACAGCCTGGCGGATCTTGTAGAGGTACAAATCTGTGGGGGGGGAGTAAAGGAATATGGAAGCTTTTCTGGTCCCCATCCATAATGGCAGGGGACAGCCTCCCTTTGCACAAGGACAGCGTGCCCCCTCAGTGGAACAGCCTAGGGAGTGCTGGCCACAACTGCTAATGAACTGCAAAGCCATTTCTGCCATTGCTCCCAAGTTACGGAACTTGCCAGTGAGAGTCTCTGTGCTGCTGTTCCCTGCGTACGCCGGAGCTGCACAGAGCTCTGGGTGGCTGCAGTGGCTCCACATTTTCCCCCTCCAGCCTCTTCAGAGCACTGTGCTACAGCAGTTTTGCTAAATTCCTGTTAGCTGGGAGCAGGAAAATTCCCAATCTGCCAAACAGTACCTTTGTGCTGGCAAGCACACACATGCCTCTGGGCAACTAGGGTGCTTTATCTATTTATTTACCTGGTTTAGGAGGTGACAGAAGCTTTTCTGCTGCCACATGGTGCCTCTGTGGTAAAGGATTGTGCTAATGCACCTACAGGAGCTACATCAGAGTGGCCAAAGGCTCTTTGCTGTCAACAGCAGCCAGGTGTGAATGTTTCATAGCAGATTGATTTGAAACAGCTCTGTTGTGTTTGCTTCTTTCTAGGAACCCACTGGCTGGATTTCACTTGACTGCTGCAGTGGTGGTTGCGCTCTTCCCCTTTGTGTCATGGCTGTACATTTATGTGAACAAGGAGATGCGAGAATCTTGGCCAACACACTGTAAAACAGTGATTTAGTGGATGGGAGATAGTACAGAATAAATATTCTGACCTTATTTGCCTTTCCTTTTGGCTATTAATGAAGGGTTTCGTATCAGTTGGAGAGGAGCCAAGAATGTCTGGCTGCTTCCAGCAGCTCAGGTTGAGATTTGTTATAGAAACTGAGGAACACTGTCAAATCTGAGTGGAGGATTTTCCTGTGGGAAGCGGTGTTCACCTGGCTTCCTCCTACATTTTTAAAGCACTGTTGAGTTCATGTGTGTTCTAACGTTATAGCCAAGATACCTTGGCATCCCCAGATCACTTTCTGACCAGCACGGAAACCTGCTGCTCTGTATCATAAAAGGAAATAAAGCAAACACTTTGTTTCAATAAATGACTGCTTACAGTCATAAATCTTCCAGATACCTGTTTGGATAGTCCACTGAGACTAACAATATTTGAGCAGTCTGTTCCTGCTCTAAATATGTAGAATGTATCTGAAGAAACATTTTTGCTATTATCTTTCTCTGAAAATTCTTAGTTTTACAGAGTAATAAATACTACTTTTCTAAAGAAAATGCAATGAAAGCTTCTGTATCTTTTATTTTCTGTGGGATGTGCACTCTTGACTGTCCCCAGCAGACATGGTCACTATCAGAGCTCTGCTTCTCACAGCACTTCTGTTCCTGGAAGGCAGCCCAGAAGCAGCACCATGTTCCACTGCTACTGAGCTGGATGAGGACATTCAGGTGAATATTCTGGGCTGGGGGAGAGCCACAGAGGTCCAGATGCAGTGCAGCAACATCCTTCCATGTCAGGGCTTCTTCACCCAGTGCTGCTGCCTAGTTCCCAGCAGGTGTATCTGCAGCATTAAAGGGTGTAGCATAAATAGTCTGTTTTCCTGGGGCTTAGCTGGTTTTGAAGATAAATTTAGTCTTTTAAAGCAATGCTAAGAAGGCTGCATTAGGCTACAAGGCAGAGTAATTCTCACAGACATGAGACATTACTGATCATGATGTTCAAAAAAACCACCTAAAATGGAAATTCTGGGCAGGTACAATTCTGCATGCTTTAATTCTGACTGATACAAAAAAGTGGCTTTGTTTTTTTGGATAATATTCGTAATGTGGGGTTCATTTTTTTTCACAGTACATACCAATCTAGTCAGGAACGGGTGTTTCAGGTCAACATTCTGCATTCAAGTATATTTATTTCACATACGGCTACTGGCCTTCTCTGTTCTCCATGAAGAAATTAGGTCTCCTTTCTTACAGAAACATAATTCCTAAAATTGACTATCCAAGAGAAAAATGTTTGAGTTAAAGCTATAAGGATCAGCCATGCACATCTTTCTACAAGCACATAATAAGCTGTCCCCTCTATTTTTTATTCAAGTACTTCCTGAAGAACAGCAATTTGTATTTGCTTACCATTTTCAGAAATGCATAACTCTGTCTGAAACTCTGCCCCTTCCCTTTAGTATCATTTTATCTTTATAGACATAAATAGTCCCAAAGGCATTGCTTTCTGGTGGAGTTTCAATAATCCCCTCCAAAGTCAGATGGTGAACTCCATGTGAGTCTAAACAATAGCCACCGTCATGCAGGTGCCCTGCAAGAAAGCAGACCACGCACTGATGGGCGTGTATGACTGAAAGGGCATCTTTGTAATTCCAGGCAAAGCAAACCCAGTCTGAGGCATCTGGATGAATGGGCAGGTGGCCTGCAGTTGAGAAAGAAAGAAACAGGACAGTTACTTTAAGTCTAACCTATCTCTGCCTTCATTGCTGGGAAGTTCAGACATCTGTGTACAGAAAGCTCACACAAGTGTGAGACATGGGTCCTATGCTACTTCACAGGTTACCTGTGTACCTCAGTAGAGCTATAAAGCTGCTACATGTTTTCTTCAGCTAACATCCATTGGCTAGGTAAGTCTTTTTGCATATATCCCCATGTATCTCCTATAACCACCTACCCGTAACTATGACTTTTTCTTGGTTTTCATCGGAGAACTTGAGGACCTCATTGAACCAGTCCAGCTGGGCTTGGCTAAATCCTCCATTAAACTCTACAAACTGAGGTTCTTTAAGTCCTGCAATGAAGAAGAAGGTCAGGCATAGGTGCATGCACTTCTATGGCTCCTGAATTTGCTTGCCTTATATAAGTCTGCTTATGGTAGATGGTTTACTCTTAAAACTGTTTTGTTGGATCTGAACTCCAGCCTCCTTGGACAAGCAAGAGAAAATCATTTGTTAGTGTTTTGGGAGGGTTTGGTCATGCTGCACACACAGGATTTCAACTAGTGGGTCCCTCAAGGCATGGGCTAGGGTGGGCATCACTCTACACTCTGTAATAGCAGTTACATAGGCTGTTCTGATACTGCAGGGCACAAGGCACAACATTAAACCCATCCCAAAAGCACCGTGATGGATACAAGGGAGCGTCTCCTGCGCACACCTAGAGACCCACTGTCTCTCGGCTGACAGCAAGGAGGCAAGCAGAATCAGAGCACGTGCCTCAGCCTTCTGGCAACCAGATGCCAGCTGAGGGCGCTGCCTTGGGAAGCAGAGGTTCCATCACCCACACTTCCATGCTCTAAACATCAGTGGAGCAAGGGGGTACCTGTGGGGTCGTTGAGGTTGTCATTGGGGTTCTTCCTTCGCAGCAGCCGCAGGGACTCCTGGTAGCGGGAGTTGCCGGGCTCCCTGCCCAGTGTGCTCAGGTCGTAGCCGTCGAGCACGACGACACGGAACTGCGCGGCCGGGCTGAAGTGATAGGCCTGGCAGTCGCTGGCGGCGGGCCCGGCCGCGGCCCCGCAGGAGCGGCTATTGAGGCCGGTGTGCACCAGGCGGGCCCGGCTGAAGTTATACAACTCGTGGTTGCCCCACGCGTGGTGCACCGGCACCGGCAGCCGCCCCAGTGCTGCCAGCACCTGGTCCAGGGCACGCTCGGACTGGCCGCTGCGGGCATTGAGGCCATCGATGCTGTCACCCAGCTGCAGAACGAAGGCGAGCGGCGGCTTCTCAGTGGCCCACGCTTCCACCGCGGCCCGCAGCAGGTTAAGGCTGTGCCGGTAGTACCGCCGCCGGCGCCCCCCGAAGTCGTACCCGTCCTCCGCGTCCGCGTACTGGATGTCCGCGACGACACCGAAGCAGAAGAGCGGCGGCACCGCCTCCATCGCGGCCGCTCCCGGCCGCCGTAGGCGGAAGGGGCGGGCACAGAAGAGCGGCCATAAGATGGCGGCAGCCGGGAGGTGCTGTGGTCGTGTGGTGTTGTGCTGGCGGTTGTCGGGTGCTGTGGTGAGGAGCCGGGCGGTGCTGCCCGCGTCCTGCAGCCGCTCGGTGTCCCGCCTGCCGCCGGGCAGCGGCCCGCGGAGGGGCGCGCAATGGAGGGTGAGTGCGGGAGCGGGGGAGCCGCGTCCTCCCTCAGCCGGGGCGGCGGGACGGGCCGCGCCGCGCAGTCACCCCGGCTTTTTCAGCCCCTGAACAGCTTCTTCTCTGCAGCTGGTGTCGTGGCGGTCGCTGGCCGCCACCTTCGTGCTGTGCGGAGGGTTCCTGGCCGCCATGAAGAAGGTGAAGCAGTGGAAGGAGGAGGGTGAGTGCGGGGTGAGAGACCGGACTCTGCCCGCCTCAGGGGGGTACGCGGCGGTAGGAGCAGCAGCAGAGCCGCGGTCCGTGTGCAGAGGAGGCCGATGAGGCCTCAGTGCCGTGGGTGGCCTCGCAGCGCTGAGGAACGGTTGGACTGGATGAGCTTAAAGGCGTTTTCCAGCCCAGCTGTGGCTTTATGCACTTTGCTGTCTTGCTGAATCGTGTCGTGCTTTGTGCGTTGTTGCTTTGTGCCCGTTGTGTGTGCAAAGTGCCTCAGAAACTTGAAAAGCAAACAAAATACTCAAAGCACTCCCTCAAGGTTCAGCATTTTAAAGTTCCTAAACATGTCTTTGCCTATGGGATAGCTGTGTTTGCTTACGCTGCCCATAGATGCAGTGCAGACACAGAGGCAAGGCTGTTTGTGCATGTGGGGTTTCCTCCATGGGGTGCTGTGCGGGTACCTGCCCTGTGGTGACTGCTCACATGCTTCAGTCTCATGCTTTTAATGTTCAAAATTGGAGATCTTGCAGCTTTTATGGTACATTCAGTTTGTAAAGGATGCTGATTTTTCTGTTTCACCCTATGCTGGGTACCTGACTTTTTCTTTATGTGAAAATACAGTCAGATGGCAATATGGCGTGTAGTGATAGGACAAGGGGGAATGTCTTTAAGCTGGCCATTTAAAATGGCCAGAGGGGAGACTGAGATGAGCTCTTAGGCAGAAGCTCTTCCCTGTGAGGGTGCTGAGGCGCTGGCCCAGGGTGCCCAGAGAAGCTGTGGCTGCCCCATCCCTGGCAGTGTTCAAGGCCAGGTTGGACACAGGGGCTTGGAGCAAGCTGCTCTAGTGGAAGGTGTCCTTGCCTGTGGCAGGGGTTGGAAGTGGATGAGCTTTAAGGTCTCAAGCCCAAACTATTCCATCGTTTTGTAGTTATGTTTCAAGGGAGCTTAGAGATATATTTGCCCAAAATGGAGTGCTTTTTGAAAGTCTTGTCCACATTGGTCTTCTGCAATTTGGGCTTTGGTAAAGCATGTTTCAATGCCCTGGGCTGTAACTCTGAGGTTGCTAGATTCTCCAGCTTCTGAGGCTTGTCTAGGAAGCAGCATGGATTGTGGCATGAATGTGTCTGATCTGCTCTTGTTTTTTGTAGCTCTGGAAAAGGAAAGAAACAGGGGCATTGGGAAACCACTGCTTGGAGGGCCCTTCTCGCTTGTCAATCACGAGGGACAGCCCAAGACCAACAAGGACTACATCGGGCAGTGGGTGCTGATCTACTTTGGCTTCACACACTGCCCTGACATCTGTCCAGATGAACTGCAGAAAATGATGGAAGTGGTAGATAACATTGGTATGAGGAATTTGGTTGGCATTGTGGTCTTCTTCATGGGAGGTCTGGGTTTATTGTGGTAAAATATTGTAAATGGTAATAACTGATAATTGCTTAAAAAATGCCCTTGACTATTCAATAGCTGAAGTAATTGCTAAGTGATACATAGATCGATCTGCCTATGACTAGTATCTGTTATTTGGAGTATGACAGCACTGATCTTCCTGCAACAAGGGGACTTCTTGGTAATAAAATATGATGGTGGCAGGTTAAAGTTGTATTGTGGCCAAGAAGCAGTTGTAGGGTGTGTTAGAAGGGGTTTTTTTCCCTCTATTTTATTCATTCTGAGAACAAATCTCCCAGAGTCTCTTCTGAGAATGACTGTGCTGTGGAATGGAGGTTGAGAAAGGCTGGGGGATAGAGGTGGTTTTCTCAGCCTGCAGGGCCTGAGGAGTTATGGAGCAGGGATAATAGCAACCAGGCAAGTGGGAGGGTGCACTGAAGTGAGGAATGTACAGTGAAAGGTATGGCTGGAACATCACAGGCCCCCTTTGTACTGATCGTTGAGCTTTGATGCATGCATCATGCCATGGCATTTTCGGCATCAGAGCCAGTTTGTTTTCTTCCCTAAGGAGGTCAGGGGCTCCAGCTGAGAGCCTGCATCCAGTATGAGCACAGAGCCTTGGATTTCATTCACAAATTGCATACATTGAGCTGCAGAAAATGGCCTTTTTTGTCGCTTAGGGTGGGCTCAGATGTAGCTTGACTGTGAGCTTGTTTGCAGGGAGATGAGAAATGATTTTTATTTTTCTAAGAGAAATATTGTTACTGTCACAGATAGAATTCCATCTTTGCCTAAACTAACCCCACTCTTCATCACCATTGATCCTGAGAGAGACAGTGAAGAAGCCATCGCCAGATACGTTAAAGGTATTACTGTTTTCTTCCTCTGTGTCTTGCAGCATGTAATACAGAGCACTGAAAAGGAGGCTCTTGTTGGGATTCTTCTCACTAAAATGTCTAAATGCCTTCTTTCTATCTAGAATTTTCTCCAAAGCTGATTGGATTGACTGGTACCAGGGCACAGATTGACCAAGTGGCCAAAGCTTACCGTGTGTATTACAGTGAAGGTCCCAAAGATGAAGATAATGATTACATAGTAAGTAACTGTGGGGCATTTGCCTAATGAGTTTGGATAAGAGCAACATACGGATTTTAAAATCAGAAGGCAGCTGTTGCAGTCTGCACTGAAGTCCCACATGACAGAGCCCTGTTACAGTGATACGTTAAGCTGTTGGTTTAGAGGTTTCAGTCAGAATCCAAGTGTCCTCTTACCTCAGGCTCAGAACCTCACTGAAACGTATTCTAAAATGTATGGTCCTAGGCCTGCATTATGGAATAGCAGATGAAATATCAAGCCTGCCATGTAGTGTTTTAGTCTTGACATTTTTCCTATGTGCTCCAACATGAAAATGAAACTAGGAAATTAAGGCAATAGGAAGAGGGAGAAATGAGAGGGAAAAGTGAAGAACAACTCATACCCTGCCAGAGAGGCAGCAGGGAGCAGGGTCTTCCTGGCAAGAGACTTGAATGATGTAAAGTCTGCCTGCAGATACCGTAAGGATTTTCCTCCTGTGTCAAATGACCTGAAAGAGAGAGCATATTGATGGGAGAAAAATATGTAGAGTAATAGTGTGAAGGGGGAAAGTGAGGTTTAAGTGAGGCTAAACTGGTTAGTCAAAATCTAGGTGTGAACAGAACTGGCTATAGGGCTCAGAGCTGCTGCCAAGGCCTTCCTGACTTGACACATCTTGAGCAGACTGGAAGAGAAAAGCAGGTACAAGTGTGTATGCTTAAACCATGACAAGCAATATGATAAAGGAGGATGCATATTATATGACCTTTTTATTTTCTTATTCTTCATTACAAGAACTAAGCACATCAGATCTAAAACCAGGTTCCACCAGGTGGTGGTTCTTGTTGCATTGGACATGTGAGAAGTGGAATCCCTTGCTACAGAGGGGAATGGTAGAAGCTTACAGGAGCTTACGGAGAGACTTCTTGTTAGTCTGTGGAAACCCCAATCTGTTGAGGATTATGAAATGCACAGGAATGTTGCCTAGTTCAGGAAGCCTGTGAGCTAAAACATGTTGGAAACTGGGAGGTAATAGACGAAACATATTTTTGGTGCTGGTTTTCTACTCTTCTTTAAAGCCACCATGGCTGGCCATTGTTTGAGGTAGGATGCTGTGGCAGATTAGGTTGGGTCTAATCCAGTATTGTCTATTCTTAATCTGTTTTTAAAAACC
Source organism: Psittacula echo (assembly GCF_963264785.1). Classification (NCBI taxonomy): domain Eukaryota; kingdom Metazoa; phylum Chordata; class Aves; order Psittaciformes; family Psittacidae; genus Psittacula; species Psittacula echo. Next base: position 11,270,336 of record NC_137750.1, on the reverse strand, counting down.
ACCTGACTGCAGAAAACAGATTATCCAAATGAGCAAAGGTGGTTGGAACAAACAGAGAAAACCAGCAAGAGTAGCACATGATATCAGTAAAGGGGAGGTGGAATCACACTGGTAATGTGTGCACTGGTGATGTGTTACTAAAAGGGATGTGAAGTGAGAGGTGAAGAACTGCTTTCGCTTAGTGGCAACTCAATAGCTACAGAAGTCTGTGTGTAAGGCACTGTATTTGAATGGAGGAGAGAAGCTTGCTGGGGAAATTCAACACCAATTCCAGTCAATCTGAAAAGCATCAATCTGAAATCAATCTAAACATACTGCTTAAAGCTGGCTCTATAGAAGGGAGCTGATGGAAATGCAAGAATAGGTTATAGGAGCAGGATTGGCAAAGGATGCCTGCTTAGGAGAGGGAAGGTAATTAGTAGAATCTGGCACTGAGTGAATTGAAGTTGAGGAGAGATGATGGAAAGAGGCCAGGAAAGCTGAATGAGTGCTGCTCCTTAGGAAGCAAATCACACATGGATTTTGACATAGCTGTGAAGGGAAAGCGTAGGGGTTCAGCCAAGGAAAATAACTCTGCAGATGACAGCAGCTTCAGGGGAGGCTGGAGAGTGAAACTGAACTGGAGAATTTAACCACACGTGATGAAGTAGCAGAAGAGATTTGGGATCCAGAGAGAAGATGGCTGGTCTGTGCTAGGGTTGAGAGCCTGAGAGAAGAGAAGGGCAGTGAGGAGGAAAGGCCAGAGAACTGGGAGCAGAAGAGCAGCCTGGGAGCCCCAGTCATGATGCCAAGGAGGAAGAGTATTATGGGCATGTCCTCAAGAGTTGTCAGGCTCTGGCTGTTGAGAGGCTGAGAGCTCTGTGTGCTCAGGGCAGGAAGGCCAGAGGACACAGGGCTGTGAAACAAAATGGAAGGAACAAGAGCAGACCTGGGAGGGGAGCTTGAGGCTGCTTTTGTGCCTACCTGAGACTTACTCAGGTAATTACTACACTGTCACTCCTTTTCCTCATTGGCCCTGTCCTGCCAGTCGGTGACTAACACTGCCAGTCATGCACGAGCAGGTTCTGTTTTCTCTAGAGGCTGCTGGGAGGTGAGGAAGATGAATAGGTCCCTCTACAGCCAATTCAACTGTGCTGCTTGTTTTGACTTGAAAAGAGCCTTGAGATGAGCACTTCAGCTGTATTTTCTAAACATCTGTTTGCATTTTTCAAGTATTACTTGAACACTACTAGTTCCTATTTAATAATATCAGTTTTCTAATTCTCAGTGCCGGCATATCCAATGTACTTGTTTTATTCTGTGTTTTACAAGACTGTATTGAAACTCAAATGACGATCTTCATGTGCATAGAGTGGGAACAGTGCAGGCTTCAGGCACAGCTTGAAAAGCAGTGCACACAAACTGCACTCCAGCCTGATTGCATTTAACCTTCCACAGGCCAGGGAGGAAAGATGCTCTGAGCAGGCTACCTTCTTTTTTGCTAACTTCCAGTTGAAGTATCTGAATCATGTTTCAGATTTGTCTCCTACACCTGGATTTTGTGATCTGATACTGAAAATTTGATACTAGAGAAAATTTATTGCAGTAGGTTTTAATTCAAATAATTTTGAGAAATGTTTTTTCACTGACAAATGCCATGAAGTTTAATGCAGGTGGTACTGGAAATGTTCATGTGATTTGATTTCAAACACAGTTGTACTCTCAGTGCATAGTACATTTCAGAGGTTTTTCTCCAGTGGCAGTGAGATGAGGTAGTCACTTGAGCAATCAGATTCATGGCCTCCAGTTTTGGTATTTTGTGTCTTTCACAGAATCCCAGACTGGTTTGATTTGGAAGGGACCTTAAAGCTCATCCAGTTCTAACCCCTGCCATGGGCAGGGACACCTTCCATTAGAGCAGGTTGCTCCAAGCCCCATCCAACCTGGCCTTGAACACTGCCAGGGATGGGGCAGCCACAGCTTCTCTGGGCACCCTGTGCCAGCACCTCAGCACCCTCACAGGGAAGAGCTTCTGCCTAAGAGCTCATCTCAGTCTACTCTTCTTTCATGAAGATACCAGACAGTACATGCAGTGGCATTTAAAATAAATTTACAGGGGGTTGGACTAGATGAGCTTTGGAGGTCCCTTCCAACCCAAACTATTCCATGATTCATGGGATTGTGAGTTTGAACATGTTTTAAGGATATTTCAGTGCGGACAGTAGAGGGAGCCCCTGCCCAGCACGCGTTTTCCCCTCTTCACCAGCTCCTCTATCTGCGGCTCCTGTATCTCATGGATGCCCTTGCTCCCATTGCTTGTACTCGCAGTGAGCTTAGTTTAATGAAATACCTCTGTTTCTACTGGGTTTGCATCATATTAGCAGCAGAAGCTTGGAATGCCTTGTGGGCTGTATGCAGCATCATGAGAAGTAGAAGGAAACTGGGAAAAGCAAGAGGGAAAGACCTTTAGCCCACATGTTGCCCTTGCCTTGTCTGTGCTGCAGGAAGGGTGCCAACAGCTGAGGGAAGCTATTTCTTATTCCTTAGAGTATTCCTTCATACATTCTGAGTATGCAACTAGTTTCCTCTATCTTCTTGGGTAAAACAAGAAGTCACCAAGGTGACACTTTAGCTTCTTTGTGAGAAGCCTTGTCAGATTGCTGAAGCAAAGGCTGAATGGGTTGCTGCTGCTGCTGACTGAGAGATGTGCAGGATGTAATACTGAATGGGTGGCTCCAAAGAAGATGGAGACTCCCTTTTTCTCAGGAGTCACATGGAGAAGAGGAGGGGTGTTGGGTACAGGTTATTCCTGGGAGATTCTCACTGGACCCAGCAGGAAAGATTTTCATCATGAAAACAATCAGCCACCAGAATAATCTCCGCAGGGAAGCGGTGGATTTCCCAGCCCTGGACACTCTTGAGATTTGGATGGACAGGGTGCTGGGACATCTTGTCTAGATCATGATCTGCCAAGAAAGCTTGGACCAGATGATCCTTGAGGTTCCTTCCAACTTAGGATTCATGATTCTGTGATCTTTTTTGCCAAGCCATGCTGTGCTCTCTTGCAGGTGGATCACACAATAATCATGTACCTCCTTGGGCCAGATGGTGACTTCGTGGACTATTATGGCCAGAATAAGAAGAGTACTGAGATTTCTGCGTCTATTGCTGCGCACATGAGAAAATACAGATTGTAAAACACAAGGTCTTCAACGATTGATGTGAACATCACCTCTAGGTTGGAGGTGATTGGATGGATGGATTTGGGCATTGGAGTTAAAGCAGAAGCATGCAAGTGTGACATCTTGGCACCACATGCCTCCTTTCTTCCAGGTAAGAAAGGCAGCCCTACTTCTGCAAAATACCATCATCAAAACTCTCAATAGAACCTTCCTTGTGCATATGATTTGCAGCAAGATTTGGGACTTCTCTGAAGCATTGTTGGGAGCAGAAAATGGAAAGCACTTCTCATGTGGGAAGAATATTTAGCACTGGTAAAATTAACTGGTATCTCTTGGCAAGACTTCAGTGAAGGACAGTCTCTGCAAGAGGATGGTTACTTGAGGAAAAGCCACATGCGCCAGAGAACCCTCTTTTCTGCACTGTTTTGCCTTCTGGGAGAGGCACTTACGGTATTATAAGCAGAAGAGCCTTAACAGTACTTAAGGTTAAGAAGGTGAAGAGCACTGAAAGCATCAGCAGCTTCCATGCATGGGACCAGCCCTGTGGTGTGCCTGGTTGAATGCTGAATTAAATGGGTCTTTTTCATTTGAATGCTGAAATGAAATGTTTTTTTCTTGATTTTTTTCCCAGGTGAACACTGTGAGCATAAGGAAATGAGGAATAGTTTGCAAATCCAATTTTTCTTCTGGCCTAAATCATCTGATGCATAGTCAGCCTGATTGTGCTATGCTGAGTAGTGTAGTGCGGAAGGGTAGAGGGGGTCTGTGTCCGTGCATAGGGCTGTCAATCAGATCAACTTGATGCAGTATGGCACTTGAAAATAAAGATTGTTTTGTATGACCAATATATATTTATTTTTTCTTAGCTAGGTTTGACTGGAATATCATCAGTACTTTATATACTGAGGAAGCTTTATATTCTTGCTGGTTTAGCTCTTACTAGAAAGTAGCGATTATCTCTGGTAGTGCAAACCATAAGCTGAATGTGCCTTTGTAAGGTACCTGAACCCCAGATAATGGCCCACAGGAGCCAAACCAGACATGTTCTTGGTGACAGAGTGCTTCACACTGTTCCAGAACAGTTATAAAGCAAGATAAAGTAGTGTAGCTCTATGTCAGCTGCCGTATGCTATGGTGACCTCCTGAAGGTGTTTGGAAGGGTACTCTGGTAGAGTATGTCTAAGACTGCACCCTTCTGCTAAAGTTCTGTCAAGGAAGGAAGTTTCCTCATGTTCCAGGACAGATCCCATCCATCTGCCCTTCTCCAAAGAGTGAATAGTTTAAGAAGGTTCTTTTGTTTTTCTCTGTTCTAAAGGATCACAGGAATTTTTCTGTATCAGTTTACAGTGGGAGTTTTTAAAAGTCTTGCTAGAATTCAACTCAACAGCTGAAAAAGAAGTCATGCTTTGTCTCCTGGCACTTGGAGCAGCTCATGTCCCACTTCTTTCTGCCTCTTAAATTGACTCTGCCCATCTCTTTTTAATCTGTCTTTCCACTTTCTTTGGAATTGGGGTGCATGTGTGTGGGAGCATGTTTAAAAATAATTTACCCCCCTGTTAGGTAACTGCCAGGCCTTAGTGCCAGCAGGGAGCTCTGTTCCCTGCATGCTGAGGAGCACCAAGGATGAGCATCCTGAATGCTCACCAGGAGGAGGCAGAGCTGTTCAAGGGGAGGACATGTAGCGGGGGAAAGGGAATGTGTTGGGGGGTGTAGGGTGGGGTGAGGCTTGAAGGCTGTCAGTGATGGGCAGTGTTTGTTCAGTGTCAAAGCAAACTCGCCCTGTACTCACCACAGTAGTCCAGAGCCTGTGCGCAGCCCTCAGAGAGGGAGCTCAGGGGAAGTTTATGACAGGATTCCTTGCTCGTGGCTGTGCTCCCCGAGTGTCCCTGTGGAAACTTCATGGCACTAGTTTTCACTTGGGAAGGGAATTAGAGTCTGGTGCTGTGAAGGTGAACCTCAATTCTTGGTCAAAAGGGGACCCCTGGGTCCCTCCCAGAGAGACGGCTGATGGAGCACTGCTGTGTGCCTGCACCCCACTTGTTACTGGTGGAAAACTGCATCTCTTCAAAGTGGCTGTGTCTGTACCAGTGACTGCAGAGCTGATGCCATCCCAGGCTGGGGAGTAGTGACAAGATGTCTGAGGAATGAGGGATGGTTCCTTTTGTGTAGCCAAGGAAAGCAGCACATTCCTTGCGTGCTGCGCATGTAGCCCATGGAGGAGCTGAACTAATGAGTGATCCTTGAGCAGCATGGGTGAAGTTGGCTGGTTTAGGAATGCTCTCACCACCAACATGGGCAGAGACAGGAATTAAGAAGTACAGAGACTGTGGCTTTAAATGGCTGCAAAGCCTGATGTTGCACTTGTAGTCCAGATCATGGAATAACTTGGATGAGAAGGAGCCTCAGGAGGTCTGTAATCTAACCTCTTGCTCAAAGCAGGAGCAAGAGATTCAAAGCAGGTTTTTCAAGGTTTTAAGCAGCAAGGACTTGGAAACCTCCAAGGATGGAGCCTGCACAACCTCTCTGGATGGGTAAAATATGTTTCTCAGTAGAGCAAATCTTTAGCACCATTCAAATTTCATCTGCCATTTTAACTCTTGTTCTTTCACCATGCACCAGGGTGAGGAGCCTGACTCAATCTTCTCAGTAATTTCTTCTTCGTAGGCATTGGAAGTCTGCTGTTGCATCCCCCTGCAGCCTTCTCCTTCCCAGGCTGAACAAGCCCTGATCCATCAGCCCCTCCTCATGCTGTACATGATGGCGGGCTCCAGGCCTCTGACCATCTTGACCATTCTTCTCCCCAGACTGCCCCTGGCCAGTCAGTTCCCAGCATGGTTTTTTGCAGAGATGTTTTCCTTACTGGGTGCAGGAGTTGTTGAACTTCAGAAGGTTCCTGTCAGTCCATCCCTCCAGCCTGTCTAGGTCCCTCTGGATAGCAGCTATGACCTAGAGGTCAGTTGCCCAGCCATCCAGATCATAAACTAGCTTGGACACAAGACCATTGTGGCAGGTAATTTTGGGAGCTGAGGTTGGGCAGCATCCACTGCTCCCTCCACATCCTCCAATCTGGTCACTTTATTATGAAAGGCAATCAGGATGCTCAGATGTGATTTATCTCTTCATAAATCCACACTGACTGTTCCCAGTCACCTTTTCTTTTATGTGCTCAAACACATTGAAGTGGTTGGTTTTTTCCTCTCCTTCATTGAACCTTTTTCTAATGCACTTAAAAAAACAGCCTCTCAGGAAAACTGCCCCTTTTCTGAGCTGGTGTCTCTTGGGGGGTGTGGGAGCCAGGCTGGGCATCAGTCCACAGTCATCAGGGCAAAATCCAAATCGGGCTTTATTTTTCCATACTCTGTCACATGTGTACTGTCAGTGTGAAAGTACTCTGTGGGACTGCTATGATAGCCAAAGAGCTCAGTCCAAATCCAGTTTGGATCTTGAGGATAGTTGCCCTGGCTCAAATGCCCTGTGACACAGGAATTAATCAGCTCTCCAGAGCTTGCTTGTGCCCAGAGCAGGTGAGGACGTGGCTCCCAGGCCCGATCTGCTCAGTGCCTGCTTCTCAGTGTTCATTTCAAAGCAGCTTGCTTTGACCAGGAGGTGCTGAGCAGCTCTGCTCTCCACTTGTATTGAGCTTGAGCTATGCCCCAGCATAGAATTGTAGAACCATACAATAGTTAGGGCTGGAAAGGACCTTAAGATCATCCAGTTCCAACCCCCTGCCTTGCACAGGGACGCCTCACCCTAGACAATGTTGCCCAAGGCTCTGTCCAACCTGGCCTTGGATACTGCCAGGGATGGAGTGTTTGGGCAACCTGTTCCAGTGCCTAAGCACCTTCACAGTAAAGAATTTCTTCCTTGTATCTAACCTGAACTTTCCCTGTTTTCAGTTTGAACCCATCACCCCTTGTCCTATCGCTCCAGTCCGTGATGTCCCCCTCTAGCATCCCTGTAGCCACCTTCAGACACTGGAAGCTGCTCTGAGGTCTCCAGGCAGCTTCTATTCTCCAGGCTGAACAGCCTCAATGTTCTCAGCCTGTTCTCATACAGGAGGTGCTCCAGGCCCTGATCATCCTTATGGACTCCTCTGGACTTGTATGGGACCATATGCTTTCAGAGCCAGTCTCTTGCTTCAGCCTGTACCTTGCACTTGGGTGGTGAGGACTACCTGGGTCATATGTGTTTACACAGTGCTTTGGATGCAGTTCTGTTGCATACTTGAGTGATGGGAGTGTCTTTAATCACTCATGACTGTCCCCAACCAGAGCAGCCTGCTGTGCCCTGGAGGGACTGAACAGGACAATTCCGGGGCAGGTATTGCCCACAGTGCCAAGTTTACCTACTATTTCCAAACAAACTCCATATCTGGCAGAGTAACTCCCAGGAGGGAGGAAAAACAGACATTTCTGCTGTCTTGAAACAAAGTGCAGTGTCCTGGGATGATCCAGATCCACAGTCATCAGTCATCTTTCTTGACAACTTGTATGGAGCAAACACTTGCTGATGGTGCCAGGAGGGCTGCTGTGCTTCCAGGGGTTGGTGAATGTCTTGACATGGAGCTTGCTGGCCTGGGCCCCGCAGGGTGCTCCAGGGGTGTGCCGGCACCTTCTATGGGACAAAGGCAACCTCAGGACCACTCCTGAGTCACTCCTGTCAGGCTACCACGTGCCCTGCATCCCTCCAGGCTCTTCCCAGCCCTATTGCTGTTCCCTGAGACCCGCTCCCCTGGGGTGTGCTGCTCACACGAGTTCAGCTGATGGAGCCTCAGGCTTCTGAAGCACGAAGGGCTCAGGCTCTCGAGTGCTGATAGAAATGCCACAGTCAGCCCTGCTTGGTGGTATTTTGGCAGTGATAGGTTAAGCAGCACCATTGGCCCCAGATAGCTGCAAGCTGTGGTACAATGAGGCTGTTGTCGTGGCAGCCCTCCAGGAACTACAGCTGGTGGCACTGAGCTTCAGTGGCAAAGATGCCTGGCCATTGAAGAAAGCTGACTGACCCTTGGTGTCCTCCTGCAGCCACCCAGAACCATTTTATCCTTGGCAAGTCTTTCTTATCCCTATCTTGGTTCAGGGCTATGTGTGGTTTGAAATACTGTAGCTCTTTCTCCAGTAACTTTACAGGTATCTACATTTTCTAGAGCTTTTCCTCACTTCTTAGAATCATAGAACAGTCAGGGTTGGAAAGGACCTTAAGATCATCCAGTTCCAACCCCCCTGCCATGGGCAGGGACACCTCACACTAAACCATGCCACCCAAGGCTCTGTCCAGCCTGGCCTTCAACACCGCCAGGGATGGAGCATTCACAACCTCCCTGGGCAACCCATTCCAGTGCCTCACCACCCTGACAGTAAAGAATTTCTTCCTTAGATCCAATCTAAACTTCCCCTGTTTCAGTTTGAACCCATCACCCCTTGTCCTGTCACTACAGTCCCCGATGAAGAGTCCCTCCTCAGCATCCTTGTAGGCCCCTTCAGATACTGGAAGGCTGCTATGAGGTCTCCACGCAGCCTTCTCTTCTCCAGGCTGAACAGCCCCAACTTTCTCAGCCTGTCTCCATACGGGAGGTGCTCCAGTCTCCTGCTCATCCTTGTGGCCTCCTCTGGACTTGTTCCAACAGTTCCATGTCCTTTTTATGTTGAGGACTCCAGAACTGCACACAATGCTGCAAGTGAGGTCTCACGAGAGCAGAGCAGAGGGGCAGGATCACCTCCTTCGACCTGCTGGTCACGCTCCTCTTGATGCAGCCCAGGATACGGTTGCTTTCTGGGCTGCGAGCGCACACTGCAGCCGGCTCATGTTGAGTTTCTCATTGACCAACACCCCCAAGTCCTTCTCCGCAGGGCTGCTCTGGATCTCTGCTCTGCCCAACCTGTAGCTGTGCCTGGGATTGCTCCAACCCAGGTGTAGGACCTTGCCCTTGGCATGGTTAAACTTCATAAGGTTGGCATCAGCCCACCTCACAAGCGTGTTGAGGTCCCTCTGGATGGCATCCCTTCCCTCCAGCGTATCAACCGAACCACACAGCTTGGTGTCATTGGCAAACTTGCTGAGGGCGCACTCAATCCCACTGTCCATGTCACGGACAAAGATGTTGAACAAGACCGGTCCCAACACCGATCCCTGAGGGACACCACTCATTACCGGTCTCCAGCCGGACATTGAACCATTGACCACAACTCTTTGCATGTGTCCATCCAGCCAGTTCTTTATTCACCGAGTGGTTCTTCAGACTGGCATGGTCCAAGCACTGACCCTGTATCATGAAGATGTGCTTCTATGTCATGAAGTTGTGCTTCCATCAGCCTGTAGCCAGGTCTGTGGGATGAATGAGGGATCTCATGTGCCCTTTGCTGATGATGGAGCTTGAAGGCTGAGCATTTGTTGGGGCCTTTACCACCTCACTGCAAGTCAGCATGTATCTTTACTCAGGTAAAACAAGCAATGTGTGAACTGCTGGGGAGCGAAGCAGAGCTATGAGCAGCCTCATGATGCAGTGAAGTTGCTGCTTGCAGCCAAAGCTTTCCAGTCCCTGCTGCTGGTGTAGTGTGCTCACCTGAAAAACTCAGGAGCTGTGGCTCCAGGACATCACATGCTGAGGCTGCTCAGGAGCTTCCCATTGAAGCAGATAGTCTGGGCTGTGCTGCAGGGGAATGACTGCAGTCCATGCTATTAGATGTGAACTGATAAGCAGGTCAGTTTTACTGGATCACTTTCAGGTTTGATGGCCTAAAAAGAAAAGTCAAAAGTGAAGTGTTTCCCTTCACAAGAGAATTTAAAAGGTTTGGTTTGGTTCAAACAGAAACTCATGTTTTTAAAGCAGTCTGTGCTGCTTGCAGAGTATCCAGCCCCTGGCTTACAGCAGCTCTGCATCAGTTGTACATGTTCCTGGGAGCATGAGGAGCTGTGCTGGGGAGACCTGAGCAGGAATGATTGCATCTGTCTCTGTGCAAGAGCCAGCTCATTCCGTGTTTTAAGCTGTGTATTACTAGTTTAATAAAGCAGGTTCTTTCAGCATGCCAGGGAACTTACTCAGCTCCAAGCTTACAAAACCTCCTTGTTCTCCCGAAGTTCTTTGTTCAAAAATAGATAGACACCAACCAGTAAATCCACCTTTAATTTGCGGGGGTATGATGAGCCACATTCTCTGAATGAAGGGCAGTAATAAAAGTTCCCTGGCAACACCAGGACTAGAGAGCCTTGCAAGGCAATGCAGCTTGCTGTGGTAGCTTTTGACCTTCACCTCAGGACAGCTTTGGGTCTGTTTGGGTCTGCCAAATGATGTTGGCAGCATGGAGCAACATACAGAAATGCAGCTGCTGCTCCCAAGGGCTGTTAGCAAGAAGATGGGCACCCACATGTGTGCTGTAGGGACTCACTACAGTGCCCTAGTGAGATTCTGGTGATAAAGAAGGGGATCCACTATCCTCTGCCTGCGAGAAGCTGAAGCAGGGTATTGTTGGCCCAGGACTCACCCTGAATCTCCTCTCTACATGGAACATCAGGCCAGCGTGGCCCTGGGCACAAGTAGCACTGTGCCCAGAGGAGCAAGGGGTGGAGAGTTCTGAGCTGAGAAAGGAGATCCAGGCACTCTACAAGTAAATTAAAAGGTTGGTTTTTCCTACTTGGCTCTTACAAGGCCAAGAAATAAGCACCCTTTGCTTCTGTAGGAAAATATTGGGAATGAATGTTGCCTGGAATGTGTAACACCCTTGGCTCCTGTGTCCTCTGAAGTGGCCTAGTTGTGTTTAGATGTTTCTTCATCATGGTGAGGGTTATGTGGGAGCCCTCAGGTTGTAACCTGTGGAGGCTGCAGTGTCATTTGCTGCTATTTCGCCCTCTTTTTCCATACTCCCTAGGTGGGCACTGTTGTAGGTCCTGAGCAAGCTCTGGTCCCCATAGCCCTTGCTGGGTCTTCCTACCAGTTGCTGGGACAGATGCAGCAGGTGCCCCACCATCAGTTGTGCCTCTCAGGTTCAGCCTCAGCCAGCTGATGGCCCTCTTTCCTGGCCAGGTCCTGCTAGCTGCTAGACCTGGCACTGCTCCCTTGCCCACCCCATGCATGGGGAGCTTTTCTAGGCTGTCTCCTTGACTCAGGGGTACGAGACCTACCTCCTGCACCCAAGCCTGGGTCTGTGAAGTCAGGCACAGGGGCACTCGTTAGCCTAGGAGGTGTCTCTGGGAAAAGAGGGACAACCCCACAGCATGGTGGAGCCACTGGGGTCTCTGGAGGAAGGCTGGGGGACTACCAGGTGACTTGTTCCCTGTGCTGGGTCCCAGGATGGTGCTCTGAGTTGGGTGATCTAAGGGACCAAATCAGAGAGAAGGGCTTTGCAGGGAGATCAGGGTGGCACAGGCACTGACTCTATGGTCTTCATTTTGGTTTTGAGTCTGCTCATTCTGGACTGCTGTTGCCTGTACACGTGCTCAGTGTGCCCACTGCATCTCTCTGTAGTGCATATCCCAAGTCTAAGTCCCAGAAATGGAATAAAAGCAATAATCTTTCTTCAGCTTGCTGAAAATCTGGCATTTCCTTGGTTGGGCTGAAAGACCTGCAGTGTCTCACATCGTCATGCATGAACAGAGACAGAAGTTTCAGATCTATCATGGCATTTTGTGATTTTCACTCACACAAAGCTCTGTCATTCCTTTTCACACAGCTTGTCAAGCATCCAAAGGCTCCAAAGCACAGGCAAGTCTAAACACAGAAAGGTTTGTGCACTTCTTGAGAAGAATCTAGTGCATGTCCTTAACACCAAAGGAAAACCCCAAATCTGGATGTGCACATTCAGCTGCACTGCCCAAGTTTCTTGGCATTCCTGCTTTGCAGTGTAACAGACACATTTCTGTTCTAAGCCCCTGCTCCAGGCTGCTTCTGATAAGATTTTGAAGCAGTTATATTCTCTTGAGACATGTTTTTGTGTAATGATGGAGAACTGCTAGAAATAAGTGTGACTGTTAACAGTGAAAAGTGGAGCATTTGCAGGTAGTGGTCAGGCAGTCGCAGTGGCTGTTGTAGCTGGTTGCATAATGCATGGATCAGAACTGGAGATCTGAAAGATTGTGTATTCTTTTAGTTGCTAACCCTTGCTGGGCTGGGGAGAACATGGAATTCCATCTGGCGGATATACTGGATGGTCCTGATTTAGAGCAGTTGAGACAGTGGCAGTGTGCAAATGGTTTTAAACAGTGGAGTATGTCCTTGGTGTGGTGCTCCACAGATGCCAGTGACTAGTCACTGCTCACTGCTAACTGGTTTCCTGCACTCTGCTCCCAGTTGGGCACCTGAACCAGGGAGGGAATATGGGAAGAGTGGTGCTCTCTGCCTGTGTGTGCTCTTTGCTCTGATCCTACAGCTGGGTATGGGGAGCAGGGTCCATCCGCCTTGCTTTAGGCATGCCTGGGAGCAGGAAAGGCCCTGTCTGAATCACACTGACAGGTCAGTGTCAGGACAAAGCCCCACGCTGGTTCTTGGTGTGATGCGTCTGGCCTTTTGCAGACACTCAGTACATCCACTGTGCTGAGTTCAAAGGGCCGATCACAGAGGATGCTTGCTAAAAAAAGCTTTCCCTCATCCTCCAGGCTTAGGGGGATTCTAGGAATTCATGGTTCATGAGCCATGGGGCTGTAGTGTCCATTTTTAGTGACCTTAAATGAAATTAAGGGCAACATGGAATATGTTTGTCAAAACACCAGTGACAATGACACTCCTGCAAGGCCATAGGGTCAGCTTTCCTTGGGCAAACACAAGCAGGGCCAGCAGTGTCTGCAAGATGAGGTAACATCCCCCATGCAGCAGAAGCAGATGCCCCAGGGTGCTCCAGCTGGGAATGGTGCTTTGGGGGGTGCAGGAGCTATTTGGGATAGGCTTCTGGCTTCACACAAGTCTTGTGGGCTTTGTTCTGGCGAGGGAAGGCTGGTGCTGCAGCCTCAGATGAGTGGCCAGGCAGTGCAGAGGGCAAACGGGTGCTACTGGACAGTGACAGAAGATGACCAAAGCAGGCGGGATGACTCGGGATGGAGGAGACCCTTCTGCTCATGAACCAGGAGCTACTATCTGTGCAAGCATGAAGCCTCCCATTGCTTCTGCCAGCTGCTGTCCTGCCCTGCTCTACGAGGTGAGCTCAGTTTGCAGCCATTGCCTGTCTGCTCTGTGCCAACCAAAATGAGCACTTGGGCTAGAAGACCTCCACTTAAAGCCCACCATAGCGCAAAGGGTGTTCATGCCCTCTGCAAGACTTCATGAGTCAGCTTTGCAAGAGTAAGCATAATTCAGCAGAAGCCTGGCTGTGCTGCCATAGTCATGGTGCTGTGCCCTGGGATGGGAGAGCTCAACTCTGGGTCCTGCCTGACCCTCAACCTCTCCTGCTACTTTTTTTTTGTCTTTTTTTGCTATTAAAAAAAAAAAAAATTGCTACATTTTTATAAAAAAAAAATTATAAAAGAAAGATTTTCCTACATTTTTCTTTTTCTCCATGATAATTCCCACTTTTTTCCCAGTGCTTTCCAGGGCAAGCACATGGGCTGAAGTGGATTTGGTAGTGTGGTCCTGGAAGCCTCTGGCACAGCCCTGCTCTGGGGAGGGAAGAGAGGGGTGTCCAAGCCTATGCTGGCCATGCCTTGCTGCCAGTCCTGGGTCTGTGCTGCCCAAGCAAGAGTTATATAAGTGTAGTTATCCTTGCACAGCCTGGGTCTCCTCAGACACAGTTCTGCCTTTCCCCAGGCACTGTCAAGCCTACAGCCCCAGGGATTCACATGGAAATGGTGCTCTGGGTCAGGATTGAGTGGTCAGGATTGAGCAGAGCTCACCTGTCCTAGCTGGCATGCAAAGGTGGCTGATGCCCAGTGTTTTGGTGGGTACTATGTCCCCTTACCAATATTATTCTCCCCTGGAATCACAGTCAGCTGTGTTTAAGGACCTGATAGCACTGTGTGACATGGCTTCTGCAGCTCCTTTTGGCAGCAAGGGTAGTGAACCTTCTAGGCAGCCAAAGTGGCTCAATTTCTGTAGCATATACAGGGCATGGAATTCATGAAATATCCATCCCTGTGACACTGAAATCCGGGAAATAAACTCTCCAATCAGAATGACAGGTTAGACCTGCGTAGATTTGGGTGTCCTTTCTGATGAGCCTGTATTTTGCCATGGTTTGTCACATTATACTTCAGTCATGGCCTCTCCTGCCATCCTCCCTGATCCATACAGTGATGGGAAAGCTACAAGAATCGCTGTAATTGATCCTGCATGAATCCTCATCACCTTTTTCCTTTGCCATGGCCTTGCCCTCCACCCCACGTGCAGCTTCTTTGCATTCCCTTCCCACTGTGAACTCTGCCCAGGCATTCCAGGAGCAGGAGCAGTGGGGCAGGTCCCTTCTGGACTATCACATCTTTGACATCTAGGTGAGAGCAGGTAGGAGTGAAGTGCTGTCTGCAGTCATAGCTGTCAGGAGAGCATGTTCCCAGTAAAGGACATCCCACAACAAAGAGGTTACAAACAGCAGTCAGGTCCCAAAGCTACTAAACTTGGAAAAAAAGAGCAGCTCCTTTCTTTGCATACTGTATATGGCAGAAAATGAACAGGAATTGGTGAGCAGGCAGGAGCGTCGATCCCTTCCTTCCAAATATAGGGAAGGGGCTGAGCTAAGGGAAGGGGCTGAGCCTATAAGAGCTGTCAGGGAGAAAGCCCTTGGTGCCTCCTGGTCTCATGGCCATGCTGTGAGTGATCTGCAGAGGGGTGGAGGGCTCCTCCAGTGCTGCTGTTCCCCATGCTTGGAGCTTCGCAAGGCTGTAGATTCCTCGCTGGGTCATTCCTTGGATAGGGAAGGACTGGAATCTGCAGTTTACTTCTCTGGTCCTCAACTGGGGTGGTTGCTTGCAGTAAGGGAGGGGTATTGGGCCTTCAGAGAGGTTGTAGTTTAGCTGGAGTTTGACCTTTCCGCTCTCTCTTTCACAGATCAGAGATGTCAGCCTGTTCCTTCCTTCTGTTGACTGATCCTTAAGGTGAGAATTTAAGGCATGGAAACTAACAGCTTGTCCAGACTGGCTTGAGCTGGCTTTTCCCTTGCACTCACTGTGAGCAGGTCCTCCTTCTTCCCTCTGCATGATCTACTCTAACAGACTATGGTATGTGTCTGTTCCTGCCTGCTGCGGCTGTGCACCAGAGGACTAGGACAGGCACCATGTTAAAAGGGAGTGGGGGAAATCATAAGTAAAGAACTGGAACTAAAACGAGCTTCAGGGCCTCGGTTTTACTGAGGACTATGTGAATCCTTCAGAGATCTTTCCCCTTTAACACGTCCCCAGGGAACCCTCCTGCTCCTTCAGGTATGGATCCCCTTTCCTCGGGGCCATGAAGGGTGGCAGCTCTTTGTTGCTTGGTGCATTCTAGCTCTGAGAGGCAAATATCTCCCTCAGACCTTGCAGCACACATCTGAGAGGTGGGAAGGGTGCTCTTGGAGAGGGACCACCACAGCAGGGTCTGTCTTTCAGCTCCAGCCATGAGCAGAGACGCTGGCATGGAGGTTTTTGGGGAGGCTGCACCGTACCTGCGCAAATCAGAGAAGGAGAGAATTGAAGCCCAGAACCAGCCGTTTGATGCCAAGACCTACTGCTTTGTGGCCGACCCTGAGGTGGTGTACACCAAAGGCAAGATCAAGGCTGCACAGGATGGGAAGATAACTGTCGAGACAGAGGATGGCAGAGTAAGTGCGCTCCTCCTGGTCTTCCTCCTTGCCCTGCTGAGATGTCTGATAGGGACGACAAGGAGCACAGAAAGAGTTAGGTTAGCTCAGGCATCTAACCTGCCCTTCCCTCTGACTGGGACCAGCACAACTTCCAGAGGAAAGCATTGCTCAGGATCCTGGGATGAAGGTGTTCATTGGGTAATTATTCTTGCTTTAGGCTTTAAAGATAAGTGCTCAAAACAGGTTTGGTTGTAGCCTTGCAAGCCCTAGCATTTCTCAGCCGCTGCTTTTAACTCTTTCTCATATAGCCCTGTCATACCCCCTGACAACCTTCTTCTTTCACTGGTAGCAGAGCAGGCAGCTACTTTGAAAGTCCCCTTTGCTTGTGAAGTGTCACTGGTTGCAGTCTCCTAGAGAAGCTTCCAAGGTGCTAATCTTGCAAAAATGCTGGCAGGTCTTAGCAGCTCATGGCCTGATAACTGCTGTAAAAACAGCTGCAGCAGCCCAAAGCAACCAGCATCCTGGCAGTAGGTGCTACAAGCTTCTTCAGAAAGCAAGTAAAGAATAAAGCAGCCATCCACTGGTTCAGCCCAGCCTCCAGCAATCACAGGTATGTGATGGAGCAGAGCCCGCACAGGCACCTATGTGTAAGGACCTGCTTTCGTGGGGGCTGGGTCTTTAGATCCATTTGAGGTTTTTTGCCTTTGTAGTGTCCTGTGGGGAAGATTTACATGGTTTAAAATTGGAGTATGTGTGTAAAGTGCTTCCTTTCCTCTGCAGTGTGCAGCCTGCTCATTTCAACTTATTTTTTTTCACAAGGAAATGTTAATTCTTCCTTGCCATAGCCAATGGCTCTCTGCTATTCCTGACTTTGCAGACTGCAAAAGTATCTCCTTGTCACTCCCAAATCCCAATCAAGTTATGCTCTCCTCACAGAAAAGCTGTTTCATACATGTGACCATCTTTGTTTCTCTGGAGCATTTCCACTACAACTATATCCTTCTGAAGAGGTGTGCTCAGTAACAAAAGTGGGAATGGACTGGCGGACACATCCTATGTAACACTCTCTTCTTTTCTCTCTTTCTTTTCTAATAATTCCTAATACTTCAGAGCTTCCTGCCCTCTTCTGAAGTTCAGGTTAGATCTAAGGCAGAAGCTCTTCCCTGTGAGGGTGCTGAGGCGCTGGCCCAGGGTGCCCAGAGAAGCTGTGGCTGCCCCATCCCTGGCAGTGTTCAAGGCCAGGGTGGACACAGGGGCTTGGAGCAAGCTGCTCCAGTGGAAGGTGTCCCTGCCTGTGGGAGGGGTTGGAGCTGGAGGAGCTTCAAAGTCCCTTCCAACCCAAACCACTCTGGGGTTCTATGAAATGACAGCAGGATTTTCAAGCTCCTTCATTCAGTGTGCCTGAGATAAGCTGCTGCCATTGGTGTACCTCTGCTTTCCTGCACATCTGCCCCCTGTCCCCACATCCACAAACTCTGGCAGTGTGACAGGACATAATCTACAAGGAGAGCCAGTTTTGGTAGAGCTGGAGCCTTTGCTTCACTAGAAATAGTAACAGGCCAGAGTGGAACAATTCTCTTCCCAAGAAGGATTTGCTGTTGATGCCTCTTGTACTTGTCCTGTGCACAGTGTCTCTCAGGCACAGTGGAGTGTGAGTCTTGGAGGATGAAAGGCAGAGCAGCCACCAGCAGTTGTGCCCCTGACCATTTCAGCTATGAGCAGCAGGGACCTGAAGTTCATAAGCAGCAACAACATGTAGAAAGATCCGTTCCAGCACAAATGCTGTCTGTGTAGCAATTCCAGGACAATAAATCTGCATGCTGTAAATTTGCCAGTGTTGTACAATTCCTGGCTGACATCAGTGTCTCCCCTGTAATAGCCATGATCTCATTTTGCACAGTGAAACAGAAAGAAAACTGTGAATTAGAGCAGCCTTACAGATGTCATTACTTCTCTGTGCCTGTGTCTCTGTGTGTATACATGGAAGGAGCATTGAGAGCTGCTGAATCAACTCTTCCTTTCTGAATTACAGACACTTGCTGTCAAACCTGATGATGTCTATGCCATGAACCCACCTAAGTTTGACAGAATTGAAGATGTGGCCATGTTGACTCACCTGCATGAACCTGCCGTCCTCTACAACCTCAAGGACCGCTACAGCTCCTGGATGATCTACGTAAGTTCCCTATCCTGGCAGAGGAGAAAATCCAGCTGCCAGGAGATGACTGCAGTGACTCTTCCAGTTTTGTTTCCCACAGACCTACTCGGGCCTCTTCTGTGTCACCGTCAACCCCTACAAGTGGCTGCCAGTGTACAGCCCACAGGTGGTGGCTGGCTACCGAGGCAAGAAGCGCCAGGAGGCCCCTCCACACATCTTCTCCATCTCTGACAATGCCTATCAGTTCATGCTGACTGGTGAGTGGCTCTAGTTTGACCAGACTCGGAGGGAAAAGGCTGTGTCAGAAACACTGCTCCTGCCAAATGCCATTCCTCACCTGCCGTGGGCTCAGCTGCCTCTTCCATCTCTTACAGTGTGCTACCCCAGTTCCTTGTCCTGTGTCATGTTGCAGATTATCTGCTTGAGCTCTCAGCTGTTGTACTGTAGAATTTGATGTGCTTATTTTATCTCTAGATGATGCCAAACCAGCTCCACACAGTTTTCCCTGTCTCCTGAATTAGGTATTTTTATTCTTGAAGTGCTATGCTCTTGTACTGCACATTATCTGTATTTCTGGTCCAAGTACTAAGCTAAGCACCATAACAGGAACCACTGCAAAGGGCAGTTGCAGTTAGATGGGACACATTATCTGGGAAGTCCTTAGCACACCAGCACGTGGCTGCGTGCAACAGCAGGTAGGTTCAGAACAGAGCTGGAAAAAACATTTTCACCAAAATACATGGTTTTAATTTGAATCAAGTCCTGGCCCTTATTAAATTCAGGCTGGATGTGAGGAAAAAGTTCTTTAGAGTGAGGGTGGTAAAACCCTGGTACAAGTTACCCAGAGAGGTAGGTGGTGGATGCCCCATCCCTGAAGTCATTCAGGGCCAGGTTGGATGTGGTTTTGGGCAACCTGATCTAGTTGAAGATATCCATGCTCATTGCAGGGGGTTGGATTAGATGAGCTTTGAAGGTCCCTTCCAACCCAAACTATTCCATGATTCTATGATTCTAAATAGTAAGAAAGAATGTTATTCTTTATGTTAGTAAAAAGTAATAAATAATGGTAAAGACAGAAGCAAAAAGGAGAGTGCAGGATGGAGCAAAGGTGGAGAAGACAAAAAGTGCAGTGCAGGGAGGGGAAGAGAGAGGAGAAAAAGACCATGCATCTTTTCAGTTTTGCTTGCAGAGGTTTTGTTTCTTTCCCTTCAGTGGACACTCAGGGTTACCAGAGAACCAGCACTTTTCTCTACAGCTTCTCTGACTGCAGGTATTTTTCCTTTGACAGATCGTGAAAATCAGTCCATCCTGATCACGTAAGTACATCTGCCCCTTTGACTTCTGTCTCCAGCAAAAAGGGGGCAGATAATTCTTCACTCTGTGCTTTCTTTCGGCAGTGGGGAGTCCGGAGCAGGGAAGACTGTGAACACAAAGCGTGTCATCCAGTACTTTGCCACAATTGCAGCGAGTGGAGAGCTAGCCAAGAAGAAGGAGTCTTGGATGAAGGTGTGAGGAAGAAGAGCTTGGCAGAGGGGCAGTTGGGATGTTACCCACCTGTGGCTGAGGGCAGCACTTGTGACAAACATTTACCTCAAAATATCTTTCATTAGCTTCAGCCACTCCCTCAAAAGGCAGTAAAACCAGGGGTTGATGTGCAGGTAGGACCACTACAAATACAAGCTACCAGAGTGGACTGAAACCAGGCCTGGGGGATTGGTCTCCAGGAAGAATCAGGAGCTCCAGCTTCTTCACCCAGACCAGTCTATCCATGTGGCTAAAAGATGAGAGCTCTGACCAGGGGAGAAATCCTGAATAAGAGGAAAATGAATTCTTTACCATTTAAACACATTGCTGGTTCTTGGTGCTGTAGTCAAAAAGATGCTGTAGTAAATCTGTACAGCTGAAATGAAGGGCACATTGTTGCACATGTAATAAGGTGAATAGCAATATGGTCACTACTTCCTGTCACATAGCCCTGGAGGTTTCTCAGTGGTTATTCACCTGTTTTCACAGGGAACACTCAAAGATCAAATCCTCAGTGCTAACCCACTGCTGGAGGCCTTTGGGAATGCCAAGACTGTGAGAAATGACAACTCCTCACGCTTTGTGAGTCACTGTATTTCTCTCTGCCCTCCTGCATTTCTAACCCTGCTTGCTTGCTTGTTACTTGCGACTGGGAGCCACTGGTCTGAGAGAAACGTTCCTGCTGACAAATTGCTTGGTTGTTTGTCAGATGATAGAATCACAGAATGGGTTGTGTTCGAAGGGACCTTAAATCTCATCCAGTTCCAGCCCCTGCCACAGACAGGGACACCTTCCACTACAGCAGGTTGCTCCAAGCCCCATCCAACCTGGCCTTGAACACTTGGGCTGCAACAAACTGTGCCCTTTATCTCTTCTAATTCAGACTGATTTGGCAATGCTGTGACTGAGATTCAAGAGAGAAAACAACCTGGCATGCTACCTGAGAATGCTGCACTGACCGCTACCTTTGTCTGCTTGACAGGGTAAATTCATTCGTATTCATTTTGGGACCTCTGGAAAACTGGCCTCTGGTGACATTGAGACCTGTGAGTAAATGATGGGGGCTTATTGCTTTGCTAGAAAGTAAAGAAATGCTTGAAACATTAATATGAGCATGCATATTACAGACCTGTTGGAAAAGTCAAGAGTCACTTTCCAGCTGAAAGCCGAGAGAAGCTACCACATCTTCTACCAGATCCTCTCCAACAAGAAGCCGGAGCTGCTTGGTAAGGACAGCCAGCACATGGTGACATTTCACAGTAAAATCATTTCTCTGAATATGAAGGCTCAGTGACAGGGTCCAGTGGCACCGTGTGTCACAGGCATCCAGCTTCCCCTTCAGGCAGGTGCCCCAGGCTGTGTGAAGCACTGAAGGTTTGTTCCTGTTCTTACTTGTGTCATCTGCATTCCAGCATCGCCCATCAGAGGGCTGGAGCACCTCTCCTATGAGGAAAGCCTGAGCATGTCGGGGTTGTTCAGTCCGGAGAAGAGAAGACTCTGAGGAGACCTTAGAACAGCCTTTCAGTGCTGGAAAGGGCCTGTAAGGAAAATGAGGAGTGACTTTTTAGCAGGGCCTGTTGTGATAGGACGAGGGGTGATGGGTTTAAACTGAAAGAGGGAGATTCAGGCTGGACATGAGGAAAAAATTCTTTACAATGAGGGTGGTAAAACACTGGCACAGATTGCCCAGAGAGGCGGTGAATGCGCCATCCCTGGAGACATTCCAGGTCAGGCTGGATGTGGTTCTTGGGCAATCTGATCTACCTGAAGATGTCCCTGCTCATTGCAGGGGACTGGACTAGATGAGCTTTGAGGGTCCCTTCCAAACCAAGCTATTCGGTGAATCTATTCTATGATGGCTGGGTTACCAAAGCTGCACACAGCACTGTTCTCTCTGTGTAAGTGTCGCACTAGGGTTTACTCCACTTTGAATTCATCTTTGCTGGGTAAGTTCTTACGCAAACTGTATGCAGGTGAGGTGCAGCAGTGGCTATTTACTCTGCCTTACACTTCGCTGTTCTTGCTGGTGTGGAAATTCCAGCATACATGGGCCAGATCCTGTGAATAATCTTCAGTAGAAAGGTGAGAGTTCTCTGGGTGCAGGATGGCCACATACCCTGATCTACAAACCACCTATCTGAACTCTCCATTGTATGGGCAAAAGTTCTTCCTGTTTCCAGCATAGACCCTCCAGCCTTTTCCTCCTTCCCACTGCCATGTCGTAGAATCATAGAACAGTCAGGGTTGGAAAGGACCTTAAGATCGTCCAGTTCCAATCCCCCTGCCATGGGCAGGGACACCTCACACTAAACCATGTCACCCAAGGCTCTGTCCAACCTGGCCTTGAACACCGCCAAGGATGGAGCATTCACAACCTCCCTGGGCAACCCATTCCAGTGCCTCACCACCCTGACAGTAAAGAATTTCTTCCTTAGATCCAATCTAAACTTCCCCTGTCATACCCTACCTATGCCCCACATCTGTCCCAATCCTTTTTGGCACACACTGAACTACTGCACTCCTCCTCCCTCCACTCTGCCCATCCCTCCTGACTATCCGCAGAACAGTTCCCAAGGTGGAGTTCCTATACTCATCTTCCCACTATGTCCCCTCCTGACATTACCACCTCCCTCTTCCCTTCCCACAGAGACTGCCGTGTGCCAGGGGGCCGCATGTGTGTACAAGGACACAGATTTATCTCTAATGTGTGGAGGGCTTCACCTCCTGTGTGCTGCACAACCCCACTGCACATCTGCACACCTTCACTTCTCTTACTCTGCCGTAGGATTGGGGACTGAAAATACGTTGTGAATTTTGGCCTCAATTTGTGATACAAAACAGAGTAATGGGTTTAAACTTAAACAGGGGAAGTTCAGGTTGGATATAAGGAAGTTCTTCCCTGTGAGGGTGGTGAGGGGCTGGCACAGGTTGCCCAATGAAATGGTAAATGCTCCATCTCTAGCAGGTTGGACAGAGCCTTGGGTGACATGGTCTAGTGTGAAGCGTCCCTGCCAGTGACAGGGGGTTGGAACTGGATGATCTTAAGGTCCTTTCCAACCCAAACCATTCTGTGATTCTATGATTCTATGTCATATAAGAGAATAAGCATGTACGAGTCTCACCTAAAAGTATCTTTCTTAAAGCTGTTTATTTGGATGTCCCTTATTCCTTGTCTGCCAGTGCTGAATGTTCAGCTCCAGTTCAGAGCATATTGAACTGGTAGGACTGAGAAGCTGCCCAGGACTTTCTGCTCATCCAGTGGAAGGCAGATGAATGCCTTTACTCTGTCTTTCTTGTCTCTTAATAGAAAACCAAGAGCTTGGGGATGCAAAAGGAAAAAGAGCCTGTGAAACCTTGCTGAGCTGTTGTTCCATTTTCACTGCCATGATCTGGCTCTTACTCCTTCATTTGCCTTTCAGAGATGCTCCTCATCACATGCAACCCATATGACTACCCATTCATCAGCCAAGGGGAGATTTCTGTGGCCAGCATTGATGACCAGGAGGAGCTTGTTGCCACAGATGTGAGTACATTTAGCAAGGAGAGACAGTATCACTTTTACTATCACCACCACTATAACCAGCTGATCCCTCTGGTATGCAGGCCGCCATTGACATCTTGGGCTTCAGCCCTGATGAGAGAATGGGGATTTACAAGCTGACGGGGGCAATCCTACACTATGGAAACATGAAGTTCAGGCAGAAACCACGTGAGGAGCAGGCAGAGCCAGATGGCACAGAAGGTAAGACCTTCGTGGCTTGGAGAGGCTTACTTCCAACTGTTTTCATACTGGTTTTCCCTAGAAATGCAAGGACTCTTCTGGGAAAGAAGTTGTTCCTTGATGAAAATGAAAAGGAGGTCCAACCTTCAACCTACCACCCTGTAGAGTCACTTTCTATATGCACTTTACTCCCAGTGGCTCTGCTGAAGGACCCTGTGCTGGGACATGTTATGGTAGTGCTGCCCAGTTTCTGGTTACACATCCAGACTTGATCTGCTTGGGTGACATTGTGAAGTGACCTGAAGGGAAAAACACTGTTCATAGAATCATAGAATAGTTTGGGTTAGAAGGGACCTTCAAAGCTCACCTAGTCCAACCTCACTGCAATGAGCAGGGACATCTTCAACTAGGTCAGGTTGGTCCATCATCAGTACACTCACTGGTTTTGTGTTGTTTTACAGAGGCTGACAAAGCAGCATACCTGATGGGCCTGAACTCAGCAGACTTGCTGAAAGCTTTGTGCTATCCCCGAGTGAAAGTGGGAAATGACTATGTCATGAAGGGCCAAACAGTGCATCAGGTGGGTGTCAGGGAGCAGCAGGGAGCGCATTTCCCTAAGAGATGGGAGTGGATGCAGGTCACAGCTGAGGATGGTCAGGACATTAAGGCCTATGGTGCACTTTGTGGGCTGACAGCATCTTTGCATGGTGGAGGGCTGTTTTGCTCTGGTGGTGCACTAGCAGTGCCCTGACAGAGCTGTGTGAACCATATCCCTGCAGGTGCACCATGCAGTGAATGCCATTGCCAAATCAGTCTATGAGAAACTTTTCTTCTGGATGGTGATGCGCATCAACCAACAACTGGATACAAAGCTTCCAAGACAGCACTTTATTGGGGTCTTAGACATTGCTGGCTTTGAGATTTTTGAGGTTTGGTTTTGCACTCTTTTTAAATGCTTTTTTCTGCTTCTTTGACTTTTCTGACCTTTCCTCTCCCTTACCCCAGTGCAGCCCCCAAGAACAGGGCAAATCCATCTGAAATTACTTCTGCCTTTGTAGGTCCATCACCCACTACCTAAGAGAAAAGAAATGGCAGAAGCAAAGCTATGAAGCTGCCATCTCAATTCCCACAGCATCTGTATTTAGGGTCACCCAAAACCATCACCAGTGCAGACTATATCGACCATGTGCTGCACAGCACTTTTCCCCAGGACAACCCATGATATATTCTTTGCACTGTTACCAAAACCCTTCAGGGATATTCTGTCTGACCTTGCCTTGGTATCTCTGTGAACTAATTTATTTGGGTCAGCTTAACAGTATTAAAACATTTATTCAAATATTAGTTCAACAGCCTGGAGCAGCTGTGCATCAACTTCACCAATGAGAAACTGCAGCAGTTCTTCAACCACCACATGTTTGTGCTGGAGCAGGAGGAGTACAAGAAGGAAGGAATTGAATGGGAGTTCGTTGACTTTGGGATGGACCTGGCTGCCTGCATTGAGCTCATTGAGAAGGTGAGTTTCTCATGCAGTGTGTGCAATCACAGAGATCAGAACTGGAAGGGATCCTCAAGAGCATTTGCACCAAACGCCTTCAATGCCGTTTCTCTGTGAAGCTTCCAGGTCTCCTGACCTCCTCCCTTCCTTTAAACCTAACACTTGTGACTGCTCATCCACCAACTGGAAATGTATTCTGCCTTCTAAAAAGACACTGCTTTTTTTCCTCTGTTCTGTCTGTCTTACACACCATTAGAAGTTGTCATTCCATTGTCATATTTACCCCAGTTCTCTTCTGTCTTTGCATACTGGTTCCTCTTCAGGTTTTCCTCAGTTAAATTCAAATGTTAGAAAGCCTCATGTCTGACTGCTTTTTTGCACCTTTTGGATAAGGAAGTTGCTGCAGATAATCCAGGAAATTGCTGCACAGTTTTTGCTTGGCTTTCTTAGTTTTCCAGCCAATGTCTGGGTAGTTCAAAACCCTACTTATGAAAATTTGGTGCTTTTGAATATCTTATCAGTTGTTCATAAAAAACTTTGCTTCCCTGCTTTTCCCAAGTTAATTCTCCATAAAATACTTCCAGTACTTTAGCATTTCTTTACTCTATATTATTATAGCTTGAATTTATCTTATTTGAAAACGCCTTTTCTGTATTCAGCCCATGGGCATCTTCTCCATCCTGGAAGAGGAGTGCATGTTCCCCAAGGCAACTGACACCTCTTTCAAGAACAAGCTCTATGACCAGCACCTGGGCAAGTCCAGCAACTTCCAGAAGCCAAAGCCTACCAAAGGCAAGGTTGAGGCTCACTTCTCCCTGGTGCACTATGCTGGCACAGTGGACTACAACATCACTGGCTGGCTTGAGAAGAACAAAGACCCTCTGAATGAAACAGTCATTGGGTTGTACCAGAAATCATCTATGAAAATTTTATGCAATCTTTATGCTGATTTTGCTTCCACAGATGAAGGTAAGATCAGAGAATCATGTCTCCTGTCTGGTGTTTCCAACTGTATCACCTGACTTGAATCAGTGTTACGTCAGTATTCATGCTCTATGTATTAGATGCACAATTTTAGTGCTGTCAAAGGGATCTACAGCAGTACCTCAGTTGGGACTGTCATCTCATTTTCCAGCTGAAGGTGGTGGGATTAAGAAGAAAGGAACCAAGAAAAAGGGCTCTTCCTTCCAAACTGTCTCTGTACTCTTTCGGGTAGGTGTGTTCTCTGGCACAGCTTGAGCCAGCTGCAGAAAACACTGAGAAGGCAGTTTTGCCAGACCTTCTGCACTAGGTCACCATTTCATCCTTCTCTGTTGCCATACAATGCTGTGGAATGTTACCTTTGGGATCTGGTAAAGGTTAGTTTGAATTCTGCTTTGCTGATGAGGTCCAGTGGTGGAGAAGGGAATTCATGTGCTTTGATCAGGTTCCACAGTTTCAAGACAGCCCAAAGGCTGTTTTGGCTTTGGTGCCAAAACAGTTTGGTTTTTGGTGTTAATACCTTTGGTGATAACATCCTGCCCTTATCTGGCTGCAACTGGCTTCTTCCAGGATGTGCCTCTTTGAGTACAGGATGTTGTATGGCAATCAGTGCCTTGTAGTCAGTGTGAGCAACACAACTTACATGTTGCAGCTCCTTGATGTTGTTGTGACATGTGTATTCCGGGGACAGGAGGAGGTTCAGCCCTTCCTGGCAGGATGATGAGTGCTGCATCCCACTGGCAGTGACATGGGCCACATATCATTATTGCATGAGATAATTAAAGAAATGCAATGCTCACAAAAACTATGCTGCAGAGCAGATGACTTGATGTCATAGACAGACGTTGATTTTGTGGCTCAATTTTCTTTTCAATACACATAACTAATACATATATCTATATATACATATATCTCTATATATATCTAACAGAACCAACAAATGAACCCATCAATTAATTCGATCAAAAGTTTGTTTGATCAAGAAAGACCACTGTTGGTATACCAGAATATCGTGCATTTCTTTCCATCCTTCTCCTGTTTTAATAGCTCTTATGATTAGCTTCTAACCACTAAGGACATCTTTTCATTTTAAGACAGGAGGCAAGTTTATGACTTGTATCCACTGTTAGTAGCTATTTACTGTGCTGATGCCTGTATGGGATTGTAGAATATTCACTAGAATAGTAAGAAAAAAATTGTGAAGTTTCATTTTCTATCAGAGTCAAATTATACTGAGATATATCTTGAAGTAAGATAGAGATTGCAAATTATCTCTTTTTCACAGGAAAACCTAAATAAGCTGATGTCCAACTTGCGAACAACCCATCCTCATTTTGTGCGTTGTATCATTCCCAATGAAACAAAGACCCCAGGTAATTCACACAACAAAGATGAGAAACTGGCAGGAAGATCAATTAACCAATGCTAGAAAAGTCAGTCTTATTCCCATGATGTTCTGTGCCAGGCCTGATGGATCACAAGCTTGTTCTGCACCAGCTGAGATGTAACGGTGTCCTGGAAGGCATTCGAATCTGCAGGAAAGGATTTCCTAACAAGATACTATATGGGGATTTTAAACAAAGGTCTGTAACATCATTCTTGTGTTTGCATTGAGGCCAATTCATCTGAGAGAAGAGACTTGCTAAACTTGCTAGGCTTGCTAAAGTCAATGATATAGTTCTTAGGAAAAGAGTGTTTTGTTATTTAACAACTATGGAAAGTATAAAGACACATCTAATACTGATCTGACCTGCTTCTTACTGGTCCGCTCTTGAAGGCTGGAGGTGAGAGTCAGCCTCAGCCTTCCTCTGAACCTTCAAAGTGAGAGCTGTTCTTGGAGCATCCTGTGCCCTACCAGGAGACTGATGGTTAAGCTTTTCCCTTCATTTTGTCAGATACCGCCTTCTGAACACTGCTGTCATTCCAGAAAGACAGTTTATGGATAACAAGAAGGCGTGTGAGAAGTTGCTGTCTTCCATTGAGATAGATCATACTCAATACAAATTTGGACACACTAAAGTAAATACTTTTTTCTTCCCCACAATGTAAAATCATTCACTGCATTCAAATAGAAGCCCAGCAATGACTGATCTCTGTTCTTTCCTTGCAGGTGTTCTTCAAGGCAGGTTTGCTGGGTGTCCTAGAAGAGATGCGAGATGATTGCTTAGGAAAACTCATCACACAGACACAGGCTTTATGCAGGGGATACCTCAGGAGGCTTGAATTGAAAAGAATGGTGGACCATAGGTGTGTGTCTTCTGTGAGGTCTGCTTTCTCAAGATGTGCTTTTTTCACAGTACTGATGGATCGCTTTGATTTCAGGGAGTCCATCTTCTGCATCCAGTACAACATCCGTGCATTCATGAATGTCAAGCACTGGCCCTGGATGAAGCTGTACTTCAAGCTAAAACCCCTTTTGAAAAGTGTGGAAACTGAGAAAGAAATGGCCATGATGAAGGAAAAGTTTAAGAGAACAAAAGAAGAACTGGCTAAATCAGAAACCAAGAGGAACGAACTGGAACTAAAAATGGTGACTCTGGTGCAAGAGAAAAAGGCTCTGCAGCTGCAAGTACAGACTGTAAGTAATTCAAGACCATTTTTGGCTCCTCAATTACATGAGTTTTGTCTGAGTGTTCAGGAAGGGGCTGAATGGAAATTGTGTTATTTCATGTCCCAGTTGCACAATGAGCACATGGTTTCTGTGTCAGTTCCGATGTGTGACAATGAAACACGTATCTGTTTTCTGTAAAAAGGAAAATGAAAATCTGGCTGATGCTGAAGAAAGATGTGACCAGGTGATCAAAGCCAAATTCCAGCTGGAAGCAAGAATAAAGGAGGTAATGGAAAAGCTGGAGGATGAAGAAGGGATAAATGCTGATCTAGCAGCCAGAAAGAGGAAACTGGAGGATGAATGTTCAGAACTGAAGAAGGATATTGATGACCTTGAGTTAACATTGGCTAAAGCTGAAAAAGAAAAGCATGCCACAGAAAACAAGGTACTTTCTATTTCTGCTATTTACACGTTTATTAATAGTTGCTATGTCTGTAGATAGGATGTGGAGGTGCAGTCAACTTGAACAATAACATGATCTGTGGGCCTGGTGCAGAATTTGGTCATCTTTGTTGCGCAGAAAAACCAACCTGTGAGCATGCAATAAAGCATTAAAATGCAAGTTGAGTTGCTTTGTGGCTTCAGAAGGGTAATATATAAGCAGAAAGGCTGTATAGTTTGACCATGTAGTCTAGCAATGAGTTTATTGCCTTTGTGTGATCACTAGCCTGTGGAAAAGCCAAAATTATTACTGACCTTCAAGTATTTTGCCTTACAATAGGTTAAAAATCTAACTGAAGAAATGACAGGTTTAGATGAGACTGTTGTGAAGTTAGACAAGGAGAAGAAGGGCCTACAAGAAGCCCATCAGCAGGCACTGGATGACCTGCAAATTGAGGAGGACAAAGTTAATACTCTCACCAAAGCCAGGATCAAGCTGGAGCAACAAGTGAACAATGTAAGCACGTTCAGCACAAGGAGAAGGGGCAGATTCTTCAGTTGTGCCATCAGCCATCCTTATACGTGTTCACGTTACAGGTTGAAGAATCTTTTGAACAAGAAAGAAAAGTTTGCACGGACCTTGAACGAACAAAGAGAAAGCTTGAAGGAGACTTGAAACTTGCCCAGGAAACCACAGTGGAGCTGGAGAATGATAAACACCACTTAGATGAAAAATTGAGGAAGTATGATTAAGAAATAGCAACAAATTTATCATTTGGCTTTTCTCTGGACCTATTTGCTCTTTATTAAAAGAACATTTCCTTCACAGGAAAGACTTGGAATTTAACGAGATGCAAAATAAAATTGAGGAACAGCAGAGTTCAGGTATTCAGCTGCAGAAGAAGGTCAGAGAATTGCAGGCAAGAGACTTTATGGACCTACTTTTTTTGCTTGTTTAAGCTGCAGTAGCCTGAAAAATGCTTGTCCATGGTTGGTAGTGTAAAATCTATGGCTTAGCCACAGTAGTTGCCTCAATACACTGTAATAATTTTCTCCACAGAAGTGAGGTGGGTTGGCCCTGGCTGGGCACCAGGTGACCACCAAAGCTGCTCTATCACTGCCCTCCTCAGCTGAACGGGGAGAGAAAACCCAGTGAAGGCCCATGGGTCAAGCTAAGGACAGGGAGAGATCACTCAGCAGTTATCATCATGGGCAAAACAGACTCAACTTGGGGAAATCGGTTTCATTTATTACCAATCAGATCAGAGTAGGGTAATGAGAAATAAACCCAAATCTCAAACATCTTCCCCCCACCCCTCCCTTCGTCCCAGGCTCAACTTTACTCCAATTTTCTCTACCTTCTCTGCCCCAGCAGTGCAGGGGCACAGGGAATGGGGCTCCTGGTCAGTTCATCCCACACTGCCTCTGCCACTCCTTCCTCCTCAGGGGAGGACTCCCCTGCTCCAGCATGGGGTCCCTCCCATAGGAAACAGTCCTCCATGGACTCCTCCAGCACGGGACCTTCCATGGGCTGCAGTTCTTCACCAACTGCTCCAGGGTGGATCCCTTCCATGAGGTGCATCCTTCAGGATCAGACTCCTCCAGTGTGGGCCCCCCACAGGGTCACAAGTCCTGCAACAAAGCTGTTCCAGCATGGGCTCCTCTCTCCATGGGGCCACAGGTCCTTCCAGGAGCCTGCTCCAGCATGGACTTCCCACAGGGTCACAGCCTCCTTTGGGCATCCCCCTGCTCCATCATGGGGTCCTCCATGGGCTGCAGGTGCTTACAGCCTCCAAAACAATGGCCTTGGTATTCTACTATGACAATTATGTGTTAAACTAAGCACTGAATTGTCTGTTCCCTTACTCATTCCTGATGTGCTGTTTCCTCATTATACAGACCCGTGTGGCAGAGCTGGAAGAGGAGACCATAAGTGAGAAGGCAATGCGGGCGAAGGCCGAGAAGCATTGTCATGAGCTGTCGAATGAACTTGAGGGAATCAGTCAAAGGCTTGAAGAGGCTGCAGGAGCCACCAGTGCTCGAAGTGACCTCAACAAGAAGCGTGAGGCCGAGTTCCAGAAGATGCGTCGTGACCTCGAAGAGGCCACGCTGCAGCACGAAGCCACGGCTGCTGCCCTGCGCAAGAAGCACGCGGACAGCACCGCTGAGCTTGGGGAGCAGATCGACAACCTGCAGCGAGTGAAGCAGAAGCTGGAGAAGGAGAAGAGTGAGCTGAAGATGGAGATCGACAGCTTGGCCAGTAGTACAGAGACCATTACTAAGTCCAAGGTGTTCCTTTATAAGTTAAATACTTGCATTAGCTTCATTTCTGTCTGGTGGGAGGTTGATGCATTACAAACACACATACACAAATTCCACTTCCTTACTCCCTTTCAGGCTCATCTGGAAAAAATGTACCGCACTCTGGAAGACCAGATGCGAGATATGAAAGCCAAATTTGAGGAAAACCAGAGAAACATGAATGAGATGGTGATCCAAAAAGCTCAGCTTCAGACAGAGTCTGGTAAGGAAGGCACAAAGATCTGCTGAGGGCATATTTTTTCCCATGCCCTCTAATGTGTACTGTGAGTGAGACTTGTTGTACCCAAGGTGCACGTTCTACTTCCAGACTCACTGGTACAGGCACGGACAGCATGAGAAATAAATCCAAGGCAGTGAGTCCATGAGTGACATTTTAAAGTTCATATGCCAATTGCAACCATTCTTTGCTTAGGTGACTAATTCCTAGAATGATGTGACACAGCTGATTCCATGCAGAGGCACTGGGAATTCAGGACTGTCCAAAATGACTTGAATAACCTGTTAGAACTGCAGTTACTCCACCAAGAGTGCACGTAATCACTGTGTGCACAGTACCTCTGTGTGTGCTACCCTCATGAAGCTTGTAACTGTTCCCACACAGACTTGTTGCAACAGTGGGTGTGATGAGCATGAATGCTCTTTGGTCTGGTTGACTGCAACGTCAGGCATCTCAAATTAAAATGCCACTGAATTGACTTAAACTAACCTGAATTTTTGGGGTTTTACACAACAGCAGGTCAGGGAGTGCTGACATTTGCTGTTCTAGCAGCTGAAGCACAGAGCTACACCTGCCATGGAGCTCCTTTTTATGTGAATTCATATGGATTTATGTGAATGAGCTCTATAGCCACATCTGTATGTGGATGGTAATACAGTTACAAGGGAACAGCATGCCAAAGAGGGCGTTGCATGTGAAAGTCTCCCAAAATCTGGTAATCTCTGGAGGCTAGTAGTCCTGATGAATCCACAAGAGCTGCCAAGTGTAGAACACTAAGACCTGTCAAACCAGCCCAAAGCCACTGGCAAACAGCATCAACAGCATCAACAGTAGGTTCTATAACTGCGACCACATCCAGGAGGATGGTGGCTGCTGTATGCAAAGACTACAGCATTAAATGTACCACTTGATGAAACCAGGAGCCCCTTAGGGTCTTTTTGACTAAGACTGCTTCTGAGCAAAGAGCTGGGTTTGGCCTTCAGGTATTGCTCCTACTAGAGGCATATGAGTGAATGTGTGTGAGAGTGAGCTGTGAAGAAATGCATACCTGTGCTGTGTTCAGAGTTGCCTGGCATTAACCGCTCGAGGCTAATAATTGTAGTGACTTTATTAATAAAAGGTGTTCAACTAGCTATTGGTTGTGATCTGTGACTCCCACATCTCCATCCCTTAACAGAGAAAAGGGCATTTAAACATCTTCTGGTGGAGAATGTCATGTGGGATACACAGACTATAACCACATTCTTCCTTCTTTTCTTCTGTGCGACCTTTCTGAAGTGAGCATGCTTACAAGATGATGCTATAGATCTGATCAGTTTGTTGTAATGTCATTGTGCATAGTGCTCTAGGGGAATCTTATAACAAAATGGAAAGCTTGTCAAAACCCTAAATTGGCTCAGAAGTCTGAAAAAGACAATTTTAGAGGGCTACAAGCAGACCCAAGAATTCTAGGGGTGGCAGCATGGGCTATACCTCTCCAAGAAAGGAGATGTTACTTCAGCCCACAGGACAGAAGGTGATGTAGAATAAATGTTTTCCAGTTCTTGTAAAGCTTATGAAGTGAAACTTTAGGATATGTAAAATCATAGAATGGTTTGGGTTGGAAAGGACCTTAAGATGATCTAGTTCCAACCGCCACACGCCTCACACTAGACAATCCTGTTGATGGAGCACAGGTAGCTCTGGTCCTCTGGCAGCAGCAGTGATGAATCAGGTTCCTTGTAGCATTGAGTGCCCAAATGCACTGCACTGTATATTGCAAATGCCTGTGTGGGGAAAAAAAAATAGGCAAACCTATCTGGAATCAGTTGCGGAGATAGTACAGGATATTACTAAGCAGGTTTGAAACCCTATAGAAATTCAGTAGTACGCACTTGAATAGTTAAAGCTGAGAGAGTTGTGGGTTAAACATGCATATATGGAAGTCTGAATGAACAGTAAAGCTCATGACTGAAGCAGAATAGGGGTAATATTGAAGGAGATAAGTGTCAGTTACATCTATCTCATAGTTTCATTACTAAACCCTGCATTACTCTGAGGATAAAGATGACATGGTAAAACATATGCCATGAGAATGGTAAAAGTATATATGTAAAGGTAACAAGTGATCAGATAAAGATGTAATGTGTGATTTCACTTGTCTGTTACTGATTATTGTTATGCATTATTATATATTATACCTGTTTTCAGAATGTTTAATCCTGACAGGACTGGAAACTTGTCTTCTCCTGTCACAGGTGAACTGAGCCGTCAACTCGAAGAGAAGGAAACCATAACTGTGCAGCTGGCCAGGAGCAAGCAGGCAATTGCACAGCAAATAGAAGAGCTGAAGAGGCAGCTAGAGGAAGAGAGCAAGGTAGTGCTGACCACTGAGCACATGCTAAGGCTTCAAAATGAATCAGGGCCTCAGTTCACTTAAAAAACACTTCTGGAAGTTTGTAAGTAACTTTGCCTACAGTCTAACCCAATAAAGTTACCCCTGGGCAGGATGTGTAGAGGGAGCACGGTGTTTAAGTGCTTTGCTGAGGATGTCCCTGACATGTGAAAAGTGGTTTCAGTTTTGGTGAATTTTTTTAACTTTAAAGCAATGGTCGATGTGATTTCTTTTGCTTCTGTAGCCCCAGGGAAGAAAAGCTACAGCATATGCCAAGGTGAAAGCACCACCCTTGGTCTTTGTCGGTGGTAGAGCTGAGAAAACTTGGTTGCAGCTGAAGATAGCTGCCTGAACGCTTAGAAAGCTCTGGCCCTTTGTCTTCTGCCCAAGCTGCAGTGACCGTATCTTCAGCGTGCATGGTGAGGGTGTCACCTGCTGGTCACAGCTAACATACGTACATGCTATTATGGGTAACTTTTAGGCCAAGAACGCGCTGGCCCATGCCTTGCAGTCTGCTCGCCACGACTGTGACTTGCTCCGGGAACAGTATGAGGAGGAACAGGAAGCCAAGGCAGAGCTGCAGCGTGCCCTGTCCAAGGCCAACAGCGAAGTGGCCCAGTGGAGAACCAAATATGAGACGGACGCTATTCAGCGCACGGAGGAGCTGGAGGAGGCCAAGTACGTGGTAGCTGAACTGAGCTGTCCAGAGGTTATGTACATTGTGCAGAACATAGACCTACTTTTAGTAGCCTGGCCTAAATTATTCTATTGGGGTTTGTATAGGCACTTAATGAAAACAATTACTTCTGATACTGTACTCAGGAAATTATGTTCATAACTATAATGTTGGAACTAGATGATTTTAAGGTCCTTTCCAACTCTAACCATTCTATGATTCTATGATAATACAATGATTTTCTGAATCATATGCTTGTTTTCTTTATGTTCCTTAAGGAAAAAGCTCTGTCAGCGTCTCCAGGAAGCAGGGCAGCAGGCAGAGACTGTGAATTCAAAGTGTACCTCCTTGGAGAAGATTAACTTGAAGTTGCAGGGGGAAGTGGAGGATCTGACAGTGGACAGAGAGAGAGCAAACACTTTGGCTGCTGCCCTTAACAGGAAACAGCAGAACTTTGATAAGGTGAGGAGGGAGCACAGTATCTTTTAAGTCTAGCCTTTCTAGAAGGCCAAACTAATACTCCTCACTTAAGTCAGTACTGAAATCAAGTTGAGACTAAATTAGAAGCTCCTCTAGAGCATGGCAATGGGGATTTGCTTGTTTTCAGAGACTGTAGTGTTTATCTAGTACAGAAAATAACCACAAATAACATTTTCTGTACTAGCAGGAAATGAAACACAATGTCTTTCAGGTCATGGCAGAATGGAAGGGGAAGTATGAGGAGAGCCAGCTGGAGCGGGAAGCTCTCTCTAAAGAATCACGCTCACTAAACACAGAGCTTTTCAAAGTGAAAAACGCCTATGAGGAAACCTTAGATCAGCTTGAAATGATCAAACGGGAGAACAAGGCTCTCAAACGTAAGTGTTTGGCTCTGGTTTCCCATTAGCTGTCCACAGTCCTACCACTGCAAGCTGTGCTCTACAAGTGTGCTCGTGGCTGCCAGAGGTACACTAAGTTACAGGACTCTCTCATTGCTATTCTCTCTATTTTAATGGAGAATATAAATGTCTCACCAAAAGGTGTTGAGCAAGTAAGAGAAGTGATTAAGCAAATAAAACCAATATCCTGGCTCTCCATTATCTACTGCAGAGACATAAGATCAAGGGCATTTAGGTGCTGCTCCCAGGTAAGGATGGTGCCCTCAAGAGGCTGTGCAGCTTTGTGGAAGTGGATTTTACAGATGAACTGTGAATATATAACAACAAGACCCCGATGGCGTACCCAGAGACATAAACACATACAGATATCTTCCAGTGTAAGGAGGGCTATGAAACCACACTGATGCCCCTGTGTCTATGTTGTTGTGCAAGAAATGGCTGTATCTGGTTTTATCTGTACATGTGTATAGAACTGTGTACACATGTACATCTGTGTGTTGAACACAGTCACAAAGCAGAGAGTTCAGCTTCTCTGGCTGCCCCAGGCTGATGTCATTCTTATCTCACAGAGGAAATAGCTGATCTGACTGAACACATTACTGAAAATGGCAAAATGATTGGAGACCTCGAGAAAGCCAAAAAGCAAGCTGAAGTAGAAAAATCTGAGCTGCGATTAGCTCTGGAGGAAGCAGAGGTGAGTTAGTTTAAATATTCCTGGGAAAAGCAGACAGCAGCCTGAAGAGCTTTCTGTTCTCTTTCCTGGGCAGTGGCTATGTGTGAGGTTGATTACCACAAACTGGGAGTTTGTGTAAGTCACTGAGTACCATCACAACGATGGTGTTCTCTGAACTGTTACTTTTGTGTTTGGTTTTCACCATTTAAAGGCAACTCTTGAGCATGAAGAGGTGAAAATTCTTGGCATCAACCAAGAACTGACTCAGATTAAATCAGAAATCAGCAGAAAGATTGCTGAGAAAGATGAGGAGATCAGCCAGTTAAAAAAGAACAATCAAAGGACTGTGGAGACAATGCAGGGTGTTTTGGATGCTGAGATCAGGAGCAGAAGTGAATCCTTAAGGCTGAAGAAGAAGATGGAGGGAGACCTGAATGAAATGGAGATCCAGCTGAGCCATGCCAACCGCCAGGCTGCCGAGGCACAGAAACACCTGCAAAGCATCCAGGGAGTTCTCAAGGTCCTGGTCTACCTTTCAGGTTGATTCATTTGGAAGCACAGTGTCCAAGAAATTCATTAGGACAAAATTGGCTCTTCATATTTAGGATACACAGCGGCAGTTGGACGATGCTCTGAGGACACAGGAGGACCTGAAGGAGCAGGTGGCCATGGTGGAGCGCAGAGCAAACCTGTTGCAGGCTGAAGTTGAGGAGCTACGGGCAGCCCTGGAGCAGACGGAGCGGTCCAGGAAATTGGCTGAGCAGGAGCTTCTGGATGCCACTGAACGTGTGCAGCTCCTCCATACCCAGGTGTTTACTTTGCTAAGGAAGACATATTTTGGGGGTCTAGAAATTCATAAAGTAATAGTAATTCATGGTCTCACTGTGTAAGAGACCAAATACAAACACTTAAAGCCTCTTTCTCCCTTATAGAATACCAGCCTTCATAATACAAAGAAGAAGCTTGAAGCTGATATGGCACAAATCCAAACTGAGGTGGAAAATATTACTGATGAAGCAAAAAATGCTGAAGAAAGAGCAAAGAAGGCAATCACAGATGTGAGGATGTTACTGTGCTTTTCTCTTTGAATTTTCGGGGCTTCCCAATGGCATTGCTGCAGGGAGTTAATGTAAATGCTCTTGCCACAAGTTGGACAGAGAAAAACCAGTCTGTGGGCCTGGTTGAAGAGGCCCTCAGAGGAGGATGAGAACAGCAGGGAACTTGTCCTGCTGACAGATGAGTTCTTGGGGCTGTTGTCATCGTAATGAACTAAACGCACATTTAGTCAGTCTAAACCAGATTTGTCTAGTGCTGCATGAGAATGTCAACCACAAAATAACCTTGCAGTATTGAAACCAGTAAAGTGGGTAATGACTTTAAAAATTTATCTTTTCCAAATCCTATTGAAGAACTTTTCAACTGAGAATTGTGAATTTCCATTCAAAACTGGTCCTACATGCTCCTTTGAAAGGCCAGTGAATTCCAGCCAGGAAATAGAGCTGGTACCCAGCCTGCTGATGATTTTTGATGCATAGGATCAAACCAAAATCTTAACACTTAAAAACATTATTTAGAGTTAAAATAGAATGAAAACTTCTCCATTTGCTAATGAAAAATCATTTTTATTCTCTTTTAATTAAACAGAAAATAGAACATTGTAATGAATTAGACACATACATGTAACATATCAAATTTAAATATCATTATTTCATTCTCACAGTTTTCAATTTAGACTTTTTAATATATTTTGCTGCCAAAGCAATTTGCTGAATTTTACATTATTTGTAAGTAACATTACTCAGTATTTCACCAAAACACTTCATTTGATCCTGTGGAATCAAATGTTTGAGAGCAAAATATATCCTAGTTTTGTCTTAAATAACATAGCTGGTTTTAAACTGTTTTCTGCACTGTAACACTGTCATCCAGGCCATCGTGGGAATAACACGGCATGCGCTAAGGCACAACACAGAGACTCCATCACATTGCACGTGTGTTATGCAGAGAAGCCTCTCAGCTATGCCATGTACTGCTCCCAAGCTTTGCTGCGGCTGTTGCTCTACCACAGGGCACCTCTGTGT
The DNA here is from genome assembly GCF_963264785.1 of Psittacula echo. Classification (NCBI taxonomy): domain Eukaryota; kingdom Metazoa; phylum Chordata; class Aves; order Psittaciformes; family Psittacidae; genus Psittacula; species Psittacula echo. The sequence goes on along the minus strand of NC_137750.1, from coordinate 11,232,391 downwards.
CAGTGAAGGTCACAGTAATGACCCTACACTGGGATGGAGCATTTACCCTTTCTTTGTTCCAAGCTCTGCTTGTGCAGTGAGGCAGATTTTTTCCTATTCTTTTTCCTGCTATTTCTGCCACTGTCATGTCACAAAGCAGGAAATGTGGCAGGATCATTAGGAACTGGTAACACATCCTCGGATGGTACACAGCGTGCACTGTTCTTTCACATGCTTCCAGTTTCTTGTGTCATCTTCCTTCCAAGGCAGCCATGATGGCAGAAGAGCTGAAGAAGGAGCAGGACACCAGCTCCCACCTGGAAAGGATGAAGAGGAACCTGGACCAGATGGTGAAGAACCTGCAGCACCGTCTGGATGAGGCTGAGCAGTTGGCACTGAAGGGAGGAAAGAAACAGCTCTTGAAGACGGAGGCCAGGGTGGGTGCCAGTGCTGAACAATGGTGTCAAAGATGCCTTTCTTCTCTAAGTTTTATGTGAGGGCTCAAGCCAACTGTCGGTTAATTCACCAGATCCGGGAGTTAGAAGCTGAGCTGGAAGAAGAACAAAAACGATCTGCAGAGACTATGAAAAACATCCGCAAATACGAACGGCGTGTCAAAGAGCTGACTTTCCAGGTGGGTGTAAAGAGAAAGCAATTCTCCTGATCTTTTATCTCCCAAGGATGCATAATTGCATATTCTCTTTCTACAGAATGAAGAACACAGGAAGAACATGATGAGGTTACAAGATCTGGTAGACAAACTGCAGATGAAAATCAAATCCTACAAAAGTCAAGCTGAGGAAGCTGTGAGTCACTAAATGAAGCAAAAACTTATTCAGCATTTTCTAGGACTGTCAGTTTAAAAGTTATCTCTGTGTGCCAGCATGTTGTCAGGGGGATTTTTAATTCCTTTTGTTTTGCCATTTCAGGATGAGCAAGCCAATACCAATCTCTCCAAATTCAGAAAAGCACAGCACAAACTGGAAGAGGCTGAGGAAAGGGCAGATATTGCTGAAAGCCAAGTAAACAAGCTCAGAGTTAAAACCCAAGCAGTCCCTTCTGCAAAGGTAAACCGTTATTGCAGGAGGCAGGTTATGCAGTCTGTACTGTTTGCTCAAGCAAGTCAAGCAGTAGATTTGTACCTTGCTGGTGGACATAGCCATCACTCAGAAAGCAGTGTTCTGGAAGGAGTGGGCTTTGAAGAAAGGCTGAGAGGACTGAAGTTGTTCAGCCTGGTGAAGAGAAGGCTCTGAGAAGACCTTATTCTGGCCTTTCAGTGTATAAAGGGGGCTTATACAAGAGACAAATACTTTTTACCAAAGCCTCTAATGACAGGAGGCAATGGTTTTAAACTGAAAGAGAGGAGATTTAGGTTGGACATAAGAAACATTTTACAATGAGAGTGGTGGGACACTGAACAGGTTGCCCAGAAAAATAGTGGATACTTCATCATTGGAAGTATTCAAGCTCAGGCTGGATAGGGCTTTGGGCAGCCCGATCTATTGAAAATGTCCCTGTCCATGGCAGGAGTTCTGAACTAGATGATGCTTGAAGGTCCCTTCCAACCCAAACAATTCTGAGCTACTATGATTCTGTGAGTAGCACTTCAGGCTCTGGTGGCTGAAGGCTCATGAGCCTTCTGGCTAGTTTCATCCAATTTGTTTCAGATTTAAGAAGTGACTTCATAAAGTGACAGTATTGAGAGCCAACCTAATTCTGAGTATCCCTAAAATAACTGTCCTGTGATCCTTAAGCAGAATTAATGTTCTGATTAAGTAATATGCAGCAGCAGTGTCCTTAGCTCAACTTCCTGGGCAGTCGTCTATCTCCAGCCCAAGAGTGGTTGGTACAAAATCCAGAGCCTGTTTTTCCTAGTGTGATCTGAGCAGGTGTAACACCTTTTGACTGCACATATCTAGGAAATGGAGAACCTTGGCTCCAGGCTGCCTTCTGCTTCCTCACAGCATCTTCTTACTCATACCGCATTTTAACTCAAGAGAGATGCTATGGAAGACATGCTTTCTCTTGAAGGCTCTGTCCTGACACACGATAGCCAATGTTGGTTCTACCAGAGAATGGTGTGCACCTTTCAGTGAATCCCTTAATGTGATGCTCCAGTAAAAGGCTCTGATGACTCAGTGCTTATAAGGTTATCTCACCAAGACCCCAGGGGAAGCACTTGGAAAGCTGAGTCCAGTCCTGAACAAAGTTTACAGACATGAGATTACCTTATAGAAGGAATGCTGAATCTCTAGTTGAATTGAAAGCCTGACAGGGGCAAGATTTCAGATATCTCCTATTGGGTATCCCCAGGTAAAGGCAGGTTGAACCTAGTGAGTATGGGTGACTCTCTCTGCAATATACTATAATTTTATATCCTGCTTTGATTCTGTGCAGTATATAGGGAGCCTGGGCACCTGGCTTAAGTTTTGGATTCTGCTATGGGAGGCCTAAAAATTAAGGATTGTAATGCCTAAATCTTGTAATAGATCTGGTGGATCAATACCTCCTTTTGCTCCTTTCTATCCTTTGCATTCACTTTTGGAAATGCCGGGATACATCTTGTTCCAGAGGATGGGGGTGCAGTGCTGGAGCACTGCAACAGTAAAGTTGCACTTTAGAAAAGCCAGCGTTTCTCCATTTCAACCCACTAGTCTGCCAGCATGACATCAAGTGATGTGTGGTCTTCAGGGTTACACCACTACATTGACCTGGGCTCTGGTTGCATATCCTAGCTGGATGGTGCATTGAGACAGATAATTTTGGGGACCAAATGACTTATCTTAATGTGTGGACTAAACAAAGTTTCTCCTTTCCAGGTAGTGTTCAGAAGAGAAAAATGAGCTTCCTCTGGGATAACCAGAACTTACACAAAGCATCTTCCCAGCTGTGGATTTGCAGTAGCTAGAGCTACGCTGGTAGGAGGAAATCTTCCACTTGCTTACAGACACAAACATTTTCTGCCACTCTGCTGCTGTACCAGTGTTAATAAAGTAGATACCTGCAACTTCAGATGCTCCAAATGCTGATGTTCATATGAGAGTAATTTTCTTTCTAAGCTAAGGGTTCAAGTCCCACTGCTTCTCTGACCATATGTGAGCAATTTTGTCCTGACCTTTAAATCTAGGTATTTGACAGGCTCCCTCCGTACCTTCTGCCTGAAAGCAGATATCCCGACCTTGTCAAATGAAGCTGAGAATAAACTACTGTCAGAGCAGATGTGGTATGTCAAACATGGAGTTTGAACAGAGTTACAGCATTCCTGCTTAGCTTCACTGCTGTATCTGTTCATGGGAGAACGACTGGTCCAGCCTGTGAACCAACAGCCATCTATGTGCATTACAAATTAAGTATTTCTGTTCCCCTTGTAGTCAATCTGCATTTCAGAAAGTTGCCCCACTTCTGAGCTATCCAGTGTTGCAGCTCTAAGCAGATGAGGACTTGAACCTCAGTGTCTCACATAGTTGTTAAGCTGTAAATAGTTATCAACTGGTCTATAATAATAGCAGCAAAATCTGAGTAGCTGCTTGAAGTTTATCCCCCCAGTCTCCGAACTAGTTACACACCTGGGTTTTCACATTTCCTTTAGGAGCATTTGATAATGATTGTTATGCAGTGGCCAAAGGTTTCCTGTCACTCTGCCCAAAAAATAACCTCATGAAATACTGAGTTGATGAGCTGCAAGCTCTTCAGCTTGTCTGAGAAACCTGGAACTCTGATAAACCTTCTCAGTCAGTCTAGCCATTAGTTTCCCCAAAAGCTGTCTGCACAGCATGATCTCAAGAGGGGTCTCCATCCACTGTTACAGACCTGTGATTTGGAGGAATTGGAATTGAATGTTAGTTTTTCACACCAACTGGGACAGATGTGGATGTGTTGCTCTTTTGCTCTCCCAAGGGATGACTTCTGTTCAGCTGCTCATTTGGAGCTGAGGAGCTGAGAGCACAAGTGCAGGAGGCTCAGGGCTTGCTGGCAGCAGTGCAGCTCTGTGGAGAGCCTGTGGCCCACTTTGTGCACTGCCAATTTCGTGCAGCAAGAATAAAACAGATTGAAAGAAATGCACGGCCATGGTCACAAAGCTTCACAGCTTGAGTTGCCGCAAGGAAGCTCAGCCCATGCTGAGCTGTGGTGGTTCAGGACAACACAAATAGAAGCACTCTGCTGCTGGAGAGTCTCAGAGGCGCACACAGCCCTGTCTGCATGCCCATCACACAGCCTGCCATACCAGGGAAAGGGTTTTAAGATTCTGTTTGAGTCTTCATCTGGGAAGGCTTCTTTGTAGGAACCTGAGCCTGATCGCCTAGCACCAAGATGGGGTAAAGCCTTTCTCTGTATCACCTGCCTGTCTTTAGGTGAGCAGTTTTACTGTCCTATGGCATACGCAGGGAGATGCCCAACTAGTGCAGAGGTTCCTGGCAAGGCCAGACTGCTGGGGGCTGTAGCAGGAGCCAGTTTCACTTATGATGGTGCTGGAATGAATAGTTGTGCCTCTGGTCTGCTGAACCAACCAGGTCTTCATCTGCAGGAGTGCTGCGCATGCCTGGGAATGGCTCAGAAGACAAGGTCTCTGCCAAGGGGCCTTGTTCCAAGAGCCAGCATGAGATCCATCCACTAAGGGTGTGGGACAGCATTTAGTGTCAGCACTTTATAAGCTACCTGGTACATACTGAATTCCATGAGCACTTGTTCCTGCCTGCTAGCGCTGCTGCTGTGCCTCTGCCCAGCTGAATGTGGGGTCCTGAGGGAGATTGACTTGGCCAGCTGATCCAGCTGGAAAACTTCTGGGATAATGTTTTTCACCCCTGCTGAGAGCTTAATGTGCAGATCCAGCTTTGACAAGGCAATGAAATGAAACAAAAAATGAGACAAAAATAAATTGGAATGAAAGAAATCCATACCACAACAAGAAAGGTGATGTTAAGTGGATTGAAATAAGTCAGGGAGGGAATTTTGATGGCTGGGAAGAGGAAAAGGGGCCTCTCAAACATCCGTGGTGCCGAAGACCACCCAAAGATAGTGAACTTCAGGAAGTAATAGGTGAATACACTTCTGGCTGCAAAGGATTTCGTTTACTTGCATGCAGTTACACAGCCTCTGGTTTTGTGTAGCCTTCATGGATGTGGTTGAAAATGAAGCAGGCAGCCACGTGCCCTAAGCTCAGGGACAGGTACACATCTTCAGACAGGACTTGCCATAAACATGGCTGGGCAGTGCTGACGGGCTAAGGTTTGGCCTGGTATCCCCAGCAACTTCCCAGCTTCCCCCTGGACCCTTCCTCCTGGGCCAGGAGGACCAGCCTGTCCTGTGTCTCCCTTCATCCTCAGTGTCAGGAGCCCAGAATAGCTCTGCTCTTGCAAGACTCCTGCACGGGGTCATGCCTGTTTGTGGAGATGATCCGTTTCCACTAATAGCGCTCGAAGACATTCCTTGGCGGGTAGGTTGCCTTCTATATCTCAGCACAACGTGCTGCCATGCAGGAGCTGGACAACTGTGTTGTGTCCTAAGATGGCAGATGCTATTCTTACCCCAGAGAGTCTTGCTCTGGCACGGCTCCTTCCTCAGCTGAAAGGTTAAAAACCAGAGGCAGGCATGAGTGTGCTCTCTCTGGTAAGGGACAGATCAAGAGTGGCCCCTTTGAAGTCTGTGCAATGACACTGGGCCAACCCAGCGCCTGGGGGCTCACCGTGCCCCCCATTGGACATGCTGTCCCACGGGGAACACAGCAGCTGCCCAGGTACTTCCAGCAGTCAGCCAGGGCTCACTTTGGGGTGGATGGAGGCATCCCTTCTCTTGTAAAACGATGAATTAGAGCAATCCCTGGTGACATTCTAAGCCAGGCTGGATGTGGTTCTGGGCAACGTGATCTAGTTGAAGATGTCCCTGCTCATTGCAGCAGGGTTGGACAAGATGAGCTTTGAAGGTCACTTCCAACCCAAACTATTCTATGATTCGGTGACCTGAAAGCCCATTTTTTGCTCATCAGCAAGAGACCCCAATCCATGAATCCTTTCCCCTGTGAGGAAGGCAGGTCTTGCTTCAAGCCTGCTTCAGGGCTGGCAGCATTGCAGAAAACCATGGAGCAGCAGCAGCCCATGAGCATGTTCAGATCCATCACGGAGCTGGGGCCCCGGTGCATTAAGTGTGATGGCAGGAGCTGAACTCGCCTTCATGCCACTCCCACTGCAGAAAAAGTTAATAAGCTTGTGGATGAGAGATGGAGGAGGTCAGAGTAAGCACAGTGGTGAGGTAGGGTTGATATTGGGCTGGGGAGTGCAGGGAGGGGTTTGGGAGGTGGGGAGTGAGATGGATGTGTGTGAGGAAACCAGGTAATTGATGATAGAGGATGTGGGAGTAGAAGAAATGACAACTCAGCATCAGGTTTGGGGAAAAAAGAATACGAGAACTGCTGGCAAACACTACAATGATAGCCCACAAATGCCAGTGTAGCTTGTAGGCCACCTCAAGAGAGCTTTGTGCAGCTTAGCTTTAGTTTTAAAAAAATAATTGACTGCAGCAAATCTGTGCAGTCAAGCTGTGTGTTGGCTCACTGCTCCTGCGCATGGCTTGTCACTCGTCTGCACACTGTGCTGCGGGCAGCTGGCTGTGCTTCGGAGAAGAAAGCGTCCCTAAGCCAGGAGCACAAGCTGTACTGGGAGGAGGCAGTGATCAGCCCTACCTTCCCGCAGCGTTGAAGGCTCCAGGGGAACTGGCAGACCCCAGCTGGAGTCTGGAAGCCCCAGACATGGCCAGATCTCAGCTCCCCAGGAAGGGAAGGCAGCCAGGGATGGGTCCACAGGAGCAACTGCTCTCTCTGGCAGGGGGTAAGTGGATGGGGACGGTGCAGAGTGGCCCAAGGTTTGAACTGCTGCTGTGGTCTGCCCCACAAGGACCCACTCTGTGTGAGCCCAGCCTGGGGCTACCGCCCGTGCATGTGTGTTTTGAAGAATCTTCCAAGAAAATAAACAGCCTAGAAGTGGGAGAGGAGGTGGGAGCAGAAGCTGAGTGCCTGAGTGGTGCCAGCTGGTCCTGCCCATCCTGGGAGGAGAGTGTAGATGGATCATGGAAACATAGAATCATAGCATAGTTTGGATTGGAAGGAACCTTAAGATCATCTTGTTCCAACCCCCTGCCATGGGCAGGGAGACCTTCCACTGGACCATATAAAGGGGAGAGAAACAAATTAATGGTTCTGAGCCAGGGAAGGCTACAGGAGGAGCAGAGGCTGGGAAAAAATCCCCACTGGCAGCCCCTGCTGTAAAACCTGCTGGATTATCAGGATCAAAGTGGGGCACCAGTGTGAGGAAGATGAATTGCTCACTGCGTTATGGAGAAGGAGAGTCATTTTGCATTGACACTCTATCTGTGGAGTGAGGTTGCCTGACACCTGATAGGGGCTTGTGCAAAGGTCTTGAGGAAAACATCAGTCCATAGTGGCCATAAACGAACATCTCCGAGAGAAAGTTTAAAATAGATGCAGCTGATGGGCTTGTATAGAGCTGCTGTCCCATATGGATGGCCAGGGATCTCTCAAGCTCAAATGCAGCATTCCAGTGATAGTAGAGCAAATGGTTGAAAATATTTCCCTACAGAAACTCTTTGTCAGTAAATTCAAATTCAACCATTCACACTGTGAGCTCCTATCGGGAGCCCCAGGAGAGGAGGAATCATCTAAGCCTTGCTGTTAGCATCTTATGACTGGTCTTATAGGGCCTGCCTTCCTCTAGCCCCTTGCCAGAAGCACAGACCTGATGTCAGCATGGTACTATTGAGAGGAACACAGTTTGGCACATGGAGGCTTTGGGATCACAGCCCAGCCAGGTAAAGTCCAAGCTTAGCTATTGTAAGAGGCAGGCAGCAGTGTGGGGTCGTGGGATGAGTCTGCTGTGAGACCCTGTGAGGAACCCTGCAAGATACTGTCCCCCTGGAGGCACTTCTCAGGGAGCAGCAGGCACTTTGAGGGACCTGAGGGACTGGTTTGGAGGGAAGGCAACATAGGCCTGTGTTGCTGAGCAGAGCAGTGATGGAGCTGGCACTGCATCTTGAGCTGCAGCGGACTTAGCGTATATCTTCTCAGGCCATGGTTGTGATTAAGCTGTAAAACTCCTTGGCTGCTGGTACCTGGTGGCATGTCATCATCATTGTCTCCTACTGGAGCTGTTCTGCTTTACACAACTGATTTGCTCTTCAGGAGGAGCAGGGACTTATGTCCTCCCCTTGGCATCTCAGGGGGATGCAGAGAGAAATTAAGAAAACAGGCTGACACCAAGGAAATCTGTCTGCCAACATGAAATAAGGAGGCTGTTGACAGATTTCCTGAGGATGAAAAAGGAACTTTTCTGCATCATAAAAACTTAGTTCAGGAAATGCCACTGGAAAACTCTGTTACGTATGCTGTCGGTAACTTCACTGCAGTGACTCAAGATCCTGTGGTAATCCAGTGGGCTGTCTTAAACTTGAAAAGTCTAATGCTTAAAGTGAACAGGTTTATACAAATTCCATACCAGGATAATTCACTTCACAGCACTGAAATCTGCCCAGAAGTGGGATTTATGCATCTGTCACAGATGAGTGTCAGCCTAGGAAGATATCACTTCATTGCTCTCTTTTTTAGGATGCAGTTGTTGCTGGTGCTAATATTATGCACCTAATCCTGACTTTCCTTCCCTCCCCCTTTTGCCATTTGCTCTCTTTTTTCTTTGTCTTACCCGGAGGCATCTTAGCCTGCCCACCCCACTCCCCTGCTCTGTAACAGGAGCTTCTCAGCTGCTTTGGTGGGTGATAGAAAGGCCATCCTGAATGTCACCTCCTCGGACAGTTCTTCCGTTGATGCTTGTTGTGAACATGAGGAGTGTGAGTAAATGGCACAACTCTGATACTCAGGGAAGAGCTGCTCACCTCCACATAAGTTTGCTGCTTTACCTGTGTCTCCACTGCTCTATTGGTTGGGCTGTGCTACTCTTGAGTCTAGCTATCGTTTAGCTGAGAGCCACTAAGAAAGATGTCATCCTTTTAAGGCAGACTGGATAATCATCACTCATAAAAACCCTTTATGCAGATGAAAGAGAACATCAGCTTCTGTCTGTGTGGTGACTCTGAGCCACATATAGACCAAAACCTATAGAAATTCAGTCTCCACAAGGGGAACCAGGATTAGGAGCTAGGAAGGCCTCTATAATAGTGAATAATTACATCCAGACATCAAATCAGTGCTTACAGGTGATCACAAAAAGCAGAGTATTGGGAATCATTGAGATCAGCTGAAAACAAAACAGAAATAATTGTGTCAGGCCCACAAACCACCTGCTCTCTGCAGTTTTGGCTTGTGCAATTTGGAAGGACACAGAGAAAGATGACAGAATTGATGGGAGCACTGGAGACACAGCTGTGTGGACGATGATCTTTCACTTTGGGAAAGGAACGCGCAGGTGGGAAGATGCTATGCTTACACAATATTACAAATAGTATGGAAAAAGTGGATTTTTACCAAGCATCATGCACAAAACACCAACTGGACCTTTGCTCTGTCTGCTGATTCTCAAATCTGTGAGACTATCTCTGCTTGATGCTTTTTTTCTGTTCCTGCTTGCTGACAGCAAGCCTTACAGATCCTCCCTGTTTTCAGCTGGGAGATGGATGCACAGCTGCTGTTTCATATTCACTAAAATGGCCTGAGGTTAAGTTTTGTATAGCAGCTGGAAAAGCAAATTATTTGGGAGTAAAATTCTCTAAAGACCTGAAGAAGGGAAGGAAGGGAATAAACCAAAACCCTGGTGCTTAAGAAAAGCCTACTGTAATCAGTAGTGTTGGGAAGCAGGGGATAATAATCACACAGCGATCACAGCAAAATGGCTTTGCCTATGCCAGAGCTTTGCAAGGCCAGATCACACTGTGAGAAAGCACATGGAGCAGTGGGTAGTGTTGAATAGCCACTCCCAGGAACTACAGCCTCTGCTTTTCTCCATCTATCCCAGCAGCTGCAAGCCTGGAAACTCAGGCTTTGTAAACTACATTTATCTGTTCAAGCTCAGCCACTTCCACTCCCTCTGCAGAAACAAGCCAGTCCTTGTTCTTCTTTGCTAAAACCCCCCTTTCCTCAAGTGCTGTTTATCAGATAACTGGTAGCAACACAAGGGAGAAGATAGCTTGAAACAGCATTAGACTCTAATTAGGATGCATCCTAGTGCTATAGTACCTCAGGGAGTTTTGGCAAACAAAATAAAACAAAACTGGTGCTTGTTCTTAATGGGTTTGCTGTTCAAGCTCTTTCTTTAGTACAAATGACTGGGCAGGATGTGCTTCCTCTGGGAATTTTGAGGGAATATATGCTAATTCCTCTGAAATATTGCTAATTGAGGAATATATGCTAATTCCTCTGAAAGTAAGTAGCACATGCACAGGATGGACAAACATCTCTGAATTTCTCAACACCAGGTCATATTTGGTTGTTATAAAAGAGAGGAACCTAACTTCAGAAACACATCCAAGCAAAGCTGCTTGTCACCAAGTCTGTCACCTGTGTGACATAGTGTTTAGAGACAGTTGGTAGAACATCAAGCATTGATGTGTATATAAATACTGAACAGAGGTATACAAAATCTATGTTACGGAGTATTTACAGCATTTTATCAGGGACCTGAGGATGAGCAGCTGAAGTGATCGGTACCCAGGCACAGGAGACACTGCTGTCTGTGTAGGCATCTCAGGCCTGAATGCCCTACAGGCCATCAGCCCACAGGAGGTGTCCTACTCAAGCAGAAGCTGAGCAGCTCTGAGTTCTCTCCAGCCTTCTGGGGTCACTAGCAGGGTGTGCAAGGAGATCCCTGTTGAAGGGGATGTCTGCTGTATCCCATGAGCATTATAGATTCCATATGGGGGGACAATTAGATCACTTGAGAAGGCCAAAGGCTTCTTCTTAGGCTTCATATAGAGATACAGAACATGCTTGTGCTTCTATCTTGCATTTTTGGCAGTGACAGAGAAAATTCATTGCTGTTTTCAGTAAAGTGTGTGTGTGTGTTATGTGGTTTTGCTCCATTCACGTGGCATTTTTCACCAGCTTGAGGTGGTTTTTGTCCTAGAAGGCTTCACCACATGGGTGGGACATTGTGTGGAGGGTGGGTATCTGCAGAGATTGGAATGATAAGAGATGTCCCAGGTATGAGACTCTACGTGTTCCTTTGATCTTACACAGTACAGCCAATCACAGAATGACAGAATGGTTTGGGTTGGAAGGGACCTTTAAAGATCATGTAGTCCAAACCCCTGTGCCATTGGCAGGAGCATCATGTAATCTTACTTCCATCAATGTTATGATCAGAAATAACACCCAGTGGTGATGTCAGCCACAGTTCACTATATTATACACACATTTTCTGACAAATGGTAAGAGGAAGATACTCACCAGCATGCAATTAGCACTGTGAATGTGTCCAGCCTGTGATAAAAGAGGACCCTCCTGTACTCTGCCTGCCATGTTGCTCCTCACCTGGCAAAACTTTATGATGTGATGTGATGCACTTCACTGCCCCAGAGAGCTCTACAGTTGTCTGCCTCCATGTCACACTGTTCTACAAGGACTGAAAACTACCAAAGCCTGTTGCTGCTCTGGAATTGGTGTTCCGGGGACACATGCTTTGACAAGTTGCATGGGAGTAACTGTCTTGAGCAATGCATCGAGATCAAAAATTCATGCCTGTGGTCCACTTGAGAAAAGCCATTTTTCAGGACTCACTCCAGGAAAATTTCTGTTTCTTAGAAGCTCCAGATACCTTTGCTGCTTAGCTTTGAGCAGTTATCTGCTTTGGATAGATAGAGGGAGCCTCTCCATTAAAGCCACAGAAATGCTGTTGTGAAGGAACATCTGATGATCTGTAGTTCATTCTACCCCTTCAGCAGATCTATTGCCTATGCTGGTCAGATTAGTCATGGCTTTGATTAGCCAAGCTATTTGGACATGGGCCACACAGCCTCTCTGGGAGCCTACGCCATTCTGCATCACCCAATAGTCAAGTATTTTCCTAGCGTCTAGCTAGATACTTTCAAGCAACAATTTGCTGTCATTGCCCCTTGTTACATTGTCTGCTACACATGAAAAAAAAAAAAAAAGCTTGACTCATTGTCTTTGTAGCTGCTCTCATCTATATTAGCCCTTTTTTCCTCAGACTTAACATGCCCTCAAACTCTTTTCATAACAGAAGTATTTTAGACCCTTGCCCATGTTGCTAGCCTTCTTCTGGACCCTGTCCCATTAGTTCACATCCCATTTGAACTGGGGAGCCTAACACTGGGCAAACTGTTTCAGGTGAGGGCTCGCCAGTGTCAAGCAAAAGGGCAAAAGGGGTAATAGCTTCCTACAATCAGCTAACCACACCTTTAACAGATCATCTTTAAAGTCCATTCCAAACCTAACCATTCTATAATTCTGTTCCTTTTCCTAATGCAAACCCTCCTGTTTCTCATATTTCCAGTTCAGGAGCTTGATGACCCTGAACATGCGTGAGAGGGAGGTTCTTGCTAGCCAACTCCAGCAATCTGTAGCCATGTTGAGTTCTCCTCTCCAGCCTTGCTGTGCTGCCCAGCTAAAAAATGCCTTCTCGCTCCTTTTTGATAGCTAACCACAGGGATCAGAAGAAGAAAGTATACATCTTAAAGGCTGGCAGGAGGGAGGCAGCTGCCTGATCTCTGTCTCAAGAAGGGTCTATTTTCAGCACAACTGAATCCTTTCTCCTCCCTGAGGAATTTGCGCACTGCCGACAACGCGTTGCTGTGCAGGACAGGCTGTATCCAGAGATGGTTTTCAGTCCACCTCTTAACTGTGCTGTGGTTTCCTTCTGATCACAGTGAAGTCCAGCCCTGGAGAGATGGAAATAGGATTGACAAAAAATGAGTGACTGGCAGGAAATGCTGCATTCTTCTTTTGCATTGAGGCACTTGCACTTTCAACAGATCCCTTCCTGGACAGATTTCTCCTTGGCTGCACCAGGACATGGGAAACAGGGCAGAGTTTTCCCTCATATAACTTACTGTGATCAATGGAGTTAAACTACAGTGAAATCTGTATCGTGTCCTTCAGATTAGACACTGCTTCTTTGTAAGAAGCTTTCTAATAAGCCACTGTGCCTATGTCAATAACTGATACCTGGGTGGGACAGATGAGCTTCATAAATTAAAACCAAAGCAGAAGCTCAGTAGCTGAGAATGCTTTCCATGGATGCTAATGCCAGCTGAGCAAACACTTATCTTTTGTGATCTTGATGTCATACATCAAACCACTGAATGCTGGGTTATTCTTCCAACCTTTTTTGCACTTTCTTCTTCCTCCTCATCCAGCCTCCACAAACAGTACAATTATCAGATGTCTTTCCCCTGTCGATGTTCATTGGGAGTTCACATACTACCTGTGTTCACAACGTATGCTATTACAACTGCCATTGCTTTTGCTAATAATTTCCTTCAAAAAGGTATTTTAAAAACATCTCCTGAAAACACTGAATGAGAAGTTCTTGTTTACCATGTTTTATTTAGTTAATGCAAAAGGGTGAAAGAAAAGGAAATGGATCTGAAGTTAAGAGTTTGCAAGTGAAAATAGGCAATGCTTTAACATTATATCTTCTTTTTGACTGTCTAACAGAGTTTTTTAATGCTAGATCTTCCAGAAGAGATTCTAGAATAGCCTTGATACTCAGTTTGAATGGCACTGGACTGTTTAATGCTGTATTCAGTCAGGCCCTTTCACTCCTGCTGGTTTAACCCACCAGGATTATTTCTGTATTACAGTGCAGATGACAGCAAAGTAAGCAGACACACTTTGTGTCATCTTTAAGTGCTGCTTCATGGTGGAGGTTGTATTATTTAATATAAAGTACATAAATTTTAGCTGAACTCAGTATGCAAATTGTTCTTTGCATGAGGGCTGCATCTCCATGTACAACATTCTGGAGAACTTTGCTGTATTTCAGTAATCCTTCAGACCCTTTTATACCAAGCACCTTTCAGGGATTTCACTCCAAGATACCAAGCAAAGTGCATATGCCTGTAGTCACATTATGGGGTTTATAACTTTGGGTTTATAACGATACTGAGGCACTAATGCAGAGCTATTACTGTAGACATAGGTCAGTACTTCTGATGGGCACAGAAATACAAATTAGGGATTCACAGTAACAATAATTTCTTCTTCTCTGAACTGAAGCCAGCATACATACTGCATTTGCATTTGTCCACAGAAACCTTCAGCCATAGTAAGACCTCCTCCAACACTTGATGAGCTGTTGAGTGGGGCAGTATGTCCTGCAGCCCCTCCACACACTGGACAGTCAGGCAGCATTCCCAGTCTTCCTTACAGGATGTGACTGTCTGCAGTTATCTGAGTTCTCGTGTGTAAATCCTGTGTCATTTCTCTGTATGCAAGGTGGCTTTCCCTCCTAAGATGACCAGAGACATAGTATACCTGGACTGTCAGAGCCCAAGGTCTGTAGTCTCAGACCAAGAAGAATAGATTGGCAGAAATTCCTGCTCCTTCTTGTTTCAGTGCATAGCTCTATAGCTATTTCCTTGTGTCAATGGTGATTCTTTCTGGTGACAAAAAAGCTGCCAGATTCACACCTTCATGACAATGATGCTAGTTCTTCTACTGAACAGGATCACAAGCTCTCACCCTTCAACCTTCAGGATGTCTTGTATTTCCACTTGGCTGTTATGGCTCTATACTGAAAACAGCTTAAATCCGAGTGGGCCAGAACCACTATTAGAACCAGATCCTGCTGGCTGGTAGTCCTGCCATTCAGACTCTCCTCCAGGGATCAAACAGAGATTAGCTTTAGTGAACTGGATAGTCCAATACTGGGGATAGTGAGAGCCAAGTCCATGAAGTAAATGAAAAATTATTTGGTCTCTAAGCCAGAATGGACATTATATTGAACCTACAGGTATCTCACCCTCTTTGTATGCAAAGCATGGAGTTTACCGTTGAAATGTAGAAGTGCCTGTGCACTTTGGTTGCTTTGCTTTAATGTCAAAAAAGGTCTTTAGCTGGAAGTCCACACATGATTTAGTTCACTCAATTAACAATACTGGTAAACACGGTGATAAGACTTGAAGTCTTTGTGATTCTGCAACTGTTAGGGCTCATTTAACATGAAGTGTTTTCTGTGTTAAGGATGGTGTGCCACAGGGTACTGGTTAGGCAAAACCCAGAAGTCAATACTTCTGGGTTTAGTAGCGCAAAGGAAGGCCAAAGCCCTGCACCTGGGCAGGAGCAACTCCATGCATCAGTATGTGCTGAGTGCTGACAGGCTGGAAAGCAGCCTTGCAAAAGAAGACCTGGGGGTTCTGGTGGACACCAAGTTGAATATGAGCCAGCAATGTGAGCTTGCTGCAAAGAAGGTGAACCTTGTCCCAGGCTGCATTAGGAGGATGGTTTCCAGCAGATTGAAGGAGATGATCATTTAACTTCTGCTTAGCACTGGTTGTCCAGTTCCAGGCTGCCAGGTATAACAGAGATATAGAGCTACTGGGAAAACTCTAGCAAAGGACCACTAAGATGACTGAGGGACTGGAGCATTGTTCCTATGAGGGAAGGCTGAGAGAGTTGGGACTGCTCAGCTTGGAGAAGGCAAGGATCAGGGGGATCTCATCAACGTGTATAAACACCTGAGGGGAGGGTGCAGAGATGGCGAAGCCAGGTCTCACTGGAGGTAGGTATCCCTACCAGCACCCCTTGATGCCTGCTTCTCAGAGAGGCAGACATGAGGTGCACTCTTGCGCTCACCATTTCCCACTGGCTGGCTCTGGGCTCCTCCTGGGCAAGGTGTGGGGTTTTTCTATAAGCCTCCTCATGCCCTCAGCGTGGAGCTGTGGGTTTGGGCTCCAAAAACATGGGCACTGCAGTGCTGCAGCTCTGCTTGGAATGGCCTTTACAAGGATTGGATATTGCCCGATTCTGGATATTACATCAGATCCATGCACCATTTTTCTAACTTTGCCCTTGAGTTATCCACTGAGCTCTTCTAATAATCAAAATGCCAATGACCATGGGAGGAATGTGTTTAAATCTGACAGGACTTAAAGCAGCTCACATGACAGTGCCCTTTTCCTAAAACTAAATGAATCTCTCTACAGGATTACCAGCAAATCCCCCTTCTCCTCCCGTCTATCAGCATTCTACATGTACGTCTGCACCCACAATGCTCTCATAAAGGCATCACTGTTTTTTTGTAAGTGTGAAAGATTTGTGATTAAATGGACATGCTAGACTGAGGATGTATTGTGTGGAGAGCATCTGGGACTGCACACTGAGATGATGTGTTTGTGAACATGTCCAATTCTTCGTATAGTTATGGCTGACTAGAGGATTTTTCTACCACTTGTACATAGGAAAAAAAAATAAAAATGGGAGAAGGGGCCATTCCTAGATCAGAGTTATCTTTCCTAGGGTTATAGGCATGGGAACAGCTGGATAAGCTAAGAAATTGCTTGCTAAAGAAGGGAGCATCTTTTGCTCACTGACACTGACCTGCAGATTAGAAGTCTCAGCAGCCATAATCCCTTCCTTACAACAAGGTGGGGCACAGGTTCCCAACAACATTCCTTGGAGAATCCTCCACTTGTTTGCAATCTGAAGTATGCAGAGAGATACGTACATGCACACGCCTCTCTGTGTGCTTGTGTGCATGCACACTCTTCCTGAAATGCCTGAAGATGCCTCACATCTCTGCCTGAGACACCAGTTTTAAAGTCTGGGTAGAACCCAACCTCTCATTGCCATAGTGTTTGGCTGACCATCTTGTTGTGTCTTGTAACCCTCATGAACTGTTATACATCTGTACTTCTGCATTCAGGATTTTACCATCACAACCACCAAAAGCTTTTAATAATGTTAATTTATCCTTTAACATCCTGATTTATCTATTGTACAGCTGGGATAGCTGCAGCACAGACATACCAAGCAATCCACCCTGGGTCATACAGTGAGTTGGTGGGAAAGCCAGCAATAGAATCCGTAAGTCCTGCATCCAAGTTCTCTAAGTGCCTTGACTAGTCCAGATTCCCTCCTTAACACCCTTGTCAGATTGTTTATAGGAGATGTATTCATATAGTCAGTAAGACAGCAAAAATTTCTAATTATATCTAGTCATGTCAAATGACAATTATGCCCCTAGTTCAGTTTGCCAGACAATGCTTTACCAAAGAAGGTTTGCCAAAAATTTTTTGACCGAAGAAAGAGTAGACATCTGTAGCATCTCCAGACTAGATCATATAAAACATCCCTGCGACAAGTCTGCCCTGTCTCCAGGGACTGCTTCAAGGTAAGTGTATGGTGTCCACAGGCTTGCAGGAAGGTGATGGTGCCCTTATGCGCCTGCCACAACATTCCTGCTGCCTCCAGTGCTCATTTCCAGGACAGCATGCATTTTCTCAGCTGAAGTTTTAAATTTGTTTTCAAGCCACCTGCCTGTTTTCACTCTGGATTTCTGTGCAGCAGCAAGTAAGGATTTGCCTTTTCTGTTTTACAGTACTGACCAGCTGCCAGCCTGCAAGCCACCCATCTGGTATCGAGAGAGGTAAGAGCTTGATTTATTAATTCTTAGTGGGCAGAGAAAGATCCTTTGGGTGGGATTTCTGGAAGGGTCACTGCTTCACCCTATATTCAAACCCAGTGTGATGAGAGTAGAAAGTGGTGAGGTCGCCAAGGTTTTAAAGTGGATGCGTTTGAAGTTTCTGACCGCTGATGACACAGCAGAAAATCCCCATGGGGAAATTCTTCACTTCTTCTTAACTGGGATCAAGGCATGCTGGCTTCCCATCTTGGTTATAGCAGCAATAGAACTGGACCAAGATGAGCACAGCAGGAAAACATGAAAACTCTGCATTCTACCTGAGAATGCATGAATTAAGAACTCATCTGAGCATACAAACCTTCTACCCACCTTTGTAAAATGCTAGAACTCTCCTAGTTATCCATTTGTACTCCAGACAAAAAAATAAATAAATAAATATTTGTTACCTGATGAATAAAGAAGGAATAAATGTTACTGATGTAGGTAGAGAATTTTCAAGTGCTGTTGGCTAAATTTAACTACTTGCATGTTTAATAAAGCATCAGAAGAAATGCTGTAATTATTTTAAAGCTTTGAGAACTTACCTATTCCTAGATTTTTTTCAGTATTTAGTCTGGATCTTCACACAGGCTTGGCAATTACACTTTCAATTCATGGATTTTATTTCGCCTAAGTCAGAACATTGGGGCTAAAATTACTCAGATATTGTACCTAAGAACGACAAATGCACATAAGAAATTCAATTATGATGGAATATTAGAAGGTCACATTCCCAACACTGATGTCTTACTGAAACTTGCTCTGCAAATCTGCTCTTATCTCACAGACACAGTATTCTTAAAGCACCAAACCCACAGTTCTGAAACATTATTAAAAGTTGCTCTCCTAAATGTTTGAAGACCTAGATTCATCAATGAAAACCTCTTATTTTCTAATTTGACCTAAAAATGAAGTCTCTAGATAGCTCATGTTAGATGTTCCAAATAGTCAGAGTATAAAAAGAGACCAAGGCATAGGATATGAATTTTTTCCCAGTCATACAGAGCAGACCTTAATAATCAGTGCCATAGTCATTGAATCATAGAATGGTTTAGGTGGGAAGGGACCTTCAAAGCTCATCTTGTCCAACCCCTCTTCAATGAGCAGGGACATCTTCAACTAGATCAGGTTGCCCAGAACCACATCCAGCCTGGCCTTAAATGTCTCCAGGGATGGCACAGCCACCATTTCTCGGGGCAATCTGTGCAAGTGTTTTACCATCCTCATTGTAAATAATTTTTTCCTCACTTCCATATTGTCCCTCCCCATTACAGTCCTCTGCTGTCCTGCCTTCACTAAAGTGCAGACATGGCCTCCGGAGATGCTGAGATGGCTGTCTTTGGGGAGGCAGCTCCTTATCTCCGAAAGTCAGAGAAGGAGAGAATTGCTGCCCAGAACAAGCCTTTTGATGCCAAAACATCGGTCTTTGTGGCCCACCCTAAAGAATCCTTTGTGAAAGGGACAGTCCAGAGCAAAGAATCGGGGAAGGTCACTGTCAAGACTGAAGGTGGAGAAGTGAGTAAGAAGCAAGGCTGAAGGACACCATTTAATTCCCACTCTCAGTTCTTAGCTGACATACATGCATCTCCTTCTTCCTCTGACAGACCCTGACTGTGAAGGATGATCAGATCTTTCCCATGAACCCTCCCAAGTATGATAAAATCGAGGACATGGCCATGATGACCCACCTCCATGAACCCGCTGTGCTGTACAACCTCAAAGAGCGTTACGCAGCCTGGATGATCTACGTAAGTACCAGCAGCAGTCTTCCTCTGGGTAGCTGGGAGGAACTGCTCTGCCAGGCTAAGTGGAAGCCAACGTGCTGTCTCCCTTCCCCACAGACCTACTCGGGTCTTTTCTGTGTCACCGTCAACCCCTACAAGTGGCTGCCGGTGTACAACCCGGAGGTGGTGTTGGCCTACCGAGGCAAGAAGCGCCAGGAGGCCCCTCCACACATCTTCTCCATCTCTGATAATGCCTATCAGTTCATGCTGACTGGTGAGTGCTTGATTTCCTACAGCAGTCTAGGCCAAAACTCCCACTGACCTCACTGGGGCATGTGACAAGCCAGCTAAAACCACCTCTGAGCTGTATGACTGAGGGCTTGAGCAAGTTATGCAGGAATTGATTTCAAGTGAAACTGTCCTAGAAAAAAGCCTGGACTCAGCACTGTGTATTATTTACACTTTATTGTATGAAATTCTTCACTCTGCCACTGAGGAAATAGTACTTGACTCAGCTTACTATATTGTTTTCACTGTTAGGAAAGAAAAAGTTGTTGTTCTATGTATCCCACTATTTCTAACAAAGCATTCTAATTCCTGATGAGAACTGAAGGCGAGTGGGTGCACAGCTTGTTCTGGGTCTACGTGCCTATGACAGCCCTATGCATCATTTTTGGCTTGTAGTACTGCTGGAACCTAGAAGGGAACTGGGTACCTTTTGACTTTCTGATGAAGCCCCAAGTTATATGTTTACTCCTTTACTCCTCTTTCAGCTCAGTGTTACACAGGCCAACTGCTAATCTTTCTTTCTGCCTCCTTCACAGATCGTGAGAACCAGTCGATCCTGATCACGTACGTACACTCCCTGCTCTGGCCCCTGCGGGGCTACCCAGTGCCAAGGGACCTCTTGCCTGACCGTACACTCTCTGCTTCTCTCTTTGGTTGCACAGCGGAGAATCCGGAGCAGGGAAGACTGTGAACACAAAGCGTGTCATCCAGTACTTTGCAACAATTGCAGCGAGCGGGGAGAAGAAGAAGGAAGAGCAGTCAGGCAAAATGCAGGTAAATTAATAGACACTGTGTTGAATTAATGCTTTCCTCTGTTTCTGATACGGTTTTTTTTGGAAGGATAACCAGCAATAATTATCATTCTGCAGGGAACGCTTGAGGATCAAATCATCAGCGCCAACCCACTGCTGGAGGCCTTTGGAAATGCCAAGACTGTGAGGAACGACAACTCCTCACGCTTTGTAAGTTGTTGCTTTGGACAAAATCCCTCCTCATCATAACAGTAGTGATGGGCTAGTGGTGATGACAATGAAAAGCATTTTGGCTGAAATGCTGCTGTTTCTTCTTAACAGGGCAAATTCATCAGAATCCATTTTGGGGCCACAGGCAAACTGGCTTCTGCTGACATTGAAACTTGTAAGACGCTCTCCTGGCCTGATACCTTTCCTTCCTATATTCCCACCTGTAAGTGTAGTCTTCTGCTAACTCTGTTCTACCATCTGCCAGATCTACTGGAGAAGTCCAGAGTCACTTTCCAGCTCAAGGCAGAAAGAAGCTATCACATATTCTATCAGGTCACGTCTAACAAGAAGCCGGAGCTAATTGGTAGGAGGCTTTGGAAGAAGAGCATTGAGCAACACTGAACTACATAAAAAAAATGAAATTTAACCCATGAACCCATTTGCTTTCAGAAATGCTCCTCATTACCACCAACCCATATGACTTCCCTTTTGTGAGTCAAGGTGAGATCACTGTTCCCAGCATTGATGACAAGGAGGAGCTGATGGCTACAGATGTAAGTTACTTACAAAGCAGGTCAACAGATACAGGTCATGTATCACACAATATGCAAATACTTTGCTGATTGTATTACCAGAGTGCCATTGACATCCTGGGCTTCAGTGCTGATGAGAAGACAGCCATCTACAAGCTGACAGGGGCTGTCATGCACTATGGAAACTTGAAGTTCAAGCAGAAACCAAGAGAGGAGCAGGCAGAGCCTGATGGCACTGAAGGTATTATCAAGCTCAATAATTACCCCTTCTGTAAGCTACTATACAACAGCAAAGCTGTTCTTTGTTGGACTTTAGGATCCTAAGGAAAACAGTAAGTCAGAAAAAACTCCTGTCTCTTGTCTTCTTAATACATCAAGCTCCCTGATCTCAGGATTTTTATATCTTATGCTGTGAAAAATTAGTACTTTAAAGTGTCCTTTATACACTTCCAGGAAGTCAAGAGCAATGGGTGCCCTTCCTGTATCATTATTAGTCATATCTGTGTTAGAATATGGCTTGCAATTGTAGAAGAGCCAAGTGGTTCAGCTTTAAAAGGATAGGGGACCATGTTCCCATTCACACTCACCTGTCAGACACTCGGAGGACTCTGGTGTGAGAAGTGCATTTGATTACTTTCCTTTGTTGGTGCAGGACCTACGACCCATTTCTCCAGTTTTCTGAGCAATAGCTCCTGTTGTTATAGGACAAGGCAGAAAGCGGGAAGTCCTGTAGGTAAAAGGATGAAACCCAGTGAGTTTTACCAAACATCAGAAACCAAAGCTCAGAAAGGGTGGTAAACTCTGGATCTGAAGGTGAACAGATACTGTACCTGTGTTCCACCCTAAATACTGGGTTGTTTGATCACCTGAATGTTGATCAGTACCTGGCTGATGGCACTGCAGCTCAGGAGATACACATGTACTTATAGATATGCAGACTGGCAACCCACAGCTTTCAGTTTTGTGCCAGGAGAGTTTTGAAAATACCATTACTTTTTACATGCTTCAGTGAAGATTTTTGAACATGAATTCGTTTAGAAAACCTCGATAAGCATTTTTAAGCTTTATATGCATTATGATGGCTTTGCTGTTACCAAGATTCCCTCCTCTATGAGAGTCTACTGAAAGATTTCAAAGAACAGAACCCTGAACCTGGCAGCTTTTAGGGAAGAGTCCAGGATTCAAAGTCTATGTGACACTAAATTCTTCCTTTTTCCTCTTTTTAGTTGCTGATAAGGCTGCCTACCTTATGGGTCTGAATTCAGCAGACATGCTTAAGGCACTCTGCTACCCCCGAGTCAAGGTGGGGAATGAATATGTGACCAAGGGTCAAACTGCACAGCAGGTAGGGAATGTGGTAACCTGGAACCATGTTTAGAATTAAGATCCTTTTGGTTCTCCTCTGGTCTGTAGGCATTTATTCTCCTCTAACTCCAGGTACTTATTTTTCTTATAGGTGCACAATGCTGTAGGTGCTCTGGCAAAAGCTGTCTATGAGAGAATGTTCTTGTGGATGGTTGTTCGTATCAACCAACAGCTGGATACAAAGCAGCCCAGACAGTACTTCATTGGTGTCCTGGACATTGCTGGCTTTGAGATCTTTGATGTAAGTAACAAAGATTAGGTAAGAGCTATTTGGAAGTGAACACTGGGTATTATGATCACTCTGAGACACATTTTTAAAGAATACATAATATCATCACATAACTATTTGCAGCTATTTGCCTTTTTTCTCATGAAATAAAAAATTATCTTTCAAAAGACTTGTCGTATTTCAGGTTGTACAAACTCAAAAGTATAGAATGGTCCAATAAGACAAATGTCTTGGTTAAAATGATGGAGCACAAGAGAATATAAGAACATGTATACCATGATAGGCCCAAGCTTGATTTTTTCCTCCCTGTAATTTGGTCCCAGATTATACAGGAAATATATTTTGTCATCACACATTTATCAATGGAAAAAAAAAATCCTTGTGGCCAATTATTTCGATGCATTTCTCCTTATGTTTCATTACATGGACATAAAGCAGACTGAAAAAAATTCACAGACTTGACAATGAAGCCAATATAACTGCATTCCTTACTTTTAAAGGATGAGGTTTTGCAATTATTGCTGCCTCATGAGTATATGGTTCTTTCCTATTTATTTCCAGTTCAACAGCTTTGAGCAGCTGTGCATCAACTTCACCAATGAGAAACTGCAACAGTTCTTCAACCACCACATGTTTGTGCTGGAGCAGGAGGAGTACAAGAAGGAAGGAATTGAATGGACATTCATTGACTTTGGGATGGACCTGGCTGCCTGCATTGAGCTCATTGAGAAGGTATCCTTCCTTTGAAATGCACTACGTGGGTAAATTCGATAATTACTTAGTGTCATATTTTCAAAGGGATCTTCTATGTTCATGTCCAAATATTCAGCTTTTGTTATTTAAAATACATTACCCTGCAGTTTATTTTTTTTCTGTGAAGCAAGACACGAAGGACGTTTCACACAGCTTTGTGGCAGCAAGTCTGTACTGATCTTCTTTCAAGTGCTAAAAGATTCTTAAACTCCCAGTAAGACTGGCAGTTTAACTTGTTCTTCCAAACAAGAACAAGTTTAACTTGTTCTTCCGAAACAGTTAGAGTCCTTTCTTGCTACTGTGTCCACATTTCTTTTATACTGAGGAGCCAAGAACTGGGCACAGGACTCCAGATGGTTCTCATGAGAGGCGATTAGAGGCTGACCAGCTCCCTTGGCAACACTCTTAATGCAGCCCAGGATGAGTTGGCTGTCTTTGCCACAAGGGTGCGCTGTTGCCCCATGTTTAAGGGCAAGATGTCTTAAGACATCTGTGTGTGCTCTGATTCCCTCTGGATAAGAAGGTAGTGGTCTGATTCTTTAAAGCACGTTTTCATCACAAACTAAGTCACTTTCCATTAATCTTTATGATTCATTTGGGGTTATAGCATGTACATATCAATATGCTTAATCTCCCTTTCTAGCAGAAAATGTAATTGAATTATAATCCTTTCCAATGTGTATCTCAGTCTATGTTCTGCTACTCTGCCTAGTTGAAGGTCATTATTGCCCTGAAAACTAAATTACAGTCTGGCTCCTTTGTGCATTTCTTCCAGCCCATGGGCATCTTCTCCATCCTGGAAGAGGAGTGCATGTTCCCCAAGGCAACTGACACCTCTTTCAAGAACAAGCTCTATGACCAGCACCTGGGCAAGTCCAGCAATTTCCAGAAGCCAAAGCCTACTAAAGGAAAAGTTGAGGCTCACTTCTCCCTGATACACTATGCTGGCACAGTGGACTACAACATCACTGGCTGGCTTGAGAAGAACAAAGACCCTCTGAATGAAACAGTCATTGGGTTGTATCAGAAATCATCACTGAAAACATTGGCCTTACTCTTTGCCAACTATGGTGGAGCAGATGCAGGTTGGTCCTATGTTTTTACTTATGTACACCTTGAAAAAAGGAATCATGAAGGGCAAAAGCAAAAAATCTGAAACCTGTTTTATTTATTTTCAATTTTGCAGAGGCTAGTGCTGGCAAGAAAGGTGCCAAGAAGAAGGGTTCTTCCTTCCAGACTGTCTCAGCTCTTTTCCGAGTACGGTAGAGTTTTCAATGCTTTTTCCTAAGATGAGGGATAAGCTCACCATTTAAAATGGCTATTTATTATTTGTTCCACTATCCGTCTTGTTTAGACATGTTGGTGTATAGACATCATAATGTTTTGTCTGCTTAATTTATATACTCTGTGATGGTCTCTGGAGGCACCTGGTTCACTCCAGTAACTGCAGACAATAATAATTTATAAATAAGTATATAGATATTAATTACAAACCAAGACTGAGAATCATCTCACCTTATTCTCATCTACCTTACAAGATAAAAATATAAAAGCATGTTATTTTTGTTCCTTTTGCCTTCAGTTTGCCTTTCAGGAAAACAGGGAGGTTCTATGTAGTGTTCCATATGACCCATCTTGAATGCCTACTTGTTGTATGCCTGATTATTCAGAAGAACTTTATACATTAAGTTAATAGCAGCAGAGATCTGCGTAAAGTCAGAAAAACAGATGCAGGGGGCTTCAGGGTTCTGCAAGTTGATTTTTGTCTCATGATCTGATTTCACAGAGCTTGATGCTTATAGTGGAACTTACATTTGCTAATACAAACTTTTGTTAATGACTTTCCCAGGAGAATTTAAACAAGCTGATGACCAATCTGAGAAGCACCCACCCCCACTTTGTACGCTGCATCATCCCAAATGAAACAAAAACACCTGGTAAGATACTCACATATAGAAGGTTTTCAGTATGGTGCAGCTCTTCCCCACTGTATTACAGAACATAGCATATATTTCTGCTCTGAATTGCTAGGTGCCATGGAACATGAACTGGTGCTTCACCAGCTGCGGTGTAACGGCGTGCTGGAAGGCATCAGGATTTGCAGGAAGGGTTTTCCTAACAGAGTCCTGTATGCAGATTTTAAGCAAAGGTCAGACTTCTTCCCCTTACTAGATCATTTTGTCCATTTTGAGTAGCTTGTGAAATTAAAGTTTCACCGCTGGTGACTGAAGCCTTATCTAAAGTTTATGTTCACAACAGTTCTTAGACTCTTTCTGGGAGTGTACCAGCCAATTGGTCTCAATGGTGGACCTCAGTGGTGTATTCATAGTATCATAGAATCATTTAGGTTGGAAAAGACCCTTAAGATCATCGAGTCCAATGCAAGTCGTTCTGTTTTCTCCCCCAGATATAAAGTATTGAATGCAAGTGCTATCCCAGAGGGACAGTTCATTGACAGCAAGAAGGCTTGTGAGAAACTTCTTGGATCAATTGACATAGACCACACTCAATACAAATTTGGTCACACCAAGGTACAAGAACTGTTTGTTTTCATTTTTGGTTTGTGTGACTTGAGAATGATACTCAGATTCTCCAGGTAGCATGTGAAATGATCAAATAGTGTATTTAAAAGAAATCATCTAAGTACTTATTTACTCAACACTTGAATAATACTGAAATTCATTACCATAGGATTATTTAATTAAGGGATAATTAAGATTCCTAATTTAAGACAAAGTTGTAGAGTGAAAGAATCAAGGGTTAATAAAAACAAAAGCAAAATGTCTGGCTATTATAATTTGTCAACTGCAGGTAACTGGATACTTGGAAATACAAGAGAATCTGTCACTACATAGCTTTTTTGTGCTTTTGCTCTTAACTTCCCATATTATCTGCCATGGAGAATAGGGTACTGGGCTACACTGAATAACAAGCACATACACTGCACCTATTTTCTTGTTCTTACCAAAGGTGTTCTTCAAAGCCGGGCTTGTAGGCCTCTTGGAAGAGATGAGGGATGAGAAGCTGGCACAGCTCATCACCCGCACACAAGCCAGGTGCAGGGGCTACCTGAGTAGAGTGGCGTACCAGAAAATGGTGGAAAGAAGGTAGACATTCCTCATCTTCAAATTTGGTTCACTGTATATGGCTTATTAGGTCATCATGGTCTAAATACTTCATATTACTTTGACTTACCTTCCAGAGAGTCCATCTTCTGCATCCAGTACAATATTCGTGCATTCATGAATGTGAAGCACTGGCCTTGGATGAAGCTGTTCTTCAAGATCAAGCCCTTGCTGAAGAGTGCAGAATCTGAGAAGGAGATGGCCAACATGAAACAAGAGTTTGAGAAAACCAAGGAAGAACTTGCAAAGTCTGAGGCAAAGAGGAAGGAGCTGGAGGAGAAAATGGTGAAACTGATGCAGGAGAAAAATGACCTGCAGCTCCAAGTACAGGCTGTGAGTACTACCAGTGTGCCTCATCCTAAGTGCATTGTGACTAGCAGGCTGTTATTTAGAGCTACGTTTTCAAAAGACTCATAGAAATTACAACTTAATTAAATTCAATTGTATTTCATTAAGTGGTGCTCTTAAACATATAACTAGCTTCAGTAAGGACTCAGAAGGCTGCAGTTAATATAATACATGGTGAGATTTTTCTGAGGTCTCTATCATTTACATTCAGTTAAACTGCATTAGAGCAAACAGGAAACATTTACATTTATTATATAATGTTCTAGGATTTTTTTCCTACATCTCCAAAATTGAGTATAACTATCCGTATGCAAACCTGATTAGGAATTCTTAGGACAACTTAAAAGGACATCTATTTCACATGTTTATCCTCCAAGATAACTTGTTTCTTACCAGTGTAGGTGGTGGCAGATGTTACAAACATTACTATGTTGTAATACTGAACTAACTGAGAGGAAATGGAATTTAATATTCTCACTTGCTCTCCTAAATCATTCAGTATCATTACATAAAATTATGTGCTACATCTGCAGTGTTGTCATACTGTGCCTTCTAAATTAAATCATTCACAGAATAGAAAAATCTGTATCTTCAAAGTAACACTATGCACCATATGTGGCATATAGGAATATTTATATGGCTCACTTTTTAAAGTATCTTGAACTGTAAAAAGATGAAAAAATCCACTTGCTGCTAAGAATACCTTTCTTTCTTTCATATTATTTCTGGTAGACTGAGTATTGAGACAAAGTATAACAAATAACCCAGGACATCTGTTGCAAAAAAAAGCCTAGAGACAAATTTCCCAGCAACTCTTTTTCTTCTTAGGCAATGAGAGTCTTGCATAGAAAAGCCAACTCTGTTAGATGAGTATTTTTGGGCCATGGTGATGAAAATCTAAATCAGAAATGGTTGTTCCAGAAAAACAGTAGGGTGAAAAATACAGGGAGAAATACAAGAATCATGTAAGTGTAATTGTGACTTTGGTATTTATATGCAGCTTGGAGTATGGTTATGACTTGGCAGTCCATAAATGTGGGAGATATTCCTATGGTTAAACCCAAATTTCTGTACTTTGTTCTAATGTTTGATATTATGAGATAATGTTGGATCCAGTACCTTGCAGAAATATGTAAATACATGGGTCTTTATGTAGACCGAAAACAATTTTATTCAGTTTTAGCTTTCAAAATTGGTTGTTTCAAAGCTAACAATATGCAATCAATTCTGTATTATATTTCATTCTGTTGGAACAGAACCCAGACTTTTAATGACAAATTTGCTATACAGGACGTTGAACTATGAAGGTAAGCACTTCAATATTGCCTCAAAAAATGTATCCCTAAAAATGCTATTTTCCTACTAGGAAGCTGATGCTTTGGCTGATGCTGAGGAAAGATGTGACCAACTCATCAAAACCAAAATCCAGTTGGAAGCAAAAGTTAAAGAGGTGACTGAAAGGGCTGAGGATGAGGAGGAAATAAATGCTGAGTTGACAGCCAAGAAGAGGAAACTGGAGGATGAATGCTCAGAGTTGAAGAAAGATATTGATGACCTTGAGTTAACACTGGCCAAGGTTGAAAAGGAAAAACATGCCACTGAAAACAAGGTATGAGGCAGAAGATGTCACTGTCATTCCAGAGAAGATGGTTTTTATAAGCAATAAAGTTTTAAACAACATTTTTGATCTACACTTGTTCCCTTCATATCAAAGGTGAAAAACCTCACAGAAGAGATGGCAGCCCTGGACGAGACCATTGTCAAGCTGACAAAAGAGAAGAAAGCCCTCCAAGAGGCTCATCAGCAGACACTGGATGACCTGCAGGCAGAAGAGGACAAAGTCAATACGCTGACCAAAGCTAAAATCAAGCTGGAGCAGCAAGTGGATGACGTAAGCACACAAGCATACAGCAAGAACAGGACAGGTATGGAGTTAGAACTGTCTGGTTCATTGGTGGTCTTGTTTGTTTTAGCTGGAAGGATCCCTGGAGCAAGAGAAGAAACTGCGCATGGACCTTGAGAGAGCCAAGAGGAAACTCGAAGGAGACCTGAAGCTGGCCCATGACAGTATCATGGATTTAGAAAATGATAAGCAGCAGCTGGATGAGAAACTGAAGAAGTAAGTGTGGTGTGGAGCATGTGAGTGCTGGGCTGCTGTGCTTGTCTTTTTTCTTTCAGCTCTAACATGGTTTTCTTTTCCCAAAGGAAAGACTTTGAAATCAGCCAGATCCAGAGCAGAATCGAGGATGAGCAGCTTCTGGGCATCCAGTTGCAGAAGAAGATCAAGGAGCTGCAGGCAAGTCTCTGTTCTTTCCCCTTCCACATCCATCCTCAGGTCAGGTAAGAGGAGGGCACGGATGCGAATGGTCCCCGATGTTCCCCAGGCTCGTATTGAGGAACTGGAGGAGGAAATTGAGGCAGAGCGAACCTCTCGAGCAAAAGCAGAGAAGCATCGGTCTGACCTCTCGAGGGAGCTGGAGGAGATCAGCGAGCGCCTGGAAGAAGCAGGAGGGGCTACAGCAGCTCAGATCGAGATGAACAAGAAGCGTGAGGCCGAGTTCCAGAAGATGCGTCGTGACCTCGAAGAGGCCACGCTGCAGCACGAAGCCACGGCTGCTGCCCTGCGCAAGAAGCACGCGGACAGCACCGCTGAGCTTGGGGAGCAGATCGACAACCTGCAGCGAGTGAAGCAGAAGCTGGAGAAGGAGAAGAGTGAGCTGAAGATGGAGATTGACGACCTGGCCAGTAACATGGAGTCCGTCTCCAAAGCCAAGGTACACAAATACTTTGTCTCAGGAAAGCAATGTAATATTTGTGTTTAATTTTATTTAACTATTGTCAGGTTTAATATAACTATTTTCTCCAAATCTAATGCATAGAACTGTGTGCAATGCGCAGATATATAAACTGCATCTCTGGACACACTTTCCTGTTGTAACAAAGTCAGAATTGAGGTATTAACTCTATTTTCTTATGTGTGATTGGCACCTAGGCAAATCTTGAGAAGATGTGCCGCACTCTGGAAGACCAACTAAGTGAATATAAAACAAAGGAGGAGCAGAATCAGCGCATGATTAGTGATCTCAGTGCTCAAAGAGCTCGTTTGCAGACAGAATCTGGTATGGCACTTCCTCCTCTGGTTTGGAAATGAGGTAGAAACTTGGAGAAGTTAGGCAGAAGTGGCAAATCACTGCCTGGGAAGAGCTGGGTATGGCTCGGGAGGTGGGGAGCAATCGTATTGGGCATCACTTGGGATTATTGTTTGGCTTTATTTTTTTTTTAATTGTACTTTTCTTTTTGTTATCCCATTCTTATTACTATTATTATTTCCTTAATGTTAACTATTAAACTGTTCTTATCTTAACCCACGGGTTTTACCTTTTTTCCAATTCTCTTCCCCATCCCGCTGGAAAGAGTGAGCAAGAGGCTGGAGGCTCTGTGGTACTTAGTTGCCAACTGAGGTTAAACCACGATACGGGACAACCCTGCAGCTGACTCTTTTGGCTGTTAAAATAGCTTCTTAATTACAAACTTTTCCAGGTGAATATTCACGCCAGGTGGAGGAAAAAGATGCTTTAATTTCTCAGCTGTCTAGAGGGAAACAGGCTTTCACCCAGCAGATTGAAGAATTGAAGCGGCAACTAGAGGAAGAGATAAAGGTGAAGCTATTTAATGTTAGATGTGAAACACTTTGCATCACGCAGTTTTTGTTTGTTGTTCATGAGTTCAAAAGTGGATCCCATTAAGTCATGCAATCGAGATCCTGTCAGTGCAGGATTCCCAGCTTTTTTGCAGTATGTCAGACCTTGGCTTATAAAAGCAGTGAGTTAATCACAGCTTCTTTGGGATATGTTCCAGAGTCTAAGTATCACTAAGTGAAAAATTCCCAGGTTACCTTTATTCCTTACAGTAATCATTTTATCTCCAGGCCAAGAATGCACTGGCCCATGCCTTGCAGTCTGCTCGCCATGACTGTGACTTGCTCCGGGAACAATATGAGGAGGAGCAGGAAGCCAAAGGGGAGCTGCAGCGTGCCCTGTCCAAGGCCAACAGCGAAGTGGCCCAGTGGAGAACCAAATATGAGACAGACGCTATTCAGCGCACGGAGGAGCTGGAGGAGGCCAAGTACGTGGGAAAGCTGGGCAAGGCTGGAAGAGATTGAGAATAGAAATTTCAGGAGACCACTGTGATATTGTCAAGAAGAAGTCAATGCTCTGCTTTGGGATGGGGTGGCAGGAAGTGAGAGAATATAACCAAGAGCAGGTATGCATGGGGGAAGAGCAGAAGCAGCGAAGTTCTTCAGATGCAGAATAGCAGAGACATGCTAGTGTGAGTATCAGAGTGAATAGCACAGCATGAATTCCTTCAGCCCTGGATTCAAACATAGAAATACAGTGGCTGGCTGGGAGACATTGTACATCTCTGTGTAGATGAGGATCACACGCAACCAAGTGGCATATGGTGCTCCTCTGAAAAACATACTGACTGCGCAACACAGGCTCCTGTTTGCTTCCTCACCTGGCCCTGTGCTTACCACCTTCCAGGAAGAAGCTGGCACAGCGCCTGCAAGATGCAGAGGAACATGTTGAAGCTGTCAATGCCAAATGTGCCTCTCTGGAAAAGACAAAGCAGAGGCTGCAGAATGAAGTGGAGGACCTGATGATTGACGTGGAGAGATCAAATGCTGCCTGTGCAGCTCTGGATAAGAAGCAGAAGAACTTTGACAAGGTTTTTTGGGCTCCAGACTGGGGAATCATGGACAGAGCATCCCCTCCTGATTGTCAAAACCGTACTGACATCGTGTTTATTTTCAGATCCTGGCAGAATGGAAGCAGAAGTATGAGGAAACACAGGCTGAGCTGGAAGCCTCCCAGAAGGAGGCCCGCTCTCTCAGCACGGAGCTGTTTAAGATGAAGAATGCCTATGAGGAGTCCTTGGACCACCTGGAAACTCTGAAGCGCGAGAACAAGAACTTGCAGCGTAAGTCCCTGGCCCTCTGCTCCTGGCAGGGCTTTCTCAGCACCCACCAGTACCTGCTGCTTCACATGGGTCTGTGCCTGCAGGTGGGCAAAGATGCCTGTCACGTTGGTGTGTGAGGGCCCTTCCCATTCTGCTCTGTGGCCAACCATGCCATTGGTCCTTGTTCCTACAGAGGAGATTTCTGACCTCACGGAGCAGATTGCCGAGGGAGGAAAAGCAATTCATGAGCTGGAGAAAATCAAGAAGCAGATTGAGCAGGAGAAATCTGAAATCCAGGCTGCCTTGGAGGAAGCTGAGGTAAATGCCAATAATCACTGGTTTTTGCACTAAAAATATGAGCAATGAGCAAATATGGCTAAAAATTGCCTGGTGATCCTCTGTTCTGGCGGGGCATTCAGCTGACATTTCCTAAAATATTCTGTAATTACCTAGAAAGCTATATCAACATCACAAATGTTTGCATCCGCTTTTCCAGGCCTCCCTAGAACACGAGGAAGGGAAGATCCTGCGCCTCCAACTTGAGCTCAACCAGGTCAAAGCTGAGATTGACAGGAAGGTAGCAGAGAAAGATGAAGAGATCGACCAGATGAAAAGAAATCACCTCAGGATAGTGGAGTCCTTGCAGAGCACCCTAGATGCTGAGATCAGAAGCAGGAATGAAGCCCTGCGGCTGAAGAAGAAGATGGAGGGAGACCTGAATGAAATGGAGAT
Source organism: Psittacula echo (assembly GCF_963264785.1). Taxonomy (NCBI): domain Eukaryota; kingdom Metazoa; phylum Chordata; class Aves; order Psittaciformes; family Psittacidae; genus Psittacula; species Psittacula echo. The sequence goes on along the minus strand of NC_137750.1, from coordinate 11,199,797 downwards.
CCAGCTCAGCCATGCCAACCGTGTGGCTGCTGAGGCACAGAAGAACCTGAGAAACACACAGGGAGTGCTCAAGGTTCGTTCAGCAAAGCTACAGAAAGAGATACGACATCTCTGATGTTTTTAACACCCAAGCTTGCACTGCCACCTTGTAATTTCTGTTGCCTCTTTTACAGGATACACAGATACACTTGGACGATGCTCTGAGGACACAGGAGGACCTGAAGGAGCAGGTGGCCATGGTGGAGCGCAGAGCAAACCTGTTGCAGGCTGAAATTGAGGAGCTACGGGCATCTCTGGAGCAGACGGAGCGGTCCAGGAAATTGGCTGAGCAGGAGCTTCTGGATGCCACTGAACGTGTGCAGCTCCTCCATACCCAGGTCAGGGCGTGTGGTGCAAACCAGTTGTGTTGACAGCTACCAAACACAGAGTGCTGCTATATACCAGAGGATAGGGAATACTGGAATGGGCTATTTACTGCTGTTCACAGCTGTCACTTGAGGCCACCACTGGCATTTTTTAAACAACCATTTTACAAACAATTCCAGATTTTGAACTGCAGACTTGAAGAGTAAAGACTTGGCTGCTGCTGTAGGTTTCATATTGCAGGCTTTACTATAAAAATCTTGCCATTTCTCTTTGCACAGAACACCAGTTTGATCAACACCAAGAAGAAGCTGGAAGCAGACATTGCCCAAATTCAGGGTGAGATGGAGGATACCATCCAGGAAGCCCGCAATGCTGAGGAGAAGGCCAAGAAGGCCATCACAGATGTGAGTAGGGGCTCCTTTCATTGCTCAAAAATAAGCGTTACCTCCAACCCCAAAATGGCTTTGACCCTTTGCTCTCCTCAGGCGGCCATGATGGCAGAAGAGCTGAAGAAGGAGCAGGACACCAGTGCCCACCTGGAGAGGATGAAGAAGAACCTGGACCAGACGGTAAAGGACCTGCAGCTCCGTCTGGATGAGGCTGAGCAGTTGGCACTGAAAGGAGGCAAGAAGCAAATCCAGAAGCTGGAGGCCAGAGTGCGTAGGCCTGGTGTTTGTGCAAGAGTGAGCATGTCCCTTGGAGAGATAGCAGGGAAGCTCCAAAGATGGGCTTGTGATTGCAGGTGCGGGAGCTGGAAGGGGAGGTTGATGCTGAGCAGAAGCGCAGTGCTGAAGCCGTGAAGGGTATGCGCAAGTATGAGAGAAGGGTGAAGGAGCTGACCTACCAGGTAAGTCAGGGGGTCTCCTTGGGCTCACACACACTCTTGCAGGAAGTAAAAATTTTTGCACCTGATTGCCGTGGGGAATTGCTAACTCAAGTGGTAGGGAAACCAATTCACTCCCCTGTTTTCCAAACCTTTTAGTCTGAGGAAGACCGGAAGAATATTCTCAGGCTCCAGGATCTGGTGGACAAGCTTCAAATGAAGGTGAAATCCTACAAGAGACAATCTGAAGAGGCTGTAAGTATCACTCTCAGTCCATGGCAAGAAACACTTTCTAACTGGGTAGAATGGTCATTGAGGAGATGAATATAGGAAACTTGGAAAGTGTCCCTGGTCAATAATAGAGTTCTTCAGGTTCTGTGAAGTGCTTATACAATAGCTTAGCCTTTGAGAATGAAATCAATAAGCAAACCAGAAGGCTAATTGTTTTTTTTGCATTAGAACTAAAGCAGATTTGAAATTCATATAAGTAACTTTACAAAAGATGCCTGTGACCCTGGAGTTTGGAGAAGCTTGCTAGTTACTAAAAAGCAAAGGACTTGCCAAAACTCTAGAGTTCTGTGCCTAGGACTACTATGCCTAGGAAGTTTGCATAAGAAATCCTGTCATTCACTGTATGCTCATCTGCCACAGGGGATGCCACATTTTGTATATGCCCAGAGCAATTTCAGCAGGTAGAGAAGGTGTCTGAAGTATGCCCATAAACCATATTGAGCACTACATTTAGAATTATGCAAGGAGCCTTTGCCCTTTTCTCAGCATGCAGTCATCAGGGATGACCTGAGGGAAGCTCTGCAGCCCCTGAATTTGAATGTCTCAGCATTGCTTCTTTGCTGTTGCAAACCGTCAACTACAGATAAGGGTTTCTGCACTCATAGGGACACTGAGGCAATTTATGAGATACTGAGGAGATATCAGGAGCTCAATGTCCCTTACACATTTTTAGCACTATCTGAGGGTCCACAGAGGTACATGAACATTTAATTTCAGAGCTAACAAAATCTGATTTCCAGCTGCCTAGTTCGTTCCCTTCTCACACTGCAGAGCAGAATTCTGATAAAGCGTGTTGTGCTCAGTCTACAATGTATCTGCTAAAAAGGGGAAGATAAGGAAGTCTGTGTGAGGCTTACGTGTAAGCAGTGTGGGTGGGAAATGGAGATTTGTGCCTTCCCTCAGCAAAGACCCGCAGTCCCACAAGGCTGAGGGGTAGAAGGAGTAAAACCCCTGCCCTGGGCTCCTGACCACCAACTCCCTCTCCCTGCACAGGAGGAGCTGTCCAATGTCAACCTCTCCAAGTTCCGCAAGATCCAGCATGAGCTGGAGGAAGCTGAGGAGCGGGCTGACATTGCAGAGTCCCAGGTCAACAAGCTCCGAGCCAAGAGCCGGGATTTCCACAGGAGGATAGAAGAGGAAGAGTGAGGCTGTCATGAGGCAGCAAAGTGACCTGAGGGCTGCACAAAATGTGAACCTCTCGGTTGCTTTCTTCTGCAATGAGTCTTTGTACCCCCCCTAATGTCTAGAGAATAAAGACCGTAGATTCCTCTGCATGCACACTATAAATGGTGCCGCCTTTGTTTTCATTTCTGTTTTTCTGATCAAGCTTGGGATACTGCATTGCAGAACAAGTTTTCTCACTTTTCCTGGATTGGGGAAGGGAGAAGGTAATGCAAACTCTGCGTTAAGAACCCACAAACTTAGAGGCTGTCCATTCCTGTGAAGGCTGCTGGTAGTCCAGCCTGTTCCATCTCCACCAGCTCCTTGCCCTGCTCCTGCCCTCACGTACCTGTAATGCTTCTCCCATTGTCCTTTCATCACAGCTTACTTCCTATGTGAGAGGCAAGAGAGGCTGGGCCCTTTCCTTTTTCCTTTCCCTGCTATTGTCTGTGATCCTGGCAGTCCCAAACCCTAAACATCAGTTATCAGGAGTTAAGTGCAGTGCACCATGAACAACCGACATTTCCTTGGCAGACAGGATTTTTGGCACACAGAGCGCTGTCAGGAAACACTGATAGTGCCCCTTCCTTTCTTACCTATTGTACCTTGCTTCTGGCCTACCTGCTGGCTAAAGAGACAATATATTCTGGAGAAGAAGGGGAGGAGGGAATTGTTAAACACTTTTTCCTTCATTCAGACCATGGTCTGACCAGCAGAGGCACAGTGGGCACGTGCAGCTGTTGTGGTGTCTCATGCGCTCTATCAGCCATCTCAACTGGATTATTCTGATGCATTAAGCCTCGCCTCTAGTTTGGATGAAGGACACACGCACAATGTCAAGTTATGTTGTAGACAAGCCCACCAAATGTCTGCCTAAGACGATGTGTTCATAGAACCCACAGCTCTTGGCTTCCAAACAACTTCTGTCCCTTCTTTTCAGGGAGACCACACTGCCTTGGAGGATTTTCTCAGGAGCCTCACAGCCTTCACGGCTGTATCTACAGTGCATCAACCACAGGTTAGCAGCAACTTAGGGCTGTTTAGTTGATATGGCCAAAAGGATTTCCAAAATAACTTACAGATTTGCATCCACTGCTGCAGGTCTGCTTGTCTGATGTGTTCACTGCCAGGCATCCCAGCTGACTCCAGGCTGCAGGAGCTCTTGATGCAGATCAGTGTGGAGGGAATGAGCAACACTTTAACAGCAACTGAGGAGTGGAGTGCAGCTGGCACTAAAAGGAAAGAAGAAGCAGACTCAGGAGCAGAGGCCAAGGTACGTATTGATGTTGAAAACTTGTGACAGTCCACAGCTTGGCACCCTTATCTACTGAACACTGGTACAAAGTGCTAGTGTTCAGAAGCAGACGCCCAACTTTGTTCATCCCTCCTCATCCCCTGCAGCCTTGCTTTTGCCTGGCAGCATGCATTTGTCTATCACCACAGCCAGGTCTCTCGTGGGAGCCTGCCTGCCCAAACCCACCTATGAGCTAACTGCTCCTCTAGGTCACCCCAAGAATCTCTAGCCCCACCTGCAGGCATCTCCAAGAGCTTCAGGTGGGGCTGGGTAGGGTCTAGATGACACCCAGGAGCCAATATTACCCCTGTTATCTGTAATGGCTTGTACAAGCATAAACTTCTGAGGCCCTCTGCAATCCTGCTTTACAGACCTTGCACTATCCTTTGCCCCACAGTCCCTCCATCATGGAAACTTGAGGATGTATGATCAGTATGAAGGAATGCAGCCAGCAAAGCAAGCCAGGCCTATAGAAGAGAAAAGGTGTCAGGCTTGAAGAGGAGTGAGCAAGCTGATGTCTTCTGGCCACACTGGTAAGAGTAAAGCCTGGATAGTTTTCCTATTGACCTCTATAAAACCACTGTCATAAAGGGCATTGGGAAAGGACAGGCAAGTCACTGAAGAAGCAGCTCTTGCATGATGGGTATGACTCTGTCTCTTCTGACCCACCATAGCCTTTCTCAGACTCTATTTTGAAAAGTCAACTGTTTCTTCTGGTAGCTTCCTGTGTGTTTCACTTGCATGCAGTTACACAGCCACTGGTTTTGTGTAGCTTTCATGGATGTGGTTGAAAATGAAGCAGGCAGCCACGTGCCCTAAGCTCAGGGACAGGTACACATCTTCAAACAGGACTTGCCATAAACATGGCTGGGCAGTGCTGACGGGCTAAAGCTTGGCCTGGTATCCCCAGCAACTTCCCAGCTTCCCCCTGGACCCCTCCTCCTGGGCTCTCAAGTCCCACAAATCCACCCGTCAGCCTTCCCAAGAGTCATTCCCAGGGGAGGAGGCAGGGCTGCAGAGAGCTCCGGAGGTGGCCCATGCCAGGAGGACCAGCCTGTCCTGTGTCTCCCTTCATCCTCAGTGTCAGGAGCTCAGATAGCTCTGCTCTTGCAAGACTCCTGCACGGGGTCATGCCTGTTTGTGGAGATGATCCGTTTCCACTAATAGCGCTCGAAGACATTCCTTGGCGGGTAGGTTGCCTTCTATATCTCAGCACAACGTGCTGCCATGCAGGAGCTGGACAACTGTGTTGTGTCCTAAGATGGCAGATGCTATTCTTACCCCAGAGAGTCTTGCTCTGGCACGGCTCCTTCCTCAGCTGAAGGGTTAAAAACCAGAGGCAGGCATGAGTGTGCTCTCTCTGGTAAGGGACAGATCAAGAGTGGCCCCTTTGAAGTCTGTGCAATGACACTGGCCCAACCCAGCGCCTGGGGGCTCACCGTGCCCCCCATTGGACATGCTCTCCCACGGGGAACACAGCAGCTGCCCAGGTACTTCCAGCAGTCAGCCAGGGCTCACTTTGGGGTGGATGGAGGCATCCCTTCTCTTGTAAAACAATGAATGAAAAAGGTGAGCTTTGCTGTAGCTCTGAACATGCACAATTTTACAGCGGCCTCCTCTTGAGTCCCTGTCTGGGTGAGGAGGAAGGCAGAGGCAGGGCTTGCTCCATGGTTCATCAGCCTTGCAGAAGGACATGGCTCTTCCTTCACTCAGGCTGTGCTTTCACACTGCAGAAAGATGTTTGTGCTGTACACCAGAGATCCCTCAAGGGCCACTGGAGTACCAGGGCTACAGAAGAAGCCCTGGCCAGACCGGTGTCTGTCACAGGGTGGTTATGGAGACCCAGCTCTGCCTGCAGCCTGACTCCACAAGTCCTTGGGAGAGCTCGGTAAAGCCGGAGTCACTGCCTGGTGCGGTCGCCACAAGCAATCAGGCTGAGGAAATGGAGGCCCAGAGACACCAGCTGGGCCGAAGGCTGTGCCTTTCGCCTCAGCACTTGGACTGTGTTTCAGAGGACGCGGGCCCCTCCAGCTTTATTCTCAGCTTGGTCTTGTCAGCTGACACTGAAGGGACAGACAAGTTCTTCTAGGGATCCTTGGCAGAAACACGGTGGCTTCATTCCCAGAGGGCACCGGTGGCAGGACTGCAGCAGCTCCTGTCAGTCGCACGGAGCTCAGCCGGGCCCGGGGCCGCGTTGCCGGGGGGTGGAGCCTCCTCTGGGCGCCTGGTCGCTGCAGACCAGCACTTGGGTCTCACTTAGAAACGGTGCTTCTGAAGCTGCTAGAACTGCCTGGCCCACGGATTTTAATGGAGTCACAGCAGCTGTGTTAAAACCCAGCCTGCTGGGTCAGCCGGTCTCATGTGTTCTCCACTGGGACAGAACAAAGACAGGTGGAATGGGCCAACGAAGGCCTGGAACTGTTAGGGACATAGTATTGAACGTAAAGACCCTGAGTTGACAGAAGCAGGCACTAGTGGTGTGTCCTTTGGGAAAGGTGGTATGTAAGAACTTTGCAGGGCATAGTGAGACCAGACTTAAAAGTAGCTCTGGAAAATTGGAGTAAGTGTCCTCTTATTTTCAGAAGGAAATTTAATGAAGGTAAACAAAGTACTTTTGGAGGATGAAATCAGACAGTGAAATGCATGGGCTTTGTCATCTGAGACAGGGAGAAAAGGAATCAGGGGCACCATTTTATCCAACTCAACAATGTCAAACAGTTGCAAAAATGGTTCGTCTTATTACTGCAAATATTGGTGTAAGTATGCTTTCTACATTGCTGGATGTAAATGTTTGCTTTCCTCGGCAATGGCTAATCTCAGTGGTAGTCTACAGTATCCCTAACAGAGCTTAATTTGTAGGCGTCTTCTGAAAAATAAATATCATTTTAAGAGTAAGGAGGAAAGAAGCCAGAGTGACAAATATGAAAATTGTGACGTAGAAAAAAGGTATGGATAGAGCTTCATACTTTAAGTTACGAGACAATAAAAATAAAGACTGGGTATAGGAGTATGAAAATATTTTTTTCAAATGAAAAAGATTTTCAGTAAGGAACATAGAAAGTTATATTGCCAGGACTGTAACTGTTTCATTTCAAGTGAAAAGGACTTGGAGTAAATATTAACGAAATATTTGAATGAGGAAAAAGTGTATGGTAGAACAGAAGATGTACAATATTTCATCATCTCCTTTATGCTTTTAAGTCTCTGTTTTAGATATGCATCTCTGAAAGGCTGTCTAGATATGGATGGTATCATATGCACTTTTATAGAAAAATAGCAAGTGTATCAACAGCTTTCATGCAACTGAAACTGTGATGCTCATCATGTCTATTTTTATATTTACATTTCATAGTCAGCCACTGATCTTGCCTAGGAAAGGTGCTAAGGTGCTAGAATTTCTGAGAAGGTGTATATACCCCACTTTGCCTCATACCTAGCAAACTTATGTAGATGTGTTAATACCTGAATTCTTATTTTTATCTATTAAAAGCTCCTTTTCCCAGTTGGAAAGAGTTCCCATTTTAAGGTTCTGTTTATTTGCTTCCCTGAACAACAAGTTTTGTTTGGGGAATGCATTCTAAAGTGTATATTTGATTTATAAATTTATATGTAATTAAACTTTAAAAATGGATTAAAATTATTTCTTAATTCATTAATATGTCGATTTAATAATGTAATTTAATTGAATTTAAATGATTAAATTTAAATTTATATTTAATATATACTTTAGGTTATATATATAAAGTAAATAATTTGCATTTAAGACACATTGTAATCACCCTTTAAAAATGAGAAATCTTGCATATATAGCTGGAACATAAAGAAAAAAGGTTGTATTGTCAGGTTTTCTTTCATGATGAATAAACAGTACTCCTCACTTGAGGAGGCCATAAATTATGATAAATTATCAGGATGCAAATAGCATACCAGGGGAAGGGAAACCAAGGATTCCTTCCTCTTGGTTATTTATTGCCATAAGACATTGCTCCAAAGTGGCTGTAAAGGACAGTACGGAAGGGAAAGTTTAAAACAGAAACACTGCATATGTTCAACAGAACTGCTGCCCCACGGCAGAGGATCTCAGATCCTCTGTGAACTCCTAGACTAGAAATACATCGTTATCTCCTCAGCTAGCTATTCCAGGCTATCTGGTGGCACGTCACCATCATTGTCTCTTGCTGGAGCTGTTCTGCTTTACACAACTGATTTGCCCTTCAGGAGGAGCAGGGACTTGTATCTTTCCCTTGTCATCTCAGAAGGATGCAGAGAGAAATTAAGGAAACACTTAGGCTGACACCAAGGAAATCTGTCTGCTAATTTTACATAGGAGGCTGTGGTAGAGTCTCTGAAGTGACAGGAGCCATGGTGTTTGAGAAAAAAAAAAAGTCCCTTGAAATGCTACAGGAAGAAAATCTGTTGTAGTATAAATGTGTACTGCAGATTAACTGTAGCATAGTCTAACTTAGCATCTGCGGGATTCTCTCTGCAGTTAAATCACTGTTTTTACTTCCTCAAATATGTGACAATATGGAAATTTGGATAAAGTGCAAAGAAGATATTTTTAGAATATCTAGAATAATTAGAATTTATTCTAATTTATATTCTTTATTATATTCTATTTATTCTAATTTATTTCTAATATCTAGAATAATTAGAAATTAGAATAATTTCTAACAGTCTAAGATAATAATAAAGTGAACTCAGTTGCATACGGGAATGTTTGCTTTCTATGAGTTACCCTTTGTAGAGTATGACAGTAAACTGCCATATGTCCAGGGAACAGTTCATGGGTTCAAAAAATGTTTGGAGAAATTAATCAGCTAAAAATCCATCATGCGCTTTTAAATACTCAGATATTGTGTCCTGCCCAGGGATTCCATAAATACAAATTACTGAGTATTTAGAGAAGTGCTGCTCTACGTTGCCTTAGGCAAGAAGACACTCCTTCCTGGGCATCACTTTCAAAGACGTGGACCTTTGATCTCGTAAGTACAGCTTATTTTAGGTTATGCTACAGTTGCCTGCAGGGATTAATGCCATGCTCCCTCCCTACTTTCTTTTCCTTCCCCTTTCTTCCTCCTCTTCCGGCTGCTTGCTCTTTCAATTACCTTTTTCTACCCAAGTGGTCGCACAGCTTGCCCACCCCACTCACCTGCTGTGTAACAGGAGACCCTCAGCTGCTTTGGTGGGTGATAGAAAGGGCATCCTGAATGTCATCTCCTTGGCCAGAATTTACTGCCCAGATCTTTTCCACTGTGTTAGCTGTGGAGACGGAAGGAGTGTGAGTAATGGGGCACCTATGGTGGGTGCACATTTGAAAGCTGCCCATCCTCTAATCCTGGGCTGTGGGTTTTATTTGACTCTCATGTTCAGTTAACTCATGTTGAGAACTTCCAAGAATACACTGTGAGAAACTACTTAGAAACAAATTGGTCATCAAAGTTCCCCCTAGAATGGATGCACTCACTTTCCTTGACATACAGTGAAGGTAAATCACAACTATATTAAGATCTGCAGATTTAGTTTCTGAATAGAGCAGAAGGGACAGGGAATAGTAAGGCTATTATAGCCGTGTTCTGGCTAACCAGTGACATCAGCTTGTCTTCCCAAGTGCTCACATGTAGACCCTGCATTTTTGCTTGCATTTGCCATGAGTGGTGCACACTGTTTTAACACCAGCAGGTTTCAAGTCTCGGTAGCTATGATCCTCAGTAGTTCTTCCTGGGACATCACTTACAGCTTCCAGCAATTCTCTCAGCCTATTCTTTCAGCCACATTTATCAGAAATGTTAGTTTAATGGCACATTTCCTAAGCAGTGATGCATCAAAAATATGGACTGAATACATTCTGCACATAATGTTGACAGCATGCACCTTTGCAAATCTACATTGAATTGATAAAGAACTTTTTAATATGGAAAACGTGCTCTTACCATCTCTAGAGTTCAGTGTCCAGCCACATCCTAGGAGAAGTGTAGGGATGAACAGTTTTGCTACAGAGCAGTGTTCTGACATTTCTGTTTGTCTTGTGCTAACATTCCTGTGAGCTCTCATTTTACACAGAGGCCAGCAGAGGCTGGGCATTCTTTGTCAGACTGTCCATGACAGCCTTAGGGAGAACTGATCTGTCTAGATAGGTCCTACTATAATGACAGCATGGCCAACAACAGCACTTGAAAGCTAAAAATCCTGCAACAAGCGAAATCATGAAAAAGGGAAGAGTCATAAGTGTAGCTCTCTTCCATAGGATTTTTGTATCTCTCAGGTCTGTCACTATCTCAGCCTCTGCTGTTACAGTGTCAGTGGTTTGGTTTTCGTAATTTTTTTCACCTGGAAAGTGCTATATGTTAATGTACTTATTCCAGAATAGAAATGATGACATATATTCTGGGGTTGATGCTATTCTACTCTATATGAGTTACAGAATCTGGAAAGAAGCAGCATAACACCTGAAAGTGATTCTTTAGTAGCTAGGTGTCACATTGCCATGCATGGTTTTCTTTCTGTCTGCAATACTTTACAAGTATCTGCATCATGCTCTAGTCTCCAGCCTGGATTCCACTTTGCACTATTTCCTCAGCATCTGATTTATGCAGATTTATGAATATGGATGAAATTAGACCTTTTCCTCCTGAACAACAGCCCACCTAAACACTTCAAGCACTAGTAAATGCATCCAGTTAGTCACTGGTAACCTCTGCAGCACAGATACTTTGTTCATGGAGCTCAGATTGTACAGTGCTCCATGTGGCTTCTGTAGAACACAAATAATCTGAACTATCTCTTCACCTGGGAATCTTGCCCTGTCTGATAAGTGGGAGTTGAGTGCTCATCTCACCATAGGCTACAACGTAGACAATATGGAAAAAGTAATAAATTTGGAATATTGAGCTTCTCGGCTAAAATTCTCAGGATGATGAAAGGAATCTTCAATATGCTGCTGGAGGTGTGATTTAACAGAAAAGGCTGTTAAAGCAGATCAAAGATCTCATTGCCTACTAGAGAACTATAAATTGCCTAACTCAAACTTAACAGAGCAACCTACAAAAAAAAAAAAAGCACATACTTTCATATATGTATGTTTATGTGAATAAACTCTCTCCACTTTTGCAGGGGGTGAGAATTTAATACCATTGGTGACAATCTTCAGGAAAAGCAGCATGGAAGAGATGGGCAAGCTCAGTGCAAAGGACGGAACTACTTATCTTTTGGAAAGCACCCTCCATTTGGTGGGGAGATTCTATGGATCAGAATATTCTGTTTTGATATCCACCAACTGGATGCACGCCTGACAAAATGTCTTTGAAATCCATGGTGTAGCTGGTCTAGAATAGCTGAATTGTTAAAGGACCTAATGAGAGTAACAAAGGTACTGAACGCTATTGTGAGGGTGACCTTGATGTGCTCCTTCAAAGACTCAGCTCAGCTACCTTCCTGTACTTGAATTCACTGTTGCCAAGGTTATAATTTATACCACACATACTGAGACCCAAGAAGGTGCCTTCTAGAACTTTGCTGCTTGATTCCCAGATGGTCCAGCTGGGTTTGCTTCTCTCTGGGCAGAAGACCAATGGGCCTGAAAGTGGAGACTGGAGGCTTGCAATCATGCTTCTTTTTGTGATATTACAACTGGCCAGGAGGTCCAGGTCACCTTGGTCAATGGTTGAAGGAGTGGAGGCCTGAAGGTTGTTCCATGACAGTGACATGGAGATACTACTCCTGGAATATCTTTCTAACTAGGTAGGTTATAAGGCTGCTGCTGCTGCTGCTCCAAGAAGCAGAGCAGAGAGTGAGGTTTCCATTGGGCCACAAATTCAAGTGCCTTTGATGGTGCTCGACTTTCACTCTTCACCTACCGTCATGCACCACCCTCTTTCTCCCCAGCTCATGCTCACTCAGCAAAAGGGAATGGAAATCACATTGTGGGGACTCACAGAAAGTGGGATGGGATCACTTTTCAGCAATCTTGGATGGCATCACTTCTGCACTTTGCCCACACCATGTGTCTGTGCAGGACCATCTGTATCCAGGGATATCTCTCATTCTGCCTCTTTTAACTGTACTGTGGTTTGCTTCTAGTCCCAGTGGGTTCCAGACCCTATAGGGATGGAAACAGAAGTGGCAGGAAGTCAATGGCTGGATCCATTTCCCTCTTTGTTTTGCATCAGGGCATAGCTGTCTTTTTCAGCAGATACCTGTTCCCGAGGACATGTAATGTCTTAGTTTCCCCATGCTTGGATAGAGGAAATTGGCCAGTTTTCTGGGGCCTAAATCACTGAGAACTGTGAAGCTAAATCTGTTTGGAGTCCCGACCTGGTAAGTCAAATTACAGAGTACTCTTTGCAAGAAGCTGGAATGCCTAATAGGCCATGTAACAAAAATTTATCACTTGTGTGGGATTGATAATCCCTATGAACTAAAATATATCCAAAGCAGTTGGTGTGTATCCTAGAGCTTATTCCAAGATACTGAGTGTCCATATGACCAGGATTTTTAAATCTATGGAAGAAAAATCTTCAAGTTAGTTTGCCTGCAAATGAATTAATATAATCTTTATCTTCCACAAAGAACTTGTGGGGGAAAAGGTAAAAGTTTAGATCTTGTTTTCTTCTCTCCCCTCCTTTTTTCTCTCTTCTCTCTATTGTTTTCTTCTCTTGTTTTCTTCTTTCTTTTTCTAGTCCCTCCAGATCTATTCTGTAGGGTCAGGTTGGTTTCCTTTTGAAAACTGCTGACAGCTAATGCTCCATTTTTGTGAGCAGTGTGCATGCAGCCAGTGCTGCAGTTTACAGTTTTCCCTCTATACCACTGTTTAATGTTACCTATTAAAATCTTCAGGGGAGAAGCTTCAGCTTGATACTTAGTTTAGTTGGTGTGAAAGAGAAAGTAGGCATGTGCTAAATGGCTGAGACCCAAGCCAAGGGTTGTGCATTATGGATGCAACCAGACAATTCTGGTGGTCACAAGCACTGAAGGTTGAATGCACGGCATACTGTACCATTTTGCCTGATACCAGAGACTGCACTCAGGAGCTGATTTATTTAGCATTACAGACACAGTCTTTGTAGTTAAATATACATGCCTTCAAAGAAGCAAGGAGGTTTATGAAGTAAGACTTTCCTTTACAGATACCTGTGAAAGACTATTGGTTTTTCCTGTATCTTTTAATTTAATTCTGTATTATAATTTCTACTGATTTGTCCAGTACAGTCATCAGCCTCACCATACTGTATATCCCTTGATTTCCCTGTAAGCCCCTTTAATACCATGGGATTACATTGGTCACCTGACAGTCCTGTGATATTGAAAAGGATTTTTAAGTAGGAACTTACACACCATGTTTGGAAGCTTAGCAACTTCATCTTTGAGTTCCTCTAGCATTTTGGACATCTGTATTTGAGAAATAAGAAAGAAAGGAAGGGCTCTTTGCAATGAGACTAACCTGATGACAAGGGTGTAAAATCAGCTTCATCATGGGAACAAGACTTAAGCCCAGAAGTTGCAGAGGAATAGCTGAAAATGTAGGAAATTAGCAAGGGAGAAGGGGAACATGGTCAGAATCATGGGAGTTTGGTGGGATAGTATATGCTACTAGAACATGATGATAGGAGGATATGCATTGTTTAGGAACAATAGACATGGAAGATAAGGAGGATTTATGCTCTATGTCAAAGTGCTTCTTGCTTGTGCAAAGCTCCAAAGTGGATCTGTCACAGACAGGAGGAAAATGCAGGATATTGTGATGTGGTCTGTTATAGACCACCCAACCAAGACAACGTAGTGAAGGAATATTTTTACAACTTTAGAAAGGCAGAAGTTCCCCCAGCCTCTGGGAGTATTTCAGCCATCTGGACATCTGCTAGGAGGGCAAGAGCACCGGGAAACTAATGCCTAAAGTTCTTAGACTGTGCTAATGACAATATCCTAGTGTAAATACTGGATGGGCAATGCTGAGTATTGGAAGCAGGGTTAAATATGATCCCAGATGACAGCTCAGGCTGCAGCAACCACATGATGACTGAGTGATGGATCTAGTGGAAAGCTGAGGAGGTAAGCAACAGAATTAACACTCTACAGTTCATAAGACTGGAATTTGTTGTATTCAGGGAACTGCTAGTTAGAACACACTTGGCAGCAGCTGTGACAGAGAACACTGCTCAGGAGAGATGGTTAGGGTTTTAAGGAAAATTATGGACACCTCAGGAACAAACTACCTTGTTCTGCAGGAAGACTGGGATTTTGATCTTAGCTAAGCAGCAAACTTCTTGAACTAAAACACAGAAGTGTATAAGAGGTTCAGGCACAGACTGGTAACAAAAATAGGAATATAAAACAATGCTTGGGCACTTAGAGACATTAAGCATAAGGGTTCTGCATGAATGATGCAGAAGGGAGTTCAAAGAAAATATCTATCTACTGCTGAATGTGGAAGACCACCTGCTGAGAGATGATACAGAAAGCACTTAAGTATGTAGCACATTTTCTTCATCAGTCTTTATAGACAAACTTGTCCCCAGGCATCTGCATCTTCCAATGGAGCTTGAGAAGGAAAGGGGTAGCCAACAGTGGGTAGATCCTAACCTGTTACCTAATGAAGCTGGAATTGCTAAGAGAAGCTGGATGTATTCATATCTGTGGAGTGGGTGTGTCTCATTAAAGGATGTTAAAGGAGTTTGCCCATGTAATTGCAAGGCCTATGTTTATCATTAGTGAAAAATGATGACACATAGGAAAGGTCCCATATGACTAGAAAAAGGCTAATGTTATGCCCGTTTTAAAAAAAAAGCAGTGAAATGATAAGCTGTTCAGTTTCACTTTAGTTATTTGAAAGATCACGAACATGTCGGTATTTATTGATAAGGATGTGAAGGACTAGATGATAGCTGAAAGCAGCCAACATGTATTTAACAGGGAAAGTAATCATACTTGGTTAACCTGACTGGTTTCTATGATGAAGTGACTGTTTTCTTTTATCAGTTCTTTTCTGACAGTCTTTTTGACCTGGACCTCTACTATGGTGTCATTAACTGTTCCTCAGTCTATTAAAACTCAGCCACTTCCCTTTGATTCCTTATTTGTATGTGCTTTAAAACGCAATCATATAGGATTTTGAGGGCTATTGTAACTCCTCCGAGGATGTTATATTACATATATTGCCACGGATCAGTCCTTAAACAGCTTTATTTTTAACTATGTCCAAGTCTGTATTTAAACCAGGTAAGCCAACACTGCTTTTCCTTTATACTCTTAACTAGTGGTGTCATGAAGCATTTGTTGACAGTGTCTGCAAATACAGTTTTGGTACTACAATCTAAAATAACACTTGCCCATTTATGTGGAGTAGTAGTGGGGTCTCATATTAGTGTCACATTCATTGCTCTAGCAGTCTGCTAGTCCTCTCAATTGCAGTTGGTGTTACTGTCCTGAGAGGACAGCTGTCAAGAAATGAGGAGAGACTTCTGAAGGGCCTGAAGCAGGAAACTTGAGGGACCTGAATTCCCTGAACAGCATGAGCATGGAAAACATTAACACAGGACTTCAGTGCTGGACATGTCAAGAGCTAAAAGGAGTTCAGCTTGAAAATTTCCATTTCTCTTGAGTGTAGTCTGTTTGGTATGAATATGCTGTTCAACCAAAAAGGAAGACAAGGCAGTATATGTTCCCAACATCTTTCTCCAAGAATCTGTGAGTGGCAGCTGGACATAGAGGGAAATTTGGCAGGCCTCTGTTCCTCTATAACAGATCATTTTGTGAAGGTTGTGTGACTGAATCAGGTATCAAATGCCCTGTACACTGCTGTTTTGCACTGGACAAGAATTCAAAATTACCATGCTAGTCCTCTGGTAACGGACAGCTCTTCTTCCTAATCTATGTGAAAATATTAGCCTTCTGAGAGATTCAACTATCTCTGTACCTCGTGTAGTAAGCTCTGGGTTTGGGTTCCAGTCTGGGGCCGAATATGTGAGTGCTGTAGTGCCAGAGCACCCTTAGAAGGGGCTCCTACAGCACAGGGCATCGTCTGATGCTGTATATTACACTGGACACCAGACATTGTTTTTCTAACTCTTCCCTGTATCATTTGCTAAGTTATTTTAATGATTGAAATGTAAATGACTAGGAGAAGCATGTGTTTAGATATGGAGAATCTGAAGAGGTTTAAGTCATTAACCTTTCCTAAAACTAGATCAGCTTGGACTACCATCAAATCTCCTTTTCCCAATCCATGAGCATTATGTAGGACTGGCTGCTACCTCTAATGCTTTGGTACAAAGCTTTCTGGGACTGTGAATGTGTAAATATGTATATTTTGATGGCAAGGCAGTGCTAGATTGAGGATTTCTCAGAATGCATAGTATGTAGAACTATACGCTGAGGTGATATGTGTGATTGTATGTACGAACATGAGAGGGTGAGCCACGTTGTTTTGGGGAGTTATAGGTAGGGAAGGGCTATTGGTGCCTCTGGAACTTCAGATTTGACAGAGGGTACTGGTTATTTATGCAGACAATATAGGAGCAAACATAGATCAAATGCAAATAGTAAGTATAAGAGTGTGAACAGTGAGAAAGCAGTTTCTGGGAGATCACTTTTTACATGAAACATGCACAAAACTATCTATTATCTATGCATGCACAAGTATGTATTTTAATTTGATACCTCAGAAGTCAGCTCAGGATCCTATTCAAGAGCTGTGTTTCAAAGCAGAGTCTCCCATTACTTCGGTTCAGGCTTCCAACTCGCTTTATTTCAAACTCTTTCAGCTATTGAGAGTGTCCCACACAGAAACCTCAGCTGTAATACATTTTGACTTCTACTTTTTAGAAAATACTACTGAAAAGTGTCTCAAGAACAATTATTTGCTGGTTTTTGACATACTTTTCCTGTTTTTCTCAATGCGTGTGTTTTCAAAGCATCACAAACATTATCATTACCATTGCATGACTGAAAAGTCGTGGTATAAGCATACCCAGGAAACTCCCATGGGCCAATCAGCAAATCACTGAGAAAGCCAGCAATAGGGATCGTAAGTCCCTGCATCCAAGTTCTCTAAGTGCCTTGAGTAGTCTAGATTCTCTTCTTAACACTCTCTGCAAATTATTTATAGATGTATTCACATAGTAAGATATAAAAATGTTCTAATTATATCATTCAAATCAAATGAAAATTATGCCCTTAGTTTGCCAGACAATGCTTTGCCAAAAAAGGTTTGCCAGAAATGTTTTGACCGAAGAAAGAGGGAGCATCTGCAGCATCTGCAGATGAGACACTATAAAATCTCCCAGAGAGAAGTCTGACCTGCTTCCAAGGAAGGCTCCAAGGTAAGTGCATGGATTTTGTGAGCTTAAAGAAAGAGAACAAAGCCCTTGCAATACCCCATTCCATTTCTTCTGCCTCTTGCAGCCATTCCCATGAGGGAGTGCCCATGTAAACAAAACTTTTTAATATCATTTTAATGCATGTCTGATCTTCAGCCCATGATTTGTCTCTGGAATTCCATGCAGCAATAAGAAACAGTTGCCATTCCTATTTTACAGAGTTGGCCGGTTTCCAGGATACAAGCCTTCTCCAAAGGTAATACCTTGAATAATGCATTCCTAGACTGCAGGAATTTTATACAGAAAGTTATAAAGCTGCATGAGTTATTTTCATAAATCTGCTTATTTCTGCCAACTTTAGTATAGTCAAGACTGTTGAAGATAGGGAAGATGTGAAAAGTGAAGTAGTTTTGAAATTTGAGCACCTAAGGTAATACTTTTAACAAGAAAGTACTCTCTTGAAGATGCATCACTCATAATTAAGGAACAGAACAAACATGGATTTCCTCTGGCTGTAGATTTCTTTATGTGAAGACTCCAAATCTGTGCAGAATTCATAAAATTACAAAAATGTAGTAAATATTCAAAAGAATTTCTGTTTATCGTTCCAAGGCCTGTGTGGTTTAGACGACTAAGTCTTACTCATTGGTGGGACTAGCGTAATTTTAAGTTCAAATCAAAGTGGATTTCAGTGGTTGCTTCTAAGAGGGTTTCTGGGAGAGTAGCTAGCACTTTACTAGCCTAAGAGCAGGGAGTTTGCTCACTTATATGGATTATATTATTTTTCACATTGATCTATAACCTTGTTTTCCCCACAAGACACATCTGTTGTTGCGCCTTCACTAAAGTGCAGACATGGCCTCCGGAGATGCTGAGATGGCTGTCTTTGGGGAGGCAGCTCCTTATCTCCGAAAGTCAGAGAAGGAGAGAATTGCTGCCCAGAACAAGCCTTTTGATGCCAAAACATCGGTCTTTGTGGCCCACCCTAAAGAATCCTTTGTGAAAGGGACAGTCCAGAGCAAAGAAGGAGGGAAGGTCACTGTCAAGTCTGAAAGTGGAGAAGTGAGTAAGACAAAGCTGAAAGACACCATCTGATTCTGACTCCCAGCTCTTAGCTGACATATGTAGATCTTTTGCTTCCTTTGTAGACCCTGACCGTGAAGGAAGACCAAGTCTTTCCCATGAACCCTCCCAAGTATGATAAAATCGAGGACATGGCCATGATGACCCACCTCCATGAACCTGCTGTGCTGTACAACCTCAAAGAGCGTTATGCAGCCTGGATGATCTACGTAAGTACCAGCAGCAGTCTTCCTCTAGGTAGCTGGGAGGAACTGCTCTGCCAGGCTAAGTGGAAGCCAACGTGCTGTCTCCCTTCCCCACAGACCTACTCGGGTCTCTTCTGTGTCACCATCAACCCCTATAAGTGGCTGCCGGTGTACAACCCGGAGGTGGTGTTGGCTTACCGAGGCAAGAAGCGCCAGGAGGCCCCTCCACACATCTTCTCCATCTCTGATAATGCCTATCAGTTCATGCTGACTGGTGAGTGCTTGATTTTTTTTGAATGTCTCTTGCAATGATCTATCGGTAGAGGGAAATTCTCTGGAAATATGATGCAACACCTAAAATACAGTGTGTGTGATAAGTATGAAAGATTAATGCACTTAACTATAGTGGTCTGTTTGAGCTGAGTGTCTGTGTTCCCATTGGAATCAATAAAGAGTTGGACCTAATGAAAACAATCTAGAAGGAGGAAATTCATTGGAAAGAAGTTACCTATTTTATGGTGTAGAATTTACTGACTGTAAGGGGATCATAAGTATATGCATAAGTTTATGTATCATAATCACTAAACTAATGTCAGCTGGAGACTAAAAGTACAATAACATCACACCTATCCTATAAATGATGTGTATACATTCAATTCAAACTTACAAGTATCAGTGCTAACAAGTAAAACAGTATCTCTGCATTGAACAGGTACATAAGCTTAATAAAGTTAGTATGCAAATTGAATTCATGATGGAAAAGATGACCAGGTGGTCTAAAGTACATGCAGCCCTTAATGATCTACATAACTCCTACACTGATATATGCAAGTGTGAATTAGTTGTACCTTATAGTCAAAAGTAAACTTCAGAAAAAATGTCAAGGAAAAAATAAAGCTTTTAGGATTTAAACTGAATGGCTTAAAAAAAATTATCTCCTTTCTTTTATTCCTTCTACTTCTTATTTTCTCTTTCTTATGTGTGTAGTGAAATCAAAGATGTGCAGGATTTTAGACCTTCTATTCTTGATCTTTTGTTACAAATAGGAAATAGATCCAGAATACAAAAAGGAAAATTTAATCTTCTCTATGTATGATCTTGGGAATACAGAATTTCTGTATATGTAGGGGTAAAAAAAAAAAAATAAAAAAATCCATAAGATCACTCAGGAAAGTTTTAGTTTCAGAAGAATTCACACGCTGTCAGAGCCCAAACTCAATATTTGTGTTACATTTACTTACGTTGTAAGAGTGAAATAGGTAGCCTCATAAGTCAATATCTTGAAAGGCAGAAAGCTATGAAAGCTGTTCTGAAGTGATGTCCTAATTGATCCAGTTGATAACATCTGAAGTAGGTGGGAGTATCAGAAGTACCCACTAGAATTACCAGGGCTTTTCACTGTCCTTTGTTCCTGCATTCTCTGGAAATTTTACTTAGTATTTTTCTCCTAGTTTCTGAGCTTTTTGTTGTTCATGACCACTAGGAAGAGTTTTCTTATCTCTGTCTTTCACAGATCGTGAGAACCAGTCAATCCTGATCACGTATGTACACTGCTCTGATCCCTGAGGGGTTGCCTGGTGCCAGGGACCTCCTGCCTAACCACACGCTTTCTGCTTCTCTTTGGTTGCACAGCGGAGAATCCGGAGCAGGTAAGACTGTGAACACAAAGCGTGTCATCCAGTACTTTGCAACAATTGCAGCGGGTGGTGACAGAAAGAAGGATGATCACTCAGGCAAAATGCAGGTGAGTCAAGAACAACAGGTTGAACATTTGGCATGTAACTGTTGTGTCAACAAAACACTATGAATAATTACCATTCTTCAGGGAACGCTTGAAGATCAAATCATCAGCGCCAACCCACTGCTGGAGGCCTTTGGAAATGCCAAGACCGTGAGGAATGACAACTCCTCACGCTTTGTAAGTTGTTGCTTTGGACAAAATCCCTCTTCATTATAGCAGTAGTGATGGGCCAGTGGTATTCTCACATAAGGAGATGAAATGAAATGTATTTTGGCTGAAATGCTGCTGCTTCTTCTTAATAGGGCAAATTCATCAGAATCCATTTTGGGGCCACAGGCAAACTGGCTTCTGCTGACATTGAAACTTGTAAGACACTGTCCTGGCCTTATCCCTTTCCTTCCTAAATTCCCACCTCTGCATGCCTTCCTATGCCTGAATCTTTCTCCTTTCCTTGACAGATCTGCTGGAGAAGTCCAGAGTCACTTTCCAGCTCAAGGCAGAAAGAAGCTATCACATATTCTATCAGGTCACCTCTAACAAGAAGCCAGAGCTAATTGGTAGGAAGATCAGTTATATTTTGAAGGAATTTCAGTGAGCAACAGTCATCTGGAAAGCTAAAGTAAGCCCATTTTTTCCTCTTTTATTGCTTTCAGACATGCTCCTCATTACCACCAACCCTTATGATTTCCACTTCGTGAGTCAAGGTGAAATCACTGTTCCCAGCATTAATGACCAGGAGGAGCTTATGGCTACAGATGTAAGTAACTTACCAAACAGGTCATGTAGTGGATATGAGTCCTGGTACTCATACATTTACTTACTGTTTCTGTTGCCAGAGTGCCATTGACATCTTGGGGTTCACTGCTGATGAGAAGACAGCCATCTACAAGCTGACAGGGGCTGTCATGCACTATGGCAATCTGAAGTTCAAGCAAAGGCAGCGTGAGGAGCAGGCAGACCCAGATGGCACAGAAGGTATCAGCAGATTCAGCAAACTCTCCAAAAGAGATTCTTTGTCACCAAATGAAGGAGTTCAGCAGATTTCAGGCTTTAAGTATGCAAATCTGTAAACTAAAAAAAAAAAAATTTGTTTAGTGGCTAGATAGCTGATAAGACATGTATCTCATTCAATGACACCTGTAATTTTATTCTGTTACTACCTAATAATGAAGAGATCTGGTGTACCTTGACAGGCAGCCAGGAAGCATGGATGTCAATTCCTGTAACATTATTATAGTCATAAGTATTTTTATTAAGACTAAAATTTTATTATTAACATTATTACTAACAATATTAACACAGTAATATTATTAGTCACAGTTTATTTGGAATACACCTTGTAATCTGCTTTATAGTGGAATAACTGCTGTAAAGAATCCGCTGTACAGTGGAATATAGTGCTGTAAAGTGTCTCAGTCCTTACAGAGTAGGAGACTATGCTCCTACGCACCCTCACCTAAAAGGGGAACTTCAATTTGAGATGTGTATTTGATTAGTCTCTGCCACAGCAGTAAGTACAGTCCATGCTTCCGACTCTGAGTGATGATCCTCTTGGTATAAGACTAAAAAGAAAGTGTGAAGTCCCATAGTCATGCCTGGAAAAGAATGAAAGCAATGAATTCTTTTGGAGAACATTTGTGCAAACCAAAGCTCAGGAGGTGTTGCAGACTCTGTATCCTGAAGCCACAGAGAAATTAGCTTTGTTGCTTTGACTCAGATATTTTTGTGCAGCTCTGTAGCAGTGAACATTTCCTGTTGTTTTTGAGACACTCCCTCAAGTACAAAATTTTAGGAATTGCCAATATTTATTTCTGTCTCTTTTCTGGTATTTAGTGGCTGACAAGGCTGCCTACCTGATGGGTCTGAACTCAGCTGACCTGCTGAAGGCCCTTTGCTACCCCCGAGTCAAAGTTGGGAATGAATATGTGACCAAGGGTCAAACTGTGCAGCAGGTAAGAAAAATCTGGTAACCTGTAGCATGCTTTGATGGTTCCTATTGATTCTCCTCTATTGTATATAGTTATATACAACTCCAAACCTTTCTCCTTGCTTTAGGTGAACAATGCAGTTGGTGCCCTGGCAAAAGCTGTCTATGAGAGGATGTTCTTGTGGATGGTTGTTCGTATCAACCAACAGCTGGATACAAAGCAACCCAGACAGTACTTCATTGGTGTCCTGGATATTGCTGGCTTTGAGATCTTCGATGTAAGGAAAATAATTTTCCCAGCATTTTCATTGATGTTACAATTGAGAATAAAGGAAATGTTGAGATACATTTTTAGGAGCAATTAGTATTTTCCTACACTTATTTGCAGGGATTTCAGAATCTCATTTTTAACACCCTCCCCTCCCCCCCCCAAAAAAGAAGTCATAATAGAAAGCTAGTCTCCTAACCTCCTCTCTTTTTTAAATGCAAAGCCTATCCTAAAGAGATAACATAGGAGAACTACAAAGGAAGAAGCCTTGTGTTTACAGGATGACCCATGATGAATTAGGATCGCACAAGAAAACACCTTGCTACTATTACTAGCACTTAAAAACTCTGCATGTTTTTTTTTTTATGTCTGACAGTTCAACAGCTTTGAGCAGCTGTGCATCAACTTCACCAATGAGAAACTGCAACAGTTCTTCAACCACCACATGTTTGTGCTGGAGCAGGAGGAGTACAAGAAGGAAGGAATTGAATGGACATTCATTGACTTTGGGATGGACCTGGCTGCCTGCATTGAGCTCATTGAGAAGGTATCCTTCCTGTTCAAGTCTATTATATGTTGGATCTTTCCACACTTGCCAAGAGACATATTGAAGAAGCATGTGAGAATATTCTAGCTTTTTCAAATATATACTGTGTGAAAATGGCAACAGGGTGGAAGTGTTTTTGGAGATGATACTCAGATATCAAGATTTTGGTGACAGCATTAATTTCCAGATTACAAACTGAAGTTATATAAAAGACTGCATTGTTCTGTAAGTACCTATCAGTACGGAGGTTTTATAGAGAGGATTGTATTTGACAATGGTGTATTTGCAATTTTTTCATTGGCAAAGGCATTTACATAAGTTTGAATGAAACTGCAACACTGAAAAAAGTAGAGCCTTAGTTAACTTTCTTCAATTTAGTATTGTAAAATACATGAGAACAGCTTTCTCTTCTGACTCCAGCAACTTTCCAATCTTTCTTCTGTCTAACCTCTTTCTCCCTCTTGTTGTAATGTCTTCCAGCCCATGGGCATTTTCTCCATCCTGGAAGAGGAGTGCATGTTCCCCAAGGCAACTGACACCTCTTTCAAGAACAAGCTCTATGACCAGCACCTGGGCAAGTCCAGCAACTTCCAGAAGCCAAAGCCTACTAAAGGAAAAGTTGAGGCTCACTTCTCCCTGATACACTATGCTGGCACAGTGGACTACAACATCACTGGCTGGCTTGAGAAGAACAAAGACCCTCTGAATGAAACAGTCATTGGGTTGTACCAGAAATCATCACTGAAAACATTGGCTTTACTTTTTGCCAACTATGGTGGAGCAGATGCAGGTCAGCTTTGTGAAAATTGTACTATCATTGTAGGACAATGTTGAAACAGAATTAAAACAGTGAACACTGAACTGCTTTTTTTCTTTTCTTCCATTTGCAGAGGCTGGTGGTGGTAGCAAGAAGGGTGGGAAGAAGAAGGGTTCTTCTTTCCAGACTGTCTCAGCACTTTTCCGGGTACAGTAATGCATTTTTCTCTCTTTGCAATATGAAGGAAGTAGGGGATGTAATATTAAATTTTATAGGGAATAAGGGAATATTTTGTATTGCTGTAACAGTGGTAAAATTCCACATCAGATTTTCCAGGATTAATTTTATATTGCTAATGTGTCATGTTCAAAAACAAGCATTCAGTCTTCAAAGATATAAAAATGAAATAATTTCTTTTTTTTTTTTTTTTTTTGTTTGGAGGGGATATTATTCAGATCTTTATAGTTGGGTTAGACTAGAACTATTATTTTAACGTTCCTGCATTTCTGTGAGGTTGATATGTTAGGGAATTGGAAATCCCCTTACAAACATTCTCCAAGGAGGTATTCTTCTTGCCTGAAAAAAAAAACCTTACTTTTTAAACTCAAGAAGATCAACTTTAAGTGGCAGAACTTAAAAACCTTAAAAGTTAATTACACTGCGGGAAAATGTGACATTGTATATGTTCCCACTGGGTCAGTAGTAGTATTTCAGTCTTTAAAAGTGGTGTTCAGTGTCTTCAAATAATAGAACTATTTGGTTTCTGGGGCTTTATCTGTGTTCTGAAACCCAGCTAATATTGAGAAGTCTTAAAGTTATCAGCATGGGTTTAATGCATCAAATGCTGGACATAGGCCACTCACATTACTAATTGGTCCCTCTAGGAGAACTTAAACAAACTGATGACCAACCTACGGAGCACTCATCCTCATTTTGTGCGTTGCATCATCCCAAATGAAACAAAAACACCTGGTAAGATGCTCAAGCAGAAAGAGAGCTTGCTCTGATACAGCCATTCACCTCTGCACTGGAAACTGGTGTTCATTTATGGTCTGTATTGCTAGGTGCCATGGAGCATGAACTGGTACTTCACCAGCTGCGCTGTAACGGTGTGCTGGAAGGCATCAGGATTTGCAGGAAAGGTTTCCCCAGCAGAGTGCTCTATGCTGACTTCAAACAGAGGTAAGAGCACTTCACTTCTCAGCATCAATAAAAGTGAGTGGTTCATTCATATGGCTTCATTCAGGCTGCACTCTGTTGTCAAAAATAAGAGATATATATGGGTTGCTGGGGTTCAGTAGCTAGTGTGTTGGGTAGGAAAGAATACCCTTTACTTCTCCTTTCTCTTTTGACAGATACAAGGTGCTTAATGCCAGTGCAATCCCAGAGGGACAGTTCATTGACAGCAAGAAGGCTTCTGAGAAGCTTCTTGCATCAATTGATGTGGACCATACCCAGTACAAATTTGGTCACACCAAGGTACAAACCTTTCTTGAGTCATTCACTGCATCTCTGTGCTCTGCTCTACCTGCCAGTGATGCGCAGCAACATTCCCTTTCTCAAGGTGTTCTTCAAAGCTGGGCTGCTGGGACTCCTGGAAGAGATGAGGGATGAGAAGCTGGCACAGCTCATCACCCGCACACAAGCTGTGTGCAGGGGCTACCTGAGTAGAGTGGCATACCAGAGAATGGTGGAGAGAAGGTAGACATTCCTCATCTTCAGTTAAACTCACTGTAGTTGGAGGAAAGTGTTAACACTCGTCCTACTGAAAATATTCATTGTACATTTTTATTATTCTTCAGGGAGTCCATCTATTCAATCCAGTACAATATTCGTGCATTCATGAATGTGAAGCACTGGTCCTGGATGAAGCTGTTCTTCAAGATCAAGCCCTTGCTGAAGAGTGCAGAATCTGAGAAGGAGATGGCCACTATGAAGGAAGAATTTCAGAAAACCAAGGAAGAGCTTGCAAAGTCTGAGGCAAAGAGGAAGGAGCTGGAGCAGAAAATGGTCAAACTGACGCAGGAAAAAAATGATCTGCAGCTCCAAGTGCAGGCTGTGAGTTTGTCACCATTGATTTATCACTCAGAAAAAGGGTTATGCATTCAGACTGCTAGTTACAAAGCAGAAGGTCAGACTATAGAAGACCAAAAGTCAAATATTTGGTGAATTATCTATCGTGTGTGTGAAGTTGAGGAAACAAGTGTCTGGCAGTGGCATTGTGAGCATTCTGACAGCCAGTACAAAGAAGCAGAGAGCTCAAAGCGGGAGTCAGTGGTCTGGCCTTCAGAGGAAGGAGGCAGATTCAGCTAGCTAACATGAAATACTCAGAACAGAGTTTTGCCTGAACCCCCAACTCTGAGCTGGTGATTCCTTCAGGGGGTATCTCCATCTCACCAGGATGTAGGACAATGAATTAATTTTGGAGTGTAAATGCAAGCCAGAGTTGAAGTGATACTTGTAAATTCAGGTGCCGAGAAAGCCATCCATAACTAACAGTTAATCATGCATTCATTGATTGGGAAAGAAAGCTTCAAATTTCTCTTTAGTCTATATATATATAGACACAGAGTTCCTGTTTCTGAGAAACACAACATCCAAGGGTTTTTTTTTTTTTTGTTTTATTATATAGTTGTTATTTTTATTTTATTATATAGTTGTTATACACACAAGAGCTCTGTATGCTTTAAACTTAACTGGTATGAATCAAAGTCATAACTGAAATTTATACTGAAATGGAAGTTTTAGTTTTTCTTCAACATTGTAGTTTTTTTCATTTCTAATCTGGATTTTCTATGGTAGTTCCAATATAAACAACATCCTGTGGTGGTAAAATATTAACGTTTAATATTGAGATGCTGGCTAAAAATTTATCTTTATAAAAGAACATTCCTTTCCTCTAAAAGCTGCCTTTCCATGATGTACTTGTGTTGGGGTCCCCAGTCTGGGTGGCACAATTTAGAACAGGTGAGACTGAAGGTTTTTTAGCTATAAATACAGTGAGAGGGCATTAGGACAGCATCTCTTCTGCTCTCCTGTTCTCTGCCAACTGATTGCAGAGATGCAGCCTATATATTGTATCACAGAAAAAGAAAGCAGCGAAGAAAATCAATTGGCTCAGTGTTAACAAGCCAGGTATCCCTCCTTGGGGGGGATATTCTACTGAAGTAGCTTGTTAACTGCAACAGTTCTAAGGAATCAAACAGTAAACAACATGACAATACGGAGAGACTGGCTTTTGGTGGAGTGGCATAGTGGCTCATGGTGGAGTTAGCTCAAAAAAGGGGAGCTGAAAACAATCACGGATTGCTTTTAGTTGAAAGGAATATTCTTTTAGTAAAGATACTTCATAGCCAGACCCCTCAATTTTAAATGTTAATAATTTTATCACCACAGTCCTATGAACCTTGTAGGCACACAGCACTTCACAAATAAAATATTGCTTTAAATATACAAAAAAGTATTAGATATTCAAATGTCACTTTACAAATTCATCTTAAAGTACACATTAAATTTCTTAAATTACCAACTAAAATCAGAACACTGTACTTAATTACCTGTTTATTTGACAATTGCTATAGAAAAGGGAAAATTTGTGTTACTTGTTTGCCTTAGTATATCCCATTGGACTTTCTTATAAGATTTGTGTTTCACATTCATTTGGGACAAAACAAATTCATTATACCGAAAGCCCACCAAAGAGTAAGATGATGTGGTGATCAGCTGAAAGCCACATATGCCACTCCAGACACAGTATGGAAGGATGACACACAGCTGACTGACAAGAGTAAGAGCCACTTGCACAAGCAGCAATCATAATACATGTAGAGACAGCAAACTTTTTTCATTGAATTACTATTGATACTACCGAAGCCTTTACTCCCAGCATAATAAAGGGTTCAGAAGGATTCAGTTACAAAACCATATTGAATACTATGTTTGTGAAAAGAAATGTCTTCAAACACTTTTCCTTTTATGTAAATGAGAAATTCTCACACCTACCACATTAGTGAGTCATTTTAGGAGAGAGAAAAGAAGTTTCTGAAACAAAATTGTTTCCAACTGAGAAGCATTCCAGAAGTAAGCAAAAAACAAGTTTAAAGTTGTTTGAGGAGAGGTCAACTTCAGATCACATTTTAACACACACTTACATTAAAAAGTTCAGAAAACAAACCAAGAACACATGTGTCTCCCCACCAGGAAGCAGATAGTTTAGCTGATGCTGAGGAAAGATGTGACCAACTCATCAAAACCAAAATCCAGTTGGAAGCAAAAGTTAAAGAGGTGACTGAAAGGGCTGAGGAAGAGGAGGAAATAAATGCTGAGTTGACAGCCAAGAAGAGGAAACTGGAGGATGAATGCTCAGAGTTGAAGAAAGATATTGATGACCTTGAGTTAACACTGGCCAAGGTTGAAAAGGAAAAACATGCCACTGAAAACAAGGTATGAGGCAGAAGATGTTACTGTCACTCCAGAAAAGAGATTTTGTTATACACGATTAACTTGCTCCCTTCTTCTCAAAGGTGAAAAACCTTACAGAAGAAATGGCAGGCCTGGATGAAACCATTGCCAAGCTGACAAAAGAGAAGAAGGCCTTCCAGGAGGCCCATCAGCAGACACTGGATGACCTGCAGGCAGAAGAGGACAAAGTCAATACACTGACCAAAGCTAAAATCAAGCTGGAGCAGCAAGTGGATGACGTAAGCACACAAGCATACAGCAAGAACAGGACAGGTATGGAGTTAGAACTGTCTGGTTCATTGGTGGTCTTGTTCATTTTAGCTGGAAGGGTCCCTGGAGCAAGAGAAGAAACTGCGCATGGACCTTGAGAGAGCCAAGAGGAAACTCGAAGGAGACCTGAAGCTGGCCAATGACAGCATCATGGATTTAGAAAATGATAAGCAGCAGCTGGATGAGAAACTGAAGAAGTAAGTGTGGTGTGGAGCATGTGAGTGCTGGACTGGTGTGCTTTTTTTTTGTCTTTCAGCTCTAACACGGTTTTCTTTTCCCAAAGGAAAGACTTTGAAATCAGCCAGATCCAGAGCAGAATCGAGGACGAGCAAACCCTGGCCATGCAATTACAGAAGAAGATCAAGGAGCTGCAGGCAAGTCTCTGTTCTTTCTTTTCTGTTATGGTTTAAGCCCACCTGGTAACCCAGAACCACGCAGCTGCTCACTCACTTCCCTCCTTCTTCTCCTCCCTATTCCTGGAGGGATGGGGGGAGAATCGAGAGAATGTAAATCCCACGGGTTGAGATAGGAACAGTCCAGTAACTAAGGTATAACACAAAACCACTACTGCTACCACCAATAGTAACAACGATAAGAGAAATAACAAGGGGAGAGAATACAATTGCTCGGCACCTGCCAACCAATACCCAGCCTGACCAAGTAGCAATCTAGGCCCTCCAGGTAACTCCCCCAGTTTTATATGCTGGGCATGATGTGCCATGGCATGGAATACCCTTTATCTAGTTTGGGGCAGGTGTCCTGTCTCTGCTTCCTCCCAGCTTCCTGTGCCCCTCCTCACTGGTAGAGCATGAGACTGAAAAAGTCCTTGATCAAAGTAAACATTACTTAGAAACAACTGAAAACATCTGTGTTATCAGCATTGTTCTCAGGCTAAAGTTGAAAACACAGCACTGCACCAGATACTAAGGAGGAGAAAAATAACTGTTACAGCTGAACCCAGGACACCCTCCCACACCCATCCTCAGGTCAGGTAGGAGGAGGCCATGGGTATGAAGGGTCCCTGATGTTCTCCAGGCTCGTACTGAGGAACTGGAGGAAGAAATTGAGGCAGAGCGAACCTCTCGAGCAAAAGCAGAGAAGCATCGGTCTGACCTCTCGAGGGAGCTGGAGGAGATCAGCGAGCGCCTGGAAGAAGCAGGAGGGGCTACCGCATCTCAGATCGATATAAACAAGAAGCGTGAGGCCGAGTTCCAGAAGATGCGTCGTGACCTCGAAGAGGCCACGCTGCAGCACGAAGCCACGGCTGCTGCCCTGCGCAAGAAGCACGCGGACAGCACCGCTGAGCTTGGGGAGCAGATCGACAACCTGCAGCGAGTGAAGCAGAAGCTGGAGAAGGAGAAGAGTGAGCTGAAGATGGAGATCGATGACTTGTCCAGTAACATGCAGTCTGTCTCTAAGGCCAAGGTACAGAGCATCTGTCAGGTTACTGCCCTAAGGTACATGTCCTGATAGATGATTTTGAAACTTCCGATTACATTTTTCTTTCACACACAGTTGTGTTGTTTTCATCATGAGAACAGATTTGGGAACTTATTGACAGTCCTCCTTCATTAAATGTATTTGACTTATAGGCAAACCTGGAGAAGACATGTCGCACTCTGGAAGACCAGCTAAGTGAGATTAAGTCAAAAGAAGAAGAGCATCAGCGCATGATCAATGACCTCAGTAGTCAAAGAGCTCGCCTTCAGACAGAAGCAGGTAACACCCCTCCCTCTCCCTGGAATGGGAGAACCTGTAATTGATGATGACAAGAAAAAGAGTGGTGTTTTATTCAAATTGGTGTATACTTTGTAAGCTGGTATACAGTATTTGAAGACACATATGTTTAGAATTGCTTTTTAAATTACAGTCTCTCTGTAAAATTTGTCAGGTGAATATTCACGCAAAATAGAAGAAAAAGATGGTTTGATATCTCAGCTATCCCGAAGCAAACAGGCATTTACTCAACAGATCGAGGAACTAAAGAGACATTTAGATGAAGAAGTAAAGGTAAGAAATATGTTCATATTTCCTGTAGGGGGACTGACTTTGGATTCAGATTCCATTTTCTTTCTGGATATTTCCTACACTCACATAAAATCAGAATATCTTAGCCATGTGGTTTTAATATGTGAGCTTTCAAACTAGACTAACAATATTGCCACTTTCGTCTCTCATGTGAGAAGAAAAGTTGAGGGTAGCATCACCTCTAACCTGGTTACTGAGACAGGAAAGGACAACATTACGTATTTATTCATATTGCAAATGGCATGTAAAAAAGGTTGAGACATATCTAAAAAACTTTGCTTCTTATTCTGCTTTTGTAATGGAAGCTGAACTTTAGGACATATCTAAAAGGATTCAGCAATTCCCAGCTTTAAAATTGCAATTTACGTTTTGCCCATAATCTCTCCTGAGGTAACATTCTAGATTCTGATGAATGAAGCAAAAAGAAGCTTCTTAGAATATGGAATAGTGTACTTCTCTTCCTCGGACTTTAACTGTCAGATCCAAAACGTTTTCAACGGTGTTCCCTAAGTTGCCGTTTTATTATCTCACAAGCAATTAGTTCTCCTAATCCCTCTGTCTCTCTACTCAGGCCAAGAACGCGCTGGCCCATGCCTTGCAGTCTGCTCGCCACGACTGTGACTTGCTCCGGGAACAATATGAGGAGGAGCAGGAAGCCAAGGGGGAGCTGCAGCGTGCCCTGTCCAAGGCCAACAGCGAAGTGGCTCAGTGGAGAACCAAATATGAGACGGACGCTATTCAGCGCACGGAGGAGCTGGAGGAGGCAAAGTATGTTGTGGTAGGATGTGAGGAAGCCAATGGGGGGCTGAAAATATAAAGAAAACATTGGAAAGAGGCACACCAAGATATTCCGAGGAATAAGTCACAGATTTGCTTTGGGGAAGGGTAACAGAGAGCAGGAATCTTTATCCTGTAGAAAGCCTAGTGTTTCAGTAAAGGCAAAGGGTAAGAACAGCATATATGAAGCCCTTCCTTCTGTTTGACAGCAGATTGCAAAATAATTAAGCAAGCTCTTTTGAAAAGCACACTGGTTTCTCTGTGCTAAGTAAGGAAATTTTCTCAGGAAGAAGCTGGCACAGCGCCTGCAGGATGCAGAGGAACATGTTGAAGTTGTCAATGCCAAATGTGCCTCCCTGGAAAAGACAAAGCAGAGGCTGCAGAATGAAGTGGAGGACCTGATGATTGATGTGGAGAGATCAAATGCTGCCTGTGCAGCTCTGGATAAGAAGCAGAAGAACTTTGACAAGGTTTTTTGGGCTCCAGACTGGGGAATCATGGACAGAGCATCCTGTCCTGATTGTCACATCCATACTGACACCCCGTTTCTCTTCAGATCCTGGCAGAATGGAAGCAGAAGTATGAGGAAACACAGGCTGAGCTGGAAGCCTCCCAGAAGGAGGCCCGCTCTCTCAGCACGGAGCTGTTTAAGATGAAGAATGCCTATGAGGAGTCCTTGGACCACCTGGAAACGCTGAAGCGCGAGAACAAGAACTTGCAGCGTAAGTCCCTGGCCCTCTGCTCCTGGCAGGGCTTTCTCAGTACCCACCAGTACCTGCTGCTTCACATGGGTCTGTGCCTGCAGGTGGGCAAAGATGCCTGTCACGTTGGTGTGTGAGGGCCCTTCCCATTCTGCTCTGTGGCCAACCATGCCATTGGTCCTTGTTCCTACAGAGGAGATTTCTGACCTCACGGAGCAGATTGCCGAGGGAGGAAAAGCAATTCATGAGCTGGAGAAAATCAAGAAGCAGATTGAGCAGGAGAAATGTGACCTCCAGACCTCACTGGAGGAAGCTGAGGTACACACAGAGCTAATAATCATGTCCAGATTAAACAAATGATAACAGTTATCTGCAGAGATGGCAGGAAAGCAAGCCTACAAGTGAGGCTTGCTCACTTCACTTTTTAAACTACTACATAAAAGATTACTTCGAAAAGAAGCAGTAGTTTAAGGCACTGTTCCTGCTTGTCCAGGCCTCCCTAGAACATGAAGAGGGAAAGATCTTGCGCCTCCAG
Source organism: Psittacula echo (assembly GCF_963264785.1). Taxonomy (NCBI): domain Eukaryota; kingdom Metazoa; phylum Chordata; class Aves; order Psittaciformes; family Psittacidae; genus Psittacula; species Psittacula echo. Next base: position 11,167,269 of record NC_137750.1, on the reverse strand, counting down.
CTTGAGCTCAACCAGGTCAAGTCTGAGATTGACAGGAAGATAGCAGAGAAAGATGAGGAAATTGACCAGATGAAGAGAAACCACCTCCGAATTGTGGAGTCCTTGCAGAGCAGCCTGGATGCTGAGATCAGGAGCAGGAATGAAGCCCTGCGTCTGAAGAAGAAGATGGAGGGAGACCTGAATGAAATGGAGATCCAGCTCAGCCATGCCAACCGTGTGGCTGCTGAGGCACAAAAGCACCTGAGAAACACACAGGCAGCACTCAAGGTTCGTTCATCAAAGCTACAGGAGGAGATACGACATCTCTGACATTTTTAACACCCAAGCTTGCACTTCCACCTTGTAATTTCTGTTGCCTCTTTTACAGGATACACAGATTCAATTGGACGATTCTCTGAGGACACAGGAGGACCTGAAGGAGCAGGTGGCCATGGTGGAGCGCAGAGCAAACCTGTTGCAGGCTGAAATTGAGGAGCTGCGGGCAGCCTTGGAGCAAACAGAACGATCCAGGAAAATAGCTGAGCAGGAGCTTCTGGATGCCACTGAACGTGTGCAGCTCCTCCATACCCAGGTCAGGGCGTGGTGCAAAACCAGTTGTGTTGACAGTTACCAAACACAGAGTGCTGCTATATACCAGAGGATAGGGAGAACTGGAATGAGCTATCTACTGTTGTCCACAAGGGCATGCTCAGTGCCCATCATTTAAGGCCACCACTGGCATTTTGTAAACAAACATTTTTACAAAGTTTCTGAATTGCAGGCTTGAAGACCAAAGAGTTGGTTGCTGCTGTGGGTTTGGAATTGCAGACCTCAGATTACAAGTCTTGCCATATTTCTTTGCACAGAACACCAGTTTGATCAACACCAAGAAGAAGCTGGAAACAGACATTGCCCAAATTCAGGGTGAGATGGAGGATACCATCCAGGAAGCCCGCAATGCTGAAGAGAAGGCCAAGAAGGCCATCACGGATGTGAGTTGGGGGTTCCTTTCATTGCTCAAAAATAAGTGCTACTCCCCAGAATGTCTCCAAACTCAAAATGCCATTGGCCCATTGCTCTCCTCAGGCGGCCATGATGGCAGAAGAGCTGAAGAAGGAGCAGGACACCAGTGCCCACCTGGAGAGGATGAAGAAGAACCTGGACCAGACGGTGAAGGACCTGCAGCTCCGTCTGGATGAGGCTGAGCAGTTGGCACTGAAGGGAGGCAAGAAGCAAATCCAGAAGCTGGAGGCCAGAGTGCGTAGGCCTGGTGTTTGTGCAAGTGTGAGCATGTCCCTTGGAGAGATAGCAGGGAAGCTCCAAAGATGGGCTTGTGATTGCAGGTGCGGGAGCTGGAAGGGGAGGTTGATGCTGAGCAGAAGCGCAGCGCTGAAGCCGTGAAGGGTGTGCGCAAGTATGAGAGGAGGGTGAAGGAGCTGACCTACCAGGTAAGGCAGGAGGTGTCCTTGGGCTCATGCACACTCTCTCTGACAAGGGTAATTGCTAACACGTGTGGGGAAACCAATTCACTCCCCTGTTTTCCAAACCTTTTAGTCTGAGGAAGACCGGAAGAATATTCTCAGGCTCCAGGATCTGGTGGACAAGCTTCAAACGAAGGTGAAATCCTACAAGAGACAAGCTGAAGAGGCTGTAAGTATTGTTTGTGGTGGTAACCGGCATCTCTTTGTGAGGAGAAACACAAATATAAGATATGAATATGTGTTTTTTTGGAAAGCATAGAATCTGGTGAACAATGATGAACTGCAAGTGCATGGAAAGAAATGTCAGTCATCACAGAATAGTTCAGTATATGCCTACAAGAAATTCCTCCTTGTAAAGCTTGTAAGGAGTGGTTACCCGTGAGAAATTTAATGATCCTAGGAACAGAATCCTGAGTATGGTTGACATTGCTTTCTTTTGGTCACTCTCCTGTCAGGGATGAGCTAAAGGGGTGTCTTGCAATCTTTTGTACAAGAGAACAGATTGGGAGATGCAGCTCACAATCAGCCTCTCAACTGATAAATTTTTGCAGGTTCTTTCCTGCATTGCCCAGTATAGACAGGTTCTGCTATTTAATGATAAGTGAATGATTTGTGAGAGGGACATGGCTGGGTTCTGACTCATCTCCTCTAAGTTCTTCACCTTATTTCAGAGAGTGCAGACCTAGAACACTGAGCCAGAACATGAGACAGATATGTTTAGCTCATCTGATGAACTGGAAATAAGTTTCTATTTCTTTTGCAATGCAACTATCTTCATAAGAGAGAGCAATGATATCTGTGACTGGAGACAATGTCTAGAAGAGGAGAGTTGATTGTGCATAGTATTGTATCGGTTTGGAAGAAGAAAGAGGCAGTTACCTGACAGTGCTGTCATAGCAGGCATGGAGAAAGAATGAGAAGCTACACTTACCTAGTGGGGAGTAGCAGGAGGGAGCAGGTGCTTTCTCTCTGAGGACATGATATAAACTCCCCTCTGGGGAGAATGCATGTTGTTTTCTGGTGCTGCTGCTCTTTCTTAGCCCTCGTGTTTGAGTGCGAAGGGTAACAAACTGCAACCCAAACAGGTTTTCTTGGCAGCTAAAATCAGAAACTGCTGTGCTGTCCACCCCACTTTGCACATTCCAAAAGACAGAACTGGCACAATTCAAAAGCTGTTTTGGTTGGTTTGGATGGAATAATTTAAGCAAGGGAGGATGAGGAAGTCTGTGTGAGGCTTACGTGTAAGCAGTGTGGGTGGGGAATGGAGATTTGTGCCTTCCCTCAGCAAAGACCCGCAGTCCCGCAAGGCTGAGGGGTAGAAGGAGTAAAACCCCTGCCCTGGGCTCCTGACCACCAACTCCCTCTCCCTGCACAGGAGGAGCTGTCCAATGTCAACCTTTCCAAGTTCCGCAAGATCCAGCATGAGCTGGAGGAAGCTGAGGAGCGGGCTGACATTGCAGAGTCCCAGGTCAACAAGCTCCGAGTGAAGACCCGGGAGGTATTTCACATCAAGAAGATAGGAGAGGAAGAGTGAGGCTGTCATGAGGCAGCAAAGTGACCTGAGGGCTGCACAAAATGTGAACCTCTCGGTTGCTTTCTTCTGCAATGAGTCTTTGTACCCCCCCTAATGTCTAGAGAATAAAGACCGTAGATTCCTCTGCATGCACACTATAAATGGTGCCGCCTTTGTTTTCATTTCTGTTTTTCTGATCAAGCTTGGGATACTGCATTGCAGAACAAGTTTTCTCACTTTTCCTGGATTGGGGAAGGGAGAAGGTAATGCAAACTCTGCGTTAAGAACCCACAAACTTAGAGGCTGTCCATTCCTGTGAAGGCTGCTGGTAGTCCAGCCTGTTCCATCTCCACCAGCTCCTTGCCCTGCTCCTGCCCTCACGTACCTGTAATGCTTCTCCCATTGTCCTTTCATCACAGCTTACTTCCTATGTGAGAGGCAAGAGAGGCTGGGCCCTTTCCTTTTTCCTTTCCCTGCTATTGTCTGTGATCCTGGCAGTCCCAAACCCTAAACATCAGTTATCAGGAGTTAAGTGCAGTGCACCATGAACAACCGACATTTCCTTGGCAGACAGGATTTTTGGCACACAGAGCACTGTCAGGAAACACTGCTAGTGCCACTCTCTTACCTGAAGATCCTGTCAGCTGCTTCCACCCCTGCTCCTGGTGGAAAGACTGTCCCTTCAGGCACTGCACGGCACCAGCATCCTCCTCAACACATCACGACTCTTCCTTTCTTACCTACCGTACCTTGCTTCTGGCCTACCTACTGGCTAAAGAGACAATATATTCTGGAGAAGAAAGGGAGGAGGGAATTGTTAAACACTTTTTCCTTCATTCAGACCATGGTCTGACCAGCAGAGGCACAGTGGGCACGTGCAGCTGTTGTGGTGTCTCATGCGCTCTATCAGCCATCTCAACTGGATTATTCTGATGCATTAAGCCTCGCCTCTAGTTTGGGTGAAGGACACACGCACAATGTCAAGTTATGTTGTAGACAAGCCCACCAAATGTCTGCCTAAGACGATGTGTTCATAGAACTCACAGCTCTTGGCTTCCAAACAACTTCTGTCCCTTCTTTTCAGGGAGACCACACTGCCTTGGAGGATTTTCTCAGGAGCCTCACAGCCTTCACAGCTGTGTCTACAGTGCATCAACCACAGGTTAGCCGCAACTGAGGGCTGTTTAGTTAATTTGGAAATCCTTTTGGCCATATCAACTTACAGATTTGCATCCACTGCTGCAGGTCTGCTTGTCTGATGTGTTCACTGCCAGGCATCCCGGCTGACTCCAGGCTGCAGGAGCTCTTGATGCAGATCAGTGTGGAGGGAATGAGCAACACTTTAACAGCAACTGAGGAGCAGAGTGCAGCTGGCACTAAAAGGAAAGAAGAAGCAGCCTCAGGAGCAAAGGCCAAGGTACGTATTGATGTTGAAAGCTTGTGACAGTCCACAGCTTTGCACCTCTTCTACAACCATACAAAGTACTAGTGTTCAGAGCAGAGGTGGATCCTTCATGAGGCATTATATCCTAGCAGGGCCACAAGGATGGGAGTGGGGCTGATGGTGCGTGCTGAAGGAACGCAGGTCATGCAGAAAATGATTGTGCCCAAGCCTGAGGCAGGTAGCCGCTGAATGCCTTCCACCTTAATTCACCTACAGTGTTTTCAAGGTAGAGCTTGCCAGTGGATCCTTGGGGTTATCCTTAGGGCTGGCACTGTCTGCTTAGCCTAAGTGCCAAAGGCCTGGTCTTCAAATAGGTGCTTACAGTGCTGGGAAGTTGTAACTGACAGCTTCATGGCTGTACATCTATGACACAATATGCAAAGAGCTCTCACCTTCCTGTCTCCCAAGTGCAGCTACATCAGCACACCAGCTGTCGAAAGGAAGTCCAGTCTGCTTCCGTTATCACTGTTGAGCATTGGAGAGCAGATCCTGTGTCAGTGCTGTCACTGACATAGAGAGCAATAGGAAATGGTTCTTTAGGAGCAGACCTCAGTTTTTAAACAGAAGGACCTTAAGAAAGCAACCCAGGACCTTGCAGAGACTCCAGACTAGTTGTCCCTTCTCATGACACTGCACAACATTTCTCCATGGGTCCCTAGCAGATGCCCAACCTTGTTCTCCACTCCTCAACCCCTGCAGCCTTTCTTTGCCTGTCAGAGTGCTTTGGTCTGTGTCCACAGCCAGGGTCTCTCGTGGGAGCCTTGCCTGCTAAGCCCACCTATGAGCTAACTGCTCCTCTTGGACGTCTCGAGAATCTCTAGCCCCACCTGCAGGCACCTCCAAAATGTGATGCCCGGATATAGCTTCTCTGATGGCTTGTAAAAAAGCACTGTCACAAAGAACGTTGATGGGAAAGGACAGGCAAGTCACTGAAGAAGCAGCTCTTGCATGACGGGTATGACTGTCTCTTTTGACCTACCATAGCATTTCTCAGACTCTGTTTTGAAAAGTCAACTGTTTCTTCACTTGCATGTAGTTACACAGCCACTGGTTTTGTGTAGCTTTCATGGATGTGGTTGAAAATGAAGCAGGCAGCCACGTGCCCTAAGCTCAGGGACAGGTACACATCTTCAAACAGGACTTGCCATAAACATGGCTGGGCAGTGCTGACGGGCTAAAGCTTGGCCTGGTATCCCCAGCAACTTCCCAGCTTCCCCCTGGACCCCTCCTCCTGGGCTCTCAAGTCCCACAAATCCACCCGTCAGCCTTCCCAAGAGTCATTCCCAGGGGAGGAGGCAGGGCTGCAGAGAGCTCCGGAGGTGGCCCATGCCAGGAGGACCAGCCTGTCCTGTGTCTCCCTTCATCCTCAGTGTCAGGAGCTCAGAATAGCTCTGCTCTTGCAAGACTCCTGCACGGGGTCATGCCTGTTTGTGGAGATGATCCGTTTCCACTAATAGCGCTCGAAGACATTCCTTGGCGGGTAGGTTGCCTTCTATATCTCAGCACAACGTGCTGCCATGCAGGAGCTGGACAACTGTGTTGTGTCCTAAGATGGCAGATGCTATTCTTACCCCAGAGAGTCTTGCTCTGGCACGGCTCCTTCCTCAGCTGAAAGGTTAAAAACATGCTGTCCCATGGGGAACACAGCAGCTGCCCAGGTACTTCCAGCAGTCAGCTCACTTTGGGGTGGATGGGGCCATCCTTCTCTTGCAAACAAAAAATTGAATAGGTGGGCTGAGCTGTAGCTCTCAACATACAGAATTTTACAGCTGCCTCCCCTTGAGCCCCTGTCTGGGTGAGGATGAAGGTGTTCCTGCTGTACACCAGAGATCCCTCAAGGGCCACTGGAGTACCAGGGCTGCAGAAGAAGCCCTGGCCAGACCGGTGTCTGTCACAGGGTGGTTATGGAGACCCAGCTCTGCCTGCAGCCTGACTCCACAAGTCCTTGGGAGAGCTCGGTAAAGCCGGAGTCACTGCCTGGTGCGGTCGCCACAAGCAATCAGGCTGAGGAAATGGAGGCCCAGAGACACCAGCTGGGCCGAAGGCTGTGCCTTTCGCCTCAGCACTTGGACTGTGTTTCAGAGGACGCGGGCCCCTCCAGCTTTATTCTCAGCTTGGTCTTGTCAGCTGACACTGAAGGGACAGACAAGTTCTTCTAGGGATCCTTGGCAGAAACACGGTGGCTTCATTCCCAGAGGGCACCGGTGGCAGGACTGCAGCAGCTCCTGTCAGTCGCACGGAGCTCAGCCGGGCCCGCGGCCGCGTTGCCGGGGGGTGGCACCATGGAGCCGCCGAGGTGGAGCCTCCTCTGGGCGCCTGGTCGCTGCAGACCAGCAGTCACAGCAGCCGGGTTAAACCCCAGCCTGCTGGGTCAGCCGGTCTCATGTGTTCTCCACTGGGACAGGACCAAAACAGGTGGAATGGGCCCAGGAAGGCCTGGAGATGCTAGACATAGTGCTGAGCAAAAAGACCTGAACTGACAGAAGCAGCCACAGGTCAGTGTGAAGGGGCTCATTTGCACTGGGCACTCTCCTGAGTACCTCTTAGGTGCTTGGAAGCGTGTGGCTATGGAAAGGACAACATGAGGAATGGCCCTGTCAACTCCACTACGCACGTGTAGGGCAGCCTAAGGACAGCGACTGCAGCAGCTGCTTTGACAGCCATGACCTGCCTGTCCGAGCTTCACAGTGCAGGTACAAGGAGAGGCCCAGAGCTCTGGATCACCTTTGCTCGTCTTAGGATGACCATGAGATCCAGCCTCCACAGATGAGGACCTCCTAGGCAATGAGGTCAGCAAGGGTGACAGAGAAAGCTTTTTGCAGCCTAAAGTGTAGACAAGCCATTCCCGTAGTCTACCTTTGTGCTATCTCAAAACACACAAGTAATCACAACTTTCTTTCTTGTGAAGCGTATGCGAAAATGGCACTGTGACCCAAGGTAAGCTCTCCTAGACCTTCACTGCTTAAACAGGAAAGCAGAGTAGGACTACAGTGGGAAGAAGAAATCCTGCCTCTCACCTGTCTCTCCTATCCTGAGGTTTCCTCTTGTAGAGGAAGCCTGGGGCTGGGGTGAGAGCAATCCTCTTTCCCCCAGAAGGACCATCTCCCTGGGAGAGAGGGCTCCTGTGACAGGCACGATAAGTCACTAACACACAGTTGAAATACAGGCTGTCTCCCTTAGCGAGTAGAGTGGCAGGATAGGTGATCAGTGGGGCAGAACAGCAAGTGCTGAGGATTTGGCATCTAGACTAAATGGCCTTTGGGGGGAAAGAGTGGCAGTGACAAGAACTGAATGCCAGTTGGAGATGGATGCCCACCAGATGTGCTCTTGGAGGCAGATTGGAAAGAGATTTGCTTCAATAGCATTTTCCTGTTTGAAACTAAGCACTAATGACTCCCCATGCAATTAATGGTGATTGCACCACGGCATGCATGTATGGTCCCCAGGTGAGGCAGGGGCTGGGTGACACCTACCCCAAGACCCTGCCCCAAAGGAAATGGTCCAGTCTGGGAGTCTCTGTGCAGCTGAGGCTGCAATTACAGAAATGCCCTCCAGCTGCACTGCCTTAAAACCTTCTCCTGCCTCTTGTTGACAGGGGTGAAGTCTTTCCTCTACTTCTACCCTGCTATGTGTCAGGGAGTTAGCAATGACTGCAGGAGGAGAAGGCTTTGGAAGGCCAAGTACTCGTCTTATTTAGGTAAGCTGCGCTTCATGCCCCCAGCTCTGTGGATCGCCTCTCAAGGAGGAGCTTGTGGCAAGAATGTGACATTTCCTTCATGATGCAAGTACTGAGACGGTAACAGGGTGTTCCAGCATGAGCCTGCCTGAGACCTGGACCTTTAGGGCCAAGAGTCTTTGGGATAAAATACACAATGTCTGGTAAAGAACACTTGGGCATCCTGTCCTGGGATTTCTGTTGGCTTTTAAAGCAGGGGTATTCAGTGCTACACTTGAGAACCACAACATATAGCTTCAAACTTCAGCAGCCATTTTAACACCACCATGGTTACCATGACTGCCTGATGCAGTTACCTCATGTTGTTATGTGAAAGTTTGTGAAGGGCCTGAGAGTCTATAGGAGAGGGGCATCTAGGCACTTCTTCAGGGAGAAATGGCACCAGAATTAAAAGTAGCTATGGGAAATTGGAGAAATTTTCTCAGATTTTCAGAAGGAAATATAATGAAGAGAAACAATGTACTTTGGGGAAGATGCAGACAATGCATGGTTTATGGCTGTTGAACTAAGAAGGAAAGGAAGTGGGGATTGTAACATAACAGAAGTTAACACTGGGGGAAAAGAGGACATTTTGATAGTTTTGAAAGCTTCTAGGCAAGTTTTTGGTCTGTACTGGTGTTTGGATGTATTGTTGAAGATCTAGAAAGTGTCTATAGTGGGAAACAATTCACATTTGAATGGGTTTGATTGGTAATTATGTGACTAGGAAAAACACTACCTTTTCTGTGGAAAATATAGTTTGAACAAATAAGGTAATGAAAACATTTAGTGTAAATTAGAAATACCTTAAATATATTATTTGCCTTACTTGAAAAGTATCATATTCTTTAGGATTTTAAACTCATATCACTTTTATAAGGTGTTTTATTGTGCAGGGATTTTTTTGGATCCCTGCAACTTGCTGCATTTTTCAGTCTGAATTGATGACCTCAGTCAAGTTGTGCTCTTCCTAAAGCCATCTTTAGGTGGATTATTCTAGCCCTACATATTGTTCTGTGCTTGAATTACAGTGCAGTTTTATTGAGGATGTGATATATTATGTTATTAGAAGGCATGTAGAACACCAGTGAGAAATGGAAGTTTTCTTTTTGTTGACTTGCGATTATCTTCTATATGTGGACCTCTCAGAGAAAAGTTTAAAATAAATGCAGATGATGGGCTCAAATTGAGCTTGTGGCCCATATGGTCAGTAGGGGACTGACAGGGAATATCTGGAGCACAAAAGCAGTGGTCTAGTAACAGTAGCACAAATGGCTGAAGATATTTCCCATCTAACACTGTTTGTCAATAAAGTAAAATTCAATAGTTCACACTGTGAGCTCCCCATCACACTCCAGGCAAAGAGGAGGATATCACCTAGCACCTCAGCTTTGCTACTCAGGGCTTATGACAGTGCTCTTGCACCTTCCACACAATAGGTATCTCCCCAGCCCCACCATGCCAGCAGCACAGCCCCAGCACCAGCACTACTGGGAGAAATACCGTTCAACACACATGAAGGCTTTGGAAGCCTAAGGAGGTAAATTTCACATTTAGCTAACATGTGAATCAGACAGCAGTGTGGGATCATGGGATGGCTCTGTTTTGAGAACTTACAAGGCACCCTGCTTCAGGAATATATGGCCAACTGAAGGGATTTGTCAAGGAGCTGAAGAGACTAATCTGTGCTGCCAAAAATGGCAGTGACCAAAAGAAGTGGTTGTTGCACATTTGGCTATTAGTCTAATATTAGAAATGGGTAATTTTGTGTGAATACCAGTGTGTATCCTGTCCTCCAGTGAGAGGTGTTATCCTACTATTCTCCAAACTGAAAGCAAGTTTTGAGAATCCTTTTTTTTCAGTGTAAATAATGAATATGGGAATTACCAGTAGAAGACATCTCACATGGTATCAATACTGCAAACTCTTCCTTCAGTTGAGAATGCCTTGTGTAATCTAAATAGTTTTAATGTTCAAAAGACTTTCTTGTTTTATGACAAGTGGGCAAAAAGTTTGGATGTAATTGTAACATCTGCTTACAGCAACAAAAAGGTAGTTGTGAAAATGTAGGCAAATCTGTCTCCATAGTGTAGCCTCTCCCTGCTTCTCTCACTGGTGCATTGTCAACAGAGAAATAAGCCAATTCATTAAGTGTCTGGTAATTTTAGTTTGTATTGCTGTCGTTGTTTCTTCTCCTTTCATGCCATTCTCCAACTCATTTTACCTTTTCCTTCCCCTTCCATGCCCTACTCACCTGTTCTGTAACTGAAGCTGTTCAGCTGCTTTGTCATGTGATGGAAAGGGCATCCTAAATGTCACCTCCTCGGCCAGGACCTACTGCTCACGTATCTTCTCTGACATTTGCTGTGGAGATAGGAGGAATTTGAGTAACCACAAAAATCTCATGCACGCTCAAGAGCTGCTCCTCTTAAGATCTCCAAGAGCTGTATATTAACTGTCTTCAGCTGATTTTGCCCTCTCTCTTCATTCTTCTTTGCATGACTGTTGCTTTTATTCAGTGGGCAGCTACTTAAGTTTCATCAGAACAAAGTAAAGATATTCCTGGGTTTAAAAACTATTGTTGAAACTTCTGAAGTAGTAGTCACTTCTTTTTTCCCTGCTGTGAGGTCAAATAACTTTATCAAGCATTGCAGAAATTAGTCTCCAAACAAAGTAACAGGATCAGAAGACAGCAAAGGCCATATCAGTCCATTCATAATTAGCCTGAGGTATAAGGATGTTCTGAACAGCAACAGACACAAAAGTTAACTCACTTGCACTTTGTCTTTGCAGTAGCCAAATCAATAACTGTCCCAACATTCCTTATCTATCACCAGGTTAGTTAGTCTTCTGTTTCTTAGGCTTATCACTGGCTTTTCCCTAGAAATAATTCCAAACTTATTTTCTACTCCATCTTTTCTAACACTGCTCATCTGGAATAATAGCTCAAATCCATAAAAGACATGTCTTACCATAAACAATTTCCCAGACTATGTATGACATGGCAGGAACAGAGAAAAGACTCACCATATTCCCTTTAATTCAAGCTCTAGTTCAAGATGTCCCTACTCATTGCAGGGGGGTTGGACTAGATGGCCTTTGAAAGGTCCCTTCAAACCCAAACTATTCTATGTTTCCATGATTCCAATTCAGCATAATAACTACCTTTCAGTAGAATAAAAAGAACTTTTCATGTGAAAATTGTCCTTACCATCTCCAGGATCCAGAGCCTAGCCACATCTTAGCAGAAGTGTCAGAATGAAAAGCTTTGAGCCACAGAATTAGTGTTCTGGCATTTCTCCTTGTCTCAAGCCAGCATTCCTGAGAGGTCTTATTTTACCCAGGGATCTTCAGTATGAGGCAACACATTCCTTATCAGTCTGTTCATTAAGGATCCACAGGCACAAAGGTTCCTCTTGGCATGTTTTATAAATATTAACAGCATAGCTGAGATCAGTGCTTGCAAGCTGCAAATACCATCGGGAATCTTCTTCAAGATTAGTTTAAAAACTAACACTAAACAATAAAAATTTTTGAACATCTTTCATTTTCAACAAGAAACATGGGTGCCTGCAGTTTGTCAGCAATTCAGATTATGAGACAACTTACTTCGTTTCATGTTGATCATTTGACTCCTTTAGCTAAAAGCTTGTCATGTCCTACCACTCTCATTCCCAAGATTAAGTATTCTTGTAAACTTGTGGGTGTTAAGTCCATTTCCTAAATCCATGTGAAACGTGCATGTGTTCCAGCCGTAGCATTTGAATTAGTTGTTTGTTTTGGCTTCCTGGGTTCAGTCTACTGAAACTGAGCTGTTTCAATAACCAGTATGAAGAGAGTTATTTAAAACATTCAAATCTTGAGAGTTTTTGCTTTACAGGCTTTAGATCTGAAAATGCTTTGGGACACAAAGGGCTTGTATTGAAAGTTTTAAGAAGGGGTATTTTGTGCTATGAAGTGTGGATTTCTCAAGGAAACACCTCATACATCTCACCTTGATCTATTTACACATCACCTGGAAATCACTTTCTGAACAGGTGGCCAGTAGCTTGTCAAGAACCAGTGACTGAACCCTGTGGTTTACCCACTTTGCACAAGAGAATGAAGCATTGGTTGATATGTGGAGAATTCCTGGGCTATCCACCCTTAGAGAAAGTTTGATCCAAAGTAAAGTGATATGGATGTGTAAAATTTAATTCCAGGATCTCTGTTCAAAATAGAAGCAGATCATCCCTCTGTGTAGAACAAAACAGTACTGTATGCTTTTGTCTTGCTATTTATTAAAAACATTTTGTGGTTAATGTCCTAATCTGGATTCTAGGCCTCTATTTTCCTTCGATAGAAATCAAACAACCTTGTCAAGTGGTAAGTTTTTGCCTAACAGGGCCACAGTGCAGGATGGCCATTTTGAGGTCTGAAAATAACCATCGGATAAGACGAAGAATGAACAGATGATGTTTCAGTTAGAAGTCTATGAAAGTTCTCACAGAGAGTGAATAGCCTTAAGATTTTAGTTATAAAGTCTGATTGTAATGCCCATGGTTTTGTTTGATTTCTGGAGGCTACAGACTGTATGTAACTGAAACGCATTGCCAAAAACTTGGAAATGAAGAAATATCAGAATGCCCATTAAAAGAAACGCGGGCGCAGAGGGCACAAGGTGGAGAACGGACTGTGTGTGTACATCAAATGAAACTACCTCAAGGCAAGGTATTCAAACTCACAAACACACATAGGTTCTTCCCCTTTTCCCTGCTGCAAGGTCAGGAAAGATCTGCAGAAACTGGTCCCTGAGCAGAGAAGCAGCATGAGGAGATGGCTAAAGGCCATCCTGGTCTCTTCATGGCTATCCTGAGATGGGATGCATCTCAACCAGAAAACCCACACCTAAGTGGAGTAGGCATAGTACACTAGGTGTGGAGAAAGCACTCCTCATGTTTAATTCCATGAATCAATGCCTATCAGCAGAAAAGACTGGCTTTTTAATGAAGCAAGTGTGTGTGTACCATATGTAGGCTCCAGCACTTGGCTGTGTCTTAGCAGAGGATCAGGGAAGAGGAGTTTCTCTCCAAAGGATCAGGGTGCTGGCATTTCTGTTCAGCCAGGGCTAGCATTCCTGGGAGGAGTTCTTTTACACAGAGGACTGCTGTCTGAAGAAACACTGCTGGAGTGGAGGCTGGGCATTCCTTGTCAGACTGCCTGTTGGGTCTGGTGACATTTCCCTCAGCATGCTTAACAAATAACTGCAACGTAAGCGACAACATGATTTGAAAGCTGCACTTCTTACAGTGTATGTTTTCTAACATGCTTTGTCTCTGACCATGTGCGAAATGCTTTTGCTTTACCCCTAAAAGCCTTGGGTTCAGCACTGAACTTGGGAGCTCGCTAGCTCAGCTACCTTTCCGTACTGGAATTCACTGCTGCCAAGGTTATAATTTACACCACATGTACTGAGCCCCAGGAAGATGCCTTTCTGAACTTTGCTGTTTGATTCCCACATGGTTCAGCTGGGTTTGCTCTAGTTGATTCTCTCTGAGCAGAAAAGAACAATGAGCTTGAAAATGGAGGCTAGAGGCTTGCAATCATGCTTCTTTTCCTGATATTGCAACTGCCAGGAGGTCCTGGTCACCTAGGTCCAGGGTGGAAGGAGGGGAGGACCTAAGCAGGAGGCCTGAAGGTGGTTTTCTGACAATGACATGGAGCCACTTGACACTGCAATGTTCTTCTAACTAGATAGGTTACAAGGCTGCTCCAAGAATAATTATCATTAATTTTCAACAGGACATGTTACAGCTTATGGTTATGAATAGTGGGCATGCTAAATGGGTAGCATGACACAGAATGGGAATTCTCCAGTGTTCTTTTTACTTTGTTTCTTTTTACTTTGTATTACAGTTGAATGTTTAAAGCTGAGCCTGGAACAGTGTAATACTCAACCCTATCACCACCAACACTGGGCCTGACCTACTGAGCTTGTGCCATTTTTGCACTACAAGACAACTGACAGAAGGATAAAAAGACACACCTGATGCCACTTGCAGAAGTCACACAATGGTGATGATATCACTGTTTGATGGAGAGATCTGGTGTTTTTTTAGCTGAACTTACTAGCAGAAGTATTCTCAGTGTAACGGCTGAACCTGTGTATGTAGCAGTTAGGAGAATTTTTCCTTCATTCAACAATCCTCCTGACTCTTTCTTGATTAATAGCAATCACCTTTCAAGTTTTGCTCCATCATACCAAAGACAGCCTTCACAGCGGTGTGCCTCAAGGGTTTGTACTGGAATCAATATAATTTAGTATCTCCATTAATAACATACTAAACTCGATTTAGTGAAGGAAAGGGATGGAGTTCTAAGCACCTGAGAAGAGCCAGGGGCTGCTGAGGCTTTAGGAAAGAACAGGGAAATGCATGTGAATTTATGTAAGGGAATTAGGGCAAACTCCTCTACAAAGTGGACATGGCCAATAGCCCAGCTAAAGTGCCTCTATTTCAGTGCATGCACCATAGGAAATAAACAGGAGGACCTGATATCTGCTGCCCAGATGGAAAACTATGACTTGATTGCTATCGCAGGCTCTGATCCTGACAGGAAACTTTAATCACCCAAACATATGCTGGAAAAGAAGCACAAGAAGCTGCACAGAGTCCAGGAAAGTACCAGAGTACATTGAGGACAGATTCCTAGCACAGGTGATGGAGAGCCCAATTTTGAAAGTCCTTTTTAAGGCTCCTTCCAACCCAAATAATTCTATGACTCTGTCCTCTAACTTCTGCATGCCCATAGGAGTCAGTGGTTGCTCAGAGACTTCAGGTGTACCCCTGTGCTCACTGTTTCCCATTGGTTGTTTCTGGGCTTCACCTGGGCAGGGCAAAGGGTGCTTCCATCAGCTTCCCCATGCCCTCTGCAGGGAGCCCATGGATGAGCTCTTTGAGTTTGAACTACAGAAAAGTGGGTGCTGCAGTGCTAGAGCCCTCTTTGGAACAAGCTCTTCATGCACAGGCTGGTGCTTGATGCTGGATACTACCTTGGATCACAGGCATCATTTTTCTGACCTTGGTGCTCTTCCCCAAGCCTTATCCACTGAGCTCTTTTAGTAACCAAAATGCCAATGACCAGGAGAAGGGTGTGTTTTGAACTGACAGTGTTTAAAGCAGCTCAAGTGACAGTGCCTTTTTCCTACAACTAGGTCAGTCATCCTATAAAGAATACTGGCAATTCCCCCCTTTTTCAGTGTATCAGCATTGTTACAGGACTGCTTGCCACCTCTAATGCCTTGATATAGGCAGCAATGTGTTGATAGCTTTTGTTGCTAGAACTGTGTGATTGTGTGTGTGATGGGATGGGAGTGCTGGACTGAGAGTGTCGGAGTGCAGAAGATCTTGGAGTGTATGCTGGGTGCATGATTGTGTGTAGAGTTGTGTCTAGGTAGATGGGTGTTTTGTGGGGGAGTTGTAGGTAGTGAAAGGGAAGAGGGACCTCCTGCTTTCTGAGTCTGTCCTCAAGGACATTGCTTGATATATGTTAATAACGGGTACATAGATGAGGCTTAAGCTGTTTAGCACATTACTTTGCACTTTTCACTCTATCATGTTCATAAAAAACTGTAGTAAATGTGGAAGTACGGTATAAACTTTGTTACTTTAGTGCTAGTCACCAAAAATTACACATTTCTTCTTACTCAGCTGTGTATATAATGCATTATTGCATTTAATCTATCTTTAAGAGAAATGTTTAGAAAAAGAATGTAATTGTTTCTTTGTCATGGCCTGCATTTCTGTTCCAAATAATGTTTTATGCAGGAATTTGGACTGTAATACATTTTGTTTCTCTCATTTCAAATATTAGACAAACATAAGCGTTAAATTTATATAACAAGTACATCTTAGCGCTTTTTTTTTTCCACATAGTTTGTCTACTGTCCTTAATTCATTTCCTCATTAGTCTCATTATGTAGAAAACAATGTTATCTGCACAGTGCTACTGAGAGAGTTGCAGCACAGACATGCAATGAAAACCTGCCTGGAGTCCAGGAGGAAATCACTGGAAATGCAGCAATAGAATCCTTAAGTCATACATCCAAGTTCTCTAAGTGCCTTGACTAATTCAGATTCTCTCCTTAAGTCTCTTGTTAAATTATTTATAGTCAATACATTCACTTCATAGGTAAGATACAAAATATTTCTAAATATATCTGGTCAAATCAAATGACAATTATGCCCTTGGTTAAGTTTGCCAGACAATGCTTTGCCAAAGAATGTTTGCCAAAAAATATTTTGACCGAAGAAAGAGGAGGAATCCAAAGCATCTGCCAAACAGACTCTATAAAAGAGTCTTTGCAACTCTCTGCACTGTCTCCAAGAAAAGTGTCACGGTAAGTGTGCTGGGTCTAGAGATTTTTTGAAATTAGGTATCCACCTTTATTGCATATTATGAAGCATATTTTTTTGCTCGGAAACTGGTTTCCAAATAAGTTTTTCCGTTTTCTTTTAAGGCATTTCTATATTTTTTATCTGTACTTTTTTTTTTTTTTTTGATTTTGCATAAGAGTAAGAAGGTTCCTTTCACATAACTCATATTCTCAAATGTGACACTCTACACTGTGTAAAGTCAAAGTACAATGTGTACAGTGTCACAAGATACAAATAACAACTCTTGAAAGGTTAGTCTGTATTCAAGCACAGAAACAAGATTTTTCTCTCCTGTGTTTAAATCATTAAATAGGAGGAAGGCTAGTTTTGCTAGTTTTAGCAGTTCTAGTACATGCTTAATTTTAAGACATTGGAAAAGGTCTCTTCACAAGCGGGGTACATTAATGATCTACTGATGTTACATTTCTTTCGTCCCACAGGGTTCTCTTCTGGCGTATCCTCAATAAGGTGCAGCCATGACGTCTCCGGACTCCGAGATGGCCGCCTTTGGGGAGGCGGCTCCTTACCTCCGAAAATCAGAAAAAGAGAGAATCGAGGCCCAGAACAGGCCTTTTGATGCCAAAACATCGGTCTTTGTGGTGCATCCTAAGGAATCCTTTGTGAAAGGGACAGTCCAGAGCAAAGAATCAGGGAAGGTCACTGTCAAGTCTGAAGCTGGAGAGGTGAGGAAAGATCTAAGCTTAAAAACTGTATGTAATTCCCACTGTCAGCTCTTAGCTGACATACATGCATCTCTTTCTCCATCTGACAGACCCTGACCGTGAAGGATGACCAAATCTTTCCCATGAACCCTCCCAAGTATGATAAAATTGAGGACATGGCCATGATGACCCACCTCCATGAACCCGCTGTGCTGTACAACCTCAAAGAGCGTTATGCAGCCTGGATGATCTACGTAAGTACCAGCAGCAGTCTTCCTCTGGGTAGCTGGGAGGAACTGCTCTGCCAGGCTAAGTGGAAGCCAACGTGCTGTCTCCCTTCCCCATAGACCTACTCGGGTCTCTTCTGTGTCACCGTCAACCCCTACAAGTGGCTGCCGGTGTACAACCCGGAGGTGGTGTTGGCTTACCGAGGCAAGAAGCGCCAGGAGGCCCCTCCACACATCTTCTCCATCTCTGATAATGCCTATCAGTTCATGCTGACTGGTGAGTGCTTTGTTTTCTTTAAAATTCTTTGTCTCTGAAGACTCACAGAAGCGAAAAAAGTATTTTCACTGCAAATTATTTTAGTTTAATGGTGTTGAGAGGGTGGATGTCCTCTTTATCATTGGAAATACTTTCTTTACTGGCCACCATCAGTGAGATCACGTTTCTAACAATTAACTTTAGAATTTACTGTCCAAGATATTTCTGAGGATATGTTTTAACGCTGAATACACATCAGTTTTTCCTTCAAAGGAACTTTTCATATTCTGTTTTTTTCTTTGTTGGGAGGTTTGTTTTTTGAATGATTTGCTTTGCAGGACTGAAAAGCACTAGGGTGGAGTTTTGTAAATAAGATTAGGTCTAGAGGGAAAGGAGACTCAACACTGAAGCCAATGCTAAATACGGTGGCTTTACGAAAACCCAGGAAGCAGACTTAATCAGACATCACAGTGAAACCTGCTCGGAAAATTTGTACTTCCTCCCTCCATCTCAGAAACAATTTCTTCTTTTCCATTCATTACTATTAAGGGAAGCAACAAGAAAGAAGGGTAGTGAAAACTTTTCTAGCACAGTCTGAATCTCCAGACTTTCAAGAAAGATCAGATAAGTCAGAAAAATATTAAACGAAGAGCTATATGATTTAATTTGTTAAAATAAATCTTGTTCCCCCCTTCATCCCCATTTACTATGCACTTCAGTCTTTAGCATTCAGAGTGGTAAGAAGGTTAACTGGAAGAGGATACCATGAAAATGGAACACAATAAGTTGATGTTTGGTTAGTGTCTCATGATGGCAGTATTTATGTAAGTCATCATGCATGTACTCTTGATGGATCTTCAAGAGATATGCAGGAACTTGATGAATGCAAACCTGGACTTTTCCACAAGGAATTAGTTACCTATTGCCTTAGTCTCTTCTGGCTGCATGTAGATTATTGGAAAACATCATCCTAGAGGCATAAAATAAACATAAATTACCCGGCAAAAAGTATTTTCTTTGAAAGCCAGTCCAGTTACACAGCCTATTAGAGCAGGTTATTAAACACACATAAACTTTCTGCAAAATATAACTCTGGCTGGTTAGCTGTGAGAACACAAGAAGGCATGCAGAATTAAAGGTTTGAGAACAACTTGCAGCACACATGAAAACTTATACCTCTTTCTTTATTAAACATATAAGAAGCAGAAAGGTTTAAAAGAAGTCTGTAGGGTCTGTACTGTCACAGTCAAAATTTAAAAAGAAAACTTGAAAAATGTAAGGTCATATCAGAACAACTAAGTGAGATTTTTTTTTTTGGAAGTACCCATTTCTGAAATTTCTCCTTACAGTGAGATTCATCAGAGGAACTTCTTCAGATTGAAGTGTCCTCAAAATACCCAACAATAAAAAATCCACTAGCACATTTACAAGGCAGAATTCAACCAGGCATTCCAGTGGAACTCTACAGATCAAAACTGAAAATTGCCTGGAAAATGACGACTGTTACACTAACTTTTAAAAAGAGTTGTGAGGGTGTTGTAAGGAGCTGCCAGTAAGCTTGATGTCAGCAATTTCTAAATAAGGCAGTTACTAGGCATGTGGATGTATGAGACTTATCAATAGAAAAAGATCCATTTTTGTTAATGTGAAGTTTTCCTTAGGAAGCAACTATTTTTATTTATTTATATTTTAAACAAAGGAGAGCTGGTCAAGGTAATCTGTCTGAATTCAACAAAGATCTTCAGTATGGATGATAGAGAAGCTATTCTTAGCATAATTTATCATGCTTACATTCACTGCTAATTGAAAAGGTTCAAAAAGAGCTGGTTAAGAAAAAGGACGTGGTAGAAATGCATTTTCTTTTTTCAGTTATCTTGGAAGATTTTATCAATGAAGACGCACTGGAATCTATTCTGTCACTTCTGCTGTTTAATTTTTTTTTTTAATTATCTGGAAATGCTGACAAGCTTTCTGATTTGACTAAGTCCTTCAGGCCAATAGAGATAAAGTCTAACACTAAAGGATCTAAAAGGGACGTGATGATATTAAATGATTGAATTATTCAGTGATGTGCAACAAAGTTTGGTTGAAAAGATCGCAAGCCAGTGGACATAATCAGAAAAAACAAACCCAAAAGATGAGCTCATTGCTAAAAACTACTAGTTCTATTATAGGTATTTCTAAATTCAGCTTCAAAAATTTTGGCTCAGTGATAAGAAATCTATAAAATAACAAGTTGAAAGCAAGAAATAGAAGCCAAACCAGAAGAAGTCATTATATCAGTGTGGTTACCCAAGGAATGTTTGCACTTTGTGTACTGTATGCATTTTCTTTTTCAAAAAAGAATATAGTAGAAATGGAACAGGTAAAGACAGAGATGAAAGTGTTTCATAATGATATCTGCTCGGTAGCTCTAGTCAAATGATTTGTGCTACTTTATAAAATCATGCCTACCTTGGAGAAGATGAATAGGCAGAGTACATGAAAAACCAAGTTCAAAACCAAACACATTTTTTTTGTTCACACAGTAAGGGTTCAAAAATAGTGCAGACTGGATGATAAAAGTCAAAACAACACAAAAAGAACTGAGTATGGGTTAAAGAAGCAGTCAGACAAAATTCTGGAAAGCAAACTGTGCCCAGGTTATTACACACAGAAACATCAAATCTAACTCTGGAAAAAAAAGCAAAATTTCAATGTTGTAGAGTATTGGAGAGCATTCTGGTAAAATACTTATTATGTTTTTGTGATTTTTCTATAGGCAACAATCCATTTGCCATAGACAGAGAAAGACACTGAGGAGCCTGTGGAGTGATCAGGAGTGGTTGTTGTTATGACACTTATGAGAAGCACCTGCTAGAGTTCACTTTAGCTTACAGACAGTACAATTAATCATTAACTCCTTAGTTGGAATCCTTTCCATAAAAAAGATTAACAGCTCGACTCGAAAAGAATATCTAGAACAGAAGTGTGTATACTACACCTAACAACATCCACATCTGTGTTGACATGTCTGCTTACCAGCCACAGCTAGGAACTTTAAAATGGTCAAAAGATTTAGGGGTAAAGACACACAGGTTTATGAAAGGAGTTAGGTACTAGTGCATGTTTTAAAAGTCACAGGAATATTTTATCCAGGATATTCGTGATACGTATTAATAATGTATTTGTTTCTGCCTCCTTCACAGATCGCGAGAACCAGTCGATCCTGATCACGTATGTACATTCTCAGCCCTGGTCCCTCTGGGGCTGCCTGGTGCCAGGGACCTCCTGCCTGACCACACGCTCTCTGCTTCTCTCTTTGGCTGCACAGCGGAGAATCCGGAGCAGGGAAGACTGTGAACACAAAGCGTGTCATCCAGTACTTTGCAACAATTGCAGCGAGTGGGGAGAAGAAGAAAGAAGAGCAGACATCAGGCAAAATGCAGGTGAGTCAGGAAGAAGAGACCCAACACTTGGCATGTGACTGTGATGCCAACTAGATACTGTAACTGAATGATTGTCATCCTGTAGGGATTGCTTGAGAATGAAATTATTAATTAATATATACCAGCTTGAATCAACACTTTCCTTTGTTCCTGACATGATTTTTGGAAGGATAACCAGAAACAATTATCATTCTTCAGGGAACGCTTGAGGATCAAATCATCAGTGCCAACCCGCTGCTGGAGGCCTTTGGAAATGCCAAGACCGTGAGGAACGACAACTCCTCACGCTTTGTAAGTTGTTGCTTTAGACAAAATCTCTCCCTCTTAGTACATGACATGTGATGGCCCTACCAGTATTCTCCATAAAGGATACATGAAAAAAACCCTTCCATGCTGAAACGCTGCTGCTTCTCCTTACAGGGCAAGTTCATCAGAATCCACTTTGGGGCCACAGGCAAACTGGCTTCTGCTGACATTGAAACTTGTAAGACACTATCCTGGCCTTATCCCTAGCCTTCCTGAATTCCTACCTCTGTGTGCCTTCCTGTGCCTGAATCTTTCTCCCTTCCTTGCAGATCTGCTGGAGAAGTCCAGAGTCACTTTTCAGCTCAAGGCAGAAAGAAGCTACCACATATTCTACCAGGTCACGTCCAACAAGAAGCCAGAGCTAATTGGTAGGAAGGATCATTATGACTTTGTAAGGATGATTGCTGAGAAACAGTTCCCTCTCTTACGTGGTTGACAAAACTAAGCCTGTGTCTTGCTTCTTCCTGTTTTCAGACATGCTCCTCATTACCACCAACCCTTATGATTTCCACTTCGTGAGTCAAGGTGAGGTCACTGTTCCCAGTATTGATGACCAGGAGGAGCTTATGGCTACAGATGTAAGTACTATGAAGAAAACATTTTTATTGAGATTGCTAAAGAGATTATGTAATGTTTTTACTGCATTTTTTCAACTGCAGAGTGCCATTGACATCCTGGGCTTCACTGCTGATGAGAAGACAGCCATCTACAAACTGACAGGGGCTGTCATGCACTATGGGAACCTGAAATTCAAGCAGAAACAACGAGAGGAGCAGGCAGAGCCTGATGGCACTGAAGGTAACAGTAGATTCAGCAACTGATTTGTTCAAAGAAATTCTCTGTTTACAGAAAGGACATGTTAGCCTCCAAAGACAAGCCTTTCTTGGCCAGAGTCAACACATAAAAAACTGAGGAAAAGCATTTTTGTTCATTGTTTATATAATGCTGATATTCTTCCCTGATCATGGGGAATATGAGACAGACCATTACTTTTCCATTACTAGAACATGAACAGCAGAGTTGTTCCCACTGTGAAATTCTGGCTATTTTCCAAAGATAAATGCTTATCTCTCTCTCACCCTCTGCAGTGGCTGACAAGGCTGCCTACTTAATGGGCCTTAACTCAGCTGATCTGCTTAAAGCCCTGTGTTACCCCAGAGTCAAGGTTGGGAACGAATATGTGACCAAAGGTCAAACTGTTGAGCAGGTAAATAGAGGATAGTTTGAAAATGGCTTCAAAAGTACTTAAGTACTCTTCCTTGATCGTAGGGGGTAATTCCTGTTCTTTCTTTTCTGCTGTAGGTGAACAATGCTGTTGGTGCCCTGGCAAAAGCCGTCTATGAGAAGATGTTCTTGTGGATGGTTATTCGTATCAACCAACAGCTGGATACCAAGCAGCCCAGACAGTACTTCATTGGTGTCCTGGACATTGCTGGCTTTGAAATCTTTGATGTAAGAAACAAGGATTTGGCATCATAGTCAAGGGAGGAGCCATGAGGACTCAGAAACACACTTCTTTTTAAAAGGAATCAGAAGGTTATTCTCCTCATCTGCAGTTTTCTAGAAACCCTTCCCACTTCATTGTCACAGTAGTACCCTCAAATGGATTTACCCACCAACACTTGGATTCTAATGTTGCCATCAGATAGAAGAAAGCTCTGCTTTCTGACCTCAGATCTGAGCTTTCTGATTTCAGAGGCCCTTGAGCTTGCAAAGGTTTTTGGCTCTGCAAACAGAGACAGCTCTAGGACTCAGGCTCACACAGATGTGGGCCAAAAGTGTGGAAAAGCTAAGGAAAGGGTAGTGCTCTGGGAAAGTTCACAGCATGTTTCCTCTGCTGTGAAAGCAGTGATGGTGTTAGGATGTCTGTGCCACAGCAGAGAAATCTCCAATTTGATGATGCAGCTAAGGTTACTGAAGGAAACACATGCTGTAACAGTTAGGAGTGGTGTTTCAGCTGGGGAACTTCAGACATCACTAGGATTGTGCTAGCAAATATTTTTGGTGTTTGCCACATGTTGAGAACCTGTGTTCCTCTCCTTGCTTTGGGCAGTTCAACAGCTTTGAGCAGCTGTGCATCAACTTCACCAATGAGAAACTGCAACAGTTCTTCAACCACCACATGTTTGTGCTGGAGCAAGAGGAGTACAAGAAAGAAGGAATTGAATGGGAGTTCATTGACTTTGGGATGGACCTGGCTGCCTGCATTGAGCTCATTGAGAAGGTACCTTTTCCATACAAGTGTGCAATGTGTATTGGAATTCTGTGGTTTCTCTGAGCCAGATGCAGCTCAGAAAGACCTCACAGTCAGACATGCAGTGTCAGGTAAACAGAATAGTTTGCACTGAAATGTATTTTCATCTGGGGAATAGAAATTAGGAAACGCAAACCTTTGCCATGAATTTGCCTGGTTTTCAGGCATGGAAAGGGTAGCCTCGATTCCCACTAACAGACTTTCTTAAAACAAACTGGGATTGCTCCGCTTTCCTTTCTCCTCTGAAGACTCAAATCAGAACTCCTCCACAAACAAATTAGGCACCTCTTGTAGCTATTGCCCCGATAGTTTTTCTGTATACCAGTTCTCCCTCCATTTCTACTCAGAGTTCTAACCTGAACTGAACAGATGTTCTTACCAGTTCCATGAAGATAGGCTGCAGGAAGGCAAGGGAAGGCAGAAATAAGCTTCCTGGATGAGAACAACTCCTAATAATCATAGGCCCTTATCCAGGCTGAGATGCTACCAGCAACATGCTCCTACCTTTGATGTTCATAGAATATGCTTCACATCATTACGATTTTCCTCTGTCACTGCTTGTGGTACTTTCCAGCCCATGGGCATCTTCTCCATCCTGGAAGAGGAGTGCATGTTCCCCAAGGCAACTGACACCTCTTTCAAGAACAAGCTCTATGACCAGCACCTGGGCAAGTCCAGCAACTTCCAGAAGCCAAAGCCTACCAAAGGCAAGGCTGAGGCTCACTTTTCCCTGGTGCACTATGCTGGCACAGTGGACTACAACATCACTGGCTGGCTTGAGAAGAACAAAGACCCTCTGAATGAAACTGTCATTGGGTTGTACCAGAAATCATCTGTGAAGACACTGGCCTTACTCTTTGCCAACTATGGTGGAGCAGATGCAGGTCAGCTTTGTGAAAATTGTACTTTCAGTATGAGACAATGTTGTCATGGAATTAAGGCAGTGAACACTGAACATTCAATGCTGTTTTGCATTCTGTAGTTTCCAATTTGCACCAATCATATTTTAATGTTGTTTTATTTTCTGTTCTTCCATTTGCAGATGCTGGTGGTAAGAAGGGTGGCAAGAAGAAGGGTTCTTCTTTTCAGACTGTCTCAGCTCTTTTCCGGGTATGTACTGATTTCATCCATTTTTGTCTTTTTACTTGAATAAAGCAAAATTAAAATGTGCATGGTGGCATTAGAAGTCCTATTGCAATAGGATGAAGATCATGTACTATAGGTAATTTTCTATTTTAATGATGGAGTAGGTTCTTATTTTTGTCTGCATGGAATGATGTTCTTTCAGTAATACAGCTAAACAGAAACTCCTAAATGTTTAAGGATCTTGTCATTCACATCTTTTTTCATGCATCTCTATTTTTTAAGCTAAGTGCAACATTGAAATAGTTTAGTTTCTTTCAGATGTAACACAGGGTTCAGAAAGTTTAACCAAATAGTGACTGTGGGCTTCTGGATGCTTTCAAGCCTACTGCCATGCGTGATTCATAAGTAATGCAGCATTTTTAAAAAAACAGTCTTTCTTTAAGATAATCACCTAGAAAAGTCTAATTTTACGGATTGAGGAGAGAAGCATATGAAATTTCTCATGACTTTCAAAGCCATGAGTGTCAGGGTATCAAAAAATTTCTATCCCAGTTTTTGTAACTTACAAATTAAAATGGCACAGAAATCACTACATTTCCATGGATGACTGCATAAGCTTTTGTACAGTACTTCGGAAATTTTGCTATCACATTTAAATCTGACAAGTTATAAACTCCTTTCTGGGTTTAAACACATGCAGGTGCAGGGAAGCAAATCTCTCACTTGTTGATCTAAACTTTACATTATAATCTCACAGGAGAATTTAAACAAGCTGATGACAAATCTACGGAGCACTCACCCTCATTTTGTGCGATGCATCATCCCAAATGAAACAAAAACACCTGGTAAGGGGATTCAATAGAAAGAAAACACAAGCCACAGAAACATTCCTCCTGAGTGTCAAGCAGCATAGTAGTCACTAATTGTGGTCTTTATTAGGTGCCATGGAACATGAGCTGGTGCTGCATCAACTGCGCTGTAATGGTGTGCTGGAAGGCATCAGAATTTGCAGGAAAGGATTTCCCAGCAGAGTCCTATATGCTGACTTCAAACAGAGGTAAGAGTGCTCCACCTTTCTGCCCATTCAGACCACGATGAAGATTCTGAGTATCATGATATACTTGAAAGTATATATTCTTTATATATTCGAAGTATATTATACTTCTAACATACGTAGAAAAGAAGATGTTTTATTGTGAGTTTATGATTTTATCTTGAAGGCGAGCATTCTCCTGACTTAACCAAGTTAACATTATGAAAAGTTCAGTTACACTGTCTTCAAAGAATGCACCCTCAGACATGGCTTTATTGAGACAGACGTTGCTGAGAAGACTGTGGGGTTCAGACGCAGTGTTGATGTCATCATGTTCTGCTTTCCCCTACAGATATAGAGTGCTTAATGCAAGTGCTATTCCAGATGGTCAGTTCATGGACAGCAAGAAGGCTTCAGAGAAGCTTCTTGGTTCCATTGATGTGGACCACACCCAGTACAGATTTGGTCACACCAAGGTAGGAACAAGGCTTGCATTCAAATGGATTGTGCCTGTGTTATGCACCACCTAAGCCTAACGTACTACAATATTCCCTTTCTTAAGGTGTTCTTCAAAGCTGGGCTAATAGGTCTGCTTGAGGAAATGAGAGATGAGAAACTAGCAGAAATTATGACCATGACACAGGCCAGGTGCAGGGGCTTCCTCATGAGGGTGGAGTACCGGAAAATGGTGGAGAGGAGGTAGACATTTCTCAGCCACTTGTCATGTTTTCATAGTACATGGCTAATTGAGACTAAATTCACTATCCACAGAGTATGTAATAGCCGTGTGAATTTTATTTCAGGGACTCAATCTTCTGTATCCAGTACAATGTTCGTGCATTCATGAATGTGAAGCACTGGCCCTGGATGAAGCTGTTCTTTAAGATCAAGCCCTTGCTGAAGAGTGCAGAATCTGAGAAAGAGATGGCCAACATGAAACAAGAGTTTGAGAAAACCAAGGAAGAACTTGCAAAGTCTGAGGCAAAGAGGAAGGAGCTGGAAGAGAAAATGGTGACCCTGCTGCAGGAGAAAAATGACCTGCAGCTCCAAGTACAGGCGGTGAGTATCACTGTTCACTTGTCCCAAGGAAAATAATGACATATGCTGAGAATGCTGCTGACCCTAAGCAGAGGCTTGCAGAGAGCTGACTAATGTGTAGTTGGAAACAGTCTGAATCACACACTGTAAGGCACTCTGATGCGGAGTAAACTGGAGCTGACAGGGGCATGTTGAGACTCATGGCAGCCTGTCTGAAGACAAGGTCATATAACTCTTTCCAGCATGTAATCCAGAGCAGAAATCTCTCAATTGGAAGAGAAGTATCTTCTCCATCTACTAAATGTTCAAGACAGTGTATCTGTCTAATAGTGTCAAAACAAGCCTGAGAAGGACCCAATTTTCCTACTTAGAGCTACACCACAAAGCCATGATTGCTTTCAGAAACATCAATACTATCATGCAGACTCAGGAAATGAGAGGTCCTTGGCAATAAACAAAACACCACTTTCTGCACTAAATTATTCTCACAAAGCCTATACTCACCAAATGTTAAAACATTCTTGATTACTTTGTCAGCTCCACTTTATGTGAGGCATTTTTCAGAGACACAAAAGATTTGGAATCAATGTTGTTACCAGATGACAAGGTTTCCCAGTGGACTCCAGGAAAGATCTTCCACTTGCTGAAATTGAAGGCCAGGTCCAGCCCCCATTTTAACACATGCTTACTTAGCAATAGAAAAGACAAAAGGGTGAAACATTACAACCCACAAAAACCTGTGTCTCCCCACCAGGAAGCAGATAGCTTAGCTGATGCTGAGGAGAGATGTGACCAGCTCATCAAAACCAAAATCCAGCTGGAAGCCAAAATTAAGGAGGTGACTGAAAGGGCTGAGGATGAGGAGGAACTGAATGCTGAGTTGACAGCCAAGAAGAGGAAACTGGAGGATGAATGTTCAGAGCTGAAGAAAGATATTGATGACCTTGAGTTAACGTTGGCCAAAGTGGAGAAGGAAAAGCATGCCACTGAAAACAAGGTACACTCATAGGGAGACACGAAAAGGCTGAAGGGGCAGGTGCTTCCCACATCTGCCTGGTAGCCTCAGAACAAAGCTAGGTATGGAACATACCAGCAGCACCCCAGCGGGACAGCCCAAATGAAAAACACACTTGTGGCTGAACACTGCAAAGTGAAAAGGTCCCTGCGCTAGCAGTCAAGTCTTCTACACAGACTGTTTTCTCCTAATCACTAGGTGAAAAACCTCACAGAGGAGATGGCAGCCCTAGATGAGACCATTGCAAAGCTGACAAAAGAGAAGAAAGCTCTCCAAGAGGCCCATCAGCAGACACTGGATGACTTGCAAGTAGAGGAAGACAAAGTCAATACTCTGACCAAGGCTAAGACCAAGCTGGAGCAACAAGTGGATGATGTAAGCACCTGTGTAGTTAAATGGAAACGGAAAGAACAGCCAGCAGGGTGCTAATGGTCCCGTTTGTTTTAGCTGGAAGGGTCCCTGGAGCAAGAGAAGAAACTGCGCATGGACCTTGAGAGAGCCAAGAGGAAACTTGAAGGAGACCTGAAGCTGGCCCAAGACAGCATCATGGATTTGGAAAATGATAAACAGCAGCTAGATGAGAAACTGAAGAAGTAAGTGTGGTGCGGAGCATGTGAGTGCTGGGCTGCTGTGCTTGTCTTTTTCCTCTCAGCTCTAACATGGTTTTCTTTTCCCAAAGGAAAGACTTTGAAATCAGCCAGATCCAGAGCAAAATTGAGGATGAACAAGCCCTGGGCATGCAATTGCAGAAGAAGATCAAGGAGCTGCAGGCAAGTCTCTGTTCCCTGCCCCTCTCAAAAAACCTCAGGTCAGGTAAGAGGAGGGCACGGATGCGAATGGTCTGTGATGTTCCCCAGGCTCGTATTGAGGAACTGGAGGAGGAAATTGAGGCAGAGCGAACCTCTCGTGCAAAAGCAGAGAAGCATCGGTCTGACCTCTCGAGGGAGCTGGAGGAGATCAGTGAGCGCCTGGAAGAAGCAGGAGGGGCTACAGCAGCTCAGATCGAGATGAACAAGAAGCGTGAGGCCGAGTTCCAGAAGATGCGTCGTGACCTCGAAGAGGCCACGCTGCAGCACGAAGCCACGGCTGCTGCCCTGCGCAAGAAGCACGCGGACAGCACTGCTGAGCTTGGGGAGCAGATCGACAACCTGCAGCGAGTGAAGCAGAAGCTGGAGAAGGAGAAGAGTGAGCTGAAGATGGAGATCGATGACCTGGCCAGTAACATGGAGTCCGTCTCCAAAGCCAAGGTACGCAATTGCGGTAGAACACGCTCACAGTGACAAGGTATAGGCTGCTTCTGCCATGACATTCTCATGACAAAATGTTACCTTCTGTGAGAATAAGGAGGAGTCCAGCTGTTCAACATGGTCCCTCTTTGTATTTCCTCTCTAGGCAAATCTGGAGAAGATGTGCCGCACCCTGGAAGACCAGCTGAGTGAGCTTAAAACTAAGGAGGAGCAGAACCAGCGCATGATCAATGACCTCAATACTCAAAGAGCTCGTCTGCAGACAGAATCAGGTAAGGGACATCTTCATTCCTGAGGTACAATGGGAGGACACCAAAGGGCGAAAAGTGAGAACTGGTGTTAGCTCTCAGGCCGCTCTTGGTCACATGGGTTCACAGCTGGAAACTGTGCTGTTGCGAACACTCCAGTTACCTTCTTTCAATTCACCCTTCCAAGGTGAATATTCACGCCAAGTGGAGGAAAAAGATGCTCTGATTTCTCAGCTGTCCAGGGGCAAACAAGGATTTACCCAACAGATTGAGGAACTCAAGAGGCATCTAGAGGAAGAAATTAAGGTATGGAAGTACCCTTGTGTCCACAAGCTGCATCACCCTTAGAAGCATCTGGAGAACCCTGTCTGATCCAAGACTGGTTCAGTATTCTTTCCCCAAACACATGGAATACTGGAGAAAACACCAGTAATGAATATACCTCAACCCCTGAGTTAGAGAGGGATTGAAGCACAATGATTTTGATGCTGGAGGAAGTCATCCACAAGGCTCTCATGAGGTTCTGACGATAGTCTCTAAGACAGGAGTCATCCTGTCTTAGGTCTAAACATGTACAGAAACAGCAGGTTGCTGTCCCCAGAGTACCTCTCACTGACACGTCCTGATCCTCCAGAGCATATCACTGTAGGCTTCATCAGCTGGCAGCTTTGCATTGCCTGATTAGAATTGTTTTCCAATTTCACTATCAATTTCACTGTCAAGAGACATTCCAGTTTTACAAAGCCCAATTCCCCACAGGCCAAGAACGCGCTGGCCCACGCCTTGCAGTCTGCTCGCCACGACTGTGACTTGCTCCGGGAACAATATGAGGAGGAGCAGGAAGCCAAGGGGGAGCTGCAGCGTGCCCTGTCCAAGGCCAACAGCGAAGTGGCGCAGTGGAGAACCAAATATGAGACGGACGCTATTCAGCGCACGGAGGAGCTGGAGGAGGCCAAGTACGTGGCAAGTGGAATATAGAGAGAGAAGCGGAGAACACTGAGACTCTGCAGGGAGATGAGAGTCTCTGAAACCGGATTATGACAAGGGAGGAAAAAAAGGCTGGGATGTAGTGTCTTTGTGGTAGAGGGCAGAGAGAGAAAGAGAGAGAGAGAGAGAAAGTGTCCTGTGGAAAAGTTGTAGACTAGAAGGAGAAATGTCGTCTTTATGGCTAGAATGGTTAAGACAGGCCTAATAATCAGTAGGTGCTGGGACACAGCTGTGGCAAACCTTTTACCCCTAACCTGCAGCTGTACTTACCACATTGCAGGAAGAAGCTGGCACAGCGCCTGCAGGATGCAGAAGAACATGTTGAAGCTGTCAATGCCAAATGTGCCTCCCTGGAAAAGACAAAGCAGAGGCTGCAGAATGAAGTGGAGGACCTGATGATTGATGTGGAGAGATCAAATGCTGCCTGTGCAGCTCTGGATAAGAAGCAGAAGAACTTTGACAAGGTCTTTCAGGCTGCAGACTGGGGAATCATGGATGGAGCATCCTGTCCTGATTGTCACGTGCATACTGACACCCCATTTCTCTTCAGATCCTGGCAGAATGGAAGCAGAAGTATGAGGAAACACAGGCTGAGCTGGAAGCCTCCCAGAAGGAGGCCCGCTCTCTCAGCACGGAGCTGTTTAAGATGAAGAATGCCTATGAGGAGTCCTTGGACCACCTGGAAACGCTGAAGCGCGAGAACAAGAACTTGCAGCGTAAGTCCCTGGCCCTCTGCTCCTGGCAGGGCTTTCTCAGCACCCACCAGTACCTGCTGCTTCACATGGGTCTGTGCCTGCAGGTGGGCAAAGATGCCTGTCACGTTGGTGTGTGAGGGCCCTTCCCATTCTGCTCTGTGGCCAACCATGCCATTGGTCCTTGTTCCTACAGAGGAGATTTCTGACCTCACGGAGCAGATTGCCGAGGGAGGAAAAGCGATTCATGAGCTGGAGAAAATCAAGAAGCAGATTGAGCAGGAGAAATCTGAGCTCCAAGCCTCACTGGAGGAAGCTGAGGTACACACAGGGTTAATAATCGTTTCCAGTTTGAGCGTATGGTAACAGTTATCCACAGAAGTGACAGGAAAGCAAGCTTTGATTTGTGAGGTGCTGCAAAAAAGATTACTTTGAAAAGAAGCAGTAGTTTAAGGCACTGTTCCTGCTTGTCCAGGCCTCCCTAGAACATGAAGAGGGAAAGATCCTGCGCCTCCAGCTTGAGCTCAACCAGGTCAAGTCTGAGATTGACAGGAAGATAGCAGAGAAAGATGAGGAAATTGATCAGCTGAAGAGAAACCACCTCCGAATTGTGGAGTCCATGCAGAGCACCCTGGATGCTGAGATCAGGAGCAGGAATGAAGCCCTGCGTCTGAAGAAGAAGATGGAGGGAGACCTGAATGAAATGGAGATCCAGCTCAGCCATGCCAACCGTGTGGCTGCTGAGGCACAGAAGAACCTGAGAAACACACAGGGAGTGCTCAAGGTCTGTTCAGCAAAGCTACAAAGAGAGATACGACATCCCTGACATTTTTGACACCCAAGCTTGCACTTGCACCTTGTGATTTCTGTTGCCTCTTTTACAGGATACTCAAATACACTTGGACGATGCTGTGAGGACACAGGAGGACCTGAAGGAGCAGGTGGCCATGGTGGAGCGCAGAGCAAACCTGTTGCAGGCTGAAGTTGAGGAGCTACGGGCAGCCCTGGAGCAGACAGAGCGGTCCAGGAAATTGGCTGAGCAGGAGCTTCTGGATGCCACTGAACGTGTGCAGCTCCTCCATACCCAGGTCAGGCACTCTGCTGAGTGGACAATCAGCAAGGGACAGCACAGAATGTGATTGCTAGACATTGAAAGTGATTACTATGCAATCTCTCTAAAGCAACATGCTCTGTTAAAGCTTTTGCAGCCAGCCACCTATGTCTAGTTTGCTGCTATGGCTCCAAAGATGACTCTTGCATTAAACACTTTCCTAAATGATAGTTGCACTTTAAGGAAGTGATTAAGGAAGTGATATGGAGGCATTAGTCTAAAAGTACAACTCGTGTCTTTTGTGTGGTGCAGAACACCAGCTTGATCAACACCAAGAAGAAGCTGGAAACAGACATTGTGCAAATTCAGGGTGAGATGGAGGATACTATCCAGGAAGCCCGCAATGCTGAAGAGAAGGCCAAGAAGGCCATCACAGATGTGAGTTGAGACCTCCTTTCATTGCCGATGGTGGATGTGTTCTTCCCCAGAATGTCTCCAGCCCGAAAATGGCTTTGACCCTTTGCTCTCCTCAGGCGGCCATGATGGCAGAAGAGCTGAAGAAGGAGCAAGACACCAGTGCCCACCTGGAGAGGATGAAGAAGAACCTGGACCAGACGGTGAAGGACCTGCAGCACCGTCTGGATGAGGCTGAGCAGTTGGCACTGAAAGGAGGCAAGAAGCAAATCCAGAAGCTGGAGGCCAGAGTGCGTAGGCCTGGTGTTTGTGCAAGTGTGAGCATGTCCCTTGGAGAGATAGCAGGGAAGCTCCAAAGATGGGCTTGTGATTGCAGGTGCGGGAGCTGGAAGGGGAGGTTGATGCTGAGCAGAAGCGCAGCGCTGAAGCTGTGAAGGGTGTGCGCAAGTATGAGAGGAGGGTGAAGGAGCTGACCTACCAGGTAAGGCAGGAGGTGTCCTTGCTCTCACAGCAAGTCCCATTTTGCACACACCATCCCCAAAGGGAATTCTTAACCTCACATGATGAAGAACCAATAATTCATTCTCTTTCCTGCTCACCAACCACTCTAGACTGAGGAAGACCGGAAGAATATTCTCAGGCTCCAGGATCTGGTGGACAAGTTGCAAATGAAAGTGAAATCCTACAAGAGACAAGCGGAGGAAGCTGTAAGTATTGCATGAAGAACAGGCACCTTCCATCAGGACATCAGGATCATTGACATGATTGTGAATACCAGGATAGGGATATGAAAGAAGCTGCCAAGACACATCAGTCTTGGCCATGCCATTTGGTTTCCTGTCAGGAGGCCTTTCTGATTTCTGGGCACCCTAGAGTAGTCAGGGATGAAGTGAGTGAAGTTCTGCAGCCTGTGTTATACAGCAGGTCAGACTAAACAATCCCAGGTGCCACATCCACTGAATTCATGAATCTCTGCTAGTAATCAATACCAGAAGGCTTCAGTATCTTTGTCAATGTAATTAATCACACTGATATTTGGGAGTGAAGTAGTGGGAGAATAAGTGCACAGAAGACAAGTTCAAGTTATGATTTTTCTCAAGTGTGAGATGGTGCTGATGAAGTATGTTACAGTGGGGTACTGAATAAGGGAGGATGAGGAAGTCTGTGTAAGGCTTTTGTGTTGTGCATGAGAGATGGAAGTATGTGCCTTTCCGCAGAAGAGCCATAGCTCTACAAGGGCTGCTCACCACCAACTCCCTGTCCCCACACAGGAGGAGCTGTCCAATGTCAACCTCTCCAAGTTCCGCAAGATCCAGCATGAGCTGGAGGAAGCTGAGGAGCGGGCTGACATTGCAGAGTCCCAGGTCAACAAGCTCCGAGCCAAGAGCCGGGAGTTTCATGGCAAGAAGATAGAAGAGGAAGAGTGAGGCTGTCATGAAACAGCAAAGTGACTGAGGGCTGCACATAATGTGAACGTCTCAGTCACTTTCTCCCATACTTAGTCTTTGCAACCATGCCAATATGTCAATGTCTAGAGATTAAAGAACACAAATTCTATTACATATAGACCATGAGCAATTTTTATTTCAGCTGGAGAGGATATGAGATGCATTTTTGCCAAGTCTACCTGACTAGAGCTCATATAATGTCGCCATTACTTGTATTAAACTTTCACCTGGACAAACGCAAGCCTCATGAAGAGAAACGTGTCCCTAGTAGCCTTTAGTGATGTGAGCAGAAAATCTCCTCAGGAGAAGGGCATGCAAGTGTTTTTAGAACATCCTGACACGATGGCTGCTGGCTATCTGGTGGCACATTACCATCCTATCTTCATTTCTGTCTGATTTCCTTCTCTGTTATTACTAAAGAGGCTTGATCATCTCCTCACCTGCCATGTAGCAGGAGCCCTCGAGTTTCTTTAGTGAGTGATGGAAAGGGCATTCAGAAGATCACCTTCTCAGCCAGGACCCACTGCCCAGCAGCAATTGCTTCCAGATATCTTAGCTTAGAAGTAAGAGGTATCTCAATAACTGTGCAAATTGGGCACTCATTCAAGTACAGCCCAACTTCAAATGGCAGGTATGTCCTACCAGCTACTCTACTTACCTTTCCGATCAGACAATCTGGTCCTTCTCCACTGAGAGAGTCTTTTTCAGGCTACAAGAAGCCAAGTAAGAATGTTCTCACTAGAAAGAGAAAACCAATAAAAAAAGTTGTGAATAAACTCCCTAAAGGAAAGATGCATTCCTTCCCCATTTCCCTGCAGTGAGGTCAGGAAAGATCTACAGAAATTAGTCCCTGAGCAGAGAAGCAGAGTGAAGAGATGGCTAAAGGCCATCCTGGTCTCTTCATGGCTATCCTGAGATGGGATGCATCTCAACCAGAAAACCCACACCTAAGTGGAGTAGGCATAGTACACTAGGTGTGGAGAAAGCACTCCTCATGTTTAATTCCATGAATCAATGCCTATCAGCAGAAAAGACTGGCTTTTTAATGAAGCAAGTGTGTGTGTACCATATGTAGGCTCCAGCACTTGGCTGTGTCTTAGCAGAGGATCAGGGAAGAGGAGTTTCTCTCCAAAGGATCAGGGTGCTGGCATTTCTGTTCAGCCAGGGCTAGCATTCCTGGGAGGAGTTCTTTTACACAGAGGACTGCTGTCTGAAGAAACACTGCTGGAGTGGAGGCTGGGCATTCCTTGTCAGACTGCCTGTTGGGTCTGGTGACATTTCTCTCAGCATGCTTAACAAATAACTGCAACGTAAGCGACAACATGATTTGAAAGCTGCACTTCTTACAGTGTATGTTTTCTAACATGCTTTGTCTCAGTCATGCATGAAATGCTTTTGCTTCACCTTATAGCACCCTGGGTTCAGTGATAATCAAATGCAATCCTTACCCCTTATCTAATAGTAGTTTACCATATCTTAATTTTTTCACCTAAGAAGTGCCATATCACCCATGGGAGACATCATCCCATTAGGCCTGTGGATAGTAAATCTGCTCTGTGAAACATAAAAAAATCTGGGAAGACGGAAGAAAAGAAGGAAAGAACGTTGGATGCTTTGATGACATACTGATATCTTACCTCTGCTATAGCTGCCTGTTCAGCAACCAGTGTTCTCTATCAAGCTTGCCTTGCTATGCACTAGCTTCAAGCTAGATCTTCCACGTCACATAACTCAGGGCACACTGATCCCTACAGGCATGCTCTGTTAATCCAAACAGCATGGCTGTTAACAACACCAACACGCTGCAAATCCCACAGGGACTGATTTTTCAAGGTCATCTACCAGAACTACAAGCTCTATCCCATCCTGGGCTTAGCAGAAGAGTTGTAAGTTCAGCTCTTATCTCACAGAAGCATTTGAAAACAGCTGAGGAGAGGGTTTGACTCCATCCTGGCCTTTGATGTTTCTGGGATGGCTTGTTACTTTACCAGGGATGTGTTAATTATTGAACTGAACAGCATGTGTACCATGTGAAACAATGGTTTCAGCAGCAACTGGGGGAAAGGCCTGCCTTGGCTGGGAACAAAAACTGTGTGGGCCAGATCAAGGAATAGTCTGCTGTCAGTCCTCAGAGGACTAGCTGAGATCTGAGGTCTGTCAGCCATGACCACTGGCTGGTTCAAATCAATATCCCTCCTGCAGTGTGCAGGACCAACAGGCAGTTTCCTGCTGGCGGATGATCACAGGCATCACTGCCACCAGTAAGCAAAGTGTGACAGAAAGAACCAGTGGGCAGACCTAAAGCATGTTTGACCTGTGCTTTGTAGCTGATTGTATTTAGGTGCATCTCCATCTAAATGACAGGTGTGTCAGAATGGGAAGAAACCATTACTGTTGTCCAAAGGCACATCAGTTTCTTTGGGTCAGGCTCATTCGGCCGCACAGACTTTGTGCCCTCTGGTTGCCCCACAGGGAAACACCTGTGAATTGTTTTAAGGGAATTTGGGTGAACGCCTTTAAGGGAATGTGGCCAATAGTCCAGCTGAAGTGCCTTTGTAACAGCGCATGCAGCATGGGAAATAAACAGGAGGACTTTGTAGCTGCTGCCCAGATGTAAAACTATGACCTGATTGCTATCACTGAAACTTGGTTGGATGAATTGCACAACTGGAGTGCTGTGGTTGACGGCTATAAACCATACAGAAGGGTAAGGCAAGAAAGGAGAGGTTGGCAGGTTGCAGTCTATGTGAAAAATGTATTGCTTGCATAGAGCTATCTTTGAAGAACAGTTATGAGCCAGGTTAAGAACTTATAAGTAAAAATTAGAGGCCAAGACAACAAAAGAAAGTGTGGCTGGTATTTCCTCCAGGCCACTTGATCGAGGGTTGAAGGTTCTTTCTCTGAGTGCAGGAAGCATCACTCTCACAGACCCTGAACCTATTGGGACACTTTAACCACCCAGATGTAGAATCAGAATCATAAAATGGTTTGGATTGGAAAGGACCTTAAGATCATCCAGTTCCAACCCCCCTGCCATGCGCAGGGACACCACACACTAAATCATGTCATCCAAGACTCCATCCAACCTGGCCTTGAACACTGCCAGGGATGGAGCATTCACAGCTTCCTTGGGCAACCTGTTTTAGTGCCTCATCACCCTCACAGTAGAGAATTTCTTCCTTATATCTAACCTAAACTCTCCCTGTTTAAGTTTGAACCTGTTTGTCCTATCAGTACGGTCCCTAATGAAGAGTCCCTCCCCAGCATTCTCGTAGGCCCCCTTTAGATACTGGAAGGCTGCTATGAGGTCTCCATGAAGCCTTCTCTTCTCCAGGCTGAACAGCCCCAACTTTCTCAGCCTGTCTCCATATGGGAGGTGCTCGAGCCCCCTGATCATCTTCGTGACCCTCATCTGAACTTGCTCCAACAGCCCCATGTCCTTCTTATGTTGAGGACATCTGCCAGAAAAGCAGTGCAGGAAGCTGCAAGCAATCCAGGAAACTACTGGAGGACATTGAGGAGAGCTTCCTAGCAGAGGTGATGGAGAGCCCAACCTGAAAAGAGGTACTGCTGGACCTGCTGCTCACTAGTGCTAGTGCACAGGATGCTCTCATGAGACTCCAGCTGGAGTACTGTATCCAGATCTGGGAGTCCAGCACAAGAAAGACAAAGACCCACTCAAGCAGGTGCAGAGGAGGGCATCAAAAATGATCCAAGGACTTGAACACCTCTCCTCTGGAGAAAGGCTGAGAGAGTTGGG
The DNA here is from genome assembly GCF_963264785.1 of Psittacula echo. Taxonomy (NCBI): domain Eukaryota; kingdom Metazoa; phylum Chordata; class Aves; order Psittaciformes; family Psittacidae; genus Psittacula; species Psittacula echo. The sequence goes on along the minus strand of NC_137750.1, from coordinate 11,129,571 downwards.
CCTCTGAGGAGGCCATATTGTGGCCATTTAGTACAGAAAGGAGGCATTTTTATGAGGACTTGTAGCAACAGAACAAGGGGCAAAGGATTTAAACTAAAGAGAGTAGATTCTGTTTGGACAAGGGAGACATTTTATTAAGGTGAGGCTGGTGAGACACGGGAACAAGTTGGCCTCAGAATTTGGGAATACCCCATAGTTGGAAGTATTCCAGGTCAAGTTGGATGGGGCTTTTGAGCAACCTGATCTAATCAAAGATATCCCTGTTCACAGCAGGGGTGTTACACTAGATGATCTTTTCAAGGCCCCTTCCAATGCAAACCGTTCTATGATTCTATTATCTAACTTCTCCATGACCATGGGAGTCAGAGAGTGTTCAGAGACATCAGGGGTACAGGGTGCTTCCATCAGCCTCCCCATGCCCTCTGCAGGGAGCCCATGGATGAGCTCGAGTTTGAACTCCAGAAAAGTGGGTGCTGCAGCGCCAGAGCCCTCTTTGGAACAAGCTCTTCATGCACAGGCTGGTGCTTGATGCTGGATACTACCTTGGATCACAGGCATCATTTTTCTGACCTTGGTGCTCTTCCCCAAGCTTTATCCACTGAGCTCTTTTAGTAACCAAAATGCCAATGACCAGGAGAAGGGTGTGTTTTGAACTGACAGTGTTTAAAGCAGCTCAAGTGACAGTGCCTTTTTCCTACAACTAGGTCAGTCATCCTATAAAGAATACTGGCAATTCCCCCCTTTTTCAGTGTATCAGCATTGTTACAGGACTGCTTGCCACCTCTAATGCCTTGATATAGGCAGCAATGTGTTGATAGCTTTTGTTGCTAGAACTGTGTGATTGTGTGTGTGATGGAATGGGAGTGCTGGACTGAGAGTGTCGGAGTGCAGAAGATCTTGGAGTGTATGCTGGGTGCACGATTGTGTGTAGAGTTGTGTCTAGGTAGATGGGTGTTTTGTGGGGGAGTTGTAGGTAGTGAAGGGCCAGAGGGACCTCCTGCTTTCTGAGCTGGTTGAGGACATTGCTTGATATATGCTGACAGTGGACACACACATGTTGGAAACACAGGCTTAAGCTCTTTAAGGCATGTTAACACTTAACATTGTTTAAGTGAGAGGAAATGAGAAATATCACGGTATTTATTGAGTATGCATATATTTGGGGTTGAAGGTATTTCCTGGTCTAGGTTACTTTTGCAGATTTGTGTCTCTTTACCCTTAGAGTACCTTTACTAAAGTTTGGAAAACAGAAATAGCTATGGCTGTGAATAACTTCCCCATTAATAAAAGTGCTAGTCATTAAATGCTACATATTTCTTCTAGATCTGCTCTGTAACAAAAGCATTGAATCTTTTAAAACCAGAAATTTTTTTGAAGAAAAAAAGCAGTATAATTTATTTTGGTGCTGAGTATGACGTAGCATGAGCGATTCGTTTGTTTAAGACTAGGTAAGGCTTTTCCCTAACATCAGTTAGCACTGACTACAGCAACAGTGAACAATTCTTCCAATATGCACATTTTGAATTTTTCAATTTCTGACACCACCCCCCCCCCAAAAAAAAAAAGCAAGCCAAAACCAAGTGCAGATTTGCTCACACAGATATTTATTTCTTTTTATAGCAAAGGAGTCACCTTTCACACTCTGATCATGACTTACATGTCCAAACTTGAACTTGTATTCTGACTTTCTGTCTCTTGGATTCCTCAGTATCTAATGCTACTGCAGTCGAAGTCCTGGACCACAATGTGTGTTTGGTTTTCTCTTTTTCAATATAGCATATAGTGAATTACAAAATAACATTTGGTCATTATTTGTCTTTTGTGAAATTGTCCTCTCTAATGCTGTAAAGACAACCCCTAAATTCACAGGACCATGTGCACAAGATACGTTGTATTATTCTCATTTTACATCTGGAATAATTGCAGTACAAAAATGCTGAATGTCTGGGTTGAAGATTATGTTATCAGTAAAGGCAGTAGGGGTACCTATAAATTCTACATCCAAGTTCTTTAGGTGCCTTGACTAGTCAAGATTCCCTTATTAATAATCCTGTCAGACTATTTATAGGAAATGTATCCACAGGAATGGTAAGATGTAAAACATTTCTAAATATATCTAGTCAAATCAAATGACAATTATGCCATTAGTTAAGTTTGCCAGACAATGTTTTGCCAAAGGTGGTTTGCCAAAATACATTTCGCTTGAAGGAAAAGGAAACATCCTGAGCATCTGCATACCAGACTCTATAAAAGTCTCTTTGGAGTGCTGTGCCCAGTCTTGCAGAAAATTTCAAGGTAAGTGTATGGCTTCTGTGAACTTCTAGGCAAAACATAGACCTTTTTATTCTATTTAACTTCCTTTAAGCCTTGACTATCCATTCCTATCAGGGACTGTCTCTATCACCACTGATTTTTTTTGTAGATTTGAAGGCATTATTTTTACCTTCAGCTTATATATTAGCTCTGTATATCTGTGTAACACAATCCAAAAGATTAAGATTTCTAAAAAGCAGAAAAAGCAATAATGACTTTTATATCTATCATAATGCAAGACAATACATCCATATCAAGTAAATTTTCCAGTGAAAACCTACTAGTTGCTATCAGATAAGGAAGTCACTTAGAGACTTTCAAGTAATGTTAAAAAAAAAATTAAAAATCAGACTTATTTAATATGACATCTCTTTAATGGCAGTGTCCAAATTCACTAGAGTTCACAAAATTGAAATAGTACTGCTAAACTGTACTACAGTAGTGCAACACTAAAGTGTTCTATTCTTTGATACATACCAAGATATCTAAGGATTAATTTCAGAAAATTATCCAAGTATTTTTAAGAATGGGAAGTTTAAATCCAACTTTTGACTTGTTTATACCGATTTAAATATTTGAATAGATCAAAGTGAAAGAGATATCCTCTTGACACAAAGCTGTTCACTCACTGATTCAACATACCCTCTTTCTTACAGAACACTCTGCTGACTGTGACTCCTGCATAAAGTGCAGCCATGACGTCTCCGGACGCTGAGATGGCCGCCTTTGGGGAGGCAGCTCCTTACCTCCGAAAATCAGAAAAAGAGAGAATTGAGGCCCAGAACAGGCCTTTTGATGCCAAAACATCGGTCTTTGTGGTGCATCCTAAGGAATCCTTTGTGAAAGGGACAGTCCAAAGCAAAGAATCAGGGAAGGTCACTGTCAAGACTGAAGGTGGAGAGGTGAGGAAAGATCTAAGCTTAAAAACTGTATGTAATTCCCACTGTCAGCTTTAAGCTGACATACATGCATCTCCTTCTTCCTCTGACAGACCCTGACCGTGAAGGATGATCAGGTCTTTCCCATGAACCCTCCCAAGTATGATAAAATTGAGGACATGGCCATGATGACCCACCTCCATGAACCCGCTGTGCTGTACAACCTCAAAGAGCGTTATGCAGCCTGGATGATCTACGTAAGTACCAGCAGCAGTCTTCCTCTGGGTAGCTGGGAGGAACTGCTCTGCCAGGCTAAGTGGAAGCCAACGTGCTGTCTGCCTTCCCCACAGACCTACTCGGGTCTCTTCTGTGTCACCGTCAACCCCTACAAGTGGCTGCCGGTGTACAACCCGGAGGTGGTGTTGGCCTACCGAGGCAAGAAGCGCCAGGAGGCCCCTCCACACATCTTCTCCATCTCTGACAACGCCTATCAGTTCATGCTGACTGGTGAGAAAATGGCAGCATCTTCATCATGATATAACATTTGAGTTTTTTTAAAAAAGAAAAAATATTTTATTGTAAACCTCAGCTTGAGCCTTTAATTAATTTATTTTAGCAGTTGCTGGTATTATGCATGAAAACCAGTTCTGTCCAAATAATTTTTAAAACTCTAATTGATAGCATGCAGCCAAGAGCACTGAAAAAGTTAAATAATAATTGGTAAAATTAGTTGGCTTAGGTGAAACAAAATTTTGCCCTTATCTGTTATGAGATTTGATTTGCTTCAGATGTGACAGAAAATATTAACAAACCTCTGAACAAATTATTTAATCTCTCCCAAAACTGTATTGTTTTGGCTTCACGGAGACTTTTTTGAAAAAGCAAATGGTCTGATTTCAAGTGTTATTCTGATATTTTCAACTTCTTGGGAAATAATAACAGCCAAAATCCCAGAGAAGTTGCACCATCTGGAAACAATGAGAAATGCTTTCATTTCAAATTAGCTGTTAGTTGCTACTCTTATATTACAGATTTGCTTCTTAGACATGAAAGTTACTTGACCAGAAAGGTCTAGAATTCTGTGCACCAAAACTGCAATATACAGAAGGGAATCAGTGATTTTATGGTCACATATCTACAGTTGTTTTATGATTCCACAAGGATATAACTGAACATCAGAGAATAATCATGTTGACTGTTAAAAAAAGTACTGAATATTGGATAAAAATAGAACAGTAATTTGAATGGGGTTTGTTTTTCTCCTTTTCTACCTCTGGATCAGGTTCATGTATAACAAGTAGTTTGGCATTTTTATTTACATTTGTTATTTTTCTTTCCTCTCTTCAGGCACTAACTAGTGCCTTAAAGAACAGACTTGTAAATAAACAAATAAACAAATAATGAGCAGGAACATACAGGAACAAAAAATACTGAAAACAAGAAAAGCCCACATTCTTTCCCACCTCAGAAATCCATTTGTTTGAATTCACTGGTGAAAGGGAAAAGTAAGAAAAGGAAAAAAGGAAGAAAAAGACCTTGTTTAAAGATTACCAACATTGATTAAATCTCTACATTTCTACAAATAACTTAATCAAGGGATAGATCAGAACTCTTTAGACACATACTGTTAGTGGCTACAACCCCTCACTACCTAGAGATAATAATTAATCAGACATCCCAAAAGGCATTTTGATAAAAGAAAAAAAGTATAAACTGATCTTGGATTCCTAAATTGTTTGAGGACTCACTGATCTATAGTTACGCTTGTTGGAACCTCAAAAAGACACAAAAGAAATATGATATTAATCTCTGTGGATTTTACAGGGAGTACTTTCATGCCAAAATCTTCCAATATTTATAACAAGCTTCACGGAGGAAGATAAGCCTCCACTTCTTGCAATAACAGGCATTCCTGCATCAGTATTCATTCAGCGATTACTATGAGAATTAGGTAAATCAAGAAAAGGTGTCCTATTTCAATGGCCAAAAAGGGAGTTTAAATGAACACCCCATAGGTGAAAAAAACATTGAAGAAATACAAACTTGGTAACTCCAGCTGTCTCTATATAGCACATAGGCTCTCAAAAAGCACTGATGTTTTCATCACACACATTGTGTTCTGTATTACTCAAGGATGCCACTGACAGTATGTTTGTTTCTGCCTCCTTCACAGATCGCGAGAACCAGTCGATCCTGATCACGTATGTACATTCTCAGCCCTGGTCCCTCTGGGGCTGCCTGGTGCCAGGGACCTCCTGCCTGACCACACGCTCTCTGCTTCTCTCTTTGGCTGCACAGCGGAGAATCCGGAGCAGGGAAGACTGTGAACACAAAGCGTGTCATCCAGTACTTTGCAACAATTGCAGCGAGTGGGGAGAAGAAGAAAGAAGAGCAGACATCAGGCAAAATGCAGGTGAGTCAGGAAGAAGAGACCCAACACTTGGCATGTGACTGTGATGCCAACTAGATACTGTAACTGAATGATTGTCATCCTGTAGGGATTGCTTGAGAATGAAATTATTAATTAATATATACCAGCTTGAATCAACACTTTCCTTTGTTCCTGACATGATTTTTGGAAGGATAACCAGAAACAATTATCATTCTTCAGGGAACGCTTGAGGATCAAATCATTAGTGCCAACCCGCTGCTGGAGGCCTTTGGAAATGCCAAGACCGTGAGGAACGACAACTCCTCACGCTTTGTAAGTTGTTGCTTTAGACAAAATCTCTCCCTCTTAGTACATGACATGTGATGGCCCTACCAGTATTCTCCATAAAGGATACATGAAAAAAACCCTTCCATGCTGAAACGCTGCTGCTTCTCCTTACAGGGCAAGTTCATCAGAATCCACTTTGGGGCCACAGGCAAACTGGCTTCTGCTGACATTGAAACTTGTAAGACACTATCCTGGCCTTATCCCTAGCCTTCCTGAATTCCTACCTCTGTGTGCCTTCCTGTGCCTGAATCTTTCTCCCTTCCTTGCAGATCTGCTGGAGAAGTCCAGAGTCACTTTTCAGCTCAAGGCAGAAAGAAGCTACCACATATTCTACCAGATCATGTCCAACAAGAAGCCAGAGCTAATTGGTAGGAAGGATCATTGACTTTGTAAGGATGATTGCTGAGAAACAGTTCCCTCTCTTACGTGGTTGACAAAACTAAGCCTGTGTCTTGCTTCTTCCTGTTTTCAGACATGCTCCTCATTACCACCAACCCTTATGATTTCCACTATGTGAGTCAAGGTGAGGTCACTGTTCCCAGTATTGATGACCAGGAGGAGCTTATGGCTACAGATGTAAGTACTATGAAGAAAACATTTTTACTGAGATTGTTAATCTCAGTTTGGTAATCTTATGTATTACTACCTATACCTATATTACCTAAGCCTTTGTTACCTATATAATATATAATAATATATTACCTATATATAAATGTACACTAACTATATATATTACCTATATATAATACATATTACATAATATATTACTTATTACCGATATAGATAATATAACCTAATATAATAATTAAGTTAGTTAATATATATATATTAATATATATATTAGGTTATGTAATGTTTTTGCTGCATTTTTTCAACTGCAGAGTGCCATTGACATCCTGGGCTTCACTGCTGATGAGAAGACAGCCATCTACAAACTGACAGGGGCTGTCATGCACTATGGGAACCTGAAATTCAAGCAGAAACAACGAGAGGAGCAGGCAGAGCCTGATGGCACTGAAGGTAACAGTAGATTCAGCAACTGATTTGTTCAAAGAAATTCTCTGTTTGCAGAAAAGACATGTTGGCCTCCAAAGACAGGCCTTTCTTGGCCAGAGTCACCACATAAAACACTGAGGAAAAGGTTCCCTGATCATGGGAAATACCTTTATTTTATGCAATGGTACATCCCAAACATACACAGCCTTAAGGCAGGAACACAGAATCTCTCTAAATCATTCAACCACTAGGTCACGATGATGTGCAATCACAGGTTTTGTGAAATAAATCCTGCATTCTTTGCTATGCAGAAATCCACTTTCCACAGAAATGTGCTCCCCACATGCCTCACGTATTCCCAGAGGCTTTGGGGTTCCTTCTGGGAACTTTCAGATTCAAACTATTCCTATCCAAGCCATATTTGACCTTCCTTTCAAAGAAGGACATCTTCTAGAATTAATATTCCTTCCCAGAACATCTGTATGAGCCAGACCATTCCTTCTCCATTTCTAGAACATGGACAACAGAGCTGTTCACATTGACCAAATTCTAGCCATTGCCCAAAGATAAATGCTTATCTCTCTCCTCCTGTAGTGGCTGACAAGGCTGCCTACCTGATGGGCCTTAATTCAGCTGAGTTACTCAAAGCCCTGTGTTACCCCAGAGTCAAGGTTGGGAACGAATATGTGACCAAAGGTCAAACTGTTGAGCAGGTAAATAGAGGATAGTTTGAAAATGGCTTCAAAAGTACTTAAGTACTCTTCATTGATCGTAGGGGGTAATTCCTGTTCTTTCTTTTCTGCTGTAGGTGAACAATGCTGTTGGTGCCCTGGCAAAAGCCGTCTTTGAGAAGATGTTCTTGTGGATGGTTATTCGTATCAACCAACAGCTGGATACCAAGCAGCCCAGACAGTACTTCATTGGTGTCCTGGACATTGCTGGCTTTGAAATCTTTGATGTAAGAAACAAGGATTTGGCATCATAGTCAAGGGAGGAGCCATGAGGACTCAGAAACACACTTCTTTTTAAAAGGAATCAGAAGTTTATTCTCCTCATCTGCAGTTTTCTAGAAACCCTTCCCACTTCACTGTCACAGTAGTACCCTCAAATGGATTTACCCACCAACACTTGGATTCTAATGTTGCCATCAGATAGAAGAAAGCTCTGCTTTCTGACCTCAGATCTGAGCTTTCTGATTTCAGAGGCCCTTGAGCTTGCAAAGGTTTTTGGCTCTGCAAACAGAGACAGCTCTAGGACTCAGGCTCACACAGATGTGGGCCAAAAGTGTGGAAAAGCTAAGGAAAGGGTAGTGCTCTGGGAAAGTTCACAGCATGTTTCCTCTGCTGTGAAAGCAGTGATGGTGCTAGGATGTCTGTGCCACAGCAGAGAAATCTCCAATTTGTTGATCTAAGGGCAGAGAAATGCTTGGCTGGGATACTGAGGAGGCTTCCACCCTCTGGGAGGCCAGAAAGCTGAGACACCTACACAATGATGCAGCTAAGGTTACTGAAGGAAACACATGCTGTAACAGTTAGGAGTGGTGTTTCAGCTGGGGAACTTCAGACATCACTAGGATTGTGCTAGCAAATATTTTTGGTGTTTGCCACATGTTGAGAACCTGTGTTCCTCTCCTTGCTTTGGGCAGTTCAACAGCTTTGAGCAGCTGTGCATCAACTTCACCAATGAGAAACTGCAACAGTTCTTCAACCACCACATGTTTGTGCTGGAGCAAGAGGAGTACAAGAAAGAAGGAATTGAATGGGAGTTCATTGACTTTGGGATGGACCTGGCTGCCTGCATTGAGCTCATTGAGAAGGTACCTTTTCCATACAAGTGTGCAATGTATATTGGAATTCTGTGGTTTCTCTGAGCCAGATGCAGCTCAGAAAGACCTCACAGTCAGACATGCAGTGTCAGGTAAACAGAATAGTTTGCACTGAAATGTATTTTCATCTGGGGAATAGAAATTAGGAAACGCAAACCTTTGCCATGAATTTGCCTGGTTTTCAGGCATGGAAAGGGTAGCCTCGATTCCCACTAACAGACTTTCTTAAAACAAACTGGGATTGCTCCGCTTTCCTTTCTCCTCTGAAGACTCAAATCAGAACTCCTCCACAAACAAATTAGGCACCTCTTGTAGCTATTGCCCCGATAGTTTTTCTGTATACCAGTTCTCCCTCCATTTCTACTCAGAGTTCTAACCTGAACTGAACAGATGTTCTTACCAGTTCCATGAAGATAGGCTGCAGGAAGGCAAGGGAAGGCAGAAATAAGCTTCCTGGATGAGAACAACTCCTAATAATCATAGGCCCTTATCCAGGCTGAGATGCTACCAGCAACATGCTCCTACCTTTGATGTTCATAGAATATGCTTCACATCATTACGATTTTCCTCTGTCACTGCTTGTGGTACTTTCCAGCCCATGGGCATCTTCTCCATCCTGGAAGAGGAGTGCATGTTCCCCAAGGCAACTGACACCTCTTTCAAGAACAAGCTCTATGACCAGCACCTGGGCAAGTCCAACAACTTCCAGAAGCCAAAGCCTGCCAAAGGCAAGGCTGAGGCTCACTTCTCCCTGGTGCACTATGCTGGCACAGTGGACTACAACATCACTGGCTGGCTTGAGAAGAACAAAGACCCTCTGAATGAAACTGTCATTGGGTTGTACCAGAAATCATCTGTGAAGACACTGGCCTTACTCTTTGCCAACTATGGTGGAGCAGATGCAGGTCAGCTTTGTGAAAATTGTACTTTCAGTATGAGACAATGTTGTCATGGAATTAAGGCAGTGAACACTGAACATTCAATGCTGTTTTGCATTCTGTAGTTTCCAGTATGCGCCAATCATATTTTAATGTTGTTTTATTTTCTGTTCTTCCATTTGCAGATGCTGGTGGTAAGAAGGGTGGCAAGAAGAAGGGTTCTTCTTTCCAGACTGTCTCAGCTCTTTTCCGGGTATGTACAGAATTCGTGTCTTTGAAGATGGAAATCTTTTACTCTGAATCTGAAAAGTCTATTTTAGTTTTAGAAACCAGAGAATTAGGCTGTTAGGATACCACAAAAATTCTACCCCAATATGTGTATGAACTTTCTTTTATTTCAGGAGACGGAATTACATTGTCAGCCTCCTGGAATTCGCTTGGCAATGGTGTTAGGCACTTTTTTTCCATCTAGTTATTGATATCGATTTTTGTATTTTCCCGACTTCTTCCACCTGTCTTTCTCTTGCTATTACTTTCTCTGAATATTGAATGGAAACCTCCAGGGGGTGAAGTTCACCTACTCATACTGGGAGTGAATACCACAACAGCTCAACTTCCTTAAAACCTTCCCTGGAGAATTCAGAGATATTTTCTATACATGTTTTATGTATCTATGAAGATTTTCAGTATGCACACATTGTAGAGTTTAAAAATACTAGATTAGATATCATAAGCAAAGAAAATTTCCTTGAGAATGGAAGATTTTAAGGCAGTGTTTCAATTTCAGTGGGGAAAGAGAGTGGCTGTTAAATTACAACAGATCAATGATTTTTGACATGATTTTTCAGTTAGGTTTTCAAGGTTACCATTTAACTGAGGTGGAGATATTTAGTGAGACTGAATTACTACTAAAATTTTCAGATTATATGGGCTTTAAAAATAGTCTATTCATTTAAAAAAACTTATTTAACTGCCAGATAAGACGCTAGTCACATGTAACGAAGAGTACATATCAACCACTTAAAATGTCCAACTAAATATCACAAGAAATGCGAGCTGGAATGAAAGCTGGGAAATGTCAGCTGTATATTTGTATAAGCAGATTAAGCTAAAGTAATACTAACCATTACTCTACAGAAGAATTTCAAAGCCAAAAATTTAAAGTATCCTTTTCGGAGTGTTGCAAGATGCTTTAGAGAAGACAGGTCTGCATCCTGAAACACTCAGTTTGATATATCCACTATCAAGCTTCCAGTGCTATACTCTTAATAATACAAACTTCATGATCTCACAGGAGAACTTAAACAAGCTGATGGCTAACCTGAGAAGCACTCACCCCCATTTTGTACGATGCATCATCCCAAATGAAACAAAAACACCTGGTAAGGGGATCCAATAGGAAAGAAACATGAGCAGCAGAAGCTCTTCTGAGTGTGAGACAGTTGGGTAGTCACTAACGGTGGTCATTGTTAGGTGCCATGGAGCATGAGCTGGTTCTGCATCAGCTGCGCTGTAACGGTGTGCTGGAAGGCATCAGGATTTGCAGGAAAGGATTTCCCAGCAGAGTCCTGTATGCTGACTTCAAACAGAGGTAAGAGTGCTCCACATTTTTGCCCATTCGGACCTACTGAAGAGCCCTGAGTATCATGATATACTCAAAACATTATGCTTTAAATTAGTACTGAGCAGTAATATGGAATTTTTTCACTGCCAGTTGATGTAGATATGACATTGATGAGATCACGATTCTCTGGAACTTAATGTTAATAGTGAAAACACTCCCCCTATGCTGTTGTGAAATGGTGAACTGTCTGCAGGAATGAGACTGGTTCCGTGAGAAGGCTGTGAGGTTTAATCAGACTAGCAGTTTTGGTGACGGGTGTTTCTCTGTGTTCTGTTTTCTTTTGCAGATACAGAGTGCTCAATGCCAGTGCTATTCCAGATGGTCAGTTCATGGACAGCAAGAAGGCTTCAGAGAAGCTCCTTGGTTCCATTGATGTGGACCACACCCAGTACAGATTTGGTCACACCAAGGTAGAAACCAGACTTTTGTTTAAAGTTTGTCAGGGAGCTCTGCCAGGGGGAGGGAGCACAGGAAAAGCACTCATCTGGCAGTGTAGGGGCCCAAACCCTCAGTACTCAAGCAAAGCAAGTTGGGAAGATCCTGTAATGGTAGTCACATTCAACCAAGATTCCAGATCACCAGGAAGATTTGTGACAATAAAGGTCTGAGGTGAAGCCATAAAGCCTGATTTTCTAGGTTGGCAAGGGTCAGATATAGATAGCCTAACAAGGCCCAGGCTCTATTCATTAATTCTGGACATACAGCAATTGGAATAATCTAACATCAAGCCAGGAAGAGAGTTCGCACATCATGGTAGATCTTACTGGAGTCCATGACCAGGCATAGGTGTGGTTGTGGCTATGGCTGATCTGGAAACCAGAACTCATACCACATAGCTCAGATGGGGACTAAATGCTTATTGTTTGGGAGGGTGCCCAAGCTGAGACTGCCCATGCCCTAATATTAAGATCTACCAGGAACCTGAAAGCCTCTGTGCCTCTATTCTGTACTATTATACAATGACATGCTGTAACATTTCCTTTCTCAAGGTGTTCTTCAAAGCTGGGTTGCTAGGACTCCTGGAGGAGATGAGAGATGACAAGCTGGCAGAAATTATGACCATGACGCAAGCCAGGTGCAGGGGCTTCCTCATGAGGGTGGAGTACCGGAAAATGGTGGAGAGGAGGTAGACATTTCTCATATTGAGTTTGTTCTCATGGGATGTGCCTAATTTATCACAACAAAGCTACGCAAAAGCCATGTGAATGTCATTTCAGGGAATCCATCTTCTGTATCCAGTACAATGTTCGTGCATTCATGAATGTGAAGCACTGGCCCTGGATGAAGCTGTTCTTCAAGATCAAGCCCTTGCTGAAGAGTGCAGAATCTGAGAAGGAGATGGCCAACATGAAACAAGAGTTTGAGAAAACCAAGGAAGAGCTTGCAAAGTCTGAGGCAAAGAGGAAGGAGCTGGAAGAGAAAATGGTGGCCCTGCTGCAGGAGAAAAATGACCTGCAGCTCCAAGTACAGGCGGTGAGTATCACCGTTCACTTGTCCCAAGAAAAAGAATGACATACACTGAGAATGCTGCTGACCCTAAGCAAAGACTTGCAGGAATCTGACTAACGTGCAATAGGAAACAGTCTGAATCACACACTGTAAGGCACTCTGATGTGGAGTAAACTGAAGCTGACAGGGGCATGTTGAGACTCATGGCAGCTCCACATGAAACTCGGCATTCCTGCTGTCTGAGGAAAGATCCAGGTAACACTTTCCAGCATGTAATCCAGAGCAGAAATATCTCAACTGGAAGAGAAGTATCTCCATGTAACTCAACTTTCAAAACAGTGTATCTGTCTAAAGGCAAACATGAGTTTTCCTACTTACAGCTATGCCAGAAAGCCTTGATTGCTTTCAGAAACATGGCTATTTCTCATTCAGACTCAATTAGGAAAAGGCAAGTCCTTAACAACAAATGATGTGATCAAACTGAAAGCACTGGAAATGCTAGGCGTGGAGTAAAAGTAAGGCACAAGACAAGCTGATAGAAAAGGCAAGAACTCTATTGGTCTTGCAGTGGTTTTAATGCATGTAGAAAACTGATAAATGTATTTCTCAACTAAATGTAGTTATTTTCAATTTAGTAGAGTTATTCTCAAAATTGGAAAAGCCACTGCATCTGAAATATTGCAAGGTTCCTGATGAGACAATTGAAAAGAGAAAATTACAAAATACATTTCTGTCAGGAAAAAACACACTAAGACATTGCTCCTGCTGAAAATATTATTTGAAGTGACAACTATGTACTTCCACCTTTAAGTGCAGTAGCTGTGACGTATTCTCATAGCTACCGTTTATGTGAGGCATCACAAAAGATTTGGAATCAATGTTGTTACCAGATGACAAGGTTTCCCAGTGGACTCCAGGAAAGATCTTCCACTTGCTGAAATGGAAGGCCAGGTCCAGCCCTCATTTTAACACATGCTTACTTAGCAATAGAAAAGACAAAGGGGTGAAACATTACAACCCACAAAAACCTGTGTCTCCCCACCAGGAAGCAGATAGCTTAGCTGATGCTGAGGAGAGATGTGACCAGCTCATCAAAACCAAAATCCAGCTGGAAGCCAAAATTAAGGAGGTGACTGAAAGGGCTGAGGATGAGGAGGAACTGAATGCGGAGCTGACAGCCAAGAAGAGAAAACTGGAGGATGAGTGTTCAGAGCTGAAGAAAGATATTGATGACCTTGAGTTAACGTTGGCCAAAGTGGAGAAGGAAAAGCATGCCACTGAAAACAAGGTACACTCATAGGGAGACACGAAAAGGCTGAAGGGGCAGGTGCTTCCCACATCTGCCTGGTAGCCTCAGAACAAAGCTAGGTATGGAACATACCAGCAGCACCCCAGCGGGACAGCCCAAATGAAAAACACACTTGTGGCTGAACACTGCAAAGTGAAAAGGTCCCTGCGCTAGCAGTCAAGTCTTCTACACAGACTGTTTTCTCCTAATCACTAGGTGAAAAACCTCACAGAGGAGATGGCAGCCCTAGATGAGACCATTGCAAAGCTGACAAAAGAGAAGAAAGCTCTCCAAGAGGCCCATCAGCAGACACTGGATGACTTGCAAGTAGAGGAAGACAAAGTCAATACTCTGACCAAGGCTAAGACCAAGCTGGAGCAACAAGTGGATGATGTAAGCACCTGTGTAGTTAAATGGAAACGGAAAGAACAGCCAGCAGGGTGCTAATGGTCCCGTTTGTTTTAGCTGGAAGGGTCCCTGGAGCAAGAGAAGAAACTGCGCATGGACCTTGAGAGAGCCAAGAGGAAACTTGAAGGAGACCTGAAGCTGGCCCAAGACAGCATCATGGATTTGGAAAATGATAAACAGCAGCTGGATGAGAAACTGAAGAAGTAAGTGTGTTGTGGAGCATGTGAGTGCTGGGCTGCTGTGCTTGTCTTTTTCCTCTCAGCTCTAACATGGGTTTTTTTGCTCAAAGGAAAGACTTTGAAATCAGCCAGATCCAGAGCAAAATTGAGGATGAACAAGCCCTGGGCATGCAATTGCAGAAGAAGATCAAGGAGCTGCAGGCAAGTCTCTGTTCCCTGCCCCTCTCAAAAAACCTCAGGTCAGGTAAGAGGAGGGCACGGATGCAAATGGTCTGTGATGTTCCCCAGGCTCGTATTGAGGAACTGGAGGAGGAAATTGAGGCAGAGCGAACCTCTCGTGCAAAAGCAGAGAAGCATCGGTCTGACCTCTCGAGGGAGCTGGAGGAGATCAGTGAGCGCCTGGAAGAAGCAGGAGGGGCTACAGCAGCTCAGATCGAGATGAACAAGAAGCGTGAGGCCGAGTTCCAGAAGATGCGTCGTGACCTCGAAGAGGCCACGCTGCAGCACGAAGCCACGGCTGCTGCCCTGCGCAAGAAGCACGCGGACAGCACTGCTGAGCTTGGGGAGCAGATCGACAACCTGCAGCGAGTGAAGCAGAAGCTGGAGAAGGAGAAGAGTGAGCTGAAGATGGAGATCGATGACCTGGCCAGTAACATGGAGTCCGTCTCCAAAGCCAAGGTACGCAATTGCGGTAGAACACGCTCACAGTGACAAGGTATAGGCTGCTTCTGCCATGACATTCTCATGACAAAATGTTACCTTCTGTGAGAATAAGGAGGAGTCCAGCTGTTCAACATGGTCCCTCTTTGTATTTCCTCTCTAGGCAAATCTGGAGAAGATGTGCCGCACCCTGGAAGACCAGCTGAGTGAGCTTAAAACTAAGGAGGAGCAGAACCAGCGCATGATCAATGACCTCAATACTCAAAGAGCTCGTCTGCAGACAGAATCAGGTAAGGGACATCTTCATTCCTGAGGTACAATGGGAGGACACCAAAGGGCGAAAAGTGAGAACTGGTGTTAGCTCTCAGGCCGCTCTTGGTCACATGGGTTCACAGCTGGAAACTGTGCTGTTGCGAACACTCCAGTTACCTTCTTTCAATTCACCCTTCCAAGGTGAATATTCACGCCAAGTGGAGGAAAAAGATGCTCTGATTTCTCAGCTGTCCAGGGGCAAACAAGGATTTACCCAACAGATTGAGGAACTCAAGAGGCATCTAGAGGAAGAAATTAAGGTATGGAAGTACCCTTGTGTCCACAAGCTGCATCACCCTTAGAAGCATCTGGAGAACCCTGTCTGATCCAAGACTGGTTCAGTATTCTTTCCCCAAACACATGGAATACTGGAGAAAACACCAGTAATGAATATACCTCAACCCCTGAGTTAGAGAGGGATTGAAGCACAATGATTTTGATGCTGGAGGAAGTCATCCACAAGGCTCTCATGAGGTTCTGACGATAGTCTCTAAGACAGGAGTCATCCTGTCTTAGGTCTAAACATGTACAGAAACAGCAGGTTGCTGTCCCCAGAGTACCTCTCACTGACACGTCCTGATCCTCCAGAGCATATCACTGTAGGCTTCATCAGCTGGCAGCTTTGCATTGCCTGATTAGAATTGTTTTCCAATTTCACTATCAATTTCACTGTCAAGAGACATTCCAGTTTTACAAAGCCCAATTCCCCACAGGCCAAGAACGCGCTGGCCCACGCCTTGCAGTCTGCTCGCCACGACTGTGACTTGCTCCGGGAACAATATGAGGAGGAGCAGGAAGCCAAGGGGGAGCTGCAGCGTGCCCTGTCCAAGGCCAACAGCGAAGTGGCGCAGTGGAGAACCAAATATGAGACGGACGCTATTCAGCGCACGGAGGAGCTGGAGGAGGCCAAGTACGTGGCAAGTGGAATATAGAGAGAGAAGCGGAGAACACTGAGACTCTGCAGGGAGATGAGAGTCTCTGAAACCGGATTATGACAAGGGAGGAAAAAAAGGCTGGGATGTAGTGTCTTTGTGGTAGAGGGCAGAGAGAGAAAGAGAGAGAGAGAGAGAAAGTGTCCTGTGGAAAAGTTGTAGACTAGAAGGAGAAATGTCGTCTTTATGGCTAGAATGGTTAAGACAGGCCTAATAATCAGTAGGTGCTGGGACACAGCTGTGGCAAACCTTTTACCCCTAACCTGCAGCTGTACTTACCACATTGCAGGAAGAAGCTGGCACAGCGCCTGCAGGATGCAGAAGAACATGTTGAAGCTGTCAATGCCAAATGTGCCTCCCTGGAAAAGACAAAGCAGAGGCTGCAGAATGAAGTGGAGGACCTGATGATTGATGTGGAGAGATCAAATGCTGCCTGTGCAGCTCTGGATAAGAAGCAGAAGAACTTTGACAAGGTCTTTCAGGCTGCAGACTGGGGAATCATGGATGGAGCATCCTGTCCTGATTGTCACGTGCATACTGACACCCCATTTCTCTTCAGATCCTGGCAGAATGGAAGCAGAAGTATGAGGAAACACAGGCTGAGCTGGAAGCCTCCCAGAAGGAGGCCCGCTCTCTCAGCACGGAGCTGTTTAAGATGAAGAATGCCTATGAGGAGTCCTTGGACCACCTGGAAACGCTGAAGCGCGAGAACAAGAACTTGCAGCGTAAGTCCCTGGCCCTCTGCTCCTGGCAGGGCTTTCTCAGCACCCACCAGTACCTGCTGCTTCACATGGGTCTGTGCCTGCAGGTGGGCAAAGATGCCTGTCACGTTGGTGTGTGAGGGCCCTTCCCATTCTGCTCTGTGGCCAACCATGCCATTGGTCCTTGTTCCTACAGAGGAGATTTCTGACCTCACGGAGCAGATTGCCGAGGGAGGAAAAGCGATTCATGAGCTGGAGAAAATCAAGAAGCAGATTGAGCAGGAGAAATCTGAGCTCCAAGCCTCACTGGAGGAAGCTGAGGTACACACAGGGTTAATAATCGTTTCCAGTTTGAGCGTATGGTAACAGTTATCCACAGAGGTGACAGGAAAGCAAGCTTTGATTTGTGAGGTGCTGCAAAAAAGATTACTTTGAAAAGAAGCAGTAGTTTAAGGCACTGTTCCTGCTTGTCCAGGCCTCCCTAGAACATGAAGAGGGAAAGATCCTGCGCCTCCAGCTTGAGCTCAACCAGGTCAAGTCTGAGATTGACAGGAAGATAGCAGAGAAAGATGAGGAAATTGACCAGCTGAAGAGAA
This sequence comes from Psittacula echo, assembly GCF_963264785.1. Lineage (NCBI taxonomy): Eukaryota > Metazoa > Chordata > Aves > Psittaciformes > Psittacidae > Psittacula > Psittacula echo. The sequence goes on along the minus strand of NC_137750.1, from coordinate 11,111,813 downwards.
ACCACCTCCGAATTGTGGAGTCCATGCAGAGCACCCTGGATGCTGAGATCAGGAGCAGGAATGAAGCCCTGCGTCTGAAGAAGAAGATGGAGGGAGACCTGAATGAAATGGAGATCCAGCTCAGCCATGCCAACCGTGTGGCTGCTGAGGCACAGAAGAACCTGAGAAACACACAGGGAGTGCTCAAGGTCTGTTCAGCAAAGCTACAAAGAGAGATACGACATCCCTGACATTTTTGACACCCAAGCTTGCACTTGCACCTTGTGATTTCTGTTGCCTCTTTTACAGGATACTCAAATACACTTGGACGATGCTGTGAGGACACAGGAGGACCTGAAGGAGCAGGTGGCCATGGTGGAGCGCAGAGCAAACCTGTTGCAGGCTGAAGTTGAGGAGCTACGGGCAGCCCTGGAGCAGACAGAGCGGTCCAGGAAATTGGCTGAGCAGGAGCTTCTGGATGCCACTGAACGTGTGCAGCTCCTCCATACCCAGGTCAGGCACTCTGCTGGAAATTAATCCCATCAGCAAGGGACAGCACAGAATGTGATTGCTAGACATTGAAAGTGATTACTATGCAATCTCTCTAAAGCAACATGCTCTGTTAAAGCTTTTGCAGCCAGCCACCTATGTCTAGTTTGCTGCTATGGCTCCAAAGATGACTCTTGCATTAAACACTTTCCTAAACGATAGTTGCACTTTAAGGAAGTGATATGGCGGCATTAGTCTAAAAGTACAACTCGTGTCTTTTGTGTGGTGCAGAACACCAGCTTGATCAACACCAAGAAGAAGCTGGAAACAGACATTGTGCAAATTCAGGGTGAGATGGAGGATACCATCCAGGAAGCCCGCAATGCTGAAGAGAAGGCCAAGAAGGCCATCACAGATGTGAGTTGAGACCTCCTTTCATTGCCGATGGTGGATGTGTTCTTCCCCAGAATGTCTCCAGCCCGAAAATGGCTTTGACCCTTTGCTCTCCTCAGGCGGCCATGATGGCAGAAGAGCTGAAGAAGGAGCAGGACACCAGTGCCCACCTGGAGAGGATGAAGAAGAACCTGGACCAGACGGTGAAGGACCTGCAGCTCCGTCTGGATGAGGCTGAGCAGTTGGCACTGAAAGGAGGCAAGAAGCAAATCCAGAAGCTGGAGGCCAGAGTGCGTAGGCCTGGTATTTGTGCAAGAGTGAGCATGTCCCTTGGAGAGATAGCAGAGAAGCTCCAAAGATGGGCTTGTGATTGCAGGTGCGGGAGCTGGAAGGGGAGGTTGATGCTGAGCAGAAGCGCAGCGCTGAAGCCGTGAAGGGTGTGCGCAAGTATGAGAGGAGGGTGAAGGAGCTGACCTACCAGGTAAGGCAGGAGGTGTCCTTGCTCTCACAGCAAGTCCCATTTTGCACACACCATCCCCAAAGGGAATTCTTAACCTCACATGATGAAGAACCAATAATTCATTCTCTTTCCTGCTTACCAACCACTCTAGACTGAGGAAGACCGGAAGAATATTCTCAGGCTCCAGGATCTGGTGGACAAGTTGCAAATGAAAGTGAAATCCTACAAGAGACAAGCGGAGGAGGCTGTAAGTATTACACGAAGAACAGGCACCTTCCATCGGGGCACCAGGCTCTTTGATATGATTGTGACTACCAGGAAAGGGTCATGAAGGAAACTACCAAGACACATCAGTCTTGGCCATGCCATTTGGTTTCCTGTCAGGAGGCCTTTCTGGTTTCTGGGCACCCTAGAGTAGTCAGGGATGAAGTGAGTGAAGTTCTGCAGCCTGTGTTATACAGCAGGTCAGACTAAACAATCCCAGGGGCCACAACAACTGACTGAGAATTTCATGACTCTGCTACTAATCAACAGCAGAAGGCTTCAGGTTCTTCTTCATCCTGAAATGTCACACTTTGTGCACGAAGTATTGAGAGTATTAGTACATAAATGAAAAACTCAAGTGATGAGATTTCTCCTCGATTGTGACACTGTGCTGGTGAAACTTGTCACACTAGGGTCCTGCATAAGGGAATGAATGCAAAGGGAGGATGAGGAGATCTGTGCAAGGCTGTTGTGTGGTGGGTGAAGTGTGAAAGTTTGTGCCTTCCCCAGGGAAGAGCTGTAGCCTTTCAAGGGTGAGGTGCAGGAAACCCCTGCCCTGGGCTCCTCACCACCAACTCCCTGTCCCCACACAGGAGGAGCTGTCCAATGTCAACCTCTCCAAGTTCCGCAAGATCCAGCACGAGCTGGAGGAAGCTGAGGAGCGGGCTGACATTGCAGAGTCCCAGGTCAACAAGCTCCGAGCCAAGAGCCGGGAGTTTCATGGCAAGAAGATAGAAGAGGAAGAGTAAGGCTGTCATGAGGCAGCCAAGTGACCTGGGGGCTGCACAAAATGTGAACCTCTCGGTCTCTTTCTTCTTTACTTTAGATTTGCAACCACTTCAATATGTAGGGAATAAAAAGTAGATTACTTCTATTCACACCATGACTAGTAGTTTTCATTTGTTTCTCTTTTTACTGGTGTAGGGCTGTGTCATCATTAGCCTTTGGGCAGCATTTTGTCTTATAACCTTTGTGTAGCTATGTTAGGATACAGCTTTTTGTCATCTAGTTCCTAACTACTTATTCCTTCTCTATTACTTTAGTGAGCAATAGAAAGAAAGTTGCCAGACTAAAACATTTTTAGTTGGTGTTATTACAAAGCCATTTGTTTTCTGTGTATTTTCCATTTGTCCACTGACCAGAAAAATTTTCTTGGTACAATCCAATAAAAAGACCTCATAACATTCATACACAGAGCCACATTATTATTTTGCAATGATATTTTGCAAAGACTTTACATGTTTGATCTGATAATTTCTCTGAATAGGAGATGAGTACTCTATAATAGGAGTTCGAGGTTTTTTTAAAGTCAAATATTAAACTACATTCATGATTAATGTGCTGAACATTTATGGTGGTGATTGAGTTTAATAGCAACACCTCAACCTGCATATGTCATTAGGCTGCATCTGTTCAGAAAACTTCAAATAATAACTATTATGTCCTAATTCTTTGTTTAGATTTTACGAATCTGGAAATGTCACTTATTTGTATTGGGGAAATATCTCTCATTCATTCGCATAAATGAGATCATATTTAATTTCTCATGTATTTATATTTTGATGCCATATCTTGAAGATTAGAATCAGCCTGCATAAATGCCCCATGCAGTCAGACTGCCTACTAGTTGGTAAGCAATGCAAAGGTTACTGACCTTGAAAAAAACAGTGGTTCATAATTACTATAAATATGAATATAGAATAGATGCAGCTGGTGTACTCCAGTAGAGCTGCATGGATTACAAAGACTCTTAGAGTTATAATAATCTAGACAGCAGTTATGTGCCTCCAAAGTAAATAAGCGCTATTTCATTGACAGAATAACATTAACTGAAAATCATAGAATCACAGAATGGTTAGGGTTGGAAAGGACCTTAAGATCATCTAGTTCCAACATTCCTGTTCTGCAGAAAGAAACTTCTATTCAGTGAATTTTGAAACATCAGATTTATCAGTTCAGCTCTGCATGACTATTCAAAGCCCAGAAGAAATTTCTAGCTGAAAAAGATCCCATCCTTCTCATGAAAGAGAGGAAAGAAGTTTGTTGTCTTATTCTACTTACCTGGGCAGCTCTTTGCAAGACAAGACAATACCGCTGGGAACACATGATTCAAGATACATAAAGGTCTCAGACTGGGGCACTAATAAGCAAACTTGCAAGGCAGTGTGGGGCAGAGCACTGATATGCTCATTCCATGCTGGCTCTGCCCAGAGGCCCCTAGAGGTCACTCTGCCCCAGGAGGACTCAGGCTAGCCGGAGAAATCCTTGAGGGAGCATCAGAGAGTTCAGAACATGGATGCAGAAGGCAAAGGTTATGCCTGCATGCTTGGTAAAGCAGTGATTTAAGTGAATCTGTCTTTACAGCTGAAGATGATTGGGAAATATTCACACGAAGTTCAGGCAACATGTATTTTAGTTGTACGTTCCATTTATAGTGTCTGAGTGTTGCGCATCAGTGTTATGATAATCTGCTGGCATCATGACACCTCTCCAACTCTGTGACAGACAGAACATGCCACCTAACCTCTTTTTCTGAGTCATTGGCATCCTTATAGTAACATCATGCTAGCAACTCCAACTTCCCTTCCATCCCTCTCTGTCCTCCTCTGACTCTTTTTTCCACCTGTTGTCCCTCTGCTTTCTGCACTTTACTCAGGGGCTTCTAAACCCTTTTTACTTCACTCACCTGCTCTGTAACTGGAGTCACTCAGCTGCTTAAACACACATGTGCGAACGAAATAGAACTCTGAGTGTCACCTAAGAGTTACTTAATATTTGCTATGAAATAGGAGGTGTGTGCATTATTTACCTTGGCTGCACATTCAGTACTGACAATTTTCAACCGAAGGGTTTACATTTACTCACCTTTCTCCTTTCAGTTGGCTGTTTCAGGAACATTTCAGGGACTAAATTGCTTTAGTCTGTGTGTGGAACAGGGAGTTAGTGGTGGAAAAAGACTTCATGTGTATAAGAGCACATTTTCCAAATTCCCTATGTGGAGACATGGAATGTTAACTTCCTTTTTTGTGTATTAAGGCTGAATTACAAACACACAGTGCATGGCACATATTAGTCCTTGAGAGCAAGAGCAGGATTAAGAAAGGATGGACATCTATGCCACTGTCTTGTATGAACTGTAGAACAAGCCAGTTTTCACAAATAATATTCTCTGGAGATTTACGTTTAGGCCCAGACATTGCCTTTTGCATTATTGGTCCCAACTGCCTTTCTTCCCACAGAATTATTCCACAACCCACATTAGTAATTGTAATTATTGGGTTATCTCAAGAAATCAGTTCAAAATTCCATTGCCCCCCCACCTCAGGGCACAGAGTCTCTGTGAGGAACATTCAAACAGATTCTTAAAGAACATCTTAAGAAGGTAACATGGCATGTTAAACTCCATATTTAACAGGCAAGTTCCATGGGGGATATAGAATGTATTCCCTGGAATTTATTTAATCTGATCCAATACTTATCAAATCTAATAAAGAGAGTGTGTCCTTACCATCTCCATGTCCAGTTCACAGCGACATGTAAGTTGAAGTGAAGCAATGAGAAGATTTGGTCTGAAGGATTAGTGTTCTGACATTTCTGCTTATCATCTTCCAACATTCATGGGAGATCTCCTTTTACTCAGGGAACAGCAGAATGAGTCTATGCTTCCTATATCATACCATATACACTGTTGATTTACTCCCATATTGATATTTCTAAGCATTCTCTTCTAATTCTGATGGCACAGCTGACAACAATATCACACAAAGTTTTTTGGGACTTTTTGTTGTAATTTTTTTTGTGTGTTTTTGTTGTAATTTTTTGTGTGTGTTTTTGTTGTTGTTGTTGTTTGTTTGTTTTCTTTGGTTGGTTTGTTTGGGGTTTTTTTGTTTTTCTTTCTTGTTTTTTTTTGTTTTAATGAGTGCACCAATCAGCTGAAGGAAATTCAGATTTTGTTCCAGATCTCTTTATGAAAGAAACTGTGGGCTGAGTTCTGTGGATGAACTACCACCTGGTAGGTAGAGTTTAACTCAATTCTTTCTGGGTAAAAAAAGAGAATTACATCTCAGAGATCAGTCAGGTGAACGTTTGTAGGATACTTGCTCTTGCTATACACCTACTCTCTCTTTCTTTCCTTTTTCACTATTCTCATTCCCAAATGCTTCCCTTTTATACTCTCTAACACCCCCGATTTTGTCACAAACAAACTGGCTTAAGTTAACTGTCAAGCTGATAAAGAATCAGAGGTCTGCTAACTGTATTCTCTTGTCTGCTGTTCTTCTAGTCCACAAATCTTGAATGTTAAATTCTGTTCTACATGAAGTGGCCTATATCATAATCATCACAGAATTGTCATAGTATATTATTTGATGGTCACTCAGGCTATTGAGAGCCCACCCCACAGCATAGCTGTTTTGCTATCTCAGCATGTGCTGTAATCACTAGGTATTCCAGCACCGTACATTTGATTACACATCCTGGAAACTGAAAGAGATTTTTAGATTACACTTTGTGTAACCTAAAAGATCCCAAAAGATTTAGGGATTCAAAAGCTGCCTGTCTCCCCAGGCTGAGGCTGCTTCTGAGTGACCGTAACAGCTAACACTAAACATTTAAGAACAATTGTATCTGGCACTTATTTAGGCAATAAGAAGTTTAACTAATGCTTCAGAGCATTAGTGTTGCATTTAATAGAATGTAGGCAGTTGCCGTTTTCCTCTATTTCTAATGTGGAAGCTTATAATAAAGGAGGGTGAGACTCACTGCCTGTTCATTGTTCCTATGCCACTCTTCCCCTAGGCTTGTTTTCTTACGATAAAGCTAACCTTTTAGCTGACCTTGGCTGGAGTGGGAGAAATTCAATAACCACTGCTAAAGATATTTTGGCAGTGTCTTAGGTAACTAGTGAATGACAAGCACGTTTGGAAAGCTCCACAGCCTGTCTTGTAAGACACAAATCTTAGCATTTCTCATCTATTTTAAATGCAATAATTAACCAGTCAGTGTTGACAGATAGGAAGCTTTTTAGAAAGTAAGTCAGCCAAAGAAGAAGGGAGAAGAACCCTTCAAAAGCAACAGGATTCAAGCAGGCAAATTGTCCTTCTTCTGAATCTTCTGTCTTCTTGCTGAACAGAGTCTGATTTTTTAAGCCAAATTCAGACATAATGTAGAAACCATTCCCTCAGGTATCAGTGGAGATGGAGAAGACATCTAAAGAGCACTTGGCTTATAAAAGATACATATATAGTCAAGAAGAACTCTTTTCTATTCAAAAGTTACTTTGAGTTACAGAAACAACTCAAGCATAAACTTCACTGAATTATCCAGCATTTTGTCTTCCGAGTAACATAAATACCTAGATGCCAATACAATGCAATGTCTGGCTGATCATGAATGAACTCAATTTCTTTGTACTCTGTACATCACGTAGAGGTTTCTTCCCAGGAAGACTTCAGGCTCCTCATAGCAGCAGCAAGACCAACCCTGAAGGAAAATGTCAGAGCATCATAAGTGCTGTGTGAGTACATGAAAGTGTAAGGGAGTACATGCATGTGCATGTGTGCAGGGAGAATAATTTCTTAAAGTGAATTTGCAATGCCTGAAACAAATGTATAAATCCCTCAGTTCTTACATTTGGATCAGATCACATTCTCTGTGCAGCTGGTCAAGCCAAATGTTTCACTCACTCCTCAGAGAGCTCAAAGCTCTCCTTCATATCTTAAGATGTCAGCGAAACACTAGCTTCTTTCTGATGAAACCCAACTCCAAGGAGCAGTGACACAAGCATCCATAAAAATAACTGTCTGGGCTGGGGTCCTTAGAGAAGTGTTTGCTATTGGATTCTTCAGCCCAGTATAGAACAGGCATTTTCATAGCAAGTCAGACCCTGAGAGACCCCTATTTCAGCTTGGTCCATTTTAAGAAGTCATTGCACAATTCATATATGGCAGGAAAAAGAAGTTTACCACGTGTCCCTGTATGTTCCCAACTGAAAATTAATGATATTTCTGAAAAATTGTATTTTCTTTGAAAATTACTGTTGTCATTATTACTACCGATAGATGGCTATGGGTCCAACCCAGGATCAGCCAAATCTCTCTACAGAGAGCTTGGAACCCATTGTGCTGCTTCTCTGGTGCCAGGACAGGCTTTGCTCCATGGGAGGGATGACATCTCTCTGTTTGCACATGTAGGCAGGCTGAGTACAGGCAGATTCAGATGCTGCCACTGCACGTAGTACTCCATGCATTCATCCCATGGCTGCCAAGCCATGACTTTGGATGCTCACTGGGTTCAGATGCTGAGGTGTGACTTGCAAGCATGCATCCATGGGCCACAGTCCTATAAGAGTATGCCTGCTCCAGCATGAGGACAATATTTCCCACAGGTCCAGGAAAAGGAGGTTGGCCACTGTAAGGGCTGTTGCTGTGCCTAAAGGACCCACTGGGTCAGGGGTGCAAACAACTGGGTGATGCCAGCTGCTGGGGAGGTGCCACCGCCAACACAGAGCTGGAGGAGTACAAACCAACTACCAGTTAGGCACATGACAGGCTCTAGCCTTCAGCCTGCATGGGGAAGGGGTTTTGGGGCAGAAGCCTGCCACAGCCTCAGCCCAGAGGGTGGTTTGTGGTGGTAGCTTTGTACAGGGGTCCCACCTGGGCTGGGGGTTAGATGGGAACCTTGTCCTTCAAGCAATATCCCAGAAGGAACAGCAAGGCATGCTGAATAAGAGCTGCTTTCCTTGTTTCCCTACCCAGAGCTGACAAAGAGGGCTGCAGGGAACCTGGGCAACTGTGTCTGGGACATGGACAAGGGAAAATGCTTCACATAGAGATGGAGCTGTTGAGAGGAAAAACAGTACTGAGGTTTGCTGCTCCCTGTCCTCTGGATCTGCAACGGACCGTTCCATGACCTACACATCCATTACATCCCCAGATGTCAGTGGTAAGGCACACCTGAATCCAAGAAAATTCGTTATTAGTCTAATCACTATTTTGACAGTCTAGTTAAAAAAACATATTATTTGTTCAGTCACCATTGCCTAAAATTTAAACTGCCCAATTTCTCCCAGTGGTGCTTCATGATACAGTCAAAATGAATAAATAATGAATTTAATAGTATCTGCTTCTTCTTTAAAAATGCTAAGTTCTCATTTTTCTAGCCTTCTGAGGTCAAGGGTCCTTCCTGACAGAGTGAGTCTTCAGCATCTTGAGTTCTTTGCCACTTAGAGTATGATGTTGCTGGGATTTCATCGTCCTCTGTCTTGGGGTCCTCTTGGCATTATTTTTATACACTATTGAACAGTCTGTTGCTAATCTTTATTTATTTATTTATTCAGTCCATAAATCCAGTTACCTAGTGCTCACTTGGGCTTTTTTTTTAGATCTTTAACTTATAGGGTATAATTTCTTCTCACAAACGAGGCTAAAGGTAAAATCAAGTTACACATTTGCCTCCAGACTGTTAGGAAACTTGCTGCTTCAGCTAAACAAAACTAATCAAGCCTAAGGCTCTACAAGTCCAGGCAAGCTCTGATGAGTTCTTGTATTGCTAAGCTAGTTCACGACTTCTGGCCTTGTGATAGTAATGGCAACAGGAAATATAATATGCTGTGGGATTACGCTAGGAAACTGCTTTAGACACCTTCTGGACTGGCTGGACATTTGGTCTGGCCTGGAATGGTCATTGTCATGGTTCAAGCTATTAACTTGGAGTTTCAATCTGTAGCACATGGGAAGAAGTAAGTTGCTCTGAAAGGCACTTCCTTCTATGACCATTTTGATGAAAAGACTATCGCCTACAGAGGTACCTATTTCTTTCCAAAGAAGATGAGTTTAGAAGACCAAGAACCAGAAGTCACATTTTTAGACAGTGAAACCTACTATACTGAAAATGTCTGAGTCTATATCGGCAAGATGGTCTTTTCCAATTGAAGCTAAGCAGATAGTGGCATTTATATTTCATGTCAAATGGAAATTTTCTCTGTATGTTATATTATATACATACTGAAATCCAGACAATTAAACATCTTATGAAACTCTCTGTCACTGATAACTTAAGCAGAACAGCACTGTCATGTTTGGCAGTGCTGACACTGCGGAGGAGTATGAGAATGGATGTTTCTGCATCCACCAACTGGTGTCAGGGCACAATCTATCAGTGCCACTAAAGAGCAGTTTTCACTCCACCAGCCAGACCGTGCTAGTTTTAAAATAATGATCTTGGTTAGAATAGCTTTTGGCTGGCCTTTTCTGCCTTCTCAGAGTCAGATGTAAGAAGTTTGATGCTAAATAGCAGTTGGCTAGAGCAGTGTTTCCTGTGTGGATCTGAAGTTGCCTCCTATGAAAATACTGGAGTATTCTCTATTTATATATATATATGGGGTATTTATTTATTTTTATTTTCTATAAAAAGAGTTTAATATTGCTCATAGAATGAGAGCCCAAGGGTTGAGGACTTTCATTTTCAGATATCAAGTGAAACAGTGAAAGAAGTAGAGTAATATAACAATTCATCCATCATTCCTTCTTAAATCTATTCCCTGATTAGATAATTCCTATTAGCCTGGGAGATGAAAATAAATATAAGATGTTAAACCAAGGTGATGATATATCGCATATGCAATTTTTGATCCAATATGCTAGAATCTGAGCTTTCTCCCTTATTTGCCTTGTGAGTTGGTTTGAATGATCTATGAAAAAGGTTTAACTGTAAAGGATACGTTCCACTAATATCTGATTTATCAGTGCTGTAATGACTTTTTAACTGGCTGTTGACAATTTATTAAGAGAATGAGCTATACAATGTGGCAGTTCATTTGGTCTTAGTTACTTGCCTCAAGTTTTCTCTCCTTTGAGCAAGGAGACAGACTCGGAAATCAGAATGTTATACTGGATGCTCAAAGAGAATCTAGTCCCAAACTCCTTCCACATGAGTCTGAAGAGGAGGTTTTGGAACCTGATAACTTGCCAAGACCTGAGTGTATTAAGTTTGAAAGGTGGTTTCCCAGGACAGCTAACAGCAGCAAAACTACTCTGTCTTCCGTGTAACTTTTCACTCTGCCCAGTCCACTAAGTATGTAAAAAGAGACACCAAAGTTTCAAAAAGGTTTCAAGACCAATTTTATGGAACCCAAATCTGAAGAAACTGTAGCCAGGAATATAATTACTGAACACAGAGTAAAATGTCCATCAGAAGCCTCTGGGGGCACCAGGAAGGATAGCATATCTTTATTCTTACTGTAGAATTGCTATTCAGTCTCAGAGAAATTGTTTGTAAACCAGTGTCTTACTCTGCTGAGTAAGAATCTGGTGATGGCTGAGAATTATCTTTCCTTGATAATTATGTCATCTGTTGCCCAACATGTTCTTGTACCCTGAAGTGTCTTGACTGGATGTGTCCCTCTGTCTCACAAGAACACATTAAATTTATGCCTCACTTTTGTGTTCAAGACTGAAATGAAGAAGAGATGTCAGATTAGGATGGCTTTGGTGCTTTGCCGTTTGCTTTGTCTCAGCTGGCTACATTCATGATCCCAGTCTGAAAATACTGGTATGCCTAGTTGTGTCACTATAGAGGTAATATTTGTTAAAAGAAACATGTTAAAGGAGAAGTAAGCTACTGGCCAATCTGAAAAATTCTTATCTTTCTTTCGCTTGTTGTGAAATGAAATTAAACACTCCTGAAGATTTGCCAAAGTCCAGAAACATTAGTGTGATGCACCTGTTCTACTGTCACTGTCAAATACGGTGTTGAATTTCTTCTGTGATTTACTAACATGTCATGTCAAACGGACTACTGCTGATCCAGCAAGAACTTTTGCTATGGAGCATGAACTGCGTTTATTAAGAACTAACATTTGTAGGAAGTCCTGCTCAGTGGACTCTTTTGCACACACTTTAAATGCAGCAAATTAACTCCTTCTCTCCAGTGTCTTCTTTTGTCCTGGCATTTCTTAACTATTTGATCTGGATTGATCATTTTAACATAGTATCTTGTGATTATACAAAGAACTGATAAAATGTTTAGGACAACATTGCTGCATAGTTTAATGTAACTGACATCCCACAAGCATTGGGTGTGCAAGGGAAAAGGCTGAGATCCTCAACTCTGGCAAAGAATCTCATAGCCAAAGGAAGATCTGTGTACAGGAAAACATGGCAGGGGCTTGATGTTTTCCTGTGGGCTGTTGCTCAGAGCTACAGTTTTCATTGTCACAGAAGAGAAAAAGGTTTGTCCTCAGAATACGCATCAATGTGGGACCTTGTGCAGGGGTAAGGGCTTCAGCTCGTTTATGTTTATTCTTTTGGTGTATTTATCATTACAGAATTATAACTGCTGTTTAACATCTTTGTCAGTGACAAGGACAGAGGGACTGAGCACCCTCAGCAGGTCTGCCGATGACATCAAGTTGTGTGGTGCGGTTGACGTGCTGGAGGGAAGGGATGCCATCCAAAGGGACCTAGACAGGCTCAAGAGGTGGGCCAACACTAACCTCAAGAAATTCAATAAGGTCAAGTGCAAGGTCCTACACCTGGGTCAGGGCAATCCCAAGCACAAACACAGGCTGGGGGAGACTGGATGGAGAGCAACCCTGAGAAGGACTTGGGCGCGTTGTTTCAGTGTGTACTTGAGCCCAGAACCACCCCCCTGTGTGCTGGGCTGCGTCCCCAGAGCATGAGCAGCAGTCGAGGGAGGGAATTCTCCCCCTCTGCTGTGCTCTGGGGAAACCCCCCCTGCAGTCCTGATCCAGCTCTGGGGCAGCAGCACAAGAGGGACGTGGAGCTGCTGGAGCGAGTCGTTGGAGATCTTGGGCAGAAGCTGTTCCCTGTGAGGGTGCTGAGGCGCTGGCACAGGGTGCCCAGAGAAGCTGTGGCTGCCCCATCCGTGGCAGTGTTCAAGGCCAGGTTGGACACAGGGGCTTGGAGCAAGCTGCTCCAGTGGAAGGTGTCCCTGCCTGTGGCAGGGGTTGGAGCTGGATGAGCTTTAAGGTCCCTTCCAACCTAAACCATTCCATGAGTCTATGATTATTGGGCACTAGTTATAATATTTGATACCTGGATACCAGTCCTGTATAACACCAGAGTGACTGAAAGTGGTTGAAGCCATCTTACAGTCTTCCACAACACAGAGTAAGAGAGAGAATGTGAAGCCTTTAGTTTGCATTCCACTTTTGTGAATCCATAAAAAGTTTGTATTTGAAGTGTAGAAAATGTTGAAGTTTATCACTATTTGCTAAAGGGCAAATAGCCATACACTGTTATACGCACTATATGATTAACCATAATCCATTCTGTTTATTTTGGATGATCTTATAAAGAGTAGATTATGTATTTTTATTTTATAGCAATCACAAATATTTTAAGTCAAAGATTTTTATTTCTGTGTTATTAATAAGGCTTTTTCTCACAGTGCTTTGCACAAACTACTGTTATTGTTGATTTTTTTTGTATAGGAAAACTGCAAGTTTTTAAAACTGAAAGTTTCTGTTGGGTTTTATGTTATAAATGGTACATTCAAGAAACACAAAATTCCCACACATTGCACTTTGCAGAACTCCAGTAGACACCCTATGAAGTACAGAGGATTATCAGGATCAAAATGGAATATTAATAGAGGTGGAATGGAAAATTAATTTCTCCTCCCTTTGTGATTTGTTGTCATACATGGAAGGACAGGAGTCACTTTGCATTGACACACTATTTCTGGAGTCAGGCTGCCTGTCAGCTGGTAAGTGCTGATGCAAAGGTAACTGATCTTGGGAAAAACATGGGTCCATAATAGGCATAAATGAACATCTCTGAGAGGAAGTTTAAAATAGATGCATCTGATACCTTGTTTGTGTTGCACAGACTTTCGAGTCCACAACAACCTTGATGTGAAAGTGATGTGAATTTCTAGGAATATATGAGCTCCGTTCCCTTTCCTATCATCAGAGTTAGGTGAACACATCTCAGTTCCACAGAAAGTATTTTTCCTTGAGGGATTTAAGTGCTGTAAGACTAACTAGTGAAACTGCTTTAACCCTAGTAACCTGATGCCCAGGAAGAAACTATATCTGACTCCTGAGATGTGATTTAAGGTTTGATAATATGGCAGGTTTTTTTCACAGTGGGGGATGTTCACTGTTAGCACATGCTGTTGGGCTCTTTCAAAATAAAAAGAGTACTAGTACATATAAATACTATTTAAGCAGTGGTGAGCAGAGGTTTGCAAACTTTAAAGCCAAATGTATAATTTCACAAGAAAGAGTGGAAGTAAAGCTCTCAGAAATGTCTCCAGAAAATATCTACCAGCCTTGGGGCATATTCTGTGGTTTTCCACCCATTTCATACCCATTGCCTGAGTACCTCAATGCCTCTCTCACTGGGTACTGAAAGAGTGCCTTAGGAATCCATTTGCCAGATCTTTCTTTGTCCTGTCACTGCAAGAGAGGCAAGCAGGCAGGGTGTCTGATGCCTCCTCACACCCCAGGTCCTTGTGAACCAAAAGAAATGGCTGAAAACAGCAAAAGAAGGGAAAGCAGAGCTACTGGTGGGGACTGGGAGGACACTCCTGGGAGAGCTGAGAGTGTGTGTGCACTGGGCAGTGCATGAGAAGATACTTTACAAGCAGGTTACTCTTTGAGATACAGGTAGTCTGCAATCAGCTATGAGGCAGAGAGCAGTGAGATCATGGCCCTTCTCACAGTGCCAGCCTAAGCACTGGAGAAGCATATGCTATCCAGAAGCAGTTTGGGAAGTCTTGGGTGGGGTGGAAAACCCAATCAGTCAGTGACTGACTGATCGTTAGAAGGATTGATTCGAGAAGAAATACTGCTCTCTGAACAAGGTGGGCGTTAGTGCTTTCCCACACTGCTTGAATCATAGATTCACAGCATCATGGATTAGTTAGGGTTGGAAATGACCTTAATATTGTCCAGTTCCAATCCCCTGCCATGGGCAGGGACACCTCACACTAGACCATGTCATCCAGCTTTCCTTTTACTCACCTCTCTATTGCTTTTTTGGCTCCTGCCTCCTGGTACCTACTGCACATCTCTGTCTCCCTGACTCTCCTGTTCCACCTCATTCATCTGCGGTCTTACTGAAGCCTAATAGCTGCTGCAGTTTGCCAAGGAGAGTGCTGTCAGCGTTACACTTGTGTCACAACATACACTTCTGAGATCTCTTCTCCCTTTGGTGTGAAGGTAGGATTGCTGTGACTGAACATGAAGCTCTAACATGCTGCCACTTGGCATTATATAATCAATTCTCCATTCTGGGATATGTGTGGACCCCTGATGAACCATGTGACAGAGAATGTCCAGCCCATGCTGCAAGAGCATTTCTGTTTCTGTCTGTGAAAAATAAGACCTAACCAGTTGCTCTTCATCTTGTGTGATTTATTGATTATCTGTAATTTGAATAGCTAGAACTTGTCCTTATGGAGTTACATCTTTTATCTGAAGGAATAGTTTAAGGTAATTTTTCCAGTGTCACTTTTTCAGTACTGCCTTCTGGTATGTTGGTAGCCTGTTAACTTATGGGACCACCTGAAAATTCACAATGAAAACTCTGTATATATAATGGCAATGCTAATCTCAAATCATTGCTGTTACATTGCACAGTACAGTCTTCCATTTTGATACTGACCGTGTGATTACTACTCTTTCAGCAGAGAGAGTTTCCTTAGTATTTTAATCTTAATCTTTATGTCTCCAGAATGCCAGTATGTTCTAAGGAAATATCAGGACTTCTCAGAAGTTTTACTTAAGTTACTATTTTTCTTCTACCCTGAGAGCATCTCAAAATGTCACAGAACATTTAGGGGTGGTTTGTTTTTGACAGATCAGTGTAGGCTACTATTCAATAGGCAAATGGACAAAAATCATCACGGCACTTATGAATGACAAGAGAATAATATTAATATTAGATCTGGAGCCCAGAACTAACTGAATCCTGTAATTTCACAAAGGCAGAAAGGCAAATAATGTAGCAAAATGGCAAAGTCTGAGAAGATTTCCATGTATATTAAAATGTGCAAGCAGCTCTTCTGGGTGCTTGCACACTTGAGCTGGTATAATGACTGAGTCATTAGAGTCTCCCTTCCTCTCCGAAGGGTAGTAAAGAGGCACATTGAACAACAGAGATTTACAGAAAAAAAGTTGAAAGGGGATTGCAAGCCAGAACTTTAACCTCTGAAACAATATTAGGTGATAAAAACCAGCTAAAGATACTTAGTTGAGATGAACTTCAGAGATTAAATGCCTGTTAAATCCTGCGTTACATTTTTTTTCTCCTTTTTCCATTACTGTGGTCATGCAATGGATGCACATTTAAAACCTAGATATCTTTACTCTGAATGCCTCTGGCTCCTTCTTATCCGACCTATGACTTCTGCTTTCTTGGCTCCAGCTGGAAGACAGCAACTTCTGTAAGTATGTCAGTTCTGCTGCCTGTACTGAAGGCACAGACACATTCCTGCGAAGCAGCAGATGTGGCTGTGACCACTTCCAGCCCGAGAACTATTTGTGCCATCATGTGTATCTGTCAAACTGGCAGTCAACTATAGCAAAAAAAACCCCAGCTGGACTGAAAAATAGGCAAACCATGTTCATCATAGAGTGCTCTCAATAAAACAGGAAGTGATGAGATAGTGGAGAAAGATGCACTTATGTGGAATGCGTGCAACTCAAAATTATTCAGATGATCAAGAGAATGGATGAACTATTTTATGGTGAGTGACTTGAAAAGATTGGCTTGGTTAATCCAGTGAGATGAAGCCGATACAAGATGGATTTGTTTGTGTAAGTGTACTGAGGAGATAAAACCATAAAGGAAAAGAATCTCTTTGGGCTAAAAGAAAACATTAGTAGTAAATGAATGACTGTAAAGAGACCATATGCTCATTTTGAGAATTAAAGGTCAATTTCTGATCCTCAAACAACTGTATGCTAGATCCATCTTTTGAGAATCTTAGAGGTAAACAAATAAATTTTGTAGAATTTGAGAATTTGAAATATGCCATCAAATTCTGGTCACTGCAGTGGTGAGCTCCATATTATAAATTTTTCTCCATCCTTGTACTGTTCTTCATTATAATTGGTAGTAATGTGGTAGTAATATTGGTAGTAATGAGATTGCAGAATTGATTTTAAGACACGTTGATTGATACAGACAGACTGGGAAGGTGTTTACTTCTGTGTTCCTATACTTCTGGCTTTCTGCTTTTAAGCACTCTTGCTTTTAATTCAAAGCTCAAAATTATTCATTTGATCCCAGCTGGACCGTCAGGAGTACGATGTCCTTCTGCTCGGGACATTTTGGCAGTGTCATGGATAGCAAATGAATGACAGAAATATTTGTCAAGTTTCTTTATCTGTCCAGATAAGTAGAGCACAAACTGTATTATTATTAGGTAGACAAATTCATATGCCAAAATGCCCACTCAGCAATAGTAATCTATAAAGAACAAAAATAATTTAACAAAAGCTTACATGACATGCCAAACATTTCTCACCATCAGGTAGAGAATGTGCATCCCCTCTAAATACTGAATTTAGAAAAAGAGGTGGGAATATTGCACTGACTCTTGGTGACTTTTCATCTTCTAAAATGACTGAATCTTCTTTCCAGAATTTCTATGGCACATCATTATGGTTTTTTTCCTCACTTTACTTCTTTTTGTTTCTGTTAATAACAGGAGATCACTGCTCTTTGTACTCTCTGGCACCCACCTGCAGTTCTCTTCTGGATGAGCTGCTTGCTGGAGGTTATACAATTCTGTGCTATGAGAAGACTTCATTCATGCCACATTGTACTTGCTGATTATGACACTAAAAGGGGAAGCACATTCTGCCTGCACATGCCTAACTCTTTGTTGGCCTGCATCAGAAGAGCCATGAATGCTCTGCGTAAGGCAGAAGCCAAACTTCCTTGTTATGCAGATAATCCACTGTTTAGTAGATGTCATTCCACTCAGGCTCTTCCCAAACAATCCAAGAAGCCATTGAATGTGTGGATTGTTTCCTGGGTGTGTTAACAAGCCCTTTGCTACTAGACTGCCTCTGGCAGGACTGCTACATGGGCATCTCATCTACGGACATGAAGGGACTGCTGCTCTGGCAAGGCTGAACTGATAGAATCTCAGCACCTTCCTGTGAGATAATTGCAAGACACCATCATACAGCTATGGGGAAACCTACAACAGGGTTGTCCTGCCATGGCAGGGGACCAGAATTTTGCCACAGAAGGAGGAGAAGGAGGGAAAAGACAGATTGACACAAGGTCAGTGATGTTTTCATACTCTGGAGTGGGTGTGTTACTGCTGCACTGCACCAGAGCAGCAAAGCAGCTCTAGGACTCCTCTCTGGCCCAATTGTACCTTCCTTCTATCCCCACCCCATTGGGGCATGTTAATGCTATTATACCCCAGGGCTGACTGTGCCATGCTGATTGCATGGCAGTGAGGTTCCAGGCTTTCCCACTCCTCCCTGTTTTGTGGGTCTGGGATGACAGCAGAAGAGGGCATAGGAGGGCACAGTGTGGGGAGCCAGAATACATCTGCAAGGTTCCTTCTTGTCTCCTTCACGCTGCTGTGAGCACACGTCCCTACAGGACGGCTTTCCCAAGCCACACCCCCACTCACTGTCTCCTTTTCCCAAAAGCTCTGGAACTGCTTAGTAATGGCGCAATGGAGGGAGGACAGGACACATTAAAGCATGCAGCACGTTGCTGTGTGAAATTTTCCATGGAAAAACTCAGGAACCCTCCTGAAACTTTGCTGACATAATGCCTGTTACAATCTTTGGTACTGAAAATGGAGGGAGCAGAGACGCTGCTGCAGACATTTCTCAAGGGAACCTGTGATGTCCCCAACATATGATGATCCTAATTTCCTAAGGAACTCTGATGCCATGTAGGAGATCGCTCTCCAGGTGAATTTCATGGACACCAGAGAAAGGGGACATATCTACCACCTCACTCCTGCTGCAAAGAAGAAAATGTGTCCATCCCCCTCCATGGGAAACCAGCAGAAAGCCTTTCTTCACATCAACTTAGGAAGGTTT
This sequence comes from Psittacula echo, assembly GCF_963264785.1. Lineage (NCBI taxonomy): Eukaryota > Metazoa > Chordata > Aves > Psittaciformes > Psittacidae > Psittacula > Psittacula echo. The sequence continues at coordinate 11,093,181 of NC_137750.1, read as the reverse complement.
TCACCCCCCTGACATGAAGGAACCTGGTTTCCTACCAAAAAGAGAAGTGAGTATTTGGATTAATTTATTTGGCAATAAGTACAGCGAGGACTGGGAAGATGAAACAGGGTGGAATCCTGGAATTTGTGTTCAGAAATAATCACAGCTCTCTCAGGAAAATGTCACCACTCTGTATTCTGCAGAGATTTCTTTCCAGGAAGAGTCCAAGCTCTGCACAGACATCGGAGGACCGACACAGTAGTAAAATATTAGAGGTCCATCAGCAGTGTGCGGGCGTATGTGGGTGTACTTTCATTTATCCATGACTGTAATTTCCCAAACATAGAAAGAAATAATTATTTTGGATGAATTTGTGATGCCTTGAATTGTACAAATCCTTGTGTTTTGTTTTAGGAACAGATCCTATATTCTGTGCAGCTGACAGAGCCAAATCTGACACTCGCTCTCCAGAGAGTTTGAACCTCACCCTCAAATTTTAAGATGCCAGTGAAGAATGGGATCTATGTTGCTAAAACCCAGCCGCAAGGAGTAATGATATTAACATCCATGTCTGGCCTGGGATCCTTAGGAATGTATCATTGACAGAGTTGCTCAGGCCAAGACAGTGCAGATGTCCATATCATATTAGATGTCACTCAGTCCTTTCAAACCAGCAACACAAATCTGGAAAAGCTACTTGGACAGTTCATGTGTGCTAGAATAGGATCTGCCCTCTGTCTCATTTTAGCTTGCTATATGGTAAAAAACCCCGAGGCACTGGAGAGGATGTTCACAGACCCAGAGGGTGCCTCCACTATGAGAAGAATCATTCTTTAGAGACCATTTATTGTCACATATAATTACTCTGCAAACCCTCAGCACCAATGGAGTGGCTATTGTATGTTTTCATTTGTTCAAGAAGCTGCCACACAATCCATGAGAGGAGAACCAGGTGCAGATCCCACCTGATCCTAATCCTTATCCCAAACACAACAAAGGCATCAGGACTGGGATGTGCCCAAGCTCAGAACACCTGGGCAATGGGGCAGTGATCAGGGGAAGCCTCAGCACCTGTGTCTGTACCCATAATTCCTGAGCTTTGTCAGCCTCAGACACTAGTGGGGTTCTCAGCCACTGCCGGGGAGATGCTGCTCTGAGTTGGCCTTTGGGCTGACCCACACCAACTGCCATGTCCTGACTTGTCTGTCACAACAAGCCAACACACAGCAGTAAAGCAGGTAGGTGCTATGGCTTGAATGTGTAGCAGCTGGACAGACACAGTCACCCTGCAGCATGTTGTCTGGGTCTGGAGCTGAGCAGCAGTTCTATGAGCAGCTCCTTTATGGGATCAGTTGAAGCTCAAGGATATCTTTTCTCCTGCCAGGATAGGTTACAGATCCCTGGTCCCTGGCAATCACGTATTACAAAGAATATATTTGTTATTTAGGCATAGGGTAGTCAGCACAGTCCTCTCCCAGTTGTCTCAATAATCTTAGGTCTGTCCTTTCAGAAAGTAGGTTTAGGTTCTCTGACCTTCCTCTCCCTTGCACACAACTTTGTTTTCTTGGGCATCGGCATCATTATTTGCAAATATGGGAGCCCACTCATAGCTTTGGTTTTGCTGAGTGGGGACATCAAACAGGAACCCCAGCAGTGATCTCCAGAAGTGGACTCAAGCTTTGCTCCCAGACAAGAGCTGATGGGAGAGTTATGCAGGTTTATTCACAGTGCTTGTTCCCACCTCAGCCTTCGCCCTGCAATAGTAAACCTTTGCTAAGCTGAACTCTTCCAGGCTTCTCCCTCAGGGGAACTTCTCTGTTCCCTGTGGTCTCACCAGTTCTCTTGGCACCCTGTAAAACCTGAGTCAGTAATGTCTGAATGCGTATGGCTGGGACAGTTCAGAATACTTCAAAGCAGGTGTCACCAGAGCTTTATAGAGGCATCAGTGCTCCCCAAACAGATTCCAAAGTACCACTGTGATGCAGCCAATGTCACTGTGTCTGTTTGGGAAACCCATAGCACACATCATTCCCCTAATGCTCCAGTCTCTTATTTTCAGTCATTCTAGAACTAGATTTTTAATTTTTGTGCCACTAAATCACCAGCACAAATCCTAACCATCTAGGATTGCACAGACTGCACTGCACTCCTAAGGATTATTTGTGTGCAACTGCAGCATCCTGGTAAATATCACAGGAAAGGGGATAAGAATTTATCACTTGTCACAATTATTCTGACAAAAGGAGTCAGATAGGAAATAGTGGAAGATACAAAGGCAAATTGTTGCCCTCTATTTGTTGGTGGTTTGTAGCCAGGTAATGTGCTCTAGGTCATTCACCGTTTTTGTAGCCCTTCCCCAGATGCTGTTGGGTGTTTATACATCCCTCTAAAACTGCAAAGCCCCAAATGTAACAGTGTATTCCAGGTGTGACTGCACCAGCCCCAAGTACAGGACGGAAAGTAACTTCCTTTACTCTGTTGGACATGTTCATGATGCAGCCCACTATGGCGTTTGCTTCCTCACAGTGAGAAAGCAGCACTGGCTTACGTTCAAACCAACATCTTCCAAAACACACACATCCTTTCCATCAGGGCTATTGCTAAGGCACTTCCCTGTTCATATGGCCTTATTCTACTCCAGGTGGAAAACTGCACTTCTCATTACTGTGCTTCATGAAGTCTCTCTTTGCCTTACCCTCAGGTTTACCAAGGTTCCACTGAATTGAATCTCTGCCACTTGTGATGTTCATTCCCCATAGATGAGTGTTATCTGCTAAAGGTGCAAAAGGAGTCATCACTCAGGGTACTGATGGATTTTTGAAAGATAAGGGCCTCATTGTGGACCATAGAGGTACTGTTCTCACTAACAGTTGCCAGCTAGCTACTATTTAGCTGCTGATTGCTACCCCTTGAGCAGTCCAGATAATTTTCAAATGTCACAGCAACCCATTCATCCACCCCATACGTCCTCAGCTTCCAAACGAGACACCTGCAAGATAAACTAGGAAAATCCTTGCACCTTTACACAGAGCTTAAAGTTGTTTAGCTTGGTATTTCACAAGGTTGATTGCTTCCACCAGTCTCCTCATTCACACACTTATTTCAGATGAAGTTTCCGGTTCATGAGATAAATGGCACTGAGAAATAAACATGGGTGGGGTGTGCAGACTGGGGTGTCCTAACGGGATACAGACTAGCAGCCTTCTGATGCCTCCACTTTCCCAGTTGACTTCTGCTGCCTTGCTGAGATGTGACTTCTTGCTCCTGGTCTCACAGACAGTCACAGTATATTGGGGCCATGTCTTAAGGGGTGGCAGAGAGGGGGGCAGCTGCCTGGTCTCCATCTTGAAGGATCTATTTTCAGCACACTCAAATCCTCCCTCTTCCATGGGAATGTCAGCACTGCAGAACCTTGCCCACGCTGCACTGCCGTCCAGGACAGCCTGTATCCAGGGTCTGCTTTCACTCTGTCTCTTCTCTTTCAACTCTGCTGTGCTTTACATTCAGCTGCAGTGGAGACCAGCCCTGCAGAGGTGGAAACGTAGTCAGAAAGTTAACAGAGACAAGATCCATTTCCTTTCCCTTTTTCCATTAAGGTATTGTTGCTTCTTCCAGCAGGTCCTTCCTTCCCTTGGGACAGCTATTTCTGTGGCTATTTCAAACCTTTCTACAGGAGCACTACAGCTACACTAGTAAATTAAACATGTCCAGGAACTTAGGCCAACTGGCATAGGACTGCTTATGCTTATAGGAGTAAACTATTTCTGTTTCAAGCATGGTGAGGCTGGATGCAGGCTGTATTGGGACTTGTCCCAGAAAATGCCAGCTGTCCAGTTATGTCTTTGAGTCTGCTTAGGAGTTGTGTAGCTGGCACAGGCCAAAAGCTTGACAAGGACTCTGCTAATACTTTATCAGTACAAGTAATTGGCTTCCTGTATCGGCAGATGTTCCTTTGGATGTGCATTATACTAGCAAAGACTTAGCACGAGATGGAGTTTTCTTCAATGTAATTCACCAATGTCAGTGAACTTAGAGCAGATAAATAAAATTGAGGACTTTGGGATAAAGACGTCTTTGCAAGGAGCTTACAGGCCAACATGTCAGGAAATATAAATTAATCACTGCTGGGAGAAAGATCAACTTTGTGAAAGAAAATAAAGCTGCCACAAAGTATTAGTAGCTCAGATCCCTTTGGCGTGTGTTCATGTGAGTGGACAAGTGACCGAATGTGAGACTTCTTTGACATTTTTGCTTCTTACAGAAGCAGAACACTCTAGAACAGGCTGCCTACAAACTTTCTTTGATTTCACCAGGCTTCTTCAATTGCAGGAAATTAAAGAAGTACTTGCTATTTGTATTGATAGTTTCAGCAACATGAAAGCACTGGATATCGTTTTTCCATGATGTTCATCTGGTGCTCATCTCCATCTTTGATCTCTATAAATATAGTCCAAATTGCTTGTCCACTTTGCCTTAAAAACCTCAGTCTAATGTTTAGTTTATTTTCCTTGGTAATAATCATTGGGATCACTCCCAGAAATCCTCAGCCTCTGACCATGCAGCAGAGATGGACAAAAAAAAAAAAAAAAAAAAAAAATCAGTGAAATATTTTACCTTTCAGTTGAAAACTGCAGAAAGCAGAAAAATCACTGGTATTTCGGTAAAGATTACTTAAGAATGTTTCAGGCTATAGTTTCCATATGTTTTAGTTCAATTTTTCCACCTAAATTACACTTCAGTATTTCTTATCTGTGTTTCTATTGTCTTTGTGTGTTCTTGCAGTTCAAAACACTAATGACAATACTGATTAAGTCCCTGTTAAGTAAGTTTTTCTTTTGAACACCAAGTGCTTTTACCAAGAACTGTAAACAGCCAGCCAGCCTCTGTGAAGAGGCTGCTAATATATCTACTCTTTGAAGACTTTTGTAGCACTGTGCTATTATTATGGGTTGTAAGCTCTGGCAAACTTTTGACATACATCCAAGTTATTCATGACACCATCTTGTTTTGGAATGATTTTACCAATGTACTTTCAAGGAAAATACATAAATAAGCTACATTTTTCATCTTAATTCCCTTTATACTTCTTGGGTTTTTTACTCAAAATGTCAAATCTTGGCAACATTTTTCAGTGGTCTATAGCTCTTTCTTTCGATGAACAAAGTGTTTTACAGCTGATCACTAAAATATCAATTAAAGAATTATCCCTTTTTATATATTCTTATTCAGGTGAAGGTATAAGACAACTAGCAAAATAAAAAATAAAGATTTTAACATGTTTCTTTTTCTGATATTGTCAAATCTAATGTCAGCAAGTGGATTCCTTTAGAACAGCAAATGAACTGTGATATGTCACAGAGATGGGGCTGTCAGCTGTGATCTGTGAGACAAAGATGATCAGATTTGCAAGGACTGATGGAAGTTGTCTGAAACAACTAAGACATTCAAATATCTTTTTATGTTGAGGGTTTTTCTAGTAATTTGAGATGTAATTATATGGTAGCAAAAAAATCTCACAGCGATGAGATTTTCCTCTAGTATGCTTGAAGTGAATGGATATAAATGCTGCCTTGCCCATGCCTTTTCAGTCTTCCTGGTCTGATGGAGCTAATAAGAACCTGATGATGTCTGGACTCCTGACTCTGGCATCAGTGTCAACAAAACAATGTTTAGCAAGATAAATGTGGACCAGTGAATTTAGCTTTGTATTCCAGCTATGTAATTACACTGTTTCTTTGTTTTGACATTGAAAACATCACTATTTAAATCTCATGTTATAATTAAGTGCTTGTAGCTTATAGGGAGCCAGAGTTTAATTGGTACTTAAGTTCACCAGATAGTTGAGAGTTTCTTCCAAGACATGAGGCTGATTTCCTGTCAATCCCTTTGCTAAGTTGTCTCTAAATTATCACCTGCTTTTTGGAAGAAACATAGCTTCCCATTCCTGACAAGATACTGAATGCATTGCAGGAGGATGTTTGCAGCATTGCCTTCTGAGATGGCACAGTTTCCTTCATATGATACATGCTTAGGAACTATGGCTTTCCTTGCTACTTAAGTGGACAGAGGGTGCAGTTATCAGAACATTATTAAGATACTTCTAATTGCACTGAATTTTCCCTTTGAACTTGTCGTGGTTTAAGCCCAGGCCGTAAATCAGAACCACGCAGTCCACTTCCCCCCCCACCTTTCTTCCCTCCGCTCCTGGAGGGACGGGGAGGAGAATCGAAAGAATGCAACTCCCATGGGTTGAGGTAAGAACAGTTTAATAACTAAGGTATAACACAAATCACTACTGCTACCACTAATAGTAATAATGATAAAGGAAATAACAAGGAAGAGAACACAACCGCTCACTGACCGGTACCTCACCCCCACCCTCCAGTAATCCAGCCCTTCCGGGAACTCTCAGTTCTACATCCTGGGCATGACGTGCTGTGGTATGGAATACCTCTTTGGCTAGTTTGGGTCAGGTGTCCTGTCTCTGCTTCCTCCTGGCTTCTCCTCCTCCCTGGCAGAGCATGAGACTCACAAAGTCCTTGGTCAGTCTAAACATCTGTGTTATCAGCTCTGTTCCCAGGCCGAAAGTCAAAAACACAGCGCTGCAACAGCTACTAAGAAGGAGAAAAAAATGACTGCTGCTGCTGAACCCAGGACAGAACTATAGCACAGACAAAATTGACTCAAATATAAGACCACGTTTTTCAACACGCATAGTACTGCCCCAGGTACACCTGAGTGAACAAAAATTATCTGCTACTGAGTAGGATCAGAGTTAGGTTAAGGATAAAAATACTGGAGAATTTCAGTTCTATTAATGTATCCCGCTGTGACTGTCTCCATTACCTTGGATTCTAGCTCTTGTAAAGCAGATACTGATGCACTACAGACTTTTGCCAGGATAGTTCAATACGGTGTTATTTCCCTCAGAAACTATGCTTGATCATAGAATGAGATGTGAGAGGGACAATGAGAAGGGTTCAGTTATATATCACCCTGGGAATGGGGGCAAAGAGCAGGGGACATTAATATCAGAGAGGGGACATAAGAAGGAATTAATTTCTCCAGCCATCCTGTGCTGAGTTTCCATTAAATCCTGGCAGCAGTTGGAATCAGCTACCTCTTTTCTCAGCTGTTGCTGTAACCTGAAAAGAGCCTCAAAAGGCTCACTTCAAGGTCATACTGAGAAGATAGGTCAGTGCTGCCCTAGACCATGTGGCTACTGGAAAAGGCAGCAGGACAGTTTCTTTTATGGGAAGATTTCATTTTTTAGGTGAGCTCAGTACATAGGCATTTTCTTCAGCTTTCCTGGCAGAGCACAGATGATTATATTCTTCCCCTACACACTGAAAATTAACTGAATTTGACATTGTGCCTGAGTGCACATACACATCATCAAGTTTAAATTGCTATTACTCTCTCCAAATTCATTTCACTCAATGTGTAGAAATTGTGTGAGGCTCCATAAGCTAACCAAAACTTCTTCATCATTCTGTAATTTGAATTTTTTGCATTTTCTTTTGACAATATAAGACAACCATGGGGGGGAAACTGCCTATAGTTTGAATTTGGTAGCACAATTCAGTTAAAAGATCGTTCTGTAAAGTATACTTTTAAGTAAAGATGAAGACTGGAAAATATCCAGATAATTTAGAGTATTTAAAAAGACAGAAAAAGCACTCTAACTCTATTTATAATAATACAGGTAGTCGCCTGAGTTTAGGACTGTGAAATGCATTGGAAAACAGCATGTTGTTCATGCGCAGAAAAGTTGTAAAGCAACGTGACAGTTAAGACCTGAATATCCCTATATGCTTACATATGGATATTGTAGGGCCGTGGGAAATAAAATTTAATGATATCTATTTTCACTATTTTTTCAGAATTTTTATGAATATCATTTCAATTATCTTTCCTGATATTAATGTTATACCACACTGAAATGTACAGAAAACTATAATTTTTCCTTAAGTAAAATTGGGAATTGGGCATATCTTTCATGTACCTTTAATGCAATCCCCTCACAAAATATAGCTCTGGAATAACACAGAAGGTAGAATTATATCTTCCTGGGAACACTGATCAAACCTACTTGAACTTCAACAGTTCTTTACAGCTAAAGGAAATGTCATCTGACTACTGGGAGGATATTAGGGAGCAAGGAAGGAATTCTTCCTTCCCACAGCCTGGATCACATGTGGGAAGCTATGCTGGGGTTGGAACAGAAGGCTTCTGGTTTCTAAACTGTTTTGTGAACAGACCTGCATTGAAGTTTGCCATTCTAAAAGCACTGCTAAGTGACTGCCAACACCTAGAGACACCTCTACTCATCAGCTACTTCCCTTCCAAACTAGACCTTCCCTCTGCTGACTGCATGCCCAGAGCTGCCTGGCCATGTGCCTTACTCCTGTCTGTTACACAGCTGGGTCCACAAACTAGACAAAACCCCAGCAAAACCGCAGAAGAGCTTTACTGAGAAGACAGGCTTTGTCACTGGCCACTGGAAATTCAAAGATTTTCAGCCCCCAAAGTCACACTCAGTTAGACTCTCCATATAGCTCCTGGAGATCCAGGAACATCCTGAGGGCATTTTGTCCCAGTCTTATAGTGCTGCATTAAGACAGGCTTGCTACATACTAATGAGAGCAGGACCTCAAGGAAAAGCAATACAGCTACTCAGGGAAGAACTTGGGGATACCAGTGGACAATGAGCCACTAATGTGTGCTTGAAGCCCAGAAATCCAATTGGATCCTGGGCTGCTTCAAAAGAAGTGTGCGCAGCAGTTCAAGGGAGGTGATTCTCCCCCTCTACTCTGCTCTTTTAAGACCCTACCTGCAGTATTCCCTTCAGCTCTGGGGTACCCACCACAAGAAAGATGTGGACCTCCTAGAGTCAATCCAGAGGAGGGCCACAGAAGTGATCCAATAGCTGGAACATCTCTCCTATGAAGATTGGGCTGTTCAGCCTAGAGCTGAGAAAGGTTTGAGAAGACCTTTTTGTCACCTTGCAATACTTACAGGGGGCTTATAAGAAAGATGGAGGAAGGCATTTTATCAATGCCTGTGGTGACAGAACAAGAAGCAATAGTTTTAAACTTAAAAGAGGGTATATCCTGAGCAGAAATAACGAAGAAATATTTTACTATGAGTGTGGTGAGACACTGGAACATGTTTCCCAGAGAAATTATAGATGCCCCACCATTGGAAGCGTTCAAGGTCAGATTGGATGGGGCTTTTACCAATCTAATCTAGTGAAAGATATTCTTGCCCACAGCAGGTGTGTGGGACTAGGTGATGTTTGAAGGGCCCTTCCAATGCAAGTCATTTTATTGTTCTACTTAATACTTAACCTGTTGCTGCTGGAGGAAGCTACCTTTACAGTTCAGATATTACAGCTTCCTTGGGAATAGGAGACCAGAGCTCCCTTTCTAACCTGATAGGAGAAAATCCTCAGCTCTTATGTCCTGGGAGAGGTCTTAGACATCCTTACTCCTCCCATGGTCTTCTTAACCCTATTCTCTGATCTGCCAAGGCCCTCCTGTCCCCTTCTCGGCCATGACCAATAACCCACTCGGCTGCTAGACACCACATAACACCCCACTGCGTCAGTTTGGAACAGGTTTGGGTTCCAGGCTGAGGCCCAGACGCACAAAATGTGGGTGCTGCAATGTCAGAGCCCTTCTTGAAGCAAGCTCTTAATGCGCAGAGTAGCACCTGATGCTGGACCCTTGTACACTAGGCGTCATTTTTCTAACTCTGTCCCTGTGTCCTTGACCTCTTTCAATAACCAAAATGGCAATGACCAGAAGAAGAGTGTGTTTAGATCTGACAGCATTTAAAGCAGCTCAAATAACAGCGCCCTTTCCCTAAAACTAGATGAGTCATTCCCCAGGACTACCAGCAAATCCCCCTTTCTCAGCGTATCAGGGCTGTCCTCCACCTATACCTAGTGCTCTGATACAGGCAGCAACCTGTTGACAACTTTTGTTGCAGGAACTATATGACTATGTGTATGTGCAAGATTGTAGTTTCTGTGAGTTTTGGATAGGGAAGGACTGAGGGGGTCTTAGCTTTCATCCTGGTTAGTGAATTTGACACTGGGAGCATGCATACGGGAGACAGGCTTCAGATGAGATTGTGGGGGTTTCATGTTAGAGGAATCGGAAAGAAGTGCTGTATTTATGCATACACTGACGACTGCTAGTCTCTTTACCTAGGTTGTCTTCTGGATGTGTGAGCTCAGCTGTGGGATGGTTGAAGGGCTCTGTAATTCTGCAGGAGCAGACATTTCAGTAAGAATGGAAAAAAAATCCTTACTTTATTTACAGACTACGAACTCCTTGTTGAAAAGGGGAATGAATATTCAGATTACATAGATTTTTACAGTCCTAAATCTTTACTTCAGCAATTTGCTTTATTTATGGTACAGATTGACAGGTCAGACTTAGAAAAAAAAGACATAAGAAAGAATTGATGTCCTTTCCTGAATTACCAATGTGGCTACTTTCTGATAAATTAAAATACCATCAAGAAAAGAAAGGAGCACCTGTTGTTTAGTTGCACTGACCTAGATCAACAGAAGAAATCACAGAATACCTTATGACATCCCTCTTAGCATGAATTCATGTACATGCTTGTAATAACCCTTCTTGGACAATCTCCCATTCAAGTGTACAGATGGACATATGTGCATGAGTGTATGTGTGCTCTTCTTCATACATCACAAGTGACCTTATATCTCCCTCTGAGACTTCAACCCAGTATTTCAGCTAGTCCCCAGCCTCCTATTGCTGTGACCGCACCTTTGTCTCTTGGCCTTTGTCTCTTGTCTCTTTGTCTCTCTGCATGTCTGTGACTCACAGGCACCAGCACTATCACACTGAATGAGCCAGATTCCTCCTCTACTTTCAGAATTTTTACAACACAACTGCCAAATGCTTTTAGTAATACTTATTTCTCTCTTAGTGGCCTGCTTAATGTATTGCTTTCAGGCATTTCTTATAAGCCTCACACCATCACATAGTGTGATTAATGTTGTCATCTCCATTGTACAGCTGGGATAGCTGCAGCACAGACATACCAAGCAATCCACCCTGGGATCGACAGTGGGTCGGTGGGAAAGCCAGCAATAGAATCCATAAGTCCAGTATCCAAGTTCCCTAAGTGCCTTGAAGAGTCCAGATTCCCTCCTTAACACCCTTGTCAAATTATTTATAGTACATGTATTCATATAGTCAGTAAGACAGCAAAAATTTCTAATTATATCTAGTCATGTCAAATGACAATTATGCCCCTAGTTCAGTTTGCCAGACAATGCTTTGCCAAAGAAGGTTTGCCAAAAATTTTTTGACCGAAGAAAGAGTAGGCATCTGTAGCATCTGCAGACTAGATCATATAAAACATCCCTGCGACAAGTCTGCCCTGTCTCCAGGGAAAGCGTCAAGGTAAGTGTATGGTGTCCACAGGCTTGGAGGGAAAGGATGGTGCCCTTATGTGTCTGCCACAGCATTCTTATGTGTCTGCCACAGCATTCTTGCTGCCTCCAGTGCTCATTTCCAGGACAGCATGCATTTTCTCAGCTCAAGTTTTAAATCTGCTTTCAAGCCACCTGCCTGTTTTCACTCTGGATTTCTGTGCAGCAGCAAGTAAGGATTTGCCTTTTCTGTTTTACAGTACTGACCAGCTGCCAGCCTGCAAGCCACCCATCTGGTATCGAGAGAGGTAAGAGCTTGATTTATTAACTCTTAGAGTGCATAGAAAAATCCTTTTGGTTGGAATTTCTGGAAGGGTCACTGCTTCACCCTATATTCAAACCCAATGTGGTTACAGTAAAGGCAGTGGGGTGACCAAGGCTGGTAAAGTTCTCACGTGAATCATGGAATTATAGAACAGTCCAGGTTGGAAGTGACCTCGAAAGATCATCTGGTCCAATCTTTGAGTGGCTGTGTTTGAAGTCTCTGACCACTGTTGGCAGACCAGTAAATCCTCATGGGCACATTCCTCACTTCTGCTTAATTGACTTAACAAGGAGCGAGGCAAGCTGGCTTCCAATATTTGCTCTTGCAACAGTAGAACTGGACCAAGATGAGCAGAGTAATTAAAACAGAGCATGTGAATTAATGTGTTATTATGCCCAAAACTTGTTATGAAATAACTAAATAAGTAGAAGTAGAAAGAACTGTAATACGAGCAGCATACACTGCATGTCATCTCTGTAAAACACAACACTGTTGTTTTTTCCCCTTATTGCTCTGCCTGTTCTCTACCTCAAAAAATGGAAGCTGCAGCCCTCCTGTGTAAGCAGCCACCTGTTCCTCCAGGGACAAAGGAAGAATTATCATGTTGCTCTCTCATTTTAATAGAACAGAATATTAAAGGTTGTGTGAATGTTAGGTACATATGTCTATACATGATAGCATTGGGAAAAAAAAGATTTCCTTAGCTGCTCACAGTATTTATGTGGGGGGGAAAAGTTTTTCAGAGAAATATTATTGGCTTTAAAATACCTAACTTTTAGAATTCCTGACTTTCAGTCTTCATGCTTCAACTTGTTATCCCCTTAAATTATATTAATTTTTAAAAAGTAAAGAAATTAATAGCAATAGAGTTGTCAGTGTGTTTTGGAACAGCATTACTCTTCTTTTCACAGGCATTGTAGCCATTTATTCCTGGATTCGAGAACTCACTAAAATTAGCAAATAATTGTAGCATTAATACAATGAGAAAAACACTTTAGAGAATGAAATAAAGCCATCAAGATTCTTGAGTTGTCTATATACCATTTAAGACAATGGTGCATGAGACTTCTGAGCTTTCTGGATTAGTATTACTTGGGAAGAAACTGTATTACAATAATTTCAAGTGAATTTTAAAAGAATGCCTCAGCTGCTGAAAGGAATTTTCAGGTTCTTATTTCCACAGTGCAGTGCCTAAACACTTGACTACTAAATGACTATGGATTATTTAAATGTAATTTCAGTATAGTGGCCCCTACCACAAATGATCCCCTGAAATATAATTTCCACAATTTCCATAAATGTTGACTCACACCAATGCAAAAATATACAATTATATCCAAAAAAGCTATGAATAATATTAATACAGTATCTTTCTTTTCCCATCTTTTCTTCTATGAACTACTGCTTACTTTTTGACGTATTTGAGCAACACATCTGCTCTTCCACAGTGTTCTCTGCTGACGAGCCCGTCCACAAGCTGCAGCCATGTCGTCAGACTCTGAGATGGCCGTCTTTGGGGAGGCAGCTCCTTACCTCCGAAAATCAGAGAAGGAGAGAATTGAGGCTCAGAACAAGCCTTTCGATGCCAAATCATCGGTCTTTGTGGTGCATCCTAAGGAATCCTTTGTGAAAGGGACAATCCAGAGCAAAGAATCAGGGAAAGTCACTGTCAAGACTGAAGGTGGAGAAGTGAGTAAGAAGCAAGGCTGAAGGACACCATTTAATTCCCACTCTCAGTTCTTAGCTGACATACATGCATCTCCTTCCTCTGACAGACCCTGACTGTGAAGGATGATCAGATCTTTCCCATGAACCCTCCCAAGTATGATAAAATTGAGGACATGGCCATGATGACCCACCTCCATGAACCCGCTGTGCTGTACAACCTCAAAGAGCGTTATGCAGCCTGGATGATCTACGTAAGTACCAGCAGCAGTCTTCCTCTGGGTAGCTGGGAGGAACTGCTCTGCCAGGCTAAGTGGAAGCCAACGTGCTGTCTGCCTTCCCCACAGACCTACTCGGGTCTCTTCTGTGTCACCGTCAACCCCTACAAGTGGCTGCCGGTGTACAACCCGGAGGTGGTGTTGGCCTACCGAGGCAAGAAGCGCCAGGAGGCCCCTCCACACATCTTCTCCATCTCTGACAACGCCTATCAGTTCATGCTGACTGGTGAGTGGTTCTCTTTTTCTCAGAGGGATTGTACCATGAAATTCTCTGAAGGAATACTCTGTCTCACTAATACGAGGAGACTTTTTGAAAGCTTTCATGGTTCTGATGCATACATAACACTGTATGCTTTACTATCTTCCACCTTTTTTTCCAATATTTTAATTGAAAGACAATTCTGCACTTACTGAGGTGTTGTGGAGATATTTTTGTTTGGTTGGTTTGATTTTTAAGTCAATATGACAGCATAGAGTTGAAAACATTAAACTTACCTAGCTATGATTCATTCTTTCTGTGCTGTTCATTGAGTTTTAAAACTCAATGAACTGTATTTCTGCCTCTTTTACAGATCGCGAGAACCAGTCGATCTTGATCACGTATGTACACTCACTGCCCTGGTCCCTGTGGGGCTGCCTGGTGCCAGGGGACCTCCTGCCTGACTGTACACTCTCTGCTTCTCTCTTTGGTTGCACAGCGGAGAATCCGGAGCAGGGAAGACTGTGAACACAAAGCGTGTCATCCAGTACTTTGCAACAATTGCAGCGAGTGGGGACAAGAAGAAGGAAGAGCAGACATCAGGCAAAATGCAGGCAAGTTGATAGACTCTGGCTAGAATCAATGCTTTCCTTTGTTTCTGGCATGTTTTTCGGAAGGATAACCAGCAATAATTTTCATTCTGCAGGGAACGCTTGAGGATCAAATCATCAGCGCCAACCCGCTGCTGGAGGCCTTTGGAAATGCCAAGACTGTGAGGAACGACAACTCCTCACGCTTTGTAAGTGGATTAAGCAAATGATTCCTTGAAAAACAGTAAACAGGAGTTTATGGCAGTCATTCTTTTTTGTTGTTCCGCCATTGTGTTTTCAAGACTGAGACTGAATTTTCTTAATATGACTTTATCACTTCTAAAGGTAAATATCCAGACTTCAGGAAGAGTGATTCTATAAACAAAAATTAATTTTGTTTTGCACTGGGATGCAAATCAAAGTAACTGATCGCATACTCTTTCTCCTATTATGCATTGTAGTGTTAAACAAGTTTTGTTTATTTTTACTTATATCTCTGCTCTTTTGCTAAAATGCAGACAGACAGAATGCCAGGTAGAAAAGGAGGGAGATTAGGAAAAATGGGAAAGAAAGATGGAAATAGAGAGACGAATGTAAAAGAAGACTAAAAGAAACAGGCGGGGGGGGGTGGAGAGAGAGTTTCTATTTGTATAATAAGTTTGATTTATGTCAAGTTTAATCAAAACTGAAATGGATTATTTGATACAAGACTTTAAAAGCTGAACTACTTAAATTGTTATTTCTATATCATTAAGGTGACTGCTGTCTGTATGCAGGATATTGTTAGTAGACTTTGGCTAATGCAACCCACCCATTCCTTCCCATTTGTACATTCAGCATACATACAGAGCTGTGCCTCTGTGGACAATTTTCATGGTCAAAAATGTAGAAGACAACTTTTTGTCAATACTGGAAATATAACAGGTTCTTAAGAAAATGTCTCGGGTAGAAATATTGTGCCCAGTAGAATAAATATCAAACCTCTTAATTTTAGATGTATTTTCATGATGTAAGTATTAAGACACTTCTATTCCTTTAAAGGGCAAATTCATCAGAATTCATTTTGGTGCCACAGGAAAACTTGCTTCTGCTGATATTGAAACATGTAAGACATTTGCCTGAACTGTTTGTTCACCATCCATCCATCCATCCATCCATCCATCCATCCAACACCTTCTCACCCAACCATCTATTCTGCCTTCTCTCTTTTTCCTTTTTTTTTTTTTTTTTTTTACTGTTTCTTCTTGGTTTTAACTAAATTTTTTTTCCAGATTTGCTGGAGAAGTCCAGAGTCACTTTCCAGCTCAAGGCAGAAAGAAGCTACCACATATTCTATCAAATCATGTCCAACAAGAAGCCAGAGCTGATAGGTAGGAAGAATGACCAACTTGAAGGAAAAATTGCTGAACTTCAGTTCACACTATTGCTTGCATGGCTAAACTCAACCTTCATGTCTCCTGTTCTTACTTTCAGACATGCTTCTTATCACCACCAACCCATATGACTACCAGTTTGTTAGTCAAGGTGAAATCACTGTTCCCAGCATTAATGACCAGGAGGAGCTGATGGCTACAGATGTAAGTAAGAATTAAAAATGTTGTACCTATTTTCATCTCTTCTAGACAAAGCTTTATTTTATTACGCCTCTTGCAGAGTGCCATTGACATCCTGGGCTTCACTGCTGATGAGAAGACAGCCATCTACAAGCTGACAGGGGCTGTCATGCACTATGGGAACTTGAAGTTCAAGCAGAAACAACGAGAAGAGCAGGCAGAGCCTGATGGCACTGAAGGTATTTGTCACATCTGTGGCTTACCTGTTAGAAATAGAAGTAGCAACAATAATTAAGTACACGGAAGATGGCGAAAGAGAACAATGGAAATGTCTGAAAAAGTGTTTAGGTGAGCTAGTATATGCAGATGAAATTGCCACCCAAAATATACCCCTTTTTCAATTACTACCTAACCTTTTTTTGAAGTATAAATTGCATACATGTCCATAATTCTCTCCTGGGCTACCAGTATTAGAACTTCTCCTTCATAAATCACATATCATTTAGGAATTCTGCTCAGGTAAAAGGGAACTTTTTTTCCATTTATTTCTTCTCCTTTGGACATTCAAATTTGTAACTGCCACTGGTAGTAGTATTATTACCTAAGTGAAGCATAGGTACACCATGATAGGGAGGAACTGACTTAGGTGTCTGCTTCTTAGCTGACTACTTAATCATTCAAATACTATCTATCATCTAATGCATATATGGTTTTAAATGATTAAGTCTTGTCTACTTCAAAAGAATGCCCTCAGATGGCCAGCTTCAGGACTAAATTTTTAGGTTTTGCTCCTGAATGAATGAATATGCTTGGCTTTCTGCTATGAAAATAATAGTAAGTCTACCAAAGAGGACACTTCTCAACTGTTACCTCTAGTTTTGGAATGTATTCCCATTTAGGACTATAGCTGCTGCCAAGGAATACAGGTAGCCCAAGTACTTAAGTGTATTCCTTGGATTAGTGGCCACCACTCAAGTGGCCAACCTGCTAATACTCTGGTATTTTGTTGCCTGGCTTACAAATGCTGATTAGCATGGACTGAAGTGATGAAATTCAGCTTTCAGGATGAATTTTTAATAAATACATTGTTTCTGGATACTTCTGTGAGGATTTTCAAAAACACAAATAGCGTTTAGTTGTACTGCTCTGAAAGCTTTTCAGAGCAGATGAATTTTGTTTTAATGACTTTAGTGTTTTCTCTGAGATCCATTAAGAAGAATTTAACCACAAAGACATTTAATAATGTTGTTCAGCAATTCAGTTGCATTGGAAAAGTTTCATCGCTCAAAATCCTGCAAGTCTTGTTAGTCTTAATTTTTCCATTTCCTTCTCCTTAGTGGCTGACAAGGCTGCCTATTTGATGGGTCTGAACTCAGCTGACCTGCTGAAGGCCCTCTGCTACCCCCGTGTCAAGGTTGGGAATGAATATGTGACCAAGGGTCAAACTGTGCAGCAGGTAATAACCACCTGGAGACTGGGAACTTCTGGCTTGTACCTCTTACTATTTGCTGTGAATATTGTTTTTCTTCTCCATTCTTCTTTGTTTTAGGTGAACAATTCAGTTGGTGCCCTGGCAAAAGCTGTCTATGAGAAGATGTTCTTGTGGATGGTTGTTCGGATCAACCAACAGCTGGATACGAAGCAGCCCAGACAGTACTTCATTGGTGTCCTGGACATTGCTGGCTTTGAGATCTTTGATGTAAGGATTCTAGGTTTGAGGACTACTCTTGCAGGGGTAGATTGCTATATCACAGAGTAATAAACTTCTGAAGGTTTAACATGATAGTCATTTGCAATTTTCTGGGAAAACTCCCTCATTTTCTCTTGTAGCACAGAGCGAAATCCTCAGAAGCTTCATCTGTACAAGAACAGTTTTATTGTTTATGTAGAAGTAGCTAATAGAATTTTATATGTTGTAATATTTCAACAGTTTGAGCTTAATGATAGTGATTTTTTTAAAAACTAACATAATTATAATAATATTATAGGAGAAGTGCTAGAGCAGAACTAAGATTTGAAGACCCATTGACAAACATATAAGAGATTAAATGTGTAAACTGTTTAAATAAACAATGAATTAATATCTAAGTGTTTAATCAGAGATTAAAAATTGGAGACTGGGACTGTTTTGGCTAAATAAAAAAAAAATGCCAAAATGCTTCATGAATTTTAAGAGGTCCACTAGAAATATCTGCTCCGAAAAGAATCCATTTTCATTATGCAGATATTTCTGTGGGGAGTTGCATGTAGGTATTGTTATGGTGCGGTCCTGATAATACAATTTTGTTTTAACTGGGGAGATTTATAAAGGGTTGAGAACGATCAAGAACTGTGCATGTTGATGATGGGTTGTTGTTGATTGTTTTCCACTGGGCAGTTCAACAGCTTGGAGCAGCTGTGCATCAACTTCACCAATGAGAAACTGCAACAGTTCTTCAACCACCACATGTTCGTGCTGGAGCAGGAGGAGTACAAGAAGGAAGGAATTGAATGGACATTCATTGACTTTGGGATGGACCTGGCTGCCTGCATTGAGCTCATTGAGAAGGTAATTTTTTAACTCAGAATGCTTGGTATTTTTAGAAATTCATTATTTTAAATTAAAAATGGTAAATGCTATTAGAAAATAGGGTTTCTTCATAATCAGATTCATGCATTTAGTTATAGTTCTTGAACTACCTTTTAATCTGTACTATTGCTTATTATGCACTAGAGATATTAAGAAGTCCCCAGGTAACTATGGAAGTTATTCCTCATACACCTACTCTGAGTGAAAAGTATCTCCACTTGCTTGATTGAAGTATTTTTAATTTATTTTTTTTTATTTCAAAAACACAGACTACCACCCGATGTAAAATAAAATGTTTTCTTAAGGTCCTGGCATGAAGTTATTTGAACAATACATTATTTTCTAGATAGAATCATAGAATGGTTTGGGTTGGAAAGGACCTTAAGATCATCCAGTTCCAACCCCCCTGCCACGGGCAGGGACACCTCACACTAAACCATGTCACCCAAGGCTGTGTTCAACCTGGCCTTGAACGCCACCAGGGATGGAGCATTCACAACTTCCCTGGGCAACCCATTCCAGTGCCTCACCACCCTTACAGTAAAGAATTTCTTCCTTAGATCCAGTCTAAACTTCCCCTGTTTAAGTTTTAACCCATTGCCCCTTGTCCTGTCACTACAGTCCCTAGTGAAGAGTCCCTCTCTCGTTCACAGCAAAGTAAGTACAGGCCAATACAGTCAGTGCCTGACCTTTGAGTGCAAGAAACTGAAAGAGATTTCTTATAGTTTGGTATAACTTACGGATTTGATTAAAAGTAGAGAAACTGGAGTAAACATACAATACACACATTTCTGAAAAATACTTTTAAATATACTATTTCTCCTCATGATTTTCTAACATAGTTTTTGGCATAAAAAAACATTCCTGAAGCACTTTGCCAAAGTGGGATTCAGGCAGGTGAATCTTTTAAACTCACTTTTCTAGAAAGAAATATTCTTCATGGCAAGGCTATTGGTTCATTTCTCAGCTTCCTGTATTTTACTATATTCTCTTTAAGAACAAGTAGTGATCATATTATTCTACAGCATTATCTCTTCTTTGTTGTAATGTCTTCCAGCCCATGGGCATCTTCTCCATCCTGGAAGAGGAGTGCATGTTTCCCAAGGCCACTGACACCTCTTTCAAGAACAAGCTCTATGACCAGCACCTGGGCAAGTCCAGCAACTTCCAGAAGCCAAAGCCTGCCAAAGGCAAGGCTGAGGCTCACTTTTCACTGGTGCACTATGCTGGCACAGTGGACTACAACATCACTGGCTGGCTTGAGAAGAACAAAGACCCTCTGAATGAAACTGTCATTGGGTTGTACCAGAAATCATCTGTAAAGACACTGGCTTTACTTTTTGCCTCCTATGGCGGAGCAGAAGCTGGTTAGTTTTCTAAAATTCTTTGGGTTTTTTTTTTTCTAAAATTTTGTTTGCAAACATTTTTTTATATGAAAAGATGCAGCAAAAAAGAGATGATATTTAAAAACTCTTTTTATTTTTGAAGAGGCTAGTGGTGGTGGAGCTGGTGGGGGAAAGAAGGGTGGCAAGAAGAAGGGTTCTTCTTTCCAGACAGTCTCAGCTCTTTTCCGGGTAAAGTATGAATTATATTATCAATAAATTAACATAAACATAGTTTCATATCTGAGCTATATACAATCCTGTTCTTTTCATGATGTTGGATTTATAATGAAACAATAGAAATTATGAATTCAGCAGATGTTATTCACTGCCTTTTTCAAGTAATTATTTGTTCACATTTGGGATTTGTTTCAAGCAGTCTTCAGCTAGCCCCCTGAATTTTATTAAAAATTCACTTAAATTCTTTGTAAAAAAAAAACTTTTAGAGTCTGGGATGTAATATTTATATTAATCCTGTAAACACTTGTGTTAAAATATTCACATGATACTGTTTATTTCCTCCAGATTAAGGTGAAGGATTTATTTATTTTGGTTTTCTTATTTTAATGAGAATACATAAGATTAATTAAATCTATATTTTAAATTGGAAAGCTACTTCCTCCTAAGACTCACTGTATTAGTTTTTTGGCATGAAGATACAGAAAATAGAAAAGTAAAATTTTAGCCTAAGCTACAACATATGTTCCCACAGGAGAACTTAAACAAACTGATGACCAACCTACGGAGCACTCACCCTCATTTTGTGCGTTGCATCATCCCAAATGAAACAAAAACACCTGGTAAGATGCTCAAGCAGAAAGAGAACTTGCTCTGATACAGCCATTCACCTCTGCACTGGAAATTGGTGTTTATTTATGGTCTGTATTGCTAGGTGCCATGGAGCATGAACTGGTACTTCACCAGCTGCGCTGTAACGGTGTGCTGGAAGGCATCAGGATTTGCAGGAAAGGTTTCCCCAGCAGAGTGCTCTATGCTGACTTCAAACAGAGGTAAGAGCGCTGCACTTCTCAGCATCATTATAAGGAACTCTGGCTCATTCACATAGCTTCATTCAAGCTGTGTTCTGTTGCCACCACTAGCTATATTTGAGCTGGTGGGTTCAGTAGCTAGTGTGTATTGGATGGGAAAAAGTACCCTTCTCCTTTCTCCTTTGACAGATACAAGGTGCTTAATGCCAGTGCGATCCCAGAGGGACAGTTCATTGACAGCAAGAAGGCTTCTGAGAAGCTTCTTGGGTCAATTGATGTGGACCACACCCAGTACAAATTTGGTCACACAAAGGTACAAATCTTTCTTGAGTCATTCACTGCATCTCTGTGCTCTGCTCTACCTGCCAGTGATGCGCAGCAACATTCCCTTTCTCAAGGTGTTCTTCAAAGCTGGGCTGCTGGGACTTCTGGAAGAGATGAGGGATGAGAAGCTGGCACAGCTCATCACCCGCACACAGGCTAGATGTAGGGGCTTCCTGATGAGAGTGGAGTACCAGAGAATGGTGGAGAGAAGGTAGACATTTCTCATCTTCAGTTGAAGTCACTTAGGGGAAAGTGTTGATGGTTGTCCTCCTGAAAATATTTGATGTACATTTTCATTATTCTTCAGGGAGTCCATCTTCTGCATCCAGTACAATATTCGTGCATTCATGAATGTGAAGCACTGGCCCTGGATGAAGCTGTTCTTCAAGATCAAGCCCTTGCTGAAGAGTGCAGAATCTGAGAAGGAGATGGCCACTATGAAGGAAGAGTTTGAGAAAACCAAGGAAGAACTTGCAAAGTCTGAGGCAAAGAGGAAGGAGCTGGAGGAGAAAATGGTGAAACTTGTGCAGGAGAAAAATGATCTGCAGCTCCAAGTGCAGGCTGTGAGTGACTTCTGAATTACTTTTTTAACAGGAGAAATGAGAAAATAATATCTAACCTTTCTTCCATGCTACAGAACTCTCAAATTGCACACTTATCTGCCTTTACAAAATATTTTACATTGCATGCCATGTAAAATAAAGGTAAAATTCAGGCCACCTTCTTTCCAACCCAGTCTCACTATTAAAAAGCTAAACAATAACTTTTTAGTCCTAATGCTTATATGTTTCCATGCCAGATCATGACATAAGGCCTCAGTGCAGTCACTGTTGTGTACTTAGTGGAGTAGACACAGCGATTGAATTGACCAACTATACCTTAATTCAGTTGTCAACATGTGGAGCCTAATATTCTTACAGCATATCTCACTCGGGCTCCTGTAGCTCCCAGAAGACACAAATGCCCATTGCCTCTTACCAAACAAGACCAGCCTTATGTGTTTGCTCCAAAGCCATTTGGCCTCTTGAGACACTTAGACAACATGTAGGCAGTATCCTTGAAGTGTCCATTTCAGGGAAAGGTGAATCTTGTCCTGGAACACTGAATTCTAGTATCCACTTACTATATTGGCCAGGTACAAATCTACTAATAGGAGTTTCAAATATTTTCTCAGGGGTGGAATTATTTACATTTATCAGTGCTTTTATATAAAATTGAATATGTGGAATTATAAAATGCTATCACTCATAACTTTCTCAAGGAGAAAAGGAAAACATCAATTAAATCCAAGTAAGACACCCACATACCTGCAATAAACAAGGTGAAATGTAATGTACCTAGACACAGTATGTGATGATGAAAAAGGTCAGGTAAAACTAAAAGTGATCAAAACAATATTCAAAATTGCAAATTTGCAATGTAATTATGCAGTAATCTTTTCCCAAAAAGTAATCCCAAAGGTCTTGCTGATGCACACATGTTCCTTCAACATAAAATAAACTTCCTTGTATTTTCCCACCAGGAAGCTGATGCTTTAGCTGATGCTGAGGAAAGATGTGACCAGCTCATCAAAACAAAAATCCAGCTGGAAGCCAAAGTGAAGGAGGTGACTGAAAGGGCTGAGGATGAAGAAGAAATTAATGCTGAGTTGACAGCCAAGAAGAGGAAACTGGAGGATGAATGTTCAGAGCTGAAGAAAGATATTGATGACCTTGAGTTAACATTGGCCAAAGTGGAGAAGGAAAAGCATGCCACTGAAAACAAGGTACACACACAGGGAATCACATGAGGGATCAAAAAATCATTGCTTCTTGAAGCAAAAGAGACTGCTACCCAGGACATATTAGCTTTGGAAGATCTTAGCTGGCCCTCACTTGAGTAGCAAAAGAAAAAATGAAACTCATGGCTAAGTACTCAAAGTGAATATTTCACTGCATGCTTTCCACCCCATTTTGACAATTGCTTATATCTGTAGGTGAAAAACCTCACAGAGGAGATGGCAGCCCTGGATGAGACCATTGTCAAGCTGACAAAAGAGAAGAAAGCCCTCCAAGAGGCTCATCAGCAGACACTGGATGACCTGCAGGCAGAAGAGGATAAAGTCAATACGCTGACCAAAGCTAAAACCAAGCTGGAGCAGCAAGTGGACGATGTAAGTAAAGATGCATATGAGAAGATTAAATACACAGTCAGACACTACCAGCAGAACACTGATGGTCTTTGCTTTAGCTGGAAGGGTCCCTGGAGCAAGAGAAGAAACTGCGCATGGACCTTGAGAGAGCCAAGAGGAAACTCGAAGGAGACCTGAAGCTGGCCCAAGACAGCATCATGGATTTGGAAAATGATAAGCAGCAGCTGGATGAGAAACTCAAGAAGTAAGTGTGGTGTGGAGCATGTGAGTGCTGGGCTGCTGTGCCTGTCTTTTTTCTTTCAGCTCTAACATGGTTTTCTTTGCCCAAAGGAAAGACTTTGAAATCAGCCAGATCCAGAGCAAAATCGAGGATGAACAAGCCCTGGGCATGCAATTGCAGAAGAAGATCAAGGAGCTGCAGGCAAGTCTCTGTTCCCTGCCCCTCTCACAAAACCTCAGGTCAGGTAAGAGGAGGGCACGGATGCAAATGGTCTGTGATGTTCCCCAGGCTCGTATTGAGGAACTGGAGGAGGAAATTGAGGCAGAGCGAACCTCTCGAGCAAAAGCAGAGAAGCATCGGTCTGACCTCTCGAGGGAGCTGGAGGAGATCAGTGAGCGCCTGGAAGAAGCAGGAGGGGCTACAGCAGCTCAGATCGAGATGAACAAGAAGCGTGAGGCCGAGTTCCAGAAGATGCGTCGTGACCTCGAAGAGGCCACGCTGCAGCACGAAGCCACGGCTGCTGCCCTGCGCAAGAAGCACGCGGACAGCACCGCTGAGCTTGGGGAGCAGATCGACAACCTGCAGCGAGTGAAGCAGAAGCTGGAGAAGGAGAAGAGTGAGCTGAAGATGGAGATCGATGACCTGGCCAGTAACATGGAGTCCGTCTCCAAAGCCAAGGTACACAAATAACTTCTAGATATTTCTGCCCCAACTGAATTCCATTAAATTTAAGGGTTTGCGCTCCTATTATTAAGATTTAGCATCATTAACTACTTTCATGTATTTCCACACAGGCAAATCTGGAGAAGATGTGTCGCACTCTGGAAGACCAGCTGAGTGAGATTAAGACAAAGGAAGAAGAGCATCAGCGCATGATCAATGACCTCAGTGCTCAAAGAGCTCGCCTGCAGACAGAGTCAGGTGAGAGAACCTCCTCTATGTCCTTGAAACGGAGACCATTTCTGAATTTTGGGTCACAAATTACATCGTATGTATTTTCTTTCTTTGTGCTTTTCTAGGTGAATATTCACGCCAAGTGGATGAGAAAGATGCTCTGATTTCTCAGCTGTCAAGAGGCAAGCAGGCTTTCACCCAGCAGATTGAGGAGCTCAAGAGGCACTTAGAGGAAGAGATAAAGGTAATGACTTTTCCTACAGCCAGCCAGTTAAAACTTTCTAACCTCCACACTGCTTAGTGGCAAAAGGGTCTGCTTAGCACAAGCCACAGTGGGGGAAGATTTTCATTTCTGCAGGGAATGTGATCACCAGATTCTATTCTCAGGTCTACATCTGTCCTTCATTGCAAACACCTCCTCAGATGTCATGTTCTCATTGTTAAACTAATTCATTAGGAGAGATTTCCTAGGATTTTACCATTCCTGCCACAATCCCACTCTCCACCCAGGCCAAGAACGCGCTGGCCCACGCCTTGCAGTCTGCTCGCCACGACTGTGACTTGCTCCGGGAACAATATGAGGAGGAGCAGGAAGCCAAGGGGGAGCTGCAGCGTGCCCTGTCCAAGGCCAACAGCGAAGTGGCCCAGTGGAGAACCAAATATGAGACGGACGCTATTCAGCGCACGGAGGAGCTGGAGGAGGCCAAGTACGTGGGAAAGCTGGGGAAGACTAAAAAAGGGAAAAAAGACTGACTAGGGAAATTGAAGACAAAACTGTGATATTGTCATAAAAAATTAAAACTGTGCTCTTGGGCAAGGTAAGTGCTGAAGTAAAGTATATCATCCAAAGGCTGTGGTGTAGGATATGTAGAGGAAAACAATACCCTGACCCAGAGAACCGTACAGAAATCCTTTGGACAGTAGATATAGAAGGCATATTGGTTGCTTAAGACTGGGAATCAGAAATGTTAAAAAAAAGACTGGCTAGTAGTGGGTATCTGTGCATAGGATATATAATCACAAAGTGCTAAAATGTCCTATAGTGAAAAACCCCAGGGTGAAAAGCCTCAGCTTTGCTTTCAGATCATGACATCTGTTTATCTCCTTCAAGGAAGAAGCTGGCACAGCGCCTGCAGGATGCAGAGGAACACGTTGAAGCTGTCAATGCCAAATGTGCCTCCCTGGAAAAGACAAAGCAGAGGCTGCAGAATGAAGTGGAGGACCTGATGATTGATGTGGAGAGATCAAATGCTGCCTGTGCAGCTCTGGATAAGAAGCAGAAGAACTTTGACAAGGTCTTTCAGGCTGCAGACTGGGAGCTCCTGGGCAGAGCATCCCCTCCTCATTGTCACGTCCATACTGACATCGTGTTTCTTTTCAGATCCTGGCAGAATGGAAGCAGAAGTATGAGGAAACACAGGCTGAGCTGGAAGCCTCCCAGAAAGAATGTCGTTCTCTCAGCACGGAGCTGTTTAAGATGAAGAATGCCTATGAGGAGTCCTTGGACCACCTGGAAACGCTGAAGCGCGAGAACAAGAACTTGCAGCGTAAGTCCCTGGCCCTCTGCTCCTGGCAGGGCTTTCTCAGCACCCACCAGTACCTGCTGCTTCACATGGGTCTGTGCCTGCAGGTGGGCAAAGATGCCTGTCACGTTGGTGTGTGAGGGCCCTTCCCATTCTGCTCTGTGGCCAACCATGCCATTGGTCCTTGTTCCTACAGAGGAGATTTCTGACCTCACGGAGCAGATTGCCGAGGGAGGAAAAGCAATTCATGAGCTGGAGAAAGTCAAGAAGCAGATTGAGCAGGAGAAATCTGAAATTCAGGCTGCCTTGGAGGAAGCTGAGGTACATGTCTGTGTTGATTGCTTTTCAGAGAGGTCTAC
This sequence comes from Psittacula echo, assembly GCF_963264785.1. Lineage (NCBI taxonomy): Eukaryota > Metazoa > Chordata > Aves > Psittaciformes > Psittacidae > Psittacula > Psittacula echo. Next base: position 11,066,788 of record NC_137750.1, on the reverse strand, counting down.
TGACAGAGTGAAACATAAAAGCTTCAGGCTGTCAATGAATGTCAAAGCCTCAGTTTCCATACCATTCAAAGAGAAAGGGTCTCATTTTTTTTTTTTTTTCTGTAAGTGGTAGCTTGGAATAGAAGAGCTGTATGTAACTTTCTTTCATTGACACTCTGCTTGTTTCTTATTCAGGCTTCCCTAGAACATGAAGAAGGGAAGATCCTGCGCCTTCAACTTGAGCTCAACCAGGTCAAGGCTGAGATTGACAGGAGGATAGCAGAGAAAGATGAGGAAATTGACCAGATGAAGAGAAACCACCTCCGAATTGTGGAGTCCATGCAGAGCACCCTGGATGCTGAGATCAGGAGCAGGAATGAAGCCCTGCGGCTGAAGAAGAAGATGGAGGGAGACCTGAATGAAATGGAGATCCAGCTCAGCCATGCCAACCGCTTGGCTGCTGAGGCACAGAAGAACCTGAGAAACACACAAGGAGTGCTCAAGGTACAGCACAATGAAACAGATGCTCACTGGTTTATGAATCAACTAAATATTTCCCTGTTGTACAATTCTGTCAGATCTATACTGATATAAAACCAGGAAATAGGAAAATAGGAAAGAAAAACCACCTCCCAATCTTTCTTATTTCCCTGTCCAGGATACACAGATACACTTGGACGATGCTTTGAGGACACAGGAGGACCTGAAGGAGCAGGTGGCCATGGTGGAGCGCAGAGCAAACCTGTTGCAGGCTGAAATTGAGGAGCTACGGGCAGCCCTGGAGCAGACGGAGCGGTCCAGGAAAATAGCTGAGCAGGAGCTTCTGGATGCCACTGAACGTGTGCAGCTCCTCCACACTCAGGTTGATTAATGCAATTCAAAATCTCAAGAGCCTTTTTTATTTCACTTTCCACATTTTTCATCTGTGTGAATTCTTGAATCACCTCTTGTAGCAAAAAGCTTAACCTGAACCAGAACTGCTACCCTTGTACAAAGAATTGGGTTATTGATAAATGAGTAGGATTGTACATACAGGAGTTAGAAATGTTTCTTAAAATTTCAAGAACACTCTGCTCTCTAGCTTTGTAAGACTTCACAAGATGCATCATTTGAAGGACAATGCTAATATTAGATACATAGGTGATAACCTTAATTTACGCAACTACTAAACCCAGTGTTTGGTTCTGGAACTAAAGGGACAATATTTGTTGTTCTTCAACAGAACACCAGCTTGATCAACACCAAGAAAAAGCTGGAAACAGACATTGCCCAAATCCAGGGGGAAATGGAGGATACTATCCAGGAAGCCCGCAATGCTGAAGAGAAGGCCAAGAAGGCCATCACAGATGTGAGTTGGGGGCTCCTTTCATTGCTGATGATGGCTGTATTCTTCTCAAAAATGTCTCCAGCCCGAAAATGGCTTTGACCCTTTGCTCTCCTCAGGCGGCCATGATGGCAGAAGAGCTGAAGAAGGAGCAGGACACCAGCGCCCACCTGGAGAGGATGAAGAAGAACCTGGACCAGACGGTGAAGGACCTGCAGCTCCGTCTGGATGAGGCTGAGCAGTTGGCACTGAAAGGAGGCAAGAAGCAAATCCAGAAGCTGGAGGCCAGAGTGCGTAGGCCTGGTATTTGTGCAAGAGTGAGCATGTCCCTTGGAGAGATAGCAGGGAAGCTCCAAAGATGGGCTTGTGATTGCAGGTGCGGGAGCTGGAAGGGGAGGTTGATGCTGAGCAGAAGCGCAGCGCTGAAGCCGTGAAGGGTGTGCGCAAGTATGAGAGGAGGGTGAAGGAGCTGACCTACCAGGTAAGGCAGGAGGTGTCCTTGCTCTCACAGCAAGTCCCGTTTTGCACACACCATCCCCAAAGGGAATTCTTAATCTCACATGATGAAGAACCAATAATTCACTTTCTTTTTTGTCAACCACTCTAGTCTGAAGAAGACCGGAAGAATATTCTCAGGCTCCAGGATCTGGTGGACAAGTTGCAAATGAAAGTGAAATCCTACAAGAGACAAGCAGAGGAGGCTGTAAGTATTGCCTGGAGAACAGGCACCTTCCACCGGGGCATCAGGCTCATTGACATGATTGTGACTACCAGGAAAGGGTCATGAAAGAAACTACCAAGGCACATCAGTCTTGGCCATGCCATTTGGTTTCCTGTCAGGAGGCCTTTCTGATTTCTGGGCACCCTGGAGCAGTCAATGATGAAGTGAGGGAAGTTCTACAGCCTGTGTTATACAGCAGGTCAGACTAAACGGTTCCAGGGGCCACAACAACTGACTGGGAATTTCATGAGTCTGCTACTAATCAACAGCAGAAGATGTCAGGTTCTTCTTCAATTTAAAATGGTTTTTACTTCATTTTGCGTGAAGTAGTGGTAAGGTAAGGACATAAATGACAAATCCAAGTGACAAAATTTCTGCTCAAATGTGACACTGTGCTGGTGGAGCCTGTCACAGTGAGGTCCTGAATAAGGGAGGATAAGGAGGTCTGTGTGGTGCTTTTGTGTAGTGGATGGAGGACAGAAGTTTGTGCCTTCCCCAGGGAAGAGCTGTAGTCTTTCAAGGCTGAGGTGCAGTAGTGAAACCTCTATCCTGAGCTCCTCACCACCAACTCCCTCTCCCTGCACAGGAGGAGCTGTCCAATGTCAACCTCTCCAAGTTCCGCAAGATCCAGCACGAGCTGGAGGAAGCTGAGGAGCGGGCTGACATTGCAGAGTCCCAGGTCAACAAGCTCCGAGCCAAGAGCCGGGAGTTTCATGGCAAGAAGATAGAAGAGGAAGAGTAAGGCTGTCATGAGGCAGCCAAGTGACCTGGGGGCTGCACAAAATGTGAACCTTTTGGTCGCTTTGTCCTGTAATTAGTCTTTGTAGCCATGTCAATGTCTAGAGAATAAAGACCATAGATTCCTCTGCATATGCAGCAGAAGCAGTGCTTTTGCCTGTTACAATTCAATTCTGCAATTGCATAAGTCTGAGGCATTTTCAAACAAAACATTTGATTTCACGTAACCCTTGGATAGCAGTAGATTCTTAATTATTCCATCTCTAGTATTCTTCCACTATCTTATTACATTACTGGGTAGGAAATAACACTGATTTAATTCCCATACTTGGAAAAGGTTAGGATAATGACAAATGCAGGAGAAGTATCTTGTCTGTCCTAGCACAGCAAATATATTTCTACCCTGGGGAGTTCTTTTTCTGAATGGGTGCAGTACACAGAGGCTCTCTTTGCTGGTCCCATTCACATTTCTTCAAGCTGGATTTAGAGGCAAGTTGTCCCATTAAAAAGGAAAAAATGGAGTCCCAAACCTATCTGAATGTCTCTGAGTCGTCATGGAGTAACTTACAGAAGAACTGAGGTGCTGCCTCCTTTGAACAAGGCAGCCAAAGGCCATGAACTGTAGAAAGTGGCTTTTTTGGGGGGCAAAACTAAAGATCAGGTAAAGCTTTTTTTATAGAAGACATTATTAATTAATTCTAAAGCAAAACAAGCAATGTATTTGGTTAAGAAGACATTGCAGTTCCTTGCTTTCTCTTAGAAAGAGAATAGCCAAAATTCTGTTAGACAGAATAGCCAAAATTAAGACATAATGCCTCTGTTGTAAATTAAATGGAGATTGATGAACAGATTGGTAGAAGTGTGAACAAGAGGACTCACTATGGATAAACCCCAGCCAACAAAATGTGTAGAGCCAGCAAAACTAGCTACTAGCTGCAGCAGACTGCTGAAGTATGGTACAGAGGTTTTTAGTACTGAAATATCAATGTAATTCTATAATAAGCTTTTGTGCCAAGAATAATGTCTAGTTATGTAAATACAAAAAGCTAAAGGAACTACTTTTGATCATGAAGATAAGACTCCAAGTGGGAATAATTCTGGTAACATTACAGATTTAAAGACATCACAGTACCTAGAACTTTACGGAGATAAAACAACCCAGACATCCTACCTGTCTGACTCTTCCATTAATGGATGAGTTGTAATGTAGATACTAAGTGCATCCTGGCTGGATTAAGAAGAAAAAAGTCACCAACGTAATGTGTGCTGAATATGAATTCTTAACACAAATGACAGCCTGTTTCCTGCAGGGAAAGAAGGAGTACTTAAAATATGGAACAGCCATTCTGGCAGCACTGGACCACTCTGCATCACATAGCTGCTCAGGGCAGATTCTACAGCCAGATGTCAGGAATGGTAAAGGAGATTCTTCTCTCACACTGCAGGGACACTTATGGGTCTCTTGAGGTTCCTGGCTAGCTCTACGCTGCTGCATTTCCAGGGAGTAATTCAAGAAGCTGTGAAGTTGCTGGGGAAAGGGGCTGGGGTTGGAATTGCAGGAGGGGAGCTGCAGAGGAGGCAGCAGGAAGCAAATGTTTTGCAACTGATCACAGCTGTCAGCGTGTTTGCAGGATTAGGAGGTCCTCCTTCTCACAAACATGCTGAGGTTCAGACCCAAGGAATCCTCCCATGTTCTAAATATGGAAGTAGTTTGCTGGGCAACAGCTAAATATATTAAAGGAAAAGATGACACCCTGTGTTGATTCCTGCGTCACCTTAAGTGATGCTCTTGAGAGAGACCATCTTTATGGGTGAAGCTGTGAAAGCTGCATCAATGCCAGCAGTATCTGGGCATCAAAGGGAAACAACCTCTCTCCTCTCCCTCTTCCACACTTCTTTCTTTCCTTTGTTGTCAAAACTTGAAAGGAAGCAGAAAGATTTTGTTTTACTACACGTATTTCATTAAAGGAACAAAAAAATGACCCCAAAAGCTTAATTTGGAGGTCAGTGTATTGCAACTGTGGCTCAGTAAAAGACGAACAAGCATTTCTAACTCCATGGGTACCTTCTTTAACCTGTTGGCTGACTAGCAAATATCACAACAACTCTGGAGACCATGTTTTGGTACCTAAAATCACTGTTCCCGTTGGACAGCACTACAAGGATAGATTTGTAATTTGGATGGATTTGTAACATTTGGATTACCATCTAAAATGAACAATCTGGTCTAACCATGGAAGAATCAGGATGCACTTGAAAACACTGGGGTTCATCTCTCACCTGTAAGAAATCATGGCGTGAGAATTTGTTCCTAAATCATGTTCCAACTGATGAAAGGTGAGGCTACAGGTTCCTTACATGACACCATATTGGTCAGGTTATCTACTTCAAAATGCATGTGTGGGAAATGAAGAGAAGTCCCACATATTGCACTGGGCTGACCTGGCCTTGCCAACAGACATTCTAGAAATCATGACTGGAAACTTCTTGGAATCAGAGTGCAATATTAATGGGAGGGGTAAGGAAAGCAAGTTTCTCCTCACTTTGTGATTTGCTGCCTTAGCTGAGGACAGGAGTCATTTTGCATTGAGACACTATTTCTGGACTCAGAGGGCTTGTGACCTGATACATGCTGATGCACAAGTAACTGATCTTGGGAAAAACATGGATCCATAATAGGCATAAAGGAGCATTGCTAAGAGAAGGTTTAAAATAGATGCAGCTGATGAGCTCCACTAGAGCTGCTGCCGCATGCGGACTATGGAGTTCTCTGACCTTAAACAGCTTGGGCATGAAAGAGTGCAGTGTGTCTCCTGAGCACAAAAGCATCAGCCCTGTGAGAGGTGCTAAGACATGGAGAAAGTATTTCTGCCCTGCAGAAAGAAGCTCCTTAAGAGATTTCTTGCCAACAATGCCGAAGTCAGTTTTCAGTTCTGTAAGTACTTACAAGCTATGCCACAGAAACACCAAAATGTGCATTCTTACCCAGTGACAGAAAAGGAGAAGGACAGAGAGTGAACAATTACATGAACATCATCTAGCTTTTGGTACCTGATCTTGGACTTCGAGCCGGCTCCTTTTGATCATCTGTGAGAGCATTTGCTAGTTACAGCATCAGTCCTCTTCAAAATAGTTGGGTTGTGGTGGATGTAGCTGCTGTAACTAGGTCCATAATTGTAGCTTCAGTTGCCAGATATGTGACAAGAAGAACAAAGAGATGCAGGGAGCTCAGGAGTGTTTGTAACAGCTGTGCCTACACTCCAGAGGGAAATCCATACTGATCTTATAGTTCAGTACCTCAATTGCTGTGTTCCTGGGTAAAAGTGCCTTGGGAAACAGATCTGTTTTTTGAATCTCTGCTTTGTCTTGGCACTGCAGGAGAAGCAGTCAGGCAGCCTATGTCTGGTTCCTTCTCATACCCCAAGTCCTTTTGAGTGATTGTGCCAAACAAATGTCTGAAAACACTGAAGAGAGGTGCACCTTGGGAAAGCTGAGGTACTGGTGGGAACTGGGCGGATGTGTAGAGTATAGGATGCTTCTGGGAGAGTGAGGAATTTAAGGCCACACTTATCTTTGCATAAGATGCTTTTTTATGAGCAGGTAACTCTTTGAGGTACAGTTAGTGTGAGTGTGACCTTCACGCAAACAACAATGAAGTATAGAGCAGTGATTTCATGGTCCTCCTCCTCACAGCTCCAACCTTCTCATAGCATTGGCGTAAGTCTATCCTGCAGGGCCACAACATTATATTCCATCCAATAGAACAGTAGCCCTAAGTGAGCTAATAAATAATTGAAATTCACCATTTAGTGAAGGCAAATCTGATCCCGGACTGCATCCATAAGGGTATTACTAGCGAAGTAAGAGATGTGATCTTCCCACTGTACTCAGCACTTGTCAGACCACACATGGAGTACTGTGTCCATTTCTGATGTCTACAATTCCATAAAGACATGGACAGAGTAGAGAGAGTCCAAAGGAGAACCATAAAGGTGATCAGTGGGCTGCAGAACCTGCCTGTGAGGAAAGACAGTTCTTTCTTTTTCAGAAAGGAGTTATCTCTTTTCTCCCTGGAAAACAGATGGCTCAAGGGAAGGCCTCATCACAGTTGTCCAGTAATTAAAGGTCACTACAAAGAGGCTAGAGGCTCTCTTCTCATAAAGAGCCACATGGAGAGGACAAGGAGTAACGGGTGCAAGTTGCACCAAGAGAGGTTTCACCTTGGTATATGTAAGAAATTCTTACAGTGAAACAATCGTTCAATGGAACAACCTCCCCAGGGAAACCTCCCCAGGGAAATGCGTGGACTGTCAGTCACTGGAAGTTTTCACAATGTGACTGGACAGTGTGCTAGGTAATTTCATCTAGGCTCTTTTTCTCATGAAATGCTGAGACAGGTGATCTGATGTCATTCGCAACCTCGGTTGTTCAAAAATTCTGATTTTTGAGATTTTTCATAAAGAAAGTTGTGGCAAAAGAGATGCAATGTCTGAATGACTAAAATGAAAATGAAGCTGGTATACTTCCATACAAAGATCTTTAAGTAGGTAGATCATGCCTTATCATCTTTTTTCTTGTCTCAATACAAACTGTTTGCTGTTTCTAATATTGAACTTTGAACACTGATTTCTGTCATTTCTGATTCATTTTCCAACATCTCAGGCATTTCCAGAGATCCTCTTCTTCCCATTGACTTCTCAGTCTTTCCACCCTTGTCCTCTTCCGTGTAACTGAACCTCCACTGTGTGGTGGAAAAAGTATCCTCTCTACCACCTTCCTTTTATTTAAAACACTGCTCAAATATCATCCTCTCAAGTTTGCCTTGAAGTTAGGAAGAGGATAATTGGCTAGTTCTGATACACTTTCAAGAACTGCTTATCCTAACATCACAGATCATAGTTCTTTCATGGAATATCACTTTCCCTTCCACTGCTCAGTGAAACATCTTCTCTTTAACTGCAGATTATCTGTCATTGTAGCTTTTCAGGAAGTCTTTAGGAATTCACTCTGGAAAAGAATGGCATTGCCTCTACAAAAATGCAACTCCAAAATGCTGTACCAGAGGAAGCTGATTTCCATTAACTGAAGCAAAATCACGAGGATACCTACCAAGCACAAAGAACAGAGGGACAGGATTTGGATAGCGAAAAGCCAGATATTAATTTAAAAAATAAAAATAATAAAATTAAATTAAATTAAAAAAAATAACTTTAAATAAATGAATAAATAAAGTGAAAGAACTCCTCGCAACTTTCATCAGAGGCACTATCCTCAATCTTATGCTCTAGCTGCATGGATTTTAGCTTGCATCTCTCATAGCCCATGCAATGAACATCCTGAACTGCTTTTCATCCAAGAGGATGTATTCAAGTCCCTTGTTAGTTATGATCATTATCAACTTTCTTCCAGAGGTCAGTACAAGTTTCAAACTTTTTGACTTTTCCCTCTCTGTACCAGCATGGAATTCTCTATTAGGGATGCCAGAGCAGATCTCTAAAACACGTTGCCTTACCAGGCAACACATTGTGCCAGCCAGAGTATGGCACACAAGCTGCCTGCAAGAAATACAAAATATCCGCTCACTTTAATTTAATCTAACCTAATCCTTACTGGTTTTTATATGCAAAGTATGTCCTTACCATTGCAATGGTCCAGTACTCAGCTGCATCTTAGCAGAAAGGCAGTAATCAGAAGTTTTGCACTGGTAGATTGGAGCATCAGCATTTCTTTTTGGCTGGTGCTAACATTTCTGGGAGTTCTCATTTTACACAGAGGGCAGCAGAAATGCTGCTGTGGCAGAGGCTGGGCATTCCCTGTCAGAGAGTTCATCAGGGTCCACAGAGTGTACTGATGACTCCAGCATGCCCTGCTCATACTGAGAGCATGGCCGACAACAGCACTTGCAAACTGCAAATCTCATGGGGAACATGTCTGAATAAAATAGCATGGTGTATCAGATATATAATCCAAAAAAGTAAGAAACTCAATTTAACTGGAAATGTTGGCATGTTTGTGTGTGTTAGCTGTGAGCTTTTTAATGAAGTTTATTATATAGCAGATATGTTTCTGCGCGTCTGTTTCAGTGTTTGCTACAACCTCTCTGACAGCTTCAGTGTTAACATTGAAAGTGACAAAAACTATCACTGAAGAGTGACTACATTAACTTCATCACTTGGACTAATTTGTTCCAATGTGAGAAAAGGTTCCAAAAGATAAGCCAGATGGTTATATGTCTATATATTTATATGCCTATTATAAGCATTTTATGAACAGAGGGCCTGTGTGAGAAATTATGTAAGAAACAGTAGCAATTATATTTTGAAAAGAGCACTAAAGGAAAACAAGCAGAAAAGCTGAACAGTTTGTGCTGGTTTTTCCTTTAAAAGGGAGTAAGTTTTCAGAAAGAACATCTATTAATAGAGGAAAAACTTGAGAAACCCAGCTAACTTAGGGTCTTCATTCAATACTTCACGTTGTAGGAGAAAAAAATATATTGAACACATCTGTTTCAGCAATTTTTTTATACCCAGGAATAGTTGAAACAAACAAACAAAGAGATAGAACTATTGTGGAAGTGACCTGTTGTTTAAATTGTGCTTAATATGACAGGAATATAATGTTCTATCTGTGATATTAGACTTCTAAACCTTCCCTAACTGTAGGGAAGTAAATCTGTCAGTATGTCACCTGCATAAGACAAACCGGTAGAAACCACAATAGAAACATAATTTGCAGGTGAAAGCCATGTCTCACAATACATGTGACTTCAAGAGAATCAACAGGGACATGGATCTAGTCAATACAGTATGATGAGATTCTGAAAAGTATACGCATGCTCCCACATGATATTGGCAAAAGTTGCTATGACTGGAGAGAAATATTTACCTTGTGAATCGAAAGACAGTACATGTAATGTGGAAATAAATGCTTAGCTGACGTGGGAAGCCGTCAAAAGATTCCCACAGAGATGTGAGTTAGGGCATGTGCAGTTCAACAGTTATGTATGAATGGTCTGGGAAAAAGGACTTAAAAAAATTACACAGTCATGGTAAGACCTGATGTGACACCAAAATGGCACAAAATGTCATGACACAATAATTGGTTGATTTTCTAGCAGGTGAGCTGAATCAGAGAGGCTGTGGAAGTATTCTCGGTAATATCACTACACACTTGCTATGTTCATATATTCTAACTGGGTATCTCCTCTTGGCAAGTGTCAGAGAGAAGATACTGGGCTTATCTTCCTTCCCATAATATGAACGACTAGGACTCAAATGTGGCAAGGGGAGTTTCACGGGGTCAGAGACACACATTCTTGAGACATTTCCACTTACTTCCACAATTCAAACTGCACAAAAATGTGGCCTCTCTCTTTCAGACCCTTTTCGATATACACAGAACATGGGGTAGAAGCAGTAGTATCTAAGATGCGGCAGAAAGTGAGGCAGCTGCCTGATCTGGCTCTAGGTGGCCCTGCTCTGCACAGGGGTTAGACCAGATGATCTCTTCCAACCTCAGGCACCCTGTCATTCTGTAATTTGTGATCTTCTTCTCAAGAAGGATCTATTTTCAGCATGAATCCCGTCTCCTCGACAGGGAGTATCAGCACCCCAGCGCTTCGCCCAAGCTGCATTGCTGTGCAGGGCAGTCTATATCCAGAGCTGTCTTTCAATCTGCTTCTTTTCTTTCAGCTGTTCTGTGCTTTGCTTCCAGTGTGGATGGAGTCCAGCCCTGCAGAGATGGATGGGAACAAGAATGGAAGCAAAATAATGATTAGCAGGAACCACTTCATTTTTCTTTTTGCTTTAAAGTTTGTTTCGTTCGTTAGATAAAAGGAAATATTGCTCAAATGAAATTTGAGCAGTTTTACATGGTCAATGTTAAGACATTTCTTTCTCTTTTAGTAGGTTTAGAAGAAGAACAAAATGTTTGCTGTTTCTTTGGGAGCTCTCACAAGTGAACTTGACTTGGACTTTCAACCTCGCTTAGCTCCTTAAAGCTGACAGTGACAGAGATTTATTAACACTGAAACTATAGCTGAACCTAAAGAAGGAGTTCCTTAAGATGAGGTCAGGTTGAAATGGCAAATAGGGTCTGCATATGGTGGAAGATCCGACATCTCCTCTCCAAATCCTCCTTTTCCAGGCCTGAATGAAAATGAGGAACATGGAAAGAACAGGGAAAACAAACTCTCCTATTTTCATCAGAAGTAAGCTGTTCCATTGGCTCAGTAGACTTTCACTTAGCAATACCTAAGTTTATCCAGTTGGGAGATAAACAGCAACAGGTACTGACAGACAGTAACTATGGCAGCTCTATACTGAGTAACATTACTGAATCTTCCTAGGAAGAGTGCAAAAGCCACAATCACTTTTTCAAGCAGAAAAAGTGATTTTTCAACAGAAGGCTGTAGTCCTTCACATGAAATGCCTTAAGGATTCCTGGACTCTTGAAAAAGATAGGAAAAAGAAATGATCCTGCAGTGACGTAGCACATAATACCAGGGAAGCATGAAACAAAAGACTAGAATTTCTCTGTGAAGCAAGAGACACATGTTAATAACTAGCAGAAAATTTCTTTGGATTGAAATTGCAAGCCAAAGCGGAAAAACGTGATATAGGATTCATCTAACCAAAATGGTGACAACAGCCTGAAGGGGAGCAAGAGGCTGCAAGGCAAGAAACACCACAGCAATGGTAAATTTAACTATTCCTATTAGACTAGATAAATAATATATCAGGTTGTGATACAATGAGTGAATGCTGATGGCAACACATAGCATCGATAGGTGAAAGGGTGCACTTGCCATGCAGCAAGAGACTCTCTAGTGGGGTGTATTACTGTGTGGCAAATGTTTATACTTCCACTGTGGCTTTCAAAGGCACATCTGAAGGATTTCCCTTTGCTTGGGAAGAAGCATTTCGAGGTAACTTGAACCTCATACCACCAGTAATTGTAAGCCATCTTATCCATATTGTTTATTTCAGTTTGCATGACACCATCTGCCTAAACTGTTCAAGCACTAGTTCTCTCTGTCTCTCAGGCTTTCCAAAGCCTTCAGGCCTTTCATGCAAAGCATGAAGAGAATGAAGCTATTGCTCCCTATATCCCTCACTAATGAGACCTATCCTCCTGTGCCACCCAGCAGAGAATGTCAGAGTTAACAAAAAGAGAAAAAGCTCAAAATGGTTCTTGCCACCTCTGGTGGACAGGACAAGCACCACTCAAATGTCAGTAAGAGCAATTATAACTGGCTGAACTGCTCAGAAGGTGAGGTAAACACCACCAAGTATTTTTCCACAGACAGGAGGCCTGTCTAATGTCAGAGGAATAAACAAATGAAATAGTAGAGCATGAAACTTAAGCAGTGGTATGACCACTTTTCCTCCATCGAGGGATAGCTAAGGACAACAGTATGGGATGCATCAGATGCTCAAGAGTACAGCAGCATCCACAGTCTACAGTTAATAGTAGTTATCCTTATCTCTCTTGTCAGCATTAGTTGAAATTCCCTCCTTAGGAATCTGCTCATATTATTTATAGGGGATTTATTCACATAGCTAGTCAGAGACCAAATATTTCTAATTATATCTAGTAGCATCACTTCCCAATTTTCAGTTCATTCAGTTTGCCAGACAATGCTTTGCCAAAAACAAGGTTTGCCAAAAATGCTTTGCCCAAAGACAGAGGGAGGCATCTGCAGCATGTGCTGACAAGACTGTATAAAAGAGTCCTCGAATCTGGGTTGTCCCGTCTCCAAAGGAAACTTCATGGTAAGTGCATGTCTGTGGCCGGCAGAAAGCAACAGAGTCCTTGCAGTCCACACATCGGACTTCAGCCCTGCTGTTCTGGTGTGCGCATCTGTGTCTGCAAGGATTTAATATCTGTAAGATAAAGAATGTTGTTGTTTCTGCTTTCTGACCTGCCTGTGGAATTCTTTGCAGCAGTAACGAGGGATCTGCCATTTCTGCTTTACAGCATTGATTGTCTTCCAGCCTGCAAGGCATCTTCTTATTAGGTAAGGCATCTTCTCATTAGGTAAGGCATCTTCTTAATTAGTTAGGAGCCTAATTTACTCACAATTAAGGGACAAACAAGAAGGTGGTAGATTTCTGTAGAACAGATTTCTTCATGGTGAGAAATTTCTGTAAAATATTGTGGGCAATTGCTGTGTGTCCACATAGTCCTGGCCACTGCTCGGTTATGGCAAATACAGCATGGTTGTGTAGGCTACTCATGGCAAGTGCTTGAAGCCACTAGCTACTGTTGTCATGCCAGGGAATCCTTCTTGGGGATTCCTTATGTTTAATTATGGACTAGTGAAGTAAATGATACATTCTGGCACAAAGTCCAGATAGACAGAGCCAGCCAACAGAACAGACTATCACAAAATCTTAAAGGTTTGTAACAAATTCCATGTACTACCGTATATGATACTGGCCAAAAGTTTATAGGAAAATACTTTTCAGATGATACTGCAGGAAGATGATCTGCATGTGAGCTTTGTACTAGGAAACTTGGTAAAAATGTAAAAGTTAACTAACTAAACAAACAAAAAAGGAGATGTAGTGCTCCTGTTCTTCTGAAACAAAACAGAGTAAAGTGGGGGATCTGCATGCTGCTAGGAGTTGATGGAAATGTTAACATTTGATTGGGTTATTTAGGTAACTAAAAGTCATGACATGACATCTAATTAAGTTGCTTATTTGTCTGACTTCCTAGAAATTCAGGAGCTTTCTTTTACTAGACATAGGTTTTCCTTAGAAATCCAGTACTGTATTTAGATATCCAGCTTTGATTCGTAAATTCTTGAACTAAGGATTATAACTTTGCATAGAATTCTTTTCACAATTAGCACACAAAGAAACAGTTGGTGATGCAGTATTTTAACATATTGTCTCTCCTTATATATCATTGCTCACATACTGCTTCTCAGAGTTAAGTCACTTACAACAGATTTCTACCATTGTCAAAGAAATATCAGTGCGGTTGATTAAAGGTGAGAGTCACACTAAAATGTAAGCATGAGATCAAATATGAAGTTAACTAGAAACTAGACTTTAAAGTTCTTGGAAACTGGAACATGGGAGGAAAAGTATTTTGTTCAGACAAATCTCTAAAATTGCTGGTTTGACTTTCTTAAATCGTTGAGATTGTTCTGTTGTCTACACCTAGGATTATTTCTAATTTAGACCTGGTTATATGTCTCTGTTTAAACCCAGAAACAGATTGTTTGTATCCCTAAGACACCTAAAGGACACAATTTGATAGCCAAAGGGGTCACAGAGAGCACTGCTAACAGCACAGCTAATATTCACAGGTCTCTTCAACAGTAAGAAAGCAGTTCTACACTTTTAACTCCCACTTTACAATCAGAGTCTATACTAAAAAATGAGGAGAGTGGAAGCTGAGCTTCCTTTAGCCTGAGGGGGGTTGATTTGCCCCATTCATGCTTCAGATGATTGCCCTTGCCACAAGGTTGAAGGCATTTTTCATCACAGAACCTTTCTTTCCACTGGAAGAGGTGTGGCACTGTGAAGCAAAGAAAGCAGCATTCTTCAGTGTGGCAGGAGCAGAAGCAGGATGGTAGTTGCTGGAAGGGTGCAGTTGTTTGGAAAGCTGCATTTGGTGTTTCTAACCCTAAAACTCTGCTTTGAGAGACAAAGTACACACCTGATTTCAAACACTGATGCTACCATGTTGGGCTGCTTAAACATTTTGTCATGAGAAGCAAACAACTCTAGTGAATTATTTAGAGCAGCAGTAAAAGATACCATGCATTAGTTAGTCCTCAGAACACCTTCTGAACTCACCTATCTGTATTTTGTGTACTGGCAAGTGGGGATTTTTGGTTTGGTAACTCCAGGTAGGTGTGAATATCTTCTTCCTCTGGCAGGGTGCCTCGCTGTGGTGCCTCAGTCCTGCTTTGGAATCCATTGCTTGATATTTACCTGCAGAGGGACACAAAGCACTTGCAGCATGGTGTTAAAGCTTTGAGCTTAAAAAATTGCAAGTGCTTTATTGATGTTGCAGTCAATCACAGTCGCATTCCTCCACAAATGCTTTCATTTAAAATTTTCCTGGTGAAATCTCCAATCTTCTGAGATCTAGCAATCTAACTAGAAAGAGCAAGGTGTTGAGGGGGAATTGGGAGCCCTAGACACAGAATATTGAAAGAGTGTAATTTGATTCAACTCAAATCTTCCAGCTGGCACTTTCCACAGTATAGAGCACACCAGTGCTAGGAATATGTGAGTGCTAGGAGCCTGATATTTATCATCGCAATTAGCAATCCAGTGACAGATAGAATGTATCCTTAGGAGCAGAGCAGATGAGATCAAACCAAGGGACTCATGAATATGCTACAGACCAACGTTACCTTTAAAAAGGCTCCTAAAATTCTTCATCCTGGAGCTGAAAAGAAGCTCATGAATTTTACTAAAGGCAATATGAAGTCCTGCATATAGGAAAGAATAGCCACATACAACAGGATATGTCAGCTGTCATTTGGCTAGAAAATACCCTTGCAAAAAAGGGTTATCTGCCCTGGTGCACATATGTCAGCAGTGTGCCTTTTGGGGGAATGAAGGCCAAGTACATTGTCAGGCAGTTACAACAGTATAGTCAGCAGGTAAAAGGAATTTGCTTCTTCCCCTGCATTCAGGTCCCATATCTGGAGTAGTGTGTTCAATTTGGTGCTCCCCCATGGCAAGAAAGACACTGACATGCCTGAGGGAGTTCAGTACAGAGTTTCCAGCATAGGCAGGAGCAAATGCTGTATGAGGAGAGGCTGAAAGGGTGAGAGCTGTCAACTCTGCAGACAATGTTGAAATGGGGTTGTCTTATTGCTATTTTTTAACAAAAAGTGGGTGGTTATATGGTAAAAAGAGCCAGGCTGTTCTCATATGTGCAGAGTGAAAGCAGGGACAACAGACCTGTGTTGCAACAACAGAAATATGATTAGGTGTAAAAATGAAAAAATTCACAATCAGGATGGTCAAACATCAAACAGGGGTGAAGTGGGGATGAAGTGGGATTGAAGTATCTACATGCCTGGAGATAGCCAAAACTTCACTGGAAAAGGCTACGGGTAATTTGATCTGATATTTGATCTCCTTTGCACAGAAAGATGGACCTAAGAACTGCCTTCCCAAATCACACATTCTATGATTCTGTGTAAGTTTTTCAATAAACTGTGTGGCAATGAAGCAACTTGACTTATTTGGGCAACACATCTGCTCTTCCACAGTGTTCTCTGCTGACGAGCCTTCCCACAAGCTGCAGCCATGTCGTCAGACTCCGAGATGGCCATCTTTGGGGAGGCAGCTCCTTACCTCCGAAAATCAGAGAAGGAGAGAATTGCTGCCCAGAACAAGCCTTTTGATGCCAAAACATCGGTCTTTGTGGCCCACCCTAAAGAATCCTTTGTGAAAGGGACAATCCAGAGCAAAGAATCGGGGAAGGTCACTGTCAAGACTGAAGGTGGAGAAGTGAGTAAGAAGCAAGGCTGAAGGACACCATTTAATTCCCACTCTCAGTTCTTAGCTGACATACATGCATCTCCTTCTTCCTCTGACAGACCCTGACTGTGAAGGATGATCAGGTCTTTCCCATGAACCCTCCCAAGTATGATAAAATTGAGGACATGGCCATGATGACCCACCTCCATGAACCCGCTGTGCTGTACAACCTCAAAGAGCGTTATGCAGCCTGGATGATCTACGTAAGTACCAGCAGCAGTCTTCCTCTGGGTAGCTGGGAGGAACTGCTCTGCCAGGCTAAGTGGAAGCCAACGTGCTGTCTGCCTTCCCCACAGACCTACTCGGGTCTCTTCTGTGTCACCGTCAACCCCTACAAGTGGCTGCCGGTGTACAACCCGGAGGTGGTGTTGGCCTACCGAGGCAAGAAGCGCCAGGAGGCCCCTCCACACATCTTCTCCATCTCTGACAACGCCTATCAGTTCATGCTGACTGGTGAGTGGTTCTCTTTTTCTCAGAGGGATTGTACCATGAAATTATCTGAAGGAATACTCTGTCTCACTAATATGAGGAGACTTTTTGAAAGCTTTCATGGTTCTGATGCATACATAACACTGTGCTTTATTATCTTCACACCATTGAAGGAAGCTTCAATTTCACAAATGATCAGATTTGTCTTAATAAAACCATTGCATGAAAAAAATAAATAGGATCATATATTGCTGCTAGTTTTGCTTCCAACATTCCATTCCTTTCTTTCTCTGTGGTATTGTGCTCAGAACTATTACCCAATCTCAAGATTCCTTTGTAATGGGTTCTTACTATCCCTTTCTCTACTGCTCTAATTACAGTCTGTGTAGTCAAAAATCAAAACAACGAAACAAGAAGCAATTTACTGTATGCAGGAGAAAAAAACTGTAAAGAGTGCAGTAGCCAAGAAACACATGTCCCCTCAAGGGGTTTTATCTTTCCTATAAAAGATAAAAAAAATCATTACCCTGCAAAGAATTGGATTTTTAAAAACTCTAACTAGTAAGCAAAGGAAAACCTGTACAGACATTTTTCTTGTCATGACTTATATTCACTGCATTCGTTTTCAGTCTTCTCCTGTTCTTCATTTACGAAGTCCATTTGTTTCTGCCTCTTTTACAGATCGCGAGAACCAGTCGATCCTGATCACGTATGTACACTCACTGCCCTGGTCCCTGTGGGGCTGCCTGGTGCCAGGGGACCTCCTGCCTGACCACACGCTCTCTGCTTCTCTCTTTGGTTGCACAGCGGAGAATCCGGAGCAGGGAAGACTGTGAACACAAAGCGTGTCATCCAGTACTTTGCAACAATTGCAGCGAGTGGGGACAAGAAGAAGGAAGAGCAGACATCAGGCAAAATGCAGGCAAGTTGATAGACTCTGGCTAGAATCAATGCTTTCCTTTGTTTCTGACATGTTTTTCGGAAGGATAACCAGCAATAATTTTCATTCTGCAGGGAACGCTTGAGGATCAAATCATCAGCGCCAACCCGCTGCTGGAGGCCTTTGGAAATGCCAAGACTGTGAGGAATGACAACTCCTCACGCTTTGTAAGTTGTTGACTGGAGAAGTTAACATCTAGAGTTGAACAAGGATGTCACAACAGAAGCTGTCACTTCTGAACTATCATGGTCAGATGGTTGAATTAATTGAACTAATATTTTTGTCAACAAAAACTACCTAACTAGACTATTTAATTAACAATATAACTTTAAAAGTGTAGTACAGCAAAGATGTGTAAATATCTCTCTTATTTAATGTTTGTAAATATATATATATTTATACTCCTGATATCTGTCATACAGCATGAATAAACAAATTTGTGTGAATTGAGGTAACGTAGAATGAAGGGAGGGAGAGAGGAAAAGACAAGATGGAATTTGCCTGCATCAGATCAGCAAAAATATAGACCTTTTTTTCTGTAGACACAGAACTGAGCAGGTCTATCAATCAGACATTGATACAAGTTTTTTGGAAAGGGATGACTTCAAGGCATCCTATCAGAAACCAAACAAACCTATGATATGTCCTTTCAATAATTTTAATGCAAAAAGACATTTGTAAATTTCATTAGATAACCTGCGAATATGCTTGAGAAATCACAATACCAATCCCTAGCCTCAGCTTAAAGTTCCATGTTCTGGGTGCATTGCCCTTATCCCCACAACTCAGAAAGTAGCAGCTGCTTTTTCAGCAGCTTCTAAAAATCTCACCTAATATTTATGCCACCAGAATCCACCTTCACAGTGTCCTAGCTGAGTAAAACTTGAATCAACTTCATCTTGCATTGTCTATACCCATCTGTCTGAATAGAGGCATAATTGCCCTAATGAAAGGCTTGTTTACTGTTTTTTTTCTTGTTCCTGTGCATTCAGAATTATCTGTTAAAAAATAATACCTCAGATCAGTTCTTTGCCTAAGTATTCCTAGTATAAAGAGTTTCTTAATATATTTTTCTGTTTCATTTTATTTTTTAAGAAAAATAAACACTAATGAAAATGAAAATAAAAATAAAAACCAACCAACCAAACAAAAAGCCCCAACCAAAACCAAACAATACAGTAAGTCCTAACTTTAAATCTTGTCATCTGTGGAGAATATAAGGTAACATACTTACCATCTTAGTGAAACTTCAAAATGCCTTTTTTGTTTCCTCTCTAAAGGGCAAATTCATTCGAATCCACTTTGGGGCCACAGGGAAACTGGCTTCTGCTGACATTGAAACATGTAAGAGACTTTCTGACCTGATCACATTCCTTCTTCCCTTTCCACCTCAATGTACATTCTCAGACCTAACTCTGTCTTACCATCCTTGCCAGATCTGCTGGAAAAGTCCAGAGTCACTTTCCAGCTCAAGGCAGAAAGAAGCTACCACATATTCTATCAGATCATGTCCAACAAGAAGCCAGAGCTAATTGGTAGGTAGTATGAGAAATTGTTTGATGGCATCTGAATGTGTTTAACATTTATCTTCATTCTTATGCCTAAATATATTCTATTCCTCTTTACAGACATGCTCCTTATCACCACCAACCCATATGACTACCAGTTTGTGAGTCAAGGTGAGATCACTGTTGCCAGCATTAATGACCAGGAAGAGCTGATGGCTACTGATGTAAGTGGCACAGAGCATAATGGGAAGGTGAAAGTTCCTTTTAATGGTCCAGAGGTTTATTTGGCTGATACTGTTGCAGAGTGCCATTGACATCCTGGGCTTCACCGCTGATGAGAAGACAGCCATCTACAAGCTGACAGGGGCTGTCATGCACTATGGGAACTTGAAGTTCAAGCAGAAGCAGCGTGAGGAGCAGGCAGAGCCAGATGGCACAGAAGGTATAAACAAAATCTAGAACTCCCAGTAATAGAAACAGTTACATAGCTGAAAGCTGGCATTCAGGTATCTTGCTCCAAGTTACCTTCATAAAGACATGAATCTCATTTTCTACCATATTCATGCTTCTGAATTTCCCTTCAAGCTTTTATAAGATTACAGTGCTGAAACCTACAGCTTCATCTAACATTGACTTTCAGTGATCACTTCTCCTCTGTTCCTGTCTCTTTGAGTATAGTTGCTGACAAGGCTGCCTATTTGATGGGTCTGAACTCAGCTGACCTGCTGAAGGCCCTCTGCTACCCCAGAGTCAAGGTTGGGAATGAATATGTGACCAAGGGTCAAACTGTGCAGCAGGTAACAACCACCTACTGGGAACCTTTGTCTTGATTTATTTTCTTGCTCTGGGTACTATTTTTCTTATGCTCCATTCTTCTTTGTTTTAGGTGATCAATGCAGTTGGTGCTCTGGCAAAAGCTGTCTATGAGAAGATGTTCTTGTGGATGGTTGTTCGCATCAACCAACAGCTGGATACGAAGCAGCCCAGACAGTATTTCATTGGTGTCCTGGACATTGCTGGCTTTGAGATCTTTGATGTAAGTGCTACAGAAATCGTAGTAAAATCTTGAAAAAGCACCTTGGCCTTAAGAGAAACTGGAGAATTCCAGTAGTTTTTTTGAAAAAAATTTTATTCACTTGCAATTTCAAATCAAGTTTTGTGTGTTGGTTTGGTTGTTGTCAATTTGTTTGTTTGGGGTTTTCTGTGTGTGGAGGTGGGGGTTCTTAGGTTGTTTTGGGGTTTTTGTTGGTTTTGTTGTTTGTTTTGTAATTATTAGTATTTTATTTTTTATTTTGTGGAAATGTTTTCCTACTTTTATATGTCACTGTTTTTTCCAGGACAATCCACGAGCTTCAGTGGATCTGCATATAATAGCTTATACGATACACATTAGTATTAAGCTTAGTATCAAGAAAATCCACTGACGAAAGCACACAAATACTGACTATTATGAAGTGTAGGAATAGAAAGGTAGACTTCAGCCCCACTCACAAAATTGGGCCTAGTCTTTGGAAAAAGAGAGCAATATATATCCTTTCATTCTGAAGAGCCAAAGGGTGATTCCCTGAGTCCAAGCCAGGACTGGCAAACACTGACAATGTCTAATTTTATCATAAGGGCAATGAGAAAATTTACATAATACAACAGAACAGAGAAATGTAAATTGCACCTTGATAGGGATAAGACTAACAAATCATTTTGGAATCTGATTTGAAAAATAAATACATAAGCATTATTCAGTTAGCAAAGAGCAAAAAACTCCAAATCTCTTTAAAAGTAATTAATTAGACGCTTTAACATTAAAAAAAAATCTTAGTTTTAACTGGACATTCTCTGTATGTGATTCTAAGCGTGCAGAAAGAAGCTATACATGTGGTTCTTCCTCTTGAGAATGAGTAAATCTTGTCTTTGCACTGAGCAGTTCAACAGCCTGGAGCAGCTGTGCATCAACTTCACCAATGAGAAACTGCAACAGTTCTTCAACCACCACATGTTTGTGCTGGAGCAAGAGGAGTACAAGAAGGAAGGAATTGAATGGACATTCATTGACTTTGGGATGGACCTGGCTGCCTGCATTGAGCTCATTGAAAAGGTATCCTTCCTGTTCACGTGCATTGTGCATTTGGGAATTTTTTTACTACTTGGCATCAGTTTTCAGAGGACTCTTCCACATTCCTGTCCAAATGAGTTATTCAAAATACCTGAATATGTAAGTTATTATCTGTGAGCTCATTGAAAAAGTGTGTTGATTACATTTAAGATTTTGTTATTTCTTCTTTGTGACAGAATTATAGGATTTTTCTTCAGCTTTATTTTTTCTTGCTCTAATGCTTCACAAAACTACCTATCATTATCCATCGTAGCCGTATCTGGCTCTTTGACTTCAAAAAAGCTTTGGGTACCTTTTAATTTCAAATACTGTTTTCATTCAGAAAGTAATTTCTGCGGACCCTTCTGATTAGGCTACAAATGAAATAACTTTAGATTACTTATTAGCTACATTATTATGCATTTAAAAAGGAAAAATAGCTATAATTTTTCTTGTTTGGCAAAGGCAATAGAAGAAATAATGTGATCACACATAATGTGATGACAAGGATTCATTGTAGGTGTGTTTTCTAGTCTACAAAGATGAAAGATCTCTTTTCAGAAATCCAGACACAGTTTTCAGTATTATGATAATAAGACTAATACTGTGATTTCTGAAACACAATTTCAGGTTGAAATCATAGGTGTATATAGAAAAAGGTACCGGATGAACTGGGATGAATAAAACCATCACTATGAGCTGACATCATTTTGTGTAACATCATTCTGTACAGGAATAAAGAGGCAAAGATATCTCATAAGAAATAACATCTCAGGAAGTAGCTGAAAAATCTGTTGATCTGTTGAACAAAGGACAGTTTTAGTATGACAGTTTCATCTACAAAAATCTACATCATGAAAGAATTAATGCAGAAAATAAAAATCTTTCTATTCATCAGTTTCTAAATTATTTAGAAAACTTTGTGTGATGATTGTGACACTATCACTTCTCAAATGCATTAGTTTCAGACACAAATTCATATCTTATCTAGAACTGCATATGCAAAGCTAAACAAAGATTTGATCCACTTTTTGGTCCAAAAATGTAATCTGTTTCTCAGTTCCCTGTGCTTTACTGCAGTCTCCTTCCAAAGGCAAATCTATATTTTATTGCTGCCATTTTTTTGCTGCTTCTCCCAGCCCATGGGCATCTTCTCCATCCTGGAAGAGGAGTGCATGTTCCCCAAGGCAACTGACACCTCTTTCAAGAACAAGCTCTATGACCAGCACCTGGGCAAGTCCAACAACTTCCAGAAGCCAAAGCCTGGCAAAGGCAAGGCTGAGGCTCACTTCTCTCTGGTGCACTATGCTGGCACAGTGGACTACAACATCACTGGCTGGCTTGAGAAGAACAAAGACCCCCTAAATGAAACAGTCATTGGGCTGTATCAGAAATCATCTGTAAAGACACTGGCTTTACTTTTCGCTTCTGTTGGTGGAGAGGCAGGTGAGTTTTCTAAAATCTCATCTTCTTGTTGCACAGTGGTTCTTCAAAATTGTGGAATCATGAATGAGTTCCAGAGCCATAAATGTTTCATTATCTTTACTTTATCAGAGGCTAGTGGTGGTGGAGGCAAGAAAGGTGGCAAGAAGAAGGGCTCTTCTTTCCAGACTGTGTCAGCTCTTTTCCGGGTAAGTAAACACTTCATCTTTTCAGCTATGCAATGAACAGCACTTTGAAATTACTCAACAACAGTAAAAAAAAAAAAAAAAAAAAAAAAAAAAAAAAAAAAATTTTGCTCGCATTATCATTAAAATAACCCACTCATGGACAGCAAAATGACTCTGTACTTTCCTAAACTTCCACTTGAAATGCACAAGAATTTTCTCATAAAACTAAGAAGTACACACCCTCTGTCATTCATTGGGTTGATAGTAACTTTTTTTCTTACTCTAAAAGATCATGTTCAATGTTCAGAATCAGAGGGCCTTGAGCTATTTTTCTGAGGTATCAGTTGATAATTTTAATCACAGTGCATCTTCACTGATAGCCTTTATGCTAAGTTCCCAGAATTTAAGAGTTAGTTTTTCCATATTTCATATAAACACACAATAAATAATGGTCCAACAGGAGAACCTAAACAAGCTGATGACCAATCTACGGAGCACTCACCCTCATTTTGTGCGTTGCATCATCCCAAATGAAACAAAAACACCTGGTAAGACACTCAGACAGAAAGAGAACTTGGTTGATACAGCTATTCCCCTCTGCACTGGAAACTGGTATTCATTTATGGTCTACACTGCTAGGTGCCATGGAGCATGAACTGGTACTTCACCAGCTGCGCTGTAACGGTGTGCTGGAAGGCATCAGGATTTGCAGGAAAGGTTTCCCCAGCAGAGTGCTCTATGCTGACTTCAAGCAGAGGTAGGAGTTATAAAATGAAGAGGTAAGTCAGTTTGCTATTCATCACACAGCCTTATCAGTGTCTTTGAATATGGAAGCACAATAAAGCTGTACAAACCAGGGATCACAAGATTTAAAAATGCAGATTGGCATGTGGCTACAACAAGTTCTCAAATAAAATTTCCAAACTCAGTATAGTGCTTTGGCCATTTGGTCAGCTGCAAGTTTCAGGGGAAGATGCTTTCTTCCTATACACATAGTAGCGATGTTCCTCTCTAGATGTTTTCTACAGCATAGGTTAAGTGAAAATGATCTCAGAATGAAACGGCTGGATATCTGTGTCCTCATCTATGATGGATTACCTAAAGACAATACAAGTTTCCTTAACTTTGTTATCAGATTAGAACTTCAGTATAACTGTACCTCTAAACAAGAAATGAATTTCCAACTTCCTCAGCCCGATTCTGCTGCACAGACTAATGGTAACTTCAATAAAATTTATACCATTGTGACTTGAGATTATCCTTATTCATATTTCCTCCTCATTCCACAGGTACAAGGTGCTTAATGCCAGTGCGATCCCAGAGGGACAGTTCATTGACAGCAAGAAGGCTTCTGAGAAGCTTCTTGCATCAATTGATGTGGACCATACCCAGTACAAATTTGGTCACACAAAGGTACAAATCTTTCTTGAGTCATTCACTGCATCTCTGTGCTCTGCTCTACCTGCCAGTGATGCGCAGCAACATTCCCTTTCTCAAGGTGTTCTTCAAAGCTGGGCTGCTGGGACTCCTGGAAGAGATGAGGGATGAGAAGCTGGCACAGCTCATCACCCGCACACAGGCTAGATGTAGGGGCTTCCTGATGAGAGTGGAGTACCAGAGAATGGTGGAGAGAAGGTAGACATTTCTCATCTTCAGTTGAAGTCACTTAGGGGAAAGTGTTGATGCTCATCCCCCTGAAAATATTTGATGTACATTTTCATTATTCTTCAGGGAGTCCATCTTCTGCATCCAGTACAATGTTAGGTCTTTCATGAATGTGAAGCACTGGCCCTGGATGAAGCTGTTCTTCAAGATCAAGCCCTTGCTGAAGAGTGCAGAATCTGAGAAGGAGATGGCCAACATGAAGGAAGAGTTTGAGAAAACCAAGGAAGAGCTTGCAAAGTCTGAGGCAAAGAGGAAGGAGCTGGAGGAGAAAATGGTGAAACTGGTGCAGGAGAAAAACGATCTGCAGCTCCAAGTGCAGGCTGTGAGTAACATTTTTATTTTTACAAAATATTTTACATTGCATACCATGTAAATAAAGGTAAAATTCAGGCCACCTTCTTTCCCACTCAGTCTCACTATTACAAAGTGGAGTTTAAGCCGAAGAATCACTTTTTCATCCTAATGCCTATACATCTTCATTCGAGTTCATGACATAAAGCCTCAGTGCAGTCACTGTTGTGCATTTAGTGGAGTAGGGACAGTGACTGGATTCACCAATTATGCCTTAATTCAATTGTCAACATGAAGATCCTAGTACCATTTCTTACAGCATATCTCACTCGGGCTCTTGTAGCTATTGCTCCAACAAGACTTGAAATATCGTGTGCTCAACATAAAAAGGACATGGAACTGTTGGAACAAGTCCAGAGGAGGCCACGAGGATGATCAGGAGACTGGAGCACCTCCCGTATGGAGATAGGCTGAGAAAGTTGCGGCTGTTCAGCCTGGAGAAGAGAAGGCTGCGTGGAGACCTCAGAGCAGCCTTCCAGTATCTGAAGGGGGCTACAAGGATGCTGGGGAGGGACTCTTCATTGGGGACTGTAGTGACAGGACAAGGGGTAAGGGGTTAAAACTTAAACAGGGGAAGTTTAGATTGGATCTAAGGAAGAAATTCTTTACTGAGAGGGTGGTGAGGCACTGGAATGGGTTGCCCAGGGAGGTTGTGAATGCTCCATCTTTGGCGGTGTTCAAGGCCAGGTTGGATGAGGCCTTGGGTGGCATGGTTTAGTGTGAGGTGTCCCTGCCCATGGCAGGGGGGTTGGAAGTAGATGATCTTAAGGTCCTTTCCAACCCTGACTGTTCCATGATTCAATTGACCAGGTACAAATCTACTAATAGGAGTTTCAAATATTTTCTCAGGGGTGGAATTATTTACATTTATCAGTGCTTTTATATAAAATTGAATATGTGGAATTATAAAATGCTATCACTCATAACTTTCTCAAGGAGAAAAGGAAAACATCAATTAAATCCAAGTAAGACACCCACATACCTGCAATAAACAAGGTGAAATGTAATGTACCTAGACACAGTATGTGATGATGAAAAAGGTCAGGTAAAACTAAAAGTGATCAAAACAATATTCAAAATTGCAAATTTGCAATGTAATTATGCAGTAATCTTTTCCCAAAAAGTAATCCCAAAGGTCTTGCTGATGCACACATGTTCCTTCAACATAAAATAAACTTCCTTGTATTTTCCCACCAGGAAGCTGATGCTTTAGCTGATGCTGAGGAAAGATGTGACCAGCTCATCAAAACAAAAATCCAGCTGGAAGCCAAAGTGAAGGAGGTGACTGAAAGGGCTGAGGATGAAGAAGAAATTAATGCTGAGTTGACAGCCAAGAAGAGGAAACTGGAGGATGAATGTTCAGAGCTGAAGAAAGATATTGATGACCTTGAGTTAACATTGGCCAAAGTGGAGAAGGAAAAGCATGCCACTGAAAACAAGGTACACACACAGGGAATCACATGAGGGATCAAAAAATCATTGCTTCTTGAAGCAAAAGAGACTGCTACCCAGGACATATTACCTTTGGAAGATCTTAGCTGGCCCTCACTTGAGTAGCAAAAGAAAAAATGAAACTCATGGCTAAGTACTCAAAGTGAATATTTCACTGCATGCTTTCCACCCCATTTTGACAATTGCTTATATCTGTAGGTGAAAAACCTCACAGAGGAGATGGCAGCCCTGGATGAGACCATTGTCAAGCTGACAAAAGAGAAGAAAGCCCTCCAAGAGGCTCATCAGCAGACACTGGATGACCTGCAGGCAGAAGAGGATAAAGTCAATACGCTGACCAAAGCTAAAACCAAGCTGGAGCAGCAAGTGGACGATGTAAGTAAAGATGCATATGAGAAGATTAAATACACAGTCAGACACTACCAGCAGAACACTGATGGTCTTTGCTTTAGCTGGAAGGGTCCCTGGAGCAAGAGAAGAAACTGCGCATGGACCTTGAGAGAGCCAAGAGGAAACTCGAAGGAGACCTGAAGCTGGCCCAGGACAACATCATGGATTTGGAAAATGATAAGCAGCAACTGGATGAGAAACTCAAGAAGTAAGTGTGGCTGTGGGGCACCTGAGCGCTGGCCTGTTGCACTTGTCTTTTTTTTCTTTCAGCTCTAACATGGTTTTCTTTGCCCAAAGGAAAGACTTTGAAATCAGCCAGATCCAGAGCAAAATTGAGGATGAGCAAACCCTGGGCATGCAATTGCAGAAGAAGATTAAAGAATTGCAGGCAAGTCTCTGTTCCTTCCGCTCTCTCAGCCATCCTCAGGTCGGGTAAGAGGAGGGGATGGGTGTGAATGGTCCCCGATGTTCCCCAGGCTCGTATTGAGGAACTGGAGGAGGAAATTGAGGCAGAGCGAACCTCTCGAGCAAAAGCAGAGAAGCATCGGTCTGACCTCTCGAGGGAGCTGGAGGAGATCAGCGAGCGCCTGGAAGAAGCAGGAGGGGCTACAGCAGCTCAGATCGAGATGAACAAGAAGCGTGAGGCCGAGTTCCAGAAGATGCGTCGTGACCTCGAAGAGGCCACGCTGCAGCACGAAGCCACGGCTGCTGCCCTGCGCAAGAAGCACGCGGACAGCACTGCTGAGCTTGGGGAGCAGATCGACAACCTGCAGCGAGTGAAGCAGAAGCTGGAGAAGGAGAAGAGTGAGCTGAAGATGGAGATTGACGACCTGGCCAGTAACATGGAGTCCGTCTCCAAAGCCAAGGTACACAAATACCTTTTAGATATTTCTGCCCCAACTGAATTCCATTAAATTTAAGGGTTTGCAGCTCCTATTATTAAGAATTAGCATCATTAACTACTTTCATGTATTTCCACACAGGCAAATCTGGAGAAGATGTGTCGCGCTCTGGAAGACCAGCTGAGTGAGATTAAGACAAAGGAAGAAGAGCATCAGCGCATGATCAATGACCTCAGTGCTCAAAGAGCTCGCCTGCAGACAGAAGCAGGTAAGACATACACATCACTGATGTGCAAATTAACAATGTCAGACAGTTAATTTAGAATGACCTTTCTGGGAACATAATTTGTTAAAGATGTTTTGTCTCCTTTGTAATGTTGAATGTGTGAAATGGCATCATAATGATTACCTTCTACAAGGTCTTCTAAGTGTCTGGTTTGTAGCCCCAAATGGCCACAATACTGTCATCGATGCAATAAAAAGCTTCTTTATCTGCTAACTTGTGCAGGTGAATATTCACGCCATTTGGAGGAGAAGGATGGTCTGGTTTCTCAGCTGTCAAGAGGAAAGCAGGCTTTCACCCAACAGATTGAGGAGCTCAAAAGGCACTTAGAGGAAGAGATAAAGGTGAGAAGGCATTCTGTATTCATTCTTATCTTTTAGATTCCTATTCTCTAACAGACTTTTTAGGCACACAACTGTAGAACTATCATAAAACCTCTTAGTTAATTCTTAGTGCTTCTTAGCTATTCACTGGAGTGTAAACATTATTTCTTTTGTCAATACAGCTTCTTTCTACATTCAACATACTGTTGCCATTTTGCATAGAAGAATAATCCAGTGTACAACATGCCAGTCAAGATATTTGCCTCGATGTGCATTCATTGTCACAATACTCTTGTTGCTGCAGGCCAAGAATGCGCTGGCCCACGCCTTGCAGTCTGCTCGCCATGACTGTGACTTGCTCCGGGAACAATATGAGGAGGAGCAGGAAGCCAAGGGGGAGCTGCAGCGTGCCCTGTCCAAGGCCAACAGCGAAGTGGCCCAGTGGAGAACCAAATATGAGACGGACGCTATTCAGCGCACGGAGGAGCTGGAGGAGGCCAAGTACGTGGCAAGTGGGATATAGAGAGAGAAGCGGAGAACACTGAGACTCTGCAGGGAGATGGAAGTCTCCAAAAACGGGTTAGGTCAGGGGAGGAAAAAAGTCTGGGAAGTACTATCTTTGTGGTAGAAGGCAGAGAAGGAAAAATGCATAGACTGGAAGGAGAAATGTCACCTTTATGGCTAGAATGGTTAAGACAGGCCTAATAATCAGTAGGTGCTGGGACACAGCTGTGGCAAACCTTTTACCCCTAACCTGCAGCTGTACTTACCACATTGCAGGAAGAAGCTGGCACAGCGCCTGCAGGATGCAGAGGAACATGTTGAAGCTGTCAATGCCAAATGTGCCTCCCTGGAAAAGACAAAGCAGAGGCTGCAGAATGAAGTGGAGGACTTGATGATTGATGTGGAGAGATCAAATGCTGCCTGTGCAGCTCTGGATAAGAAGCAGAAGAACTTTGACAAGGTCTTTCGGGCTCCAGACTGGGGGCCCCTGGGCAGAGCATCCCCTCCTCATTGTCACATCCATACTGACACCCCGTTTCTCTTCAGATCCTGGCAGAATGGAAGCAGAAGTATGAGGAAACACAGGCTGAGCTGGAAGCCTCCCAGAAGGAGGCCCGCTCTCTCAGCACGGAGCTGTTTAAGATGAAGAATGCCTATGAGGAGTCCTTGGACCACCTGGAAACGCTGAAGCGCGAGAACAAGAACTTGCAGCGTAAGTCCCTGGCCCTCTGCTCCTGGCAGGGCTTTCTCAGCACCCACCAGTACCTGCTGCTTCACATGGGTCTGTGCCTGCAGGTGGGCAAAGATGCCTGTCACGTTGGTGTGTGAGGGCCCTTCCCATTCTGCTCTGTGGCCAACCATGCCATTGGTCCTTGTTCCTACAGAGGAGATCTCCGACCTCACGGAGCAGATTGCCGAGGGAGGAAAAGCGATTCATGAGCTGGAGAAAGTCAAGAAGCAGATTGAGCAGGAGAAATTTGAAATCCAAGCCTCACTGGAGGAAGCTGAGGTACACACACATATTCATTGTTTTAGGGACAGGTCTACTGACAAGCAGTTTAAGATTGGGACGTCAAGGAACGTCAAAGCCTTCAGGTTCCACATCATCCAAAGAAAAACAGCCCCATTTTTGTTCATAAGAGGTAGTTTGAAATAGAACAAGTGCATATAAAATTATTTTATTGACACTCTGCTTGTTTCTTATTCAGGCTTCCCTAGAACATGAAGAAGGGAAGATCCTGCGCCTTCAACTTGAGCTCAACCAGGTCAAGGCTGAGATTGACAGGAAGATAGCAGAGAAAGATGAGGAAATTGACCAGATGAAGAGAAATCACCTCCGAATTGTGGAGTCCATGCAGAGCACCCTGGATGCTGAGATCAGGAGCAGGAATGAAGCCCTGCGGCTGAAGAAGAAGATGGAGGGAGACCTGAATGAAATGGAGATCCAGCTCAGCCATGCCAACCGCTTGGCTGCTGAGGCACAGAAGAACCTGAGAAACACACAAGGAGTGCTCAAGGTACAGCACAATGAAACAGATGCTCACTGGTTTATGAATCAACTAAATATTTCCCTGTTGTGCAATTCTGTCAGATCTATACTGATATAAAACCAGGAAATAGGAAAATAGGAAAGAAAAACCACCTCCCAATCTTTCTTATTTCCCTGTCCAGGATACACAGATACACTTGGACGATGCTTTGAGGACACAGGAGGACCTGAAGGAGCAGGTGGCCATGGTGGAGCGCAGAGCAAACCTGTTGCAGGCTGAAGTTGAGGAGCTACGGGCAGCCCTGGAGCAGACGGAGCGGTCAAGGAAGTTGGCTGAGCAGGAGCTTCTGGATGCCACTGAACGTGTGCAGCTCCTCCACACTCAGGTTGATTAATGCAATTCAGAATCTGAAGAGCCTTTTTTATTTCACTTTCCACATTTTTCATCTGTGTGAATTCTTGAATCACCTCTTGTAGCAAAAAGCTTAACCTGAACCAGAACTGCTACCCTTGTACAAAGAATTGGGTTATTGATAAATGAGTAGGATTGTACATACAGGAGTTAGAAATGTTTCTTAAAATTTCAAGAACACTCTGCTCTCTAGCTTTGTAAGACCTCACAGGATGCATCATTTGAAGGACAATGCTAATATTAGATACATAGATGATAACCTTAAATTTACACAATTACTAAACCCAGTGTTTGGTTCTGGAACTAAAGGGACAATATTTGTTGTTCTTCAACAGAACACCAGCTTGATCAACACCAAGAAAAAGCTGGAAACAGACATTGCCCAAATCCAGGGGGAAATGGAGGATACTATCCAGGAAGCCCGCAATGCTGAAGAGAAGGCCAAGAAGGCCATCACAGATGTGAGTTGGGGGCTCCTTTCATTGCTGATGATGGCTGTATTCTTCCCAAAAATGTCTCCAGCCCCAAAATGGCTTTGACCCTTTGCTCTCCTCAGGCAGCCATGATGGCAGAAGAGCTGAAGAAGGAGCAGGACACCAGCGCCCACCTGGAGAGGATGAAGAAGAACCTGGACCAGACGGTGAAGGACCTGCAGCTCCGTCTGGATGAGGCTGAGCAGTTGGCACTGAAAGGAGGCAAGAAGCAAATCCAGAAGCTGGAGGCCAGAGTGCGTAGGCCTGGTGTTTGTGCAAGAGTGAGCATGTCCCTTGGAGAGATAGCAGGGAAGCTCCAAAGATGGGCTTGTGATTGCAGGTGCGGGAGCTGGAAGGGGAGGTTGATGCTGAGCAGAAGCGCAGCGCTGAAGCCGTGAAGGGTGTGCGCAAGTATGAGAGGAGGGTGAAGGAGCTGACCTACCAGGTAAGGCAGGAGGTATCCATGGGGGCATACACCCTCATCCTGGAAAACCAAAGCTTTTCCAATGCTATCCAGGACTAAATGTTGTTCTGTGGTGTGGAGAAACTAGTAATTCACTTTCTTTTTTGTTTGCCAACCACTCTAGTCTGAGGAAGATCGAAAGAATATTCTCAGGCTCCAGGATCTGGTGGACAAGCTGCAAATGAAAGTGAAATCCTACAAGAGGCAAGCTGAGGAAGCTGTAAGTATTGCTTGGAGAATAGTCAAGCACTGCTTTCTGTGGATGTCTCATATGTGCTGAGGAGATGAATACCAGATATTTAGAAAATGCAAGTCATCAACATTCTAAGGTTTTGGGGTCTTTACATCCAGATAAGTGGGACAGTAAGTACACAAATGACTTGAGCAAGTGTGATACACTGCTGGTGAAGCTTGTCACAGTGGGATTCTGAATAAGGGACGTTGAGAAGGTCTGTGTAAGGCTTTTGTGTGGTGGGTTGGGGATGGAAGTTTGTGCCTTTCTGCAGAAGAGCCACAGCTCTGCAAGGCCTCCTCACCACCAGCTCCCTCTCTCCGCACAGGAGGAGCTGTCCAATGTCAACCTCTCCAAGTTCCGCAAGATCCAGCACGAGCTGGAGGAAGCTGAGGAGCGGGCTGACATTGCAGAGTCCCAGGTCAACAAGCTCCGAGTGAAAAGCCGGGAGGTATTTCACATCAAGAAGATAGGAGAGGAAGAGTGAGGCTGTCATGAAGCATCAAAGTGACCTGAGGGCTGCACAAGATGTGTACCCTCAGTCTTTTCTGTAGTTAGTCTTTTTAACCATGTCAATGTCTAGAGAATAAAGATTGTAGATTCCCTTGCATACACAGCAGAAGCAATGCTTTTGGTTGTTACAGTTCAATTTTGCAGTTACCTAAGTATTGGTTGTTTATAAGCAATTAATTTTCATAGTATCATAGAATCATAGAATACCATGTTGGAAGGGAAATCATGGATCACCTGGTTCAACTTTCATGGCAAATTCACAGTCTAGACTAGAAGTCCCAGCACCCTGTCCAGCCAAATCTTTAAAGTGTTCGATGTTGGGGAATCCATCACTTCCGTGGGGAGATTTTTCCCATGGCTCATTGTTCTCATTGTAGAAATTTTCTTCATGTGTCCAACCAGAACCTCACCAGGAGTAACTTGTACCCATTAACCCTCTTATTTTCCTTGTGACTCCCTGTAAAAAGGGAGTCTCTATCTTCATTAGGGATATCCATTAAATACTGGAGCAAGGGGATAAGGTCTTCCCTGAGCCTTCTTTTCTCTAGGCTGAACAAACACAATTCTCCCAGCCTTTCCTCACACAGCTTTCCAGTCCTTGGACCATCTTTGCGGCCCTCCTTTAGACCCTCTCCAGCCTGTTCACATAATTTTTGAATAGCAGGAACCAAAACTGAACACAATATTCCTGGTGTAGACTGCCAAGAGCCGAGTAGAATTGGACAATGACATCTTTATCTCTTCTGGTGATGCCCTTGTTGATGTAATCCAGAATCCTGTTGGCTTTCTTTACTGCAGCAGCACAGTAAGCTATTTAGCTTACTGTCCACCAGGACCCCACATTCCTTTCCACAGAGCAGCTCCCCAGCCAAGTAGATCCCAGCCTGTGCTGCACTCCTGGATTGGGTTTACCCAAGTGCAAGACCTTACATTTGTCCTTGTTGAACTTAATAAGTTCTTGTTAGCCCACTCATACAACCTATCCTGGTTATGCTCCAGAGAGACTGTTTCTTCCTAAGTGTCGACTTCTCCACTCCACTCTACTCAGTTCGATATCATTGTCAAACCTGGTCAGAGTGCACTTGATCCCACTTTCCAGATCATTTATGAAGATCTGAAAAGGTGCTAGGCCCCATATCAATCCCTGGGTAACCCCTCTAGTGAGAGGTCACCAGTTGGAATATAAGCATTGTGTGCAGCCGGTTAACCAGCTCCCCACCTACCACACAAACCATTTGTCTAGACCATAACACATCAGTTTCTCTAGGAGGAGGCTGTGTGAAACTGTATCAAAAGCATTGGAGAAGTCCAGGTGGATGATGGCCACTGCTCATCCCCACCAGCTGAACAGGTTACTTATTGTAGAAGGCGATCAGGTTTGTCAAGCACAATTTGCCCCTCATGAATCCATGCTGGCTTTTCCTAACATGTGCTTCATTTGACTTGTGATAGCCCCATGAGAATTTGCTTCATTACCTTCATGGAGACTGAAACACGACTGATGGGTCTGCAGCTTCCTGGATCCTTTTCTGAGCCTTTGTTGGGGTGATCGGGTGATATTTGCCTTCTTCCAGTCTTCTGGGACATACCCCTCTCTCCACAAATACTCAAAGATTATGGAAAGTGGCCTCACAACAACATCAGCCAGCTTTCTTAACACCCTTGCGTGGATATTGTTTGGGCCCATCAATCTGCAGGGATCAGGCTCCTTTAATAGTTCATATACCAACTCTTCCTTCACTGATGTTAGGTCTGTGTGTGCATCAACCCGAATTTTTGCTCCCAGGGCCTGGAGCTCAACGGTTGTGGTAAAGACAGAATTGGAGGAAGTGTTGAGAATCTCTGCTTTTTCAGTGCTGTTAAGCAGGTTCCCCCTACGTGCTTAACAGCAGCCGTTAATTTCCTTCTGTTTCTGCTTGCTTACATATCTGAAGTAGGAGTAAGCTCAAGAAATTAACTTATTTTCTAGAGTAAGATCCAGAAACTGTACTACTGTACTACAGCTGCTGTAACAGTTACAACCATCAGAGCAAACAAACTCTTTTTGCTCTACACTACAGTGTTTCCTAGCAACAGGATTACAATTTAAAGTTAGAATTATTTCCTGTAAAAACAGAAATTGTAAACCTGTGTTTTACAGGGTTTACAAAGGATATATAGCAAGAGGAACTGCTTTTGACTATCTAAGTATGGAAATGAGAAAACCTCTGGGATCACAACATCATGAGAGAAATCACAGGGTCTGACACTGTAATAGTACAGGGAAGAATTAAACATGGTAGCTCAACACTTCCAACCAGTGCTTCTTGTCTGCCTTTTGCAGCAATGGATGAGGTTTTTTGTGTAAGTGAACTGAACATTGGGAGGACAGAAATAGCCAACAGTCACTGACGGCTGTCTTTTGTTATCCTACATGGGGTAACTATACAAACAATTAAAACCAGAATAGCATGTGTGAACAGGATAAAAATAAGGAAAAGCTAACCATTAGGAAGAGTTTCAAGGCAGAAAGGATGGCTCCCAAACCCAGCTATTCTCATCAGTGCCACAAGGGGGCTGTGCAGCCTGAGCAGATGGCAACTGGCTACCACTGATACTTCCACCCAGAAGCAAAGACTGTTGTACCCACTAGGGAGATCGCAAAGACACATTAGTGCTTCGTTTATCTGGAAGAGGTGTTTAACAGACACAACTGCCTAACTAACTGCACAGGAACAAACAGTGCATCTTACAGTACGGAACAGCCATTCTGGCAGTACTGGACCACTCTGCATCACATAGCTGCTCAGGGCAGATTCTACAGCCAGATGTCAGGAATGGTAAAGGAGATTCTTCTCTCACACTGCAGGGACACTTATGGGTCTCTCGAGGTTCCTGGCTAGCTCTACGCTGCTGCATTTCCAGGGAGTACTTCAAGAAGCTGTGAAGTTGCTGGGGAAAGGGGCTGGGGTTGGAATTGCAGGAGGGGAGCTGCAGAGGAGGCAGCAGGAAGCAAATGTTTTGCAACTGATCACAGCTGTCAGCGTGTTTGCAGGATTAGGAGGTCCTCCTTCTCACAAACATGCTGAGGTTCAGACCCAAGGAATCCTCCCATGTTCTAAATATGGAAGTAGTTTGCTGGGCAACAGCTAAATATATTAAAGGAAAAGATGACACCCTGTGTTGATTCCTGCGTCACCTTAAGTGATGCTCTTGAGAGAGACCATCTTTATGGGTGAAGCTGTGAAAGCTGCATCAATGCCAGCAGTATCTGGGCATCAAAGGGAAACAACCTCTCTCCTCTCCCTCTTCACACACTATGATACCGTGAAGTAGGTGAGATCTTTTCTTTCCAGACAAAATCTCTGTTGTCAGAACTGGAAAGGAAGCAAAGGATTTTGTTTTACTACAGCACATAATCCTTCAAACAAACAAATGACCCCAAAAGCTTAATTTGGTGTATTGCAACTGTGGCTCAGTAAAAGACGAACAAGCATTTCTAACTCCATGGGTACCTTCTTTAACCTGTTGGCTGACTAGCAAATATCACAACAACTCTGGAGACCATGTTTTTGACCTAAAATCGCTGTTCACTTTGGAGAATATTGCAAGAACTATCTAAAATCAGCAGCCTGGTCTGACTGTGGAAGAATCAGGATGCTCGTGAAGCACTTGAAAATGCAGGGGTTCATCTCTCACCTGTAAGAAATCATGGCGTGAGAATTTGTTCCTAAATCATGTTCCAACTGATGAAAGGTGAGGCTACAGGTTCCTTACATGACACCATATTGGTCAGGTTATCTACTTCAAAATGCATGTGTGGGAAATGAAGAGAAGTCCCACATATTGCACTGGGCTGACCTGGCCTTGCCAACAGACATTCTAGAAATCATGACTGGAAACTTCTTGGAATCAGAGTGCAATATTAATGGGAGGGGTAAGGAAAGCAAGTTTCTCCTCACTTTGTGATTTGCTGCCTTAGCTGAGGACAGGAGTCATTTTGCATTGAGACACTATTTCTGGACTCAGAGGGCTTGTGACCTGATACATGCTGATGCACAAGTAACTGATCTTGGGAAAAACATGGATCCATAATAGGCATAAAGGAGCATTGCTAAGAGAAGGTTTAAAATAGATGCAGCTGATGAGCTCCACTAGAGCTGCTGCCGCATGCGGACTATGGAGTTCTCTGACCTTAAACAGCTTGGGCATGAAAGAGTGCAGTGTGTCTCCTGAGCACAAAAGCATCAGCCCTGTGAGAGGTGCTAAGACATGGAGAAAGTATTTCTGCCCTGCAGAAAGAAGCTCCTTAAGAGATTTCTTGCCAACAATGCCGAAGTCAGTTTTCAGTTCTGTAAGTACTTACAAGCTATGCCACAGAAACACCAAAATGTGCATTCTTACCCAGTGACAGAAAAGGAGAAGGACAGAGAGTGAACAATTACATGAACATCATCTAGCTTTTGGTACCTAACCTTGCTCCTTTTCATTCAGCTTTCCAGCTCTCTGAGTACTTACAGGCCATGCACTCCGGCCACAGAAACATTGACTTGACCAAGAAGTGCATTCCTCACTCTTGACAGAAAAGTGAGAAAGGGAGAGCAAGGAAGAGAGTGAAGGAGACTTCAGGAGATGTTTTGTGTGTTCAAACTGGTGTTTGGATCATAAGTAATTTGTGACAGTGCCTAAGAAAGGTACGGCCACAGCTCAGACAAAGGATGATATACATGTTCTTTCCACTCACAGCATTCAAGAGCAAGGCATCAAAACTTTGTTAATTAGCTGATATTATGGTACCTCTGTTACCTGTGTCACCTGTTGCATCTGATCCACATGTTCTCAGACCTTCTCTGGGGGAGTAGTCACTTTCTCAAGCTTAGACTATGCTAGTAACCCTGATTTCCCTTCACTCCAAATCCTCATTTTTCACATCTTTCTACCACCTGTTGTCTCTCTTCTTGCACTTTCTACCCAAAGAACACCCAGCTTACTCATCCCACTAACCTGCTCTGTAAGAGGAGCTCCTCAGCTGCTTTAGTGGGTGATGGAAAGGGCATCCTGAATGTCGCATCGTCATCCAAGACTCACTCTCCAGTTCTCTTCCACTGATGCTTGCCGGAAAGCTAGGAAGAGCCTAACTTCAACTTTGACATTCATTCAACACCTGCCCAGGTATTATTTTTTACCTTCTTCTCCACAATTAGGTGATGCTGAGCTATCTCTGGAGTTCCAGTTGCTCTCCTCCTGGTCTCTCTTCTGAAAGACATTTTAAGTGTGAAATACTGTACATACTTAGGTGGCATGCTTCTCCTTACTATTAAGCTATACCACAAATGCATTGGAAAAACTAACCCAGGAGCAGAGTCACAAGAGTACAACTAGGAGATAGAAAGATCTTCACAGTCTCTCCATGCTTTGGTGCATAGGGCAGGTCAGCCTTTACAAGTAACTTCTGGTCCCAGAAATGTTAGTCTACCTTTGCCATTGGCCAATGTCATGAAAAGCCAAAATTGCCCTTAACCCACCATGTATGTCTCCCCCCAGTAGTTCTGTTCATCAATCTGTTTCCCTCAAAGATACTTAATACCGCTAATTTTATTCCATGTTCATTAGAGGATTTTTTTTAACTACATAGCACATCACCACTTGGGACTAGATACTTCCTGAAGGGAATATTATAAGCATGCATTTCATTTGTCAACAGAAGAAACGGAGGTTTTCATAAGGGAAGTGTGTCCTACCATCTCCAGAGTCCAGTGGCCAGCTTCATCTTAGTGTTGGGAAGTCCTGGGATGAGAAAACTTGCTCTGAGCGATCAGTGTTTCAACAATTCTGTTTCTTTGGTGCTAACATTGCTGGGAGCTCTCATTTTACACAGAGGGCAGCAGAAATGCTGCTGTGGCAGAGGCTGGGCATTCTCTGTTAGGCAGCTCATCAGCGTTCACAGAGTGTACTGATCCCTTCAGCATGCCCTGCTCATACTGAGAGAATGGCCAACAATAGCATTTGCAAACTGCAAATCTCATGGGGAATGTTTCTCAAATAAAGTGTTGTACTGACAATCCATAGATTCATAAGATCTCACCACTTTACTTGATTTGGGTTTTTTTGTTTGGTTTTGTGTTTTTTTTTTTTCTGGAGATCTTGATAGTTTTATTTCCTTCTGAATCGCAGTATAGTCTTTATCTGGAAAGATTCATACCTGGTTTGGCTACTTAGCTAATTGCAAAGAAGGCAAAACATTGTTCATAGAAGGGAGTAAAATTGCTTCTGTGAGTAAGGTTAGCCATTACAAAGGTGCTGCAGCAAGAATAATTTTTATCAATATGACTTAAAGAAAATGATTTTTATATTAAAAGCAACTTTTGGCGCTAAGTCTAGATTATGAGAAACCCTCTGAAGTTGCTCGTAAGATTTTCAGTTGCAGTGAAGATTTCAGGAGAATTTAAAAAGCCAACAGACTATTAGGCTGAAAAAGAGCACAGAAGAAAATAAGACCTCTGCAGGAAAGCTGATTTTTCACTACAGAGAAATTAAGGATAGTCCCATTTTTTATACAAGATATTTTGAAATAAACAGAAGAGGAACAATGCACCAGGAATAGATGGTGTTCACCCAATATTGCTAAATGAATTAAAATCTTAAGAAACTGAATTATTTTCTGTGGTATATAACCAGTGCATAAATCAGTGCCGAAGAAACTGAAATGGCAAATACAGCATTAGGCTTTGAGAAGAATTCAGGAGTGAATCTGAGAACACATCCCAGCTTGTGTGATTTCTATATCAACAGATACTGCTAAAAAAGGAAGAAAGAAAATATACCACATAAATACCAGCACAGCTTTTGTAGAATAAAGTAATTTTTTAGAAGCCATTAGCTGTGGTAAAGACAAATTTGCACTTCTCTCACTAATAAGCCTCTGGATCCATGAAAGCTGGCTTTGCGCCTTGCACACTTCTGTATTGTTACGCCAGCTTTCAAGAAAGCGTTACTTATCTCACTTTTCTGCCACTAATGCAGGCATACAAATCAGAGCAATGCAAGGCATGGAAGAAGGTGCCCTGGGTTCAGCAGTAGCATTTTTCTCTTAGTAGCTGGTGCAGAGCTGTGGTTTTGACTTTCAGCCTGGGAACAATGCTGATAACACCGATGTTTTTGGTTGTTGCTCAGTAATGTTTACTCTGACCAAGGACTTTCTGAGTCTCATGCTCTGCCAGGGAAGAGGGGAAGCCGGGAAGAAGCAGAGACAGGACACTTGACCCAAACTGGCCAAAGAGGTATTCCATACCACAGCACATCATGCTCAGTATATAGACTGGGAGTAGTTACCCGGAAGGGCTAGATCACAGCTCAGGTCGGGCTGGGTATCAGTCAGTGGGTGGTGAGCAGTTGTATTCTCTTCCCTTGTTATTTCCCTTATCATTATTATTATTTGTGGTAGCAGCAGTGATTTGTGTTATACCTTAGTTACTGGACTGTTCTTATCTCAACCTGTGGGAGTTACATTCTTTGGATTCTCCTCCCCATCCTTCCAGGAGCAGGAGCAGGAAGGGGGGGAGTGAGTGAGTGGCTGCGTGGTTCTGGGTTGCCAGTTGGGTTAAACAAGGACAGAAGGTCATTGTTAGTCAGTACTTTCTGAAAATATGCCTCTGCTGGAAAAATTTGGTGGCAGCTGCATAAGGTTGCTGCCACCTTGAGTTGGCAGTAACCAGCTTACTTGGTTAAGGCCAGATCTCAGTCTGGTTGAGACCAGATCCACTCCAGAGCACAGCTGTGCCTGTTTAGATCTAAAATAAATTAAAAAGGTTATCAAGGAAAACAGAATTGTCCATTGATGGTAACTCATTATCACTCTATTTAGATGAGAAAGATTTGTGCACACTACTGTTATTTTCATCCCAGGCCTAAGATCCTTCTATTTGCTAGGACAGTAGGATTCAATGACAGCAGTCCAATTGTGAAGGAAGTAGAAAAGGTTATGAAAGATAAGCACCTTTTTTTTTTGGGGGGGGGCAAAGTTGTTTTTAACTATTTTAATCAGTTCATTTGCAGTATCAGAAATAAATAGCTCTTTTTACCTACACAGGAGAGCACAAGAATTTGCTTAACCAATATTGCTACCAAAGCACTTCACAACCATTATCAAAGTCTTGAGTGTGGATCAACCTAAGTAACTCCAAATCAGTGTTCCTAACATTATCATGGATTTCTATCCTGATTAGCACATGGGAAAGATTTGCAGGAAGGGGTTCCCAGTGGAATAACATCAGAAAGGATATGGGTATAAGAAGCTCAAAAAGAAAGAAGAAAAAAAAAGAAAGAAAAAAAGTGACATAGTTCACACTTCAAACTGTAAATCAACTGTAAGAAATCAACTGCATTTTAACAAAGGAATTAAGACATAAAGCAAATAAATAAAACAAAAATAGATATTTAGTCTCTCTCTGTAAAACGAAACCAGGCAGAAATTAAATGTAAGTTAGTGCAGCCTCTGGGTTGAAGAGCAGCAATAGGCTTGCAGTGCCAAAAAACCTTCTGACACCAAGGAAAAGTTTGTTGGGCACAGTGTAGCCACAGCAAAAATTTGCTATACAATTTCTGTAACCAGACATCACCATTAAAGACCTGGGAGAGAAAATCCTATGGGATACTCATGCAGGGATTGCCCAAAGGCAGTGATTTCAAATTCACAGATGTGTCCAGGTAGTCCCATTCTTTTTCTGAACTAAGGAAATAAGTAATGTTGTAATATTTAGGGGATCAGGGACAAGAAAGATGCCAATACACATCAGGCACCAACGCAGGAATAAGACTGACCTCCATCAAGAACGTACACACTGAAGCCAAGTCCAATGCAAGGGAAGGAATATGCAGCCCATGTTCATTTACTCCTCTGCATGATCCAGTAATCTAGCTCTTGCTGAACAATGTGGAAGAGTTTTACCCACAGGAATGAGAGCAACTGCCCCATCAGGTAGTACAGATAAGCAACGGCATGTCTCTTTTCATTCTAGAAAGGCGTTCCTAGAACAACAACCGATCTGATGATGACTGTAAAAAAAGTTCAGTCATCAGAGAACTGGAGCTGCTGGTGCTCAGACATACAAAATACTTGTGGAAACATCACAGGCTGCAGGTTCTGCAGACTTCAACAAGGTGTAACTCAAAGGAGCTGGGAAAGTCAGGGGTTTGCATGAGGAAAAAAATGACAAAAAAACCCCAAAATATATTTGAGGTGACCTGAAGGAAACAGGGAAGTCCTCCCATTCCTTTGGATATTTAACAGCTGTCCAGTCCACCTTCAGGAAGGATTTCCAGAGCTGCCTTCTTACAAACCATGAGGAACACATCATGGGGTCTGGGGGAGACTGGGAGCCAGGGATAGTTACTGGGCACACCGGGCATCTGTGCCCAGGTACTGGCAGGCTGGCTTTGTACTTATCTGTATCTATATTGCCACTACTGGAACTTCACCCTGAACTGTCAGATGGGAACAGGATGAGGCTGTTTGTTCTGTTTGTATTTGTGCGAGTGCTGAGTGTTCTTGTCTGTGCTGATCTGTGTGGCCAGCTGTGTATATATGTACATACATGTTATATATGTGTGCTCTATGTGCATTGTGCCTTCTGGGCACATGCTCAGCCTCACTGCTTGGCTGGACCTGGGCTTGGAACCGTGGCAGTCTTGCCCCTGTCACACTGCCAGATTCACCCTGTTGCCTTGCAAGAGCCACATCTGGAATAAAGCTGGCAGGGAAACTGCTGTTACAGTAGAAAACAGTCAGGTATTAAGCACTGTGAGGTGGGTAAAGGAGTGTTTCCCTACTGAAGAGCCAGCCTGCCAGCTGGCCCCCTCCAACTGATGCTTGAAATATTCTGGCAGTGTCTGAGATAACAAATGAATGATGAGACAAGAATATTTGGCAAGTTCCTCTGGCTGACCTGTCTGGGAGGGCACAAACCTCATTATTCCTTTGCTTTATTAGCCATGTTGTTACTTGCTCGGTGTTGACAAGGAGTAAGCTTGATGGAAAGCAAATCAATCAAAATAAAATGGAGAGGACCCAACCAAAATGGCACGTTTGTGATTAAATTATCTAGCTCAATATGCCCTCAAAGGATTATTTGTAAAAGCCCTTTTCCATAGGCCAACCAGCCTTGATCACTTGGGATATTTCCCAGTAGGAGAGATGGCACAGCATTTGGCTCAAAACAATAAAAAATGCAGGTGTCTGTGGGAATCCCTGCACATTGTCACAGAGACACACACACACATGCACACACTCTCTCGCACACTTTTGTATAGCCTGAAAAGATCTCTTTTTGGCACCTGCAATTTGACAGCCACAATTCAGGAAACACCTTTCCAGCATTTTCTCCTCTAAATCTTGAGGTCAACCCCCTCCCTTTCCCTTCTCCCTTCCGAGAAGACAGAGCTCACAAAGTCTGTACCCTGTCCTGGCTCTGAACTACTTATTCCATGCATGTCTCCCTGCTACCACACTGTATGGTT
Organism: Psittacula echo; assembly: GCF_963264785.1. NCBI lineage: Eukaryota > Metazoa > Chordata > Aves > Psittaciformes > Psittacidae > Psittacula > Psittacula echo. The sequence goes on along the minus strand of NC_137750.1, from coordinate 11,024,044 downwards.
GGCCTGTGCTGGAAGTACCCTGGATGCTTTGCATAATGTGGAAGCCAAACTCCTAGGTGCCAAACTTCCTTGATATGCAGATAATCCACTGTTTAATAGATGCCATGCCACAGGCTATTCCCAAACAATCCAATAGCCCTTGCATGTGTGGATTGTTTCCTGAGCATGTTAACAAGCCCTTAGCTATTGGTGGACTGCCGCATGAACATCTCAGCTGAGGATAAGAGGGAACTGCTGCTCTGGCAAGAGTCCATTTGTGGAAGCCCAGCACCTTCTCCTGAGCTAAATGCAAGCCACTGTCAAAACCAGCCCAGTCTTTTCCAGTCGCTGTGGTACAACCTCAAGTTCTGATAACACAGCTTACTCTGCTGCAATACTTCTGTGACCACTGAGCACATGCTTTCTCTGGCACAGAGGTAGCATTCCTGGCTGAATAGAAAGAGGAGATAACTCATTTTAGCATGAAGCAGGTTACTAAGTGAAATATTCCATGATAACATTCAGATAGAAGGGATAAAACTTCCCTCCATAATTTTTCTGTTACTGCCTTTTAAGACCCCTGATATTGAAGACTTGGAAGACAGAGATGCTGCTGCAGACACTTCTCATGAGTCCACCACATGATGATCCTGGTTCCCTGTGGAAATCTGATACCACATAGGAGACCTTCAACAGAATGCGAGGACTCTTGTTTTTCTCTTCCTGCAGCTCCATAGCCACACTTCTGCTGTCAAAGAAGGAAATGAGTCTACTTCCCACTGCAAAAACAGGAGTGGAAATATCCCTCTCTGTAGAACAATTTTATCACATAACGAGAGGAAAACGTTTATTTTCTGGCACACAGGATCCTCTTTTCTTACCAGAAAGAGCTATGAATGTTGTTTCATGTACTTATGTGAGAACTGGGATGATGAAACAAAGGGTGATCATGGTCATGGTCAAGGTCAACAGTGTCCATAATTCTCTGAGGAAAAAACTAGTCTGTTTACACATTTACCCAGATATTTCTCCACAGGATTGCTTCAGACTCTGAACAGCAATGGCAAAGCAAATCTAGAGGAGAAACATTAGAATACCATAAATGGTGCATGGCAGGCATATGTAAGTATGGCTGTAAGGAGAACCATCACTTTAAATGAACTTGTAACATTTAAAACAAATGTATAAATCCCTGAGTTCTTATATTTGCCCCAGATCATATTCCCTGTGCAGCTGGTGGAGCCAAATGCTTCACTTATCCCCCAGAGACCTCTGACCACCCCCTCAAATTTTACAATGTCAGCGAAAAATTAGATTCTTTCTTCTGAAACCTGACCCCAGAGAGCAGTGATACCAATAACCATAAAAATAGGCACTTTAGCTGGGTGCTCAGAGATGTGTTGGTATTGGAATTGCTAAGCAAGGAGATTTCCATACAAATCAGGCTCCACTGGGTTCACCCAATATAGGAGAGTTCATTTTGAGGAGAACAGAATGCACTTTATGCATACTGAGGAGACAGATATCTTTTTCATCTCTTCAACACAAACATGAATCAGAATGAGAGACCTTTTTCAAGCACCCAGCAGGAGTTCATCCCACTGGAAAGAACATTCAGTGTCATCTGGCACAAGCGTCTGAAATGTCCTTTAGCACTTGAAAATGCCTAGTCAGCCTTGGGCCCTTCAAGCTGGAGAGGAGACAGCCAACAGGTGTAAGATAAGGTCCATAAACTCAAAAGAGGACAACGAGAGAAGTGGATGGATGAAGGAATTTTCCTGTGTGAGAAGTAAGGGCATCAAGTGAAATTAGCAGGCAATCAAAGACAGAAGAATGGGATCCTTCAAGCCACTCATAGTTACTCTGCACAGCTCCTCAGCATCAGTGGAGTGGCTACTGAATGTTCCCATTTGTTCAAGCTGCCACACAAATCCGTCAGAGGAGAACCAGGAGCAGTTTCCTGATCCCAAACACAACAAAAGCATCAGTATTGGGATGTGCCCAAGCCCAGAGCACCTGGGGAATGGGGCAGTGATCAAGGAAAGCCTCTGCACATGTGTCTGCACTCATAATTCCCGAACTTTGTCAGCCTCAGACACCAGTGAGGCTCTCAGCCACTGCCAGGGAGACACTGCTCAAGGCTGGCCTTTGGGTTGACCAAGGCCAACTGCCATGTCCTGACATGCCTGTCACAACAAGCCAACACACAGCAGCAAGGCAGGTAGGTCCCCTCAGGGACAGCACCTGGAAAAAAGCTGCACGATGGAGATCCTGGAGCCTGGGTGCTGCTGTGCCCTCATGGTAAAAATTATTTTTGTTTATATCTGATCTGAATTTCCTACATTCTAGCTTGTGTCCATTCTTATGATATCAGATAGCTGTAGATAGCAGTATGATCTCCCTTTAGCCTCCTTTTCATCAGATTGAACTAAACCATTTCTTTTAGCTTCTCATTATGTATAATATGCTGCAGTCCTCTGGCCATATTGGTGGCCCTAACTCTACAAAACCATCCTTAGAAACCAAATTCTCACCTAGAGCTACTTGTGACTATGTCATATTCTTGGAAGTTTTACAGTGCTTTTGTGAAGCAGTTCTTCACATCCAAACATTCTCTCCTTCCACTGGAATAAGCCCTCTTCATGTATACTTTTTCACTGCAAGTCTTGGTTTTGACTAGCCTAAACAAAACAAGCTGTTTTATTTGCTACTTCTTAAGTCAGTAGTTAGTTTTCCAGATCACTTTTTTCCTGTACCAGTTCCAGCCTGAATACGCCTCTTCTATTTGTGCAGAAATGGCAAGTATTCTAATGGGAAGAATCCAGTATTCTAGAGGGGCTTATACAGCAGCTTTAACATTTCCACAGTTGTACAAGAATTATTTCAAACTGATCATGTTAGGGATCATACTGGTGACTTACAATCCTGCTCTGACTTCCTAGGGCAGTGAGGCTGGAACATCCTCTTTATATCATGCCTAGAGAGGGGACAACATAGTCTTCCAAGGTCTGCACTTGCAGTGATCGAAAGACTAGAAGGCACTCTGTATTGAGATATCTTCCCATCTCCATAACATTTCACGTTTCTCTGTATCACAGCGAAATAAAGACACTAGATAAAACTCTTACATATTCACCTCCTTGCTGTGAGCTTTCCAATACTTGTAATGCAGATATCAACAGTGTAACTGAGTGAGGAATGATCAGTGGGTAGGGCTGCCTACACAAGTATCTCTGGCACACCAAGACAGGACCTACAGAGTGTCTGTGATTCCTTTAGTGTCAGAGGCAAAGCAAAACTAAGCTTGTTGGCCTCTGTGTCAAAGAACAGCTTGTGTCATATTTTTAGTTTAATAATACAGACAAAGTCTGAGTTTGTACCAAGTATCTATACTGTTTGGGGGCCATTACATCATCTATTCTAATATGATGCCACCCCCAAAGAAACTCTGCTGCTTGTGTAGTGTCCCAAGCACTGCACTCTTATAAGGCACTCGTGTCTACAATAGAGTTGTGTGAAATGTACTGTTGGAGATGGGAATGATGACAGTTCTGAGTTCTAGCCCATAACACAGCATCTAATTACCCACTCTTTCTGAAAAGCTTGTGTGGAATGATCAGAGTTGAGTAGACTGCTCACTTCTACCACTGCCAGAAACTTGTTCAAACCTAACTAAAAGTTACAGTTCTAACACCAAAAATTTCCTCATAAAGACCCAGTGAGCCTTGGAAAAATATGAAAATGTGCAAATCTAAAATCTGGCAAAGTCTCACAGAAAAGCTGTGATTCACAGATGATGAGGAGTGCCTGGGGCAGAACAGCAGTTCAGGAAAGGGCGGAGGGAACCCACAGACTCTCAGAGTATCTACACCTGGGCCACCTCCACCCACCCAGTAGTGCAGCTGCCCAAGCCAGCATTTGCATTGTAACCTGATGGCCATTATGGAGTGGGAAAATAACTCTCCTAGCATCATAGGAAGTGTGTTCCTTCCTGGCAGTTGGAAATGGCCAGCAATGATGAATATGTAGAGGTGGGTAACAGGAATCACATTTGGTTTGTGATTCAATTCTGTATTGCAATTGCTCTCCTGTGTTTGTATTGTGATTTCATCACACTGCTGTATCACTCTGCTATTTCCAAAACACATGTAGCATCAAATATCTTCAAATAAGTAAATTTGGTATTAAACATTAAAACCTCCTTATGTGGAATATCTAAAAGGACCAAAGAGTATTAGTCTCTGACATAAGCCCACAGGAGGTGCTCACACATGGATCTGTTGTGGGTAGGCATGGTGAGAATATGCTGCTTATCACAACAGGTAAAAAGGAAGTAGGCTTTGGTACAACTTATATTTACTGAGGAGCTGGTGATGTTGCTGAATCTGTATGGGATGCAAATCACTCTAGGAACTTCCCAACAGGGAAGAATATGAAAGAATTAATAAGAATTTGATGAAACCCAAGCTAGCAATTCACTTGCTTTTAGAATTCCAAACTACTGTATTCTGATGACTGCTGTGACTTAAATACTGGTCATGCTGTTTATTTTATCTGAATTTATCTTCATCACACCATAAAGCTGCTGGGGAAGGCTACAGCCCTTTATTTCTTCTTCACTCAGATTGATAAATCTACATCAATTTTTCCTACTCTCACTTCCTGATATAATAACTTGCTTCCACCAAAGGTAGGAAAGGCAGTTAAGTGAATTGTCCTAGCACACCATTATTTTTAATAGTAGAAACATTCTTAGAAAGAAAAAAAGCTTTTCAGATATTTATTTTTTGCTCCCCAAAAAAGAACATGCTCTTTCTAATTAGCCCCAAAGAAGGACTTTCACAGTAACTGAAGATGAAGTCATGGCCTGGGATGGGATGAGATGAGAACAAGCTGTAAAATCTCAATATCCAATGGTGTACAGCAAGGGGACGCAGGAGGGTGTAGACAATGCAGGTTGCTTTCTGTATCTCAGTAAGAAAGGTCCAACAACAAATGCCTTAATAAAGAAGACAGTTGAATAAGATAGAATAAAAAGATGAACACAGATGCTGAGTAAAACTTACATCCCTTCAGGTGCTGGGCACCCTGTCTTCATGCAACGTTGGAAGGATTTTCCCATGGTACATTGCACAAATACCATCTGTGGAGAGGTTCTTTGTTTTCAGGTCATTTGTGCTACTACAATTTTCTTGCAAATAACAACTCTATTCATAAAGGATGAAGAGCCCTCTTGAGAACTTTTTGCGCTTTTAGATACAGGCAAGGCCAGGCAGGTTTTGTAATCACCAGCACTGAGAGAGAGCTGCCTGCAGGGTGCTCCCTTACCATGATGTGGCTGAGTGTGCCCTGAAGCCAAGAGATCTGTGTAGCACAGGTCCAAAGGCCACGCTGGATGGGCAGCACGGCGCAGCACGGGTCTGAGTATGCTCAGGTTGACTGTGATGTGGATCACCAAGTCCTTTATATACAGGGAGTTCCTGATCAGCATCAAGGCATTCCACCCCTTGATGAAGATACAGTTTACCTTTCTCTTAGATATAATAAGTTAAAGCTTATGTTAATAAGATATGGAATTCTCAAGCCCTAAGTACAAGGACCAACAGAGTAGACATGGCTTGTTCAAGATCACTGACTCCTTGAATACAGTGTCTTACACAAGGTTCCAAACAAGATTTGTATTTCAGCCCATCACCCCAAATCAAATCTCTGTCACAGCTCTTGGGTGAATTTCATTGGAAATGAAATGTAACTGAGGAGTATGAAAATAAAGGAACTGATTACTGTGATTACTGATTACTGTGAAAAACTTTGATGACTGTAGAAAAATATTGTTAGGGTTTTTTCACATAATTACAGAACAGAACATCACCTAATTCCTCCTATAGAAATAGAGAGACAGGCTGAGTAATGGCCTAAATAGACATTAGTGAACCTTGGAAAGGTTGGTAGGGAAAAGTGAGTACTGACAGAGCCAGTGCACAAAATTTAGATTCCAGATTCCCACTCACCTTCTGCCTAATTCTGAAACTGAGGCTTATGGGAACAGACACAAAGCATGCAGGATTCAGCATCCCAAAGTAGAGAATGGTTTAGCAGAAAACACGTATGTTACCCCAACCACCAGCTATCAAAGTTAAGGTTCTTAAACTTCTGTCTTCTCCACACACTCTCCCTACTCCACCAGACACTGCTTAACCGCTCTATGTGAGACCGATATTTAATGTGATATTTGTCTCCCACACTCTCAGAAATTAGGTTCTCCAGGGTCTGTATCTAGTAGGAGTGGGGAGGGAAAGAAGGAGGGGAAGAGAGGACATGAGGAGAACTTATAGAAAATAGTCTGGAGAGGTGCAATGTAGAGTTTGAAGGCTCTGCCTAGGAAGAAGAGATTAAGAAGATGGATCACCTATCAATGCTGCAGCTGCCTTATCCCATACAGTAGCTTTCTCCTGCTTTCCAATCCCAGAGCCTCTGCCTGTACAGACTGCTAGGTGTTTTCAGATGCTGTAGGTCCTCTCATTACTTTTCTCCCACTCCTGTCCCTTTCCCCTTATGTGTCTTGGAAAATTCATATAGCATGAAAAAAACTGTTTCTGAGGGCATAAATTTCTTTAACATGATTGCTAATCTCTTCATGGAAGTTCTTTAAGTCCTTCTATGTCTCTGCACCCAAAAGCAGGGGAATATTTTGAATAAAAAAATTAAAGTCTTCCCCTCATCCTCAGGTGATATCAAGTGTATAGAATGGGACTGATCATGCAAAAGAACCTGTTTGGACCAACCAGAGATACATCACTTACTGCTACATTGCAGTGCCTACATGCAGTTGGTTAGAGTTGCCACCTGTCCTGGGACACTTGTCATGTGTTTTTCTTGAGCCCATGTTGAGATAGATGCTGCTGCACTCTTACAGGCTCAAGCTTCAAACCCTCTCCTCTTGGCAGATATGACTAGGCAAAGTAGAGAAGCTTCAGATCACAGCAGTGAAGAGCAAGATCAGAATTTACAGCATGGAAAAAAGACCACAAGATGGAAACTCTAAGAGTCCAGCAATAACATTAGACATGGGGAAAAAGGAAAAAGCACCTAATCCATTAACGAAAGAGCTTAATGTAAGCTAGAGTCCAAATACAAAATGCATTAGTGAGAATTTTAGGGGTACAGAAGGCATTATTGTGGGCATGCCAGAGCTGGCAAGAATTATTTTCTTGCACCTACATATAATGAGCCTTCATAGATTTCTTGCAAGTATTACAGCAATGTTGACTTTTCTGTCTTTGACTGTCTAGTGTGCTAACTTAAAATCAGTGGCTAATATCAGATGAGGATAGTAGTATAACAATTGTATTGCTTATGAATAAATGCTCTTTTCAGAACAGTGCATTGTTCATATCAGTTATTTATTCCTAATTGGAATACAAATGTAACCTCCAAAGCACAATGAACAGGAGGGAGATAATTTCTTTCAGGGGTCTTGGAAAAAGCAGGCCATAAACTGAGAATTTGAGATACTTCAAATTTATGTTACTTGAACTGCTGAAAATACCTGTCTGTCCTTTCTGGTGCTTCTCAGTATGGGGGAAGGGAAGTAATATCTTCAGAGCTGGGGGAAAGTAAGGCAGCTGCCTGATCTCCATCTCAAGAAAGATCTATTTTCAGCATACCAAATCCCCCCTCCTCTGTAGGAATGTCAGCACTCCAGTGCCTTGCTGTGCAGGATATTCTATACCCAGAGATGGCTTTCAATCAACCAGTTGGCTTTGGCTGTGTTTTGCTTCTAGGGCCAGTGGTGTCCAGCCCTGCATAGATGGGAACAGAAATGGCAGAAGGTCAATTAGGGGCTGGCTCCCTACTTGGTTTTCTTTTCGCATACAAACCTTGCTGGCTCTTTCAGGACTGTCCTCATCATCAAGCTGGATCTTTACTAGATATGGTATGTGAATTCACAGACTGAATGCAAACTCATTGCATATTTCAGAAGCTAATCTGTATTTCTGCTCATAATCACCTTCTCTTTTGTAGGCACACTTCTTGTATTTTATTTTGTGGGTGTTTTGAGTGATTGTCAGCTTTCTTTGGAATGTACCTACCTGACACTAACCTGTGCACATTATTTGCATTTCCCTTTGTTGAATATCATGAAATTCCTATCTTCCCATTTCTCCAGCCTGCCAAGGTCCTTCTGAATAGAAGCATACATTACAGTAAGAGCATTCAATAACATCATTTCAAGCAACAGTCTGAGTGACTGATCAACAAGAAGGCTCAGACCTGGTAAGCAAAGATGCTGTGCCCAGGAAGCTCAGAAAAGAATGTAGGAAGTGATAACAGCAATCCTAAAGGGAGCTGAAGTTAACACAAAGATAAATAGCCGTACCAGTTGAGTGGCACATCTGTTTATGTAAATGATTTTCCTGAAAACAACCAGTAGAAAGTATAATCCTCCTGAGCCACTGAGACCAAGCAGGAAGGGAGAAGGGGTGGGGCAAGTGTGTATGTGGCTCAGGCCAACACAGAATATAAAAGTCAAATAATAAAACAAAACTTTGAAGAGAGCAATGGGCTTGGACTGGCTTCAACCCTCATATTCCTTCCCAATGACTGGGAATGCCCAGAATCATGATGGTGAGAACCTAGAGATATAACAGGAATCATGCTTGTATTGTGATTCAACTGTGTATTATAGGTGCTATGTTGTGATTTTGTGTATTGTGATTCAACTGTGTATTATAGGTGCTATATTGTGATTTTGTGATCACCATATTTTGAAGTCTGCTAAATAAAAATAATGTGTAATGACAAATACCTTCAAATAGCTAAATCTGCTATTAAAACTTTAAAAACCCTTTGTGTGAATTATCCAACAGAGCCTGGTCAGAGAAGTTTAGAACATAACCATCTAGAAATTTCCCTTTAAAGGACCTTTTCTCTTTTTTTTAACCAAAAAGAAATTAAAGTTATTCAAGTGTTAAAGTAAAACAAATGGCTAAAATTAATCCCTAATGCTTTCCCAAATTAACCTTCTTTTTAGATTTGTTTAAAAACATGTTCCTGGGTACCTGCTGTAACAGGAGAGCTAACAGGATCAAGTAGGTACACAGCATAGCACTGATGTTATGCTCCCCTGGTGTGGAAACACAGCAACTGCTTTGATGTTAGTTTTCCAATTCATAGACCCCAGTACAATAAGAGTAAGTTGCAGCTCACTACAGTGGCACAGTGTGATAAGGAAAGCATGTGTTACACCGTGTTACATTAGGATATAGGTGGCCTATTCTGTAGCTATATTGTCTGTCTGGAACAGAATCGGCAGTGTGCTTAATATACAACATTGTGCCACAGCTGCCAGGTTGGAGAGAACCAGCCGGTGTGCTCCAGACTGGATTCTGGGAGCAAAGTGTCACATCTGTATGTGGAGTCACATTGAAAAGAACAATAAGACATGCTGACAGTAACAACAGTTTTAAAGAAATCTCATCAAATTTCTCCATCACCTCTACTTAGCCCTGCAAAGAATAAGGTGCAACTCCCCTAAACTATTCATTTGACATCTCTTGAGATGAAAGGTTTAATACTTTCGAGAAGAAGGCTGTGATTATGCAATGCTCTAGACTGAGAAAAGGATCTTTACCTAGGAATCCAAAGAGTGGAAAATGGCATTGCATAGGTGGGAGTTAACTGTAGGCTGTTTAGGCAAGATGTTATCCTGATGCTCCCATGGAAGAAGCATTATCACCAGCTCCGAATAGTCCCATGTTAAGCACGATATCCAGTGACATCTCTGAGATAAAGAAGTTTATTTGGGATCCCCTAGTTTAACAAAAAAGAAAAATGTGTGTAACTGAAAAACCAAAAAAAAACATATGTAAAAGAGGGACAGAAAGGTTCAATAGTGTTTAACATCATCATTAGTAACCTGAATGACACGACAAAAAACATGCTTAGCTAAGTTTGCACACAATACAAAATTGGGAGAGGCAGTTTATAGGAACTTCAGCTTCAACTTATACTTCAAAATACTTCAACTAATACTTCAACATACTTCAACTATAGATTGGAGTAAAGGGCTGACATGAAGTCCAAAAACGGGAAGCTTGAATTCTTGCACCTGAGAAGGAATTGTCACACGCACCAGCGCAGGCTGAGAACCAACTCTCTGGAAAGCAGTTTTGCACAGAAGGACCAGGAGTCCTAGTAGACAATGATGTGCCCTTGCAACAAAGAAGGCTAAGCAACCAGAGCTGCATTAGGAAGAGCATCATAATTAAGTTGAGGGAGGTGATCTTTTCCCACTGCTTAGTACTGGGAATGAAGTAAAACGAACTGCAGACATCAGAACAGGGAGTGGAGAAACAGAAAACAACAACAAAACCCACAAAATAAACACAAAACAAAGCAACAAAAAAACCCAAACGAGTCCCCAGATTTTTGCTGCATTGCAATATAAGTCTGTAATACCTGAATACAGTGGCTCTCCTAATCCCTAATGTCAAAGAGGAGATAGCAGAACAAGTCAGAACTATTTAGTTCTATCTAGTTCTAGCAGGAACAGAGAGAGCAATAAAGATAGTGGATTAGATTTGAACAGGATGGTTTACCTGGACTCATATGAATAATTGCTTCTTACGGACTTATTCTCCAATAATTAGTCTAAATTTTTATGTAATTAAAAAAAAAATCAACGAAAAGAAAAAAAACAACCAAAAGAAAGCTTTTTAATTCTTTTTAATCTCATTTACCCTTTGACCCTCACAGTGTTATGTGGAAATTATTTCTATGGTTAAATTGCACACTCTAAGAAAAAATATTTCATTAGTCCTGGGTATCCCTTAGCTATTTTTCCATACTTATTTTTGCATGCCTGACATTATTTTCCAGATTTCTTTGAGACCTAAGTGTAATCAGCCACTCCCAAAAAAGAAGGGTTCTGTCCTATGTAGTATCCTTTATGTGAAGGCCACTCCTGATCCCTGGTCACTAACCGTGGTGAGTTTTGGGCACGGGGGGATTCTACTATTTAGATCAGTTTTTAAGTGAAGTGACTACACGGACTCCCATGCCTAATTGTGGGTGCCCATTCAATTTATCAGCATATCAGACTAATGTCTCCTTGTCTTAGATTCTATTAATGTTTTGAGTGCTGCCAAGCTCTGACCCATTTTTTTCTTTTTTTTTTTTTTTTTAAATCACATTTTTTACTTCCTTTTTCTGAAGTCTCTGAGATGTCTGATTCTGCCAGGACCCTGAACTGATCAAAACTTTGCAGCTGATTTTTATAAGGGACTCCATGTGACACTGTTTACATTGGGTTGGCTTATCAAATTAGAAACAAAATCTGACATTTACATAGCTCGTCTGTTCACTGCGGAGTTGGCAAAACTGTGTCCAACAGGGAGGCGGCTCCTGGTCTCTTCTCACAGAGGTCATCCCTGCAGCTCCTGCTACAAAAACCTTGCCACAGACACCCAATACATACAGTTAAGTCATTAGTACTGGGTTGTTTTTTTCTTGTAGTGGAAAATGTTTGTGCTGTATGTTTAAAGAAGGATCAAATTATACTTTTCTAAGCATTTTTTACTTCATTTATCTTTCTTTTTTTTATCCTCTCTGTAACTTTGAAAAACATAAGAAGCCCTCAAAAGTTACAGGACACTTACTGAAGCAAAGAAAAGAAGGGAGGAAAAATAATTGTGCTGGAAAATATTGCTTCCATGAATAAACAAATAGTTAGAGGGATGAGGGGAAAAAACAGGTGAACTTTAGTAAGGATCTTATATTGTATTCTGCAGCAGTCTTGCTCAGGCAATGCATTGGATAGATGGACTATTAGGTTTGTTGAATTTTGGCTGGACCTCTGAGTTCAAGAGACAGTTATGAATGGCTTGATATTCAGTTAGCTGTCAATAACAAGCACTGTGGTTCAACACTGTGGCCCATATTATTCAACATTCTCATCAGCATCCCGGACAATGATGATGCAGGGAAATCCTTGAGAAATCTTCAGATGACAGATGTGAATATGAGCCAGCAGTGCACTCTTACTGTAAAGGAAAGAAACCCTATATTAGGTTACATTAGGAAGAGTGTCACCATCATACTGAAGGAAGCTATTCTTTCCCCTCTGTTCAAGAAGGGCGTGGAGTAACTGGAGAGTGCAGTAGTAGGGTAACAACTTGATCAGCACACACAACCTGCAAGGAGTTTAGTCTGGCAAAGAGGCTTGGGAGTGGTACAGCAGCCTGTAACTACTCGGCATGTTGTTAAAAAAGTGATGAAGGCAAACTCTTGGTAGTGTCAGATGATAAAACACAAGTAGAGGCTTGGAAGTTTCAGCCTTGACATTTTTTTTCAGTATGACAATAGTGAACCATGGCAACAGATTTTTGAAAGATGTGGAGTATCTTCCTGACTCAAAAACATGACTAGGGCCCTCCAGAGGTCCTTTACCACCAACATGTCTGTGGTTCTATGGAGTTACTATTCTTTTTCTACTGCAGACAGATGAGTCTGGGGAGCGAAGATCTACAAAGCATCAAGCTGGAGAAGGAGAAAAATGAGTTAAAGATTAAGATCAATGATTTGGCCAGTAACATGAAGTCCACCTCTACAACCAATCACAGGACAAGTATAACCATCACTCTGTTGTATTTATGAATTCTTTTCCATCCACAAGTGAAAAATTTTCATGTAATTTTTTTCCAAAACTTTAAAAATAGGAGAGAGCATCTGAAGTGCAGGTTGACATTATACCATCCCAGTTGAACAAATTCTGTAAAATGTTTTGAGTTTAATGGGCTCAGGGAATGTCACAAAAATGAAAAATTATTCAAAAGATTGACAGAACATTAAATTGATGCTTTTCTGTAATAATAACTTTCTGTTTTCTTATTTTCTAGACACTGAAGATAACAGAGATCACTGCAAGTAATAAAAATCCAAATTTGGGGGTGTACTATGGATCCGTCCAGCTTTGACTTGCATTCTACAGGTACTTGCATTATGATATTGTCTACTATTTCTGTAACATTTGTTTATCCTCTATTTTATTAACATTTGTTCACCCTTATGTTGTTGTCTGTGGGGAAAAAAAACCCATCAGTTTACCACAGAAATTAGAAAAATCTTGACTTGAAAAATTCCCAGACCTACTTTTGATAGTTGTGCCTTTCCATCAACTGTTTTAGGCCCAGAAAGTGCTGATTATAGGGTTGTGACCTTGTTTAGGAAAGCCTTTATCTGACCATAAGCTTTGCAACAACAACAGCAGTCTCCTCAGGAATAGGAAATTTGATGTTGAAGACTAGAGCAGTACTTCCTGGCTAGGACTGAGGGTGCCTTCTGTGACTGTCATCCTTTCCTGTGTTCTGACCTTGCATTAACACCCCAAGGAGAATCAGCCTCACTCAGAAGATGGACCAGGGATCTTTAGGCCAAATATCCTGTGCAATGTAGGGACAGCTCACTTACTGCTCTTTATACTAGAAGTAATAGGAATACCTCAACTCTTATGCAGCAAAGTGAGCAGAAATGCTTCTGCCTTGGCAAGTTGTCTTTCTAGACAGGTAATGGATAGAACCTTTTCCCAGAGAGGTTAGAGTCTCCCCATTCTCACTTTTCCAAGCTAAATGGAGGGGCAAGGCAGACCACAAGAATTCAGGGCTTCAGGATGGCAAGTGTACTTGCTGTGGGGCGAATATATGTGAGGTGCTATTTCTTGAGCTAGGCAGAGGAAAGCCGTGTATTATAGAAGGTGGACCTTTATCAGCAGCTTTCTAGGAAGGGAAGTTAAAGGCACAGGGAACAGAAAAACAAGTCAGCTGTCATTCCTTCTGTTGCCCTCTCAGATGATTTCCATTACCCTACAAGTTGAAACAAAACACAAGAAGTCAAACTGACAGAGAAGATGATATACTTCAAGTGTGATCTTTGAACTAGTGTCCTGGAATTCAAGTCATCTGCTTTAACATGTGCAGAGGACCCAAGAAGGAAACTGAAATAATAAGAATCATTTTGCAATTACTACTAGAAACATAAGCAAATTAATTACTGTAACAGTGGATATTGCCAGGGTCAGAGAGAGCCTTTATCAGAATTAAAAAGGTTAGAAATTTCTTACAGCTAGGTGGATGTCAGCTGCTAAGTTTTCTGTTCCTGAACAATTTGGAAGTCACTATGTCAACAGTCAGAGGCAAATTTAAGAAAGAACTGCAGATCTAACTTGGAGTTAGTTTCATGTGTCATAGAAAGAACAGTCAAGTCTATTCTTTGCTGAACAATTATTAGAGCTATCAATAACTTTTTAATTTGCTAAACAATTAGAAGAGCTATCCTTTCTTTCCCTCCCTTTATCCTGTTTTGCAATAAGACTTTTCCATTTTCTTCAATGACATTTCTACAAGTATTCAATATTATTTTTCAAACAGAAACAAAATCTCTACATTTATTGTTCAAAAAGACATTGGCAGTCTCATAAAAGAATACTTGATCTCAGCTATTTCAGTTGTATGTGTTCATCAAAGCAGTGAGTTGAGAAGACTGGTCATCCTCTCTGACCCTTCTTAGACTGCTTCACTTCCCGGACATCTGAAAGAGAGTGTGAATTCCAGAACATGACAGCTCTGCAGGACCCAGAAAGTATTTCCATATACCTCATGAATCTCAAACTTTTATTATATAAAACAGCTAGAGCGTTCTACTTCTGCCTTTTCCCTCTGCACCCTTCCCACAAGATATGATACAAATTTTCTGCTGTATGGTAAATATCTGCAGCACCAGAGGTTATGGCCGCACCACCGTAAAGTGGCCACAGACTTATAAGACCCTATGAATTGCTAAAAGCCATGAGTGGCTTTTTTTTCCCATTACTCAATGCATCTCTTTGTAGGTTTACCTTAAGTTCACCTTCACTGAGAACTATCATGCTTAGTTTAAAAGATGTCTATAAAAATAAACTTGTTTGTCCATAGATAAGCAACATGCTTCTCTTAAGGTACAATTCATTGTCATAGATGTATCAAAACAGGGCAAGTGCTCTTCTTTCTCTGTGCATCCAAACAACATCAAAAACTTTTGTGAATTTTGCTTAAACTAATTATTTTTTGGTTTTTTTTTTGTTTGTTTTAGAAATTTCAAGGCATTTTAAGATTAAGAAAAAATTTCCTTCTTCATCGTGATTTGTATTTTTAAGGTAAAGTTTAGGTTGCTTTTGTTAATACTTTCTGTTGAATGAAGCTCTGACAGAATAAACCTACCTAGAATACCTAGGATTTTCACTGGATTGATGCGGGGAGAAGGGGAAAATAAAATCATCTCTACACCCACAGGTGAGACATGTCAAGACCCAGAGACTCTCAGGGGTTCTCTGAATTTCTGTGGAGTTCGTGTTTGGGAAGGCTGGAGGAGGTGTGTTTGTTATCTAAACCCTATTCTTGCATTTGTTAACTATAGCTACTGTCCAAGGTCTCTACAATAGCAACAAATTGGTGACTTAAAACTGACAATTAACATAAAAGATGAAGGACACAAAATGCCAGTGAGCACAGCTAATGTGACCATACCCAATACTTCTGCTAGAAATACATCTGAGCAAACCAGCACAGCCAGATATGAAGAACAGCAAAACAATGTTTTTAAAATCCAATTTAAAATTCTATCCAATTGGCAATACTTCAGAAGAAGGAAAAAGATTTAATTAAATTATGAATCAAGAGGGATAAACAGTCTTCTCTGATCTTTTGGAAGTAGCCAGGAAATAGCTAAGGAGTTGTAAACAGGTGCAGTAACACAAGGGTGATATGGTTGTCCAAACTTTCAATTAAGACTAGACTAGATTGTTTCTGTTCTTTATTTCCAGGATATTTCAGAATAGAGTCTCCCCAAAGCTCTTTATAACAGTAATCCTGCCCACTACTGCTGAGTCCTGAGACACATGAATCTTTAATGTCAAACAGCAATTCAGAGTCAGGAGAAGAGAAGCCAACTGTTTCAAGTCCCAGTGTCCTGCTCTATTTGCTGGACAGCACTTCCTCCTTTCAGATTCCTAGTCAAAATATTTATAGGAGATTTATTCACATAGCTAGTAAGACTTCATATATTTCTAAATATATCCATTAGCACGAATGGGAATCATGCACTCGGTCAAGTTTGCCAAACAATGCTTTGCCAAAAATTTTTTGACCTAAGAAAGAGGAGGAGGGAGTTGTATATGCAGACCAGAATCTATAAAAGTGCTGGTATGACCAAGT
Organism: Psittacula echo; assembly: GCF_963264785.1. Classification (NCBI taxonomy): domain Eukaryota; kingdom Metazoa; phylum Chordata; class Aves; order Psittaciformes; family Psittacidae; genus Psittacula; species Psittacula echo. Next base: position 11,007,818 of record NC_137750.1, on the reverse strand, counting down.
GTGTTCTGTCTCCACGGAAAGCTTCAAGGTAAGAGTATGGAGGGCTGGGTGCTAGCAGAATGCCTCTGCAATCCTGCTGCTTGTGGGACTGCTTTCATCAAAGGACTGTCTGTATCAATAGATTTTCTTTCCACTTTCAAGTCACCAGCATATTTTTGCCCTTGGGATTCCATGCAAAATAGGAAGGAAGTTGTCATTTCTGTTTTTCAGTATTGACCAGCTCCAGCCTGAGAGGCAGCTGGTATCAGAAGAGGTAAGACTGATTTACCTACTCTATAGGAATAGATATCCCTGTCAGTGCCAGGTTGGATGGGGGTCTGAGCAAGCTGTTCTAGCGGACGGTGTCCCTGCCCATGACAGGGTGTTGAAACTAGATGAGCTTTAAGGCTCCTTAAAAACCAAACTATTCTGTGATTCTATGATTCTATTGTTTTTATATTTTTTATGCAGTAGTAAGGGCACTTCCCACACCCCTTTACATCTGTGCACGCTAATGCAGTGCAATTCTATCTGAGGTGTACTGCCTAAAATAGCATAACTGAGTTGGACACGTTTGTTTCGTACCTGATGGAAAATAGATGACCTTTTATCACACATGGAACTATTTAAAGGAGATTGACTGTAAACAGAAATCCAGGAAAAAGAAGATGAATGAACAGTGCACACAGAGAGATTTTGTCAAATGCCTCTAAGTATTTTTTATCGAGAAGTTTTCCTCTTTTGATACAAGTTGATCTTCAAGGATCAGCTTGAAATGGGAAACAGAAAAACCAGAGAAGCTAGCTGTCTGATTTCTGAGAAAAAGCTTTGCATAGACAATTCACACCTGTGCCTCTGCTTATTTAACACATTTTTTCTTAAAGTTGCTCATCTTCTATATTTGATGAAAATTACATGGTATAAAATGTGCAAGAAAGAAAGGTTATAAGTGGGTTTTCAAGATTTCAATAAGATTAGTTCCCTTGGTATCTGCTGCTTTATATTAAAAATGTTTATATTATGCCAATCGGTCTAATTTTTCTGCAGAGCATACTAACACACTATAAGATCTAAAGAAATGAACACATAAACAGGACTAAGGGAAAGAAAGTTAGTACAAATCAAAGACACATATCTTATTTAGGATCTAAATAAATTAAAAGATATCTAGAGTGAAAAATGGTAAGACAAAGAGCGAAGTTGTAAGAATAGGCAGAGAACACTCCAGAGAGGCAGTCAGGTGTGTGGTGCTAAGGCACTGCTTCCTTCACTCAACGCTGTACCATGTCTCTCCACTTCAGCCCTGTGCTGTGCTGCACTCAATAAACTGCAGCCATGTCGACAGATGCCGAGATGGCCATCTTTGGAGAGGCAGCTCCTTACCTCCGAAAATCAGAAAAGGAGAGAATTGCTGCCCAGAACAAGCCTTTCGATGCTAAGACATCAGTCTTTGTGGTGCATTCTAAGGAATCCTATGTGAAAAGCACAATCCAGAGCAAAGAATCAGGGAAGGTCACTGTCAAGACTGAAGCTGGAGAGGTTGGTAAAATGCAAGATTTATAAACAACATGAAATTCCCATGTTGAGCTCCTAGATGACACGCATGTACCTTTCTTTCCTCTGTCAGACCCTGACCGTGAAGGATGATCAGGTCTTTCCCATGAACCCTCCCAAGTATGATAAAATTGAGGACATGGCCATGATGACCCACCTCCATGAACCCGCTGTGCTGTACAACCTCAAAGAGCGTTATGCAGCCTGGATGATCTATGTAAGTACCAGCAGCAGTCTTCCTCTGGGTAGCTGGGAGGAACTGCTCTGCCAAGCTAAGTGGAAGCCAACATGCTGTCTCCCTTCCCCACAGACCTACTCGGGTCTCTTCTGTGTCACCGTCAACCCCTACAAGTGGCTGCCGGTGTACAACCCGGAGGTGGTGTTGGCTTACCGAGGCAAGAAGCGCCAGGAGGCCCCTCCACACATCTTCTCCATCTCTGATAATGCCTATCAGTTCATGCTGACTGGTGAGTGGTTCTTTCTGTCTCAGTAATACTCTGTCACAGTAATGTGAAGAGACTTTTTGAAAGCTTTCATGGTTCTGATGCATACATACATTGTGTGCTTTACTATCTTCATGCCGTTGTTTCTACTGTTCTAAGTGAAAGACACCTCTGCACTCAGTGAGGTGCTCTGTCATTTGCTTGTTTAAGTTCACTCTAACAGGTGAGTGGCTGTCAGAGGGATTCTATCAAAAAGATATTTTAACAGTAATCACAGAGTTTCCTTTTCTTAAGGCATCACTAGAGTTTTATTCCAGCCATAGCATTAATTACTGATAATTTAAACAGGAATTTTTCATTCTAATATTTCTAAAAAGGAAATATATTTCCACAGACAATTTTCAGGAAGACCAATAAGCCAAATGGACTAGGTGGAGCAGGGAATATAATTATGCTTGTAATGAAATATTGAAACTGAGCAGATGGTGTGAAATTACTGGCTAGTGTTGTCAAATTATTTCACCAGAGCACAGAAAACATCTATATCACAAATTCAGATTTGTCTTGATAAAACCATGACATGAAAATTTAAATAGAATTATATATTGCTGCTAGTTTTGCTTCCACCATTTCATTCCTTTCTTTCCCTGTGCAGTCAAGTTCAGAACTATTAACCAGTCTCAGGATTCTTTTGTCATGTGCTCTTACTATCCCTCTCTAAATACAGTCTGTGTCACAGAAAATTAATGCAGAAGAAAAAAAAAAAGACCATAGAGTGGAGTAAGAAGGAACCGTATAACTTTCCAAGGTTTTTCAATGTCCATAGAAAACTACTATAGAGTCATAGAATCATAGAACTCTTTGGGCTGGAAAGAGTATATAAAAATCATGTAGTCCTTCCCTCTGGGATTGGAAGGGGCATCTCCCACTAGATTAGGTTGCTCAAAGTTCTCTCCAGCCTGACCTGAAGCACATGTAATGATGGGGCATCCACAACTTCTCTAAGCAACCTGTTCCACTGTCTCACAATGCTCATCAAAAAATATTTGTTCCTTATATCCAAATGAAATCTACCCTCTTTCAATTTAGAACTGTTTCCTCTTGTTCTGTCACTACAGGCCATCATCCTGTCACTATAGATCGTGGTAAAAAGTTTCTCTCTGTCATTCTTATAAACTCCCTTTAAGTACTGAAAGGCCACAATAAAGTCTCCCTGGAGCCTTCTCTTCTCCAGTCTGAGCACCTCCAACTCTCTCAGCCTTTCATCATAGGAGAGGTGCTCCAGACCTCAATTCATTTTCGTGGCCCTCATCTGAACCAGCTCTACTAGGTCCATGTCTTTCTTGTGTTGTAGACCCAAGGGAATATTTCAGGTGGAGTTTCACAAGAGCAAAGCAGAAGGACACAATTATGTACCTTGCCCTGCTGGCCACACTTCTTTTAATGGAGCCCAGGATCTGGTTGACTGCCTGGGCTGTAAGTGCACATTGCCAGCTCATCCACCAGTATCCCCAAATCCTTCTCTACAGGGCTGCTCTCATGGCAGCCATCCCGCAGTCTAGACTGATATTGGAGATTCCCACAATTGAGAGCAGGACATTGCACTTCACCTTGCTGAACTTCATGATGTCCACATGGGCCCACTCCTGAAGCTTCTAAAGGTAATTCTGGATGGAAAACCTTCCCACCAGTGCATTAATTGCACCACTCAGCTTGGTGTCATCTGCAAACTTGCTAAGTCTGCACTCAATCCCACTATGTATGTCATTGATGGAGTTATTATATAGTACTGGTCCAGTACAAAACCTTGTATGACACAACTCATTAACCATTTGGGCATTGAGCCTTTGACTGCAACACTCTGGATCAAGCCAATTACTTAACCATCTGACAGTTCACCCATCAAACCCATACCTCTCTAGCTTAGAGGCAAAAGTGTTGTGAGTATGGTTAGAGGTAAGAATATGGTACAAATTACTTTGCAAGGAATTGAAATAGGAAAAAAAAATCAGCAAAAAGCAAAGAAAACCATGCAGAATTCTTTTCTTGTTATAACTTGCACGGTACTACATTAATTTTCAGTCTTTTTTTGTTCTTCATTTACAAAATCTATTTCTTTCTGCCTCCTTCACAGATCGCGAGAACCAGTCGATCCTGATCACGTATGTACACTCTCTGCTCTGGTCCCTGTGGGGCTGCCCAGCGCCAGGGAACCTCCTGCCTGACCACACGCTCTCTGCTTCTCTCTTTGGTTGCACAGCGGAGAATCCGGAGCAGGGAAGACTGTGAACACAAAGCGTGTCATCCAGTACTTTGCAACAATTGCAGCGAGTGGGGACAAGAAGAAGGAAGAGCAGACATCAGGCAAAATGCAGGTGAGATCCTAGAGGTAGGAACCTGTAACTATCAAATTCATTGATGAGCTATATCATGACAACAAGATTTCTATTTTAGGGGACACTTGAGGATCAAATCATCAGTGCCAACCCACTGCTGGAGGCTTTTGGAAATGCCAAGACCGTGAGGAATGACAACTCCTCACGCTTTGTAAGCTGTCGCCTGGCACTAAATTACTTATAGCTGTCAGCACGCTGACTCAAATATTCTTGCTATCAGGACTGGTCAAATAAATCTCCATTGGCTTTTCTGCTTCTTTCAGGGTAAGTTCATCAGAATCCATTTTGGTGCCACAGGGAAACTGGCTTCTGCAGACATTGAAACATGTAAGTGTCCCTTCTGGCCTCATCCCTTGCCTTCCAGCCTTCCTCAGTTCTTGCTCTAACTCTGTCCTACCATCCTTGCAGATCTGCTGGAGAAGTCCAGAGTCACTTTCCAGCTCAAGGCAGAAAGAAGCTACCACATATTCTATCAGATCATGTCCAACAAGAAGCCAGAGCTAATTGGTAGGAAAGATCACTAACTTCTACAGACAAAGCTCATGGAACAACATTGAACTCTTTATGTGCCAAATACCATTGATCTGTATGTGTTTTGCCCTTCTTTCCAGAGATGTTACTGATCACCACAAACCCATACGACTATCTGTATGTGAGTCAAGGTGAGATCACGGTTCCCAGCATTAACGACCAGGAAGAGCTGATGGCCACAGACGTAAGTAATGCACTGAAGTTATCAGGCAGATTATGACCTTTACCAGGCATGGTATTTACCATAATTCTTTTGTTAGAGTGCCATTGACATCCTGGGCTTCACTCCTGATGAGAAGACAGCCATCTACAAGCTCACAGGGGCTGTCATGCACTATGGCAACCTCAAGTTTAAGCAGAAGCAGCGTGAGGAGCAGGCAGAGCCGGATGGCACAGAAGGTACCAGCACAAACTATACCAGAGCACAGTATAGACCAGAGCGCTCATCAACACAGGCAGTAAAATTCATGGTTGGAATCATTGATTCAGCCTGCACGTTTCCGCACATGCTAGTATTGTACTGTATTTTAAAATGACTAGGAGTAAAATTGAAAGGAATCTCATAATGATGAACAGTAGTAGTAGAATAGGCTACAAATAATAGCTGTAACTTTACTTAGGTGATAGGATTTTGCAGTGGAAATATTTGGAGTAGTGTGCACTGATTCCATTGAAATCAATTCTGTTGCAGAGACACTGGAATCCTCTTCTGAGGCTTACTCAGAACCTATGAACAAATTTCTCAGTGTGACAAAGTCATCTTTTATTTTGCTTGTTTTATTTGCTTATGAAGCTGTGAGTGAAGTGTGGCAGTGCATCTTCTCCACCTCCTGTGGACCCTGCTTACTATGCCATCTTTCCATCTGCTTTTGAAAACATTGAGGAAAACATGCAACCTATTCTAGTATTTCACTATCCTTACTCATTGGAAACTTTTTCCCAGTTTCTAGCCTAAATGTTTCTTGACACAATTTCAGACTCTTAGATCATGTCCAACATTCATGCATGAATCTACTATAGTTTTGTATGATGATTACATACTATGCCTGCTGGCAGCATTAAAAGCAATAGCAGAAAGTTAAATGCCAAACTTTATTTCAGGCTCATATATTTATTTGTAAAGGCATAATTTGCACTTTTTACCTTTTTTTCTTTACCAGAATTGAGTTTTAATACTTGTTTTAAAGGAACACTAATGTCTGCTGGTACCTTATTTTGATCTTTAGTTGCTGACAAGGCTGCCTATTTGATGGGTCTGAACTCAGCTGACCTGCTGAAGGCCCTTTGCTACCCCCGAGTCAAAGTTGGGAATGAATATGTGACCAAGGGTCAAACTGTGCAGCAGGTAACAAAACTCCCCATTTTGTTGACGAATCCTCTCGCCTTCCTCTTTTGATTTACATAATAACTATGAGCCTTTTGTTTTTATTTTAGGTCTACAATTCAGTTGGTGCCCTGGCAAAAGCCGTCTTTGAGAAGATGTTCTTGTGGATGGTTGTTCGCATCAACCAACAACTGGACACCAAACAACCCAGACAGTACTTCATTGGTGTCCTTGACATTGCCGGCTTTGAGATCTTTGATGTAAGAACAGTGTTTTATTACCATGCCTTTAGAAGTAACTCCATTATATGCCAAAGTACTTTAGAAGAAATTATGTGCTTTTTTTTTTCTCAGAAATGGGCTGATCCTTTGAGATTGCACCTAAAGTGTCATGATTCTCACAGATTTTTAATTAGAATGAGTTTTGGTGTTGCACATATCCCAGTGGAAATCTATAAATGCAGGGGTTTTTACTGTTTACAAACAGTAGACTAACATTGCATTTCATACCTATGTGCAGAGAATCAGTTCCTTAGTCAAAACTTGTGATTAGAATTCTTGTGACATGCTTTGAAATCAGCATTTGAAAATGTTGGATAAACTGTTGCACTTTGGACTCTCCAATATCTGAATTAGCCCAGTCTAGTAGCTATCAAAACTGACAAGTCTGACAAGTGGCCCAAACTTCCAGAGGTCATAAACATTCAGATAAAGTTTAGATTGACAAAAGAGACACTGACAGCAGTTCCAAACTCCTGGTTGAGCAAAGAAGAAACCATTGCAGATCCTGCTGTGACTTAATACAAAAAGCCAGTACTGTTCTTTATCCCTAACTTTTAAAATTTACATTAATAGTAATCCTTATTTGCAATTCTGCAGTTCAACAGCCTGGAGCAGCTGTGCATCAACTTCACCAATGAGAAACTGCAACAGTTCTTCAACCACCACATGTTCGTGCTGGAGCAAGAGGAGTATAAGAAGGAAGGAATTGAATGGGAATTCATTGACTTTGGGATGGACCTGGCTGCCTGCATTGAGCTCATTGAGAAGGTATTTGTGCAATTCAAACCTAATATTTCAGAAATGCATTAATTTTTTGTATCTTTATAAATGTGGCTTGAAAGGGTAAGTATGATATTGTAAATACATTACAAATACATTGTAAGCTTAGATTATTTTACAATTTGCTCTGCTGAGAAGAAAAATCCTTGGGAGCGGGGATATGATGTTGTCCCCCTCAGGAAACTTTATCTGTGATTCTTTCTGCCTTTTCACCTTTTCCTTCTTCCTTCTGCTTCTCCCAGCCCATGGGCATCTTCTCCATCCTGGAAGAGGAGTGCATGTTCCCCAAGGCAACTGACACCTCTTTCAAGAACAAGCTCTATGACCAGCACCTGGGCAAGTCCAACAACTTCCAGAAGCCAAAGCCTGGCAAAGGCAAGGCTGAGGCTCACTTCTCCCTGGTACACTATGCTGGCACGGTGGACTACAACATCACCGGCTGGCTTGACAAGAACAAGGACCCCCTGAATGAAACTGTTGTGGGGCTGTATCAGAAATCATCCATGAAGACACTGGCCTTACTTTTTGCATCTGCTGGAGGAGAAGCAGGTCAGTTCTGAGAAATTCATATTTTTATCAGCTAGAGTGTTTTAAAGGAACTGTGTGTTGTTCAGAGTCTTCCATGTCTCCAATTTTTCAGTAAAGGAAAAGATTAAAACTATTTCAGACCTTCCACTCAGACATGATAATCTCTTGGATTACCACACACCTTTGGTCCTGTGCTCCTTTAGAGAGAGTATTGACTCTGTTTCTTACTGCTTCCTAGGTTCCTTTCTTAGCATGACTGACACATATAAGGAAGGTTCTTGGAGTCTCATAGAGAAAAAATTTACAAAACAAAGTTTTAAAACCATCTTTTTTTTGCTGCTCTTCAGAGGCTAGTGGTGGTGGCGGTGGCAAGAAGGGAGGCAAGAAGAAGGGTTCTTCTTTCCAGACTGTATCAGCTCTTTTCAGGGTAAGTACACAAGTCATTCTCTCTATCTTCTCCATCTCTCTCTCTATTTTAATTTTAATTTTGGTTAAAGATTGCAAAACCTCATACTAACTCCAACAAGGCTGTTTTACTGCACCTATGAACATTTTTCTGCACCAAGACACCAAGAACATTTCTTCATTTCCTTATAAAAGAACTGACTGCAAGTCAGCTGAAGTCAGCTCAGGAAGATACATCTTGATCTAGCCTTTCTTCCAATGTTAGAAAAAGCACTTAGGTCAGGCTACAGTTTCCTTTACATGGAATCTCAAGTCTGGAGCTGGATTTGAGCATGATTATACGTATGAAGACAAGGCAATAGGGAAATGCCACCAATGAACAGAGCTTAAGGCAGATGAAAACACGTTTCAGCACCTTGCATGCATCTATGTACTGTCTGGCATCCTGAACAGTTTTTCACACTATAAAAAAAGTACTTGAGAAGCTTTACTCCTGCACCAGAACAGGGCTAAACTGGGAAATGTTAGGACCTAGCTAGTAAAGGGAATTGCTAAAATCAGAGAGAGATCATGGGTTTGCTTTTAGAAGCACTTCTAGAAAGTGGTGCTCTGGGACCTGTCACTCATGCCTTTTCTCTATGATTTGTGGCCCCATTCTAACTGAACAGGGAGTCTTTCTTGTCTTCCCAGATCAACCAAATATATCTTCACAAGTAGCACCTAATGCCATTAACCTTCCCCTTCCCATCCCTTTCTGCAAAACTAGTCCTTGCCCCTCTTACCTTTTGTCCTATTTTTGGTTTTGTATCCATGCCCTTCAATAGTCAGCATCTTCCGTTCATTGAGAATCATCTTTCACTCAGAATCATGATTTTTGCCATGAACTTCTCGTCACTATTCTCAAGAGGTGTCCTGTCCGAGTATGTGTATCCCTCAGTCACATGAGAACACATTACACAGTTTTGTGACTTTCTCTCATGCTTAAGACTGAAAGGCAGAAGAAAACATATGGCTATATGTGGGAAAAATAAATTCATTGTAGCTTTCTAACAGTTTTCTCACATTTGACAGTGTAACTGTGGAGGTATCATTTGTTACTGAAAAAGCTTTACTCATGAAAAAGCAATAATGAAAAATTTACTCCTGAAAAATTTGTTGGAGTAATCCCAGGCACAGCTACAGGTTGAGCAGAGAAGAGATTCAGAGTAGCCCTGCAGACAAGGACTTGGGGGTGTTGGTCGATGGGAAAACGAACATGAGCCGGCTTCAGTGTGCACTCGCAGCCCAGAAACAACCGTATCCTGGGCTGCATCAAAAGGAGTGTGACCAGCAGGGACCAGCAGGTTGAAGGAGGTGATCCTGCCCCTCTGCTCTGCTCTCATGAGACCTCACTTGGAGCACTGTGTGCAGTTCTGGAGTCCTCAACATAAGAAGGACATGGAACTGTTGGAACAAGTCCAGAGGAGGCCATGAGGATGATCAGGGGACTGGAGCACCTCCTGTATGAAGACAGGCTGAGAAAGTTGGGGCTGTTCAGCCTGGAAGAGAAGGCTGCGTGGAGACCTCAGAGCAGCCTTCCAGTATCTGAAGGGGGCCTATAAGGGTGTTGGGGAGGGACTATTCATTAGGGACTGTAGTGACAGGACAAGGGGTAACGGGTTAAAACTTAAACAAGGGAAGTTTAGATTGGATATAAGGAAGAAATTCTTTACTGTTAGGGTGGTGAGGCACTGGAATGGGTTGCCCAGGGGAGTTGTGAATGCTGCATCCCTGGAGGTGTCCAAGGCCAGGCTGGACAGAGCCTTGGGTGACATGGTTTAGTGTGAGGTGTCCCTGCCCATGGCAGGGGGGTTGGAAGTAGATGATCTTAAGGTCCTTTCCAACCCTAACTATTCTATGATTCTATGAGCCCACAGGAGAACCTAAACAAGCTGATGACCAATCTACGGAGCACTCACCCCCATTTTGTGCGCTGTATCATCCCCAATGAAACAAAAACACCTGGTAAGAACCTCAAGTAAAGACAAACAATACTGCAATGCAACCGTTATTCTCTATGCTTTAACATGAAGTATCAAATAATTGTCTTATTTGCTTAAGGTGCAATGGAGCACGAACTGGTGCTACACCAGCTACGCTGTAACGGCGTGCTGGAAGGCATCAGGATTTGCAGGAAGGGATTTCCCAGCAGAATCCTCTATGCTGACTTCAAACAGAGGTCAGTCTCTTTTCTGCTATTCCTTCTGTCTTTACTGCATAAGTTGTAATTCCTAACAATTTTAACATTTGTCTGCTCTCGTGAGACCTCACTTGGAGCATTGTGTGCAGTTCTGGTGTCCTCAACATAAAAAGGACATGGAACTGTTGGAACAAGTGCAGAGGAGGGCCACGAGGATGATCAGGGGACTGGAGGACCTCCTGTATGAAGACAGGCTGAGAAAGTTGGGGCTGTTCAGCCTGGAGAAGAGAAGCTGCGTGGAGACCTCAGAGCAGCTTCCAGTGTCTGCAGGGGGGCTACAAGGATGCTGGGGAGGGACTATTCATCAGGGACTGTAGTGACAGGACAAGGGGTAACGGGTTAAAACTTAAACAAGGGAAGTTTAGATTGGATATAAGGAAGAAATTCTTTACTGAGAGGGTGGTGAGGCGCTGGAATGGGTTGCCCAGGGAGGTTGTGAATGCTCCATCCTTGGCGGTGTTCAAGGCCAGGTTGGATGAGGCCTTGGGTGCCATGGTTTAGTGCAGGGTGCCCCTGCCCATGGCAGGGGGGTTGGAAGTAGATGATCTCAAGGTCCTTTCCAACCCTAACTATTCTATGATTCTATGATTCTATGATTACTTTTTAATGCCAAATATCTGAAAGATAAATATCACAAGATAAATATCAAAAAACTGAAAGAGGAAAATAATGAAATGCATAAACAAAGTGTAACATGTAAGGCTAGGAAAAGAGAAATTGTTGAGAAATTAAGAGATGTCAGGTATCCTCACTATTTGCTGGTTATCACACAACTGAACTTTGCTAGTGTCTCTGAATATGAAAGCACAATAAAGCTATACAAACCAGTGATCACAAGATTTAAAAAATCAGATTGGCATGTGGCTACAACAAGTTCTCAAATCAAATTTCCAAACTCAGTCGAGTGCTTTGGCCATTGTATCAGCTGCAGGTTTCAGGGGAAGATGCTTTCTTCCTATATACATAGTGGCAATGCTCTTCTCTAGAAATTTTCTACAGCATAGCTTAAGTGAAAAAGATCTCAGAATGAAATGGCTGGAGATCAGCGTCCTCTTATCATCTACGACAGATCACCTGAAGACAGTAAAAGTTTCCCTAACTTTGTTGTCAGATTAGAACTTCAGTATAACTATCTCTAAACAAGAGATGAAATTCAAACTTCCTCAGCCCAATTCTGCTGCACAGACTGATAGTAATTTCAATAAACATTATACCCTTATGTCTGAGATTGCCTTCATTCATATTTCCTTCTCATTCCACAGGTATAAGGTGCTTAATGCCAGCGCAATCCCAGAGGGACAGTTCATTGACAGCAAGAAGGCTTCTGAGAAGCTACTTGGGTCAATTGATGTGGACCATACCCAGTACAAATTTGGTCACACCAAGGTACAAACCTTTCTTGAGTCATTCACTGCATCTCTGTGCTCTGCTCTACCTGCCAGTGATGCGCAGCAACATTCCCTTTCTCAAGGTGTTCTTCAAAGCTGGGCTGCTGGGACTCCTGGAAGAGATGAGGGATGAGAAGCTGGCACAGCTCATCACCCGCACACAGGCTAGATGTAGGGGCTTCCTGATGAGAGTGGAGTACCAGAGAATGGTGGAGAGAAGGTAGACATTTCTCATCTTCAGTTGAAGTCACTTAGGGGAAAGTGTTGATGCTCATCCCCCTGAAAATATTTGATGTACATTTTCATTATTCTTCAGGGAGTCCATCTTCTGCATCCAGTACAATGTTAGGTCTTTCATGAATGTGAAGCACTGGCCCTGGATGAAGCTGTTCTTCAAGATCAAGCCCTTGCTGAAGAGTGCAGAATCTGAGAAGGAGATGGCCAACATGAAGGAAGAGTTTGAGAAAACCAAGGAAGAGCTTGCAAAGTCTGAGGCAAAGAGGAAGGAGCTGGAGGAGAAAATGGTGAAACTTGTGCAGGAGAAAAACGATCTGCAGCTCCAAGTGCAGGCTGTAAGTATTACTAGCACATTTCTTGCAGGGGAAAATGCATAAGGTCTAAGTCCTCCCTCAGAGTTTGGAACTCTCACACTGCATACTAAGTTTCCTTAGCAAGTATTTTGATCTGAATCACTAAAGGTAAAATACAGATCACTCAGCGTCAGATTCTAACTTGAGAATGACTTTTTAAGTCTCTTTGTCTACAGGAATGTTTCTGAATGCAAGCTCACAATGTAATGTTCAACTGCAGTCGCTAGAGACATAGTACATATTACCAGAGCCTGGAAATCAATTTAGTTCACTCCTGACTATGGTTTTAATCAGTTACCTTAAATAAAAGAGCCTTATGGTTTTTCTTATGTGCATGTTATTTCACCTGTCCTACTCAGCTACTATCCCAGAAAGACTCACAAACCCACTACATCCTAACTGTGAGCCCTATGTGTGTTTCAAATGTTCCTTGGAAGATCAAAAGATTTGGCAACATTTACACAATACTCTTCTGTCTTTAAGTGTCTGCTTCACAGCTTCAAGACAAAGTCAGGTTCAAACGAAAACCACCAATTGCAAATAAATTATGTACCACTTTATCTGGAACAAGAACAATACTAAGTCAGTCTTGGCAAGGGAAGGTTTTACAGAGATAAAACAAAAAGATCTGTGCACAATTATATTCAGGTATTAACTTTCAGGGAAAACAATCAAAATCCTTAAGAAAATAAGTGTATTTAGATACTTACAAGTCTCCAAATAAGCAAGAGAGAATAATTAGAGAGAGTAAAAAATTAGAATAATATCCTACTCTAATTTAAAAGAGGTTGTGCAAAAAATAATAAAAAATGGGAATTCCATGGGGATTTTTCGATAGGAAATACCATTTTCTATTCACCTTTTGAGAAAACCTGCAGTTAGCAAACAATACAATGTTTCTCTAACAGGAAGCTGATGCTTTAGCTGATGCTGAAGAAAGGTGCGACCAGCTAATCAAAACCAAAATCCAGTTGGAAGCAAAAGTTAAAGAGGTGACTGAAAGAGCTGAGGATGAGGAGGAAATAAATGCTGAGCTGACAGCCAAGAAGCGGAAACTGGAGGATGAATGCTCAGAGCTGAAGAAAGATATTGATGACCTTGAGTTAACACTGGCCAAGGTTGAGAAGGAAAAACATGCCACTGAAAACAAGGTATGAAGCAGAAACCTGTCACTCATGCTCCAGAAAAGAATGCTGTTCTGTCACAGGACTTCTGTACCTACTTCCTTTGTTTTCACTTCCTCCTTTCTTCTCAAAGGTGAAAAACCTCACAGAGGAGATGGCAGCCTTGGACGAGACCATTGCCAAGCTGACTAAAGAGAAGAAAGCCCTCCAAGAGGCCCATCAGCAGACACTGGATGACCTGCAGGCAGAAGAGGACAAAGTCAATACACTGACCAAAGCTAAGACCAAGCTGGAGCAACAAGTGGACGATGTAAGCAGACAGGCATATAGCAAGAACAAGGCAGGTATGGGGTTTGATCTGGTGGGCAGAGTATTGATGGTCTTGTTAATTTCAGCTGGAAGGGTCCCTGGAGCAAGAGAAGAAACTGCGCATGGACCTTGAGAGAGCCAAGAGGAAACTCGAAGGAGACCTGAAGCTGGCCCAGGACAACATCATGGATTTGGAAAATGATAAGCAGCAACTGGATGAGAAACTCAAGAAGTAAGTGTGGCTGTGGGGCACCTGAGCGCTGGCCTGTTGCACTTGTCTTTTTTTTCTTTCAGCTCTAACACGGTTTTCTTTGCCCAAAGGAAAGACTTTGAAATCAGCCAGATCCAGAGCAAAATTGAGGATGAGCAAACCCTGGGCATGCAATTGCAGAAGAAGATTAAAGAATTGCAGGCAAGTCTCTGTTCCTTCCGCTCTCTCAGCCATCCTCAGGTCGGGTAAGAGGAGGGGATGGGTGTGAATGGTCCCCGATGTTCCCCAGGCTCGTATTGAGGAACTGGAGGAGGAAATTGAGGCAGAGCGAACCTCTCGAGCAAAAGCAGAGAAGCATCGGTCTGACCTCTCGAGGGAGCTGGAGGAGATCAGCGAGCGCCTGGAAGAAGCAGGAGGAGCTACAGCAGCTCAGATCGAGATGAACAAGAAGCGTGAGGCCGAGTTCCAGAAGATGCGTCGTGACCTCGAAGAGGCCACGCTGCAGCACGAAGCCACGGCTGCTGCCCTGCGCAAGAAGCACGCGGACAGCACTGCTGAGCTTGGGGAGCAGATCGACAACCTGCAGCGAGTGAAGCAGAAGCTGGAGAAGGAGAAGAGTGAGCTGAAGATGGAGATCGATGACCTGGCCAGTAACATGGAGTCCGTCTCCAAAGCCAAGGTACACAAATACCTTTTAGATATTTCTGCCCCAACTGAATTCCATTAAATTTAAGGGTTTGCAGCTCCTATTATTAAGATTTAGCATCATTAACTACTTTCATGTATTTCCACACAGGCAAATCTGGAGAAGATGTGTCGCGCTCTGGAAGACCAGCTGAGTGAGATTAAGACAAAGGAAGAAGAGCATCAGCGCATGATCAATGACCTCAGTGCTCAAAGAGCTCGCCTGCAGACAGAATCAGGTGAGAGAACCTCCTCTATGTCCTTGAATGGGAGAGCATCCCAAAAGAGCTATTTTGGCTCACAAATTACATCGTATGTATTTTCTTTCTTTGTGCTTTTCTAGGTGAATATTCACGCCAAGTGGAGGAGAAAGAATCACTGATTTCTCAGCTGTCAAGAGGCAAGCAGGCTTTCACCCAGCAGATTGAGGAGCTCAAGAGGCACTTAGAGGAAGAGATAAAGGTGAAAAGATATTATCAGAAATGTATGAAATCACAGAATTTACAAGATGAGAGGGAGAAAAATAACTACTTCGGTAGTGCTGTGCTTTCCAGCCTGGAAAGAGTCTTTCAGTCCTACAGCCGTTAATTCTCTTTACAGTGTCCATCAATATTGGAGATTTTTCAGGATGTTTCCATTCACTGTCACAATAAAATTTTTCCCTGCTCTTGTTGCTGCAGGCCAAGAACGCGCTGGCCCATGCCTTGCAGTCTGCTCGCCACGACTGTGACTTGCTCCGGGAACAATATGAGGAGGAGCAGGAAGCCAAAGGGGAGCTGCAGCGTGCCCTGTCCAAGGCCAACAGTGAGGTGGCCCAGTGGAGAACCAAATATGAGACGGACGCTATTCAGCGCACGGAGGAGCTGGAGGAGGCCAAGTACGTGGCAAGTGGGATATAGAACGACTGGAGAAGACTTAGAATCTGCAGGGAAATGGGAGTCTCTGAGACTGGGTTATGACAGGGAAATGAAGGCTGGGATGTATTTGCAGTAGAGGGCAGAGAGGGAGAGAGTAAAAGTGTCCTGTGGAAGGATGGACTGGAAAGACAAATGTCACCTTTATGGCTAGAACAGTTAAGACAGGCCTAATAATCAGTAAGTGCTGGGACACAGCTGTGGCAGACCCTTTACCCCTAACCTGCAGCTGTACTTACCACATTACAGGAAGAAGCTGGCACAGCGCCTGCAGGATGCAGAAGAACATGTTGAAGCTGTCAATGCCAAATGTGCCTCCCTGGAAAAGACAAAGCAGAGGCTGCAGAATGAAGTGGAGGACCTGATGATTGACGTGGAGAGATCAAATGCTGCCTGTGCAGCTCTGGATAAGAAGCAGAAAAACTTCGACAAGGTCTTTCGGGCTCCAGACTGGGGGCCCCTGGGCAGAGCATCCCCTCCTCATTGTCACGTCCATACTGACACCCCGTTTCTCTTCAGATCCTGGCAGAATGGAAGCAGAAGTATGAGGAAACACAGGCTGAGCTGGAAGCCTCCCAGAAGGAGGCCCGCTCTCTCAGCACGGAGCTGTTTAAGATGAAGAATGCCTATGAGGAGTCCTTGGACCACCTGGAAACGCTGAAGCGCGAGAACAAGAACTTGCAGCGTAAGTCCCTGGCCCTCTGCTCCTGGCAGGGCTTTCTCAGCACCCACCAGTACCCATCACTTCACATGGGTCTGTGCCTGCAGGTGGGCAAAGATGCCTGTCACGTTGGTGTGTGAGGGCCCTTCCCATTCTGCTCTGTGGCCAACCATGCCATTGGTCCTTGTTCCTACAGAGGAGATTTCTGACCTCACGGAGCAGATTGCAGAGGGAGGAAAAGCGATTCATGAGCTGGAGAAAGTCAAGAAGCAGATTGAGCAGGAGAAATCTGAGCTCCAAGCCTCACTGGAGGAAGCTGAGGTACAGCCTTCTGTTCTTAATTCTTCACTTACAACACAGTTTAGCAACCTCAGATACAAATTATGAAATTATATGCATAGAGAATAATCTCCAGGCACAAGAGGTAGGGAACCTAGGACATCATTAAAGTCTTTGGATATAAAATACAGAAATCTCTCCTACACTGTCAAACCTCATACTACGCATTATTCTTCAAGAATGAAGAGACTGACATTGGTATTTATATAATTAAAAAATATTAACTTTTTTTTCAGGCCTCCTTAGAACATGAAGAGGGGAAGATCCTGCGCCTCCAACTTGAGCTCAACCAGGTGAAGACTGAGATTGACAGGAAGATAGCAGAGAAAGATGAGGAAATTGACCAGATGAAGAGAAATCACCTCAGAATTGTGGAGTCCATGCAGAGCACCCTGGATGCTGAGATCAGGAGCAGGAATGAAGCCCTGCGGCTGAAGAAGAAGATGGAGGGAGACCTGAATGAAATGGAGATCCAGCTCAGCCATGCCAACCGCTTGGCTGCTGAGGCACAGAAGAACCTGAGAAACACACAGGGAGTGCTCAAGGTACAGCACAACAAAACAGGTGATCACTGGTTTATGAATAAGAGAAATATTTTCCTGTTGTACAATTCTATCAGGTCTATAATCATGCGAATATAAAGAATCAAAAAATATACTTCATAGTCTTTCTTGTCTTTCCTTCCAGGATACTCAGATACACTTGGATGATGCTCTCAGGGCACAGGAGGACCTCAAGGAGCAGGTGGCCATGGTGGAGCGCAGAGCAAACCTGTTGCAGGCTGAAATTGAGGAGCTACGGGCAGCTCTGGAGCAGACGGAGCGGTCCAGGAAATTGGCTGAGCAGGAACTGATGGATGCAAGTGAGAGAGTTCAGCTCCTCCATACCCAGGTCAGTGTAGAAATATATTTAGTATTTATACTTTTTCTCCATACAGATAAAATAACTGAAGACTGGCTGAACTGTAACATTGCTAAAATACACTGTAATTTTCACACTGTGGATAACAAATATTAAATGTGATTTTGCAACTCTAGATACAAATCCCACTAGACTACAGTGCAGATACCTTAAAAGTAATACATTTTAGAGATATGTGAAATTCTTACCCTACAACTCAGTTAAGTTCAGCAGGTTTCATGTCTACTTTTGACTGTAAAGTCAAAGATTAATCATTAAAAAACCAGAAATACACTAATGCAGTTACTGACGTCATTTAACAATATCATTATAAGCATTCTGTATCACCATTTAAAACTTTTACTGCCACAAGATTGAAAACTGTAAGGAAATATTACATCTTTTATCTTTATAAGTCTAAATTCCTTCTCTGTTGATTGGAAAATTTTGAGGAAAGACTTTACGGAGGATGTTCCTGAAATACTGAAGCACATCACGGCTGAGAAACTAACAGCTGCCACAGCAGATCCTTTAGAACAGAATCCCACGTGACCTGATGGTGCAATTTACATTAAAAAACAATATTTATGCAATATTCTTGATATAATATCACAAGGTAACAAAAAGAAAATGGTCATCTTGATGCTCTTCAACAGAACACCAGCTTGATCAACACCAAGAAGAAGCTGGAAACAGACATTGCCCAAATTCAGGGTGAGATGGAAGATACTATCCAGGAAGCCCGCAATGCTGAAGAGAAGGCCAAGAAGGCCATCACAGATGTGAGTTGGGGGCTCCTTTCATTGCTGATGATGGCTGTATTCTTCCCCAAAAATGTCTCCAGCCCCAAAATGCCATTGGCCCATTGCTCTCCTCAGGCAGCCATGATGGCAGAAGAGCTGAAGAAGGAGCAGGACACCAGTGCCCACCTGGAGAGGATGAAGAAGAACCTGGACCAGACGGTGAAGGACCTGCAGCACCGTCTGGATGAGGCTGAGCAGTTGGCACTGAAGGGAGGCAAGAAGCAAATCCAGAAGCTGGAGGCCAGAGTGCGTAGGCCTGGTGTTTGTGCAAATGTGAGCATGTCCCTTGGAGAGATAGCAGGGAAGCTCCAAAGATGGGCTTGTGATTGCAGGTGCGGGAGCTGGAAGGGGAGGTTGATGCTGAGCAGAAGCGCAGCGCTGAAGCCGTGAAGGGTGTGCGCAAGTATGAGAGGAGGGTGAAGGAGCTGACCTACCAGGTAAGGCAGGAGGCTTCTTTGTGTGGGCATACTCTTTTCCAGGAAGTCAAAATGTTGGCACATTGCCTTTCAGAGGGGTTTCTTTCTATACCTCTCTCAGTGACACACTTCCCAAGATTTTGGCCTCTGTCTTTGTGGACAGCAGTGCTCCATAAGGAATGTTATCTGTTTCACATTTGTGAATTCTGTAGAAAGAGGCAAATGATGCTTTCTATCACTTCCCATTCTCTGTAGTCTGAGGAAGACCGGAAGAATGTCCTCAGGCTCCAAGATCTGGTGGACAAGCTGCAAATGAAAGTGAAGTCCTATAAGAGACAAGCTGAGGAGGCTGTAAGTACCAGCCTGGCTAAAGTCAGAATTCCTTCTGGTAGAAGTGGAATTTTAGTGTTTTTTTCTGTCTAACTTTTTAAAACCTTGACTGTTTTGATGCATTTGCTGCTACAAGAGAGTGGGGAATGTAAAATTAAGAATTTCTGGCTTTGTGAGGAACTCTACTTCCCCGTCTCTATTTTTTTTCCTCTAAGCCTCACTTTTCACCTCTATTTCTTCCCCCCTGTGCTACTCTGGGTGTCAGAGGCAGCTTCTAGTCTGATTGTTGGGAACTCTGCTGTTAATACTGCCTAGACAAGGCTGTGTGTTATGTGGCCTTTTTGACCTTCCATTGTTCTTTGTCTTCTGGCAAACTTAACATTCTGAGCAGCTTCTTACCTTGTCTTTGAACCTGCCCTGCTCACCCAGCCGTGGCATTTGAATGTTTGTTTGCCCAATTTTCAGATATTAAATCTCACTGCCTGTTTTTTTCATAACTCCCTGTCCCTGCACAGGAGGAGCTGTCCAATGTCAACCTCTCCAAGTTCCGCAAGATCCAGCACGAGCTGGAGGAAGCTGAGGAGCGGGCTGACATTGCAGAGTCCCAGGTCAACAAGCTCCGAGCAAAGAGCCGGGAGTTTCATGGCAAGAAGATAGAAGAGGAAGAGTAAGGCTGTCATGAGGCAGCCAAGTGACCTGGGGGCTGCACAAAATGTGAACCTTTTGGTCGCTTTGTCCTGTAATTAGTCTTTGTAGCCATGTCAATGTCTAGAGAATAAAGACCATAGATTCCTCTGCATATACAGCAGAAGCAGTGCTTTTGGTTGTTACAGTTCAATTCTGTGAAAAAGCTCCATGCCAAGAGCCAAGAGGTTCATAAGAAGATAGAATAGGAAGAATGAGGGTCCCAAGGCTAAAAAGTGACCTGAGGCATGCATAAAATGTGAACCTCAGTGTTGCTGTTTCTGTAACTATCATTTATGTCTAGGTAATAAAGACAGTACAGATTTTTGCAAAGAACAGAGATCAGCTTGCAAAAAAATCTCTCTCCTCCTGGTTAAGAACTCATCCTTACCTCTCTTACCTGCGTGCATGCCCTTCCGCTCCACAACCAATCTTACACAGGCCAGCCTCACATATACTTCTAAGATATTTCAGCCAAAGTTCAAGGAATTTCATGCAAAGGCCTAACAAAAACATTCCTTTCTCCAAGCTATTACATCACAGTTTGTGTAATATTGGACAGTAAAGCTGCACTGAAGCACAGCTGGGTGATCAGCTTAGTGGGACAACTGAGTGAAGACTATTAAACACACACAGTACATATCTCAAATATAGTGGTGTGTACCTGTACCATCAAAGGAGGAGAAAGATCAGTGGAGAGCTGTTCTGTTTCAGTTGTGAGAGGCAATCCCCATGATTCATATCCCAAAAATCATAAAATAAATCAGATATAATCATCACGTTGATATGCTTTGGCAGCTAGCAATGCTGTCTTAGAAGAATGTGTCAGAGTAGGAAAGTACCAAGGCGGATTCCTGAAAGCACATCTGTTCCCTTAATTGTCTATACAAGCAGAATAGTCACTTTAAGCTGATACCTGCTCAGGCCAGTCTCCTAAAGGTCTCCTGCTCTCACAGACCAACATCTTTGCTATGAAATATCCTGTGTTGTCCAGAATATAGGGGACCAGAAGAGATTGGATTCCCTGATGGGGGGGAATATAAGGGACATTGTAACCATAGCTGGAGGCTCTTTCTACCAGGCACTGTGTGGGAACACAGCAGAACCAGGGTGGATAAAGGAGTGATACTTGCCACAGCTTCTGGATTCAGACCCCTTTCACCAAAGGGAAGACTTACTGTGTAAATAAGTGGAAAAAAACATATGGTGATTTTCCTCAAGCCCCTCCTTTGTTTTTCACACTCCATTGCTATTTATTTCACAAGACCCTTAGAGGAGCTGAAGGGCACCCTAGAGTTGGTGGGCATTTGATTTGGCCATCATAGTATATCTAACCTATTTATAATTTGAGTCAAGCTCTCCTTTGCCTTTCTAGGAGCCTTCACTCTGTCCAGGGAAAGTCTAATGCAGAGTCATCCAAGAACAGGCCTTGGAAACAGTGTTTTTTCCAGTCTCCAGATCCATAGCAAAGGCATAGATGCCTCCTCACGGAATTCCTGTAGTTCTGCCACCATGCAGAGCAAATCATCAACATGGTCACATCTTGCACAGCTACCATCCAACAACACTGACAGGCTCTGGCACTCACTACAGCCTGGATGGCTATGTGTTTCTGAGGGATCTCTGTCTGGGTCACCACATCCTTTCTGGCCAGCAGAGATGACCTTGTTTTCTTTGCCTTCCGCCAAGAGAATACTGTCCTTGAGCACCTTCTCAGTGACCACTGGCTGAGCTTAACTCTTAAACTTGCTGGACTTCTGGATCCTGCCTGGTGGTCACCACTCCTGGTGCTGCCTGTTGTGAGGCCCGTCAGGGCAACAGAGCATACTGGGCCTGTTAATTAACCTAAAACTAGATCGTTAGCCAAAACATAGTATTCTGACTTAAGCTGAACTAGACATTCAACATTTACATGTTGATTGCAAATATACAAATGATCAAGTACAGCACTGATTGTATAAGGTATCTAATTACTATCACCTTTTACAGATGGGTAAGGAAATTAGATGGTTTGGGACTACATTCAGTATGACTAAGGGCTCTGATAAATTAGAAGTGAAACTGTATAGGGACTACCGCAACTGTTAAATAAATTTTCTTTTGGGAAGCCACAAAGAAAACGTGTGAGATTGACTTGGTTAGTATTTTTGGCATATGTGACAAGCTTCAGCAGCTACCTTCAAACTTGCTGTTTATTTAAAGCAAGTGCTAAGCATCTTTGGTCATCCCGTCAGATTTGTCAATCCCTAGCTGACCTTCATGAGTCCTTTTTGGATATCTTTTCGAGTCCTCCAGCCAGTCTTCAAGTGCTGTGAAAGAACACTGTTGCATGGGGATGAAATTGTTTATCAATAAAGAAAAAGGTCCCACTGACCTCTACATCATTCCCCTACTTGTGCTGTTGCTGTTGCTGAATATATGTATCCCCCTCCTTAATGCAGGTGGAGAACACCCCAGGAATCAGCAAAGTAGATGGCATTTTTTGCATGGTGTTCAGTTCCTTCTGACTATAACTGCCTGTCCTCTAGACTAGCGTAGGGCATGATTGATGCTTCTCTAGATAATGCAGATTTATTAATCCTTTCCTTCTGTTTAGCACTCTCACCCAGCAAAAATAGTGCTGAATGACTCCTCTATGTCAAGACACCACCTATTTCTGCTGCTTCATACAGGATACATGTCTTCAGTTCAGTACAGTGGTTCCATAGTTCTGTTCATACGATTTTTGAAACCCTCCAGCCCCAGAAACAAGCGTTGAATTTCTGTGCCTTTCCTCTGGGATCTAAACTTAGTGACTTCAGTCTTAGAGACTTCTATCTTCAGCTCTAGACTTAACTTGTTTTGCCCTTTTATTGGCCCCTCTGTCTTGCTGTTATCCCCTTGGAATCACACCCCTATTTACTTCCTATTCCTTAATCAATAACCTTCTGTTGTGGTTTTCCCCCACCTGGCAGCTAAGCCCCACACAGCCACTCACCCCCTCCCCAGTGGGATGGGGAAGAGAATAAGAAGAGTAAAAGTGAGAAAACTCATGGGTTGAGATAAAGGCACTTTAATAAGTAAAACAAAAGCTGCACACACAAACAAAACAAAGCAAAGCAGGTAATTCCTTCACCACTTCCCATGGTCAGGCAGGTGTTCAGCCATCTCCAGGAAAGCAGGGTTCCATCAAGCATAGTGGTTACTTGGGAAGACAAGCATTGTTAACAATGAATGTTTCCCTTTTCCTTCTCCCATCCCCCCATATGATGAGCATGTTGTTATTATGGTGTGAAATATCCCTTTGGTCAGCTGAGGTCAACCGTCCATCCTGTGTTCCCTCCCAACTCAATCAGCCTGCTTGCTGGTGGGGTGGGGTAGGCTAGGAAGCAGAAAAGCCCTTGACCCTGTGCAAACGTTGTTCAGCAATAAGGAAAACATTCTTGTATTACTAACACTCTTCTCAGCACAAACCCAAAATAACAGCTTCATACTAGTCACTGTGAATAAAATTAATTCTATCCCAGCCTAAACCATCACACCTTCCTTATCATTACCTTCAGACCCATCCTTCCCCCTGCTTCTCTTGTTTTGGCTATGGTCCATTTTACTGCTTGGTCATTCGTATCATCCCTTGATTCTCACTCTTGAGACTTTTGTTCCTATTCAGATTCTTCCTCTTACATACGGATTTCCTTCCTCTAACAGTGATCCTGCACCTCAGTAGGACTCCTCATGCTCTTCCACATCGCAGATTCAGAGCATTTGCAGCATGCACTCTGTGCCTTCACCTCTCCATCCCTGTGTTTGCTATTACAATACACAGCCTCTTACTCTTCACTTTGTCTGCTCCAGTCAGCATCTGATGGATTACAGTACCAATGTAGCCCTTTTCATCTCCTTTAGCACAGCCTTCTGCCTCCCCCCACCCCCTTCTCAGACTCTCTTGTCAAATTATTTATAGGAGATTGATTCACAGATCTGTTATGTCTAATTATATCCATTTACTTCTAATATGAATGGCAATTCTGCTAGCAGTTAAGTTTGCCAAAAATGTTTTGACCTAAGACAGAGGAGGTGGTGGCTACGTATGCAGATCAGACCCTATAAAAGTACCCTGGGATCAGTGTGTCTTGTCCTTCCTCAGAAATCTCTAAGGTAAGAGTCTCAAAGGCTTTGGACTGGGGAGGTGGGGGATGAAGGGAAACTGGCCCTGCATTTCACAAGCCCCAGTGCATTCCTACAGATGCTCACTTTCATTCTATGGGGTCTGTCAATGTCAGTTGTGATTTTCAGTTGGCTTTGAAGGCATCCATATGTTTTCTGTCTTTAAATTTTCTCTGTGCAAAAGTAAGAAGGAAGTTGCTATATTCTACTATACTGAACAGCTTCCAGACCGTAAGCCATTCATCTTATACCATAAAAGGTAAGATACTGATTTATTCACTCTTCAGGGATAGAGATGGTAGGACTTCTGCAGAGGTGTGCTGGCAATCCCTGGATCCTTATATTTATGTTTGTTGTATAAATATAGTGTAATAATAGGGCTGGATTGCTTTTATCTTTGCCACAAGATTCTCAAAGACAGGTCTTATTACTAATCACTGCTGCATTGTCAACATTCTCCCTAGGATTCTCCCATAGAGAGCAAATTCCTACATTAACAGACATTAAGTCCTAAGCTTAGGAGAAACTGTCCTGAGAAGAAAAGCCCCATCAGGAAATAGTTTTCACTTACTTGTCTGTAAATTAAATATATTCGTTACCTCAAACATCAAGGGTCACTGGCACTAGCTGTTGAATGCCATATAAATACGTGTTTAAATACATATGTAATTTAATATTCTTAATGTTTTCTGTTTTTTCACAGGGAAGCTTGGGGAATGGGGTTAGAATGTTGTGTATCAAAACATCAAAGTGCTAAAAGAAAACATTTCAGTCTGAGCTTCCTTATAGGTTTACTTATACCTATAAAAATATTACACAATTGTGATATAATTATATAGGCAAATATTCATAGTCACAGGGAAATGAAGAAAGGATGACACCTTCTTGGATAACTAAGGAAAGAGATGGAACAGCAACTATATTTAAAGTTTTAAATATTTGCACCCAGGAAAATTAGCTGGTAAAGTTTACTTTTGACATTAATTTGTATAAATTTTGACAAATATTGTCACTGAATTATATCTCTCAAAATAATAAAATGCCAACAAGCTACGATGTGTAAAGAACATAACTAGCATGCCTTGAGTAAGTGGAGGAAAGTTAGCAAATCACTGACTTCAGGGGAAAAAAAACTCATATAAAATAGTAAAAAAATACTTCAAAAAGGCAGTCTACTGACATGTATTACATACTAAGATAACATATACAAACCTACTATATATACTATGAATTGTAATAATACCATAAAGATATATTGTAATAATAGTGTACAATATCTAAATAAAAGAAATACAATATACAATATATATGCAATTTAGATAATACACATTACTGTACTATAGTATCTCCTAATATATATAATATGCTACTGTTATTCCTGTTAAGAATCTTGTAAGAAAATGTGAGATATTACAGGCAACGATAAAAATGCTGGTGAAAAACTGGGTCCATTTTACAACCTTACCTAATTATTTTGTGAAATTGTCTCATTTGGTTAATAACACTTTGATGAAGTGAAAAACCACATAGTTAGAAACAAAATCATCAGTCAGGAGATTGTACCCATGCATTTGAATTTATGACACTAAGTTGTGTCACAAAGTCTGTCTTTGCTAGCTAAGAAGGCAAAGCAATTCTGTTCATGTGTAAGCAGTGGAATGCTGAGTGGAACAAGGTTTACAAAGTGCAAAAAAACTGTGATCATTAATAAGATATTATTTCTGTTAGGCTGGACATACTGTAATGAGGAGTTTGCTAGATGGTAAGAGGTTCAGAAACTAGTTTAAAAATATTCTAAGTTCAGAATGTCTTTCTTGCAATCAAAGTGAAACTGTTTTGAAAGGAAAAGTTAACCAATTTTTTGGTTTTCACCTAGAGGTCTGCCATAGGTGAAGAACATAGAAATTAGCTTCTTAATTCAGAAAAGCTCCTCAAAATCCAGATTCTAGGTGATGAACTAGATAAAATCAGGCTAGAAAAATATATACATATAAATCTGTAGCAGTATTAATTTTGGAACAATAGGAAGTCCAGCTTTTCATGAAACATTTGCATTAAACTTTTCAGTCAAGACAATTATTTGGCAATAATAAACTGGGTTATTGTTTTGTTTGGGGGTTTCTTTTAAAGTAGTGAAGGAATACAAGATTACTTGGTTTCTGTTACAAAAAAAAAAGATCAAAGCAGAGGATATCAGCTTTGTTTGCTAGCAGACGGATCTGTGGAATAATTAAAATATATGACAACTTGAGCTATTATATTACAGGGTAATGTCTTTAGTGAGAAGTGCTAGTAATATTAGCTCTCTGCATATCCAGTGTGCTGTGCCTCTTCCAGTGTTCTACTGTAAACAAATCTCAGAGTCTGAAAGGTGGTAAACAAAAAAGACATGAGAGAGATTTCACAGTACCAGAATCGGTAATATCTAGTGAATGCACAGAAAGCATTCCTCTGTAAAAGCTGTCATCCAGGAGGTGTGGACTACATAAAACAGAAACAAAGGCAAGAAAATTATAGAACATTGCTATGACTTAGCAGAAAAATGAGGGAGTCAATTCAAGCAGTTGATGCCTACAGCAAAGCAGCATTTGATCCACTGTGCTGTGGGAGTGTTTCTTCCACCATGTGATATTGTGTTGTATTTTCTACCCTCTCAGATACTTGTTGCATTACCCCTAGTAAAGAGCAGCCATGTCATCAGATGCTGAGATGGCAGCCTTTGGGGAGGCAGCTCCCTACCTCCGAAAGTCAGAAAAGGAGAGAATAGAGGCCCAGAACAAGCCTTTCGATGCTAAGACATCGGTCTTTGTGGTGCATTCTAAGGAAGCCTATGTGAAAGGTAAAATCCAGAGCAAAGAACCAGGGAAGATCACTGTCAAGACTGAAGATGAAGAGGTGAGTTAAATAAAAATTCATAGCTTAAGAATACCAATTAATCATACTGTGGACTTTTAGATGTCAGTTGTTAATCCTTCTATTCTTTGACAGACCCTGACTGTGAAGGAAGACCAAGTCTTTCCCATGAACCCTCCCAAGTATGATAAAATCGAGGACATGGCCATGATGACCCACCTCCATGAACCTGCTGTGCTGTACAACCTCAAAGAGCGTTACGCAGCCTGGATGATCTACGTAAGTACCAGCAGCAGTCTTCCTCTGGGTAGCTGGGAGGAACTGCTCTGCCAGGCTAAGTGGAAGCCAACGTGCTGTCTCCCTTCCCCACAGACCTACTCGGGTCTTTTCTGTGTCACCGTCAACCCCTACAAGTGGCTGCCGGTGTACAACCCGGAGGTGGTGTTGGCCTACCGAGGCAAGAAGCGCCAGGAGGCCCCTCCACACATCTTCTCCATCTCTGACAATGCCTATCAGTTCATGCTGACTGGTGAGTGCTTGATTCCCTCACAGCAGTGAAGACCAAAGCCCCCACTGACCTCACTGGGGCATGTGACAAGCCAGCTAAAGCCACCTCTGAGCTGTATGACTGAAAGCTTGAGTGAGTTATGCAGGAATTAATTTTAAGTGACCCAGAAGCAAGCCTGGACTCAGCAATGTGTATTATTTACACTTTATTGTATGAAATTAATCATTCTCCCACTGCAGAAACTACTACTGCACTTCATTATTTTTTTTCCCTGATGGGACAGAAAGACTTATTCTATATAATTCTCTATTTTGGATGCATACAGCCAATATGATTAGATTTCTTGATGAGAACTATGTGAAGGGCAAGAGGGTACACAGATTATGAGGACCATATGCTTCTTACAGCTCAATTGCAGTAAGAGGCATGCTTCAATGCATTCATTTCAGTTTATACTTTATACTGTTGGGATCTGGAAGGGAATTAGGTAGTCTTGGACTGCTTGGACTACCACACTGGACTTGGGGAAGACCCAACTTCCATTTACAGCTTTATTTCTCATTCAGCTTGGTGTCCCTTAGGACAACAACTAACACTATGATTGATTTTGCCTCTTTCACAGATCGCGAGAACCAGTCAGTCCTGATCACGTATGTACACTCTCTGCTCTGGTCCCTGTGGGGCTGCCCAGTGCCAGGGAACCTCCTGCCTGACCACACGCTCTCTGTTTCTCTTGTTGGTTGCACAGCGGAGAATCCGGAGCAGGGAAGACTGTGAACACAAAGCGTGTCATCCAGTACTTTGCAACAATTGCAGCGAGTGGGGACAAGAAGAAGGGAGAGCAGCAGACGTCAGGCAAAATGCAGGTGAGATCCTAGAGGTAGGAACCTGTAACTATCAAATTCATTGATGAGCTATATCATGACAACAAGATTTCTATTTTAGGGGACACTTGAGGATCAAATCATCAGTGCCAACCCACTGCTGGAGGCTTTTGGAAATGCCAAGACCGTGAGGAATGACAACTCCTCACGCTTTGTAAGCTGTCGCCTGGCACTAAATTACTTATAGCTGTCAGCACGCTGACTCAAATATTCTTGCTATCAGGACTGGTCAAATAAATCTCCATTGGCTTTTCTGCTTCTTTCAGGGTAAGTTCATCAGAATCCATTTTGGTGCCACAGGGAAACTGGCTTCTGCAGACATTGAAACATGTAAGTGTCCCTTCTGGCCTCATCCCTTGCCTTCCAGCCTTCCTCAGTTCTTGCTCTAACTCTGTCCTACCATCCTTGCAGATCTGCTGGAGAAGTCCAGAGTCACTTTCCAGCTCAAGGCAGAAAGAAGCTACCACATATTCTATCAGATCATGTCCAACAAGAAGCCAGAGCTAATTGGTAGGAAAGATCACTAACTTCTACAGACAAAGCTCATGGAACAACATTGAACTCTTTATGTGCCAAATACCATTGATCTGTATGTGTTTTGCCCTTCTTTCCAGAGATGTTACTGATCACCACAAACCCATACGACTATCTGTATGTGAGTCAAGGTGAGATCACGGTTCCCAGCATTAACGACCAGGAAGAGCTGGTGGCCACAGATGTGAGTGATGTAATGAAGTTATCTTAGGCAGATTATGACCTTTACCAGGCATGGTATTTACTCTTATGATTCTTTTGTTAGACTGCCATTGACATCCTGGGTTTCGCTCTTGATGAGAAGACAGCCATCTACAAGCTCACAGGGGCTGTCATGCACTATGGCAACCTCAAGTTTAAGCAGAAGCAGCGTGAGGAGCAGGCAGAGCCGGATGGCACAGAAGGTACCAGCACAAACTATACCAGAGCACAGTATAGACCAGGGCACTCACTAACACAGGCAGTAAAATTCATGGTTGGAATCATTGACCCAGCCTGCCAAGAAGCCAGAATCCTGAAACTGCTCCTCTTTGAGGCTGAAAACAAGTCACAATGCCTGAATTGAGCATTGTGCTACTTCATTTTACATGGGGTTGTTAAAAAGGAACATCACTTTATGCTGCATCTGTGGCTTATATGTTCTGCATTTTCTGTAGAGTCTCAACATGTCTCAATACATTCATGTTTGAAACATAGGCAATTAAAGATATGTCTGTCACATTCGCTTTGCCTATAATTGTTCACAGCTGCATTCCTTTAAAAGTTTAGGGAAGTATTTTTATGAAAACAGAGTTACATGTATCGAAAACATGAACTATCAAGGAGTCTTTTCTTCAGTTGTTTTTTAATGTGTGTGGTTTGAGTTTCTTTTAGAAAAGTTAAGACAAACGAAAATGGCTGGCAGAAATACAGTTGCAATGAATCTGATAATGATGAACAGTGATAGTAAAATAGGTTACAAATAATAACCGATCATTGCATGAATATAACCAAAAGAAAGAATTACAGATGAATATAATAGTGTTAGATTACTATATAATTATAAACATATAACTCTTCAAAAGTGAAATAAAATGTAAGTTCCAATTTTGTTCTTGTTTCATACCTTACTTTTTCTATTGATAAATGTACATTAAGTAGTTATAAATAACACATAAAATAGAAGCAGCTCAAAATTAGCATCTGTAAATACATATTTATAATGAGGTCTGGGCTTCTTATGTTAATGACTCTGTAAATAATACTGTTGCTTGCTATCATCTTTGCTGTGAGAAGACAGGAAGCAAATTGGAAAGTGATGACAGTGTATATCCAGTGCTACAGTGCTTGTATTTTATAGTTTAGTTTCAGATAAAATGAGAGCTGAAAAAGACCTATGAATGTCTCCTTAGGAAGAAATGTGGACCCACTATAAAAGTTGTATGAGATACTGTATTCATGCTTTTGCCGTAATACGTCACTAATCTCTCTCTCTCACTAATGACAGTACAGTTTCACTGACTACAATTTTCAGTACAGTATACTTCAATACCAACCAGTTCCCTTTTCTATTTGTCCAGAAATTTTGACTTGTTTGACCTGCATTCATGGCCCTATGCCCTTTTGTCTGTCTGGTCATTTGTTTCAAAAACTTACATGTTCATCGTAAAGGCATTTAGAAGAATCTTTACATTTACAAATTGTCTAAACTAAATGGGAAAAAAATCCGTAAATCAAGAAAAATTACAATATTTTGAAGTATGTGAC
The DNA here is from genome assembly GCF_963264785.1 of Psittacula echo. NCBI lineage: Eukaryota > Metazoa > Chordata > Aves > Psittaciformes > Psittacidae > Psittacula > Psittacula echo. Next base: position 10,977,334 of record NC_137750.1, on the reverse strand, counting down.
AAATATATGTAGCTTCTGCAGAAATTATTCTGAATGACAAGATAGGTCTACTGGAGAGTTAATACTCAATCCTGCTGTATGCTTGGTTCCTTAGTTGCTGATAAGGCTGCTTATCTGATGGGTCTGAACTCAGCTGAACTGCTGAAGGCCCTCTGCTACCCACGAGTCAAAGTTGGGAATGAATATGTGACCAAGGGTCAAACCGTGCAGCAAGTAAGAAACAAATGATGATAGAAAAAAATGACGAGTTAAAAATTTCGATCTTCCTCTTTTGCTCTGGATGGTAACTTTTCTTTTACTTTTCTTTTAGGTATACAATTCAGTGGGTGCCTTGGCAAAAGCTGTCTTTGAGAAGATGTTCCTGTGGATGGTTGTTCGTATCAACCAACAGCTGGATACGAAGCAGCCCAGACAGTACTTCATTGGTGTCCTGGACATTGCTGGCTTTGAGATCTTTGATGTAAGGGGAGCATCTTTATACAGGTTTCCTGAAAGCGGCATTAAGAAATGGGAATAGTATTGGGTTGGATTTGTTTGTTTTTAATTAGGGATTGTCTTTATTTATTGGATAATCCTGACATTCCTATGAGAATAGCACTCTTCTGGTTCTCATAGTATGTATTATCCCACTAGGGCTGCAGATTTCTAGAGATATCTATTGCTGCATGCAAAAGTGCAAATTGTATTGAAAAGTGATATGTGGATGTAGAACAGCTGATAGGTAATAGCAGAAACAGATTTTGAGGAAGTTAAAATATGCCATCTTGAAGGAAAATTTTTTCAATGCTGAAGCCATTGGGAACTCTCTGAATGCTTGCAAATAGATTGACCGTATAGACAAATTCAAGCAGATGAAAAGCTGGACTTGGACTAAGTTCTGTAAATCGTTTCATAACTCAGAGATACATTAAGACAACGCTAGGGTCTGAAAGGGTAGATCAGAGAATGGACTGTGCCAGACACCTGTCCAGTCCCATGACTAGAAATTCAGGACCTCAAACATGAGTTAAAAATAAAACCTATTGGAAGATGAAAAGTGTTTCTGAAACCAAACACAAGTAAGTAAATCTCTGCATTATGCAGTTCAACAGCCTGGAGCAGCTGTGCATCAACTTCACCAATGAGAAACTGCAACAGTTCTTCAACCACCACATGTTTGTGCTGGAGCAGGAGGAGTACAAGAAGGAAGGAATTGATTGGGAGTTCATCGACTTTGGGATGGACCTGGCTGCCTGCATTGAGCTCATTGAGAAGGTTCTGGGCCCTACACACTTAATAGTCTTTCAGATGTAAAATGTAAAAGAAGTCTTCTGTGCTCAAATTAGACCACTCTAATGTGTGGCATCCACACTTAATGCAGCAATTAACATCATTTTTTCACATACATTTTAATTTGTCTGTTACTACACTGCTTGTGGGATAGTACGTATGACCTAAATGGGGCAAAAATGTCAGTCCTAGCCACTGTTCTGGAGTTCATACTCAAATGTGTGTATTTTTTAATGCATGCTGAGTGAGTAAATGCACTGAGCAACTTCTGGTTTAATATATACATAAGGAATTTTTTTTGTTTTCTTTCCAAGAAGAAGCATTAGGAAAGTGTAAACCCTTATGTCTGAATGCTGCTAATTTCATTTCTTTTGACTTCCATCTTCAACTGTCATGCACATAGTGTATTTCTAGATGCTAGATCTTTATTTCATCACAAGTCTGAAACTTACTGGTGAACTTGTTTTCATATAACTGATGGTATATCCACTAACAAAATGCCAATTCTGGAAAAACATAAGATTACACATTCTGAGGAGGGTTTTTTATATGATTTTTATCTTCCATTCCTCTCTCATATACATTCTGTCTGCTTCTTGCTTCCACGCTTTCATTCATCACGTGTTGCTACTTCTTCCAGCCCATGGGCATCTTCTCCATCCTGGAAGAGGAGTGCATGTTCCCCAAGGCAACTGACACCTCTTTCAAGAACAAGCTCTATGACCAACACCTGGGCAAGTCCAACAATTTCCAGAAGCCTAAACCTGCCAAAGGCAAGGCTGAGGCTCACTTCTCGCTGGTGCACTATGCTGGCACGGTGGACTACAACATCACTGGCTGGCTTGAGAAGAACAAGGATCCCTTGAATGAAAGCGTTGTGGGGCTCTACCAGAAGTCATCCCTGAAGACACTGGCCTTACTCTTTGCCTCTGTTGGTGGGGGGGAAGCAGGTGATTCCTTTTTAAATCAGTTGTACTATAATTTTTTAAAAAAAGAAAATGCTACATTTTGAAATAACATTTAAGTTTTAAAAACTGAAAACCCCAAATATCATCTAACTTTTGGTACTCAGTCACTCAGACTAATAAAGGATATTACATTTCCCTAGAAACCTTAATAGATCTGTAGGTTTTAAGACCAGGCAGCTGTACTACAGCATTAACATAGACTAGCCAACAAACCAGATTTCTGTAATATGGGGCATTCCCAAATACTTCAAGAACTCAATCAAATGTATCAATATGCTGCTAAATTTATGCACATCCTTAGATGTAAAGATCCATAAAGACTGCATTTAGTATATTCACTAGGGGTGTATTTAAATCCTTAAATATCTTACTATGCAAAGTGTTAAATTTTATGTTCGTATTTTTTTAACTTCAACTTGAAGACATTAGATTTCATTATGCTATCACCTGAACAAGTCAGGTCTCCCATTGTAACTTTTATGAGTCTCCCTTTGTAACACTGTATACATTTGCAAATTATATTTTCTACATTTTAAGATGAGCACAGAAATTTCTTCAGATTCTAACTGCATGCTTTTGATGTTCTTCTCTGTTTCAAATATTATATTATTGTTTAGAGAGTGGTGGTGGTGGCGGCAAGAAGGGTGCTAAGAAGAAGGGTGCTTCTTTCCAAACTGTCTCAGCTGTTTTCCGGGTACAGTAGAATAATCATTATAACTTTCTCATTTTCTGAAAAGAAGATATAAAATCTAGTTCAGAAAAGTTTTAAATTTATTTCATATGCAAAATCTTTATTGTCAGAAAAAATAAAGGCATGTGCTTCTTAATAAAGGATTCTTATTGAATCCTTGGAAGTATTCTTTCAGAACTGCATAAACATTTGATAAAAAAAAAAAATACTTCTGATGGTTTTATTGCAGTGTCTTTATTCCATCTATTAGTGATATTGTACACATGACATTCTTAAACTCAAGTCTTTGCTCTTGCTCTTCAAGGAGAATTTAAACAAGCTGATGAGCAATCTGCGAAGCACACATCCTCATTTTGTGCGATGCCTCATTCCTAATGAAACAAAAACACCTGGTAAGTTGTTAAAGTTCAAAGATATGATAAATCTCTTCTTCTCCATGCAGTACAATGAATTAGTAATTCATTATGTCGTTTATTAGGTGCCATGGAACATGAGCTGGTGCTGCATCAGTTGCGGTGTAATGGTGTGCTGGAAGGGATTAGAATTTGCAGGAAAGGATTCCCCAGCAGAATAGTCTATGCAGACTTCAAGCAAAGGTCAGATTCCATGTCATCCACCCTCCACCATATCCACAAATGCTGAATAACTTGCATTTCCTGATTACTTTAACTACCGTGGGAGTTACAAGAGGAGTTTATTGTAACAACATTTTAGGCATAAAAAGGTCAATCGTCCAAGTTAGTCATCCAGTTTCTTTCCATAGCTAACTAAAAGAAGAGGTATTTTCAAATTATTTATTCCTGTCCTTGATTCACATTCTGATATGGGATAAGGCATTTTTTAATTAACTATCCGGAAATGAAGTTGACTAGCTCAGACTTATTTAACTTCTAGGCAAGTTAAAGAAGTTAACTTGCAGCCATCAGCAGAGAAATGTGAATAAAGAATCTATAGCATATTCTAGACTAACTTGTTGGAAAACTAAATAAAATTAAAAGATCTCGCTTCTTGTTCTGTATCAGCAGTACTCACATAGTACATACTGCCAATATTTTGGATGAAGAACAGTTTCTTTTCTCCCTATATTTTGTTCTTGCACTTAAAGTTCAACTAGATGATCTTAAGGTCCTTTCCAACCCTAACCACTCTATGATTATACTTCGAGATAAGGCATTAGATAACAGGGCATGAGAAATATGTCAGTTCCCAATGGAAATCTGTACCCATTCTGTGTCAAGAATTTGTGGACTAAGAAAAGTGCACATTTTTCTCTAAAATATATGTTTACTCATGCAAACGTAATTTCTAAAGAATGGAACAGAGTTCAGACTTATTCACCTCTCTTTCTTTCTTGGTCTCCCTTCCAAGAATCTTAACAATGGCATCAGTTGGTACAGGTTTGATTGAGCTTTCAAGAATCTGAATTTCTTCAAATTCCACTTCATCCCATAGGTACAAGGTGCTTAATGCCAGTGCAATCCCAGAGGGACAGTTCATGGACAACAAGAAGGCTTCTGAGAAGCTCCTTGGATCCATTGATGTGGACCACACCCAGTATAAATTGGGTCACACAAAGGTACAAATACTGCTTGACTGATGTATTGTTCCTGCTCTACCTGCCAGTGATGTGCAGTAACATTCCCTTTCTCAAGGTGTTCTTCAAAGCTGGGCTGCTGGGACTCCTGGAGGAGATGAGGGATGAGAAGCTGGTACAGCTCATCACCCACACACAAGCCATGTGCAGGGGCTACCTGATGAGACTGGAGTTCAAGAAAATGATGGATAGGAGGTAGATACTTATTTGGCTTGCTGGACCAATCCTCCTGAGGTATCAATGACATGAACAAAACTGAAAATAAGCTTCTTCTTACCAAATCTCATTTACATATCACTAATCCAATTTACCAATATAGATGTATTTGGGAGCATACCCTTGCAGTAGACGAAGAGTTATAAAATCCTGATACAGGGGAAAAATCACCATTTTAAACTTATATCACCCTTTGTACTAGTTTTTCCTAAATTCAGTAAATGGTTACATTATATGTATGTCCAGAAACCAGATATCTAGTCAAAGCTGATTATTTTAAGTCACCATTATAATCAAAGCTGAGAAAGACATAATTTTAGCACAAGAGAAGTGCACTCTTCCCTTGGATAACTTTCAAGCCAAGTTCTGGAGCTGTTCCATTTTTGACCGTGAAAGTGAGCCAAACATCTTTTAAAAGTGTTCATAAGTACTTCAGAAGTGTTCATAACATTTGATAATCTGCATCACATTAGGGAGTTTTCTTCAGAGATATGTATTTATATATATTAAATATCCTAAATATAGTTAATAAATATATATTTAATAATATATAACAAATATTTTATATGCACAGCGATATATGGAACTATAAAGTATTGTACATAGAACTTCATATTATATGTGTTAAGATATATGATTAAATATGTATTATAGATTTAACAATAGATAACATTTTTTATTACCTTTCAGGGAGTCCATCTTCTGCATTCAGTACAATGTCAGGTCATTCATGAATGTGAAGCACTGGCCCTGGATGAAGCTGTTCTTCAAGATCAAGCCCTTGCTGAAGAGTGCAGAATCTGAGAAGGAGATGGCCAACATGAAGGAAGAGTTTGAGAAAACCAAGGAAGAGCTTGCAAAGTCTGAGGCAAAGAGGAAGGAACTGGAGGAGAAAATGGTGAAACTGGTGCAGGAGAAAAATGATCTGCAGCTCCAAGTGCAGGCTGTGAGTATTGTTACTGGTTTTGGCTTGTAATGTCATCTCTAAAATGATTCCAAAGGTTTCAGTAAGAGGCACATTATCACAAACAGTATTTATTTTTAAAATGTATTTTATAAAATAGCAAGGAAAATCTAGAAATATTAATCAGTTCACAATGAATTATTGAAGCTGGCTCCTTATATTTTCAATAAAGAGAGAAATCATCACTTTCCAGTGAGCACATACTACGTTTTACAGTATGACATTTTAAAATATGTGTGGCACATATGTGCTATATAATTCTTATATATTATAATCTGATCAGTGAAGGTATTCTAGAGGTTCTATTAACACCTTTTATTTGGACAATCACAAGTGGATTCAGGTGGAGTAGGAGGGTGTGATATCATCAGGGATTTCTCTAGCAATTATTGTCCCCGTCTCCTCAGGAAAAACAGTGATGAAAGTGGAGTCCTCCCCTTTTTCCCTGAAATAAAAAAGTAACAACAATAATCCTCTTAAAACTGACTTTACGAGCAAGGACTACAATTCATCTGACCCCATTTTGATGTCTACACTTTTAAAGTCTACATATGAGCTAGTAGCCTCAGCTACTCTTTGCTCTTCATCAATGAGAAATTCGCCCTTTTAGAGTGTGATACAATTGGTTTAAAGATGTAATTTTTTTTCTGATGTTGAATGGACTGTATCTTGACATCATGGCAGATATCTAAATCTACACAAGACAAATCCCAACCTAGCTATCTTGCTGTACTATAAAAAGTCTTCTGCCTGGGTAGTATCATTGCTCTTCACTAGAACTAAGAGAAGAACAAGCAGTATGTAGACAATAAAATTTACTTCTTAATAACTTTCATCTTAAAATGCATGGAAACCCAGGTAATTGATACTGCCCTGATATACACAGCTCTCCCTTCCAAACTGTTCTTGACCACAAGGTCTAGAAAAAGGCCTCATTCAACTACTCTCTTTGAAACAGAGATCTTAACACAAAGTTGTCCAAAACCAAAAATTAAATTCATGCTCAGTAAATCTTTTTGGAACAGTTTTAATGCAGTTTTCTCAGCTAAATGTTTCAGGTTTTAAAGACTGTATCCTACAAAATCTGCCTGCATCATAGAATAATAAAATCATTGAACAGTTTGAGTTGGAAGGGACCTTAAAGCTCATCCAGTTCCAATCCCTTGCCATGAGCAGGGACACCTTCGGCTAGATCAGGTTGCTCCAAGCCCCATTCAGCCTGGCCTTGAACACTGGCAGGGATGCGGCAGCCACAGCTTCTCTGGGCAACCTGTGCCAGTGTCGCACCATGCTCATAATGAAGAATTTTTTCCTAATATGCAATCTGAATAATGATCTAATCTAGATGGTCTCTTCAGAGGAAGACTATACCACTTTACAGTCGAGTCAAATGCAACATCAGTAAAACGATGAAAAGTTGCAAGGGTGATATTGCTATATCTGATATCAGGGGAAATGCTCAAATTAGTTTTGGATTTGCACAAACAAAGACTTTTAAAAAAATCCTCAGAGTCTATATCTATAATGTGATACTATATTAATTTGTTTTCTGGAATGGATGTAGTTCAAACCAAACAGATACTCTTACAGTAATGAATTCTAACTACAAAGTACTTCTTTGAAAATAAGAATTCCTGGTTTGAAAATCAGTAAGAAAAAACACTTATGTGAGAACTATATTTAACTGAATCATGTCTAGGAAGCTGATAGTTTGGCTGATGCAGAGGAAAGATGTGAACAGCTCATCAAAGCAAAAATCCAGTTGGAAGGCAAAATTAAGGAGCTGACAGAGAGAGCAGAAGAGGAAGAAGAGATGAATGCTGAGCTGACAGCCAAGAAGAGGAAACTGGAGGATGAATGCTCAGAGCTGAAGAAAGATATTGATGACCTTGAGTTAACACTGGCCAAGGCTGAGAAGGAAAAACATGCCACTGAAAACAAGGTATGAAGCAGAAACCTGTCACTCATGCTCCAGAAAAGAGTGCTATGCTGTTACAGGACTTCTGTACCTACTTCCTTTGTGTTCACTTCCTCCTTTTTTCTCAAAGGTGAAAAACCTCACAGAGGAGATGGCAGCCCTAGATGAAAATATCACCAAGCTGACAAAAGAGAAGAAAGCCCTCCAAGAGGCCCATCAGCAGACACTGGATGACCTGCAGGCAGAAGAGGACAAAGTCAATACACTGACCAAAGCTAAGACCAAGCTGGAGCAACAAGTGGACGATGTAAGCAGACAGGCATACAGCAAGAACAAGGCAGGTATGGGGTTAGATCTGGTGGGCAGAGTATTGATGGTCTTGTTAATTTCAGCTGGAAGGGTCCCTGGAGCAAGAGAAGAAACTGCGCATGGACCTTGAGAGAGCCAAGAGGAAACTCGAAGGAGACCTGAAGCTGGCCCAGGACAACATCATGGATTTGGAAAATGATAAGCAGCAACTGGATGAGAAACTCAAGAAGTAAGTGTGGCTGTGGGGCACCTGAGCGCTGGCCTGTTGCACTTGTCTTTTTTTTCTTTCAGCTCTAACACGGTTTTCTTTGCCCAAAGGAAAGACTTTGAAATCAGCCAGATCCAGAGCAAAATTGAGGATGAGCAAACCCTGGGCATGCAATTACAGAAGAAGATTAAAGAATTGCAGGCAAGTCTCTGTTCCTTCCGCTCTCTCAGCCATCCTCAGGTCGGGTAAGAGGAGGGGATGGGTGTGAATGGTCCCCGATGTTCCCCAGGCTCGTATTGAGGAACTGGAGGAGGAAATTGAGGCAGAGCGAACCTCTCGAGCAAAAGCAGAGAAGCATCGGTCTGACCTCTCGAGGGAGCTGGAGGAGATCAGCGAGCGCCTGGAAGAAGCAGGAGGGGCTACAGCAGCTCAGATCGAGATGAACAAGAAGCGTGAGGCCGAGTTCCAGAAGATGCGTCGTGACCTCGAAGAGGCCACGCTGCAGCACGAAGCCACGGCTGCTGCCCTGCGCAAGAAGCACGCGGACAGCACTGCTGAGCTTGGGGAGCAGATCGACAACCTGCAGCGAGTGAAGCAGAAGCTGGAGAAGGAGAAGAGTGAGCTGAAGATGGAGATCGATGACCTGGCCAGTAACATGGAGTCCGTCTCCAAAGCCAAGGTACACAAATAACTTCTAGATATTTCTGCCTCAATAGAGTATTTCTTTGTGGTAATTCAAACATAAGCAAGTATTTATATTTTAGCTTAGAAATTTAAGTTAGTCATGCTTAAAAATAAATAGTTGCACTTCATCACTTGAACTGAATTGTATATTTCTGTCGTAGTATAAGAATATATTATAACCTTTGGTTGACATCCAAAACAATTCATCTGCAGCACCTAACCTAAAGAATTATAGGAACTCATTTCCTGGTTCAGAATATTATGATAGGAAATGAAAGGCACTGATCTTGTCAATTCTTTGCTTCCTCTAAAATAGAAATTACATATAACTTACCCTTTTCTTATCATTCCTTAATTCCTATAATTGGCTTAATTTTTGGCCCTTTAGAAGACTTGAAATTCTCAGTAATTATGTGTTGAACCATCAATCATCTTTCATTGTGTTTTTCATGCAAACAGGCAAATCTGGAGAAGATGTGTCGCTCCCTAGAAGATCAACTCAGTGAGATTAAGACAAAGGAGGAGGAACAAGAGCGCACAATTAATGACATTAGTGCTCAGAGAGCTCGGCTGCAAACAGAATCTGGTAAGACATTTGTGGGATTTAAAGAGAACACTGTATATGACATGAGGCTTTAAAAAAAATGGTTAGAAAGATCATGGAGTCTTGCTGGAACCACAGCTGAACATTAACCAGAAATGTGCTCTTGTGACAAATGCAGCCAATAGAATCCCGAGATGCAGGAGAATTGTTGCCAGCAGATTAAAAGGGGTGATCTTTCTCCCTGCTTAGCACAGGTGAAGGCCTGTGTGGGGTGCTGTGTCCTGTGCTAGCTGCCCGTACCAGAGAGATACAGACATCCTGAAGCAGGACCAGTAACATGGACTGGAACAAACAGTGGCTGGAACAATCTTCACAGGGGTGTGGTAGAGTCTGATCACTGGAGGTTTCCAAGACCTGACTGGAAAGGGTGCCACATAACCATATCTAGGTGCTCTTTCCCATGAAAGGTCTCTTCCAAATGGGACTGTTCTATAATTCTGTGACTGGAGTTTCAAAGAAGAATTCATCTACTTCATAACCTAGACTTCATCCTTCTTCCCAGAGACATTCAGGAAAGGACAGGGATATACCTGAGCACAGTATAGTACTAATACCTATACACAGTATAGTACTAATACCTATACACAGTATAGTACTAATTCTGAAAGCTTGGGGCTTGAAGTGACCATGGGATGTAGTGCAAACATATGTTAAGACTATTTAGATATTGGAAAAAGGGCATGATGTCTCTCATTTCTTGCCTCCAAGAAAAATACTTCCGCATTCTCAGAGATATAGATAGGTATGAGTGATTAGGATTCCATGTAAGAAATAAAATGTTGTTAAACTCCAAATATTTTTATATGCATTTAATTATCAAGTTTGACACTTTTCAGTAAGTCATAAAAAGGCTCCTTTACTCATCTGACCTCTCAGGGGAATATTTGCGCCAGGTGGAGGAGAAAGATGCTCTGATTTCTCAGCTGTCAAGAGGCAAGCAGGCTTTCACACAACAGATTGAGGAACTCAAGAGGCACCTAGAGGAAGAGATCAAGGTGAGAAAGCTTCCCAGTCTTCTTCATTGGATTTCTCCTGTCCAGGAGGGGCTTCAGATACATATGAAATTACAGAATGAACATGAGGGAGAAAAAAAAACACTTGGGTAATGCAGTCAGCTGTTCTCATACCAGCTTTGCTCTACCTTCCCTACAGCCTAGTCATTAATTCTTCTGCAGATTCCTAGATCTTCCTTTCTCCTTCAGTAGCTTGCCATCATTCTCACAGTAGAACAATCCAGTGCCCATGAATACTTCAGCCAGGAGGTTTACCAGGATGTTTCCATTCATTGCCGCCCTAAAATCCTTTCCCCACAGGCCAAGAATGCACTGGCCCACGCCTTGCAGTCTGCTCGCCATGACTGTGACTTGCTCCGGGAACAGTATGAGGAGGAGCAGGAAGCCAAAGGGGAGCTGCAGCGTGCCCTGTCCAAGGCCAACTGCGAAGTGTCCAATTGGAGAACCAAATATGAGACGGACGCTATTCAGCGCACGGAGGAGCTGGAGGAGGCCAAGTACGTGGGGAAGTTGGGCAGGGCTGGCAGAGATTGAGAATGGAAATTTGAGGAGACCACTGTGATATTGTCAGGAAGAAGCTCTGTTTTAGGAGGGGTTGCCAGGAAGAGAGAGAATACAACCGAGAACAGGTATGCGTAGGGGGAAAGCAGAAGCAGCAAAGCTGTTCAGACGCAGAATAGAAGAGACATGCTAGTGTGAGTATCAGAGTGAATAGCACAGCATGAATTCCTTCAGCCCTGGATTCAGACACAGAAATACAGTGGCTTTTTGGGAGAGGTCCTACACTTCTGTGTAAATGAGAAACACACAAAACCAAGTGGCACAGGGTGCTCCTGTGAAAAACATACTGGCTGCACAACACAGGCTCCTATTTGCTTCCTCATCTGGACCTGTGCTTACCACGTTACAGGAAGAAGCTGGCACAGCGCCTGCAGGATGCAGAAGAACATGTTGAAGCTGTCAATGCCAAATGTGCCTCCCTGGAAAAGACAAAGCAGAGGCTGCAGAATGAAGTGGAGGACCTGATGATTGATGTGGAGAGATCAAATGCTGCCTGTGCAGCTCTGGATAAGAAGCAGAAGAACTTTGACAAGGTTTTTTGGGCTGCAGACTGGGGAATCATGGATGGAGCATCCTGTCCTGATTGTCACATCCATACTGACACCCCGTTTCTCTTCAGATCCTGGCAGAATGGAAGCAGAAGTATGAGGAAACACAGGCTGAGCTGGAAGCCTCCCAGAAGGAGGCCCGCTCTCTCAGCACGGAGCTGTTTAAGATGAAGAATGCCTATGAGGAGTCCTTGGACCACCTGGAAACGCTGAAGCGCGAGAACAAGAACTTGCAGCGTAAGTCCCTGGCCCTCTGCTCCTGGCAGGGCTTTCTCAGCACCCACCAGTACCTGCTGCTTCACATGGGTCTGTGCCTGCAGGTGGGCAAAGATGCCTGTCACGTTGGTGTGTGAGGGCCCTTCCCATTCTGCTCTGTGGCCAACCATGCCATTGGTCCTTGTTCCTACAGAGGAGATTTCTGACCTCACGGAGCAGATTGCCGAGGGAGGAAAAGCGATTCATGAGCTGGAGAAAGTCAAGAAGCAGATTGAGCAGGAGAAATCTGAGCTCCAAGCCTCACTGGAGGAAGCTGAGGTACACAGTGTTATTTGTTGCATTTACAAATCTTGGATCTCTATTTCATTACAAGTACTGTTAAGTCATTCTCAGGCTTGAGGAAACAAGTGTTTGCATCAAAGTGCTAAATACTATTTAAACATGGCTCTCCATTTTACTCAGAGATTCAAGTTAAGCATTTGCCACACAGGAATTGTTCTAATTTACTCTTGTCCAGGCATCTCTTGAACATGAAGAGGGGAAGATCCTGCGCCTCCAACTTGAGCTCAACCAGGTGAAGACTGAGATTGACAGGAAGATAGCAGAGAAAGATGAGGAAATTGATCAGCTGAAGAGAAACCACCTCCGAATTGTGGAGTCCTTGCAGAGCAGCCTGGATGCTGAGATCAGGAGCAGGAATGAAGCCCTGCGGCTGAAGAAGAAGATGGAGGGAGACCTGAATGAAATGGAGATCCAGCTCAGCCACGCCAATCGCCAGGCTGCCGAGGCACAAAAGAACCTGAGAAACACACAGGGAGTGCTCAAGGTATGGCACAATGAAACAGGTGATCACTGGTTTATGAATCAGATAAATATTTTCCTGTTGTACAATTCTATCAGATCTATAATGACGTGAAAATAGGAAAAGGAAAATAGGAAAATATACTTCATAGTCTTTCTTGTCTTTCCTTCCAGGATACTCAGATACACTTGGATGATGCTCTCAGGGCACAGGAGGACCTCAAGGAGCAGGTGGCCATGGTGGAGCGCAGAGCAAACCTGTTGCAGACTGAAATTGAGGAGCTACGGGCAGCTCTGGAGCAGACGGAGCGGACAAGAAAAGTGGCTGAGCAGGAACTGATGGATGCAAGTGAGAGAGTTCAGCTCCTCCATACCCAGGTCAGTGTAGAAATATATTTAGTATTTATACTTTTTCTCCATACAGATAAAATAACTGAAGACTGGCTGAACTGTAACATTGCTAAAATACACTGTAATTTTCACACTGTGGATAACAAATATTAAATGTGATTTTGCAACTCTAGATACAAATCCCACTAGACTACAGTGCAGATACCTTAAAAGTAATACATTTTAGAGATATGTGAAATTCTTACCCTACAACTCAGTTAAGTTCAGCAGGTTTCATGTCTACTTTTGACTGTAAAGTCAAAGATTAATCATTAAAAAACCAGAAATACACTAATGCAGTTACTGACGTCATTTATCAATATCATTATAAGCATTCTGTATCACCATTTAAAACTTTTACTGCCACAAGATTGAAAACTGTAAGGAAATATTACATCTTTTATCTTTATAAGTCTAAATTCCTTCTCTGTTGATTGGAAAATTTTGAGGAAAGACTTTACGGAGGATGTTCCTGAAATACTGAAGCACATCACGGCTGAGAAACTAACAGCTGCCACAGCAGATCCTTTAGAACAGAATCCCACGTGACCTGATGGTGCAATTTACATTAGAAAAACAATATTTATGCAATATTCTTGATATAATATCACAAGGTAACAAAAAGAAAATGGTCATCTTGATGCTCTTCAACAGAACACCAGCTTGATCAACACCAAGAAGAAGCTGGAAACAGACATTGCCCAAATCCAGGGGGAAATGGAGGATACTATCCAGGAAGCCCGCAATGCTGAAGAGAAGGCCAAGAAGGCCATCACGGATGTGAGTTGGGGGTTCCTTTCATTGCTGATAACGGATATATTCTCCCCAAAAATGTCTCCAGCCCCAAAATGCCATTGGCCCATTGCTCTCCTCAGGCAGCCATGATGGCAGAAGAGCTGAAGAAGGAGCAGGACACCAGTGCCCACCTGGAGAGGATGAAGAAGAACCTGGACCAGACGGTGAAGGACCTGCAGCTCCGTCTGGATGAGGCTGAGCAGTTGGCACTGAAGGGAGGCAAGAAGCAAATCCAGAAGCTGGAGGCCAGAGTGCGTAGGCCTGGTGTTTGTGCAAGTGTGAGCATGTCCCTTGGAGAGATAGCAGGGAAGCTCCAAAGATGGGCTTGTGATTGCAGGTGCGGGAGCTGGAAGGGGAGGTTGATGCTGAGCAGAAGCGCAGCGCTGAAGCCGTAAAGGGTGTGCGCAAGTATGAGAGGAGGGTGAAGGAGCTGACCTACCAGGTAAGGCAGGAGGTATCCTTGGCCTCACACACCCTCATCCCAGAAAACCAAAGCTCTTTCAATGCATTCCTGGATGAATCCTGTTCTGTGGTGTGGAAAAACTAATAATTCACTTTCTTTACTATTTGCCAACCACTGTAGTCTGAGGAAGACCGGAAGAGTATTCTCAGGCTCCAAGATCTAGTGGACAAGCTGCAAATGAAAGTGAAATCTTACAAGAGACAAGCTGAGGAGGCTGTAAGTATTACTGAGTGCAGAGTCAGTGTTCATCCACATGGAGGAGGAATTCTGTGTTGGTGTTCTACCCTGTACTCTCCTTGGAAGTGTTCACAAACCGTGTAGAAGAGGCCCTTAGTGATATGGTTTAATAGTAGCCTTGGCACTGCTGGGGTAAAGCATTTGGTGATCTTGGACTTGATGACCTTAAAGGTCTTTTCCATCCCAGTTGATTCTGTGATTCTGTAATTATTAAATATTTTTAAAGTTATTTTATCCCTCTTTTTATCCCCAGGAGGAGCTGTCCAATGTCAACCTCTCCAAGTTCCGCAAGATCCAGCACAAGCTGGAAGAAGCTGAGGAGCGGGCTGATATTGCAGAGTCCCAGGTTAACAAGCTCCGAGCCAAGAACCGTGAAATTGGCAAGGCAGAAAGTGAAGAGTAAATGTCTCACGTGGTGCGAAGTGAAAGAGAATTGCACAAAATGTGAAATTCTATCACTTTGACTTTGTAATCACTGCTTAGTCCTTTATCAAGATAATTAACACATAGATAATAAAAATTGTAGAGATATTTCCAAGGAAATAATGGTTCACCTCTGTATTTTGATTATTATCCTGAATTCTTAATTTCTAGGTTAATTTGGTTTTTTAATTTATTTAAATTCATTCAATTAAAAACTTGTTTCAGGTATTTTCAGTGTTTCAACAACTGTAAAAATGGTGTAATGAGACATCTTGCTTCATTCTCATAATGGAATTTCATCTAATTTCCTTAAGGAAAATCACTGATTTTTCTATTAAATCATGTAGATTTATCTAATAGAAATAAATCTTCTGCATGATTTACAATAAGATAATTTTCAGGTTAAATGTCTTCAGTAAGATACTTTGAAACTTATTTTAGAGGATATTTAAACCTAAAATGAGGTCTACTTTTAAGTTTCATTCATGAAAGTGATGTGCAAACCAACATTCCAAGGGCAGTACAACCTGCTACCTCATATAGTCATTCACTGTTTATATCGTGTTCATAAAGGTCCCATGAATCCTCTAAGCTGGCCAGGCAGCCACTTAACTTCAATGTAGTCTCCTGGGTAACCCAAATAACTTTGCCTAGTTTGGCCTCAGTCACTTTTGATTATGTATTAGGATATATAACATTTATTCATTTTCAAAAGGTCTGATTCTTAATTTATGACACATGAAAAACAGCATTCAGCAACTGAGAGCTGGTTAGTAATTTTTCCCTTTGTTTTCTTCTTACTGAGTATTATTCAAACCAAGCTTGTAGATGAAAATACTAAGTTCCTCATAGGTTTTCCAAGATTATTAGATACATGTGTGAAATATTACATATTAACGTATTTACTGTATGCAAGTTATTCACATACCTATGTGTGTATACACACACATATGTACATGTACACACATACATACATACACACACACACAAATATATGCATATAAAGTTTCCAAAGCTATTTTTTCAGCACTAATCCAGTAACATGAAGATGTATATTACTGTTTCATCACTGATACGTAATCAAGGTCAAAAGTAGTCACTATTTTTGGAGTTCAATATCAGGGCTTTGATAAGCATTTTACAGCTTAAGAGGACAGCGTTCCCTGACTGCAGTCCTAGTTGAGTGTCACCATATCTCCAAACCCATTCCCAGAGTCACATGTCAGACACCTGAGAAATTAATCTGTGGGATTGATAGCCACCTGTGAAAAGTATTGCTATCAAGTTCCTTTTGGAGGAAAATAGAAAGATGGCACATCATCATGCAGCCTTTATACTATGTAGATAGCCCTATTTTCATGTGTGCCACAGACACAAAAGCAGAAGAAAACCTTGCTCAGAAACCCCCTTAACTGACAAAAAACTGTTCGGGCTTTTGGAGGCCCCACTTCCTGCTTTCATGATGTTTTTTTCCTGCCTCTGACTGAAGCAGATCATCTTTTTTCAGGGAGTGTGTCGATTCTAACTAAGCGTAGTCCAAACCATTACTGTCCACAGATGCAAACTTTATAAATAGTAGCTACCTTCTTTGAAAAATAGCTTACATTCCAGTGTAAAGATATGACTTCGCTTTCACACAGGCTCCTTCCTATCTACTTTGCAATGTATGCAGAAGATGAAACCCTGAATTACAAAACATGGGCTGCAATAGATCCAAGATCTGCATCAGTACAGAAACCAAGGTTGATCTACCAACCTATCAACCTACCAGGGCAGCTCAGCCACGTGAAGGAGTTTGTAAGCTTACTGGCTGCAGCAGATAACATTATTCCTGTAGGACAAACAACACCTCATCACCCATGGATTTCAGCTGATGTGGCCAAAGGGCTGTGTAATGCTGTGGCAAGTACAGCAAAGCTCCTCTGGCTGCGCAGTGCTGCAGGTCATATGTACACTTCAGCTGTGTCTAACAGGATGACTGTGAGGAGTTGTATCCTGAAGAACAGGATGGGCAACTGCTTTACCCTCTCTACCTGCCACATCTTGCGGACACCTTGCATTTCTGCCTTCTGTGCATCTGAGGTAGTCTGATAGGTGGATATTGTCTTACTGAAGAGACTATGGCAATACCATACTACGCCCATTACAAAGCAGTGCCTTGCTGCAGCTAAGTCTTACAACAAACCAGCAAAGAGGAAAAACATATCAGCAGAGATGAGTATTCCCAAAATGACAGATTCAGTATTTTCAATATGGGGAGGGAACTGATCCTTTTGCAAATGTGTTCTGCCTGTTAGAATTATTACCAAACCATCATTAGATTGTGAGGGAAACAGGGTGATGGACTGAGAAATACACAGACAATACTGTTTATGTTAATACTGGTGTGTAAACTGGTTTTGTGAGTAGAGTTGGTTTCTTCTGAAAAACTGTTAGCTATCATAAACTGAGTCCTAATTACATTGACAGTGAAGCAGGACAAGACTAGAAAGCAAAGAGCAGGTTCTCTGCAAACCACTTCCTGGAAGATGAGTTACAGATGTGCTGGTAACTGCAAATGAGTGTCCTCAACTTACTCAACAATCTCCAATTTTACAAGTCTGGTAACAGGGCTCTAGTTCATACAGGAATGCTCTGGGCCTTTGGGAGGGATGAAAGGTACAAATTTCAGCCTCACTGTCATATTAAGGATTTTGTGCTTTTTGCCCTTTCCCTACATACTTTCTCTCTATGCCTCACTTTAATTTTTCTTTTGAAATGAAACGTGTAGTTGTAAGTCCTGTAAATATGGGGATAGTGCATGTGGAATATTTAATAATGTGCAGAGCGTAGTTGTGCGATTCCACCACAGGGTATACACTTGTACTCTGTGTGCATGTGCCTGCTGGGAATATACCTGTAACCTTGGTACAAGACCTGAGGGCACAGAGCTGCAGCAGTCTTGCTGCTCTCAGGCTAAAAAATCCAGCATATTACTTTCCCCTCTAAAATCCTGGGCTTGCTGAATGGCTGTCACAAGAGTGTACAGGCATTCCTTCAAAAGGCTTCAGCTGGGATGACAGGGAAGGGAGCTAGAAAAGGTTGGTGCAGGGTCTTCCCTGTTGAGTGTAGAAGAAAAAGACAATACCGAGATCTGTTTGTTTAAAAAACTAAAGAATTACAGCACATTTCACAAATGCCACAGTTTCCTATATCTATCCTCCCAGATATTTTCATAACAACAGTGATTGAGAGAGCTGGATTCAGCTTGGATCCACAAAGATGCCATTGGAGAGCAGCTTTGGACTGAATGACTGGGCAGGTGGTGCTGAGTGGCCAAGAGCTGAGTAGACAAGAGTCTTGTGACATGCTGGTATTCATTAGTCAGTACATTAATGACTTAAAATAAAGTAAGTTGTTTCATAACCTCTTAGCAGGCTCTACAGAGAAGGATGGCAAGGGTATGTGGGGTGTTAGGAAGGATGTGAGGTTACATAAGGAGTGTGAGGACACATGACCCATTGAGGCAGTACTGGATAGCTGTGCTGGCCTTTAACAGTATATAAATAGACCTGCTGGAGTGAACTTTCCCTCAATCTGCTCCTGAGATTTGCTTCAGTTCAAGCCACTTTGGACACCCAGAGGCACTTGTATATTTGCAGCAATGATTATCAGGCTGTATCACTTCTCACAACTATCTCATATAACAACAGACACACAAATAGCTTCTTTAAGAAAGATGATATGCCTTCTCATGTGGCTTTTAGATATCCATCAAGGCAATACCAGCTGGATCCCCCACCAGCCACCTTTTCTTTTTCTTCTCCATTAGGTTTGTGGAATATGGCATCCTTTTAAAAACACTGTTTCAATCAGTATGTTATACCTACTGTTGTCTCCCCAGGTTCCACTTATTATTAGCTTCTACCTTTTTCCCAGTACAGGCACCAGGTTTACTGGGCCACAGTTCCCTGAAACATTTCTTAAAAATTAACATTCTACAGGGCAATTTCCATATCTCCAAAACCAAGGCTCTTAGTAAGAGATCACACACCACAGCCATTAGTTCAGCTGTTACATCCCATGCCTTTCTGAAAATTCTGTGTAAATCCCATCTGGTCTTGGTCACTTGTTACTATTCATTTTGTCTATTTGGCAACAGGCAGAATGTACAGTCATCATCATCAGTTTAGTAGCTGAACAATTCTGGCATAGAAGTGAAGCTGGTTTTCTCCCAACACCTTTTTTTTTCTTTACTGCTGCTACATAACATCCCAAGTAAGCAATATAATTTGCTCTTGTACAGGAGACAGCAGATATGTGAGACCAGATGTAAGTGGGAGCAAACAACGTGTATTATTCAAATTGCTCCTGTCTCTTCTTCTGCTTTCTTTGCCAGAATTGCCTGGGAAAAAAGAGTGCCAAGATAAAAATGATGGTCTGTAAATCCATTTTTTTCTAGCTTGATTGCCTCAGGAAGGACAGAAGGAAGCAGATGACCTGTCATTTGAGGGGAAATATCCCCACATCCCATGGGGTAAAAAATAGTTCTTGTCAATAACTTGCATAGAATAGGGATTGCTGCCAACTTTACATCTGCTGGAATAACCTGAAGTTATGACCATATCATAGAACAACAAATTTAGAATACAGATCACCTTTCCCCAAAAATACACAATATATACCATTGACCATTTTGCACTGTTCAGTAGTTAGATGAAAGACATCTTTAATGCCCATGTTCAGCATTACAACAGAAGCTGTTCTTGACTGAGGGCAGTAGATAGCTGTGAAAAAAAGCTTGCAAACATATTTTTAGAAAGGAATGCCTCAAAGATTATCATTAATTCTACTTGGCCTTGGTGCAGTGTCAAATTCATGCTCAGTGATGCCGAAAATCAGCATACATGTTCATGTATTTTTAACCAGTTTAGATTAACTTTATTTTACCTTTACGTATATTATCTTTCAATTTTCATTAGAAAAGTGTCTTTTAAAGTCAGGCTGAGAAGATGAACTTTTAGTACATATTTTGAAAGCTCAGTAAGTTTGTTTCTATTAAATGCAGGAACCCTTACAGAGTTCAAAAACGTATTTGAAGAACATACTAAAAAAGACTGAAGAAGCAAAAGAAAAGTGCTAAACAACACACATCTCAACACTGCATATTGCAACTCTAGACTTGAAGAATTCTGTTACCTAAATAGTAAGCATCATGGACACAATCCAAAACAAACAGGCAATGAGAACTCTGTATATGCACCAAGAACATTCCCTAGATCAAGCCAACATGAAGCAATGACAACAATGCATCTGAAAATCCACCTCTTTCCGGATGGGGACCTGGGTCAATTCTATAAAGAGGTGATAAGACTTCATGGATTCTAAAGTTTTAATCATTTTCTGACCAATGTTTCTTCTGCCTTTAAACTAAATAAAAGGTAATGATAACAAATCTTCTTTGCCACCTCACCTCCTGTACAGAATAATCAAATAGTAAGAGCACTTACCCAAGCTGAGAACTATCCGGCAACTCTTCCTGTCGCTTGAAGAATTCAGATCCCAAACTGTCATTCCTGTAGCTGTATGGCTCTCAGCAAGCTCACAGAATGTGCATAAGCCCATGTGGGAATGCATGAACATTCTCAGTATTCCTCCTGAAGTTCTGTTCTCCAAGAGAAAAGAAAAAAAAAAGAACAAGTCTACAGGAGTGCTTGAGACATAGGCAGAGAAGTAGGGTTACTGGTTAGGAAACTCATCTGTTTAGCTCTACATGTTCAACCTTATTCAAAGATGTCTGCATACTTTATAGCAGGCAACCACTGATGAAATAGCATAAATGGACACCTCCTTGCTGGTGATACTACAGAGCTGTGGTTATCTCTGACTCTAGTTTACTTCTAACTCAGAACACTCTGAATTTTTCCTTCATATCAGAGCACCTTCAAGAAAAATGATGGAGAGTTTCATTCTTTGCTTTCCTCATTGTAACTGTCTTGCAATTGAGTGATAAAGCTGCAGACTAAATTAATAATAATAAATGTGAAATTATGCCCAGGACAAAAAAATAATCCCATTTTTACACACAGAAATGGGTTTTAAGATGACCATTACTACTTGGAAGAGATCACACAGATACAAAGCTGTTCCTCAGAAAACATTAACTTCTATGCTTGGTAATGGTTCAAAAAGCAAAATCAATTGGTTTACATCATTAGGAAAAGAATGGAGCACAAAGAGAAACTTTCACATGAGAAACTATTGCATGAGGCAGGAAAGGCTGTGGTGATCACGTGCCCCAAAAGGAGAACAATGAACTGGGTAGAGCTTAGAGAAGGACAACGATAGTGAATAAAGCAATGGGATCACTTCTGAATTAGGCATTATTAAGGAATATAAAAGCATGGGTGGAAAAGAGAGCAGACAGGAAACAACGTTCCACTGTTGATTTTTCTAATTCATTTCTCAGATGGATGGCTCAGAAAAAATAAAAGTAGCTGTTCTTCATACATGCAATTAACCTACTGATACATGATGTTGTAAATGCTAAATGCTTATAGAGGGCCAAAACTGACTGACTACATTAAAACCAATTTAATCTAAAGGCGTAACATCAGAATTGGGGATTCCTTGAACCATTAGCTTTTGATGGCTTACTTTGGGTAAGCTTCACTAAATGTGAACTCTGTTCTTCTGTTCTTTCCTGTACGTCTGTCCTGGCCATGGCTGGGGACAGAACAATGGTCTGAGGGACAAAACATGGCTGTTCTTACATTTTTGTCTAATGGCTGTATGGGTTTAAGTGGCCCATGTCAGATGAATGAATTATATCTAGATATCTCACTGAAAGAGAGGGAAGTTGGAGGAAGAAAGCAGCTGATTTTAAGAGTCTTCAGTCTCACCTATTTTGTTGTGTAAAGCAATTTTGTGCTTTCTCTGATTAATAGCTCATATACTGAGACAAAGTAATAGAGAATAAAAACATGGGATACAACTCATGTGACTAAAAATAGCCAACTGACACCATTTTAGACAGTCCTGTATTTGACAACAATAATTCTCAACTACAGCATATCCCCCAAAGTTCTTAGAAAATTCTAATTTTCATCTGTTTGTATCAGCCCTTATGCACCCAACATAACACCACTTAGACATCTACACTTTGAAGACACTTTTAGCTCTACTCACCACCACCTACATAACTGATTTCCAGTAGCTACCACCTTTGCTAGTCCTGCCAGGTCAAAGATGAGGCCATTGAACACCAGGATAGAGATTGAGATTATGCAAAGAGATACTTAAGAGAAGGTTTAATAAGAAGATGGTAGAAGACAGGAAAGACTGTGGTGATCAGGGGCAGGGCTCAGCCAGACAAGCTCACTGTGACTGAACCTATTTTACATGCAACCATTCCCTTTTATACCCTTTTCTGTTTACCTCTTCTTTGTTCCTCTCTGCCCCACACTTCCCCTGCACATCCCCTCTGGGTTTGTAAAGGTCTGCCAGCTCCTTCACCCACCCCAACCCTGAGATCTCCCTTGGTTTTATCAGTCATGAAGTTCAGGTTGATCCTCCTGGAAGTGGCACCTGTAGTTTCTTGATAACCTATCAGTTAGTGTCACTAGTGAGGTTTGTTCCTTTTTGTTGTCTCTGTGTTTGTTTTGCCAGATCTGTATCTGTATATATTGTTTCTGGTTCACCTTTTTACCTTAGTTTCCCAACTGATAACGTTTGCTTGCCTGAATGCACATTTTCACACTCTCAACACACAGTAGTGTGACTGACCGGGTTTGGTTCCCACCACCTCCTCCCTTACCATTTGTCAGTCAGATTTGTGTCACACTATGTTCTTGTTTATGGCTTTCTCTTTCCTACTGTCCTCATGGTGTCAAAAAAGGTCCTTAACCAGATACTTTTAAAGAAGCAGGCATTCTCCTTCCACATACACTTAGAGAACAAGTCAAAGTTATTCTGGTTTGACATGCAGCCTGCTTCATGACATCCTCTGCACAATAATGCAGTGGCACAGAAACCAAGCTCCTTCCTGCAGGCTGAAACCTTCGGTATGCCTGCAGGCCTCGAGTATTGTAAACCTACAGGCTAGGACTGCAAGCTTGTCTTGGGGTCCATAAGCTAGCAGTTGTCTTTCTCTGACCTAAGCTTGTGGATTCTTCAGGCTTGTCATCATCCAATAGAGTGGTATAAAGGCATTTAATGAGAGAAAAATTCTGCCTTACTAGTCTTCCTCAGCATGTGCAGATAGACAGGATAGGATAGGATGGGATCTATTAAAGTCATAGCCCATAAAGAAATAATTGTGCACAATTATAAAATAAATCATCTTGGAAGTCAGGAGCCAAGTGTTGCCTTATTTGTCATTATCAGAGCTGTCTTTAGGTTCTTCCATCCTGGCACAGAGCAATGTGAAAAGAACAGGTTGGTGCAGCTGACTCCATACAACTTTAAACCAATCCTGTCTCTGATGAATTAGCACAGAGATTAGAGCTTCAACACATTTACCACTGAAGAGTAAAATATTATTGACCAAAAATAGAGTGCTTGAATGCTGTGTGAGCAGAAGGTTACATATAAAGAGCCACTGCTGAAAGGACCCTTATTCTTTGTTACCTCAGCATCTCAGGGTAAGTCTCATCTGCTTGCTTCCTACTCTGACCATGACAACTCCACATCTTTGCAAAGAGGTAGAATATGCAGGGGCATTTTCTTCTCATTCCCCACTTCTGATTTTCCAGGTCATGCTTTACATGCAACATCAAGGTTATACAACCCAAACCACTCCAATATAGTGGCACAAAGAGAAGAGCAATGACATGCCATTCCTTGGAGGGGCCTTCTACAAACTTTGCTATCTCCGAGTCCTATGAAAGGCGCAGGAAAACTAACTCTGAAAGCAGTTGAAATTGACTGGGAAAATATATGTAATCCAGCTGTTAGATGTTTAGATTTGTTTTCAGCAGGTGACAGTAATGTCAGGAGCATAAGATTTTCTGTGGGATTTGGTTCTAGCTCAAGAGTTGTAAAGCTCTGCGTACAATTCAGCTGCTGGGACAGACTACACAAAGTGCATAAATGTTTGATAGAGCATATGCTCAAGACAATGGACAGGTTTTGATTTAACTCTCTCTGTCATTTCTTTAACCATTCCACACAGATACTGAAAGCAGATTTCCTCCTGGGCTCTCTAAAGGTAAGGATTTAACAAATAACATGTAGTTTTGCTAATCCTGAGCAATGAGTAAAGCTCAGCCAGTCAATGGCAAGGGCAGGCGGCAAGAGACTGTGTTCTAGAACCAGGACATATGCTATTTTAATCAATATGAACATATTTACAGTTCTTGGTAGGAAATAGTCCATGTGTTGAGAAAGAGAAGTGACAGATACTCAAGCTTAGCCAAGAGGATGTAAGACACAGTGACAATAATGTCTTTATGTGATGTAATCTGGGATTTATAGGTGATTAAAATCAACCCCTGCCACATGCATAGCTGCTGGAATCCTGAAACTGAGGTGGTTGTTGTCAGAGAGGAGGCTCAAAGTACAGTTCAGGAAGGGTCTAAGCTTGTCCCACCATAAGTTTCCCCTGGGGAGAGGTCTAGAATATTATATGCTGACTTTGGCTTATCACACACATCCTGAAACCAGAACAAAGTTCAGTACAATCTTGTCTCCTGTCTGATAGATAGATCTGTTTGTGTACAAAAAGTCACCTTCACAGAGAACTTAATATGCACTATTCCCTCCTAGTTTTTCTGGGGACAGTTAGTGATTGACTGGGAGAGTTCACCAGAGACACAGAAGGATCCTAATACCAAAAATTGCTCACTGAAATTGAAGCTGAAAAGAATGGAAGTACAAGTTATTCTCCCAGAGAATACCTTATTCTCTGTTCATGAATGTGTAAAGATTTAAATCTTACACTATCTCCTATTGAAGATATACGGTATTTTAACAGACCGTGACTCTTGAGAAATATTCTTATAACCTATTCACATGCTCTGATGCTCTGCTTAACCTTTTCATGGACACTGAAATAATTTCTCTCCTTCTTTCATGTTGCTTCTCTTGAGTCACTTAGAAGCAGGATCATATAGGCAAAAAAATGCTGGGCTGTATATACATAGAATAATAATTTCAAAGTTAAAGGTTCTGGATTCTGTGGTTTGAAATTCCTGGGCATTAAAGGCTTTTGAGAGATGCAGCCCCTCTAAGGTGCATACCCCATAGCAAGTAGGTTCTGTTGGTAGAGATCAGCACTTCTACAGCGATGTGTCCAAAAGCAGCATTACAAATGCCTTCAGATTCCTTTCATCATTTCCTTGATTAAAACCACTCCATGCTGATTAAGTCAGTACTGTGATGCCTAGGAAGGATACATCTGAGTTGTTCTATACTGTCCCATTAACTTCTTTAATACCACAGTGTATCAAACAGCCCATGATGTATCAGGAGTTTGGATTTTGTTATTTAATGGATTTTTTCAGCCTGTATATTACCTTGCCTGGGCAGAACATTCTGGTAATGCTAATTCCTGCCTACATCATTTCTGCCTCTGTTATTTCCAAATGCTCTTGAATTACCTACACCAGCCCACCTGAATGTAGCAACCAATAGCATCTATTTGTGTCGAAGAATTTAGAATTTTTACCAGATATTGGTGCCCATGGCAAGTGGGTTGGAACTAGATGAACTTAAGGTCCTTTCCAACCATAACTATTCTATGATTCTATATGTAACATTAAATTGAGCATAAAGCAGTTTTCTGTAATATTTCTGCTACACAAATCCCTAGTGGAATGCCTGCTCCATCTTGGTGCACATTTATTGTCTTTTAATG
This sequence comes from Psittacula echo, assembly GCF_963264785.1. Taxonomy (NCBI): domain Eukaryota; kingdom Metazoa; phylum Chordata; class Aves; order Psittaciformes; family Psittacidae; genus Psittacula; species Psittacula echo. The sequence continues at coordinate 10,951,628 of NC_137750.1, read as the reverse complement.
ATTTATACCTGATACTAGTCCATATAATATGTTAAAGCTAAAAGGTACCTTGTTATTTAAAGTCTTTGAAATATTATTCAGGTACTTTTTTACCTAGATAATGCTATGCCATTAATGATTACCTTCACCATACATTATATTCCTTTATTAGCTAATTTTGCCACAGATCTGAAAAGATGTTTTATATTTAGTTCATATGATAAACAGGTTTGGCTTTAGACAGATGATGATTGACCCTCACTATTTGTTCCAGTGCCAAACAGAAAATACCTGAGCTTTTCTTGCTTGGTATTAAAATATAGAAAACAGAAGAATGCCAAGAATACCTCCATTTAGAAATTATGTGTAAGAGCCAATCTGCTTAACTTACAGATCTTATTTGTGTCTAGATTTTTAGATATCTAATGAAACAATCTATCTAAGTGGTTAGTGTACATGGCTTTGAGAAGTATGTGACTGTGCAGCTGTGTGAATAGCAAATGAAGATAGAGCAGGAGAGGCTTTGAAAGACTTCCAGCTTGATATTCTCGCTGCCTTAACTTCTGCACACAGGCATACTATTTAATGGGGATGCCTTCAAAGGCAATTTTTTTTTTTTTTTTTTTTTTGTAGACACCTCTGTCTACAAAAGGAACTTTCTTTATTAGGACTTCTTCAGATACTTAAAATTAAGGCAGAAGTTAAGTGCCTGACATTGATCAGTCTTCTTCCTTTTAGTCATTGAACGTACCCATTTTCTTGATAAATATAAATTAAAAATGCACAGGTTCTCTGAAACCTTTCTGAATTCCTCTAGAGCAACTCCAGCCATGAGTTCTGATGCAGAGATGGCAGTTTTTGGAGAAGCTGCTCCCTATTTGCGGAAGACTGAGAAGGAGAGAATTGAAGCCCAAACCCGCCCATTTGATGCTAAGACAGCCTGTTTTATAGTGGATGAAAAGCAAATGTATGTTAAAGCTACTATACAAAGTAGAGAAGGCGGCAAAGTCACAGTTAAAACATATGATGATACAGTAAGTGATACCAATGGCTACTCATACATGACCATCTAGTTCAGGCAGTTCCCTCACTTAGATTTCTTTTCCTATTCTTCTCTTCTGCTTTCGTCAGACTGTGACTGTAACAGATGACCAAGTCTTTCCCATGAACCCTCCCAAGTATGATAAAATCGAGGACATGGCCATGATGACCCACCTCCATGAACCTGCTGTGCTGTACAACCTCAAAGAGCGTTACGCAGCCTGGATGATCTACGTAAGTACCAGCAGCAGTCTTCCTCTGGGTAGCTGGGAGGAACTGCTCTGCCAGGCTAAGTGGAAGCCAACGTGCTGTCTCCCTTCCCCACAGACATACTCAGGTCTTTTCTGTGTCACCGTCAACCCCTACAAGTGGCTGCCAGTGTACAGCCCACAGGTGGTGGCTGGCTACCGAGGCAAGAAGCGCCAGGAGGCCCCTCCACACATCTTCTCCATCTCTGACAATGCCTATCAGTTCATGCTGATTGGTGAGTTATTTGGCAAGAATGGAAAAATGCTGATATACACAGGGTTACTGCTTCGTCAAGAAACATTTGACAGTTCAGGCATCTTAGGTGGTGCTCTACTCAGGTGGTGCCTGTATGGCAACAGCTCCCATAGTCACATAGTCACAGAATCACACACTGGTTGAGGTTGGAAGGGACCGCTGGAGATCATCTAGTCACCCCCCGTGTTATGCAGATTCACCTAAAGCAGGTGGCATGGGATGAGTTTTGAATATTCCCAGGGAAGGAAGCTCTACAACCTCTCTGGCAGCCTGTTACAGTTCTTTGTCTTCCTCAAATTCAGATGGGACATCCAGTGTTTCAGTTCGTGCCTGCTGCCCTTCATCCTATCACTGGACAAGAGTCTGGTACCATTCCCTTGACACCCACCCTTAAAATGTATGGATTGATAAGATCCCCTCTCAGTCATCTCTTCTCCAAGCTAAACAGGTCCAGGTCTCAGCCTTTCCTCGAAAGAGAGATGTTCCAGTTCCCTAATCAGCTTTGATTAGGGATCACTAGGCCCTCTCCAGTAGTTCCTTGTGTTTCTTGAACTGGGAAGCCCAGAACTGCAGATGCAGCCTCACCAAGGCAGTTTGAAGTCTTATGGAACAGCTCAAGATTAGACTGCCTGTGACATCTTAATGACCTCTGTGCTCTCTGGAAAGGCAGTGGCCAGCTGTCACACTTTGTGTCCACTCTCCTAGTGAGGAATTTAAAGAAACAGTAAAGAAGCAACATAGCAGAGAATCTGATTCTGATTACAAAAATGTTTAAGCCAAGGTCTATAGATAAAAGAAATCAAACAGTGAGGAGGAAGCCTTGTAAAGAACCATCCCTCTGTGCAAAAAAAGAAAAAAAAAATCTGCATGGAGACTAATGCATACTTTACCTTCTCTGGTTACAAAGTGATAAATACAGTGACAATACAGTTATTTCCCTTGAAGTCAGTTAGTTATGTCTGAGGAACGGAAGTCCTTCATTTCTCATTTCAACATCTCTTTCTGGTACTTTGTTTTCAGATTCTTGCAACCAGTCAATCCTTATCACGTGAGTATGTTTGGATACACGTTTCAAAGCTGACAGAGAAGTAAAAATGTTTTTTATTTCCTGTTTTCTGTAACAATTAATACTTTCATTTCAACAGCGGAGAATCCGGAGCAGGGAAGACTGTGAACACCAAGCGAGTCATCCAGTACTTTGCAACAATTGCAGTTAGTGGTGACAAAAAGAAAGAAGAAGGAAAGAGTGGCAAACTGCAGGTATGTCTCTTGCTCCCCTTTCTCAAGTTTGCTCAAGACTGTGCCTGCAGAGCAGGAGCTATCAATGCATCTTTTTGGGCTGCACAACTATCAATAGGTTAGAGAGTATAGGACTGCTGAGGAAACAGGATGCGCAGTCCAAGCACACCGATGCTCATCTACCCCTGCTACCTGGCCTCCATCCCTCTGAACACTAGTGGAACTCTACTTAAAGGAGCATTTTCTTAATGTAGGAAAGGTCCAAGCCTCAGTTTCTCTCCAGTCTTCATTTACACAGGAGAAGTCTTCATTAGGGAGAGGAAGACAATGTAAGACAGCAATTTTCTCTGCAGTATGTATCTGTTCATCAGTACCCTACAAGTTCAGCCACATCCACTGCACCCAAGTGGCTGCAAGTGTAAAGAGAGCAGTTGGTTCCCAGTGGCACATAACTGTGCCATTCCTGTTCCTTGGTTTGACTCCTATTGACAGGGGAAGTACAGTAACTCTGGACTCCATAGTGCTTGTATTGAAGTTAAAAGCCATTTCAATTGCATCAGGTAGTAGTTTCCACTGGCTTGTTCTCCTGTCTGTGGTCAAAGTAACAGCCCTTAGTGGAGGCATAAGGAAAGGGACAGATTTTGGACAGCTGGGACCACTTGCCTGACAGTAGAAATGTAACCTCAAAAAGGATCCTTTCAGGGAAGAAAGCACATACCCTAATGACCCTTTCTGCTGAGCAGCCCCACTGCCACAATCTGAGCCCACTGGTCTATTTGCAAAGCATGGGTTTCACTCCCTAGCACAGAGCAAGCAACAAACATCCTTGCAGCACAAGTGTGTGTCACCAAAGTCTTTGAGATGGTATGTGCATCAAAGTGGGTGGCACGTGTCAGCATGTTATTTGAGTACCCAAGGGCACAGAGGAACGTAAGGAGATTCCAAGGCTGAATATTCTTTCCACACTTAGAGGCAGGTGTCTGTGATTGATGGGCTGTTATGGCCAAGGCACGTGCATCATAAACACTCTTTCCATCAGCAGCATTTGAGAATATCCTGGGTTCAGCTTTCAGCAGCTGCTCACTATGCCAACACTGATCGCAGAACTTGGAGACAGCTGAGAGATGTCTATGTTTGATATAAGGAAATTCACTTGGCTCTCAGATGGATAACAATTTATTCTGCCTTCTTCTGAATACCCTATTTTATAGTATTCACAATCTCTATAATAGAAGTATGTGCCTCTTCATAAGAACATTAAATAAACCACTCAGGTTATAGTTATGTCTAGCCCAGTATCCTACCTCAGATGCAGGCTGCAATCAGATGCCAGGCAAGAGTATATGAATAAAGGAAACATGTAACAGCATTTCTCCTGAATACTGTCTCATTCTCTAGCACTTTGTCACCCAGCCTATAGACAGGGCTCCAGAATGAACTCTGTAAAGAATTGCCATGGATTCTTCCATGCCATCCTCCATGCGCAATACTCCCTTGGGAGTTCCCTGGTCACAGCTGTGCACTAAAAAGAGGTTTGGTGTTGGTGTAGTCCGCTGCACTGACACACATACCTCTTCTCATAAATGGAGAAGATGAAGTTCCTTTAGAAAGCTGGAAGATATATGTGGGAGAGCATTGCTGTAGGGATTTGGGGGTTTTTATTAAAAATATATATATACATGGAGCTTAATCTGATATTGTGTTACCTTAATTAAGACAAAAAAGAGAGAGAGAGCTTCATATGCTACTGTATCGCCTTAATTTTAGAAGGTTCATCTTCACGGTGGACTGATAACTTATTTAAACCCATTGTGCCATCTGCAGACAGTGTTGGGAACGGCGCTCCCTCTCCATTGAAAGTTGAGAAAGGCTGTACTGAACGCCAGCACATACAAAGATGCAGGAACTTGAGCTGTGCTGCTCATCTGTCATCTGGGTACAAAATGATTGTTCGTTCTCCTTCTTTTTTTTTCTGTCTTGGAAATTATCCCTGGCAACACTTACACACCCTCACTACATCATGATCAATTATGACCTTACTAGAATCCTTGAGAAAAGCTTTGTTCTAGCATTCCATAAAAGCACAGGGCGACTCTACTTCCTGGACCCTGTATACTGCAAGGAAAAGGAGAGGCATAATGCCACAGAAGCTTCTTTCCTCCCATATTTTTGCAATTAACAAGAGTGACACAATACAATACCAAAACTTTACACGCTGATCATTCCTTCTGCAGTCACGCAGCTAAAAAACTTTCTCCTTTGAAACAATGGCAATACTCCCGAGTGAATAAATGCTTAAAAATTCCAATAAATTTTAGGTTAAAAATCACATATGAAGTATAAAAATTGCCTGTTCATATTATCTCTTTTGTCATATTTGTTTTTAACCAGCAGTGAAATTTGATAGAAGTTTTTTCTCTTGTAACTAGGGAACTCTGGAGGATCAAATCATCAGCGCCAACCCACTGCTGGAGGCCTTTGGCAATGCCAAGACTGTGAGGAACGACAACTCCTCGCGCTTTGTGAGTTTATTTCAGATATGGTGGAATGCAGATATCTCATACATGTCCCATTCCTTGATCATTATAACCAATGGGTTGATCTGTACTGCCTGACAGGGAAAATTTATCCGGATTCACTTTGGAAAAACTGGCAAGCTGGCCTCTGCAGATATTGAAACCTGTGAGTTAGAGCAAGTCAGTGGAGGCAGAATTTGTGCAATAAGGACCTCAACTTTACCAGGAGGCTAATGACACCTCTCTTTTGATTAGATCTTCTGGAGAAATCCAGAGTGACTTTCCAGCTGTCCAGTGAAAGAAGCTATCATATTTTTTATCAGATAATGTCCAACAAGAAGCCAGAGCTCATTGGTGAGTGCCAGCAGTGCTGGGCTTAGCTCAGTGAGTGCTTCCTCTTTCCACTGTGACCTGCCCCAATGCCACCAAAGGTGCCCTGTATACCTGCAGATCTCCTCCATATCTCCACCAACCCCTACGATTTCCAGTACGTGAGCCAAGGAGAAGTCACTGTTTCCAGTATTAACGATGCTGAGGAGCTGCTGGCAATGGATGTGAGTACAGGGAAGCACCCACAGGACGGCCCCACAGTCAGAGCAGCTGTGGTGAGGGAAGCACAGCTCAGTGCAGGCAGGGAGGCAAAAAGGCAGGGGGAGAAACCCTACCTTCCCATCATAGCACATATACCTGTTACATCACCCTGTTCTTCAGCCCTTGTGCTTGTCTAACCCACCCTGTTGCCTCTGCAGAATGCCGTGGACATCCTGGGCTTCAGCCCCGAAGAGAAGGAAGGGATATATAAGGTGACGGGAGCTGTCATGCACTATGGGAACATGAAGTTCAAGCAGAAGCAGCGCGAGGAGCAGGCAGAGCCAGATGGCACAGGAGGTAGTGTTGACTGCAGTTTGCTTGTGAACTGCAACAGGAGACAAGCTAGCAACCCTGTCCCATAAAGTGCCCAACACTTTGAGCATGAATTTCCCTTCCACAAACTAAATTTTTTCAGTTTGTTGCAAGTCAGTGACTGAATTTATGCTCCACAAGGAGACAGAAATACATAGAAATGAAGCATTGCTGCAGTCCTCCAGGCATGGAAGAGGAGTGTGCTGCAGCTGAGACACTGCCTATATTAAAGTGAAAACTTTCCTTAACAATAGGGGCATCTGAGTAGCACAGAAAGTGAGTTCCTTGTAACAGGAACATCCTAGAGGGACAAGACACCTTTCTTTATCTCATTTGACCTCGTTTGCTGTCTCTGATCCTAGTGGCTGACATAGCTGCCTCCCTGATGGGTCTGAATTCTGCTGATTTCCTCAAGGCTTTATGCTATCCCAGGGTGAAAGTTGGGAATGAATATGTAACTAAAGGACAAAATGTCCAACAGGTACCTCGACAGCTGATCAGCTTTTCTTTTTATTCAGACAGCTCTTTCAACTTTAAGGCTAACTCAACTTTCATTACTGCCTTGGTTGTGTTTCTTACAGGTGTACAATTCAGTGGGGGCATTGGCTAAATCAGTCTATGAGAAGATGTTCCTGTGGATGGTTGTTCGCATCAATCAACAGCTGGATACGAAGCAACCCAGAGCGTCCTTCATTGGTGTCCTGGACATTGCTGGCTTTGAGATCTTTGATGTGAGTTACAGTAAGTACAATTGCCCATTGATGACATTTCCGAACTAATTGGCTTTTCTATATATTTTGAATTTGCAGTTCAACAGCCTGGAGCAGCTGTGCATCAACTTCACCAATGAGAAACTGCAACAGTTCTTCAACCACCACATGTTCGTGCTGGAGCAGGAGGAGTACAAGAAGGAAGGAATTGAATGGGAATTCATTGACTTTGGGATGGACCTGGCTGCCTGCATTGAGCTCATTGAGAAGGTAGAGGAATTTTTTTTCGTTTTAGGAGAGCACATTTCTTTCATGGTCATTTATTTTAGTCCAGTCATTCTTAATAAATGGTCACATTAATGTTGACTGACCCTCTAACATAAGAAAAGGTAGTTCATAAACCGAAAGCTTTGGGAATGACAGGCTCCCTCTGTGATAAAAATGATTTCCTGAACAACATGGCTGGGGTGGATGGGAGAGGAGTACTCAATGTTAACTTGGTGCCTTAACAAAACTGCCTTTAACAGCAAGGTGAACCTCAAGTCTTACTACTTGCTGTAATGGGTAGAAGTTCTGCTTCTAGCAACACAGCCCTTTATGGCCCCTCTGTCATTGCTCATTGCCACTGCACTGGGGACCTTAATGGGAATGAACCCCTCACTGCTATGTTATAAGCCAGTGTCTAGTGGCTGTGCACAGCTCTTACACATCGTGTGCAAATCCAATATGCACATATGCAAACATCTTCCTTCTCAGGAGCATACAGGTATCTGCTCCCAGCACTGTCATTCATGCCCCGTGCCCAGTGACTGGTACAGCCATCCCACATGCATGTTCACTGCTTTATATTCATTCCATGTGTTATGCCTTTGCACATGAGACACATTTCTTGCTAACCTCCCACACTTCCCACCACATAGCAGCATCTACAGGCAGCACTACCATTCACAGCTACTGCCTGTTGACTATTACTGGGTTTAAAACCCCAAATCCACACTAAGTGTTCAGTGGCCCCACATGTTTCGTCCCCTATCTAGTAGAGCCAGAGGAAGCAGAACAGCTATGCTGATCTAATGTAAAATCTTTTGCAATGACAGGAAAGGAGCAGACACTTCTAAGATGCAAATCATCTAGTACATTCTGTTAGGGATTTTGTGAAATGTCTTTATAATGTGTTCCATAACAGAACAGCAATCTGGACAGCCAGCTCAGATCTAGATTCTATTTTATAGACACCTACACTTAGGCAAGATGTATGCTAACCCCCGAGCTCTCATACAGCAGCCACATCTAGACAGCAAAACCTTCATTCAAAGCATAGCATTCCTTCCCAACATCCACCTTCTGTGGTTGCTGCTGCTCTGGAAGAACCCTGATTCTAGCTCTGGCAGCTATCTAGCTGAAATCAGATGTAAGAATCTCTTGGCATCTTCTTAAATTAAACTAAAAAAAAAAAAAAGGGTTCCTACAAAGAAGGAATTCCTAGAATTCTCTCTAGGCCAAAGAGGTACAGATCACATCACTGTCTCCAGCAATATCAGAGGATGTGCTTGTCTGCACTATCTGAAGATACCTAATGTAGCTCCAATGAAAGCTCTGTGAATGTGCCTACATCTCTGTCTTGAAATTCTTCTCATTGTAAATGAAATTCTGAGACAAATTAAAAGTCTATAGGTATTCTAAAGTGACAGGTTGTCATTTACACTCCACATAAGGTGTGGAAAATCTGATCCATCATGCACGTTCACTGGAGACAAAACCAGAGCCGGTAGATATCAGTTATCTGCACTTTCCTGAGGAGCCATCAAAGTAAGTTCACATTGACAATTGCAACATGATGGCTTGTAACAAACATACACAACAGCATCAGGCCCACAAACAGGATGCTGAAACCTACTTCCTAATGATGTAGGGTAATGAGGATCAAAACAACAGATTAAAATACGTATATGCAGTCTTTCATTCAAAGATGCATGTATCTCTGAATACTGTGAACAGTATTGTTGAGTTGCCATGTTCATGGGTAGTAGCTTGAGCAACACAGACTAATTATAGTTTGCCTGATTATTATAGTAACTAGTGGTGCATTAAGAACTTAGGCAACATAAATTACAGTCACTGAAACAAGCCACAAATTATATGGAAGGTAACATTCTATTTACTTTTCTTCTCCCCACCACTTTCTTCATGTTTTCATATTCCTCCCAGCCTATGGGCATCTTCTCCATCCTGGAAGAGGAGTGCATGTTCCCCAAGGCAACTGACACCTCTTTCAAGAACAAGCTCTATGACCAACATCTGGGCAAGAACAAAAATTTCCAGAAGCCCAAGCCTGCCAAAGGCAAGGCTGAGGCTCACTTTGCTCTGGTGCACTATGCTGGCATGGTGGACTACAACATCGCTGGCTGGCTTGACAAGAACAAGGATCCCCTGAATGAAAGTGTTGTGGAGTTGTACCAGAAATCATCCTTGAAGCTACTGTCCTTCCTTTTCTCTAATTATGCGAGTGCAGAAACAAGTAAGTGCTTTATCAGTGATGATCAATATGGCAAAAGTCAACTAAAGTCTACTTCTTCTCCTCTCTGTGGTATACTTTAGACTCTTTATCATCCCCTAAGGTGACCTTGTTCTTGTGTGCACTCAGTTATGCCAAAATTAAGATATCAACATGCAGAACTGCTGAAAACACCACATTCATGTGGTGCAGAGAAGTAAAACACAGTGAGTCCGATACAAAGTGACTCACTGTGTTGTGAATCATGTGCATACTTACTCATCCTCCAGATGGGTACCAACTATACATGTAAAGTACAAGCACTTTCTAGTCTTTGGGGACACAGTTTTGTTTATTGAGGTGAACTACGTGAACTACAAGAACTACAAGGAGTCCGTGGAACTATTTCATACCCAGCTGAGTAGTCCTGATGTTGCAAGGGAAAACGAGAGAGACAGAGAATACAGTGTAATAGTCCTCTAACGGCATCAGAGAGCAGTCCAGTTTCTTGCTCTGAGATAATCTGTGGCTGAAGATAATCAACTTGGGCAGTCAACAGGTCTGCTTTACCAAAAACGGCCACACAGATTTCTACCAAAAAACTCTCAATATTCTGGCAGCCTGAATGCTGGGCAAAAAGGTGAGGCAGTATACAGCACTAGTCAACTCAGCCATCAGCCATATGGACAGCAGGGTCTGAGGTTTGAAAAGGTACTGCATGGGAACTTTCCTGCGTCCAGTTTGACTGAGATAATGTGTCTAGGCAAGCTCTTAAGAAATACTGGGGATGTGTCAGCTGTGGTCTTTGCAGGTATCATCAATATAAGGAAGGTGAGAGGAAAAGGTTGTGAAGATAAAATTTTGGATAAAGTGTGAAATTAGGAGAACAAAGACTTCATTTAAGTCTCAATTTAACTGGCTTCAATGGTGCAGCAAATATTAAAAGGCAATGAGCTGCTTGGATTTGTATTCCTGAGGCTGTAATTTGTTTCCAGCCACATGGATGCCATAAACCAGAATAGATCCCTGTTTTTTCACCTGGAACACTAGATTAGGAGATGTTTCTAAAGAAGCCTTCACTGCACTGATAAACACGTCAACTGCTGAGCCACATCCTTGTGGCCTTTCATCTAATTAAATAAAAAAATAATAACTGTGGCTGTATCTGTAAGTAGAAGGAAAGTGACAAGAAGCACAGAGCATACTGTTACAAAAATTATGTCAGGTCATAGGGATTCCACACCATCAAAGCCATGTACATTATGATGCAACCTAAATCATGCATCTGAGAGCAAATATCAACAACCAGCTAGCAGCAGTTCACTAAAACTCTCATGCAGCAGTGGGTATTTAAAATTTAAAGGTGATTATTTTATTGGGCTATGATCAAAGAAAGAAGGTGAGGCCTACAAAACATATTGCTTACTCTAACCATTCACCTCTTATCTACTTCTTAAAAGGTGACACTTCTGGTGGCAAGAAAGGTGGTAAGAAGAAGGGTGGCTCTTTCCAGACAGTGTCTGCTGTGTTCAGGGTATGTGAATTTCCTTTTAAATAAGCCATGCTTCCGTCAAAATGATCCAAGGGCTAAAACACCTCTCCTATGAAGAAAGTTGGTGTAATTCAGCCTGGGGAAGAGAAGGCTTCAGGGATATCTTACTGCAGCCTTTCAATATATAAAAGGGGTTTATCAGAAAGACAGAGGAACACTTTTCATAGCGCCTATAGTGACAGGACTAGAGGCAATGGTTTTAAAATGAAAGAAGGTTGGTTTAAACTGGACTTAAGGAATACAGTCTTTACAGTGAGGGTGGTGAGACACTGGAACAAGTTGCCTGGAGAAGCTGTGGCTGCCCCGTCATCGGAAGTGTTCCTAGTCAGGCTGAATGGGGCTTTGAGCAACCTAGTTTACTGAAAAATGTCCCTGCCCATGGCAGGGGTGTTGGACTTGATGAACTTCAAAGGCCCCTTCCAATTCAAACCATTCTGTGATTCTATAACTCTTTGATATTTGAATAAGGATGCAAAAGCTTTATGCCCCAAAGTTCAAACCCATGTTTTGTCTATCACAGGAAAATCTAAACAAGTTGATGACTAACCTGAGAAGTACCCATCCTCACTTTGTGCGATGCCTGGTTCCTAATGAAACCAAAACTCCTGGTAAGTCCATCATTAAACTCTGAAGACATGGGACTGGTGGGACTTGGCCTGCTTAGCTTCCACATCAACTTCTCCCAGAACAACTCCCTTTGTACGTGAAGTTCTTGTAGGAATTGGCCTGCAGGACAGTGTCCAAATTAATCTTCTTTTATTGTTTACAGTGACTGTGAAATTTTGAGCCTTACACAGTCCACATCAATTACCCATCTTCTCTTAATGTGTGTACAGCACTGCAGATGATTAAGATGGGCTTGATCACAGCTGATGAAATTGTCTGTTGTGTGCAATAGCATTAGCAAATCCCTAAAAAAGTGCCTAGTTTTAAGGACCACCGTGTCATTCAGAACTGTTGGGTTCAGCCCAAGACCACTTACCAATTTCTAAATATTCAGTGTTATGATCTGATTCACTGAGCTGGAGGACTGTCAAAGAAATCATGTATCACTTGCAGAATTCCATGTACAAGCTGCTGGGTGCTGCTAGCACTTGGAAAGCATTTTGATATAAATTTCCTTTTTCTTTTCTTTATGTAATTAAATATTAAACTCTCACAAAGAATTTTGTCTCTGGGCAAGTCAAGTTTAGGTGTATTTTCATGTGGCCACTAAATTAAAGTACCTGGGGGGAGACTTGCCTGTGTGGGTTTTAGGAGCCATAGAATTATAGAATCAGCTAGGTTGGAAAAGACCTTTAAGACCATCAAGTCCAACCTTTACCTCAGAACTGCAAAGGCCACCACTAAAGCATGTCACTAAGGTCCTCATCTACACAGTTTCTGAACACTTCCAGGGACAGTGATTGTACCATTTGTGGAATCTTCACCACTTCCCATTTCAGGGCAGGCTGTTTCAATGCCTGACCACCCTTTCACTGAAGAATTTTTTTCCTAAAATCCAGTCTAAGCCTCCCCTGGCGCAGCGTGAGGCCGTTTCCTCTTGTCCTGTCAGTACTGGTAGAATAAGGTAGATACTGGTAGAATGTAGCGGATGCAACAGGAATATGAGGAAACAGGAGCTTAGCATCTGCTTAATCTGCTCAGGAGACAATTTCAGAATGTTCCTTACCTTTCTTGTTTAAGTCTCTATGTAACCCCTAAAACCATGAGCAGGATTTAAGCAACACGTACATGAATGACATTCACATTTCAGCTGTTCATCTAAATTGCTTTTATATTCAGTGGAGAGGAGCAGGCATTCTAAGATATGACTCATCTGGCCTCTTTCATACATCTACCTTAGGATGAGATGAATCACATCCGAGAAGAAACTTTTTCACTCCACTGACTATAAATGAAGCCCAAATGAAAATGTCCACACTTCATATCCTAAGTGAAGAAAGAGGAATCCCACTGGGGTCTTGATAGTCAAGTGTAAGTGGGGAATTAAGGAAACCTACTAAAATAGAAAAGCATATTTGAATTAATTATTTTGCTAGATATTGCTGTCATTTTAATGTTTGGTTGGTTGTTTCGACAGATGACTCAGATGGAATCTTAACTTTTGCCCTTTAAGAAAAAGAAAACTAGTGCTGTGTGAGCAAAATTAAGGATGGTGAAGTGAAGGGACAGAAACTGGACATCTTCTGATTTTTAGCTGGGTTTTGGCTGCTTGTGCTCCACTTTTCTAACAAATTCTTTGGGTACAACTATTGATTACACTGAAAAGATAAAGTTAAGGATATGGAGCACACTGTACTAATTGAAGTCTCTAACAGCTGAAGGAAATTTCTGCATGACACAGTGGCTCCAAGAGGTTTTTATTTTGTCAGTTGTACTTTGTAATTCTTGGAAATTAGGCTTCGAAATACAGTTGATTATTATATCCAATAGATATATTAGGAGGAGGAAGATAATTCTTCCAATTTAAATCAACTGTCCTCTGCAGGCAGACTGAAAGCTTTAAGCAACCTGCTTATCCCTTCCTGTGTTGGAATCTATCTAGCTATCAAATCTAATCAAGTTTGAGTATAGTCAATATTTGCATGGCAGATCCAAGGTATAATGTGAAGAGCTGATTGTCTAGATGCACTACACTCTGCATTGTGCCACTTCTACCAACACTTAATGTGGATGCTGATGCTGTAGATCTTTCAGCTGGTCTCCTAAACCACTATCCTAACATTTTTGAGTAATATGGCCTTATGCCTTTTGACCGTTGGCAATTTACAAACTCTGCTCTTCTTAGTAAGATCTCTGCAACTTGTATGAATTGAAGACATGTTCTCTCTCCGCTTCCTGCATCTTTAATTAAAAGATGGTTGAATTTTATCAAAAAAAAAAAAAAAAGAAAGAAAAGGAGGTCATTCTGGAATGCTAAAACATATGGAGATTCTTTGGAAGAAAGGAAGAGTCATGATGGATGTATTTTGTTTAAGGTGAAATGGACCATTTCTTGGTGATGCATCAGCTGCGGTGCAATGGAGTTCTAGAAGGCATTCGAATTTGCAGGAAAGGGTTTCCAAGCAGAATCCTTTATGCAGACTTCAAGCAACGGTAGGTCTTCAGTTACTACTGTCTTTTAAGATAAGGCCTCAGTAAACCCACAGCTCAGGTGACAAGTCTGGTGACATCATTGAGAGAAACCCTCTGAATCGACTAGATTAGAGTCATGTGAGAGAACCAAGTAATAAATACTGTCACGTCACCCCAGTCTTTCTTTCTTTGATCAGACCAGACATTTTTTGATTCTTCAGAACCAGTACAGTTTCTAAATCAGAGTCAATGCCTGATGATTCAAAGAGATGCAAAATGCTTGCAGTGTAATGAATTACGTGGCATTAGAGACTCTCTTTGTAAGTCTCTAAGAGAATAGATACAAAAACAACACGTCAGCACAGTCTTCTTACTGTGCACTGACTAAGCATGCAAAACTCCAAGGATTTCCCAATGCTCTGTCCCTGGCCTGCATCCTCTGCCCTGTGTTTCTCATCTTTAAAATGGAGACAATTAAACAGGTTCATACGAGCTCAGTTGCTATAAACACCTGAATCAGAACTGGCTGTTGTTACATTTAAATGTGACAGTAGCATTTTCCATGTTGAAGTGTGTGAAAAGGACCCAAGACCTCTCTGAAAATGCCCTGCAACCTGATGTTCAGTAAGGCATTAGCTGTTCTCAATTCTCAAATCATAATTCGATGTGATAGCTGAAGGTATCTATACATAATGGCCATAGTTCACAACCACAAAGTGCTTTATAGTTTAGTGCAAATGTGCTGAAGTTCAGGAGGAACTACAATGGAAGCCTAAAACAGAGAATAAATTCATTGCACCACTATCACCGTCTCAATTTTACATATTCTCTTTCAAGATAGACTTGAGAATAAGAAGTGCTCCAGTGCAGAGTCACACATCCTCATGTACCTGAAGAAATCCCTTTAGAAAGATGAGGTAGTACTTTCCATGACACAGGATTACCTTAATCATTAAGTTCCCTTACAAAATGCTTAAACTGCTGTTAGCATTTACAGAATAATACTATGCTATTTTTAGTCCAAACTCAAGGATTCAGTGCTAGAACTTTATAGAGCTGTGAGCCATGCAAGATCTGTATTTCCTTTAGAATATAGCCGATTTTGATTAATAGTTTTAATTCATCTTCAAATTTGAGTAGCATTCCTCTGATCAATGAGACAAGAGGAGAAGAGGCTGACATGTTCTCACTATGTTCTTCCTAATTCCTGGACCTACAGGCACTCTTCAGTACACACATTAATTTTGTATGTAACAACATACTGTGTTGTTACACAGCCAACAGATTCCGCTGAGGACTAGAAATGTCCCCTTGTCATCACATTCTGTTTAGGCAAGACTGTCTCATTTCAGACAGCATGTTCAGCTGCTTGCAGATAGCTCACCTTCCGTATATTTTTATGATATATGATGGATCATATTTTCCTCACTCTGCCTGCAGTCAGTCCTTGCAACCTGTCTTACCACAGGTACAAGATACTTAATGCCTCAGCCATTCCAGACGACCAATCCACCGACAGCAAACAGGCTTCAGAAAAGCTTCTTTCCTCCATTGATGTTGATCACAACCAATACAAATTTGGCCACACCAAGGTAAAGCCCTTGTGGAAGAGTGGGTATGATTATGAGCAAAAAAATTCTGTTTGTTGAAAGTATTTCTTGCTTATGAAATCAGCCTTCACAATGGTTAGAAAGAAAGCAAGAAGGGGTACAGAAAACTTCTCTGGCTCTGGGAGTATGTGTAAGGGATAGCACTGTCGGCCCTGGGAACACCATACTACGAGAATGACCTAGAGTGGCTGCAACTTGAACTAGTGCTGCCCCTTTATCCTGCCAGTTGAACTTGTACTAGTGCATGTTAGACAGGCTCAGAGAAGTTTGGACAGTCAGATTTTTCAGAGGATTTAGGCACACAAGTCTATCTTCAATATCCAAAGCAGTGTTAGGTGGGAAGCTGATTCCCTAATCAGCAGAATCAAGGCACTACCGTATCTGGACAAAAACCAAATCACCTACACTACTGAGTAGACATCATGTATGCTTCTCAAGCCATTTCTAAGTCAGTGAGCAAATCCTGAGCCTGACATAGAAGGGTAGAGTATAGCAAAGAGACGAAGTAAGATACAGTACTTAGCTGAAAGTCAACTTTTTGTTTTAATAACTACTGATGAGCTAAATCTTCCACAGCCTACACTGGAGCAGGCAATCAAATAACACAGCAATAATGTGATTAGATCATACATAGAGTAAGTTGTCGTGAATCACAGGAACACTGAGGATACGAATACCGACACAAAATTTCTTTAGCTGTTAAACCTTTACTCTGCAGGCATTTTTCCAAAACTGCCTTGTACTACCCTGCATCAGCTGTCTAAGCCTCAAAATATTTGACACTCTTTTATGTTCTAGGTTTTCTTCAAGGCAGGTCTCTTGGGAGTCCTGGAAGAGATGAGAGATTGTAAGGTTGTGAGCCTCATCACTAGTATACAAGCTATCTGCAGAGGGTTCCTCATGAGAAAAAAATACAAAACAATGGGCGGAAAAAGGTAATATAAGAAAATACTAACAATCATGCTGTGTCAGACCAAAAGTCCAGCAATGCAGTATACTGTCTGAGGCAAAAATCTGTTCTCAGGAGAGACCCCTAGAAAGACCAGAGGAAAAAGAGCAAGCCCAAACAGTTTCCTTGTCATAGCCTTCCAAATTCTGGCAGTGGTTATTAAGCAATTGGACAGTGCAGCTGGACCATGATATTTAGTACTTAACAGTGATCTTTTTCTCCAGGAATGCACTTAAACCTGTGACAGAGACAGCCATCTAAGCCAGCTGAGGTCTGTCTGGTTTAAACATGTTGTTTGATAATTTCACTGGATGAGATTGTGTTTTGTAAGGAATGGCATATGATCAATCTCTGCTCTCCTTCTTATTCATTTTCTTTCATGACTCCATCATCTACAATGAACAATTCTTGTACAAAGAAGGTAATTCCATACTTTCAATCATCCAGGATGCAATTCCCATTTTCAGCTCTCTCCCTTTGAAATCGGATGAATCATGCAAAATTTATAGTGTAGGAGTGGCAGCACTGGGTGAGCCAAGCAAACTTTCTCAAATGTTGACAAGTGAAAGCTTTAGGGGGAACAAGGATTGCATAAATGTATAGGGTGCTCTGCCAACCAGCTGCTTTTATTTGTAATACTATGCAGGATATATTTAGCTCAGGGGCTTCCTGAGCCAGGTATAGTTTCTAAGAACTCAATAACTCTTACTGGATTTTTCTGCAAGGAATTGTCTAATTTCCCTTTGAACTATGGACATCAACAATACCCTTTTGCATTCCAAAGTATAATTTATATATTTCTAATATGGTATTTGCTATTTTGAGTGACCCAAAGAGCATCAAGCTCCTGTTTCCACAACTGACAGTAACTCCCAGATTTCAGCAGCAATACTTGGCAAAGATGTCAGTTTCTACTCTGGTATTTACCTGAGCACTTGCACTTTCTTTAAGACTAGGGAAAGTCTCATAGATTCCCAGGTAACATGCCAGAGGAGTTTGTCTGCTTTGGAGTATTTCTCCCTCTTATATCCAGACACAGTTATTGCTCATGCTACTGAGCCAGCCATTCTGCAATCAAGGGCCTAGAAATGACTCTTTGATTAATAGAGGTGAAGAAAAAAATTTCATGCAAAAGTTCCTTGAGGCAGAAGATGATGCTGTCTAGCCAGTAATCAGAGTGTTTCTAACCCAAGTCTTACCATCCTCATAAACTGTGTTTTCATGTATTTTCAGAGAATCCATTTATACCATCCAGGACAATATTCGTGCATTCCTGAACATCAGGCACTGGCCCTGGATGAAGCTGTTCACCATGATTAAACCCTTGATGAAGAAGGCAGAATCTGAGAAGGAGATAGCCAACATGAAAGAGGAATTTGAGAAGACCAAGGAAGAGCTTGCAAAGTCTGAGGCAATAAAGAAAGAGCTGGAGGAGAAAATAGTGACCCTGGTGCAAGAGAAAAATGACCTGCAACTTCAGGTTCAATCTGTGAGTAACCTCCATTTTTATTTTCACCCACTTCTTATTCTGCTTTCCCTTCCCTTTTCCATGGTCCTTCACAAACAGACATGTAACAGGGCTGGATTCTCCACTGCTGTTATCTGGTCTTGTCATTTACATCTAAACAAAATGAGTACAAAGCACATATGAAACATTGCTACCAGTAGGAATACAGGAGATTCTGACTGGGTGCCCATGCAACCCCACTTCATTATTAAGCAATCACCAGGGGAAGAATCAGATGTCCCACAATATATACAGTGTGCTCCTAACAATGGAGTCTGATTCTGGATGAAATACAAGCTGTTTCCACATCTGCTGACCATTATAACAGGGAGCCAGGACAGGGGTGCTGTTCTGTCACAGACAGAACTGAAACTGTGGAACAAAAACTGATGCTTTTCTCTGGAATACTACTGAGACAAGCCTGAAATTACACAAGATAAGAATACTGTCAGGTTTTAAAAGGTAGTAGGATATTGCGTGGCCAAGGACAGTCTGGTGCAAGTAGACCTGTCACTTGTTTCCCTGTGCTTTCGAACCAGTTGGGTTTTGAAAATCTTAGAATCATAGAATAGTTAGGGTTGGAAAACGACCTTAAGATCATCCAGTTCCAACTCCCTTGCCATGGCCAGGGACACCTCACACTAAACCATGTCACCCAAGGCTCTGTCCCACCAGGCCTTGAACGCCACCAGGGATGGAGCATTCACAACTCCCCTGGGCAACCCATTCCAGTGCCTCACCACCCTTACAGTAAACAATTTCTTCCTTATATCCAATCTAAACTTCCCCTGTTTAAGTTTTAACCCGTTACCCCTTGTCCTGTCACTACAGTCCCTGATGAAGAGTCCCTCCCCAGCATTCTTGTAGCCCCCTTCAGATACTGGAAGGCTGCTAGGAGGTCTCCACGCAGCTTCTCTTCTCCAGGCTGAACAGCCCCAACTTTCTCAGCCTGTCTTCATACAGGAGGTGCTTCAGCCCCTGAGCATCCTTGTGGCCTCCTCTGGCCTTGTTCCAACAGTTCCATGTCCTTTTTATGTTGAGGACACCAGAACTGCACACAATGCTCCAAGTGAGGTCTCACGAGAGCAGAGCAGAGGGGCAGGATCACCTCCTTCAACCTGCTGGTCAAGCTTCTCTTGATGCAGCCCAGGATACGGTTGCTTTCTGGGCTGCGAGCGCACACTGCAGCCGGCTCATGTTGAGTTTCTCATCAACCAACACCCCCAAGTCCTTCTCCGCAGGGCTGCTCTGAATCTCTTCTCTGCCCAACCTGTAGCTGTGCCTGGGATTGCTCCGACCCAGGTGTAGAAACTTGCACTTGGCACGGTTAAACTTCATCAGGTTGGCATCAGCCCACCTCACAAGCGTGTCGAGGTCCCTCTGGATGGCATCCCTTCCCTCCAGCGTATCAACTGAACCACACAGCTTGGTGTCATCGGCAAACTTGCTGAGGGCGCACTCAATCCCACTGTCCATGTCACCAACAAAGATGTTGAACAAGACCAGTCCCAACACCAATCCCTGAGGGACACCACTTGTTACTGTTTTCCAACTGGACATTAAGCCACTGACAAAGAGTCTTTGCATGTGGCCATCCAGCCAGTTCTTTATCCACCAAGTGGTCCATCTATCAAATTGATGTCTCTGTAAATTAGAGACAAGGATGTCGTGCTGGACAGTGTCAAACGCTTTGTAGAAGTCCAGGTAGATGACATCCACTGCTCTGCCCCTGTCCATCAGTTCAGTAGCCCCATAGACGGGGCTACATAGCCATAAAGGCCACCAAATTGGTCTTGTTTCAAGCACTGAGGCTGTAACTGTGCCTGCTCAAGATCAAGTTCATTACCTGAATCCTTCTTCAGAACTTCAACTTAACGTGAGTTTCTTTGTGCCCTTCTTGGTATTTAATGCCTTGTTCTCCAGAACCCACCTAGTTTGCAAGCATTTGGGACTTCACTTTATTAACCCCTTCATGGATGGCAAGCCAAAAAAAAACCCAAAACTGAGAAGACCAAGTTTAAGTAGGTTAAATAACTTCAGGTTACAATGCCTTTCAAAGCACTCAGATTTTTGAACATAAAAGAACTCCTGAGGTATGATCATTGCCCTCTGGTATGTTGTCTGACTCTTTCTTGACTCTCAGTTTCTCATTGTTTCAGTACTAGAAGAGTCCTTCCTGTCTTCTTGCTATTTTCCTGGGGAAATTTCTATCAACCCCACCTGAAAGATTCCTCAAGCACCAAGTTAGTCCCCAGAAAATTTCCATGATTATAGTCATGATTTCCAGTGCACTATGGGTTTCAGTCAGAATCTCAGACAGAGTGAACATACGGTCTTCAGTTACTGCAGTGATGCCTTTCAGCCATAAGTCTTTTGGGAGGCAGCAGATATTTTCTCTGGTATTCTGCCTAGAATAAGTCATAGTAGCAAGAATTTAGACAAAATTTTATCTGTTAATCATGTCTTAAAATGTCAGTTCTAGTAAAAGATGTAGGCTACAGTTTAGATTGAGCTTGACCCTACCTTGCCTGAGCAAGAGGTTAGAGAATGATGGAAGCGAGGTTAGCCTCATGTGAATAAAGTGGAATAAGTTTGGGGAGAGTCTGACCTATGTCATTAGAGTTGGAGGAGCTTATTGAAGATAGTATCATCCAACATTCTATGAAAGATTACTTGGAAACCCACATCTAAGATTATGCTTCCATGAAATCCAGTTTGCTACCCATCTTTTTATCTCACTAATTCCTTGCAGGATCCTTGTTATGACTGAACACTGTGAGTCTATTGCATGGTATTGTATTCAGATGAACAGCTGAAAGGAAGTATCTCTACCATGGGATTATGGTCCATTTTAATAGCCATGACCGAGCAGGACAATTTCCTCATGGTTAGATTGTGTGCATTACTGTCCTATTTGCATAGGAAATTTTACCCTGACTTGTGTAATTAATTTCCCAGAGATGCCACTTGAACAGCGTGTGTTGCCTTTTGTCATTTTGATGATAAATACAATATGCCTTCATTATGTTCCAACAGGTGAGTGAAAATCTAGCTGATGCTGAAGAGAGATGTAGAGGACTTGTCAAAAATAAAATCCAGCTGGAAGCTAAAATTAAAGAAGTAAGTGAAAGAATGGAGGACGAAGAAGCAACGAATGCTGACCTGACAGCAAAGAAAAGGAAACTTGAAGATGAGTGCTCTGGGCTGAAGAAAGATATTAATGATCTTGAACTGACTCTGGCCAAAGTGGAAAAGGAGAAGCATGCAACAGAGAATAAGGTGACAGGGGAATCAGGGAATTATTATTCTCCAGACAGTTTTCAGTTTTGTGGAAAGTTGCAGTCATTCTTAAGTTCTCTGAAAGGAAGTGATATGTGCCCAAGGCACAGGAGAGACATATTGCCACTTAATTACCTGTGGCAGGAAATCTGTGAAAATTATAACTTCCTCTTAGAAAAAAATACATTTACTGTGACAGTTCAAAAAGAGTTGAAAGTTTGTTGTGGTGCTTGACAGAGAATTCCATATTTGGCTATTTGCAGTCATAAAGAACCAGTATACTTGTGTCTCTCGTGAGACACACATGGAGGATTAGTAAGCTTATGAGTAGCTCAGCACTGAATGGCTATGTTGGTCCTTTCTCACATGCATTGAGGAGAACTGATTTTGCAGATGTCAAATGTTTTCTTATAATTCTCTTGTATTTAAGAAAATCACGTCTCAGCTAGGATGGACATCCTTTCCATCAACTTGACAGTACGATGAAGAGCTCTTCCTGACTCCTAAGGTTCAGACTGTCAGTGTAGCAAGGAGGGTCTCTATCAGGCAGTCATTAATTCATTTAACAACCAGTAAAAGCACAGGTCTCTTCACTTTCATCACAACAACCAATGTGAAGAGACAGAATTGAGATATATATGTTAGAACTCAAAAGCCCACATCTGTGGTGTGTCCACTGCTGTGGAAACAATACTAGAAAAGATCTAATTATAATATTGAGGTCCCCTTCACTGCCATCACTGAGAACAATACTGGATCTTAAGTTTGCAATTACAGTTGTGCTGGATATTTCTAAACTAATTCTCAGAAGAAATCTATCTGGTGCTGGGTGTTAGGATGAGGGAGTGTCTTAATCAGGTATCAGGGCCACATAGCTAAAGCACTTAGCAGAGTGGACTTTCCTTATTCCTACTGTCAGGCTTTCCCACCCAAATGAGACAAATGGGAAGCAAGAGTCAGGCAGGCTAACGCACAGCACCTGATGAGTTTGGGATAAGGTTGCTGATATGCAGTAGTATGCATTGAAGTACAAGGAATAAGTTTCCAAGATAAAGCTAGCAGAGTTGCTATGTCCAGCAGTCTGGCTCGAAGCTCCTGCCCTAAATTTGTGATCACCTGTTCCAAGGGCATAAGGTTCTTTGTCATGTCACATCTTTGTCGTGTTTATTTCACTTTTATGGAAAACTTAACGTATTTCTTATCTTTGGCTATGCTTAGCATATGATATTACCTTTATAAAGAACCTCACTTGCTGAGAATTTACAGCTGTTTACCTGGCAAATACAGCACATGCAGCAAATACATATTTTCAGCAAGAGCAACTCAGAGGCCTTTTGTAAATCCCAGTGGGAAAAGCTTGCAGAGGCAGATGAAGATCTAGCGCATGTTCCACTATAGAATTCAGCAGGATAGAGCTGGTAGTCAAAAACAACTAAAGCAAGAATTCCTACCACTGCAGGATCAGAGGTGTGACTGTTAAGCATGACACTTGTTGCTATGCTCACCATGAATGATAAGAGACCTTCTGTTGAGAGCATTTTGACTACATCCATGAAAGATTTTGCAAGGATGTACTCTCTGTGCTCTCAGTCTGTCATGTCTCAAGGCACCTCCTCATAGTATGGATGTCTAACAGGTTAAGAATCTTACTGAAGAAATGGCAGCTCTGGATGAAAATATTTCTAAACTCACTAAGGAGAAAAAGGCCCTCCAGGAAGCCCATCATCAGACACTGGATGACTTGCAAGTTGAGGAAGACAAAGTCACGGCACTCAGCAAAACCAAGACCAAACTGGAGCAACAAGTAGACGATGTAAGGAAAAGTTTGACAGATTAGAAGAGTCTAGAAATCTGTAGTTGGGAGTATAAGTAACACCTAAAGCAGCCAAGCCAACCCTAATACTTCCAGCTAATAAACCATTGCCAGAGTATTGTGGAATCCAGGACATCTACCTTTCTCTGGACATGTAAACTATGTTCATCACTGGGTATTTCAGTATTGTAGACTTTTGTGCCCTCTTTTAATCAATGAGCTGGACCACTACATCTGTAGCAGTCTGAAGTTTGATGCAGAGTTATTTGTGGTCTCTTACTGTGCAGTGTGGATATACTCCAGGATGTTATGGACACTGGAAATTTGTCTATATTTTAGGGACTGCAGCCACTAGAAAATTTATATTTCTGTATTTTTCAGAAACTTGCATTTCAACTGTGCACAGCCAAGCTGTGGACAGCTTAATGTACAAAATCAAATCACAATGGCAGCTTTAATCTTGCAGCGAGAGTGTAACACAGGTGGAGATGTGTTTACACAGGATCTGTTTCCACTATTCACCAATTTTTAATCAATAATAGTTATTTTCAAAGTAGAATTATGTGTTTCACAGTATGTTTTATGTGTTTTAGCTTGAAAGTTCTCTGGAAGAAGAGAAGAAACTGCGAATGGACCTTGAGAGAGCAAAAAGGAAACTAGAGGGAGATCTGAAAATGTCTCAGGATTCCATCATGGATCTAGAAAATGATAAGCAACAGATGGATGACAGACTAAAAAAGTATAGCACTGGCTTTTCATGCTCTGAATTCTAAAATTCATATTTAACCTTAACCATATTGAATTTGCTTTCTTGTTCTTTAACAGAAAGGATTTTGAAATCAGACAGTTGCAAGGTAATATAAAAGATGAGCAGGCTCATAGTTCTCAGCTGCAAAAGAAAATTAAGGAGCTTCAGGTAGAGTATGATAGTTCTTGATTTTTTGGTAGCTAAGCACATTTTCCTTAGAATTAATAGATGTTTATTCTTAGACTGTTCTACAAAAATATTTTCCTACACATGAATAAAGCAGTTAACATGGACTCTGGGTGTTGTTCCCATCTCAGGGCACTTTTACAGGAACCCTGGCCTCTAATCATACATAACTACGTAAGAAACATCTTAAGTAAAGCTTGTGGCAGGCCTTGAAAATGGATCAGATACTGAGTTATAACAGTAGTGAAGCCACTGAGAATTACTTTTATAATTAAAAAAATAATGACATAATCTGTCATGATCAGGACAGAGATCACATTCTAAACGCAGAGCCAGGAAGAAAATTCTTTTCAGTGCTATTATCCCATGGTTGGTCATCTCAAGGTTCCTTCCATCTTGTTTGCTGATAGAGAAGACACGGTTTTGTTTCGGCTTGACCTTTGGGAAATCACTAACAAACTTGATTTCCTTTACATTTTCCAGTGACACATCCCTGATTTCTTCAGAAAAGTTCAATACTAGATGTTTCTTAACATAATGAATCCATTCCGAGCTATAACATAACATGAAATTGCATTCACTGTTGTTCTAAAACCAAATATTACATGTCCTAGAATATAATTCAGTGAAATTTCTAGTGGTGTTTCTCTCTTTATGCTGATATAAGTGGATGTGAATGTTCACTCCTTCTTCCTTAACGGTAATTTCACATCTGTCCATCCAGAAGTCTCATTTAACTGATTAACTTTCACAGGTTCGAACAGAGGAACTGGAGGAGGAAATTGAGGCAGAGCGAACCTCTCGAGCAAAAGCAGAGAAGCATCGGTCTGACCTCTCGAGGGAGCTGGAGGAGATCAGCGAGCGCCTGGAAGAAGCAGGAGGGGCTACCGCATCTCAGATCGATATAAACAAGAAGCGTGAGGCCGAGTTCCAGAAGATGCGTCGTGACCTTGAAGAGGCCACGCTGCAGCACGAAGCCACGGCTGCTGCCCTGCGCAAGAAGCACGCGGACAGCACTGCTGAGCTTGGGGAGCAGATCGACAACCTGCAGCGAGTGAAGCAGAAGCTGGAGAAGGAGAAGAGTGAGCTGAAGATGGAGATCGATGACCTGGCCAGTAACATGGAGTCCGTCTCCAAAGCCAAGGTACACAAATAACTTCTAGATATTTCATAGAATCATAGAAAGGTTTGGATTGGAAAGGACCTTAAGATCATCTAGTTCCAACTGTTCTGTCATGGGCAGGGACACCTCACACTTGACCATATCGCCCAAGGGTCTGTCCAACATGGCCTTCAACATTGCCAGGGATGGAGCATTCACAACTTGCTTGGGCAACCCATTCCAATGCCTCACCAACCTCACAGTAACAAACTTCTGCCTTATAGTTAACCTGAACTTCCCTTGTTTCAGTTTGAGCCCATTATGTGTTGAACCACCAATCATCTTTCATTCTGTTTTTCATGCAAACAGGCAAATCTGGAGAAGATGTGTCGCTCCCTAGAAGATCAACTCAGTGAGATTAAGACAAAGGAGGAGGAACAAGAGCGCACAATTAATGACATTAGTGCTCAGAGAGCTCGGCTGCAAACAGAATCTGGTAAGACATTTGTGGACAGTGTTTAAGAGAAAATGAGGCCTTAAAAAAGACATCACAAGACATTACATGAGGCTTTAAAAAAGAAAGGGTCAGAAGAATCATGGAGTCTTGCTGGAACCACAGCTGAACATTAACCAGAAATGTGCTCTTGTGACAAATGCAGCCAACAGAATCCCGAGATGCAGGAGAAGTGTAGCCAGCAGATTAAAAGGGGTGATCCTTCTCCCTGCTTAGCACAGGTGAAGGCCTGTGTGGGGTGCTGTGTCCTGTGCTAGCTGCCCGTACCAGAGAGATACAGACATCCTGAAGCAGGACCAGTAACATGGACTGGAACAAACAGTGGCTGGAACAATCTTCACAGGGGTGTGGTAGAGTCTGATCACTGGAGGTTTCCAAGACCTGACTGGAAAGGGTGCCACATAACCATATCTAGGTGCTCTTTCCCATGAAAGGTCTCTTCCAAATGGGACTGTTCTATAATTCTGTGACTGGAGTTTCAAAGAAGAATTCGTCTACTTCATAACCTGGACTTCATCCTTCTTCCCAGAGACATTCAGGAAAGGACAGGGATATACCTGAGCACAGTATAGTACTAATACCTATACACAATATAGTACTAATTCTGAAAGCTTGGGGCTTGAAGTGACCATGGGATGTAGTGCAAACATATGTTAAGACTATTTAGATATTGGAAAAAGGACATGATGTATCTCATTTCTTGCCTCCAAGAAAAATACTTCCGCATTCTCAGAGATATAGATAGGTATGAGTGATTAGGATTCCATGTAAGAAATAAAATGTTGTTAAACTCCAAATATTTTTATATGCATTTAATTATCAAGTTTGACACTTTTCAGTAAGTCATAAAAAGGCTCCTTTACTCATCTGACCTCTCAGGGGAATATTTGCGCCAGGTGGAGGAGAAAGATGCTCTGATTTCTCAGCTGTCAAGAGGCAAGCAGGCTTTCACACAACAGATTGAGGAACTCAAGAGGCACCTAGAGGAAGAGATCAAGGTGAGAAAGCTTCCCAGTCTTCTTCATTGGATTTCTCCTGTCCAGGAGGGGCTTCAGATACATATGAAATTACAGAATGAACATGAGGGAGAAAAAAAAACACTTGGGTAATGCAGTCAGCTGTTCTCATACCAGCTTTGCTCTACCTTCCCTACAGCCTAGTCATTAATTCTTCTGCAGATTCCTAGATCTTCCTTTCTCCTTCAGTAGCTTGCCATCATTCTCACAGTAGAACAATCCAGTGCCCATGAATACTTCAGCCAGGAGGTTTACCAGGATGTTTCCATTCATTGCCGCCCTAAAATCCTTTCCCCACAGGCCAAGAATGCACTGGCCCACGCCTTGCAGTCTGCTCACCATGACTGTGACTTGCTCCGGGAACAGTATGAGGAGGAGCAGGAAGCCAAAGGGGAGCTGCAGCGTGCCCTGTCCAAGGCCAACTGCGAAGTGGCGCAGTGGAGAACCAAATATGAGACGGACGCTATTCAGCGCACGGAGGAGCTGGAGGAGGCCAAGTACGTGGGGAAGTTGGGCAGGGCTGGCAGAGATTGAGAATGGAAATTTGAGGAGACCACTGTGATATTGTCAGGAAGAAGTCAATGCTCTGTTTTAGGAGGGGTTGCCAGGAAGAGAGAGAATACAACCGAGAACAGGTATGCGTAGGGGGAAAGTAGAAGCAGCAAAGCTGTTCAGATGCAGAATAGAAGAGACATGCTAGTGTGAGTATCAGAGTGAATAGCACAGCATGAATTCCTTCAGCCCTGGATTCAGACACAGAAATACAGTGGCTTTTTGGGAGAGGTCCTACACTTCTGTGTAAATGGGGATCACACGCAACCAATTGGTTGCAAGTGCTCCTGTGAAAAACATACTGGCTGCACAACACAGGCTCCCATTTGCTTCGTCACCTGGACCTGTACTTACCACCTTCCAGGAAGAAGCTGGCACAGCGCCTGCAGGATGCAGAAGAACATGTTGAAGCTGTCAATGCCAAATGTGCCTCCCTGGAAAAGACAAAGCAGAGGCTTCAGAATGAAGTGGAGGACCTGATGATTGATGTGGAGAGATCAAATGCTGCCTGTGCAGCTCTGGATAAGAAGCAGAAGAACTTTGACAAGGTCTTTCAGGCTGCAGACTGGGAGCTCCTGGGCAGAGCATTCCCTCCTCATTGTCACATCCATACTGACACCCTGTTTCTCTTCAGATCCTGGCAGAATGGAAGCAGAAGTATGAGGAAACACAGGCTGAGCTGGAAGCCTCCCAGAAGGAGGCCCGCTCTCTCAGCACGGAGCTGTTTAAGATGAAGAATGCCTATGAGGAGTCCTTGGACCACCTGGAAACGCTGAAGCGCGAGAACAAGAACTTGCAGCGTAAGTCCCTGGCCC
The DNA here is from genome assembly GCF_963264785.1 of Psittacula echo. Taxonomy (NCBI): domain Eukaryota; kingdom Metazoa; phylum Chordata; class Aves; order Psittaciformes; family Psittacidae; genus Psittacula; species Psittacula echo. The sequence goes on along the minus strand of NC_137750.1, from coordinate 10,923,521 downwards.
TCTGCTCCTGGCAGGGCTTTCTCAGCACCCACCAGTACCCATCACTTCACATGGGTCTGTGCCTGCAAGTGGGCAAAGATGCCTGTCACGTTGGTGTGTGAGGGCCCTTCCCATTCTGCTCTGTGGCCAACCATGCCATTGGTCCTTGTTCCTACAGAGGAGATTTCTGACCTCACGGAGCAGATTGCCGAGGGAGGAAAAGCGATTCATGAGCTGGAGAAAGTCAAGAAGCAGATTGAGCAGGAGAAATCTGAGCTCCAAGCCTCACTGGAGGAAGCTGAGGTACAGCCTTCAGTTCTTAATTGTTCACTTATCATTTAGCATTCACAGTTTAGCAACCTCAGATACGATTTATGAAATTATATGCATAGAGCATATAATTTTTCTCATATATACCACGCACAGGAAACAGGGAATTTTGGACATCATTAAATCTTTTGTACACAGCAATCTTTCCTGCAGACTCAGACCTCATGCTATACATTATTCTTCAAGAGAATAGTTCATGTAAAATGACTGACAGTGGTATTTATATAATTAACAAATATTAACTTTTTTTTTTTCAGGCTTCCCTGGAACATGAAGAGGGGAAGATCCTGCGCCTCCAACTTGAGCTCAACCAGGTCAATTCTGAGATTGACAGGAAGATAGCAGGGAAAGATGAGGAGATTGATCAGATGAAAAGAAACCACCTCAAAGCTGTGGAGTCCATGCAGAGCACCCTGGATGCTGAGATCAGGAGCAGGAATGAAGCCCTGCGTCTGAAGAAGAAGATGGAGGGAGACCTGAATGAAATGGAGATCCAGCTCAGCCACGCCAATCGCCAGGCTGCCGAGGCACAAAAGAACCTGAGAAACACACAGGGAGTGCTCAAGGTATGGCACAATGAAACAGGTGATCACTGGTTTATGAATCAGATAAATATTTCCCTGTTGTACAATTCTATCAGATCTGTAATGACGTGAAAATAGAAAAAGGTAAAATAGGAAAATATACTTCATAGTCTTTCTTGTCTTTCCTTCCAGGATACTCAGATACACTTGAATGATGCTCTCAGGGCACAGGAGGACCTCAAGGAGCAGGTGGCCATGGTGGAGCGCAGAGCAAACCTGTTGCAGGCTGAAATTGAGGAGCTACGGGCAGCTCTGGAGCAGACGGAGCGGACAAGAAAAGTGGCTGAGCAGGAACTGATGGATGCAAGTGAGAGAGTTCAGCTCCTCCATACCCAGGTCAGTGTAGAAATATATTTAGTATTTATACTTTTTCTCCATACAGATAAAATAACTGAAGACTGGCTGAACTGTAACATTGCTAAAATACACTGTAATTTTCACACTGTGGATAACAAATATTAAGTGTGATTTTTCAGTTGCAGATATGAATTCCACTAGACTACAGTGCAGATACCTTAAAAGTAATAAATTTTAGAGAAATATGTGAGGTTCTTACCCTACAACTCAATTGAGTTTAACAGGTTTCAGGTTTACTTTTGAGACTGTAAAGTCAAAGTTAGGTTGATCATTAACAAAATAGGCATACACTAATACAGTTACTGACATCATTTAACAATGTCATTATAAGCATTCGGTATCACCATTTGAAACTTTTACTGCCACAAGATTGAAAACTGTAAGGAAATATTACATCTTTTATCTTTATAAGTCTAAATTCCTTCTCTGTTGATTGGAAAATTTTGAGGAAAGACTTTACGGAGGATGTTCTTGAAATACTGAAGCACATCACGGCTGAGAAACTAACAGCTGCCACAGCAGATCCTTTAGAACAGAATCCCACGTGACCTGATGGTGCAATTTACATTAAAAAACAATATTTATGCAATATTCTTGATATAATATCACAAGGTAGCAAAAAGAAAATAGTTGTGTTGATGCTCTTCAACAGAACACCAGCTTGATCAACACCAAGAAGAAGCTGGAAACAGACATTGCCCAAATTCAGGGTGAGATGGAGGATACTATCCAGGAAGCCCGCAATGCTGAGGAGAAGGCCAAGAAGGCCATCACGGATGTGAGCTGGGGGCTCTTTTCATTACTGATGACGGATGCATTCTCCCCGTCTCCAGCTCAAAACTGGCTTTGACCCTTTGCTCTCCTCAGGCAGCCATGATGGCAGAAGAGCTGAAAAAGGAGCAGGACACCAGTGCCCACCTGGAGAGGATGAAGAAGAACCTGGACCAGACGGTGAAGGACCTGCAGCTCCGTCTGGATGAGGCTGAGCAGTTGGCACTGAAGGGAGGCAAGAAGCAACTTCAGAAACTAGAGGCAAGGGTACGGTGAAGACTAGGGTAGACTAAGGTCAATTTCCTGAGTGGGCCCTTGGTTGCTGGAACTTTTTATAAAGGTTACAACAGGGACAACCCCAGGTACCTCCATCAGATTTGATGAGAGTTACTTTGAGTAGTCAAACACTGCACTGTGGGTGAGGAACTTAAGAACGACTTCATAAAAACTGAGTGGGCAAAAATGGCAGATGAACATCAGGATAGACATATAGGGGAAAATAACTTAAAACATACTTAACCTGTGGATGAACTTGGATCTGGCAATTGCAGCTCAGTCAGGAGATCTCAGTCTTATTCGTGACAGGCCTCAAACTTTTTGTTCAATGTGCAGTAGAAACAGAACCAGAAAAGAGAAAATAAAATTGGTTTCAATAGGAAAGGCAGAGAACAAGACAGAGAGCATCACTTGCCACTATATTAAATACATAATGTGCAGTCCTGGTCTCTGCAAGTCAAGGACCTGACAGTTAGAGAAGCATCCAGGGAATGGCAGCTGAGTGGGTTGAGCCTTATGAGGAGAGACAAACAAGGCTAAGACTCTTCTGTTTGGAGAGGAGATGGCTGAGGGGGGATGCTATGAGAGCTTACAGAATCCTGTCAGCAGGGACCAAGATGTATTCTGAATGGTTTTCACCAAAACGCACAATATGAGAAGTAAGGACACATGATGCAGATCAGGAGATCTTCACCTGGAGATCAGTTTAAAACAAGTAAAAGGAAGTACTTTACAGAGTGGGCAGCAAAATTCTGGAACCTGCTGCATGGGAGGCTGCAGGGAGAGTGGGTAGAAGGTTCAAAAAGGGATTAGAAATCAGCAGGTTTATAGACATACTTAAGGGAACAGGCATAGATATGCCACCTTACACTACCAATCTAATGACTGTGGAAGCGTGAAGGGAGTAGATAGCAGCCAGGTTTCCAGGCTGTCTCTCAATAGTCCCCCTGCTGCCGCTCCCAGAGGCAGAGCATTGGGCTAGATAGACCATATGCCTGATCTGCCTGTTGCACTCTTTAACTGCTCTAAAATATAGCACAACTGACTAGGAATTAGGTGCTCTTGGCTTTGAAAGGAAGTATCCACACAGAAGTAAAAACTTTGATGTCCAAGTTTGACTCAGATACGCTGCAGAAGAGGCACGGAGCTGTGGGAGCTTGTTAAGGACTATTCATAAGGATAAGCTGGACTGAAAAGATTACAAATTAAACAGGTTTTCCCCATTTACCTGGTGAACATTGAAACTTCCTTGTTTCAGTTTCCTCTTTTCTGACAGATTCAAGCCTAATTTTGATTATAAATGTCCCAGGTATACACAGCAAAGTTCCTTCTATAAATAACTATGGATTCACACACTATGTCACTACTAATATAGAATGGTAAGCAATTTTTAGCTAGTCTAGCCCTAAGGAGCAGCTGCAGGAAGCTGCCCTGCACTGGCACTTTCTCTGCAGACTTAGTCCACAGACCCTTGGTTCCCAGGTTCCTACAGCAGGATCAGCAACCATTCCTGGCAGCTTGCTGTCTTCACCATGGTACTGTGTTTCAGGTCAGTGAGTTAGAAAACGAGCTTGATGCTGAACAGAAACGAGGAACTGAGTCCCTGAAAGGTGTTCGCAAGTATGAACGAAGGCTGAAGGAGCTCACTTACCAGGTATGTCAAATCCTCTGCCCCCTTATGTGCGTCACTTCTGTCCGTCTTCCAAAGCCAACATGATTTTCACTTCCCACAGTCTGAGGAGGATAAGAAAAATATTCTCCGGCTCCAGGACCTGGTGGACAAGCTGCAGTTAAAAGTGAAAGCATACAAGAAACAGGCTGAGGAAGCTGTGAGTGCCAGACTCTTCTTAAATCTTTGTGGGCTCTGGGTGGAGATTTCCAAAAGGCCTGGGCTCCCAATTCATTCAAATAATTGACTACTTAGTTGACAGGACAGCTATGGCCACTGCCTTTGGCTATTCCTCACCTCATAAAAACTTATGGTTCACAACTGAGCAGGCACAGCTGTAATTACCCTGGAGTTGTTGCACTGTTGAAGCCACACTAGCCAACTTTCCCATCTGGCACTGATCAGGACTAATTGTTCTGATCCCAGCTGAGTGCTCATGGTGTTGACAGCACTAGATAGAAATGCATGGAGTGCTAGCAGGGCACGGATGTACCTTTGAGGTAAGGGGGTGTTACTGGTGTGCAGCCATAAGGTGTTCAGTTAATGATAACAGGGCTATGTCACTTTGTGTCCGTGTCACTGATGGCACTGCATGACTTCCAGGAAGAACAGGCAAATGCTGTTCTCTCACGATACCGCAAGACCCAGCACGAGCTGGAAGGGGCTGAAGAACGAGCTGATATTGCTGAATGTCAGGTTAACAAGTTACGAGCCAAAAATCGTGAAGGACAGGTGAGTTGGAGGGCTGCAGAGGAGGGCCGCAAAGATCTCAGACCAAAACACCTCCAGGCACAGCTCTATTCTTTCCACTCTTGCACTAGTTTCCTCTTAAAAGAAAGCCAGAAATGGGCTCTTATTCAAAACCCGTGTGGTTTGACAGTTCTTTTGGTGCCTCCCAAAAGGCTGACCACATATGATCAACTCTAAGAGTCCAGGTCTTTTCAGCACAATTGGGAGATACTGGTTATCTGCCAGAACATTTGCAATAGCCACAGGCTATGATGCAACCTCACCAACGATCCAATTGCTCAAATAATCAAATAATCTCTACATTATCTTCCTTTCTCTTTTTTTCTTTTAGAAATCAGAGAAGTGATGCCCCTAACCAGAGCTGCAGCAGGCTCTGTGCTGACTTGTGTGTGTCTATCAAGAGATATTCATTATTCGCTTCATGTAATTCACTAGGTGTTAGTTTCATGAATAGTTATAACTATTATGTTATAATAGTTATACATAATAATAATAATAATAACCATTGGCCTGGTCATTTTTAACCAATCCTAAATAGAAGGTGTAGAAAATAAAAATAAACCTAGATGATGCATCCATTTATTGTGAGATTGACAGTGTTTGTGAATGGATGTAGCAGGTATGGCAGTGGTTCCCAAAGTCCAAGGTATGTCCTAGCAGGGAGAAGGATTCCCAGGCAATGGGAACACACTCCTCAGTTGCTCTCCATCGTTTCAACTTTCATGCATGAGAGAAGCGAAGAGTTAAATCAGGAAACTACAGAACAGAGCTCTCCACAACAGCTGTGACTTGAACCGCTCGGTTCTTCTGCCTTTGGCGTGCATGGAGAGAGCGCCTCCTCCAGACAGCCCGTGTGTGTAAGGCTCTGCCACGAGTGGAAGGAACGGCTGGGGATGAAGCAGCCCGCACCGCCTGCGTGTGCACTGCAAGGGCATGTTGTCCCTGTGGAAGGGAGGGAAGAGGGCAACCGCTCCGGACAGTGTGCGCGGGGATCTGCTCCATGCGGGGACGGGGTGAACCCTTTCAGCCCCGCACTCCCTCAGCGCGCGGCAGCCCTTGGGGCTCCGGTCAGGCAGCGCTCGGGCCGGGGCCACCGCCAGCCAGAGGAAGCCCTGCCCAGGATGCGCAGGCAGGGGGCGCTGCAGTGCCGTGGTGGGGCCGGCGGCGGACGAGGTCCGCGACATGGCGCGGTAGCGGGGATGGGCGGCCTGAAGTAGCGGAGTGGCTCTCGCTGGAGTCGGGGCCGCGGGTCCATGGCCGAGCCCTCCCCTTGTCATAGAATCACAGAATGGTTTGTGTTGGAAGGGACATTAAAGTTCATCCAGTTCCAACCCTTCCACTAGAGCAGGTTGCTCCAAGCCCCTGTGTCCAACCTGGCCTTGAACACTGCCAGGGATGGGGCAGCCACAGTTTCTCTGGGCACCCTGTGCCAGCGCCTCAGCACTCTCACAGGGAAGAGCTTCTGCCTTACATCTAACCTGAACTTCCCGTGTTTCAGTTTGAACCCATCACCCCTTGTCCTATCACTACAGTCCCTGATGAAGAGCCCCTCTTCAGCATCCTTGTAGCCCCCTTCAGACACTGGAAGCTGCTCTGAGGTCTCCACACAGCTTTCCTTCTCCAGGCTGAGCAGCCCCAGTGTTCTCAGCCTGTCTCCATACAGGAGGTGCTCCAGCCCCTGATCATCCTTGTGGCCTCCTCTGGACTTGCTCCAGCAGCTCCATGTCCTTGTTATGTTGGGGACCCCAGAACTGCACACAGTGCTGCAAGTAGGGTCTCACAAGAGCAGAGCAGAGGGCAGAGTCCCAGGAGCCCACCAGGGAGGCCCTGTTCTGGTAAGCTCTCTGGCAGCTCCAGGCTTCTCCCCTCTGAGACACCAGCCAGGGTTTGGGCTCTTGCCCTTAGCACCACTGCAAGGCCCTGCGCCTGGGAGCCCTCCCTGCTGTGCAGGGGCCTCCCTCATGCAACAAGGGAGTGCATGCTCTGGCTGCATTGCTCAGCACGGGGCTTTACTGAGCTGCTCATCAGTGTCTAAGTGAAAGAACTGACTTTTCCTGAAAAGCAGAAACGCCGTGGAGCGCATTAACAGCTTCAGATTTTTCATCTTACAGTGTCTGGATGCTTGCTGTCTGCAGGAGCTGGACTTTGTCAGGTGTTCATGTTCAGCTAGGTGCTCCAAGTGACAGCTTGTGCCTCTGGCCATTCTCCTCGATCTCGTGTTTGTCTTCAATGAGGGTGGTAAAATACTGGAATAGGTTGCCCAGATTGCTAGTGGATGACATTTAAGGCTGGGCTGGATGTGGTTCTGGGCAACCTGATCCAGCTGCAGATGTCCCTGCTCATTGCAGGGGGTTGGACTGGATGAGCTTTGAAGATCCCTTCCAACCAAAATTATTCTGTGATTCTATGATTCAGGCACAAGTGCCATCCTCATGCACCAGCAGCTCGCCTCGCCAAGATTCCTGCCTCCTCCAGTGTACACACAGCACTCCATGGCCTGCTGTTCACATCCCCTCAATGCTTCTTCCTTCCATGTCATTCCTTTCTCTTGTGTGTTCATCTGCATCAGTTTTTCTGGTACGCTGTGTTCGGGTTTCTTTCATTATCCTCTTGTGTTTTATACCCTGTCATCACTGCTGGCTGTAACCCATGTGCCTCCTGACTGGTCATCCTGCTATTTGCATTCAGGATCCTTTGTGCCAGTCACAGCTCTGATGTTTCGCCCGCTAATGCCCCATCAGATGGTGATCTGCCATCACTGCTTGTCAAACTGACAAAAAGAATTTTATTGTTTCTTCATCCTTGCTCCATGGCTACCTGCCATCACTGGCTCTAGCTTGCGTGTTCTTGACCATGGCATTTTCTGTTGTCAGAGATGGGTATGGACAGCCCTTTCACAAACACAGCAGTCCATGACTTGAATTGCCATTATGTCCAGCCCCCTCAAACTGGCAGGTCCTGCCCACACTTGCACATGACGATACAGTTTTCATTGCACAGCTGCGCACATTAGGACCACGTCTGCCCCAGCCAAAAAACAGTGCTGTGATAAGCACAATACTAGCAGACAGATCAGTAGATTAGCAGGGTTTACCCTTTTGTTAATCACAAACCTGTTCTCAATACTCTTATTTGTCCATAAAGGAATTAAAACTGAAACAATGAGAGACAGCTCCTGCATGGCAGTGTTGCTTTGCAGGTTTGGAAAGCTATTTTTAATTTATATGATGATAGCTGCAAACATATTTATGAAGCTGAAAGAAAAGCCTTTGTCTGAAAATTTCTTTGCACTCTCAGAAGCTTCTAGATGCGCTTTGTAGTTGCCATGAGATCTATAGAGCCCTCAGAGTCCTTTGCTTGTCCCAGTATACGAAGAAGGGAGAGGCACTGGAATGACCAGATGCACATGCACTACGCATGAACCAGCACTGGCTGTTTCTTGGCATGCTGGCCAGCAGTAGGAAGGATCATTTTTTGTGATCACCTGTCTCTCTACAGGAATATTTCATTAAAGCACCCTGTTACGTGTTTAGGACATATAGTAGCATCACTGACTTCCTTTTGTGACTACAGAACATGTCACCTTGCTCACTCGAGACAGCTCTGGGAGAGAGGCAGAAGAGGCCTGGAGGAAGGTTAAAGAGTCAGTCTAAATCTCTGCTACTTGCCATCTCTGCAGGGGCAAAGTGCAACTGCCCAATCTGATGGTTTGAACAATGCTCAGACAAAAGCTTAAACTGCTTTTAGGCTGATGCATGAAAAAACAGCCAAAACCCAAGAACAACAATAAAAACACTCCATGCCTTTAACTTAGCTATAATTGTGAAAACAACAGCAAACATCCACCTCATCTGCTCTTCAAAAACTGCTCACTGTTCAGCTAAGTATTTCCATAGAGAGAGTGACTGAGAAGACAGGAGAGAGGCATTGAGACTCCAGAGACTGGCAAGAACTTGAATGCAGGTCTGTGCCAAGCAGTTCCAGTGGGAAACTCTAGGCTATTCCCAGCTCAGAGATTTTGGAGTTCTGTATCTATCTGCTTAGTTCTTGCCACTGAATTTGTAAGATGCAGGTGCCTATTAGCATTCTGAAGAGCAGTAGACAGTTTCTGGAAAATAAGAAAGGGGAAAAAAAATATTGCCCTGAAAAAACTCTTGCAGCACTTGCAGAAAGCTGCAAGAAAATTGAAATAAGAACAAGAAATATACTATTTTTGCTTTGATTGAACCAGAGGTAGTGTGAGATATACTTAAAAAATAAAAAAGGACTCTTTAATTTAGAGATAATAAATAATAATTATTAATAAATAAATATGTTCATTAAGAGAACTGGAGCTGTGTCCTACCTCAGTGTATACCAAGAATAACTCTTATTCGTCTGCCTGTGAAGTCAGAAGCAGGATTAAAATGCTGATTTAAAAGCACACCATGAACACACAGAGCTCATCCCTTCTAGGCATGGTGCCTGCTCCTCCTTTGAGGTCCTGGGGGAACGGATGGAAGTGGGAATCATTCCAGTGGCCTACAAGATTCTCTTTCAAGCCTGCAGGGCCTTTTGCTAGGAAAAGGATAAATTGTGCTGAGAGTTGCAGCCCCTTTGCATATGTCTGTGACCAACATCAGACCATGTACAGCTGTAAAAACGTTTTCCAGAAAACTGAGATTTCTCAGGTATGAAACTGGGCTCCCATGCGCCACCATTGCTCCTTACTTGTATTAGCAGACAGACCAAGCACAGGAAGACTTGGGGTTTGGCTCTTTTTAATCACGTGATAAATTTGGCCTAATTCACATCATACATTTGTTTTAATTCTATGAAATAATAAAACCTCTTTATATTTTCAACCTGGGATGAAACAACTCCATGCATTAGTGTAGAGCAGAGACTGACTGCTAGGGTGCAGCCCTGCAGAAGAAGCCTTGGGGTTCTGGTGGAAAACAAGTTGGATCTGTCAGCAATGCTTCCTGCAGTAAGAGCGCTAAATAGCCATGGGATTACATTAGCAAGCAGCCTGTAAACTGCTGGAGGGATGTGGTTATTCCCCTCTGCCTGGCACTGGTGAAGCTGCTGCAATACGGAGTTCAGTTTTGGGACACATACACCCCCAATTGTATGCTGACATATTGGAGAGGATCCAACAAAAGTCCCTGGTATCTGTCTGGCTCAGACAGAGCACATGTCACATGAGGAGATGCAAAGGAAATTAAGTTCATTTGACCTGGAGAAGAGAAGGTTAGCAGGGGAGCTAACTGCACACTAACACTGTGGAAAAAGGGATTGTGAATTAAGATGCATCCAAGCTTTTCCTGCAAGCACACAGTGAAAGGACAAGAGGCAATGTTGCAAACCATGGAAGATCCGTTTCAACTAAAGGAACACATTATTTCCCATGAGAGTGCTGCAGCCCTGGGCCAGGCTGCCTAGAGTGGTGGCGGAATCAACCCGCTCTAGGCAGCCCAGTTTGGACCAGATCACGTCCAGGGCTCCCTTCCAATTTCAGCTGCTGTGTGATTCTGATTTTAGCTGTTGATTTTAATGTTCTGTCCAGCTTCAGCCACCCAGCTTCAATCATACTCACAGGAAGATGTTTCCTTTCATGTGTCAGCACCTCTGACCCTTGTTTATCACCTAACATCCTAGAGAAATTGTAAAATATGACAATAAGAATTCTAATTAAAATTCTAATCCAATTGAAAAATTGTATTTATTTTGTGCATGTTTTCTGGGTATCATTTACATATCTGGAGTTGACTTATGATTACATTTATATGTAATAGGATATGTCACATTTTAAGCTTTCTTGATCATCTTAATCTGCATCCCTAGAGACTCTTACCTCTCTGGGGCAGTGGAGAACAGGAGAACCCTGCAACCTTTTCTTTCCACAGTATTGGACAAGGTGCCAGAAATCAGAACCTTCCCCACTAGCCAGAAAGGTTCATTTGATTTTCAGAAACTCTTCCTTTTGCACTCACTCTGCCCACAGGAGACTTTCTGATAAAATCTTCTGGGTATTTCCTTTCCTTCAGCTATTTCTAAACCTTGCTAGATGCATGAAGTGAAGATCGCTGTGATTTTTTGATTCCAATATGAATCACTGCTCCAGATAGTCCCTATGACCAACTTCACAGTCTTTTGGGGAGCTCCAGCTCCAGGCATAGCTTGCAGGGTGCCAGGAACTGCACCCACTGCAGTTGGCAGAGATGCAGAGTAGCCTGCAAATAAAAGGGAAAGGGCTGGAGACAGTCATCTGTGGGGGCTGAGAGGAATGTAGGTAGTGGAAGTGTCACTAGGTGGATCCTCATTGAGAAATGGAGTGAAGAAAAGTTTGGCCACAGCGAGCAGTGCTGTGCTGGGTCTTTGTCAGAAGCAAGTGGTGGACTTGCAGCACCCACTTGCAGAGACAGCTTACTGCCAACCTGCTGTTTGTAAATATGCGTCAGCAACAGCAGGTTTTAAAGATTAAAGCTGTCAAGGGAAAACTAATGCTGAGTTTCCAAGACTTTATGGGATTGAATCCTCATCTTTAATACTACTCAGGATGAACATAGTTCTTGCCTAATTCTTAGAGACTTTCCTGCATGAGTCATTGTTCACAAGAGAATAGCAGCTTTATACACAGATGGTTGCAGAACAGAGACACCATTGAGAGGAAAACACTGAGGCATCTATGTCTTACAGATACAGGCACACACATATACACAGATCAACAACTTCATCCACAGAAAGCAGTCAGTCCTGCTCAGTGTGCACAGGCAGAATCTCTGCTCTTTCATGACATAAGAAATCCCTGATGGAATTCAAGTAATGAGCAATTCATGCTGAAGAGGGAAGCTTAGTGTCAGTGAAATATCAATGTCCAAACTAGCGCACCCAGAGGGAGTTTGGCTGGAGGGCTGCCTTGCTGGACTGCTCTTCTTAGCTGGCCAGAAGCCCGGTTCTCCATGGGATCAAAAGAAAAGATCAGATGCTCTGGGGCCCAGCAAGCTGTTGTAGATGATCTGGCAAGCCCAGACCACACCATTAAGACTGATGCTAAGCCAGAGGGAAGGAGGTTTGAAGGAAGTTTAGGTGCTTTCATCAGAGTCCTCTAGGCAAGTTTTCCTGCTTTTCCAATGCCTCTCCATGTGATCTTGGACACCTGCTTTGGTAGGTGATTCGTGTAGGCTTATGCCCACATCTCCAAATGCAGGTAACTTTCAGTTCAGTGACTCAGGTTTGGATGTCAGTGCCACTATAACAGTAGAAAGGTCACTGTGGGTGGGTTCTGCCTATGATTGTGGGCCAGCATTGCCTCAGATGAAACAGGCAAAGGATAGGTTCCAAAATATAGTGCCTGCACTGGAAACTGTTGCTACAGAATTTTATGGATAACAAAAGTTTGCATGGGCTCAAAAAATAACTGCCCTAAGTAATGGTAATGAGCTATTAAATACAAGATACTACCCCTAAATTGGGAAGACCTGAGCTATCATTTGCTGGGAATCAAGAGGCTATTCTGCAGAAATACCTCTTTGCACCTGTGCTTTTCCCTAGACTTCTGCTATTAGATAATAAACCAGACAGACTGGTGTCCTGATCCAGAACTATCTGTCTTATGTTGTTGTATAACACTTAGAAGTTGAGACCCAGATGGCCACAGCTTGCTTGTTACTGAAACTATATGATTTATAGATAATGCCTTTCTTCCTTTCAATGACTTTTCCACTTAGCATGGAATAGTTAAACATTCAGTAAATAAAATTGTGTGACCTAGTGCTTATGGAGCTGTAGAAAGAGAAGGCTGCTGGTTGGAGCTGCAGAGGCATGGCATCATCATTTCAAGCAAGGGGTTTGTGACAACTGGCTGCTGTTGACACCTAACTCTAAGGCAAAGACTCAAAATTGTGATTCACATTTGTATGACCAAACATGTGCCTGTCATGTAACAGGGTGGGACCTGCCCTGTCTCTCAATGGGAAATATGTTGACTGGAAGCAGAATGATGTTATCGGAACAGTTTGTTGTTCTCAGCCTGCTTCCAAGAAAGGAAGTGAATGGAAACAGTCAGCTTTCCAGGTGAATTATCCTGGCAGGCAAATCCAGTTTAGTCTCAGGTGAATCACCACAAACTGTTTGTTCACATAATATCACTGTCCATTTATAGACTCAGACTATGTTTGTTCATGTCTGACTCTAAAATAGTAGGTACAGCTCTGGGCACTGTTAACAACAAATATGACTAAACCTACCCTGGAACATCACTAAGTTTTACAGTGGCCATAACCAGGCAGGACACTGCACATCTGACCTTATGAAAATAATTCTGAAAAGAACTGACCTTGTACAAGAGGAGTTCCAAGGTCACCAGAGCCACAAGAAACACTGCTAAAGGCAGAAATCAAAGGTAAAGCCATTCTGTATCATTAAGTGCATTTTTTAATTGTGTTTGAATCACATATTTGGTCATATGAGCATGACTCATAACTCTGAGTCCTCTTCTTGGAATGTTTGAGGTCCTGGATGCCTAAATTTCCAACTGTGATACTCAAGAATATCTGGCTTAGGAAATCCCTAAACTGCAGCCTGGTGGACGATGGAAGAGCACTGCTATGTGTTGTCCTGCTCTTTCACTCCACCCTATGCATTCTTTTTGAGTTTCTGTCGAAAGAAGACTGTAGATTAGATGAAATATTGTTCTGAGGCCCTGTATCTGTTCTTATATCACAGCTGTTCAAAGCACTGAGAATGACCCCTTCCATCAAAAGCTATGGATTTTAAGCTTTTAACAACTGGAAGTATCTTTTGTGTACAGGCTCAGAGCATTTCCTCTCCAACAACAGAACTAATTTCTGCTAGTCATTTAGACTTCAAAGGTCATTTAAAGATCCAGAGCTACATGTGGTTTCTTTTTAGTCTCTTTCTGCCCTGGTTCTTGGCCTCAAGAGATCTCCTGGTGTCGCTGTGTCTTGCAAAGAGGTATGGCAAATCAATTATTCATGTGAATCCCCAGTCCATCAGGACTAAAAACTCGCCCATGTACCTGTGCAAACCCTTTCTCATTTTGAGCTCCGCAGGATCTTTTCACTGAAGACAGCAGGAGTAATTTAGCTCTTTGCCATGGGCTGGATAGATTGTCAGATGTTGCTTTAAACAAACAAAACACCGACCATGTTGCTTCTACAACTGTCGGGTGTGAACTTTCTTCTGTTACTCCCAAATTGGTTTTAGGTCCCTCTTCAGAGAATCTGCCCATCTATATAGGGCTTGTTTTAGTGGTGTCATTTTAAGCTCCAGGCACAATCTGTAAAATCATGGAATAAATTCTCCCTGACTGGATGATCGTAACTGAGGCTCTCTGCAGTGCTACATGAAGTTGGCTCTCTCTCATTGCCAGACAGCATTTTGGTGACATAAGGTTTGTTAAAAAGTTAGATGTCCAAGGCTGAGGTCTTCACCTTAGACTGTTTGGTGGCAGACAGGGAGAAGAAGATCCTTTCAAGGTGAGATTTATCTCACCCTAACACAGATTATGTTCATGTGGCACTAATTTTAGCATTACTTCCTCATTGCTAAGTAGAATACCCTCCTAGAACAGATGACAGAGTGAATATGACAGTTCTGATGGCACAGGAAATAAAATTTGGGAAATCTTGCAGCCAAAGGGATTGTTTGATCACTCACTCAGACCTGCTGAGTACTGGCCAGAGAACACCTGCATCCAGCCAGGCTGGAACAGATGACAGAAAACATGGCTGAGACTGGAAGCTGACTAATTCATTCCAATACCTGGTACCCTTTAAGTTGCAAATCTGCATGTTTCTGGGATGGCTTTTATATCTTCCATCTAGCGACTCTGGCTGTGATTATCTTATGCTAGATAAAAAAGCTTTTTATGCTCAGAAACAACTTTCTTCACAGACAGTAAAAATGACACCCTTTAACATCCTTCACAACAAAGACAATACATGATGCAGGAGCAAACATAGGTCCAAGCCTTTGATTAAAGCTCTCTGTGTAAGGATTAAAGTCATTTTGCAAGTGGAGGAAAAGGACCAGACATATCTCAAGAGAAACTAAGCATGTAATTATCTGCACAATGAAATAAGGATTACTTATGGGGATTACTCCAAAGTTATGTACTTCCAGTGACTGAAAGGGGTCCTCTGATACGTATGGAGCCCTTCAGTTGTAAACTGAACGTTCATACACAAGCTGCAGAATAAGAATGAAGCTAGTGCTTACCTTTGGGCTTGCCTGCTGAGAAGCTGAGGCTTGTAATCGCTTTCAGGAAGTGGACAACCCTCAGACTAAAACCCTGCTAGAGGCTTTGTCATCAAGAAAGTTAACACAAAGATGGACAGAAACCTGTAAAAATATCAGAAAGGGAGATAAAGAGAAAGCAGAACAAGTTGGAAGTATAAAAATAGCAGAGGAAGAAAACATCAGAGAACAAAGCTAAGAAAAAAAATATGTATTCTGGCATCATTAACCATAAGAAAAGATGACTAAAATTCATTGTTGTCCGTGAAAGCTCTAAACTATATGGAGCTGTGTTCCATCACAGGGGAAGTGGGGTTTGTATATGCTGAAGAAAAATATGGGGTTTTTTGTTCGATTTCAGCTCTTGCCATTTATAAAGAGCATTGTTAGAGAATACTGCTGATAGATGTACCTGGACGTGTGCCATGATACCAGGTCTGTTGCTGTTTGCCAAGCGAGGCGCAGCTGGTGTGATAATAATACATAATGGATCATAGTTCAATAGTTATCAGCTTAAATGCATAGCAAAAGGGGATGATTTTAAGCAATTTTCCACAAATTCAGAAAGCCAAAAATAGAACTGAGGAAAGTAGTCTAAAGGTTGTTGAAAGAATCCTGACAGAATCCCAGAAGGGCTCAGCTCACATCCCTCCTTGGCCTGTCTAAATGAAGGACAGCTACATTGAAAGTCAGCTCCTGAAATGTTCAGGAGAAAGGCTACGTTCAAGCTACCTGATTGCTGACCTTAAAGAAAAAGGTATTGCAAATTTGTAAAACTCCATGAAAAGAGAGATAAAAAAATACCCTAATAGTGTCACCTAAATGAAAAACCTGTGCAGCCCCAGGCCAGGAGACACGCACATGGTGCTACATTATGGGCACCAAAGGTGGTTGTTCTGAACTTGCTCCTCACTACTGATTGCAAAGCAATCACAAACCAAAAGGAGAAATGGGACACACTTCCTCCATGAAAAAAAGATGGAAAAGGAATAGCAATCTTAGAACAGGCCATACAGGGGTTAATGGTCAGAAGGGATCTGTGAAGCTCACAGCAAAACACCACAAATTGTGCAAAACTTGGAGTGGCCCACACAAGCACCTGCTTCCTTTCCACTGGAACACAAGCTAGAATCATAAAATCACAGAATGGTTTGGGTTGGAAGGGTCATTAAAACTCATCCAGCTCTAACCCCCTGCCACAGGCAGGGACACCTTCCACTAGAGCAGGTTGTTCCAAGTCCCATCAAACCTTGTTCAAGTGGCCTTGAACACTGCCAGGGATGGGGCAGCCACAGCTTCTCTGGGCACCCTGTGCCAGCACCTCAGCACCCCCACAGGGAAGAACTTCTGCCTTAGATCTAACCTGAACTTCCCATTTAAGTTTAAATCCATCACCCCTTGTCCTGCCGCTACAGTCCCTGATGAAGAGTCCCTCTCCATCATTCTTGTAGCTCCCTTCAGATACTGGAAGCAGCTCTGAGGTTTCCACACAGCTTCTCTTCTCCAAACCGAACAGCCCAAATTTCTCAGCCTGTCTTCATGTGGGACTTTCTCCAGCCCCTGATCATCCTCGTGGCCTCCTCTGGACCTGCTCCAACAGCTCCATGTCCTTATATTGGGGACACCAGAATTGTACACATGGACACCTGAAGCCCAAATGTGCAGAATACAAGCAGAACATGACACAAATAACTCATGCACATGATCATAATCATAAGTGCACTGGAGTTAATGGCTGGAATATAGAGATAGTTTTGCAGTATACACAGGGGCATCACACACAGTGACACAGATCTCATGCCCTCCAGGACAGCATGAATGAATATACTGTGGTATACATTGTATTCGGAGAATACACTATGTGTATGCATATGAATATGTATATGGAGACAAAGGTGCACACTATGTCTCAAACCTCCCCAACTGGAGGATGTCACCACGCCACAGAGAAATGCAGAGCATGCCTATTGCTGTTGATACATATACACGCTGAGTTCAGTCAGACTACACATCTTGAGTTTTACTGAGTTGCACACATTGTGAGTTCCTGACACATTTATAGTGGACTGTGTCACACATTGAAATGAATGATGTGTATACATAGACAAGTGCAGTCTTACACCTGTACACTTGAGTCAGCCACGCACCCAGCTAGCTTCTCCTGTGGACCAGCAAGGCTCTCAAATACATGCATGTTGAGCTCACTGCTCACCCATGCGCACACCCAAGGGTCTCACAAATGCCCTGGAAGTAGACATGGGTTTTCCTGCTCACCTGCAGACACACAGTGCCTGGGAGGCAAGCAGCAGAGTGGGCATCAGAGGAGACCTGGAGAAGTCTACTGGGCACACCTGCTCCCATCAGTGGGGAGAAGAACCCACGTGTTTCACTGATGTCTGAACACAGCAGCAGGTCTGTGTCCTCCTTTGCCCTCTCCGCTGACTGACTACAATGCAGCCAGGGTAGCAGCCTGGATACAGCTCTGGGGTACTTGTCAGGCAGATCCAGCTCCCTTTGCCTCATCCCTTCCTGGCAAGCACAGTGTGAGCCTCTCCCGCTTCTCCACATGCCACACGTACTACTGATGGGTGCCACACATGTAGGTCATGATGCAGCAGGTTGCAGAAACACGATGAGACCCTGGTACATGCCAGTGGTGCAGTGAGTTCACCAGTCATGGATTCTTGAGAGAGAGAGGGAGTCTCTCATGCACTGGTGTACACAGCCACACACAGAGAGCTTACACACAAACACACAGCCACACACACACAGAGCTGGCTCTCACAAGGCTGTCCCATTGGCACACACAGAAGTCTGTCTCCTGTAGGAGTGTGTCTCACCCTTTCAGGGGAGCCACAGGCACACAAACACATGGTGTGACACACACAGAGCTCAGCCTCAAGGTGCGTGTGAACATGCATCCCGATAAGTTACACTCACAGGTGAGTCACATGCACACAGGTGTCTCCTGTACAAGCAAACATACATCCACTGTCATACAAGGCTGAGTTTCATACTTGATTGAGTTTCTCACATACTCAAGCTCACACATAACCCTTAACCGACAGACTAGGTGTACGCAGCACAGAATCCCACAGGTATGTGTGCCCTGCTTGTCAAGTACCCCCATGCATACCAGGAGCTCTCAAGCACTCTCTGTATGTGTGCACATCCTCTCACACCCCCATGCACACACAAGCACACACTTTGTCAGAGAGCCCACCCTGCAGCAAGTCCAAATACATCTACGCCTGGGCTTCTCACACACACATCCACACCATTCTCGTACATGTACAGGCAGGCATGTATGGTATGTATTACATACGTAGAGTGGGTCAGGTGTGCACACACACCTGTGTGCACGAAGGCAGATGTGTCTTACACACACACAGTCACACTTGTGCTGCAGAGCAAGTCAGGCCTGCACACCCAGAACAGGTTGTGCCAATACAGTGGGTATTCATACAGAAAACACACGCACGGAGGTGCCTCACATACACATATGCAGGAGTGTCACACAGATAATGTGTCCCACACACACGGGGTGCATCTCTCACATACACACAGACCAGGGTGTCACATACACAGAGGTGTCTCACACACATGCAGTTCACACACATGCTGCAGTCAGACATGCACACGTGGAGCAGGTTGTGCGCTCAGCTGAGTGTTGCAGACATATGTGCGCTTGAGAATGTATCACACTCACACATTTATGTTTCATATATGCCTGGGCATGTCACATGGCGTCTTTCAGGCAAGATGGATTTCACATGCTTGGGTCTGTGTCACAGATGCCACACAATGTCTCAGACATGCAGAGATGTCTCACACTCACACAAATACAGGTGTCTCTGAAGGTACACACGTTGTCTCAGACACACAGAATCACACAGGCAGCTGTTAAGGCACACAAGATGGGTCACACGCTGTCTCTCACACACACGGATGTTGCACACCCACCCGGGGGTCGCACACAGCATCTCACGTGGTGCCTTTCACAGACACACGTGGGTGTCTCTGTGTCACATCTCTCACACACGCGGGTGCCTCACAAACACACGGGTGGGTAGCACGGTCACTCAGTGCCTGTCTCCCACACGCGGTGTCTCTCACACCCTCTGTACCCCTCTCCCCGGGCTGTCGAGCACTCGGGTGTCACACGCTGTGTCTCACGCACACGGTGCTTCTCGTGCGCTCACACACACGTGTCTCCCCTCAGGGTCACACACGGTCTCACGCTGTCCCGCCGACACAAGTATCACACGCGGAGCTACGCACCCGGTGGCCTCTTCTCATCCTCCTCCTCCTCTCCCTCCGCCCTTCCTCCCCTCGCCTCGCCCCTCCCCGCCCCGCCCCGGCGGTGCCCGTGGGCGCCCGGCGCCGGGGCTGCCCCGCTCCGCTCCCGATTCCAATCCCGATCCCGCTCCCGCCGCCCGCGCTCGGCTCCCGCCGCGCCCCCGGAGCGGAGCGGGGCGGGCGAGGGGCGCGGCCATCGCGGTCCCTCCCGCAGCCCTGCGCGGCGGCCGAGGCCGGAGCCGGAGCCGGGTTGGCCGCGTACCCCGGCAGGATGTCGGGGTCGCGCTGCCAGACGCTGTACCCGTTCTCCGGGGAGCGGCACCAGCAGGGCCTGCGCTTCGCGGCGGGGGAGCTGATCACGGTGCTGCAGGTGCCGGACGGCGGCTGGTGGGAAGGGCAGAAGGAGGACGGGCTGCGCGGCTGGTTCCCGGCCAGCTACGTGCAGCTCCTGGAGGTAGGAGCGGGACCGGGGAAGCGCTTATCGGGCGGCGGGAAAGGAAATATGGGGGGGGGGCGGGCCGATCCGGGACGCGGCGGCGGCAGCAGCCGTACCGTAGCGCCGTGCTCCACCGGCCGGGCATGGCCCCGAGGCTGGCCGGCAGCGGGTGCCACTGGTGCCGGTGAGTGCCAGCAGCGCTGTGGGAAACGCGCGGATGCAAACCGGCGGTGCTGTCGGGGACACACCTCGGCATCGCTCTGCCTGCCCCGGCCACCCCAGCGCTGGAGTGTGCTGGGTGTTGGTATGGGCATGCGGCACTCGGGGAGGGAGCAGCCAGCCCGGCCCCGCTCCGGCAGCAGGAGCCTTTGGTACCCTCAGTCTCAGTGTCAGAGTTCAGGCTGCACAGCGAGCTGCGGGCTCCTCTGGACAACAGCAGCAGAAATCAGTGGTTGAGAGGTCAGTCGTACATGTGAGCCAGATGATGGGCAAGTTCCTCCTTTTTCTCTCTCTTCCGTGTCTTCCCTCTCCTTCTCATTTCCTTTCACTGAACATCTTTTGGCTTCATACTGTGGAAGAAGTAACTCAGGTAGTTCCCCAGCTGGCTGGAGGTACCTTGCTACACTATGTGTGGCATCACCCCAGAGAGCCCCAGCAGAGGCACAGTCAGATGCCCAGACTCAAAAGCAAGATCACTGCCCAGACTCTGCCTTTTGCCTGACCTTCTGTCAGGATGCTGAAGAGCTCTGTTTGTTTCAGGTCTTTTCAGGGCCATGACAGCTATGGCAACAGCTGTATTCCCCCTCAGGACTGCTTGGGTCTGAACTTGCTTACTGTCTCTCCTATGCAGACAAGACACAATGCAAGTATAAAATAGATGTCCATGAGGAGTGCCTTCACAATCTCTGCATTTCTGAAAGTGAGGTATGAAACATCTCATGCACCAAAGCAAGAACCTGCTGTGAGCCCATCAGTCATTCCCTCGCTGACCATGGCCTGGTGACATTTGGAACTTAACCTGGGATGTGCATATGGGAACCGTCTCCCAGTGTCCCTGTAGTGACTGGGCTGAAGTGGTTAGCAGCACAGTTTCATGCGTCAGCCTCTGTTTGTCCCCCAGGATTCTAAGGAGAATCAGATAACCTGCTGTGGTTACATGCAAGGCAGGCACTACCCGCTCCAGATTTTCCATGCACAGCCTCTGGGGAATGCAGAGTGGCAGGAAACATAGCCCTGAGCAGAACCAGGCCAACCACTTAGAGCCATGTCCTGTGAGCGAAGGGTTCTGTTCAAAAGGACATTTGGCCTATAGAGCTGGCTTTGCCTTTTGGTTTCTGTAGTCCAAATGAATTAAAAAAGCTGTGATGTTTCCATTGAGGTTGTGTTTCTCATACTTACCTGGAAAGATGGGAAAGTAGAAGCAGAGTTTCCCAACCTGGTGCTACAAGCATGGAGCCAGGGACTTTTCTGTACCACTGAAGCACTTGGAATTTTTTGGATAGTTTAAGAATGTGGGAGCCCTTTTGTTTGTCAGGTTTGCCACCTACAAGATCATTTCCTGAGATATGTGGATGTTTGTGGTTTCACACATTGCTAAATATTTACACACCTAGCCAGGAATTTAGGAACTGTTTGAGGCAAAATGTATCATGAGATGGGGCAAACTCTGCTTGGCAATGGCAGTGGGAGATTTCTGCATGCACTCCAACTTTGCTCTCATATCATCTCCTTCTTGGAAGCTCTTTTCCTGGAGGAGTTCCACTGTGCTCAGATTGGTGCCTGAAGCCCCCCACATGTGCCCTTCTGACCCTTGTCTGATGCACCACTGAAAACGTCTCTGCAGACCAGTTGTCCAGACAGGCCAGCCTCCTTCCTCTTGAGCAAACCTTTGGAAAGAAGGCACGAAGGACAAGTGCCTAGTGGCATGATTTCATTCTCTCCAGAGGTCATGCCTAATAAAGACTATGAGCCAGAGTTAACAAATATGTAAAATAAGGGCTAATTAACCAATTTAACCAAATCTGTGGGAACACAGGAACATAGAATAGATGTGTGAGAAGAAGTAAGATATGTGTCTGTCTCTCCTGGCTCTGTGCAGGTGGTCTTTCCCTTGTGTGCAGGTATGCAGCTACTTGCTCGGAGACCTGATCTAACTGAAAGACACCAGGCTAGAAATACTGTCTTCTCTGTTCTCTGATCAAAGTCCCTGTCCAACCACACAGACACTGGAGCTGGCACCAGGGAGGTGATGACAGTGGGGATGGAGCCATGAACATGATTCTCCTTTCAGTAACAACTAGCTCTTACATAGGCTTTGGGTGGCCCTGGCCCTGCAGATTTTGGCAAGGTTCAGTGTTATGTTCCAAGCTGAAGTTAACTACATGCTGCTGTTGAAAGAGGGAGATGTTATTCCCGCCCTCTGTCCTGCCCTCCCTTTCCCATGCCCAGTCTGCTCTAGCAGGTGCCTGTGCTCTTCCCTCTGGAGCCCTGTACCTCATTGTCCTGATGGACAATGCAGTTGGCTGCATTTTCTGCCACAGCAGTGACTGAATGTGGCTCATGACATTGTCCAAGGCGTGCCAGGCCTGGCAGGGTTTGCCCTGCATGGCACACACCCTTGCTTCTTACAACAAAGTCTGTCAGGTGATTGCGTGCTACCAAAAGGAGATGACCTTCTTCTGAATCCTTTGTAACTTAAGCCTGCCACCGTGTATAGATAGGCAGGCTGGAATCTCTCATTCATATGACCTCACATTCACCAACACTGAAATCTCCTGTAGTGCTGCTCTGAAGTCTGCAATGAGCTTTGGTCCTGAGCTGAAAGGAAAAGGAGGAAGGTATGAAGGGCAACAGCTGAGAGGGGAGCTCTCCCACCCTTGTGCAGTTAGTATAGCAGCCAGTCTGTACCGTGCTGATTCCTGCTGGAAGAAGAAAGAGAAATGACTGTTCCTGATGCTGTTTCTGCCTTGGGAGGAACTGTGCTCCACCAACAGCACCTGCGTCTGTCTCTTCACAGGCAGGCGGGCTGTGGAGCTGCCAGCACCTATCATCCGCATGCTGCCGCATGGCTCTAGCTGGTTCATCCAGGAGCTATGGATAGGGCAGGCTCTTCCTCCTCGTCTGCACTCGCACTGAGTGGTAGCCATGGTTGGTGATTAACCAGAGCAGGTTTTAATGGCAAATGTGGAGTTGGACAGCAATGAGAAAACTACGAGGTGACTTGTGGACATGACCTCCAGTGCTAGAGATGGGCACTCCTGAGGGACTGCTGCTTTTGCCTCCTGAGTTCTCTTGCTAGCAAAAATGCGGTTTCAATTCATTCATCGCAGAAGATCAAGGAAAGGATCAGAACTGTAGTAAATGTGGGACAAGAGAGACATAGGGAAGTAAAGAGGTAAAGATGTTTGGCATCCTTCAGTTACTGCTCCTGTGGTTGCTGCAAGCCCACAGTGGTGGGTTAAAAGAGAACAGGTTGGAGTTTCCTGCTAATGACAGTGATAGAAACAAGGAGAGCTGGAGAAGGACTGGAAGGGTGTGTGGTAGGGGTAAGCTAGAAACAAGCAAGTTTCTGAGCTTTAGAGAGGATACAGTTGTCATAGAGCAAAAGGGATAGCATAAACCAAAAGACAGGCTACCAGAAGCAGAGAGCAAAGTGAGCAAGGGAGGGTATTAGGCCTGTGATGGGGTTCCAGATGGACTCCCCAGGGTCAGGCTGGTGGGCAGCAGTAGGGGAGCCTGTTGTTGCCTTATTCACAGAAAAGCTTGTGTTGGAAGGGACCTCTGGAGATCAGCTAGTTCAGCTTCCCTGGCCATGTGTGGTCAGGTTTTGAATACGTGCAATGATGGGTACTCCGCAGCCTTTCTGGGCAATCTGTTCCAGTGTTTGACTATGCTCACAGTTTTCTGTTGCGTTTAAAGGGATTCCCTATATTTTAATTTGTGCCCATCGCATCTCATCCTTTCACTGGATGTCACTAAGAACAGTCTGTCTCTGCTTCTTTTACTGCGTGTTGTCCCCCCCCATTTTTCATACACATTGATAACACCCCTCTCAAGCCTTCTTTCTTGATGCTAAACAGTCCCAGTTCTTTCAGCCCTTCCTTGTATGACAGATGCTCCAATCTCTTAATCATCATTGTGGCCCATTGCTGGACTGTTTCCAGTGTGTCCTTGTCTTCCTTGTGCTGTGAAGCCAAGTACTGTTTCTTATACTCCTGTGCTCTTGGAGATAGTAGGTTAATGGAGAGACAGAGCCATACCAGTATTTCTTGAACATGAGAATCCATTGACACCAAATTTGTATGGTTTTGTCTTGACTGAGCTTGGTCTATGAGCAAGCAACACCCTTCTGCAAACTCAGGGGCTTGGGAAAAGAGGGATGTTGTTGCTTGTGATCCATATCCCATTGAGAAGACCACAATCAATTTCAACCTTCACCCTTCCTTTGATGATTTATGGCTATGTCAGCCATGAGACCCAAAAGTCGAGGACTAGCAGCTGTATCTTCTGACCATTTCCTCCTTCGTGCTTTTGTATTTTGCTTGACCTTTTGACCATTTGAGTGGAGCCATACAGGGACCTTCTGTACCAGACTGTTGCAGTCCCAGGTTAAGCAATTGCCCTTCCCAGGCTAATGCAAAGAGGGATCTGTGCAGACACGGGTGATGAGGTGTCCTTCAAGCCAGCATTGCGATGGTGAACACAGGTATAGAGCCAATGGAATGTCGTGGGTGCTACAGCAAGGGATTCCTTAACACTTGAAGGCTGAGTGCCTCCTCACCCCATCTGCATCAAGTGTGCTTGGGATGACGATACCAAGATGTAGAAAGATCTACACAGCTCCAGACCTGGGAGCAACCTGGGACAAGTCTCCGGAGTGTCCCAGTTTGTCACACACTTTATTGGTGCAGGGCAGCATAGGTGTCAGGAAGGCGAGGTGGTGTTAGACCTCTGGGGTAGGTACTCCAAGTGGTGCTTTGCACAGGACCCTCTGGGGAAACACTGGCTGTTGCATCTGCTTTTCCTAGACAAGTGGTTTTCAGAGGGGTGGGGAGATGTGTCGCTCAGTCACGTTTGCAAGCAGTTTGTTTGAAAATCTATTTTGAGCATAGTGGTTTGTATTTGTGGTTAGCTCAAAATCACTTATATAAGCAGCAGCAGTAGCAACACATGCAGATTTGCTGAAAATTGTCAGCACTTTTTATAGCTTCAGTCATCCCACAGATGTAAGTCTCTGTATGAAGCACAGTGTGTGCTTCCAGCATGGATGGAGGTGGCTCTGGAATCTGACTGAGCAAGCTGGACTGAGTAGGACTGAGAGCTGCCACTGAGCTTGTCTGTGCTTTCCACAGCTTGATTTACCAGAACCAGGAAGCACTTTGGAAGTAAAGAATTGCCTTGCAATTCTTGCAGGCATCAGGCAGTATTATACATCACTTCCACTGCTGTGTAATATTTGGGGGGGGAGGAGGTAACTCACCTGACCAAACCCAACCTGTGACATCTGCCACATGAACATTGAAATGTGCCAATGGCTGAGGCTGGACATAGCGGCACATTTGGCTGCAAGAGGCATGGAGGGAACTGCTTCATTCGTCAGGGACTGTAGTGATAGGAAAAGGGGTAATGGTTTCAAACTTAAACAGTGCAGATTTAGGTTGAATCTAAGGCAGAAGCTCTTCCCTGTGAGGGTGCTGAGGCGCTGGCACAGGGTGCCCAGAGAAGCTGTGGCTGCCCCATCCCTGGCAGTGTTCAAGGCCAGGTTGGACAGGGCTTGAAGCAGCCTGGTCTAGTGGAAGGTGTCCCTGCCCATGCCAGGGGATTGGAGCTGGATGATCTTAATGTCCTTTCCAACCCAAACAATTCCATGATTCTATGATTCTTTGTGCCTAGGTAGTCATAGAGAAAAAAGTATGAAAGGAATTTATAGAAATTATGATGTCTGTAATTTGTTTTTTAATTGAGATTGTGTAGAGGATTTCTGTGCCAAAATGTATCTTGTTGTAAGCTATTAGGATCCAAGGAGACAGAGTGCTTAAGGAGAAACTAGAACCTGCCAGCTGACGAGCAAGGAGAATTCCATTTAATGACAAAATTCAATTCTGAACATTTATGTGAAACAAGATTGCGATGAAAACCAATTTTTGCAGAGAAAAAAAAGAAGTTTATATTTCTCTTTTTTCATTAGTGATGGAGTGTATCTTGCCCAAGAAAAGCTCCAACACATTTTGTCAGAAATGAGCAGTACTGTAGCCAGTGATGGCTGTGCTGTGTGCTGCCACAGTGAGGGCTGGATGAGCTGCTCTCTGCTGTCGTTTGAGCCATATAATGTGGACCATACACTTGGAAGAGAGATGTTGGTACCTATTGCAACAAGAGCTTTTCCTGATGACTGTACCAAGAAGAAGAAGGCTGTGTATGGAAAGTATCTCGCTGCGAGTACCTGCAGCCTGGGGTCTTTATATGTTGGTACCTCCTGCATGCAGCAACAGTGCTTTGCTTTCTTAGTAGGTTCTTCTACATCCTTGGCGTTTGTTATCTCACACTCTTTTGTTGAGACAATTTAGTTCTAAAACCAAGACCAAAAGATTCTGGTAGATTTGGTTTTCACTACATATTTCACATCTTCCAGTGTGACAATAAGTGACCAGGTAGAATTAAATAGTCATTTAAATAAGCAGATTAAACCTTGGTTTTATACTCCATGATTCCTTATCTTGCACGGTTGCTTATGTCCCATGGAGCACATTATTATCAGTAATAAACTCTGATTCTGTGTTACCAGAATCTTAAATGTCTAAGTATATACTTGTTTTCACTATTTTACTGACTATTTTGTTGACATGAAGTGCAGTCCCAAAGATTGCATTCTTCGTTTTGGAGAAGTCCCACAATAACAGGAGCAAGTATGTGGTGCTGCAGCATTGCTGTTCGTATCTCTTTGGAAATATTTGGGACTGTTGAAGTTGTTTTCGCTGGCCACACTACAACTCAGGGCAGCAAGTGTGCTACTTCTTCTGTTGCATGTGTTCATGCTGTTGGCACCATGGGAAGAGCATGGGAGCCAGCCTGCTGAGCTAACTTGTGTCTTGATATTTGACATAAGGCACCGATATTTCTGTCTTTGATTTCTGACACTTCCCAGGAGCACTTACTCTTTGCATTTTTTTTCTCCCGAATCCAGCACTTATGGGATGTGCCTCACTTACTGTGCACACATGGCAGATTTGCTGGAAGCATCCCAAAAGCTTGGGCTGTGTGGTGGTGGCTGCTGCCTGCTGTGCACATTTCCAGTAACCGTACATGGTTCCACATTTGCAGGCAGGGAAGGAGGACCTGGGGCTATCTGAAGAAAGCATAATGGACTTGATGGTCCCCACTCTGTGCTCTGACACTGTCATCAGCTTACGTCAGTGCAAAGTGTCGCTGGCTGTATTTAATCATGTCACACCCCTTTTTATTGGTATGATCCACTTAAAAGTGCAGAACAGCATCAAATCAAGAGCAACAGTTTGTTCAGCCACTGTTTTTCAAGACCAGAGTGCTTCAACAAGTGTTTGTCTTGAAAAATGTAAGTATCCTTTAGTGTAGCTGGAATTCTTTATGTCATGCCACTGTGTAAAACATTACCTATTAAGAGGCCCTCATGCTAAGGGTTGGTATGTGTCAGGAAAACTGGGCTATCAGCTCTCCAGATTTGCACCACGCAGCATGGGGTCAGGTATGGGATAGGGCTGGGCCAGCAAGAGCCCCTCACATACGTGCCATACCAGCAGAAGTGCACTTGTTTTGGTTGAGGGTGAGAGCAGGAGATGCTCCATGGGCTACAGACTTGCTGTGGTACTTTGCCTGCTGTGGTACTTTGAATCATAGAGTACCAGGTTGGAAGGGACCTCAAGGATCACGTGGTCCAACCTTTCATGGCAAAAGCACATTTTATATTAGAAGTCCCAGCACCCAGTCCAGCTGAATCTTAAAAGCATCTAACATTGAGGAATCCATCACTTCCCTGGGGAGATTATTCCCACGGCTGATTGCTCTCATTGTAGAAATTTTCTTCACGTGTCCAACCAGAATTTCACCAGGGTTAACCTGTACCCATTACCCCTCGTCTTTTCCATGTAAGTCTTTGTAAAAAGAGAATCTCCATCCTCTTTGTAGACACCCTTTAAATAGTGGAACAGAATGATAAGGTCTCCCCTGAGCCTTCTTTTCTCAGGACTGAACAAACCCAGTTCCCTCACCCTTTCCTCACGTGGCTTCCCAGTTCTTGGACTATCTTTGTGTTCCTTCTCTGGACCCTCTCCAGCCCATCCACATCTTTTTTGTACAGCAGGGACCAAAACTGTACACAGTATTCCAGGTGTGGCCTGAAAAGAGCTGAGTAAAGTGAACAATGATGTCTTTATCTCTGCTGGTGATTCCCTTGTTGATGTTCCCCAGTACCCTGTTGGCTTTCTTTGCTGCAGCAGCACATTCTTCTCTCCTGTTGAGCTTGTCCACCAGGACCCCTAGTCCTCTTTCCAGGGAGCTATTCCCCAGCCTGTGCTGCACTCTTGTATTGGGTTTACCCAAGTGCAAGACCTTACACTTGTCCTTGTCGAACTTCATATGGTTCTTGTTAGCCCACTCTTACAGCCTACCCTGTCTTCCTGCAGGATGGCTCTCCCTTCCAAAATGTCCACTTCCACACTTAGTCTGGTATCATTGGCAAACTTGGTCCCATCTTACAGATCATTTATGAAGACATTGAACAGTGTTTGGCCCAATATCAATCCCTGGGGGACTCCACTAGTGATAGATCACCATCTGGAAAAGTAACTTGGGGTGCAGCCATTCAACCAGCTCCCCACGTTTCACACAGCCCACTTGCCTGGACCACAAAGTATTAGCCTAGTACAGATGTGGTTTGCTTTTTGGCTGGCAAATTCCAGAAGGGTGATGCCATGGATGCACTTCTTCCATGTTAGAAAGAGTAGACTGTCCAGACTGTTCTTGAGCCACAGACACTCCCACTGTGATGCTGGCATCAAAAGCACTGTGGTCTTCCAGTGTTGGTCTGAGCAGCAAATTTAGTTACTGCACAGATCTTCTAGGGCTTTCCCAGCTCTGTGGCAGGTTCTGATAGCCCTCTAAACCTCTGCTACTGCAGTTCCTGGGGTATATGCTAGGAAGGAAAGAATTTCAACATTAACTGTTTGGTGTGCTGTCACTTCATGTGCCCATGTTGATCAGTTCTGCACCTCTCTCTTCTGCCCTGTCAGTTGGTATTCCATGGAGGGGAAAAAACTCAGTAAAAGATAAATAAAAAGTCTTGTGAAGGCCTGGAGAAGAGAAGCTGTGTGGAGACCTCAGAGCAACTTCCCGTGTCCGAAGGGAGCTACAAGGATGCCAGGGAGGGACTCTTCATCAGGGACTGTAGTGACAGGACAAGGGGTGATGGGTTCAAACTGAAACAGAGGAAGTTCAGGTTAGATGTAAGGAAGAAGCTCTTCCCTGTGAGGGTGCTGAGGCACTGGCCCAGGGTGCCCAGAGAAGCGGTAAATGCTCCATCCCTGGCATTGTTCAAGGCCAGGTCGGACAGAGCCTTGGGTGACATGGTCTACTGTGAGGCATCCCTGCCCATGGCAGGGGGATTGGAACTGGATGATCTTAAGGTCCTATCCACCCCCAACCAGTCTATGATTCTATGAAAAATACCTGTAGGATTCCAGTTATTACCTCTGTATGTAATATATTGCATTTATCACCAGTGCAAGTTGTTTGCTGTGATATTATCTATTCAATGAGGGCTTACTGAAGCTCTTCAGGCTTAAGATTCATAAATTACTTACATAAAAATTCATGTATGACTTGCATATATTTACAACACACTTCTCACGCTCATTTTCTTGCATCGCTTGAGGAGTGAGCAGCGACAACAAGCCTTTGTGGTTGACTTTTGCCTTGAGCAAGACTAACTCTTTGTTTCTCCTCTTTGCTCTGTGGCTTAGCAATGTTTCATTTTACACAGTAGCTTTCACACTCCTTGTCTGCTTCTTTTTAAAGTCTTCACAGAAAGGAGTTGATGTTTTCACAAGCATGCTTGTGAGAGTTGGTCTAACAGATGATACCAGCACTCCCAAGAGCACCTAACACAGAAGTTTATGCCACCATGGCTGTAACACTGCTATGAGTGTGTCCTGTCATTCTGCCTTTTTTTTTTTTTCCCTCTGGTAATGTATAAGAACTATCAGAATGTTCTTTTAAATTAGCAGGATGGATCTGCTTTGTTCTCCTGATCCTTTCTAATTCACTTCTTTAGCACTTTATTCGTGTTTCCGAGACAAATCCCAGCAGTTGCTGTGTGCCCACGTGCTCCTCCTCGAGCCGTGTGCCGCAAAGCCACAAAGCCAAACCTACAATGACAAGCTGGTGCATGAGTAGTTTCAGTTGCTGCAAAAGTGAGGCTTGGCCGTACAAGAGGCAGCATCAAGAGCTGGCAAGGGTTTGGTTGCAGGGGAGAAGGAATAATTAGTATGGGGGAGTTTAGAGGAGAAAAATGGAGATTTGGAGTGACAGAGTTTGCCAGGGGTGTCAGAGAATGAGGAATTAACATAGTTTGAATTTGATACGATTCGGCAAAGTGCCATGCAGAAATTGCACGGAAGAGGAATTATATTGCCAAGGGGTGGGCAAAGGCTTAACTCAGAAAGGAATAACCAGAAACACTTCGTGGATGTGGTGTGCTTTGCAGTCCCACAGAATTGTGTGCACTGTCTGCAGAATTCAGCTTGCAAATCCTGCTGAGGGCTTTGTGTGCAGCACACAGCTGAGCATTTCCAGCCCTGCCCATGGAATGAGCTGCCTGAGCAGCAGATTTGCTTCTCCTGTGCCAGCTGCTGTATAATAGGACTAATTCATTACCCAAGGCCAAGTAATCACTTTCAATAGCAAGATTTAGAGGAGAGCCTGACTTGTCTCATGGCACTGTGAACTGCTGATTATCACAGTGATGACTGGCACCAAATGAAGACTGTAACTGAGCCTCAGTCTGTTAGGAGATGAAGAACAGAACTTCAGGTATTTCCAAAAAGAAATAATGTTTAAATTAGCTATGGGTCCTTTTGGAAAATAATTTTTAAATGAAACTGAGTCAGTAAGCCCCTGCACCCAGTTCCTATCTCAGCTGCATTGCCTTGGGATTTGCTGGAGTCACCACTCCTGCTTCCTCCTCTGCTGTTGGCCAACACAATTTATCACATCTGAATATGGATCTTTGGTGAGGAAAAAAGCTTTTTTTCAGTGCTGGCCAGAGATACGGTCATGGGCTCTAATTCAGTTCAGGGATGGAACCATGGCAAATTCTTCTGATGTGCATCTTGCTGGCTGTGCTGATGTGCTGAGGAGAGCTGGTGCGAATCACTGTTCCCAGGATATTCACTGTGGTGGTTGCTCTGCACTGTCCAGTGTGCACCAAGCACGATGCTGCCTGCCTCATCACTGTGGGAAGCAGGGTAGAACAGTGTACCTTCCAGCATATCTCTCATTGATACCCACTCTGGCATTTTGTCAGTTTTGAGGTGGAACCAGCCACATCTCAGAGGTGGGAATCTGCTGGAGCAGGACAGGAGGTCTTCTGGCCACATTGGAGCTCCATGGACAGGGAACCCACAGATAAAGACCACCAACCCCAAGAAGCACGTGAAAGGGGAAGGAAGTGTTTGCATGGATGTCACATGGGAAGCTGCCCACATCTTGGCACTCCTGGGCCAGCAGGGTGCTGGTTTGCCTGCAGATGGGTTGCATGGAGATGAGTTGCATGAAGAGCCAGGCTGGCCTGGGCAGCAGCTGTGTGCTGCCACAGCCTCAGTTGGAAGAGTTCTTCTGCTTCACCAGTTTTCCTCTCAGTTGACCTCAGTGGTCTTTGCATCAGGTTCAGGGTCTTGCAGCCAATGGGTCTTATCCTGTCTTCTGAGCTGGTGGTATATAGGCTTGTTCTTACGGCTCTCAGTGTTTTGGCAGGATGCAAGAGGTGCTGGTGCTGATGAGCAGGGCTGGTCAGAGTGCCATGCACTGTGTCTTATGCAGAGCAGCAGCTTTTGGACTCTGCACTTACAGCTGAAAAGACAGTGATTTTTGTAACACAGAACGAAGCTGGCTGCACTGAATGGAATGGCTTTTAGCTGGACAAGATGTGGATCTCTGGAAATGGCTCTTTTGTGACTCTAGGATCAGAAATATGCAAGCAGAATGCCTGTTAGCACTAATTAGTGCTCTGTGTGTGCGTCCCTAATGTACGCAATGCTGTTAGAGCCACACTGCTGAGCCCTCTGCTTCCTTCCCCCTCCTGCTGCCTTGAGGGAGCAAGACTGCTCCTGAGCTCACATGTCTGGACACAGGAAGCTCAGTCTGGAGGCTTTTCACCTGCAGAAGCTCTTCCCTGTGGGGATGCTGAGGCACTGGCCCAGGGTGCCCAGAGAAGCTGTGGCTGCCCCATCCCTGGCAGTGTTCAAGGCCAGGTTGGACACAGGGGCTTGGAGCAAGCTGCTCTAGTGGAAGGTGTCCTTGCCCATGGCAGGGGTTGGAACTGGATGAGCTTTAAGGTCCCCTCCAACCCAAACCATTCTATGATTCTTACGGCTTGAAGTGCAGTGCACCTAAATGCCTTAAAAGTACTTTTATTTCAACAAGATTACAGCTTGGCCTTTGATAGAGCCTGTACACCTGAGATGTCTTGTTCTGCTCTGCCGGGAGCAGCAAATATGTCTGTCATGTAATGTGTAACTGCCTCAGTTGCCTTAACAGAATATTTCCAAGGGGCAGAATTGTGTCATCTATTATTGCATCATAGGACACAATTGTTTCCTCTGTTGTAAGCTTTTTCCTTTATTTATGATGATGTCTTCCTTGACAGCTTCCACGTTTTATCCTCAAGGTGAGAAATTTATAAATATATAAAATATATACATTTATAAATTCTTCAGTGTTGGCTCCTTTCCTCCTCTGTCTGCTTGGCTTGAGCTCCAGGAGCAGGAAGGCAGTTTCTCCAGTGGAAGGAGTTAAATATATCACCCCAGAAAAGAGCAAGCCAGATCTGAAAGCTGTTCCTGTAACACTAATTTTGATTTCAGCCCTGTTTCCTATCTAAAGGCTTTTCTCTTTCAGAGGAGATCATCAAATGTCACATTCATTAGTTTTGCTCAGAGCATGCTGAGCGAACGGCTTTCAGCTCCAGAGATTCCCTCTCTCAGGAGCATGGTCTGAGGAACAACAACCACGAGTTCCAGCGAAGTTAGAGCCCTCTATATTTTTAAACAATATTATTCTGAGGAACAATAACATGAAGTGTGTTGCCATGGTGTAGTAGCGT
The DNA here is from genome assembly GCF_963264785.1 of Psittacula echo. Classification (NCBI taxonomy): domain Eukaryota; kingdom Metazoa; phylum Chordata; class Aves; order Psittaciformes; family Psittacidae; genus Psittacula; species Psittacula echo. Next base: position 10,890,477 of record NC_137750.1, on the reverse strand, counting down.
ATGACTAATTAGACACAGATTCAATACACTGAAGTGTGCAAGATGACTACTAGAGTCAGGCCAAAGCCAGGGTAATCTCCCAGATTTCCCTCATATAAAGCAGGTTTTGTTTTTCCTTCACGTGGTGAGATCCTGCAGCTATGCAGGACTCACTAGGGAAATTCCTGCTGTTATCAGAACAACTCTTCTTCCTTAATCCAGTTGATTACAGGCGCTTGGGATGGACAACACAGAGATGCTGTGGCAGGAGGAGCACTGCACTACTGACACCCTCTGAAACATGGGTGAAGGCTGGGGAGACAGACTCTTGTCTATGAGGGCTGCACAGGAAGGTGGCACATATACACATGTCACAGGCACACAGGTCCTGCTGATCTCAGGTTGCCTGTGAGCTTTCACTGTTTCAGTTCAGCAACGGGCACAGCAATATTCAGAGCAATGTGAAGGAGGTTTAGGCTATGGCAGGTGAAGACCTATGGTGACAGTGAACAGCTGACCAGCCTGGCTTTCCCTTCACTCCTTCTCTGCCTCTGTAAGCCCATCTGCATTCAGAAGCATTCCCTTGATGACCCTGTTGAGCCTCCCTCCACCAACTGGTCCAGCTCTCTGCAGCAAAGGACTTGCTGTTTTCTTGGGGTGGCTTCTCTGCTGGGTGAGCTTCCAGGGCCACTGAGCATGAGAGCCTGCTCGAAGTGGGGATGTGAGCAAAGCCCTGCTGTGAGGCATCTCAAAGCCTCTTCTGGTGTTCTGCCCTGTGGTTGCAGTAGTTGGGTCTCGAGGGATGCTGAACACATCCCTTGCCTGTCTGGGATTGGGGTTGTGAGGAGTGAAGTATTTTGAGCACACAAACCACAAGGCATTACAGATGGGACCAGAGCCCGACCTCCACCTCATCACTAAGGTGCAGATGTGCTGCTCCAGCAGGTTATCTCCACTGTCTGACAGACATCCAGCCCTTTTGTACAGCAGATGCAAGAGACGCTGATTTCTCCAAAGGGGACTGAGTGTTGGTTTATGCTTGGCAGGAGCTGCCCAAAGCTTACCAGTGGAAAAGGCCAAGTCCGAGGGCTGGTGTGCCTGAGGAGGACTCCTGGCAGCTGCAGTGCCTGACATGGGGCTGTGCAGGAGGGTTCTATGTGCCTGATGTTCACCAGCTCAAAGCTGCGGGGAGAGAAGGCTGTTAACCACCAACCCCCTGCAGCAGCCAAGCAGCTTGAGTGCAGGAAGTGGCTTCAGTTTCCTCTTAACTTTGTGTGGAGTCAAGCACACACTTCTCCATTCCTCAGGGAGCGTGTTAGCTGCCAGGCCGTGCAGTGAACATCCTCCTGCCCCTGGGGAGGCTGCCTGTGGGCACTTAGAAAGCATGGGATGCCCAGGGGGATAGCAGGTTTCTCCTAAGCTTCATAGAATCATGTAATCATAGAATAGTTAGGGTTAGAAAGGACCTTAAGATCATCCAGTTCCAACCCCCCTGCCATGGGCAGGGACACCTCACACTAAACCATGGCACCCAAGTCTCTGTCCAACCTGGCCTTGAACACCTCCAGGAATGGAGCATTCACAACTTCCTTGGGCAACCCATTCCAGTGCCTCACCACCCTTACAGTAAAGAACTTCCTCCTTATATCCAATCTAAACTTCCCGTTTAAGTTTTAACCCGTTACCCCTTGTCCTGTCACTACAGTCTCTAATGAAGAGTCCCTCCCCAGCATTCCTATAGCCCCCCTTCAGATACTGGAAGGCTGCTATGAGGTCTCCACGCAGCCTTCTCTTCTCCAGGCAAAGCTTCAAGGATTGTTTCTTCTGTGATGGTCCAGTATGGACAGTCCTGGAGCAGAAACTTCTCAGTCCAACATGCAGACAGTGAAGAACGAGTTCATCTTTACTTCAGAGAGACGAAACACTCAGATTCCTTTATAGCCAACTGAGGAAGAGATGTTTCTGAAGTCAGACTCTCCTGATGCTTTTTCAGATGTCCAGGCTGAAGGAGCTGGGTCCTGTGTTTCTCCCCAGCTCAGCCGTGGGCACCTGTGCTCACTCAGATGGAGTCTACAGCACTGAATGGAGGCAGGAGCACTGACCAGCTCTGCATGGGAGCTCTGCTCTGTACTTGCGCTCTAAAGAGGCTGTATGGCAGCCTCCACAAGCAGCTACACTGAAATGTAGTTTTCATGTCTTGCCAAACTGTTCTTCCTCTTGCTAACTCGGAGAGCAGGAGCCTGGGGGTGTTGTTATCAGTCTGTAAGTTGAATTCAGCATCTGTTCTGCATCGTCCTGCTTCTTCCCTAGGCATGAGGCCAAAGCTGGTGTTTGGTGTCCAGGAGGAGGGTGGGACCTGCCTGCAAATGCAAAGCTGTGCTCAGGCTCCCCATTCCTTCCTCCATAACCGAGGCTGGTGCAGCAGAACAGGAAGGTGCAAACACGTTGGTTTTTTTTTACAAGCCAGAAAGTGGCTCTTGGGTTTGAATTAAAACAATTTTCCAAGAACTAAATGCTTTCTGTTCCTGCCCCTGTCCCTCTGAGCCCCACACACAGTGAGGCACCTGGGTGCAGCACCACAGATGTACTGGGAGGCTGGCCTTGGCTTTGTGGGGAGTTTCAGGAGGGAAGTGGGACAGTGAGGTACCCTGAGCGGGGCAAACTCCTGACAGAGGACACTGCTTAGGACCTTGGGGTTTGGGGTATTTTAAAGGGAGTGCTTCCATGACTCCTGGGTTAGCTGTACCAAAAGTTGTGCTGCAATACTCTGCTCTTTCTGCTCTCCACAGGGCAGCATCTTGCTATGAGGAAATTTCTGACCATTTATTTTCACATCAAGTCTGTATTAAAATTAGAATTCTGCCTTTTTTCACCAAAACACAGGAATTAAAAATCCCCTAGCCTTAAGAATCCCATCTAAAGCAGTGATATAATTGGCAGGCTCAACAGAACTTCCTTGCTTTGCCTAGGTTCAGTTTTTTTGCAGTCACAGGCCTGGAAATACCTCCATTGCAAATACTGCTGTGGTTCACATGTAGAAGTTCCCAGTGGTTTATGGAGAGAGGGTTTATAGCGTAGGAATTATTTCTCTGTGCCTCTTTGAAGTAATGATGTCCAGGTAATTATATGAGACCAGAGGCAGTGCCGCAGGCTTAGAAGAGGAGCGTGATGGGAGAGCACAGTCTGCAGGATCATTCATAGAACAGTTTGGGTTGGAAGGGACCATCAAAGCTCACCTAGTTCCAACCCCAGGAGTCACATCCAGCCTGGCCTTGAATGTCTCCAGGGTGCTACCTTTGCCGGGTGCTGGGCTGGAGCAGGGCATGGGCAGCTCTGTAGTTCAGCCACTCACAGAAACCCTTGGATGTGCCGAGCATGGGTGTGCTGCAGTGCCCAAGGGTTTTGCAGAGACTATTCTGCCCAGCATGCTTAGTACTAATCCAGGGGTCATTGATCTGCAGAAGCCTTTGAATAATACAGCACAGGGTCTGTGATCCTGTCAACCTCTGACTAATTTTTACCAGGTCTTCTCAGAAACAATGACCCTGTGTCTCTCACTCAAGCACATTCATTTTTTCACTGACATTTTTAAAGGCCCTGCTGGATCAGTGCAGAAGGTTCTCTGGCTTCGTGATTCAGAGTGGGCTGGAAAAGTTCTCTTGCACTTGGCTTATGGATGGAGAGCTGTTTGAATGTAAAGGGGACAAACATGACTGAGCTGAGAAATGATGGATGAACAAACCTGAACCCAGGCCTTCCACAACCCTTTGAAAACGGATGTCTGCAAGGAGATATCACTGGTTTAGCTGGTGGTAGTAAAATGACTCGTATTTGTTCTTAAATACCAGGATCAAGGAGAAGTAAAACCCACGTCACAGTGGTCTCCAGGGCTGTATTCCCAACTGTGATCATCTTAATTGTTGCTCTTACAACAGAGTCCATCACCCTCATAATGTATTTCCCCCCAGAGGATGGAAATGAGGTAGGAGTTAAGCAGTGTCTGAGTAATCACATAGCTCAGGCATCAGGGGCCTGTGGAAGAAAATGATCTGTGATAATATTATTAAAGATTAGATTGTGAATGCCATCAGAAAGATGACATAGTCCCCACCCCACTTCTTAACTTTCAGCTCCAAGTGTTGACCTTTTCTAAGTAGCATTTTCTTATATTGGATTTTCTTTTCTTTCTAATACATGATGTCATACTTTAAATAATATTTCCATTCTCATATGAAGTGTGTCTATTCCAAACCACATGAGGGAATGTCAGCATAGTGTGATCTTGTGATCTACGATTCTATGGAAAACAACTGCCTAGGGTATGCATGTGTATCCTCATATTGTCATAGGCTCACTCCTCTCCTCCAAGAAAGGCTCAATAATGCCTACATCATTTCTTATAAAAAGTTATCTGGCCTGTTCTTAAGGAAGTCCAAGATATACTATGGCTTCAAGATCAACTCCCTCCTGCACCTTCATTCCTGCAATTTAGATCCATTTTTATCCCACCTGTGATGGATAGGAAAATAAAGCATCTTTTTTCTCTTCTCATCAGCTTGTTGACGTATCTGAGGTACTCCCCTCTCACTCATTCCTGCTCTGTAGTAAACAACTTTTCCTCTTTCCTTCCAGCATGTTTTTCCTAGATCTCTGGTTTTTCGTCCTTTCTGGACTAACCAGTTTGTTCGAATCGGAGGCTCAAAACTTGCCACCAAGCTGCTGCTGAGGTCCATGTCTCTCAGGCTGCTCTCGTTTCCCTTCTCAGGAAGATGTTTGTCTCTCCAGGAGGGGTGTACCACTGCTGACACCTACAGCCCCGCTTCCACCGTGGGGCTAGTGGTCAGTCACATGCAGATTGGTTCAACAGATCTATCCATGATGAGATTGTGCAGGCTTTTAATTGCATCCTGGTTGTCTGCCCAGGGTCCTTGAAAGTTGTTAAATAACCTATTCAATCATTTTTCTAAGAACTAGAGTTCAAGTGGCTGTTCTGATGCAATCAGGAGCTTGAAGTCCAATAAAGTCCAGAAGAGAATGGAGGGTCAAGAAGGGAGGCTTGGCTATTTTGAAATGGACAGGTTGTTCATTTCCTCTAAACCAGTGTTAGTGGGGCAGGGGAATGACCAGGAAAAGAGGGCAGGAGGAGGTGACCCAGTGACACTCACTGTGTTCTTCGGAGGACGCTCTGATACTGCCGGGGGTGAATTAAAATTCATCAATGGCTGTTTCCAGGGACTTCCCTCCCATTGGCTATTTCGGGGGCTGTTTCCTTGTGCTTGCAGTTTTCCAAGCTGAGTACCTATTTCATGTCTGTGTTTCTGCCCACTCCACTTTGCTGCATGCATCTGTCTTGTCTGTAGCTGATCACCTCCAACAGATGAGTCCCCTGCCATGACATCTGTCTGCCAGCACGTTTCTTGAGGCCTGCCTGTGTCATCCCTTGATTCTGCATCCTTCCCACTGTCTGCAGTGTGCTGGCTGAAATGGTGTTATTGTATACGGGCCACCTCAGGACCAAATGAATTTCACTGCACCAGTGTGGTGACCTGCGTATTCTTCTGAGATAAAACATTTGTATGGTGGCATTTCATTAAAAAGACATGAAGTGGGGAAGTGAGATCCGAGCTCCCTGTAACATGCTGAGGGCTGGGAGCAGTAGCTGCAAGGACAAGAAACGGAGGTTTTTCAGATGCTCAAGGGTATGCTGCTAGTGAGAAAGCAAACATGAACGAACCCTTTCCTGCCAGTGGTGGTATGTCAGAGATAAGAGGCATCCACCTTACCAAGGACTGCCCAGTCTGTTGAAATCACTTCTTACTTTAGAGTCGAGGGGAGGTAGCATGTAGGAGAGAGACATGGGTGTCCTCTTCCAGATCAGGAAGGCCAGAAGGAGGAGCAGAGTCCCTGTGCAGGAGTGCCAGAGAGGGGACAGCAGCTCCAGAGAGTACTTCATGCTGCCAGGATCAATGCGAAATAGCTTGGTCCTTCCTGGGAGCAGCAGAAGCTGCAGAGGGGAAAGGGAAGTGCATGGCTCTCGTACAGTGGTAGTGTCTGCTGCTGTGCCCACCAAGGCTCATCTTCAGAAGTAGCTGATGGTGCTGCATTACCTCTATGTCACATTTGCCCTTTTTTTCCCATTCCTGTAATGGGAAGTTTGTAAATTAATATAGCACACTGGTGCCAGCAGGCAATGCTGCCATGGTTGTCCAGGCTTTCCCGTGGGAGCAGTCAAGGCAGCCAGACACAGATGCTTGTGGTCATGTTCAGCATGTCCTGCCTGAGCATCCTTCAGAGTCGTCAAGCCCGGTGGAGAAGGAGGATTTTCTTCAGTGACATCTCAGTCCTCTGGGGGGGTACAAAGGCAGTGCCACACGTTGCACCTTGTCCCCCCAGCAGGGGTGGGCACATGGCCTCCTACTTGCCATCACACCAGCTCCACTGGTGACCAGCACCCACTCATGCTCTGGTGGCTGCCTGTCCTGTCTGTCTCACCGCAGGCTGATTGAGCCTTGGCTCTGTGTGGAGGCTCCACCAGCCTCCTTCAGCCTTGCCAAGTTAGGGGGATGTCCTTCGTCCCTTGGTTGATTTTTGCTTGCTCATTTATTTAGAATTGTAGCAAAAGTAAAAACTCATGTGGGTCTGAGTGTGTTTTACTGCAAGCTACAGGCCACAGCAGTTACATTCCCCAAGCCTGAGAGAGATTAGGAGGGAGGGCGCAGGAATGTGCATCTGGCAGCACTTTGTATCTTGGCCATTTCATTGTTTTCTCTGCATCTGAGGTTCCTGAAGTTTTGGTCATGGAGGGCCATTTCATCCAGGGAATATCATGTCGGGGGCTGCATAACAGATTTCCTCCGCAGGGAAACACCATTCAAGGAGAACTGAGGATGGTTTAAATAAGAAGTTTCCCGTGTTGGCTGCCTGCAGAAGCAGCTAGGAGCTCTATTTGGGGATCCTGACCTACCATAGAAACAGGGGGAAGCAAATTTCATTTTAAAGTGCTGGAAAATGTAGCTGTAATATGCCAAAACGTTAATAGCTTTGCTGAAGGCCTGGGGCCAGGAACAGAATCCGAGTTAACTATTCCAATTTTGGTTTAATTGCATAGATTTTGAGATAATATTTGTAATAAAAGTATCTTTTCAGAAATGCAGTTCGTTACAATAACGTTCTCAGGGAGCTGGTTGCAACATTCTTGCTAAAAGAGACAGGATATTTAAAGTCTTCTAAAAGCTAATTCAAGATAAATACAGACAACTAACCCAGATCGTTTCTTGGCCAATCTCAGAATATCCTTTTTCTTGGGAATGGGAGTACACCAGGTCTGGAGGTCTGAGCAGAAACTCCTCTATGATGCTTTTACTTGCTTTTCTAACTTACAAACACGTTACTCACTTGCTCCAAAATGCTTTTGTAAATAGCCATGTTTGGCAGATGACTGCAGCAGAGGTGGAGGTTGCTATGCTTTGGCTCTGCTCTGCATGCTTGTGTGTGCACGTGGAGGGGGTCTATATAATTAAAGGGAGAATCCCTTCCTTCCTAAAAGAACAGACAGTAATGACGGCCTGTTTTCACAAAGAGATTTGATTGTGTCTGGGAAACTGCAGAACACAGCAGTAGAATTGTGCTTGTTAAAAAAGCCATAGTGATGTATGAGAAATGAAGTAAGTAAAGGCAGGCTCTGGCACAGCTGCCTTGGAGGTGGCATGTGTTTATGAAGGTATGTTGCACAAGTACATGGTACCATTGAGAGAAACATTTTCTTTTACAGTGACTTGTGTATTTGTCGGTATTTTATTATTACACATAGCTTCTTTTTGCACCTTGTGTGTTGCTGGAGTGGAGTTGTCCCAGTTCCATGCAAATCACAAAAGCAAATGAGTCTGTCACTAATAGCTCCTGCAATGGCACTGTGTTATCATCGCTGGGTGAGGGATGCCTCTGGGAGGGGTTTCGTTCTAGGGGCAAGGAGGGTGAAGCAAAGTGTGGCACAACACTGAACAGCCTGTGCACAAGGCCAAGAGTGCACAGCGAGCAAGGCACAGGTTTCTCTGCCACCTCTTCTTATTTCTGCTAGGTTTCTGTTCAAGTATTTAACTAGTTAAGCAGTTACTGCTTCACATTTGTCTTCAGGTGATCCTGTGGCATTGTTTGGGATGCAGTAGGGCACGTCCCCATGAAGACCAGAGTGGCTTGGGGCTCCTGTCCAGTTCTTCATACACGCATTTTGCAGCTCACTGCAATGTCTTGTGAAATATCCAACCCTGACATTGCATATAATCCTATGAAACCATCCATGCTTCTGCATAGAATCATAGAATCCCAAACTTGTTTGGGTTGGAAAGGACCTTAAAGCTCATCCAGTTCCAACCCCTGCCACGGGCAGGGACACCTTCCACTAGAGCAGCTTGCTCCAAGCCCCTGTGTCCAACCTGGCCTTGAACACTGCCAGGGATGGGGCAGCCACAGCTTCTCTGGGCACCCTGGGCCAGCGCCTCAGCACCCTCACAGGGAAGAGCTTCTGCCTAAGAGCTCATCTCAGTCTCCCCTCTGGCAGGTTAAAGCCATTCCCCTTGGTCTGTCCCTACAGGCCCTTGTCCAAAGCCCCTCTCCAGGTTTCCTGCAGCCCCTTTAGGCACTGGAGCTGCTCTCAGGTCTCCCCTTCAGGAGCCTTCTCTTCTCCAGGCTGCCCCAGCCCAGCTCTCTCAGCCTGGCTCCAGAGCGGAGCTGCTCCAGCCCTCGCAGCATCTCCATGGCCTCCTCTGGCCTCGCTCCAACAGCTCCACGTCCCTCTTGTGCTGCTGCCCCAGAGCTGGATCAGGACTGCAGGGGGGGTCTCTCCAGAGTGCAGCAGAGGGGCAGGATCCCCTCCCTGAGCTGCTGCTCACGCTCTGGAGGTGCAGCCCAGCACACGGGGGGGTTCTGGGCTCAAGCGCACACTGAAGCCAGGTCATGGCGAGCTTTTCATCACCCAACACCCCCAAGTCCTTCTCCTCAAGTCCTTCTTGGCCCTGGTTGGAGAGAGGGGACACGTTCCTGCATGCAGGTGACCATGGGTAGGGTGCAGGCTTCATCCTGGGCTGGTGAGAGCGTGTTGTGTCAGCACATAGAGGAGAGAGCACTTAGCCAGGCAGAGCCTTCCTGCAGTGCGCAGGCTGGAGGCCCCATACAGAAACATTTGGCATTATTCCCAGATGTTTCATTTCTCCAAAACCAGCTGCACTCCCAGGCCCAAGGAGCACAGAACACAGCTGTGCTGCCCAGCTCTCTGCCTGCCCCCCAGCCTGCTGGGGGAGACCCCTCTGCCCCCTTTTCCATGCAGCAGCCCAGGGCGAGGGGACACACTGTGCATTTAGGTGGCTGTGAGAAGTTTCTTCTTTCAAGTGCTTCCAGTCACCTTTCCAAGGAGCAAGTATCATGTCCACACATCCCTGACTGCCTCCTGGGCTCAGCATCCTGCAGGTGTGCAGTCACTGCAAGGGGGATCTGTCCCCACAGCATGTCATTTCAAACTGGAGACAAGCAGTAATGCTGCAGCTGGCCTGACCTGGCCTTGTGACTCTCTGAGCATATGGGGGTGACTCTTGCAGTACAAGGTTTCCTGCACAATAGCCCTGTTGTCCCTGATTCCCCAGGACAACAAAGCCCTTCAGAGAGCTTGGCCCTGGTGCTCTGCCTTGTACCAGATGCTGATGTCAGAGACAGTGGCACATCCCTCCTGAGCAGGGTGAGGGGAGGAGAGCTCCTGCTTCCCCCCAGGCTGCCCTGGCACAGGGCTCATCCAGCCCAGAGCTTTCAGACTGATGGCACTGCCTCATCCCCAGGCTTTTGCTCTCTCATGCCCATTCCCTCCCTACCAACCCATGGTGCAATAACTCCTGCCTGGACAAATCTTAGGATCCAGGACAGCCAGCTCATGGCAGCCTGTGGCAGACCTCGGGGACTCAATTCCTGTTGAGGGGATGGGGCTCTGACTCAAGTAGCTCATGTCACTCTGTCATATCCTGGTGATATGAATGTATGCGGCAGCATGCATAATTTGGGCATAGAAGCATGAAACTGAGCTACCGTCAGCTCTGGGTCTCTTGAGAAATCAGCTTTGTCCCAGCTGGCCACATCCTGTTATTTCAAGACACCATGGTAGGAAGACACCATGGCTTCATTTCCCAATAGCAGAAAGGTAGCAGGGCAAAGCACTGAGTGTGCTGCTTGTTGGTGATCCCAGCTGGCTATATGCTGGCAGATGAACCATTCCCCCACCTTTGTTTCTTCCCCTAATCATCCCTTGTCTTGTATAATAGCAAAAGACTCTTTGCCTGCATCCCATGAGCCCCATAACCCTAGAGGCACTATCAGTCTGTAGGATGATCTAGAGAGTCTTTCCCTTGACTCACTGTGATGGTTTTCACCCCGGACAATGGGGCTGATTGCTCTCTTGCAGAGGGGAGGCTCCAGACAGGGTGCTCTCTTTGTGGGATTAGGTTATCTCAGCTCCCCACCCATCATTGTCCCTCTGTGTTGCCGGTACTGTTCCTCCGTGCTCCATTGTGTGTGGATCTGAGACCTTCATCACAGCAATCTGCCTGGTTGACTCCTCCTTGGCCTTCCCAGACCACGTAGCAGTGCCAGCTCCTTGCTGCTGCCCCGAATGACCACCCACTGGAGCTTCTGGGAAGAGCTTCTTTCCCATCCGGTCTCACTCTGGCCATCACCTTTCCATGCATAGCTTGGCTGGGTAACAGTAGTTGCAAGGGGCTGCTCAAACGGAATGGGACAGCTTTGTCCATTAAATTACTTTTTGTCCATTGGTACAGAAAGGAAAAAGAACCTTGTCTTTTCCTAGGAGGTGATTTTGGAGCTCCCTGTGGGTATATATGCATTAGACTTGCAAGGATACACATGTGCATTTAGCCACGGTCACCATGTTCTAGACACATTTTGTCAGAGCAGACGCTGCTCCCATCTGGCTGTTGAGGGTCTTCAGCACCTGCTGTGAGGGTGGTGCTTTGCTTCCCTTTTCTTGCCTGTTAATTCAGTGCCAGGACTCTCGGCCCTTGTCAGATAGTGCTGAATGCTGTCACGGGGTAGCTCTCACATCTGCTGGGAGCACACGGAAAAGGGAGCATAGGAAAGTACTGAAAGCCCTGAACTCGGGCAGGGCAAGAGGAGAAGAAGCCAGCAGAGCTGTCCTCTGCAGACTGCATTCCCCTCCTGCCACACCATCTGCTCCCCAAATTGGGAGCCATCACATGCTTGTTATTCTCCTTCTTGCCAACCGCCCTCCCCACATCGGGCCCCACTCCCACACTCTTTCCCCACATTGAATCTCCCTCATCCCCATCTTATCCTTCCAACTTCTCACACCTGCCTACTTTTCCTCTCAACCAAAAGGAGTTGATAGTGATTGCCAAGCATCTCCCTGAACTGCTGCTTTCCTGCGAGTGAGCATCATCTGCGGCAGGATCTGGACCAGACCTGGTGCCATGGGTGCCATGCCCGGCGGCAGGGGAATGGGACTAGGTGATCTTTAAGGCCCCTTCCAACCCAAACCATTCTGTAATTCAGTGAGGTTGATTCTGTGATTCAGTGGGGGTGGAACTGGGTGAGCTTTAAGGTCCCTTCCGACACCAACCAGTCTGGGATTCTATGACAGGGCCAGCTGCAGCTCAATGCTGTGCCTTCTCTCAGTCTGTCCCCTCATGTGGCTTGGTGCACCAGGCACACATTGAGAAGGAAGGCAGGAAAGGACTGGAGTTACTCAGATTTTCACCTCTGGCTCAACACCCTCTATTTTGAAAGGGTCTAGGCGGGATTCACAGATCACAGCATTTCTCTTCCCACTCACTTCAGTCTCTCACACAACACTGAGCTAGAGAACACCACTCTGTCTGTCTCCCTGGGTCATGTATCCTTCAGAAATGGTTTGTTTTCCCCTAATTTAGAGTACTGGCAGAGAAAAGTATACCAGTCCCAGAAGGCTAACTCTCTGCAAACATGGTGCTATTCATGGGTATTACCTTAAAGCAAAGTCCTTGGCACATGCCTGTGATGCAGCCAGGGACCTGGGTGGGAGAGAAGGGAGGGTTTGGCAGCTATGGATGGAGCAAGCCCTCAGCAGGGAAGGCAGAGCTGGGTGGGGAGCATGTACACTGCATTTCAGAGCCAAATGTGATGTAGAGAAGTGTGGAGCTCCAAGAGGGTTGGCCCTGATCAGAGACCCATGCACAAGATCTTAAGGTCCTTTCCAACCCTAATCATTCTATGAAGAGCCTCTCCTCCTGACCACAGCTGCGATGGGTTGGTAGGAAGGAAGCAGAGATGGCATCCAAGGAAACATCAGCTTGGAGATGCTGACGTTATTCAAGAAGAAGAAGGAGTGAAGAAGCCTTTGGCATGGCACAGATGGGACTTAGTAGGGCAGGGAGTTTTTTAAGACTGGGAAAAATGAGAGCTGTCCTGGTAGACTGGCACGTGGGGTATGCGCTGTGTTCAAGCAGTGCTCTGTGACACCCTAACGCTTAGCACAGGCAAAGGGACCATTTCTCTTTGAGGAGGAGATGGCCAGAGATGAGGCACGGTGCCTGAAGAAGACGAGTGGTGGGGCTGTGGCTGTGGCTGTGGCAGTGGCAGTGTCTTGCTGTGTTCTGCTGCAGTGGCAGTGCCCACAGGGCCACCCAGGGAGGGGGACTTGTCCCCAGCAGCCATGTGCCACCAGATGCAGCCAAAGGGGAGCTGTGCTGGCTGCCATGACAACTGGGATGGGTCATATGAGCCGCTCCACTTTCTAAATATAAATCTGTTTCGCACAGTGTATGTGACTCCATGGAAACCAAATGTTGAGCAAGAAAGATTGCATAAAAATGAACAAAATACAGAATGACTCAAAGTACTAGAGGGACAGAGAGAGGCTGTGGGTAATGCTGGCGGGCTTCAGAGGTGTCCCAGGCATCCCATTTCCCCAGGGCACAGGTTGGTGGACCCAGAGAGGTCTGCAGGGCATTTCTCAGTGCTGGGATTTTCAAGGCAAACTTGGAATGGACACGGGCATCCCTGCCACCAAGGGTCTTCTGTGTGCTTTTCTCACTCGCAAATTCTGTTTGCAGCATCAGCTGTGTCCAAACACAGACCCCACTTCCTTGACTGCACCGTGTCTGCCTTGTTTCTGCTTCATTTCCTTGGGTTGATGCACACCTTGGCCAAGTTAGGTATTTACTGCGAGAGTGGTGAGACTCTCACAGGCTGCCTGAGGACGTTGTGTATGCTCAATCCCTGGCAGTGTTCAAGGCCAGGTGGGATGGGGCTTGGAGCAACCTGCTCTAGTGGAAGGTGTCCCTGCCTGTGGCAGAACTTTAAGGTCCCTTCCAACACAAACCAGGCTGGGATTCTGTGATTCTATGATACATGAAAACTGCAGTTAGAAACAGAAGCTCAGTAATATCAATAATAATAATAATAGTAATAGCAAGCTTTTCACTGCAGAACAGAGGGCTGTTGTGGTGCAGGTTCACGTTCTAGCAGATCTTCTCTGTTGTGTCCTTGCGTTGCTTCTCACAGGGAGTTTCCCTGCATGTTTTGTCCAGCTTTCTGTCACCAGTGATCCTCCAGCACCAGGCAGGGCATTGCAGGGTTGCCACTGAGCTGAATCTGCAGCAGGAGTGCAGTATGACTCTGAACAAGCAGCAACAACAGGGAGGCACTGCCCCTGCATGCACGTCAAACCTCTCCCACAGCTAGAGGCATCCCCTTCAGTTGCTCTGAGGCTGCATTGCTCTATTGTTCCATAAAATCATGGAAGAATGTGAATTGGAAGAGGCTTCTGGAGGTCTCTGGTCCAGCCTGTTCAGAGTTAGAGCAGGTTGCTCAGGACCTGCATTTGGGGTTTTGGGGTTGTTCTGCTTTACCTTGGGTTGTGTGTTCAGGAGAGCGCTGGGGCTGCGCTCTGCTGGAGAGCGCTATGAGCTAACTCATCTTCAGGCAGCTCAGGCTTTTAAGTGCACAGATGTTTCCTCCCCAGGATCCTTCTTTGAAGGGGAATGGGGATTTCCTGCAGTTTGAAAATGGGAAGTGATTTTCCTCTATTGAGCAAGGCTGACCTTGTCTCAGAGGGTCAGTCAGCATGGGGTGGACTGTGTGGTGGACCCTTCAATCCCTGTTGCCTCACTTTGCTGTATAAAACCCCTTCTTTGGCTTTCTCTTTTCCACCACTGGGAGGGGACCACATTGCCACGTGGTCTTCCAAAAGAATGGGACAAGTCAAGCTGCTGCTAACTTGGTCAAGAAGAGAGAGAAATTAAATAGTTGGAAAGTCAGAAGCTGTGGAGTGGGAGAGGCATCCCCACTGTCTCCCTTCTGGACATCTGCTCTGTTCTGAGCAGGCTCAGCTAGACAAGTGCCAGGGCTTCAACGTTCAGGCCATAGGTAGTGCTCTTTTTTGCATGTGTCATCTAATATGTCTGACCCAGTTGTCATTCTCTTCAAACATGAGCCTAGACAAACTGTGCTTCACAGTGCACACATGAAACACTGTTCCCTGGTCAAGGGTGTCACCTCTGGGTGGGTTGTGATGCTGTGGAGCAGCTGCCCTGCCTGCACTGATTGTCCTCTTCTCCCTGACATCCCTAACCTGTCACCTGTGGATGCAGGGGGAACGGACCACAAGCAGGCGTCAGGTTCATGTGCTCTGCCCTAAAAAGCATATATCCTTCTGCCTCTTGTCGGTGCTGGTGTCATGGGCTAGGTGGGTTAACCCCATATTATTTCATATGCTTGCCTTTGCTAGCTCTGTGGTGTGTGGTTTGTTGAAGAGCTCCATTGCCCTCTCTGCTTTGAGATGCCGTTTGAATTTACTGCTCATTTCTGGTTCCTTTCTGCTGTGCGTATATCAGGAGAATCCTGTCCCCGAGTTTCTGCAGACAGAAACCCATCGCTTGTCATGGAGAATGAGGCCTGTTGGGTGCTGGCTCTTGCCTATCTCTGCATGTACCCCTGCTACCTGGACTTCCGATCCTAGGAAATCTCGTAGGAGGGAAGTGCTTGTGTTCTTGGGTATGACTGTTTTGAGAGATACTTTGATCCCTTTTCCAGGCAGCAAATAGAGATGCAGGAGGGTTTGAGTGGGGTCAGATGGTCTGTGCTCTGCTCACATTGTTCAGATTTCCTGTTTCCTCAACGGTGTGCTGCAGACATCCTTTCCAGGTCCTGAGCTGCCTGTCCATCACCGTGCCTGGGTGACACTCCCAGCGAGGGGAGTGGCTCGAGTGTCTCTCTCAGCAAATAGGCACTGTGGGACTTTCAAGATTTGGAAGGCAGAAGGGGTTGATAACCCACCCTGCCTGGGCTTCTGCACTGCCGGGGAAGGGGCTTCAGGGTCCCATCTTTTTCTTTGGTTGGAATAGAGCAGATCTTCTAAAAAGAGGCACTTAATCTTGATGGAGGAACTTCA
Source organism: Psittacula echo (assembly GCF_963264785.1). Classification (NCBI taxonomy): domain Eukaryota; kingdom Metazoa; phylum Chordata; class Aves; order Psittaciformes; family Psittacidae; genus Psittacula; species Psittacula echo. The sequence goes on along the minus strand of NC_137750.1, from coordinate 10,875,056 downwards.
AGAAGCACAGAGCCCCCTGGTAAGCCATTCCAGGCACTACTTATCCTCACAAGTGGCAGATTCTTTTCAGTCTGAGCCTGTCTAGTTTCAACATAGAGTCCCTGTCTGCTGTTCTGTTTTTCCTGGTTCGGAATGTTCTCTGCTGATAGCGAAACCTCTTCTCCATGTTGTGATTTACCATCCTCAGAAACTGTATTCTCCTAAAAGTAGAAACAGGACATCAAAGTACTGGCACGGACTTGCCGGGCCGTCCAAGGAAGAGGTGTGCAAGCAGGAGTGCCTCACTTATCCTATGAGACGCGGCTGGGCACAGGGTGTGTAAGAGCTGGGTTTGGGGGGAGGTTTGAAGCCTGTTGGGGTGCTGTGCCAGCTCTGGAGCTGGGCTCTTGAACACCATCTGCCGGCTGCTTCCCGTCTCCTGACCCCCATCTCTGTCCCGTCACAGCAGCAGGATTGTCTATCATCGCATGCCAGGTTAGCCTGAACTTCTGCCAGGTGGGTGTGCAAATGTGGATCCAGTTTAATTGTGCTGATGCTTGAAGAAGGGACTGCAGAGGGTCTGGCTAGGACAGGCTTGTGTCTGCTGAGTACTACTGAGAACGCCTCTCCTGTGACTGAGATCTGGTCTGGCAGAGAAGGGATGATGTGCCGCCACTATGGCCTCCATGGCACTCTGAAGAGATGCACTGCAGAGTGTGCCAAAACTATGTGGTACTTGATCTATAGCCCCACACCATGTATTCCAGAGCCTCCTGGTTCCTTTTCTTCAATGAGCATAGAATGATGAGGAAACTCGGATGAAGCCAAGTTTCGTTTCAGTTCCTCCCCTATTTAATTTTCAGTTCCTCTTTCACGTCTGGAGTATCAGTTTGGAGCAGAGCTGCTATAGGAGTGGGAGTTCATGTGTGTGGGATGAGATTGCACTGGGACCAGTTAGAGACTTCAGCAGAAAAGTGGTCCCAGCATCCAGAGGATCTTCCTCTGCAGTCCCCATGGAGGGTAAGGGAGGAGGAGGGTGCAACATCCTGCCCAACAGTGGGTTGCTGTTCAGGAACATATTCTTCTCTAAAACAAAAGGAAGAGATCCACATATCCATACTCCATGCTCATCCAAGGAAACCACTGCCCCATTGTTTACAAGAACTTCAGCATTTGGCAGTGCTGAGGTTTCCCTTGATCATCATTGATAGGGACTATGGTGCACTTCTTTGTTGGCAAAATCAGAAGCAAAGACAGAAGTAACTCAAAAATAGAATTAGCACCTGCAAACATAATGGCTTAAATTTGGTCTTTATACTATTTTCATCCAACATTTGCTGGTCACCTCTATACTGTCCACATGCATCTCTTTGTTTATCATAGCCTTTGTTTAAGAATACAGCCATGGCATCTGTCTGTAAAAGATCTTGGTTTTCCTGTAGTCCATCAGAGAAAGCTGAAGCAACACTGAAATGACTCAAAGGATGTTGGGGCAATTGCAGAGGTTCACTTAAGCAAACCATTGGTAACTGTCCTTGCAGAGTACTGGTGCTGACTGTGTGAAATAAAGTAATACCAGGGGCCCTAAAATCAAGTCTCGACCTATTTGGTACTTGGGGTGACTATAGGAGCATGTTAAGAAAGAGGGATAGCAGGAATGGATAGGACTCAGTTCCAGAAGGGAGAGCAGGTGTTAAGGACAGAAATTGCAAGCCTGCAGTAATAATGTGTGAAATTGCATACCCTCCAGATTCTGGAACAGAACCCAGGGTTGGATTATCCCAAATTCCTCATTATGGGGTGATCATGCACAGCAGAGATAGTCTGCTGTAACTTTGTTATCTTCAAGGCCAGAGATCTGTGGAGTGAAGCTGAGGGACCCAACCTGCTGCCAAATTCCTCACGAGCTGGTACACTCCTACACTGCAGAGTTTATTTCTTCTTCAGTGGGCTTTGGCAAGCAATAAAGGGGGACCATTAATGAGAGAGTTCAGGAGCTGTCCCAGGATATGTCCAGCTTTCTGTGCTATTGCTTGGAATATGCTGGGAAAGAGACTGGTTTTGTGGTTCAGAAAACAGCTTGGGGCTATCATGCTTTCCCTTCTCAGCATATGTTATTTGATTCTCAGCCTCTGAAAGGAAAGCTGTGGCTTTCTCACCAAACCTACCTGGTTTGGATAAGGGTCGTGTATGGGTGAGGTGCAAAGGCAGCCCCTCAGGAGGTAGACATGGAGACAGAAATCAAACAGCCTTCTTAGCTGTTACCTCAGTTACTGGGGTGACTGCACTGGTCAGACTCTTTCCAGGAGTTCATTTTTCTGCTCGTGTTTCATTACATTAGCAGAAACTGTAGAGAGGTGAAACTGAGAGAGATGTGAGATGGAAAAGCTCCCCTGCATGGCAAGTCCCAGAAGCCGAACAGGATGAAAAGGATGATTGCACAAACCAGCTTCTGTTTGTAAGGGCCATGTGATGAAAGTATGTACCAATGCCATACACCAGTGCACTGGTCCGCATCACCTGCACAAACAATGTGATGCTTCCAGGGATGTAATGTTTGGGAAGCCTGCAGGGAGTTATTTTCAGTCTTGACTGAGAGTAAAACCAAATAAAAGGATGATGTTGGATATTAAGGCCATACTGCAGGTGTCACAGTTGTGTGAGCAAGTTTCTGGTAGTGCCAATGTATGGCTGTAAAGAACTGGAAATAAGTACATGGCTGTTGGAGCCATGTTAGGAGTGGCATAGCATAGTGAAACAAGGCACTTGTGTAAACACTCGTATCGCAGAATGGTTTGGGTTGGAAGGGACCTTAAAGCTCATCACAGCTTCTCTGGGCACCCTGTGCCAGCGCCTCAGCACCCTCACAGGGAAGAGCTTCTGCCTAAGAGCTCATCTCAGTCTCCCCTCTGGCAGGTTAAAGCCATTCCCCTTGGCCTGTCCCTACTACCCTATCCTTGGCCCTTGTCCAAAGCCCCTCTCCAGGTTTTCTGGAACCCCTTTAGGCACTGGAGCTGCTCTAAGGTCTCCCCGGAGCCTCTTCTTCTTCAGGCTGAACAAGCCCAGCTCTCTTAACTGGTCTTAAAAGTCAGAGGCTGCTTCACAGCATCAGTTCATTCCTAGAGCACGTCCGTCCTGTGCAATGGCTCAAGCATATAATCATATAATCTCATAGGTCTGTTTCTGTTGGAGAAGACCTCAGTTAACACAGAGGTAAAACTGGGATAGCTGAATTTTTCTATAATGAGGTATCATATTTTCATTAGTAGGACTCAGAGCTTTCACAGAAAGCTGAATGAAAGTGAGGTGTTTCAGTGGCATGTATGGAGGGGTCCCGCCCCTCTAATCACAGAACAGGCACGGTTGTGCTAGCTTTACTAAGACAAGATTTTCATTTCATGCATTTTTAGGAGATAGAATAACACTAAGAATAATGAGAACATGTGCCTTTGAGTAGGCTAATGTGCAAGAGAAGTTTTCACTTGTATCATAAGCTGAGATCAGGAAAAAAATCAAATAGTAACATAAACTGTGAAAGCTTCTGCTTTCTCACATGTACAGCAGGGTGAGGGGAACTGTAAACTGGTAAGATCAAACCTTAGAGAACAGAAACACACAGGATAGGAATAGATGGTTGCTATCCTACTGATTAATTCTGCATTAACCGTGCTAGCCATTGGCATGCAGAGCATGAGATTTGAGTCACACACCCCATAGAGTCCCTTTGTATCTCCTAAGCTAACTTGTTCTGTTAGGATTGGGCTGGCTGAGTCTCCCAGGCAGTATTTCTGCTCTGGGAAGGGAGCTCAATCCTAACCAGCATAGGCTGCATCTGAGCGGCAGCAGTGAGACAGTGTTCACACTGGCCATAGGCTGCCTTGGAGCCTGTGACCTGTCTGTGTGAGTACGCCTGACGAGGCACGAACACGAGATCATTCTCAAGTTCAGTGCCTCCTGAGAGCCATTGCAATCAGCATTTTCTGACACTGAAGAGAAACATAAAATAGATTTTTGGCTCCAAAATCATTAAATGTTCCTTTATTCTGGGTTGTAACACAATTGGAATTTCACTCAGACTCAATGTGTAGAAGGACACATCACCAGTTTCTTTCTGTTGGTACTATTCATGTCTGCCAGTGTTTGAACATTATATTCAGCTAGAAGCTGAAACTCTGTTCCCTGGACGTGGCTACTTGTGAATCTAGTGCTGTCAATTCAGACCTGTTCCCCCATGTCAAAAAGCATTTCCTGAACAGAGATTAGTTTCCATGGGATAAATAATTCCATTTCACACATTTTCCCTCGTTCTTTTGTATTCCTTCCTTTGAAGGCAATGCAAACAAACAAAAAATGAGTACATCACATGCCTGGTTTGCCTTAGGGAATGTGGAAAGGCAAAGTGGAGCTCTCTGGATGTGAGCCAGGAGGAGGCTCTTGGGTTCATAGCTGCAGCACTATAGGGCTGCAACTGGCAATCTTTAGCTATGCATCGTATCTCTCTACCTCTGCTTTATTCAGTGTTCCTGATTGGAGGGACCAAATGGGGTTCATGCCTCCTTTGGGATGAAGCTTTCTTTGCCAGTCTCATGTCAAGCAGCTGCTGTAAATCCCAAGCTACCAAGGAACCATCAGAGCTACTGTGAATCAGGAAACAGTGCAGGGGATGCAGTGTAATGGGACCATTGCTTGCACTTCAGCTTCACCTTTTTATTTTCCTTGCACCCTGAGCCTGCACTGAGGTGATAAGATGTACAGCCAAGGTGGCACCTGAACTCCGGCAGCAGTTCTGTGTGTGCCTGGAGAGCAGGCAACAGCATGACCCTCATCTCCTGCTGTTCTAATGATCTGGATCACTCCTAGCAACCTGACTCCTTATGATCATGTATCTGGATGATACGGATCCAGATTGTGTCTAGATCAGTAATGTATGCATTGATAATTACAAGCCTTATTAGTATATAATCAGCATACTGATAAATGGGCTTCAGCACACTGCTCCTGTAGACAACATGATTTTGTAGTGTTTCTCCTTAAAATGTCTGAAGGTGATGATGTCCCTGTAAATTAAATCGGGGCAGCATCTCCATGAGCAAGTGCTTTGACCTACCATTATATCCATATGAAATCAAATGAGTGCCAGATGCATGCCTTTCTTTCCCAGGCACTTATTTTACACTTAGCATTTTACTACTTAAATAGAGGAATTTTCATAGTCAGATCCAGGTGCCATGGGACATTAAATACAGAGGGGTTTAATTTCTCTCCCAAAGGAAGTTCTGTGTAGTCAGTGCTCTGAGGGAAGGTTTCTTCATGTTCTGGACAAAGCTAAGACAGATGAGAGGAGAAATGGACTAAAAGTCTTTGGATGCATTGCAATCTCTAGAATGCCAAACCACATGGTCCCTTTCCAGATTGTGTCTGGTTAGGTTTTACATTATCTAGGTATTGATTTAATAGGTTGGGTTTTTTCTCTTTTCTCAGCAGAAACCCAGAAAAGCAACTCCTCAGGCAGAAGATACCTTGAATGGCCATCTTCCCCCCGGCTGGCAGAGCTATATGTCACCCCAGGGACGAAGGTACTATGTGAACACCTTCACGAATGGTAAGTGGGGGTGGAGGCTCCTGTAAATGTGTCACTCTACCAGTACAGATCTGTTGTAGGAAATTGGCTCTGAAGTTGATTTTGATGACAAAGTAGGCCCCACGTCAAAGGAATTAATCTGACCCTGTCACCATATGAAAGACCATAATTATAAGAGGATTTAGTATTCTGATCGTCTGTCATCTTAATCCCGACCATTAGAAGACATCTGAAGCTTTTACAGAAGATAAGAGAGTGTAAAGTAGAAACACCCCTGCCATAAATGTTTTAGAATATAAACCACTGTTAAGGGTATAGTTTTTACCACATTCCTTATTTCCTTTTGCTTTAGCTGGAGGCCTGTGTGTCTATATAGGTGCATGTTTGTAAAAATTTTGGTAGAATGTCAGGTATCACTAAAACATTGCTCGGGGAAAACAGAAAGTTAATTGAAAAGGTGTTTGGTCAGGGTCAGATTGCCCATGGAGACAAAGGAAGAAAACCACCCTATTTTGGGATGTCAAAGACAGAATTTCCAGTGTATATTTGTGTGTTTTATTCACTGTCATGCTAGTAGAGAAGCAGGCTTAACTAACGATCTTATCAGCTGCTGAAGACCTGTCAGACTGGTACCACCCCCAGCTTACCTAAGTGTACCTGCTTTTCTCATCATGACCTCACAGCAGCATTGCAAAACAGGGACTTGTGACCAGCAAAACCAGATTGCTTTAGCAAAAAGAATGACAGAATGACAAAGGAGGAGAGGATAGCAAGAGTTCATGTTGTTCATAACGGAGTCAAAGCCATCAGGGGTGACCACTGGCATTCCATTATCTGACTCATTGTGAGTGCAAGGAGGGCCATGGGCTTTCACAACGTGCCTCCTGGTCCATTCAGTGGCTGATGTGTTTTATTGCAGAAGGCTTTGGCTTAAAACTTGGACAAATAATGATTTACCTGAGTTTTACATACTGACATCTCGTAGCACCCTCCAGGAGGTACATTACCACTAAACACTGCCTTCATTTCCAAGCACAGCCTGCTCTGGCTCATGACCAGCATCCCCTGCATAGCTGGGGAGATCAGCAGGAGTTAGATACCCTGTCCCCACTGCAGTTCAGAGGTGGGTGAGGAGGTGATTAAACTCAGTGCTGAGCCATTATGACGGTGGACTTACATGCACTGGGTTGAGCTCAGATAAAACCTGTAAGCAGCAGAGCCTGGGTTTTATGTGATAAAACTCTTCATTTGCAGTCTCCATAAAGTCAGTGCGGCATGCAAAGCTTGCTGTCTTACAGTGGCATTGCTGTCAGGAAGTATTGTTTGGCTTTGAGCCATATGATAAATCAAAGACAGCATGTCTAAAGCTGCATTCCCCATCTTTCCTATGGTAGAGCTGCATTAGCCTGGGTAATGTTTATCAGAAGCTCATAGACTGGACAGCTCACTTGAGTGCACCTTCTGCCTTGTCTCACTGCTTATTTGTCCTGTCACTGCTGCAGTGCTGCTGGGAGTCTCAAGATGAACACTGGCAGTGTTTGTTATGGGGACATGGTGCCAGCACACATCTCTCTGTGGTTGGTGTGTCTAAGTGGTTTAATTGTGGTTTTTTTCCACTTCTGTCTTTCTCAAGCCTCTGTACCTGCTTTGCTGAAACGAGCTGTTGTTAATACATTATTTTATTAGAATTGTACATAGCTGCACGGGAAGGTGAGTTTGAGGTAAGTTGGGTAACAGCAAGGCCCTGTTCACTGAAGATTATTATGGTTTCAGTTGTGGGACCTCAGCCCTCCCAGGGCCTTCTGCTGTGTGGAGTAGGTGGAGAGCTGGCACCAAAGGGCCACCTTCCGATATGCAGCAGAACAGTGGGACACAGACTTGGACTGTAAGGTTTCCAGGGGCCTTGTTACACTGGCCTAAACTGAAAAGTGAGTTTGTCTACTCCTTCATTTAGAACCTTCTGACAGAGAGCTGTGGAAAAACCACAACTACATTGTGGGATTTCCTTCAGAGCTGATGTTAGGTAGCAAATGTAGCACTGTGTTTTTGGTTGAGCAGCACTCTGCAAGGTCTCCTAGAGTCTGAAGCCCACAAATCCATGCTCTTGCTTTCTTTTTATACATGTAACACATCTCTCTTAGGCATTGCTATCATTCATCCTCCCTTTGGTCATCCCTTCCATCATGTGTCTCATGTGCATGCGGGTAGAAGACAGACATTTATCTCAGCCTTATGGTAAGCATATGTGGAAGCTCCAGGCATCGAGTTCATTGTCTGTTCTTATAAATGTCGGATCTGGACATCCTCGGAGTGGCATGTCCTTCTCTTGGAGCACTCCAGCTGTCCTGTGTGCCCAACCAGTTGCCCTATCAGTCAGTGAGAGGCATATCCCAGTGTGTGGGGTGGGTATGCAACAAGCCCAGGGCTGTGGCTGAGCTCCGGGTGGGATAAGAGCACAGCAGAACATCCCATTGCCCCACTCTGGGGCCTGGCTAGCACCCACCACCTGTCTGAAAATGGGTGCTAGCAACAGCAGGGTTTCTTGGCAGGTTCATGGCAATTTTAGCACTTCCATCACTGACAAGCAGTGGTGGGAGGAGGTGTGTGCCCTCTCCTATGGTAGAGTTGTGGCTAAACATTTATACATCCTCCAGGCAGGGCAAGTCTGTGAGCAGAGATGCCAAAGGCAGCTCACTTACAGGCATACAGGTCCTAAAAGCAGCAAAGGCAGTTTGAAAGCAGGCTGTAGGGAAAACAAACTAAAGGAAAATGGGACCGCAGATAAATTACAGCAAGATGGGGCAAAACTGTTTGGCAGGTCATACTTCGAGCATGGTAATCAATGGTCCCTTGTCGAAGGGAAGTTTGCATGAAGGAAATCCTGCAGGGATGTGCCGGAGGTATCGTTCTAGTCTGTATTTCCAGTAATGAATGGCATGTTGACATTGAGAGCACTTATTCAAACAGTCTATTTGAACTGAAGCTGGGAGAGAACATGGTGTGCTGCACAGAACAGGCTCAGAATTCACAAGCCTCCTGCAGCTGAGGGCATGCTGGAAGACTGGGACGCTGTTCAGTAAAGATGCACTTAAGATTGAAGAGTTAATCTGAAATAATTAAGTGACAAAGACAGATGAAGGAGCAGTTTACAGACAAAGACGTAGGGGCTCTGGAGGATCTAAAACTTGAGTGTGAGCCAGCAGCGTTGTCCTAGAATACAAACAAGCAGCATTTTCCATTGTATAAATAGGAATGTTGTCTGGGAGGCATGAAGTAAGCCTCCAACTTTACAAGGAAATTATAAAGCCTCAGCTGGAATATTTTATCTTGTTTGGACTTTACACTTCAGGAAAGATGTGAGCCAGTTGGATAAAGTCCAGAAGAGAGTAGCAAGAATGATGGGAGATGTGTAAAACATGGCCTGTGGGCAAATATTAGAGATTGGGTCTGTCTGCCCTAAGAAAGCAAAGTGGGGACATGAAAGTAGGCTTCAAATGCATAAAATGCTGTTGCAGAGAAGACTGTTTGCAATGCCTGTCATCACTAGAAGACACAGTAACACACTTCAGTTGCAATGGGGACAACTAACTCTTCCTAGCTCTCTTAAGATAGTAAAGTGTGGGAGTGGGGAGTTGCTGGGGAGTCCGTATCACTGGAGGTCTCTAAGAGCAGGTTACACAAAATGATGAAGTCACGTTGGCCTTGTTTTGGGGCACAGCAGGGACAAAATGACTTCCTGAAATCCCTGTCAGGCCTGTTCTTTCAGTCTGTAAAGCCTAACCTATATGAAAAATATTTATCAATGCAGAGGATGACAAATGCCTGAGACTCACATGGGAGTTGTTCTTTATTTGGTGTCTTTTTGTTTCCCCAGTTTTAAGTACATCACATCTAACTCAGCTGCTGTCACTCAACTGCTGCTTTGCTTTTTCTGTTTGTCTGAGTCAAAGAATCTTGATACGAGTTCAGAGGCAGGTTCCTCTGAATATGTAAATAAATGAATAAATATCCCCACTGTGCTTTGGGGTAGATCCTGCTTCTCCTTGGACAGTCCTGCCCTCCTGCTCCCTAGGGAAAGGCAGGATTAGCCAGCCATGCACAGGGCGGCAGCAGCCAGTGGGCTCCACACCATGCAATCTGCTGGCATGGAAGCAAGGAGGGGACGTGGCCTTTGAAGAAGATCAGCAAGCAAAAACGTTACAAGTTTTGGTGCTGTGGGGCTCTGTGCTGCTCCCCAGCTGAACCCTTGGTGTAGCTCTTCTCCTGAAAACAGGAGGTATTAAGGTGACCAGCCCATCCAACATCAGCCTTTCTGAAGTTGCTTGGCACTGCCCCATCTCTGCTCCACCATTTGCTTCCCTCCTCACATGCCGCAGAAGCCTTTTTCTCTTGGAATAAGTAGTTTTTTTCTCTTAGTGCTTGAGCTGTTCAGAGATGGGAACTCACGTACGCATTCCCATTCGTGGGGAAGGGAAATGGGATTGCAGGGGCAAGCAACACCTTGATTCTTCTGAGCCTTCAAAATACAACAGAACTCTCCCCTCCTTGCAAGGCATTAATATCATTGCCAGTTGTTTCCAGTGGTGAGTGTCCTTCCACATGGTGATTATCTGTCTGTGCTATCCATACATCTTATCTGACCATAATAGTATTTCCACCATGCGTGTTGTTTTGTGATCTAAGTGTCTTTACATGAAAAACACAGGGAAATTGGTTCACAAATGGAAATAAATAGAATTTATGAGACAGTGTTCTTATGTGGAAAAAGAGGTCTTAGAAAAATCTGTAATGAAGGAATTGGGGTGATTCTGTAGGGAATAAGCTGATTTGGACAGCTGAAAAAGACAGCACATTCCTGTCTATCTCCACTTGAAGGCCCAACCAGATAAACTATCCACATTTATCATCCTTTGAAACGGTTGGACTCAATCCTGAAACCATTTTTAAGGCCTCTGACCTGTTAAAGTTCTGCAGAATGAAGCCCAAGAGAATTTCAATGCACCTAAAATTTGTTTTCACAGTATGGCCTGCTATAGGAAGCTTGAGTCTGCATCAGTTACACTACAGTCAGGAGGCCTGCTACCTAACTTGTGCAACATCTACAGACATCCAAGCTTGTCATATCAAAACATGAGAAAGAGGACAGAGAAGAGAGATAGCAAGCCACTCTAAAATACCTGGAAGACCCTTCTCTGTAGCTGTCATGGTCCTTATTTTGCATCATTAACTCTGCAAGGAGTCCTGTGCTGTCTGGAAGGACAGGCAGGATACATTTCCTGGGATCTGGAGGATTAAGTGCATGTTTGTGCTCTCTGTTTATAATCAGGACACCAGTGAGCAAGGTAATAAGCTGGAAGGAAGTGTGTGTGCAAAGGAGTGCCCATCAGACTTCACAGCACTGATTGGCCTCTAGGATGTTTACTCCTGTGTCCTTAGATAGGTTTCGCCACCCCTGTTGCTGTCTGAGCAGGGCAGAGTTTGATTCACCTGACAAGGTACCATCCACGGGGTGGACAACTCCATTTGCATGGGATCTTCCAGTCTCACCATTTATCCGTGGAAGGAACCAATTACCTTTACCTCCCATTTGTCTTTCTGAAGTAGGTGTCTGGAATAGCTTATGTGAGCTACACCCTGGAAGTGCCAATCTTTTTTTATTGACTCTAAGGAGAGCTTCAGTGACAACCCTGACTCCACAGACAGGTAAAACTGGCTGCAGTGAACCTCACCAGAGACCTGAGTTTGCAGCCTAGAATTGAAGGGGAACTTAAAAAATGTCCTCACTTTTCTTTTATGGGATGATCCAGGGCTGGAGCACCTCCCGTATGGAGACAAGCTGAGAAAAGTGAGGCTGTTCGGTCTGGAGAAGAGAAGGCTGCGTGGAATGCTCAGAGCAGCTTCCAGTGTCTGAAGGGGGCCTGTAAGGATGCCGGAGAGGGACTCTTCATCAGGGACTGGAGGGATAGAACAAGGGGTGATGGGTTCAAACTGAAACAGGGGAGATTTAGGTTAGATATAAAGAAGTTCTTTACTGTGAGGGTGCTGAGGTGCTGGCACAGGGTGCCCAGAGAAGCTGTGGCTGCCTCATCCATGGCAGTGTTCAAGGCCAGGTAGGACAGGACTTGGAGCAACATGGTCTAGTGTGTGGTGTCCATGCCTGTGGCAGGGGATTGGAACTGGATTATCTTAAGGTCCTTTCCAACCCAAACCATTCTATGATTCTGTGATTACTGCCCATTACTACTCCCTTAGCAGAATGCAGCAGGCACAGAGAGGGCTGCACAGTGAAACAGCCTCTTCCCATCAGGTCCTATAGTGTGAGCACACCTCCCTTCACACCCAGCGTATCTGCCCTGGCTTTCGTTCCCAGCAGCACATAGGATACACAGCACATCTGTAAAATGCCGCGCCCCATTTCTACACTTCATTCCTACAGCTGTTGCGAACACCCCGGCGTGCTCACACATGCACACACACACACATCTGCACGGGTGCTCATGCTTCAGAGGGACAGCATTTTGGGGGAGATTCAGGGTCTGAAAAGCTGCAGTACTGCTGGGGATTACTTGGGTAACAGGAGCTGGAAGGCCAGGCCAACAGCTCTGCAAACCAAACCAGGGCAAAAATGTTTATCCAGGGGCAGGAAGCCTTGACAGGTTCAGGAAACATCAGAAACATGACCTGTTGGCACAGGAATGGTTGCAGAATATGTCTTTAGATACCTTCATTACACAAGTGGCTGGCAGGAAGGCAGTGGAAAGGAAAGGCAGGATCTGCAAGTACAGCTTCAGGGGTGTCTCAGGAGGAGAACACCTTCCACACAGCACACTTTGCCTCATACAAGGTAGCCAAAGCATGTGGCTTAGAGCTGGGCAGAGTGCAGCTCAGTGTTACAGAGCTGTAAGCCCCATAGAGTTGTTCTTTGTGCTGGAAACTACTGGGTCTGAGCTGAAAAAAAATGCATTTCTGTGTGCAGTACTTGCAGGTTTTATTCAGCAGAGGAGAAACCTTTCTGCTGTTGGAGCAATGAATGGGAGGCCAGTGGTTACCTTGAGAAGTAAGCCTTTGAGGTTTAACAAGGCTTTACCTCGGCAAACAGTGGTGGGCTCCATCCTTTGTCCATCTGCACTCCTTGGGTTCATGGATCAGCCCTGGTGTTGACCTGCAGGGAGACACATGAAGTAAGGTCTCCAGCAACTGCCAGTTATCTTGTGGCCTTCATATTCCAAGTGAGTTTGACACATCTCCCAGTGCTTTATGCACCCTCCTCCGTCTGTGTGAGGATTGTTGTGTGTGGCATCACTGAAGCAAAGCGGTGTTTATGTGAGGTGCTGTAGACCTCTGCCAGCCCCTCAGGGCCTGTGTCCGCTTCACCATGCAGCTGAGATTGCCTGTACAGGGATGTCCCTGCCTGTTCCCTTCCCAAGACAGGTACCACTGCAGCAAGTCAGCAAGAAGCTCAGTCATTTTGCTGGAAATTCAAGAAATAAATGTCCCCAGCGGGTCTGGGTTGCAAAATCACTTTGTGAAGCCTTCAAAACCTTTAATGTACATGAGCTGATGGGGAGACTGTGAATAGGAAGAAACCCTGTCTGGGAGAGAGGGCAGAGTCTGCTGACACTTCCATTCACCTCTGAGCACATCTGGACAAGCTGTGGGTCTTTTGGAGGCAGGTGTGATTAAGATGAAGTAATTTCTGCTCTGGATCTCTCCTACCTTGATAGTCCCTGTGAGATAACGAAGGGTATTTCACTTGCTGCTGGTTTGGGGGGGGTTGGCAGCAGGCTTCTAGCTGGCATTTCCAGAGCAAGGACAATAGCACTGCTCTTCCCACTGGCATTGCTTTACAATGCTTCATATTTGGCTCAGGCATCAGGATCACAAATACCATGTCTGCAGCTTCATGCAGCTTACTACAGCGGAGCCTCTCCCCTTTCCCAGGATTACATGTGCCCAGAATGCACAGCTACTCTGTGGTTAGCCGTGGAGTTGCTCCGTGTCTGTGGGAGTGGTTTACAACTCTGTGTGGGTGGTAGATTCAGCAGGAGAATATTTGATTATGCTGAAGAAATCCTGTGATGTGCTGCAGCTGTAATACCCTCTTGCATTAGTCAAATAATGGCACGCCAGCTACCTTGCCCGTCACGTTAAAGATGACTTATATACTTCTGACACAAGCATGTGTGTGGCGTGCTGCCATCCTGGATTCTCAGCTGAGGTCAGCCTTACATGGTGTGTCCTTATTTCCAGGCTTTTCTTGTCTGTGGTGTTGTGTTCTGCCCATTTACTAAATGGCTTTCTGTCTCCTGGAAAGCAGGAATTCTGCTTTCACATTATCTCAATCCTAATTGAGGTCCATATAGTCTCATGGTCACAAACATCATTAGTAGAATGCCACCTGCAACAGCAAGGGTTGAGGCAGGGACTGAAATGTGTAGCTGCAAGCGGTCGTTTCTGTGACAGGAATCTCAAGTCCAGCGCTTCTGAGTTTTAGGAACATTTTCTTGATCTGCCTGAAAAAAATATGTATTACTTGGTGTCCTCCTGGTACCGCCAGCCATCTTCCCTGTTTCTGTGTTCCTGCTTGCTTTGATTTACCCTTCACCTTTCTTCCGCTGATGTTCCTAACTCCAAGCAAGTTTCTGATCCAGCTGTGCAACCACTGCAGCCTGCCCACTGACCACAGGAAGAGCAGAAACAACAGATTGTGCTTTTCTAGGCGGCACCCAAACAATAGGTGACAATTCAGTACTGTAAACACATTGCATTTCCCTCACAAACGCAGTGCTTAGGGACCTTCAGCATCCTGTGGCTAGTGAGCAGTGGCTAGCGGATCCTTTCCATCCAGCATGGTGCTGTCTTTGTCTTGCAAGTAAATTTCCCAGCACCAAACCAGTATCTGCTAAAACATCCTGGTCTGTTTGGTTGATCACTGACATGTCTAAGCCCCACTGGAAACCACAGCTGGAAACTCCAACAACCTAATCCTCCTTGTGCCTTGCCCATGGGCTGTTGTCATGAGCAGTACCTGGCACAACATGGTCAGAGCAACCTGGTCTAGTGGAAGGTGTCCCTGCCTGTGGCAGGGGATTGGAACTGGATGAGCTTTAAGGTCCTTTCCAACCCAGCCCAATTCTATTGATTCTGTAAAACATGGCAACAGTGGTTGTGGTCATCTCGTATGTGACACCTTTGTGATTAGGACACTCACTGGGTCAGAGAACACCCATGGAAACTCAAAGGGACTTCTGTGTGTTTTGATGTTCTCCTAAAATTCATCATTCACTACATTTATGTCTCATAGCTTCTGTGGAATGCCAGAGCTGAGAGCACTGTAACATTAGTATGTTGCAAGATCAACTATTCTTTCCACAGACATACATTTTTTGAGCATTGTAAGCACATAAAAAGGATTAAAGCAATTAAGATTAAGAAGCACCAGGTACAGTAAGCACCAGCTTACTGCACCATTGAAAGCTAGACCTTAATCAAGAATATAAAAGCAATTTTAATAATGCTCGGTAAATGGAGGATGACAACAGATGAAGCAGGAGAATTTCCTACCCTGTGATCACACAGAGACATCTGCACTTTCACTGGTGCTGCTGTGAGTGGGGAAAAGAACAGGGTAAATACAGAGAATGGCTAATTCTCTAGAGGAAATGTGTATGAGATCTATCCTGGCAGCCCAAGCACAGCCTGGAATGAATTTGGCTAAAGGTGCCACTAAGCCTATTGGTAAGTTAGTCATTTTGGAACTTTACATTCAGCCTTTGCCAAATCTCAAACTCTTTGTTTTCAGAGAATAAACAAGATTTATTTTATCTCTGCTTGGTTAGAAAGCAACCTCAAAGTGAGCTGAAAACAATCCATTTCTTTGAGGCAGGTGACTCAGTAGTTCATCTAAATTAGGTATGTTCCCAAAGTTCCTGTCATCACACCCTGAGATCCAGAGCACACGTATCAGCCTGGGGATCAACACAGTCAGATGCATTAGAGGGGCTCTATACTTGAAGACAACCAGGACTGCAGTGCTGGAAGGCAGTGAGGAAGTTCACCACTTGAGACAATTCTTGCCTCTTTCGAAGTACTTGCTAAACCTGAATTGAGAGAGCAGTGGATGGAAGGAATATAACCATGACCTACTGTAGTACTTCCCCTGCTTGATGTTTCTCCATCTCTCTGAGTCAGTTAAGGAGCTTGGAAGGATTTAGTCTGTGGGTTGAGGTTTTTCTTTCATTTCTCACCAGCTACAGTCAACACCTGCTCCAACTAAACTTATGAACTGTAGCTCCAATAGTGAGCCATCTGTGGAGACACCAAAGAGGTATCAAACATTTTTATTACATATTTTGTCTTGTACATTTAAAACTTTTTAGTGACGGTTTCCCTCTGATACAGGATGCTCAGCTAAAGGGTGATAAAGAAACCTGCCCTGATAAAGTGGCCTAAAACCTAGAAAAACCAAGTGTGTCTCAGACAGTGCTGGAAATAGCATTATTATCACTGCTAAGCCTGCAGTGAAGGGCTCAGTTTTGTTGCACAGTGCTTGCAAAAGGAGGGGCATGGTACAGTTCCCAGTGCTCACTTTGAGAGATCAAGTAAGGACTATTGTCATCAACTTTTCCCCTGCTGTTGAGGTAGTGACAAGCACCTCTATCCTCAACACATGGATGAAAGTTTTCAAGAACTCTTGGATGGTGCCTGTATCCATGACGCTAATTTGGGACTGAGGATATGGCAGCCTTAGACGATTTTAATTGAACTGCCTGTGGGATGGAGCTGGATTTCAGTTCTGACACGGCAGCTCTTGCTGAAGTAGTTCATGTACTACATGCTGCTTACAGCACTTGTGAGATTAAATCTCCTGTTTCATGCAGGTGCAAAGAGATTTGCATCTGTCACTTCTGCTCCTTTTATTGAGTCTCTTCATTATGAGGATGAAGCAAAGGTCAGGGTCCTGGAAGGCCCATGGAGGAGTGTGACCTTGCAACGCAATGGGAAGACTACCATGTGAAGGACCATGTTGCAGTTCAGAGGCTCGTGCATGGGCTGGTTGTTTGGGCCTTTGGAGGTGATATTGCTGTAGGTGACCCATAGGTTCCTTTCTGCAGGGGTCACTGGACCAAAATGTTGGAGCATAAAGATGAGAGAGCTGTCGTGCTAAATCAGGACAGCCCTCACACTCTGCAGGAGGCCAGGAGGGGAGAGCAGGATGGTTCTTCCTAGCCTGGAGTTAGTTCTTTAGACCTCATCATTCCAATGAAACAAAATCTTGTGCTACAGAATAGGAGGAAAACATTTTCCTTGTACTCTCATTCCCCCATTCATCAGCTTCTAAAGTTTTGAATGGTTTACTCCAGTCTCAGGGCATTGCAAGTGATTTCCCCTCCTTACATGCACAAACCCACACTCCCCCTGACTTTCCTTTAGGCTGTTTTCTCCCACACACAATACCATGAAATTAAGTGCCATGAAACCCTTTCTGATTCATCACAAATGTGGGGAAGATCTTAGTCAGGAAGGGGAGATAAGGTGTGAAAGCACAGACAACACTTTGTTTCCGGCTGCTGAGGTTTCCTTCCAGCAAAGCCAGCTTCAAACAGCCTGGAGGCTTGGACTGGGGACTGCAGTATTGAACTCTTAAAGGAAAACCTGTTTCCAAAGCAGGGCTGTTTGTACTCCCTTCCACTCACAGGTCCAACCAATCTTTGCACTGTTAGGAGCCACAGGCAGGCTGCAAACCTCGCCGAAAGCCTAGAAGGATGCAGGGGAGCAGCAAAGGAAGGACAAGAGATTAACAAACTATCTGCACATAGGGGTGGTTCCTACATGCCATTGGCAAAAGCAAAGTGAATCCAAAAATGATGAGGTAAGACTGTGGGGCCTGTTCTATCCTAGTGCAAAAATCACTTCTAATTCTTCATACTTTAAGGAATAGTTTGGGAGCAGCTCTGTGGAAAGAGGCCTGGTGGACAAGCTCAACAGGAGCGAAGAATGTACTGCTGCAGCAAAGAAAGCCAAGAGGATGCTGGGGAACATCAACAAGGGCATCACCAGCAGAGATAAAGATGTCACTGCCCCACTATACTCCGCTCTTGTCAGGCCACACCTGGAATACTGTGTTCAGTTTTGGTTCCTGCTATACAAAAAAGATGTGGATGGGCTGGAGAGGGTCTAGAGAAGGGCCACAAAGATGGTCAAAAGACTGGAAAGCCATATGAGTAAAGGCTGAGAGAACTGGATTTGTGTCACTGTGTTCCAGTATTTAAAAGATGTTTACAAAGAAGATGGAGACTCTCTTTTTACAAGGACTCACATGGAAAAGACAGGGACAATGTCTTATCAATAACGTAATGTATCTCACAGGTTACTCCTGGTGAGATTCTGATTGGACACAGTAGGAAAATTTTTCACCATGAGAACAATCAGCCACTGGAGTAATCTCCCCAGGGAAGTAGTGGATTCCCCAACACTGGACACTGTTAAGATTCAGCTGGACAGGGTGCTGGGCATCTTTTCTAGGTCATGCTTTGCCTAGAAAGGTTGGACCAGATGATCCGTGAGGTCCTTTCCAACCTGGTGTTCTGTGAGTCTATGATCCATATCAGTGACTGCACAGCTTCACATTATTCAGGGCAGAAACTGGGTTTAGAGCTGCTCAGCATAAGAGATCTGTTAAAATTAAACCAAACTCCAAACCTATTTATAAAGACATGAGCTAGCACCAGTACAGGTGCTGTAGGAGTGACAGGTTGTAGCTGCTACAGATCCTTTGGACCAGAGAAAGTTACTGCACACTAAGCAGACCCAGAGGTCCTCTGGCTTGCTCTGCTGTATTCTCATAGTTTGGCCAATGAAACTATGGAGCATTTAGTTCCTAAAATAGCACTACACATGACAGAATGCAGAGGTACTAAAATCCAGTCCTGAAAGCAATATGAGCACACTGAGGAGGGATTATGCTAGCTGATGTTTGGCTGATGTGGTGAGTTCAGACTAGAAAGCAGCTGCGTTGACCTCAGAGTGCTGCTGGAACATGGAGAAGGGACGCCACATTCCTTCTTCAGCTGCTACAACTTTGATCACAAAAATCGTCAGCATTCGGACCTCCTCAGAAGCTGTGTTTCTTGACTGATGTGATGTCCCAGAGTGTGTGGCTCTCTGAAGGCCTGACACATCATGTTATTTCTCATTCTGCCAAACAGATGCAAAGTGAACTTTTTTTCCCCCAAAACACCCCAGGTTTCCGCTTTCCTTTGGGAGGAAATGTTTAACCACATCTGTGAAAGCCCTCTTTGGTTCTGTTGGCATGTAGAGCTTGGGTATTGTAACTGTTTTTCCTCTCACTACGTCATTTCAGTTTGAACAAGTGGCTTGCTACTGCCTTGCTGTACAGTAACTAATTTCATAGAATAATAGTTTCATAGAATCACAACCTGGTTTGGCTCTGAAGGGACAGCCAAAGCTGTCCCTATGAAGGGACCTTGAAGCTCATCCAGTTCCAACTCCCTGCCATAAGCCGGGACACCTTCCACTAGACGAGGTTGCTCCAAAGCCCCTTGGGTATCTCCCTGGGCTGCAGGACTCTTTTTGTTCACAGACCACCTTCACAGTCCAGGGAGTGACAAGGAAACTACTGATTATTCCTTCCCTTCATTTGCTAAATTGAATAATGAACATGTGGCTGATAATGGAGAACAGAACTTGTAGATGTTGGTCTGCCAGTGCTAAATTACACTCCCAAAGAGTGAAAGCTTTTAGCCTGACTCTAACCCTCTCTGGAAGATTGTGTGGGATATAAAATCTAGCCTGATATTGAATCTATTCTTAATAGTACTGATCAGTATTTTATCACATGTTTACAAGTAGTTTTCAGATTTTCCAAGCATGAGGATCAAAGGCTGCATTTAGTACTCCAAGACAAGACTCTGTCTTGGATGTATTAAGCAGGGTGTTATCTCTCACCAAGCCTTTTCTGTGTAGTTCTGAAAACAATCATCTCTCTTCCCCATCCATTCTGATCATCACTAAGCTGAAGAGAAATTTGTGATGTTACTATCTTGGTAAATTTAGTTGCCTCCAGTAGATGGCATTACAGCAGTGCAGTCCTGATGGAGGTTGGTTCCTATCCCTGCTTGGGCTGCAGGAACAATCCCTCTTTTACTGTGTGCACAGAAGTGGAGTTTTTCTTCTCCTAGCACTCAAATGGGTTTAAAACACTCTTGTTCTTTTAATTTCCTACTCAATAAAAGATTTTATTTCCTTGTAGACGAAACCTTTACTAACACAGTTTAGGGGTGAACTTGGCAGTGCTGGGGGAATGGCTGGACTTGATGAACTTGAAGGTCTTTTCCAACCTCTTTGATTTTATAATTCTATGAATTCTCAATGTGCATAACCCAACAGTCACTTTATTTTAGAAAATTTGTCCAGACACTGAGTGGTTTGGGTTGAATTCACAAATATGCAAAGCGCTGGGCGCTGCTCTTTCATGTATGAGATTTCTTCCTGCAAATTATGTATCTGGGCTTTCTGTATGGCAAAGGGGAGTAATCAGTCACTTCACACCATCTTCACAGCAGCTAGCAGGCAAAGGAGAGATGAATTACAAGAAGCAGCTGGTTGTTTGAACCAATTAATTACATTTCTAATACATTTGTAAGGTTTTAACTGCATTCTTTGTACAGTCTCAAAAATGCAAAAATATTGTTGAGGGATACGCTGGCATAAAAAGCCTCAAGCCAAATATGAAGGTAACTGTTTTTACTGCTAATGTCAAAATCAGTTCTGATCAAAGTGTGCTGCCCCACTGAGTGCATTTGGGCACAGCATAAGGGGACACCACAGCCCCTCCACATAGATCTCCAAACGCCATTCTTTGAAGCACTTGACTTGAAGTCAACTCATATTATTCAGTAATCAACAAACATTACAAAACCAAATCATTACCAGAAACGCGGGCAGCATATTCTGCTGTTTACCTTTGCATTACAATAAATGTAAATCAGAATTTGTCTTTATTTAATCATGCATTTGAGTATTTGAAGCCAAGACAAGCTGACTCACAAAAGACAACTCCTAGCATTTAATTTTCCTTCTATGTAGTTAAAACACATTCCAGTTCTTCCTCATTGACCTAGCATGGAATTTATTAGCTTGCTGCCCAATTCACAAAAAGCAGAGTAAAATTTAGACGTTTCCCCAGGATTCGTCAAAGCTGCTTGTCCACCAGGTTTTGCACTTGCAAAGAAAATTCAATGCTCAAAGTATTTTTCTTTGCAAGCAAAAGCATGCTGTGGCCTGGGGAGAAGGGAAGAGAGGGGTAAGCAGGGAATATGCCTCAAGTATTCGGGCATCACAGGTGTAGGGGATGGCACCTTCCTCCATTTGGGACCTGTAATCCTGAGTCGTTTCCCAAAATGAGGAACCTAACGCAACCCTTGAGGACATCAGTATGTGTATGTATGTGCATGAATATGTGTATAAAGACAGACAAAACAATATTCCCTTCTTTACCCAATAGGCCTTTATTGGTTATTGAAGCATGTTAGCATCCTGTTAGCATCACTCACACAGGATAGAAGGCTTCTTGTGCCCTGATGGAAGCACTGGCTGCCAGCCCTAGACTGTTATGCCCAAGGGGTCTCTCCTGCTCCAATACCACTTAACCATGTTCATCCAGAATATTGAGAGAGATGCAGGATCTCAGTTTTGGCATGGTTGGATGGCTGTTCGTTGGGATTTTGAGAATGACAATTTCAAACAAAGTGGCCTATATAAGCCTTTGACTGTAGTAATAGGACAAGGGGTGATGGGTTCAGACTTAAACAGGGGACATTGAGGTTAGATGTAAGAAAGAAATACTTTAAAGTGAGGATGGTGAGGCACTGGAATAGGCTGCCCAGAGAAGATGTGGCTGCCTCATCCCTGGCAGTGTTCAAGGCCAGGTTGAATGGGGCTTGGAGCAACCTGATCTTTTGAATGTGCTCATGGCAGGGGGTTGAAACTGGATGAGCTTTAAGGTCCCTTCTAACCCAAATCATTCTATGATTCTATGATTACACTAACTTGCTTATTTTCTTATTTGATATTGGCAGTCAGTCAGTATTATTTATTTGGTTTGGTACCAGTATGTTTATTCAAAAGGAATGGTGGTTTGGGCTTTCGAGCTCAACTTCTGCAGGAGTTGCTGTTGTAACTCCACTGTCTGCTGTTTGCAGCTTTTACAAAGTTTTGCAACTAAATTGTCTGTATTCAGTGGTCAAAAATAATTTTCCATTTGCTGAGAAAATTAGCAGAATGGCTAAACTTCAGAGGAAACTTGAGAGAGGGAAAGCATTGACAGTCTTTTGAGTATCAAAACTGGTGTGACGTACATTTGCATATCCCAGCTGCTAAACAGCCCGAGTGGAAAGAAAAAGGAGATTTGCTAGGGAAATAGCTTTGTTGAGGGAAAAAAAATGTTATGGTGTATGTATATGTCACTAAAACCACATCTCTGAGTCATTCACAGCTGCCTTTGATGCAGACAGCAGAGGCAAAGGCACTGCCACTGCTTGGTCTTTGTTCCCAGGGTCAGGGCCATGACTGGCTGTGCTGCAGCAACTGTGGCTGGGCAGGTCACAAGGTCCACAGTGGGCTGCAGGCAGGACCCTGGGCTGAGCTTGATTTAACTCCATCTGGAAAGGCTATCATCGTGGCACCAGCTTACAGTGATGTGTGCTATTGCTGTACCCCTGCTTTCTTGCCGAGCACAGCCCTGGGGCAGATCTGCACTGGAAGAACCAGTGATGCAGCTCCCAATCTGCTCTGTCTCCACCCATCCTGGCTGGCTGACAAGGGAGCCAGGGCTGGGGAGCAACAGCAGAAAGAGATGGAAGGAGACGGGAAGTGCAGGCACCTTCCTCACAGGGTGAGAACTTGGGTCAGAGAACACTGAGGGTCAGACCCATTTGTCTGTGTATAATACACATAACTCTGGTGTGTGTTCAAGGCCTCTGTCACCCTTACACTGATGTTTCCCTTCAACAGAAACGACCTGGGAGCGGCCAAGCAGCGTGCCTGGCACTCCAAAGAGCCCTGTGTCACAGAAGAGTTCTGCAGGTACTGTTTGCTGCTGTGACTGACCTCTGCATTGGGTGAATCTGCTTCTACACCACTCAGCAGAGCAAAGGAAAATGCTGTGATTACATGAGATGTGTATTTAATGTACATGGTCATGTGAGTGTAGCAGAATATGGGGGTTTTTCACTTCTGATACATCTTCTTGTCTGTTGTTTCCCTACTGATGCATCTTCTGGCTGGGTGTCTGAGGTGTTTGCTCAGAGCTGAGATAGCTCCTTCCTTGGAGCATGGAGGCAGATGGTGGCCCAGCAAGCCAGCAGGGCTGCTAGCTCTCAGTGGGAAGACAGGCTGCCTTTCCCAGTCCCACTTTTTGCTGGGGCAGGGGAAGCAAACAGCTCCAGCATGGGGTCCTCTACAAGCTGCAGGTGAATATCTGCTCCACTGTGGACCTCCATGGGTTGCAAGGGGACAGCCTGCCTCACCATGGTCTGCACCATGGGCTGCAGAGAAACCTCTCCTCCAGTACCTGGAGCACCTCCTGCCCTTCTTCTGCACTGACCTTGGGGTCCACAGAGTTATCTCTAACATATTCTTACTCCTCTCTCTGGCTGCAATTGCTGTGGTGCAGTTTCCCCCCCATGTTCTTAAATACGTGCTCCCAGAGGTGCTACCGCTGTCGCTGATGGGCTTGGCCTTGGCCAGCAGCAGGTCACTCTTGGAGCAGCTGGCATTGGCTCTGTCAGACCTGAGAGAAGCTTCTGGCACCTTCTTACAGAAGCCACCCCTGTGCCTCCCCCCACTACCAAAACCTTGCCACACAAACCAAATACAACATACCCTACTTCTTCAAACGCATAATTTTACCAAACAACGATAGGGGAACTGTTTTGAGTTTGAGCGTCTCTTTTTCTTGGCTCTTTCCAGCTCAGTAACTGCTGTCATAGCTGCTGATAAGAGCCTGCTGTGAGTCCATGGGCTGAGCTTCTGTAGAGTCCAGTTCTGGGGTCTTTCTGGATTGAAGCTAACACAACACATTGCCAGCCTGTTGGAATGGGGAGAAGCATCCATAGTTTCTATGAGTTTCTTAGGCAGGAGGCAGTGAGCACTGGTACTTCAAAAAAGACACTGATTTATATCTGTATATTCAATTAGTGATTATAGTTTTTTAAATGTGTATTTATTCATTTGCTACTAGCAGCAAGCCTGTTAACTCTTCATCTGTTCTTACAGTGAATGGCTACTACATCTCTGGGACCCCGGTACACCAGCTCGACTCCAGTCATATGAGCCTCCGAAAAGCCAGTGGGGATCCACAGGTAAGTCTGGGGCAAAAATTCAGACAGAGCTATCCATGGATACATGGGTCTCCACTTGAGTAGTTTAGGAATCTGCCCAGGGCAGGAGGTCAAGAGACATCTTCTTTTTGGAACTGCCAGATCAGACCAGATTTGTTGCATCTAGAATAGTTAGTCTTTGTGTCCAGCTGGTAAAACAATGCATAATGCCAAGATACTTGGGATTTTTTCATACTATCACTCTGACACTTAAGTCACTATTAACAACCCTGCAAATTTTCCTGCAGCTCCAGGAAGAAGCCTGGGCCTGTCTCCAGCACAGTTCTCTCTCTAGACTTGCACATCTGCCCATGTCTGTATCTCATTGTGTTTTCTTGCAGCTCCACCTTTCCCTCCCAAAGACAGTATTCACAAAGAATTTGTCTGAAACTTGTTTCTCAATTACTTCATCCATTCCTTCATGTCCTCTTACAGGCCCTCCTCTGTGCCTGACACAGCGTGTGCCTCACCCATCTGATCACTGACCCGTTGGTGGTCTCCCTGCCTGTTTGTCCAAGTTTTCAGTAAATACCCCTGCACTTTTTCTTGTACCACTTCGTGTCCTTGGGAGAGTCTTCCTCACAGGTCTGCAGATGCAGCACAGGGCCCTCCTCCAGCTTCTCCCATGAAACACTTCACTCCCTGCCAAAACAACAGTTGAGTAGCTGATGGGTTGTACTCCTGTAGGGTTGCGCTTCCCTGCCCACTGGTAACCCTGTTGGTACCAGACCTGGGTCCTCTTGTCTCATTTTGGTAGTAACTGACAGGTTCTTCTAAGTGCAACTCCTTAAATACTCCCAGTGAAATGCATGTTTGATTTGTGTGCTGCTGCCATCCTGACTTGGGTTGCCTGTTGCTCTCAGCATCTTTCAGATGTTCCCTATTTCTTGGTCTTAATTTAGTGTTGTCTGCCAATTGTCCCTCTCTGCCTCTACCCACTTTCTCACCCACTGTCTCCTAAGTAGTGGCCTTTAGCCTTGCCCTCATGTGTTCTGTTGCAGGTAAGTTAGGATTTCTGGTTTTGCTTCCACACCAGTGGATTCATCTCCCATGACACGGCCCAGCACTTACTTTGGACCCCCTGTTCCTTCCACATCAAACATCTTGCACTGCCCGCGCTGCTTCTTCTCTGAGCAGTTTGCACAGGCTGGAGGCAGAGCATATAAAAAAATGCTGATCAAACTAGGTCAAAAGCATTTTAAAGCCTGGTGTAGTGTAGTGCATTATCAGACACCCCTGTCCACACGTCTGCTGTGACTCCCTCAGAGAACCCAAATAAACGTGCAGGCTCTGCCTTCCTTTTAAAATAGCTGTGGTAAGCCTTGTGCAAAACATTCATTTCTCAAGGTATCTGGTTCAGTGTTTTTGCAGTTGGTTCACAAGTCACATTAACTGACACCTCCAAAACCTCCTTTGTAGCAACATTTGCTACTTTCCATTTTTACAGTGCTAAGCCTGACTCACATTTATAGCCACCTTTTTGGACAAATTCACTTCTGAGCTACATGGGGAGCCCATTACCATGCACTGCTTTGCTCAGCTGCCTCAACCATCAGACTGACAAAAATCCCTTTCATGACTTTCCTCATTTACTCTAACAGCCGCTGTGATACTTTCTTTCCATTGCTCCTTTATTACAGTTTTTCCCAATTTGAAATCCTGGCTTCATTCCTGCTTTGAACCTATAACTAGTTTATAACCGGCTGCATTAGAAGCAGCTCATGTCCATGCGCACTCAGGAGCCTGCTCTTCCTGGGAGCTGGCTGCTTTTGTAGAGGAGTCCTTAGTAAGGAAAACATCTGACCATGAACTGTTGGTTGCAAGAAGCTGTTCTCTACACCCTCAAGCTCTCATACACTTTGGACAGTCCCTCTCCCATTTGCTTGTCTCGGGCCACCCCAAGCTGCTTCGCCTTGACTGCCTCCTTGTCTGTGCTTGGCACAGGCTGTCTCCTGCTGCAGAGCTGCTTCCAGGCATCCTCTAGGATGCTTTCTTAGGCCTGGGCAGCAGCCACCGTTCAAACAAACGCTGGCAAGATCCCTCAGGCACATTTCTTGGAAACAGGTCAAGGGGGGAAAAAGCCACAGCAGAGAACAACGCGGAGCTGTGCTGCGCTGGGCGCAGGGCCAGGCCTTGTTTACAGCTTCCTAGAGAGCAGCTGAACGCTGCCCGTCCAGGTTGTCACAACAGCCACGGCGGGAGCAGCAGCACAGCCCGGTCCCGGTGCAACTCGCTCGGCCCAGGACACGATGTGACCGGAGCTGGCCGCGGGTCTCGGGCTGTACCCGAAGGGATCGCGCTGGCGCGGGGGCTGCAGGAGCACCGCCCGCTCGGGACACGCTCATGCTGGGGGCACCGCTCTGCCACGGGCGCGGGGCCGGGGGCGCGAGGCGGGAGCTGCCGGAGCGGTCTCTCCCCTCAGAGGCAGCGCCGCGGGACGGGGCCGCCCTGAGGGCTCGGCGGGCGGGCAGCGAGACCGCCTCGCTCGGCAGCGCGCTCCGCCATTGGCCGCGCGGGTTGGCGGCGGCACCGCCTCCACTCCACCCCGAGCGGAGCGGAGCGGAGCCGAACCGAGCTGAGCTGCGCCGCTGGGCCATGGGGTCTGCCTAGCTCCGGCCCCGCCATGCTGGGCTTCGAGAGCGGCCGTGACGATGTGCCCCGCTTGTCTCCACAGACCCCGGGGTCCCCGGCGGCGCCGCGGCGGCAGAGCAAGGAGAGCAGCCTGACGGTGAGTGCGCGGGGCGGCGGGGGCTTCGTGCCAGGGGGCGGCGGGCAGGGCCTTCACCGCGAGTGATTTTGGTGTGGAAACACTCCTGAGTGAAGATCCCTGGGGAGACTCAGGGTGGTTCTACCTGGACAGAATTCCAGTATCGTTATCCCTTTGATCCCGGTGGATCTGGGATGAGCGGGAGGCAAGGGTAGACGCGTGTTCCAGAGGTCCTAAACGTGAAGCAGGCGTCCTGAGGAAACTTCCTCGTGTGGTAACCCCCATCTGCAGCCTCTGTACTTGGAGAAGCAGTCACAGGTTGGAAAAGTACAAATCTGAGGAGAGGGGTCGTTCCCCTGCCAGGGCAGAATCTTGGGGTTTTTTCCCAAAGAGGTGTCAGAAGGTGTTTTTCTGTGCAAGGGTGTCCAAGTGAAGATTTATGATGGAGAAATCATCATAAAATGGTTTGGGTTGGAAGGGACCTTTAAAGCTCATCTAGTTCCAACCTGCTGCCCCAGGCAGGGACACCTTCCACTAGATACAGGTAAAGATTTTAGGTTTCAGTCTGAAGTTAATCTTACATTTGCTTTTAATATTAGTAATTAAATATAGCTGACTCAATTAAAATGTTCTTCAGTATCCTGTTTACTGACATTAATATCTTTTGTGTGCCTGGTGACCTCATCTGGAACCCAGTTTGCACTTCTGGACTCCTCAGTGCAGGACAGATGCTTAAACACAGAAGGGAAATCAAAATAGGTTTACAAAAGTGGCTGGGAATAGAAAAGTTTGTTTAAAAGGAAATAATAAAGAAGATAAATGAGCAGATTAATAAATTGCAGCAATAAGGCAGAGGCAATAAACATGCTTATAGCTGCAAGCATTGGCAGGGTATAAAATCCACAGGAACAAAAAGAATAATGTAATGTTATACATTATTGTTAACTGTTATTACGTGGAGGAGGTTGTTGTCTATGTTATCACACAGAGCCTGATTTATCTGTTGGTGGATTTATGTGTTGGTGGGCACAATTCCCTGTGTTTCTGATGAGAGGGATGAGTGTTTGGAAGGAGTACATGCCAGAAGGAGCGAATGCAGGTCAGTCATTGCTATGTAGGTACAATTTTATGGGGAAAGAATATCTTCAGCAGTTTGCTTGGTTATCAAAATCAGTTGGTACAAATGAAACGTGCTGTTACTGTTAGTGTACTGAGGGAGTGGTATGTCATGAAGCTGGTTTAGATTTGCAGTGTCCTGGGGAATTGGCTGCAGGGCTGTGGTGGCTGGGGCTGGAAACTTGTCCAAGCCACCTAATGCAGCCCCTGCCAACCTGGGTTGGAGGGATAGGAGCAAACCATGGGCTGAACATCATGTCTAGATGGACTAGAGATGGTGAGTTTCAGGGTGCAGCAGAAGAGTGCCTGTGTTTCTGAAATACTTGCTGCTTACAGGGCTGAGAACACAGGCTGTTCACTGAGGGTGGTTTTCACTGTTCATATTTGCTGGCCCATGTGCCATCTGGTAGCATCTGCAAAGCAAGAAACTGTTGTGTGTTATGTTGGGGTCACTGGGTGTGCATTTGTCCACCAGAAGTCTGAAGCTTTCAAGCACGATGCATCAGACAGACAAAACCAAGCTAATTTTAACAGCTGCTTGCTCCAAGCCATTGCCTGCATCAAGGAAGCATTGTGAAAAACAATTCTCGTACAGAGTGTAAGCTGTAAAACAATGTAAATTTTCCCACTGTCTCCTGGGAGGTTATATTTGTTCAGCACCACTCAAGCTGACATTGGGATGTTCTGAGTAACAGAGCTGTAGGGCATGTCCTTAGCTTTCTGTCAGATGTTTTTTCTTGGTCTGTAGCTGTGCTCAGGCAGAACCTCTTCTTGCAGAGAGGATTTTTGTGACTAAGTTTGCACTCTCAGAAAAGCAAATCTCTCCCCAAACTAAAATCCTGTGTTATGCAAACTGTGGACATGAGGTGATGTCCAGCAGCTGCAGCCTCACTGTCTCTGTTCCGCTGCTTTCAGCAGAGGAGTGGGAGTTTGTTCCCGTCTTCCTAGGACTGCATCTGCCTCTTCTACATCCAAATAACCATTTAGGAGCATGGCTTCTGGAAATCTTGAAGGATGGTGGGAGCTGGAGTATTTCTCATCTTTTATGCATCCAACAAGAAAAGAATATGATGTTTTCTCCTTGGTAAATGAATTTTAAAACCACTGTGTTGTCTGTTTTCTTTGGAAGGGTTATATCAGAGACTGTTATGAAACTGCTGCTTGCACAGATTATTGATGCTCTCTTAAGAAGCAGCAATGCAGGTCAGTGGTCTGTGTTGATTTTTGCAGTGAGATTCAAAATGGACTTATTAGTTTTAGGCTGGATGGTTTGCTGTTTGATTCCTGAAGAGCTGTCTCTGGACATGAGTTACCCATGGAAGATGGAATTCCTTTATTATACGTGAGGGAGAGGTAAACAGAGAATGTACTGCAGGGCATTGACTCGGGGAGCACACCATGTCTCACTTGAGGAGCAAGAAACCTCTCTGATGATATGCTACTTCCGAGTGTGGGTTTCCTTCTGAAGAATGCTCTGGTGTCTTGTCAAGATACAGCATGACTTGGAAAACGCTGGCATTTGCATTGCATATGTTGAACACATAAATGAACACGTGCTGCAGATGAGAAGAGGGGCAGCCTACATGCAGTAACTTCGTATTTTCTGCTGCTGTGCTCTGTGTCTGACATGACGTGAGGAACACAGTCTGAGGCTGTGTGTTCTCTTCTGCTCTGGGGCTGACTGCATGGCAGAAACTGTCTGAAATCCCTTGCACAGACCACATAATCTCTCAACCTTTGTACACATGGACCAAATAAAGAGGGCTCCTAAGCACTTTTGGTGGAACCTTCCATTTGAAGTAGGAAGAATATCAATTGACTGTGTTAATAATCAGGATTTCAGTTGTTTGATCTTCCATTCTGTTGTACCATAGCTGCAGCATCACCCTGCCAGCACTAAAACCACATGCAAACTCGTGATATCAAAGCTGCCTAGACAGTCCAGGCATTTCTGGGCCTCTCCTGACTGCCCAAGCCTCTTCTGAGATCTCCAGCCTTTGCACTTGACTTGCCCAAACAGTACCTCGTTGCATCCAGTAGAGTTGGCCATTGTACTTTTTGGGTCTCAGCTGGAATTGTAAAGCAGATACTGAAGTTAAGCTATCTGGCACAACCATGCCGTGTTTAAGGTGCTGTGAATGTGTAGAAATCAGGAAAAATAATGTGCATTTTGAAGTTGAATAAATGAACAAGCGTGTTGCCCTGCTTTAGTCACTTTAGCATGGCCCAGTAAGCTCGCCCACTGTCTGCTGCTTTATTTATATAGTGCCTTATGTAATAAACCTGTAGTTGATTACCTAAGCCTTGATCAAATTATTCTTGGTTTATTCATGTTGCTGGGCAATGTGTCATTTACTGTGAGTGCTGGTAGCAACTTCAGAGTCTCCAGAGAGTTTGAAATTCACAAAATGAATGTATGTGTCCAAACCAACAAAATTTCTTGCTTGTGTGCATGCTGCCTTTGTGCAAATTCTGTGCACTCACCTGCCACTCTATGACTTTTCTTCATCTGTCACCCCTTTGCATCTCAGACATGGTCAAGAGTTACCTACAACCATGAGTAAACAGCTCATTTTGCCATCACTGCCAGTGTATTCCTGTGAAACATGAGCTGGCATATTTAGCTGCTAAAAGTATAACTGCTTTTGCTCATGATCTATATACAGACAAAAGTATTTTGAACCATTTATTGAGTTTGGTCCACAGCAGGGTTGTCAAGAGAAATGCATCAATTTCTGTTGCTTGTCTGGGTCATGTCCCCCCCGAGCTTTGTTGTCACCATGGTTTTCACAGCATGTCTTCTCTGTCTGTGTACCTTCTTCTAGCCTCGGTGAGCCCGGGGCTCTCCCACAGATTTGATGGTGCCACTCGTGTCCTGTGGGAGCTGGAAGGACAGGCTGCTGTCTTCTGGCATGTTTGCTTAGCTTATCCCTGCAGTACGCCTTGCTGGTGCCTTGTCATTAATTTTGCTTTGTTGCAAGCTGACAACAGCCATTATTTTTATTAGTGAAGAGGCCAAATGAGGAGTTAATATCATGGTGAGGCTGATTATCACCTCAGCAGAGCCTATGCAAATCTAATGCGGGTCATAACGCCTTGTTTTCCCTTGAAGTTTCGTGCCTCCATCCTTAGCTGAGATGTGTTTTAATTTGTTTTGTTTCTTACTGCCAATTCCAGCTGTAATAGTCAGCTTCTGCACACGTTTGTTCAGGCCTTGCTGGGTATCAGCATTGTGGAAAGAGATTAGCGCTGCCATGGTTTGAATTTGGACCTTGCATGTAGCCTGACTGGCTATCAGGGATGCAGTTAGTGAGAACAGTGGTCCCTTATATGGGGAGGGGGCATCACTGTCTGTGGGACTGATAAAGCTAATTAGTGCTGTTAATAAACATCAGGACATCATTGTGAGATGCTTTGACTCTCTTTAGCATCAAAAAGTTCATCAGTGGGACTAAGCTGGTGAGCCTGAGTAGGTTTTTTTTAGCTATCTCTGATTTTAGGAATAAGAAGATGAGCATTTCAGAGAGAGGATTATGGGGGGAATGAGATGTGGTCACTTTGCTACTGGCATGTGGCCATGTTCTGCTCAGTGCCAGCTCAGTGTTCTCCTCCCTGCTGGGAAACCCTGAGAGGTTTTAGAAATGTTTGGAAATACAGATCTGAGAGCTCTTGTATAAAATCTGTGGTGATGAAAGGAAAGAAGGAGTCAGAGGATTTCCTCTGCAGCTGTATATAACTTTCAGTAATACTTGTAGAGTTTCAGAAACTTTCATGCCCCCTCCAGGACTTTGTTCAGAAAACTGTAATTTCTGTTAAATTTTATTTACCACACAAATAATCTTGCAAAAGCTTTTGCATTTTATTTTGTCAATTCTGACACCAGTTTCCTTTTAAATGTGATGCTAAACCCAAATGGCCTCCTGACTTCTTCCAGACCTTTCAGCATTGTTTCTAGACAAGTATAAGCTTCAGAGAAGTGGAGGATGTTTGATTTATTTAATAAAACTTTGCATCTGATGATATTCTTTGAGGAACACGTGAATCAACTCTAGTCTGATCACCTGTTGATAATGTGTACTCACTGCTCCTCTTCCTGTTGTGTGGACATGGTTTAGTGCATTTGGTCCATACACAGTCCAAGCATGGGCATTTCCAGTGACTTTGTATTTATTTCTTTTAGACATTAGTGATGTAATGGAGTCTTAAAGTTCATTAAGCAGCTTCCAGCCAACACAGAGTTAGTTTTCAGGAAGCAGATGCTGGTTTTAGTGGGAAATATGAATTTCCTTTGCAGTTTCTCTTTGCAGATTTCTAAGCTGCAGGGAACAACTCGCGTGCCACTGTACATGCTCCCTGCTGCACGTTACCTTCGTGTGCCAGTTCACAGTGTGATGATGTCCAGTTTTCTGGTAAAGGCTGTAAAATACACTTAGGAGGTGCTTATTTCCCCCATTCTCATTATCCAGTGTGAGAATGTTTGCATGCAGCTTTGGAGTCCTCAGTATGGGAAAGACATGGACCTGCTGGAGATGGTCCAGAGGAGGGCCACAAAAATGATCAGAGGACTGGAGCATCTCTGCTGTGAGGAATGGCTGAGAGAGTTGGAGTTGTTCAGCCTGGAGACGACTCCAGGAAAACCTTATTGTGGCCTTTTAGTTCTTAAAAGGGGCGTATAAAGAAAGATGGGGAGAGAGTTTTTAGCAGGGCCTGTTGTGATGGGATGAGGAGTGATAGTTTTAAACTGAAAGAGGGAGATTCAGGCTGAGGAAGAAATTCTTTACGATGAGGGTGGTAGAACATTGGCAAAGTTTGCCCAGAGAAGCTGTGGATGCACCATCCCTGGAGTCATTCAAGGCCAGGCTGGATGTGGGTGTGGGGAACATGATTTAGTTGCAGATGTCCCTGCTCGTTGCAGGGGGGTTGGACTAGGTGACCTTTGAAGGTCCCTTCCAGCCCAAACTATTCTATGATTAAATTCTATGTTTCTGTGTTTGATTCTCCAGTGTTGTTTCCTAGAAATCTGCCTTGAAAACACTGCTGTCTTCATGGAAAGCATTTGTTTCTTTCTCAGCTGAAATAAGCCATTTTGAGCAGCACAGAACTCCGCTCATCAGTATTTCCACAGGGGACCTCCTAGACATTCTCTGAAAGTCCACCAGTAAGAAGATATGTGTAAACCA
The DNA here is from genome assembly GCF_963264785.1 of Psittacula echo. Classification (NCBI taxonomy): domain Eukaryota; kingdom Metazoa; phylum Chordata; class Aves; order Psittaciformes; family Psittacidae; genus Psittacula; species Psittacula echo. Next base: position 10,842,092 of record NC_137750.1, on the reverse strand, counting down.
GAATAGCTTATCCTTTCCCCACTGCAGTACTGGTGCTCCCGATACGGAGGTGTACATCATTTCCAGCATCCCTAAAACTTCTATGAAATCTATTCACCTCTTTTGCCTTCTGCTGCTAACTATTTTTAACTTGAGCTAAATCCAGTGTTCCTGTAGCTTGGCAGTCTGCTCTGGGGAGGCAGCACCTTGTCCTGGATGCTCTGAGGTGTGTTGTGTAAAGACACATGGTACCTGTGCACGGGGCAGTGCTTCATGCAGGCTGCCAGAGAGGGTCTGGAGTGGCTAGAGGGGCTTTGGGAGATGGAGATGCTGGAGAGTTTGGAAACGCTGGAGGAGTTGGAAATGCTGTAGAGGCTGGTGAAGATTGGAAGGGCTGGCATCCAAGTGACCTGTGACTGTGACCCAGATTTTTATTCAGTGAGTGTGAAATGCAGCATCCAAGCCAGAAATCCTCAAAGCCAGAAGCTGTTTAAACCTGTCTTGACACCGCATCCTTCACTTGGTTACCTAAAACATTGTCATTGCTGACAAGACTTTGTTTCCTGTATCTCCCCTGCTCTAGGAGGATAAGCTGCAGCATTACTCACTCATGGGAACCAGTTGGCCCACTGTGATTCCTGGCAGAGTGATTGTTCACAGGTTCTGAGGCCATCTCAGTGTTTTAAGGTGAAACTACAATATATTGTGTTATTTGAGAGATAGTGTGTGTCATGGCAGCATAGAGGCATGCCCAGGTACAGCAGTGGCATGGAATTTGGTGATCTGGCAAAGTGGAGCCTTGTCTCTGTCTGCCCTTGTGCACCAATCCAGCACTGGTCCAGGTCAGTGCTTATTGGGTGCTATCTGAAGGTAGCAATTTGGCTTAAGGTTTATAGCCACTATTTATAAGTCATCTAGGCTGATCAGTTGTGAGGCATCCTTGTGGGGATTATGAGATCTGCGTGCAGGCTTTTAGATCTTGGTGATCCCTGAATGGAGAAGGGAAGGTAACCCAACCTACCTAACTAAAGAAAGCCAGGGCAAGATGGGCTTGCGGTGTTGTTCTGAGATAGCTGACAGAGAAGAGGCAGGAAAGGAAAATTTTAGCAGAGACAGAAGGTGTTCTCAGTGGAGCATCCCTTGTGGAGGAGCTTCACACTGGAGGCTGTGGTGGTGACTGAGGTCAGCCTGGGTTAACACAGGGCCTGATGCTGCAGCATGGGCAAGCCCAGCTGACTACACAGGCACATCCCCTGGCATGCCCCAACACTGCAGGGATGTGAGGGTGAGCACTAGCACCTCTCTTGCATGGCCATCCCACTGTGAACTGAGCTGGTGTTTTATATCTCCTGTTGTGTGGTACTTCTGCTGTGGAACATGAAGGAACAGGAGGTGTTTCCAGCAGCTCCTGTAGTGGGGACTGTGTGGCCAGAGGAGGCTGGCTCTGGCTGGAGATGCAGTACCACACAGCTGCTGCCTGCAGAATGATGGTGAAGCAGGAGCCCTGGTCTCTTGCAGATCAGATTGAAGCCTGATGGGAGTGGAAAAGGGAGATGCATGGTTTAGAACCTGTAGGTACAGGGTCCTCAGCCTGCTTTGAAATGGACTTGGCAAGCTCTGAACAGAGTGATTTTCGTGGAGACGGGGGGTGGAGAGAGCTCTTGCATTATGTACGGGACAGCCCCTGAAACTTCAGCATGGGCAGCCAACAGCAGAGCCAGTGTGGGTTGGTAGGAACAGCGTTGTATCAGCTAAAGGCTTTGTCTGCACTGCTCTACCATGATGGCTTTACTCTGTCAGCACTTTGCTGTGTCCTTTTTGATCCCCTCTGAATAGCCAAAAGGCAGATTCACTGTGTGTAAGCACTCCTTTTAGGTCTGCGCATGCAGCTGTGCTAACCCTGCCCACAGCTTTGTTTCTGGATTTCCTGTGAACATTAACTCCCCAAACTCATAGTTACATTTGCAAGTCTTCCATCCCCAACTTCTGTTTGTTGCTCAATTAATACACTCTTAGTGTCCAGTGAACCTGTGGGGGCAATAAGAGAGGCTGATTTTAGTGTGCCTGCCCAGCAGAAATGCAGGGGAGCATTATATACTGGCAGTGAGCTCTGACTCTTGCTGATGCTTCCTCTGAAGGGCTTAACTACATCCAGAGTTATTCTGCAGCACCTTCTGCAGTAGCTGTCATGCTCTTCACTTCCATTGTGCTTTTATCAGGCTGCATTTTCTACTGTGATAGCTTAATAAGCAGTTGTACTTCTTTATGCCTTTGTTTGATGATTGTGTGATGAATCCTGTCTCAGATTGCTGTGGGGTTTGTGTACTGAAGGCTACCTGACTTAAGAGAGCCCCTGTTCCTTTTTGCAGGGAGCATCACTTTCAATTGAAAAGGTCTCTGGAATGAACAAATAACACCTTTTTTTGTAATCCCATAAGAGACTAAGATAGTCGAGGTTTTCTGATGAGATACTTCAATAGTGCCTTCAGTGCTGTCTGCTGCTCACAGCATTTTGTGTGTTCAGGGTGTTCCACGTCAGGACTTTCCCCACATTTTGTTAGAGATCTAGGAGAACTCCCTGTATGGCACTTTCCAAATCAAGCAGTTTTCCTCATGTGAAATGGGGAGGTGATTTTCCTCTGAGGCAACACTCCTGCTTGCTCACAGGAGCTTTCTGGGAATACTTAGCTGCTGTTTCCATGCAACAACCAATTTTTCTTCTCTGACATTCATTCACTGGATTTTCTGATTGGAAGAGTGTGTATATAACCTTTCATTTGCATAGATCTCATCAACAGCTCCATTTCATTACCTTCTAACTCTCTTTTGCTTTTTTGTTACAGATAAACTGTGTGACTTTCCCCCACCCTGACATAATGCCAGAGCAGCAGTTGCTGAAACCTTCAGAGTGGAGCTACTGTGATTATTTCTGGGTAAGTAGGCAGCCAGCCACATGCCATATTGCAGCTCTTGAGCTGCTGATAAAGTGGAACAAACAGCTTGATTTGTGGTACAAAGTAAAGGAGAATTTGGGCTGAAATGCAGCATATTAGGGCAGCACAAGGGAGGCTGAAAACACCAGTGGAAACCATCTCAATGGTGTCAGATGTGGACGATTATCAGAAGAATATCCAGAAAGGCAAGGTCAGCTTTCAGGAGATGGTTTTGGTCAGTAAATGGGGAGGATGTAGGACAAACTACACATCTCGAAATACCTCAGTCAAAAGGGCTGTGCAGCAGGAGGTGGCTGGCAGGCCACTGCCAAATTTCACTGTTTCCCAGAGCATGAGAACTAGGAATGCATGAGGAAGCTGGAAGTATCACATTTATAACAAGCAAACAGAATCATAGAATGGTTTGGGTTGGAAAGGGCCTTAAGCTCATTTAGTTTCAACTCTGCCATGGGCAGAGACACCTTGCGCTAGACGTTTCCCAAGGCCCATCCAACCTGGCCTTGAACAGTGCCAGGGGTGGGGCATTCACTTACATTCAATACCCTGCATTTGAAGACAGCCAATTAGAAATGGAAGCTCAGATCTCAGTACCAAGTTCAGATCTCTGCCTTGCTCAAATGTATCTCTGGGTTAATCCATCATAAAGATGAAAATCGAGTCACTGAATTTGGTGAAGGTCCTTTACAAACTTTCTGTTAAATTGGAAAATTCTCTCCTATGGGATATTCTGTAGGACGGATGATAAATGACTTTTTAAAAGATGAGGTTTGAGGAGGACAGGCTCCTAAGTAGCTATTAAATGGAGTAGTTTTAATGCAGGCTTCAGCATGGGAAATCTCCAGTGACTGTGTTTCTGTGTGTGCCCTCTCACACTTAGCTCCGCTTTCAGGATCCTGAATCAGATTAAAATGATACAGTAGTCCTTCAAGTGTGGAGCTGATAGAAGAAGACTCTTCTACTGGGAAACCTTTTGGGGGTGGGTGAAATGCCACCTCCAAAATGAAGATTTTCTGAATTTTCGGTGTGTTTTCGATTATGGGATGTTGAAGCATTTCCATTTCAAGCAACAAAATAAGAGTTTTACTTACAGAAAGTGTAGCTGTTGGAGGCACAGCAGCACTTCCCCTCATGTGTGCTCAGTGTTGGTGTGACAACTAATGGCAAGTTGTAGTAACTTGCTACAATACACTGACGTATTTGTTCCCAAGCCATCAGATTTTCTTCAGCTTCTTCCAGTGTTGTGATCCCAATAAGCTATAAGTCATTCATGGTGTAGAGGCTTATGTTTTGCACATGTCTTAGAGAAGTCACTGGTCTGTTTGGTTGTTTCCTTTTCAGCTTGGCCACCACTTGGTTCCTTGGTTTTGGTCCAATCTTGCTCTCAGTGAAACTCCACTGAAAGCTACCTTCTGCAAACTTGTATCCTCCCATAGCTCTGCTCCCAGGACTTTCCTCTTGTCATCCATGATTTGCCTTCATTCTTCCATCAGCTTCACTCCTCCCGTTTTCTCCGCTGCCCAGTGCCTGGAATCACACTCGATTTAATGTGGCATTTTCCTTTGTGCAGATGTGCAGCACCTGGCGCATCAGAGCAAAACCTGTAGCCGTTAGGAAAGTGTTTTCCAGGCCTGTTTGTTGGAATAGAGTAGGAAATTAAATTCTGAAATAGAGAAATGCAGAAAGATCAGAGAGAAAAGAGCAGAGAGAAAACTGACTTGGTCCTTGTAGCAACCCTGAAGTCAGTGGAGCAAAGGGTAGAAAGGGCTGTGTCGGAAACAGTGAAAGATGGGATGTGTGGTGGTAACCTGTTGAACAAGTTGCTGCTTTGCCCTGCTTTACAGCTGACCTGTGCAGACTGGCTGCCTTTTTCTGAAAGCAAGTCAGGGTTGAACCTGACAATCTGTTAAAGGTTGTTTAAGGCTACATTACCTCTGGAAAGAGCAAGCAGTGTCCTCCCTGCCCTCCTCCTGTTCTCTTGTGCTGCCTCCAGAAGCCTTTCTCTATGCAGGGTGAGCTCTATGCAGAGCCAGCTGCAATGTTGGGGCATTGTCAGGCAGGAAAGGCCATGGGCAGAATGGAAGGCAAGGTTGTTGCTTTGGGCCCAGCATGCTACCTAAAGATAACTGTAGAACTTCCTCTTCTTAGTATAAAAAGGAGTAAGAGGATGAGGAAAGAGAAAGTGTTGGACTGTTCCTATGAGAGGGGCTGAGGTGCTTCAACCATCAGCTGCAATCAGGGAGGGCTCTTTGGCCACCACTGGTGCCTGTTGCCCTGACTCCTTGGGCAGTAGCTGCTTGGAGCTACGTGTCTGTGCTTTTGATCCCCATATCTTTTTTGTTGAACTTGCTTTTTCCTTCCAGGCTGATAAGAAGGATTCGCAAGGGAACAATACAGTGTCGGGATTTGAGATTCTTCTTCAAAAGCAGCTTAAAGGGAAACAAATGCAGAAAGAAATGGCGGAGTTTGTTCGAGAAAGGTAATGAGCACTTTGCTATTAAATGAACTGTTTATGGCAATATATATTTTTTCTTGATTTAGATATTCCTTTGGTCCGTTAATTAAACTGTTTAAAAGATACACTACCAATTCATAAAGAACATTTAATTTTCCTTTAATGTCCATCCACACTCTCTAACTTGTCTCTCCTGCTGTGCACACTGGCTGTCCATTTAGGTAGAGGGAACCAAGAAGGTTTTAAGTCGCAGATTCAAAGAAAAACCTGAACATGGAAAAAACAGGGTAAAGTTATTTTTAAAGGAACTATTTTGCCTAAAAAACAGAGAAGCGATTTGTTGACATGGAGCATAAACACAATTTCCTAGAGGAAGATGTAAAAAGACATCACTTGGGAATTAAGCTGGATATGGAGCTGAAGTACATGTAAAGATATTTGGAGTGAACCCCAAGTCATAAAGGCAGATGCCTTTACCAGAAAATGGCAGAACACTATTAATGGTCAGTTGCTCTGCTGACATGGGAAGTGCACTGAGCACCAAAAAAGCAGTTGATAGATGCTCAGTTCAACCAGGTACAGATGATGTGACATCATTACTCTTCAGTAGTGTCAGTATTATTTGAAATAATTTGTCATGTGTCCAGGCCAGTGTAAATCATCTTAAGGATGACTCTCACAACTTGAGAACAGCCCATAGGAAACAAACAGTGTTTATTCCCAGGAGGAAGGCAGAGCACGCTGGTGCTCTTGTCTTTTTTAAAGTATTAAAGGTGTGGCAGCAGTGGAGAAATGAAAAGGATAGCACAGGCAATGAGGACAGTGATACAAGAGGTGCAGAGGGCCCAGCATCCACATGTGGTTCATGCTGCCTGTGACATAAGACAGTCCAAGGGACAGTGGCCTCTCTGACCCAGTGCGACCAGAGGATGCAGGCTGAAGGAAGGACCAGCTGACAAATAAAAAATACAATTGAAAAATAGTCTTGCTAAGCTGGAAGATGAGGAGAAGGTGAGCAGAATTGTGATAGCCATGGCCAGGGAAAAGAGGAGGATATCTGCCCCAAAGAAAGTAATACATAATGAAATTTGGTAGAAACAAAAGAAGGGAGCATTCAAGAGGGATGGAAAGTTGACATGAGAGAACAAATAAAGAACAGCTCTGACGCTGAGAAGAGGCATGTTTATGTCCTCAGTAGAGGAGAGGTAAGCATGTTGATAGAAGGAAAGGTAGAAAAGATTCACTGTGTGCTGGAAGCAAGGTTTGGAATTGATTGTGAAGAGAATCTAGATGGGAGTTATAAAAAGATTAATACATTTTCCTTCTGTTTGGAACAAATGATTCAGGAGTGCTGTGTGTGGAAAAAGAGGAGGATGGCGTTGAGCTGGAGAAGTTACTCACAGTAATGAGACCTCAGGCCATCAGGGCAACCTTTACATTTCCAGCTCAGAGGGAAGAAGGACTGAAAGGAAGAAGGACTCAGGGAATACAAGACTATGTATAGGTGTTTTCATGTCCAGAAAAATCCTCTCCATCTGCCTTCTGGAGGTGAGGTTTAGGCAACTGATAAAAAAAGCTTTAAATAGGAGGCAGGGATGAGACGTGATAACCGTATTTCTTCATCAATTAACCAGCAAGAAGCAACACTAACTGAAATTCAGTTTCTCAAGTAGGTTCTTTAAGAGGAACTACTTGTAAATAGCAATTCCGTGTTTGTTCAGCACTTGTTGGCAAAGGTAGGGTTATAATACAGACTTTGAATTTGAATAAGTCAGGCCTTAAAACAGGAGATCAAGGGTGTGGGTGTGAAGGAAAGGAAGAATTACTTTAAATCAAAAGTAAAAATATGGTCCAGCATTTGCATTAAAACAGCCAAGAAAATATGCAGACTGCCCTGAATAGAATCAGTCTCTGAGTATGAGAGTTAGTATCAAAGGAACACAAATTGGGCTTTTGGCCTTTCACTTTTTCATCAAGCTGGACTGTGCTTGGGAAATGTAAATCAGATTATTTAGCTGCTGCTGTGTTCAGCAGGTACTTGTAAGCACCTTCCACTCTGTCTCATCCTTTTGAGTCTTTCTATATTTTTGGCCAGTACAACAATTGGACAAGATTTCTACAGTCTGTGTACTACAGGAAAAGTAATTGTGCTGTTGTTTGATAACTTCATTGTTGCCTTCTAATCTGGAGAAATAGTGTAAAAAAAGAAAAAAGTCACAATCACTATCTTCATCCAGTGGCAGTTGTGTAGATGTCTGTCAGATAACCTCTATTCACATTTTCCCTGTGTTGTCTTAATCTATTTAGTTTCTTCTTGCATGGTAGTCACATCAGATCATCTTTGCCTCCCCTTGAAGCTCTCTGGTTTTTCTTCATCCATTGTAACAGCATGACTGAAAGTATCTGAGCGTGAGCACACAAAGTATTTCAAAAGAAGCATAAGAGCAAGGAATAAAACTCCAAAGAGCAACTAGAACTAAGTCAAGATAGCATGGGTTAAAATGTGCTTATAATGTTTCTGAAACACAGGGAGTGAAGTTGGGAAACTTCTCAAACAAGTTAATGGAAACAAGAAACATAAGAGGGGGATTTGGGTGTGAGGGTGTGGTTGACCTGTGCTCCCTTTCCAGTCCATAGAAATTGCCACTTCTAAGACAAGATTAGCCTCATCATGAAGTAGATATTTAAAGTAGGTCAAGTGAAGCGTGCCTGGATCAAGCCCTTTACATTGTGAGGTCCTAACCACAGCATAGCCTTGATGCTGAAAGCTGTATTTGTTGGTCTTGCTGCAGCAGGTGTGGGGAGCTGTCTGGTTTTGTTCTCATGGGAGGGGGGATGAAGCCCCCACATGCTGGGCGTGCTCTGTAGTTGTACTGTGCTGTACCAAGCTGGGTATCACCTTGGGCTTCAGCCAGCTGCATCCCACACAGTGGCATGCACATCCTATTTTCAGAAGCCCAGAATATCAGACCCCTCTTAGCTGGCTCTAGGGATCCCTTTTGTCTCAAATACAGCCTGCCTAACAGTGCTTGCTCAACTAGCTACTGCCAATGGGCCTGCCAAAAATACCCCACCTTCTGTCCTCTCAGTGAAAGGAGATGGATTTCTAACCAGGCTTTTCCCCTGCTTGTACATAGTTTAGCACGAAATCAGGAGCTACTCCACCTGGATACCACTCAGCTCTCTCTTAGAGATGCTTTATTGAGCAAACTAATTTGAAAACCAGCCAAGAGCCAGTTGTTTGCCCTAGTTGGGATCATGTCTACCTTGCAGATGTCTCACTAGGAGAACTCAGGGTAGTTGAAGATCGTTTTCAGGCATGATGCATGTCACCTCTGCAGCAGCAGCTGCTTCTTCCCTCCCTGCTGTGCAGGCAGCATTTATCCTTGTCCCCTTGCTGAACCCATGTTCCCATAGTGGTTGCGTGCCAACAATCTCTCTCCTGTGCACCTCCACCGCTGGCAAGCTCAGATCCTGTTCCTATGTGGAGCTGCTGAGTGAACAGAGAGGGGGACAGGGTAGTGAGTGTGATGAGTGAATGGTAGGAGCTGCGCCACCACTTGTAGGTGGCAGAAGCCCCTGCCATATCTTCACCAGCTTTGTCATCTGTCATGGAGATCAGGAAGCACATGGTATTCCTAGGAAAGGTGTAGTCCAGCACCACAAACCTCATTTGTGTTTCTCCTGCAATGGTGCATTCCTTAATCTTTGCCTCAAGGATGTGTGAGCTCACGTTTAGCGGCAGAGTGAAACACATTTCTCAAGTGTGCCCAGTTTTGCCAGCAGCCCATGTTGCACAGCAGAAACACTTTGTCCTTGTTATTTGCTCTCCAGAACTGTAGCTTTTCCTTCAAATGTTATCACGTATCTATCCATGCTCTTGCCACTGCATTTTTGGCATATGGAGGGGAGAGATGGAGTCTGAAACTGGTGCTGCCAAACCCTGGAGACTGAAAGTAAAATTCCTGTGGCAAAATGTGTTAAAATGCAGAGAATTTCTTGAAATGATGTGTGTGGGTTTCTGCCTTAAAGCTTACTTACTGCTATCTTTATTTTCTGTGTGTGTGTGTGTGTGTGTGAGTGTAGGATAAAGATTGAGGAGGAATATGCGAAGAACCTGTCCAAGCTGTCTCAGAATTCCTTGGCTGCTCAGGAAGAAGGGTAAGTGTGTCTCTGTGACTTTTGCAGAAGACAAAGATTTTAACATAAAAAGCATTCCTCCCACACAGGTACATGTATTTTTCCTGAGCTCTGCCATTGAGTAGAGGTTTATTTAGCTCAGCATCCTGCGTGTGTTAGGGAAGATAGAATTGCTTTTCTTATTTTCCTTATGAAGATGTTTATGGTACAATTTTACGTATATGCATTTATTTCCAGTAATGTGTTATGCTGTCATTGTTCTAGCCAACACTAGTTCCTTTAGAGATTAGCATGTAGAAGTACTAAACTACTTTGAATATGCAAGAATGGGTCTGGCCCTCCAAGAGAAGCAGCAGGTTGTCCCTTACAGCATGTTCACACTTCGGAAGTTTTTAAGAAGGTATTAGGCAATGCACTTCAGATTAGATTGCAGTTCAGTGCAAATAATGGAATGACACCACTCCTGAAGGATTAGAAGTTGTTAGCTCTGTCTGTTCCAACACAAACCATGTAAGCACTGAAAGCCAAGCTTTGAAATTATTATCCTCATCCTAGGTCTGACACAGGGTGTTTCTACTGGCAGTGAAGCTCCACAAGGTGTTTGCTCAGCTTCCAGTAAGCAAGGACAGAAAGGGCAGGAGGCTAACTAAGCTTCTCCAAACACCTCCCTTTACAATGGTTTCTGTTCTTCTTTCCACTTTATAGGGGAGGGTGCTAACCTGCTTCTAGCAAACTAAAACAACTTTCTTCCGCATCCTCCTCCCACTTTTTTCTACCCTGAATAGGAGAAGGAGAAAATATCTGAAAAAATGAAGGGGGAGGACACTAGGGGAGAGTAGATGAAAAGAGAGGGAATGAGGACTGAAGCATAAAAAATGTTGAAGTAGGGAGGTAAGGGGACACGGAGCAAAGTGCGGGGAGCTAGGAACACTGCCCAGTGGTGCTCTGTCTGGAGGGGTGGCAAGGTGAGTGAGTGGAATGAGGTCCTGCCAGTATTTTTCCTCATGGTGCTATGGTGGCCAGACTGGCTAGGGCCAGGAAGAAGCTAATGAGAAGATCCTGAGCACTGGTGAGGCCCTGGAAAGGGGAAAGGTTCCATTTAAAAAAGTGAGGGAGGAAGAGCAGCTAACAGGAAGATTTGCAGGAGCCAGAAGTGAGACTGCAGCCTAGCACACTCAAAGTAAGCATTCACCAGGGTCTTCCTCTCATTCCTGGGAAGGTATGAGTTTGAAGACCCAATGAACTGCTCTGTGAATATACCAGTTACCACTGCTGGTTTCATACTCTACAGACCATTTTCCAGCTTTGCTGTCTATGGAATTGTCACAAAGTATGAGCTGTCCCTCCAAGGTCCTCTGCCCTCCTTTGGTGGTAAGAAGACCCACCATCATGTATGTGAGTGGAACACAAGGGTGCTGAGATGGGACTGATTTGTGGTATTGGGATGGTTATGTGCAAGTTGCTGTAAGTAAGTGCTGTTGCATGTACACAGAAGGTGATATGATCCATACATCTAGTCAAGTCACTGTAGTGGGATAAGAGATGCAGAAGATGCTTAGCAGCCCATCTTCACTTGAAAGATCAGAGAAAATAGTGCCAGTGAGAACTGACAGTGGAAGGGTACCTCAGGGTGGAACTAGGGAAGGAGAAGAGCTGAGAGCATTTACATAGATGAAACAATCTCAGGTTGTTTAGCTGTGGTGAACACCATGCTTGAGGAGTCAACTCATTGGAGCAACCTCAGAGATGACAAATGAGTATTTTGAAATTGCAGATCACAGGCAATTTTTCAGGCTATCAGGAAGGGGCAAATCTGACTATGAAAAGGGCTGGGTGAAAGAAAGGAGGAGCTAGGATGCTGTAGATCACTCAGTTTTGTTTAACCTCTGAAAAGTGGTAGAATAAACCATCAGGCTTTCTAGAAGCATTTAGTGGAAAACTAAGGTGATGAGCAATTATTGTGGATGCCTATAGAGCAAACAGCGTCAAACCAACCTGCATTCCTTCAGTGATGGAGTAAAAAAATAAGTCAGCATCATAGCTCTTAATTTAGTATGGCTTTATGCAGTGGGAGATTCTTGTAGGCAGACAGGCCTAAATAAAGCCCAAGGTGCAAAATTAGCTAAGAATATTGCTACAGGGACTGTAGCAGTAGGACAAGAGGGAATAGGTTTAAACTTACACAGGGGAAGTTCGGGTTAAATATAAAGAAGCAGCTCTTTACTGTGAGGGTGGTGAGGAGCTGGCACAGGTTGCCCAAAGAAGTGGTAAATGTTCCATCCCTGGCAGTGTTCAAGGCCAGGTTGGACAGAGCTTGGGCAACATGGTCTAGTGTGAGGCATCCCTGCCCATGGCAGGGGGGCTGGAACTGGACGATCTTAAGGTCCTTTCCAACCCAAACCATTCTGTGATTCTATGATAACGTTCATCACAAATCCTGATTTATTTTTCTATGTCTTTGTTATTAACCTTGGATAGAATAAATTATGGGTTTACTGTGATCAGAGATGAGACTGAGCTGGGAGCGGTGGTGTGTGCAGTTTGAAGGAAAGCTTGCAATTCAAAATGATGTAGTTAAACTAGAGAAATGAACTGGAGAGAAATAAAAATGCATTTCAATGAGGACAAAGTCCTAGGTTTTCTACTTTCACAGGATGTGAAAGATACACTTACATAACAGTTTGTGGGAGAAGGATCTGGCTGTAGTGAATCACCAGCTTATTCATCAACAGCTTCACAATGTTGTCTAAAAAAGCATTGCACTGGGATATGTAGAAGAGTGTCTGATAGGAAATAATCTGTTACCAGTTTAGCAACTGGAAGAGACAGTGTAGTTTAGGTTATGGTGCTTTAAGAGGAATCCAGGCTGTTGGAGGGGGTCTGGAGGAATGTACCTAAACTGCCATTAGCTAACAAATAATCTGTCTGAAGGAAAAGAAGATGGAATGGTTTTCAAATACTGAAAGGCTTCTCCGAGGAGAAGCAGAATAATCCATTCACCAAAAGGAGGGTGTAGAGTAGAATGAGCAATGGAAAAACTGCACTGGTGAAGGTTTATTTTAAGAATTAGAAAAGAAACACTTTGTTCTACTGAGGATTAGATACTGAAGTATCTTGCTTATGGAGACTCTGGCATCTCTGTGACGGGAGATCGCTATGGCAGTGTTCTCAAAGATAATTCTGCCTTGGTCACAGAGATCAGTGATCTTCTCAGATTTCTGCTATCACTTTGCCATGATTTTGCTGAGCAAGATATGGTACAAAGTGTGGCACCATGTCTGTCTGCCACTATCTGACCAATCTTGCAGGACGCACAGGAGGATGTGCAGAAGATGGCATTGATCATTGTTGCTCTGTGTTCTTTCAGCACACTAGGAGAGGCTTGGGCTCAGCTAAAGAAGAGTCTAGCTGATGAAGCAGAGGTTCACCTCAAATTCTCTTCCAAGGTAAATAGTTCTTCCTTTTTGCAAAGATTTTTGCCCTGTCATTGATGTGGATCTCCCTTCAGTGCTTATTAGTGGGGAAAATACGCATACATAGGGTACAAATGTAGAACAAATGAACAAACTTAGTGGAACTCTGTCCATGCTTCTTGCCAGAATCCTGGGTTATTTAACTTACCTGATCAGTAAGTTAAAACACATCTAACCTTAATTTTTCATTTAAAAAAAAGAAAAAAGGGAAACTGATTCTGGAGGTTATTCACTTAGGGCAATATGTTACAGTAAATTTACTTAGAGCTCGTACAGATTATTTCTGTAGAGGAAGAAATGAACAATAATGTTTGGCTTCTCAACAAGAATCTACTGTATCTGTTTGGAAGGAAGAGAACCAGGACTCTGACTTCTTCATATCATTAGCCTTTGTGAAAAGTGCATTGGGAACTTCATGTTATTTTTGGATATTCTCTCAAGTGAACCCCAAGGAGATTTCTTGTTCAAATTATGGTATTTAACTGTTTTTTTTCCACCACATGTGACACATTCTTGCATCCTGTCACATTCTCTTAACCTCTGTGGGTGATCAAGTTCAGTACAGTGGTAGATATCTCAGTACAACAGCCATGTTCTGGAGGAAAATTATAGCTCTGCACTGTTTGTAAGTGATTATGCAGAGGTTACTCAGGCAACCAGCCGCTGCCTTGGTAACCCATTGCTCTGCTTCAAACTTCTACTTCAGAGCTGTAATTAGTGAAATACTTTTTTGCTCCCCGTTGTGTTCCTGTATTGTTTTCCAAGGGGAAGAAATAAAGCCTGGAGTGGGGTGTGCAGGGAGGCAGGCAATGAATAGGGGCTCCTTCATTATTGTACTTAAACCCTGCACAGAAACTTCTGTAGCATCATCTGAACTCTCCCCACTGTTTCCAGTGTACCTGCTTTGGGAATTCCTAGTTCTTTCTTTTGTTAACAGAATATGGTTTTAAATGTATTGATTATTGCTATTACTTTCAGATAAATCATTCTTAAAAGTAGTAGTTATATTTCTCATTGATTGTCAAACAAAACCAGTCAGTGCAGAGCACACCAAGAGTTTTAAACACAAACACCAGCCTTGAAGAGACTGAACATGTTTGTGACAGTCCTTCATAGCACTGTTACACTGGGGGTCACAGGCGACAGCACTTTTATGGCACTTGGAGCAAGCCCAGAGGATGATCAGGGGCTGGAGCACCTTCCGCATGAAGACAAACTGAGTAAGTTGGGGCTGTTCAGCCTTTAGAAGAGAAGCTGCATGGAGACCTCAGAGCAGCTTCCAGTGTCTGAAGGGGGCATACAAGGATGCTGGCAAGGGCCTCTTCTTCAGGGACTGTAGCGATAGGACAAGGAATGATGGGTTCAAACTGAAACAGGGGAAGTTCAGGTTAGATATAAAGCAGAAGTTCTTCCCTGTGAGGGTGCTGAGGCGCTGGCACAGGGTGCCCAGAGAAACTGTGGCTGCCCCATCCGTGGCAGTGTTCAAGGCCAGGTTGGACGAGGCTTGAAGCAGCCTGGTCTAGTGGAAGGTGTCCATGCCCATGGCAGAGGGGTTGGAACTGGATGAGCTTTAAGGTCCTTTCCAACCCAAGCCATTTTATAATTCTGTGAAACATATTATTATACTGCTGATGGCTCTAGATACTGGCATCCATGTGCATATGTGTACATGCATATGTGGAATCCTTCAAGAAGGCTGTCATGGAACTGAACCTTTTCTCCAGTTACGTGATTATCCCTCACTGAGCTCCAGGAGGTGAGTTCTGCTGGAAGAGAAGGTGCACAGGTATTTTACTGTTGAAGTTATGATGGGCTGGCCTGGATATGATGGTGTGTTACCCCCATTCTGGAAATGGTGCTGATGGAGCAAAGGGAAAAAATAAGTAATTGTGAAATCAGAATTGATTTCACGAACTCAGCTGGTTTGTTTCTCCAGCATCTAATACTGTGATTAAACCCATGCCTCTGTCTTTCTGCCTAAGTCTCTACCATACTGGTACAGAGATACATGATCTCTGTCCTGTACTTCTTTTAGCAAGCTTCCTAACTTCTAACTTCTTTTACAAACTTCTCGAGATTTCAAGTCCTCTGTTGCATCTCACCCATTCAGTTATGGGTGTCAGAGTTGTCTATATACACTGGTGCTTTAAATTTCTTCATCTTAGGAAAGTAGTTTGTATTTTTCATCTGTTGCATGGATTTGTAAGTCTTGAAGTGAGATCTTCTAGCAAAAATATAAAAAGAATATATATGGCCAATTATAATACAACATTTAAAAGTCTGGGTCATTCACATGTGAGTCTGATTTGATAGCTTATAGTACCTCTTGCAAGATGGAAGTTCAAGCAGGATGATGATAGAGGAAAGATGACTGCCTTCCCTGAGAATCCACCTCTTTGATTTCCAGAACACAAAACTGAAGAAAGCAGTTGCCTTGTTTCCATTTTGAGCCTATTGGTGATGGGTTTCCCATCTTTATGAGGATCTCAGAATTTCCTGTCCCATTATAAACCATGGGAAATAAACTCATTTTGTTACTTTCTATTAGGCAGTAGAAATAGCAGTGAAATGCCCTCCTTTTCAATGTGTCCCCAGCCCTTGGGACTTTAATAAGGGTTTTCACAGCAATGCTACTTATGTCAGATAAGTCAGATTGCCGCTTCTTCCACTGAGGATGACTGACTCATGTACAGTTGTTTACCCAGGTTAATCCAGTTATTAATGAAGCAGTCTGAAGGGCACACAGACTGTTTAGCTAGTTGAAACTCAGCTGGACACAGACTCAATCATAATATATTGCATCTGAGGTTTACTGAATCCACTCTGAATTTCTCTGGTCTTGTTTTGTTGAGCACTGACAATGTTCCTTCCTGGCACAGCTGCCAGTTTGTTCCTGTGCTCTTGAGAGAGCTCGTGTAACCATGCTGGACCACAGAGTTGTGAACAGGTCTTTACTAGCTGGCCTGGGGCCATCCTGATGAGACTGTCATCTGAACATTGTCCAGAATCTTATAGTCCAACCCTCCCAGTCAAAGCTAGGACTGTCACCACAGTGGATCATAGCTAAATCTTTGTCTAGCAGGGATTTCACGACCTGTCTGGTGAATCTGTTCCAGTGCCCAGTTACCAATTTGGTGAGTTTGTTCTTCAGATTACACTCAACCTGAACCTCCCAAAGCTCAATTGACTGTTGTGACATTGCCTGGCCCTAATACCCTTGTGTTCGACCTTCAGATAGCTGTAGGCCATATTAGATCACCATGGTGCCAGTCTTTATCTGCCTAAACCAGCTCTGCTTTAGGCTTGTTTAACCTCTCTAGGATGTGTGCTGTAGGGCTTGGCTGTCTTTGTAGCCTCTCTTCATTAAAAGACTACACTAAGCTAGAACGAATTTTCGTTCTCCATTAAAATTGCATTGGAAAAAAGCCAAAAATACTTACTTTCAGGGACTATTTGATACTGCTCCACTGTGGGCCATGTTAGGTGATTATGGACCCAACTCATCTGCGTTCACAGTCAAACATCCCCACAGGGTGAACAATAGGAGAGTTTGGTTGCTTCTGGGGAGGTGAAATATCTGTATCTTTTCAGAGCACTTTTCCTAGCACATTTCTGTGTGTGAGAAGGCCAAAGAGCAATATGATACAAACTCTATCAGAGCTGAGTATTACTGTCAAGTCCTGCTTGTAGGAGATAAGTCACATTGGTGGCCTTGATGGATCTCTGCTGAGTTCGTTTCAGTGGTTTCTTGCTACCACGTTAAAGAGTTTCAACTGAATATTCAGGCTTCTCTTTAGGCTCCCTCATACTTGACAGAAGTAAATAAAATGTGGCCTTATTGGATCTCTTTTCACTGCAGAAGAAATACAGGCATGTCCCTGCACACATAATGGCAACTGCTTCACCTTATGGCAGTCAGGGTTAGCAGCTTCACTTTGTGTAACCTAAGGGGTTTTTAAGCAAGGTGCATCAGGCCAGAATCAGAGCACCTCAAGTAGTGCTCCAGACGTTGCCTTGCAGTTTGAACTTACGTGGGAAGAGAGAACAGGGAGAGAGGAAGACAAAATTTCATCCTTTTGCTCCCTTCAGCCAGACTCTTCTCAGTGGTATCAGGCAATAGTACATGTGGCAATGGGTATAAACTAAACTACCAGAAGTTCCACGTGAACATGAGGAAGAATTCCTTTTACTGTAAGGGTGACTGAGCACTGGGATAGGATGCCCAGAGAGGTTGTGGAGTGTTCTTCCCTGGAGATATTCAGGAGCTGTCTGCACACAAACCTGGACAGTGTGCTCTGGGTGACCCTACCTGAGCAGGGAGGTTGAGCTAAAAGACCTCTGGTGGTCCCTTCCAGCCTCAAGCATTTTGTGATATTGTGGTATTCCCTTAACAGAGCTGTCCTGTGAAGAGCTAATTTTTGCAATAGCTCCACTCACAGCTCTCTTGGGGAAGAGAAGTATTGCTGTATGACATTGCCTTTGGCTATAGTGTGTGTATTGCTTCCTCTTTGTCCTGAGCTCTGCTCAGCAAAAGAGCTGGGAATTACTGCCTGGCTCCTCATTATTGTCTTTTCTTCTTTATTTTTATTTCATCAACAGCTTCAGAGTGAGGTAGAGAAGCCACTGCTCAACTTCAGAGAGAATTTTAAGAAAGACATGAAGAAGTGTGACCACCACATTGCAGACTTACGGAAGCAGCTGGCCAGCCGCTACGCAGCAGTTGAAAAGGTGGGAGCAGAGAACAAACTGGGGAATTTGAGATACTCCTGATTTGGACAGAAAAACAGGTGCCCCATGAAAAGTTTCTGTCCTGCCACAAAGAACCACAAAGGTTTTGATTTTGCTGGGCCCCAGACATCATTTGTTGCTTAGCTGGGAAACTGGGGGGGCTACAGGCAGGGCTAATGCATTACAGCTGAGGCTTTTTGATTCATTCTCCTTTTCCCAATTTGGGACAATATATTTCTAATGCATTTGATTAAAATGCTTCTTGCTTGTGTGCATCCAAAAGCTGCATCTGTGCCCTCAAAATTTAAAAAGATGTTGCCTTAGAATAGCAGCAGGGTCAGACCAAAGGTGTGCATGGCTCAGTATCATCCAGCAGTGGTGAAAAGCAGATGACTAAGGAAGGCACGTGAGACTTGTCGCAAAGCCTCTACCAGTTCCTGTTTTCTGTGCCTCAAACAAACCTCACCTGAAAAACCCAAACAGTAGCAGCACCCTCAGATCAGGGGCTATTTTAACATGAACATCCAGCTGAGGTTGAGATTTACACCCACAGGTATAAATCTTATAAACCTAGGGGAGTTATACCCACAAAAAGTGCTCTTACCAGCAGCTGGCAGGAAATGGGATACCCCTGCTGCAGCTGCCAAGACACTTGTGCCAAATGGTATCCTCATGTGGTTTGTTCTTGGGTGTAAGTTGGAAAGGAAAATACCACGTTCAGTCAAGCCAGAAGGTGGTTTGGGCATTCATTGAGAATCAGAGTGCACCTGAACAAGTTTGCCTGGGGACAGAATTGTTGCAGGATACACACTGTATGTATGCAGGAAAGTGCAAAACACTTAAGTTCTTCGCAGCTATATCTGCAAAGAAACACAGTCCTCAGTAGGGGTATTGAAAAGAAAGAATTGGAACCTTGAGAAGAAGGAATAAAAGAAGATAAAAGCCGTAAGATCAGAGGGCCTGAGGAGCTCTGTTCTGGTGACAGGCTAAGAGAGCTGGGCATGTTCAGCCTGGAGAAGAGAATGCTCTGGGGAGACCTTAGAGCAACTCCCAGTGCCTAAAGGGGCCACTAGAAACCTGGAGAGAGGCTTTTGACAGGGGCCTATACAGGCAGGACAAGTGGGAATGGCTTTAATCTGCCAGAGGGGAGACTGAGGTGAGATCTCACGTGAAGATTGACCTCAGAGCAGCTTCCAGTATCTGAAGTGGGCATACAAGGATGCTGGAGAGGAGCAATTCGTCAGGGACTGTAGCGACAGGACAAGGAATGATGGGTTCAAACTGAAACAGGGGAAGTTCAGGTTAGATATAAAGCAGAAGTTCTTCCCTGTGAGGGTGCTGAGGCGCTGGCACAGGGTGCCCAGAGAAACTGTGGCTGCCCCATCCCTGGCAGTGTTCAAGGCCAGGTTGGACGAGGCTTGAAGCAGCCTGGTCTAGTGGAAGGTGTCCATGCCCATGGCAGAGGGGTTGGAACTGGATGAGCTTTAAGGTCCCTTCCGGTCCACACCATTCCAGGATTCTCTGCAGTGTGCCTTAGCACAGCTTCTCACCAGATTGCTTTCCTGCAGCTCCCTCTTGCGACCTGCCGAGCCAAGCGCAGAGTCTTTAAAACTGCGAACTGAAAACATTCAAGTAGTGCCTCAAGAGCGCAACTTGCAGGCTCGTGTGAAAACTGCGAGGTCCGAACAAAATACAATCATCTGCATTCATTTTAAACACTACAACTGGATAAAGAGCAAATGTGGCTTCTTTTATAACAAGCCTGTGCAAAACAAGCTATTTCATGCACTTTTGTCACCCCAGCAAACGGTCAGCATGCAGATGTAGAAATGATGCTTATTTGTTAAGACACTTTAGTAATTTGGCCATATAAGTTCACTAATGATACTGATAAATCAGGTTTTTAATTCCTGAAAAACTTTAAGGTAATTTAAATAATCATTTGTAACCAGCTCTCAGGTTCATGATTTCTGCAGTACTAACTGCTGGTATAATGAACCTGAAGTAGCTTCTCTAAATAAGCCTCAAAGTTCATATTGTTAGTTTCTAATAAGCATATATTGAATCCACAAGGTACTTAAAAGTTAATTTTGTGAGATACTTGAATTTCTTTCAACAGTTTAGATCTTAAGAAGAACAAATGTGGGGTCTTGGTGATGCTGGTTAAGACATTGAGAAGAAGCTTCAGATCCACTTCCTTTCAGAAATAGTTACTAAGATAGAAAAGTTACTAAGAAACATGAAAGTCTGGTGATGCCTTTTGTACTCTGCCTTTCTAAGAACCTATGAAGAGTTCAGATGCTCTTGTGATTTGTTGGTGATGACTTGTGTAAGGTGGTAGGACACATCTTTGATCACCACATGGTGTCCTAAGAACTTGAATCCCAGTTAGGACCCAGTTTGATGCAGAGTCTCTGACATCTCAGTGATAGATACTTGTGTGAAGGAGTCATAGATGGCTGAAAGAAGCTGGCAGTTCTTTTGCTGTAAAACATGTGGGTCTTTGATTACTCCAAGGCCCGGAAAGCCTTGACAGAGAGACAGAAGGATCTGGAAATGAAAACACAGCAGCTAGAGGTGAAGCTCAGCAACAAGACAGAAGAGGAAATTAAGAAGGCGAGGCGGAAGTCCACTCAGGCGGGTGAGTACCTGTGTCCATCAGTGGTGGGAGGTGAGCACAGCCCTGGGGAAGGCAGGAACAAGATGGGATGAAACTGCCCATCCACCCATGTGTTTCTTGGGTTTTAATGTAGCAGCTACAAAGTCCAAGTGAATCATGCTATGAATCTGTCTGGTGTTAAATCCTCTGAAAAAACGAGCTTAGTTTTCCAAGTGAGACATCACAAGATGATGATTTTGATACTGGGGTGAGAACAGTAAAGGGAGGATGAATTGTCCTTTTGTTTTGTCCTTTGAAAGTGTGCTGGGATAACTGAATGCTTGTGAAACTTTTGCAGTCAGGTTCAAAGCAGCTCAGCTGAGAATGTGTTTTTCTTAAATCATAGTTCTTTCCTTGGTTCTTTCCTAAATTCCAGTTTACCCCCAGCTCTGTTGGTGCCTACTATGAGCCCTATTACTGTCTTTTTCTTTGAAAGTGAACTTTTTGTCTTTTTTCCACTGCTATTCAGTGATTAAAATGATTTCTATTCCACTTGATGTGACCTATACATGTTTTACAGAGGCTCAGACCAATTCTACAGGATCCATCAGGAGCTGTCTTCCTTGAGATCTGCGAAACTGATACATGCTAGCTGCTGAAAATCTATTTTAACTAGAGTTTTCATGTTTCATCCCTTCATAGGTCCATTCCGTGGCAGAATGGTCCTTCATAGTTGTGAGGCTTTTAAAACTTCAGGATTGCTGGTCTGGGTTTTGAAGAGACTAGGAAGAGTCATTTGCAGTGTGGCCATGTGTATAGACAAAAGTTACATGTTGAGCAAGTACTGGAGAGCTGAAGATTATAGGGAGTAACCCAGAGTTTGGTGCATCTCCACATTGCTCTCCCCCCCCTTTGTGCCACTGTTATGGTGTGTGGCAGGGGAGGACTTGCCCCATCCCAGCAGCCAAGCCAGGGTGCTTGTTGTGTGCACAGTAGCAGTATTTAGTGATCTAGCTTTTAAATGAGGCCTGCTGCAAGTGGATGATAGGACCAGAGGGCTCTAGACCAGAGCCCTTCTATGATTCCACCAGTTACTGATATGTTGCTTTTTGCTCTCATGCCTTTCTACTGCTACTGTTCATGTGTTTAATGACTTCATGTTCCTGAATGTACAGTGGCTCAGATTCACTCAGATGGAGGAAAATGCCAAACCAGATAGCTCCTGAGGAGCCGCCTGGACTTGGCATGTCAAGCTAAGCATCTCCTGTCTGGGTGGATAAGCTTTTACCAGAGTTTTGTAGGGTTTGATTGCCACCCCAGCTTCTGAGGCTATGAGAGACTTCCAGATACATTTACTTCTTTGACACTTGTTTGGTCTATGGAGTCCTTTTCTTAAAGCTTGGTTTGTCTGTGGTTTAAGTATAAAGACCTTTTTGCACCTAAAAGAACAGGATGAATTTGAGCCTTGGACCTAGACATGGAACCGTTAGGGAAAGTGTAACTGAGCCTCGTTTAAAGAAGAAAGAGAATTTACTAGCCAGAAAGCAGTAATCTCGAAGCCATGCCTAGTAGATTGTCCACCCACCTTTCCCTTTCTGTCAGATCAGAGTCCTGCAATAAAGAAAAAACATGAAATCATTGCAGCTTATTGTGTTCCTGCTGTGAGCACGGGAGGGAGCCAAAGCATCTCCAGAGGCTGGAGACTGCGACTTGGATGAGGTTGCAAATCAGCATCCCTTGATCTCAGACAGCTTGAGCGTGATGCTTTGCTCCTATTTCAAGTAGACATGTCCTAGAATGCAGGCTCACCTACAGGGTGCTATCCTCATTGTTACTGACTTCCCATTTTAATGATTTTTCAGATACAACTTTCTATAACTCTTTTTAACTGAAATTACGTGTTTTCACCGTTCTGGGCGTTTTGTAAACTTTTACTTAATGTTCGTATTTTTCTTTTAAAATCTTGTGTTTCTCATTCTTTCTTACCCCAATCACCTAACAATGCATTGCGGTGAAATTTTGTTGCACATAACAAATGCCACGTAACAGAACTGCCTTCAGCTCCACCAGGACTGACCTTCCAACCTCCTGGGTCTATCTGCAAATCCCCAACTGTACTTACCTTCTAAGCTCTATAACACTGGCTACAGAAGACTAATGTGTTGCTATCTTGAACTTTCCAGGGGATGACTTGATGCGCTGCGTGGATCTTTACAATCAAGCCCAGTCCAAGTGGTTTGAGGAAATGGTGACTACCACTCTGGTATGTAACTGTAGCATCTTACATGTGTAATATTGCAGAATTGTAATAACCTGCAACATTTATCACAGTTATAGTGCAAAGCAGTGGGGAAACTTGAGTGATAAATCTGTCATTGTTTCCTGTTCTCAGTTCTAAGAAAAACTCCTACAGTTAGGGGAAGGAAGAAATAATTGTTTCTTTGCAGAAGGCATTAAACCAGTTCAGGGCTTCTTAGGGGCCAGAACGCTGCAATTATCCCCAGGAAGGATGAAGGAATGCACAAGGAAGACATGGAAAAACATGATAAATCAGTAAATCCATTTTATACACAAATGAATTTTTGTATTCCATGATTTTCCAATTTCTTCTCTTGCCAGCTCAGCAGAGGCAAGCTTTAATTGCCTATTGTTCTATCTCTCAGAAGATAGCACAGCTCACTGTCTTCACCCTAAGGGCATATACCTTTGGGGTTAGTCACTAAGATGCCAAGATAGCAGCTTTGATGTGCTGTAAACCTTGACATACCTGTATTTGGCTAGAGAGCTCCTCCTTCATGTTATACCTTACAGCCCTTCTAGATAAGAGCTGACTGCTTTCAAAAGCAGGAAATAAAAATGTCTTTTGCATACATTTTTCTCATTGGCCAAATACAAAACTGTAAACTCCTCCTAACAAGAAGAGGATAATAAACCGCTCAGCATTTGGAAGTGTGTCAGTGCAATATTTAAACTGCAGTAAATAAAGGCAGATGGGTGAGCAGAAAACCAGGAGGAGGATGTCTTCCCAAAAGCAGAACAGGAGAGAAAAAGTTGGGTGTTCCTATACATACAGGATCTGATTCTCCTCTCCCCTCCACTGGTGGTTTCTCACTGATGCAAATGACACTGACCATCAGTGCCACTGTGTTCAGATATGGCCAGATATACGTTAGCTGCATATTTGCTCCTGGAGAAGTATGACCCAGAAGTGCGCTAGTAGATAGCTTTAGAGGAATTTGCCCTTTATGTGAGAGAGCAACTGGGATGTGTTGAGCTCTACCCAGGGACAGACAAACGAGTTGAGAGCTTATGGGTGAGAATTAAGGGACAGGCTAATATGAGTGACACTGCTGTGAGTTTTTCACAGAATCTCAGAATCGTTGGGGTTGCAAGGGCCCTCTGAAGGTCATCCACTCCAACCCCCTGCCAGGGCAGGGCCACCCAGAGCAGGTCACACAGGAACGTGCCCAGGCATGTTTGGAATGTCTCTGGAGAGGGAGACTCCACAACCTCCCTGGGCAGCCTGTGCCAGGGCTCTGCCACCCTCTATGGAAAGTTCTTCCTCATGTTGAGGTGAAACTTCTTGTTATTTTGGTTTATGGCTATTGTTCATTATCCTGTCGCTGGGCACCACTGAAGAGTCTGCCCTCATCCTCCTGTCACCCACCGTTGAGCTATTGATCTGCACTGATGAGATTCCTTCTCAGTTTGCTCTTCTCTAGACTAAACAGGTCCAGCTTTTGCAATCTCTCCTCATAAGAGAGATGCTCCAGACCCCTGATCATGCTTGTGGCCTCCGCTGGTCCGTCTCCAGTAGCTCCTTGTCTGTGTTGTGCTGAGGAGCCCAGAGCTGGACACACTAAAATGTGAAACACAAATGATTTGAGCTATGATATTTGACATTATTTTCTAGACAAGGTCTCCTGTGTTTCCAACATTGAGGTGGTGGATGCACCATCCCTGGAGACATTCACAGTCAGGCTGGATGTGGTTCTGGGCAATCTGATCTAGTTGAAGATGTCCCTGCTCATTGCAGGGGGATTGGACTAGATGAGCTTTGAAGGTCCCTTATGACTCAAACTATTCTATGATTCTGTGATTCTATAAGGTCCTTTGCTCTTCCTTCCCAGGGTGGTGGTTGACCACGTGAGGTTTTTGTGCTGTCAGGAAGAATCTGTTTCCAAAAAGATGTTTAACAACTTGCAGATAGCACAGGGAAGGCAACGAAGTGTTTTGCCTGCTTGCATATGCTCACGTTTCTTTCCAGCTTGATGCCCAGTAAGTGAACACCAGAAATGCCCTCTGATGGCAGTTTTAAAAGATTTGGGCCCACTATTGTGCCTGTGAATACAGAGCTTTCTAATGGTGCAGCAAAGTACATTACACTATGTTTTTAAAGGCAGACTTCCATAGCATGCTTGTTTCACTCAGATGGACAAGGAGGGACTTACTGCAGATTTGGGGATATAATATCAGAATCCAGGAGAAGAGGGAGGCAGAAGAAGCTGGAGGCAAGTTAGAAATCATCTGCCTTTTCAACTGAATCATTGCTGGGGTCTGCTTATTGGCAGTTGAGTGAGGTGGAGGCTTGTGCCAGCTCATCATGTGATGGAAAGAAAACAGCTTTTACAGGTGTCTGGTTAGACCCAAGGCAGTAAGGTTGTACCGCTCAGCATCGTCTCCTGCTCCCACTGCAACTTCTGGAGCTAGCAACAAGGCATGCAAAGCTTCCTGCAGGAAACAGATGCCTTCTTGCTTGCGGCATCCCTAAGATAGTAGCTTGTCTCTCTCCCTTGGTTGTCTCAGTTTTGGAGAAGTTTAGACTATATCTACTTTGTAGTTATTAGCAAATGTCGTATTACAAATGAAATTACTTTCGCCATCAAATGGAATAAATATTCCCATTGTACTCAAGAATTCAGAGAAACCCAGACAAAATGGCTCAGACAGGACAGTGCCCTTTGAAGGTCGGTGATGACTGCACAACATTGGACTTCTAAGACTGACAGGGTCCTGGGGCATCTAGTTTAGGTTATGCTTTGCCTAGAAAAGTTGGACCAGATGATCCTTGAGGTCCCTTCCAACCTGTTATTCTGTGGTAATATGGTTCTTTTCTGTCACTGGGTTCAGAATGAAGGGAATTCTGTTGCTTGCTGTCTCTGATTCTCTACAAATCAGAGGGATGTGCAACCACAGAGTTCAGCTCCAAAGCATGATCCTGGAGTAGAATCACACTGACTGACAACCTTTTGTGTGTCATCCCTTCTCTGGGCCTTCAAGCTCAGCTTCCAACCAAAATGTGAGCTTATTTTCTTTTGCGTCTAGGAGCTTGAGAGACTAGAAGTTGAAAGGGTGGAGATGATTCGACAGCACCTTTGCCAGTATACACAACTGCGGCATGAGACAGACATGTTCAACCAAAGTGTAAGTCTGCTTTTTGTTTGGTCCCTCTGGCCTTTATTGTACTTCAGCTGAGCAGAACAGTCCCTATCCTGATCTGCCTGACCTGTATCAAAAGAAGGTGTGAAAAGTGTATGCAGTCAGCTTGTTAGTTTTTACTCCCACCCTACGTTTCTGCTCCTCCAAGATTCTCTTATCCTGGTTACATTTCATACTTCTGGATCACAGCTTCTTGTTGGGGGAGACACACTGAATTGAATTACATTTGGACAGCATGAGCTATTATTAGTTCTCCCAGCAAGATGCACTATTCCTGAGCTCATCTACTCTTGCAAGGAAGGTGGTAAATAGTTGGGAGAGGGGAGTATATATATTTTTTTTTTCTTATTAAAAAACTGGCTAGTTTTCAAATACTAAAATATGGGGGCTGTTTGCTGACCTCAGTACATGGTCGTATTTGGTGTAAGGTACAGATTGCAGGACAGGAGGCAGAGACAATCTGGCTAGTGCCTGCTGTAGGAAGCCTGTCTCTGCTTGATGTTGAAAGTCAGCCTCTTTGCTTCCTGCTGTGAGGCTTCACATTCAGATGTGGCTATTGTCCACTAAGTCGTGTACCTGCAGTTCTCACTTGTCTGCAAATGCAATATAGGCGTGCCCATAGCTGCTCTATGCTTCAGAGCAATGACTGCCTCTGCTTGAAATGTGCCCTTGACATTTTGATTCTTGTTTTGTTCATTTTAGACAGTAGAGCTCGTGGATCAGTTGCTTCGGAAAGTGGATCCTGCCAAAGACAGGGAACTGTGGGTAAAAGAACACAAAACTGGAGATATCCGACCTGTGGACATGGAAATATAGACTGATCTTTAGTTGTATGTCATGAGTCCACTGAATTAACCCAGCTAATGTTTGCTTTTTAAGGGTCAGAAGAGCATAGGGAAAAGGTTGTTCCACTACCAGACACCTTGTAATTTATGCCTGTACAGGCCATCTCTGTTACATTTAGTCATTAAAATGGTCCTCATTGTGCTAAGCCTTAAGCACCAGACATTCCAGGATGAAGAAACCAGATGTATGCTTCCCACCAGAGGTTCCCAATTGCACGCAGCTTCCAGAAGAAATCTGCTTTCTGGTACAAGGAGAGCTCTGTTCTTCAGTGACTTTGTGCTACATCCCTTGCATGACTATCTTTATACAGTATGTTAGAACAACCATGCAGTGAGCCTCTGGCCAGCAAGTGAATAACTGAACATGATGCAGGAGGCAAGGAAGTCCTGATCATGAATCCCAGGTCTGTTACTGACTGCTTTCATGGCTATAGGCAAATCAATTAACTTTTCTGGTTCCCCCATCTATAAAACACGTATCTTGCAGCAATGTTGTGCAAATACATTTATTTCATATAACACAGTTTCCCACCAAGGCCCTTCTCCCAATATCTATGGAGAAGAGTCCTGTTCTTCCTGTTTTACACTCCCTCTCAGGGATACATAAACCCACTGTCATCATGATTTCTGTTCCAGGCCAATCAATAAGGTTGAAAGTGTTACTCTCACTGTTATTTATAAGGAAAGACTTGGTCGTGCTATACCTACCTCATTAGCTGTCTGAGTGCCCTCAATGACAGAAAGAGGTTATATACCAAGGAATAAATGAGATACTCAAAACCTTTCCTGCTTATGCAAGATGTTTTCTCACAAAATCTACTTAAAGACAGCCCTCTAACATTTGATTTAGGATCCAGGTTTAAATTGCCCTGTGTTGGTTCCTTCAGGTGAATATTGCAGCCTTTAGGTGTCTTTAATTGCCAAGTTTTTCCAGCTAAATTGTGGGGTTTATCTTTTTAGAGCCTGATTTTCAAAGATGCCATAAATCTGTGATGCTAGATTGCATTAAATATAGGAGATGTAGGTGCCCAGCACTTCTGCACCAGCTGATTCTTAACCTTAGGCTTTTCCTCTGTTACCTTTACCACAAACTACCAAAAATGTAACACTGCTCCTGGCACATAATATTCTGTAGTTTGGAGACTGGTTTTGAAAAGGTTTTTGAAAATTCATTTTCTTTTCTTGCTGTCATTTCTGATTGACTGTTCAGTGTTGCTGGTAATACAGTTTTCAGCATTTCATATGATGCCAAGATTCTTGCTTTAGATCCAGCAGAAACCTTATTCTCACCACTGTGGCCTTTACTGTGTTGTTACCTACAATTTCCCAAACAGTACTATTCCATTTGATCCACTTCACCTCACTGTTTCCGTCATTTTCTCCCCAGCACCAAAATTGCATCCTTTTGTTCTACTACTGTTCTAGGGTTTTATTCACCAGCCTCTGAATGCTGTGATTGGATCATTGAGAATTAATATTCCCCTTTACAAATTCAAGCTGAGACACAGAGAAGTCTTACCTGAAACACATATTTAATAATGCTGCAGTGATTATTTTCCTGGTTTGTTATTTCAATCTGAATTCTGTTGCGTTTTCCTACTGTTCCCTTTTTCTCAACCATCTCTTTACTAGTATAGATTCATTCTTGTCTTGAAAAATGCTTCTACAACCCTCATTTCTGCTGCATCATTACCCTTTATAAACCTTTGCATGTTGGCAAGTGCAGTGACCATGACCACTGCATGCTCAGGATCACTCTTCCTCGTGTGACACCTCCAGACACACTTCTGAATTTGTGACTACTATTTTATTCTCAGTGTTGGAAGCATCCAGCACAGTTATGTGAGACTCTCCTAAGTTCCTGCCAAGACCATTGCAGTACAAATGAAACATGGTTTGTGTCAGACGGTCCCTGAACTCAGTAGAGTACATACTCTTCCCCAGATTCCTCTTCTGCTGCTCAAGCAGGGATGTTTTGTGATGATGTGTTTTACGGTCTTCCTATTGATTGACTCTCTGTCTTACTCATTTTGTCATACCAATGATACTTTAACTATCTCTACCATGCACTTTGGAGGACAGGCACTTTTCTTTTTATTAAACCACAGGGGCAGGGTGAGCTTTCAAAACTTCGATGGCCAAAAATAACTGAAGTACTTTAGAGCTGCATCTCAGGTGGACCCCTGTGTTCTAAACTCTATTGTAAATCAAAATAAGCAGTCTTGATGCCACCTCACCACAATCTTGTTTTGATTGCAAAACCAAGCTAGTTGTGCACTTTATACAGGATTCTCCTTTAAAATACCTGAAATAATCTGTTATTAATTACACTTTACTTTTCCTCTTTAAAGATGTTTTTTATTTTATCTATTTTGGACTGGAAATACTGTCCATTAGCACAGGTTTCTGTGAGGACCAAAGAGTATTTTGGTTCCTCTACTAAGTTGTATTTAAGCTGCTGTCATTTCTCAGTTGTCTTTTCTGGTAGCTGCTTTTTCCCCTTTTATTTCTAGACAGTTCTCCTCCTTCTTGGGTTTGGCCCATTTGAAATGTTGCAGGCATGCATGAGCTGCACAGAATGATCATTCTTTTGATGGAGATTGTCTCCCTTTTTCACTTTGATAACCTGAGGAGAGCACTTGTACCTGGCTGTTAATCTTTACCTGACCCAGCAAACTCTCAGGCAGTGCTGCTCTGCAGTGGATGAGATGCTTTCTCTAAAACAAGACATTCATCTGTAATAGGTGGAAGTGATAGGGAAGTTTTGCTGTTGCTCATAGACAGTTTGCAGCTTATTTCCTGCAAAAATTGATATTCCCTTGTGATATGACACTGCAGACTGTAGGATCAGTGTTACCTGTTCATTCATTTCTCTAGCTGATGGATCCTGGACAGTGGCATGCCTTACAAGTCAGGGAATGCTGGAGCCCCTGTGCTTCTGAATAGACAACATCCTCAAAGCAGGTAGTGGCATGTTTGAGGATATGGACACCTGCCCTCATGTTCATTCCTTACAGGATAACTTCAAGAGTCACAGCATTGCTCAATTAATCTTCCATTGAGTTGCAAAAATGCAGTTGAACCCTCATGCAGTTGCTCATCCTAAACAGCTTCTTCTCTGGAGCAATATTCAGCTTTGTGTTATGGTAACAAAGCTAGCATGTGGAAAGCATGATGATGTTGCAATGTAACTAATAAATAGGAATAGCAAAGTAAGCCTCACCTTCATAGGTAGTGAGCTTAAGCATCACCCGATTTCTCCTGGCAGGTGGGCTCACACACTTGATCCAAGCTTTTACTATTTTAGTTACTACATGTGTGAGTCTTTTTCTGTTGAGTGACAAGGCTGGTTTACATCTTCAGATGGCCTGTGGTCACAGAGTAGAAGGTGAGCTTTTGCGCTTTTACCTGAAGAGGTACAGTCAGTGGGAATTGCTTGTGGTTCGTTCTTATCTGGGAGCTCTACTTGCCTGGGTCTTTGTTGAAGCCACCTGCGTACTGTGTCGCTTGCTCTTTGTCTAGCCGATGCTGTCACATACTTGTGCTGTCAAGCCTCTGGCTCCCTGGTGATCCTTATTTCAGCCAGAGCCTTTTGGCCCTTGTGTGAGCAGAGGCTTTGTGAATTCCTATGGCTTTGAATCCACTGGGTGCCAGAGCTGGTGAGGTGTTTACCAGCTGTATCTTCAGCTACCATGCAGAATGTGAATTTTATTCATCCTCCACACCAGCCCACCTGTGTCTTCAAAGACATCTCCTGGCACAGCTTACACAACAGAGAGTCCTTGCTGGAAGTTTTTCTCTATTCTTTCAGCTTATTTTCTAACAGAACTCACTCTGGATCCAGTGCTGTTGGCTGATTCCTGTTGGAGTTGCTGAGCTGAAAGCAAGGAGTCCTTTACCATGTGAGCCAAATGCACTTTCTCTCATCGCTGTCAAGATTCCAGTTGCTTTTACAGAGCAACATCCAAAAAGGCTTTCTGGCAGATTTTCAGTCTGCTCCAGATTCACTCACATTTGTAAATTACTTCTGTGTGGCTGAACATCTTTTGAAAGACTTCAGTTGTTCCCTTATGGGAATGTTATTTTATTATTTGACACTTTTTTTTTTTCCTTAGTCATCAATGACTACTCAAGTACACGTATAAGGTAAACATTAAGAAATGAGAACCTCAGATGCTTAATGTGTAAGACCTAGCTGCTGTACATGCAGTTCCCAGGAGCTCCATGAGTGACCCTGTATCAGCCTGTGGTAGGAGCACAGCTCTAGAGCATGGTCCTGCAGCTTACCTTCTGATGCAGCTGTAAGAGCCCAAATCAAAAATTAAGTTAAAAAGTTGCTTTGCTCATCTATTTCTTCAGCCACACACCGGGAGAAAAAGAACACTGCTCAGCCAGGTGGGTCCTTCACTGTCAAGCACCTTAAGGAATCCAGACCAGCACCTTGAAGGTCCCCCTGGAATGAGTGACTTGTTGGTGTGATCAGTTAATTGTTTTCTTCTGAATTGCAAACATACTTGCTATTTCATAGTAGCTAGTGTGCTTTTTTGCACTAGTGCAGCCTGCTGGGTCTGTTGCCAGAGATGGCACAGTCTGGAGGCAGTCCTGGTCACCCTTAACGTTTTGCGCTTTGTGAGAACTAGGGCTTCAAAAGACAGTGTCAAAAAGACAGTTTTAAAATGAGCTTTCTTGATCACCTTTCTGGAAAATCTAGGCTTTTTGCTACTCAGCATGTGTTGAAATAGGAGAATGAGATCCCAGAGGTTGCTGAAGCGTTGTTATGGATTGTTCTTGCTTTGTAGGCATCCCCCTGTACTCATACGGTGGTAGGGAATGGCTGCTGAGCATCCTTTTTTTGCACAGCAGAGCTGTCTGACATTCTACCAGAGGAGCCTGCTGGTCACATTTAACTTAACCAGGTGGGAATAGAGAGAGGCAGATTCAAATTAAAACCAGACACATACGGCAGAAAAATCTTTAGCTGCCCCAGTGGCATTTGAGCTTCTGGGCACAAGGCACTTGTCTCCCTCAGGCTCTGGTGAGTCCATTAACAGGCTCCTCACACTCTGAACTCTGCTTAGCACATTAAAAGCACTGATGAAACATTTCCAAGTATCTATTGCTTGATACAGGGCTCTCCAAGTAGCACCTAGTTGTGCCAGTGGGAGACAAGTTATGTGGCAATCCCTCCCTGGTGCTACAATATGGTTTCGGGCATCACAGCGCTATGATGTCCTGTGCCCTTGCACTGAACTGACTGTAAGTCCGGCACAGACATGTCAAGCCTGGTGTGCAGGTATCCTCCAGGAGCTTGGAGCACACCATCTTTCTTGGTGATAAAGTCTTTTCTAACAGCCAATCCTTGTCTTTTCCTAAGAAGCACTATTGTATAAATAATATTCACAACATTTTGTCTTATAGTAGATCTTACTCATATAAATGTGCATCTTTCAATTCTTATTTTCTACTCTTCGTTGGTACTGTAGCCAACCCTCTGACACTGAGATACACCAGTTTTGATGATCTTTTCTTTAATTCTGACTGACCAAACTTCATTCTTGTGGATATCTTCTGAAAGTGGTAAGTGCATGTTTTTGGGACGGGTTACTTTGGTTTTTCTTTCGGATTTTTCTTACCAGCCACTGGGTTTGGAAGTGCGATGCCTCCTTTTTGTGCTAGTCACAGTTTAGTTTTAATTCCTGGACATTTTTTTTCTGAAGGGACCAACAGCACAATTTGTCTTCAATTTCTAATCCCATTTCCTCAAGGCAGAAACCTTTTGTGCCTAATGATGCAACTGATTATAAGAATTGTACATGGATAAAAATTTTCCATAGACCAATAAAACCAAGTGTTACCACATAATAATTACAGGTGAAAAAAAAAGAACAGGAAAAAATATTTATTTGAAACATTCAGATTTTATTCCCTCAACTTACATTAAGTTGAACTACTTCATGTGTAAGAGACAAACTCCGTGGATATTCAGAACAAAAGCTTTTAGCTGCTGTATTCAGGTTCAGTGAGTAGATAGACTGTAATTCTCAATATATGCAGTCTTTCAGGGTTACTGATTTAACAAAGAACTGAGTAACAGCTTGTATCACAACCAGACTAAAATTCTGCTAGTAATTCCCCTTGAAGTGCCTCTTTAAATTGTATCTGCCACAAGCATGTAGAATACACAGATTCACCCTATAAATTCCCAAAACTCAGGAGCAGCCAGTTTGCACAGATCTGTGCAGGATTCTCAACATTCCTTCCTTGCTCTGCCCTGTGCACTCCTTTAGGACATCCACATATCCAGTAGAACTGGCTTTGTCTCAGTGATCATTTACTGTCCAGCACAGTCATTCTAAATTCTCAATGCTGAAAATGGAGTTGGAAATGTTCAGATTTAAAAGGAATTGCATTGAAGGAGTTGCTAACCTTATCTTCTGACACATCATTCAGTAGAGTGAGCAGGGAATTCTGCATAAAAATAGTTGAGTAAGTGCATTTGGGGCCTAAAGTAGGCTTTTCTTGTGTAAAATCAAAACAACCTGACTTTTTTAATGCAGTTGCTGAGAAGAAATTTTCTGGTACTGGAAGTCTAAAGCTGAAAAGTGATTTCAGGGATCTCCCATCTCCATGACATGACAATCTTAGTAATTTGAATCTGGGAATGCTTGGCCTGAAATCCCTTGTTCTTTTGGAGGTTGTTTTTTTTGGTGGTTTTTTTTTTTTTCTTTTTTGATGTGATGGCTGAAATTTTCAGAATAGCCTAAAAAGTCTGAGTGTCCATTTACCAGACTTTTATTCCAGCAGGTCAAAAATACTCCATAGAGACGGCAACCTCTGTCCATTATGAAGTAAAGCAGGTACTAGTATTGGACAAATATTTTCTTCTCCTTAGATTATTTCCATTCTTCCAGCAGCTCGAAATAGTGTGAAAAATCCACTGAGCAGTTTTGCAGACATTCTAACTGCAGGGATTCAAAGGCAGCCAGATCACCAGTCATACACTTAACCAGAGTTTTCTACTAAAATGAAGTTGCTTATTTGGTCCTTTTTGTGTAACTTTTGCTAAATACTTCTAAATTTCTAGAAGAGTTGTCTTTTGCCAGTACTAATGATTTATTTTAAAGATCTTTAACCAAAATTTTATAACTTTACATAAATTTTGGCTAAATAGACCCCTTAAATAGTTTGTGTATCATGCAGACTGGGTAACTAGTAAATCTCAGATCATTGTGCATATTATAGGATGGCTTTTGTCCCATAAGGGTACACAAAGGAATCACTTTACTGAACTTAAGAAGTTGAATGCAGAAAAGATTTAAGGGGCAGATCTTCAGCTCGGGTAAACTGGCAGAGTTTGGTGGAAGCTACTTTATGTCAGCTGTGGATCTTGTCCTTCAGTGTTGAAGGTATTTCCTATACATAATTTTTCTGTCTTTACTGTAAAACAATTTCATATGGTTAAACTGTATTTTCCTATATTGTTCTGCAAGTTTATATGCACCACAGTGCTCATCTCATCTCCTGTAAAATAAACTGTACAGAGACACATTGAGCATGGAATCGTCTTTCCCCAGGTGCTTTTTCTCTCCCAAAGCCACACACTTTTCGAATGCAATATCATCAAAGAACACGTGGGGGCCATGTGCACACATAACTGCTTTGTTGATGCAGCTTGAATTTGCAGTCATATTACTTGGGTGTCATCTACTTGTACTTACCCTTTTCAGATCTTTGCATGATACTCAGATGAGTACAGTCCCTAAAATTTCATATGTTTTTAGGAAATTAAGAAACAACTGTAGCAAAGTGTAGCTGGTTTTGTTCCTTAAACCAGAAGGCAGGCTAAATGTGATCAGTCTGAAAGCAGCTGCCATGAAATGGGCATGCTTTAGATTACTTGTCTAGTAGAAGGTGTCCCTGCCCGTAGCAGGGGTTTGGAACTGTATGAGCTTTAAGGTCCCTTCCAATTCAAACTGTTCTATGATTCTATGATCTGTAAGTCTTATATACCAGGTCAGTCCTTTACTTGCAAGTTCCACATACGTCTTGAAGCTTAGTTGGAGAGAAAGCAATTGTAAAATGTTACTGTTAATAAGTTCTACTTTGAATAATTGCATTAATATGCATGGTGGCAGGTTTTCTGAGAAAGTCAAAATTGGCCTTGCCAAAATCCTGTCTAATCCAGCAACTGTCTCCAATAGTGACCAGCATGGGATGCTGCTATAGAAGCAGAGCTCAGAGCAAGCAGGTTTTGCAGGTCTACAGAGCACAAGCCTGTCTTCCCAGCGATATGTGACTCGGGGACTTTGGAGGTAACAGCGGTATCTACACATCTTATAAACCTCGGTGGAGGTTTCTACTAAGAATATATCTGGTTTTGAGCTCATGTAAGAATTCAGTTTCTGCAGCCACCTGCAGAATGGCACCTCAGAGCTCCAGTATATTTGCACACTGATGTGATAAGTACTTGCAGAGGGCTGCACACTCTTCTCAGGAAAGGAAATGAAAGATAAGACACAGAAAAAGTTCCAGGTGGCAGCTTGGTTTTCACAGCAGAGTCTGTGCACCTTGCCCAAAGTAGCCTAAATCTGGTGGAGAATCTCAGAATACAGTGTCCAATGTTGGTGTATGGTACAGACCGGCTTTGTGAATACGTAGCAATTCTCTGTGTACTCTGTTACTTTTAACTGCAACTTACCAGCAAAAAGCATTTTCAGTTGTAGAGGACTTTGCTACAACTTCGAAATGCAAGATAGGAAGTTAATTATACAAGCCATGACACGTACTTTCTGTGCTGGTGTACTGTCAGCGCCCCGAAGAACACAGATGAAAGGACCAGAGTGGATGGTGGAGATAGCAGCGTGGCAGCCTCTGGGTCTGCAACATTTAGATGTAAAGAGCAGGAGGTTTAACTCCGTTCTGTGCAGAAATACCTGTGCTAGACTTTTTGCTCCAAAATAATCAAAACAGCTTGCATTCCAGTGTGCAATTGAGCTTTTGACCCTCATGTTCACCAGATATGGGAAGCAAGCTGCAAGGGCATCAGTAAGGAAATCTGATTCCAGATCACTCTTGGGACTAAGTAGATATGATTTGTGCCTCAAGGTCAAGCTTTAGGGTAATTATCATTAATTAAAACTATGTCAATACAGTCTGCATCTTCTGCTGATCTTCTCTGATCAGCAGTATGATCCTGAAATCTCCAGATAAATACAAGTTTTCTACATGGTGAACTGGACAGTATGTTAGGAGTATCCTAACTTTTACTTGATTGCAAAAATTAAGTGGAAATTGGGGTCTGTACACACCATGGACACCTAGGTTGCAGAACATCAGAGATGCTCATGATGATTTGCGGTGCTCGTGGAAGGATTAACACAAGACCGTTTACTAGGAGCAGTCATAACTACTGGTGTGAGTCAAATGAAAAAGTTTAATTTGTTCTACAAGCTGAAAGTGGGTTTGAACCCTCTCAGGTCATTGTGGCATAGGTCCATGAGGCTCTTAAAAGCAGAGCTATGTGCAGAGTTGAAGCAACTGGTTTAACTTAGCTCTTGTCATTTTTTCTGCTTTGCTACATAGGTGTCCACTGCTTTTTCTCTCATGTGGTTTCATTAAATACAATGGCAATTTCTGAACTGATGGTCAAGGCAAAATGGCCCAAGAAATGCTGTTTGCACACCTATGGCTGAACTAACCTCACACACAAGTGAAGTTTTGGCAGTCAGGATCTGGACTGAAACCACAGAAATAAGCACTGTCACATTTCTTACTCAAAGAATCTTCCTTGTATAAATTACTGTCTCAGTCCTTATACAAATGAAGAAAAAATTACAAACATGCACTAGTGAAGTATTTATTGCAGGGACAAACAGTCCAGCCTCACGGGTTAGTGCTGCATGCTCTGTTTGCACTGGGTTTTTCACAAGGCCCTGAAAGTAGAGGATGGGAACATCTAGCTCCAATTTTATTTTGACTTCCTGCTTTATAACGTAGAAAACCACACACTTGGTCTCCTGGAGCTACAGCAGAAGTTAGTGTTCTGTTTACAGAACTTTGATGGTTTTGGTAAATTTAAAGCATTTGCTGTGCTTTAAGACTGTATCATTTGTCTCTGCTTGCTTGCTCAGAGAGACTGGGACTCTCTATCCGTTGCTTAGATGTCTTCTCCAGCATGGTAACCATTTATCTGCTTACAGGTCCAGGCTTCTGGAGCTCTTTTCACTGCCCTTTCACTTTCTGACAAGTCTATTTTAAAGGGGGAAAGGTTGGCAAATGGAGATCTGGTTAACTAAAGGGGGAAAGATTGCTGGATGGAGCTCTGGTTAACATGGAAACATGGGAGTCAGGTCAGGACAGCCTCTTAGCACTGCTCCAAGTGCTCGGAAATCTTTCCTGTTGGCTCACTTTGCCATGAAAATGTGTAGAGTCAATGCCTCTTTTGTCCTTTGCTGGTTTATGTTTTCCCTCAGTCTTCTCTATTGCTGTATCAAAGGAATTTCTTAAGTCTCAAATCTGTGAAAAGGAAAAATTTGAGTTAGGCCAAAAGTCCATACAGTCCAGTGTCCTGTCATGACAGTGACCAGTAAGCACCAGTTTCATAAGGGAGGGTGGGAGAAAAGCTTTGTAATGAAATACATTGTGATTCATCCCTATATAACATTTTGAGCCCTTGGTGACTCCTGCTCAGAGCCCGTCTCTTCCCCAGCAGGAACAGTGTTGTATTTAAACAGCATTTGAGAGATGTTTTTATCTCCCATGAGCTGATTTTGGAACTCATATAAACTTCCCATAACATGATGTAGAAAACAGCTGAACAGCACAGTGATGTATGATAAGAAACATCTCCTTCTGCTTCCCACTAATCTGCATCTCACTGGGTTAATTTGTTATCTTAGTTCTTGCATGGGAAGACATGGCTACTTGCCTTCTGTAGTCAACCCACAATCTTGACAGCTCACTATCATGTTCCTTTCCTCTTGCCCCCATCATTTGTTCATGGTCAGCAGACCTAGCCCTGCTCTGTCCTCTTCAGGTGGGACAAACAGAATTACACAAGGTTTTTAAGATGTAGTTTTTAAGTTGAGGCGTGCCTAATAACCTGGTACCCTGGCCAAATAATAAGCCAATGTAGCAAAGGGCAGATGGGACTGCTGGGGTAGCTAGGAAAGGGAGAAGTGCTATGGGAGACCCAAAGATAGTGACAGCCGGTGAAGTGAGAACACCACAAGTCCCTAAATGCAGCTTATGACATCAGGCTGTAGTGGAAATGCCAGCAGAGAAACTTTGACTGTTGCAATGGGGACTGCCAGCAACATCAGATGCTGGTCCTAGAGGAGTATCAGAGGAGTGGACCAAGAGAGGAGACTGCAAAACACAGATGGAGCCAAGTGGAAGTGTTTTGCTCTACCGTGCAGGTGAATAAGCTAACATCAGACTGGAGTGAGGGGATTATGCCTATAGCCTCCTGAGGAGAGGTATGTCATGGGTTGGTATTGCTCACTCTGCTGCTGTCCCACATGCTTAAGTTTGTCATCATGTTCCACTGAAGACTGAGCACGCACAAAGATCAAGAGTGCTGAAGAAGGTACATGCCTTCTGGTAAGTCTTTCCATTCTCCAATTCTGGTACTAGGCACAGGTATATCGGATGGCCAAATAGACCCAAGAGGCACAGCATCATCTTTTTCATCTGCTGTATTTGAGGAGCAGATCCAGGGATGAGGCAGCCACAGCTTTTCTGGGCAACCTGTGCCAGCACCTTTCCACCCTCATAGTAAAAAATTTCTTCCTAAGTTGTCCTAGGATACTTGGTTTATCTGTTTTCTTAAAGTTGTTATTAAATGTTTGTACTGGAACAAACCAGAAGACTAGAGCTGGAATGTCTCCCAGACACCCAGCCTTTCCAAACTTGCCTTTTTCATAGTATTCAATGAAGTGCCACATGTGGCTCTTTGCCTTACTTAACTTGTATGTGGTGCCTTGGGAAGTGAGCACATAAAACATGACAGAACTGTCACGTCTCAATCTAATGGATTTATTCCATGTTTTAAAAAAACTGCAAACCAGTATTATTGATTCCAAGGCATAACTGACAAAGAGTTCTCCAGGCTGGAATGTTTGTGCTTCATTATTTGATCCTTTGAAGCACAGCCCCTGCCTGGTATGTAGAGGTAATATATTTAAACAAAGAATGTAAGTACACATTAATAATTAGCATCTAGTTGACATCCTTGGCCATAGAAGGAGCCTTTGTGGCTGAAAGGTTGTGCTTTATGTGTAGTAAAACATAAAAAATTATGGCATGTCTCACAGCAGATTATTAAGATTGCATAAACCTTATTCATACAGATCAGATCAGTTGTCACCCTGCATCTACTGGGAAGGCTCAGATGAACTCCACAAGCTATTTTGGCCTTAAAATTCCATTTTTGTTTTGTCATACAAGTTTTGATGGAAAGCAAAATCCTTGGCAAAGACAACTTCAAAGCTGTGGAAGTCAGGTTCTAGAGTGGGATTTCCTCTGATGTCCTGAGCATGAATATTCCACCTTTATTAGTTAATGGAGTGACTCAGCAGAGATCAAACTCGATAGGACCGTGGGAGGATGGATCTCTGTCTTCTAGAGGGAAGAACCCTTTAGCTCACACCAATCCTTCTTATAAGGGGAAGGCAGTGGAAATCTGGGGAGTAAAGGTGAGGAATTAATTGGTAGAGAGGAAAAATCTTGCTACTAGGTCTACACAAGCACAAAACCCTGGGCTGACGTTAAAGTTGATGTTGTCTGATAGTTAATCTGTACAAATTGGCTAAGTAACTTCTGTACTTCAGTGGTACAATAAATAATGTGTTTTTATGAGGAAACTTGCTGGTTTACCTACTTACAAATATGCTTTCTGAAGGAAGCCATGTGATGAGTGTTTTTATCAGGCCTCTGGGGTCTGTTTATATATAAAAGTTCATTTTTATAAACTGAAAGAGGCAAAAAGAACATACACATAATAAAGAGGGGGAAATGCACCTAACAGGGACTGCTGTGAAGAACACAGGCAACTGCTTTCTTGACCATTTGAAGTACTTTAAAATGCAATTAAAAAGCAAACTGTTTTATTGCAATACAGTAAAAATCTTATAGTTTTCACATTTTTAGCACCCAAGTAAAATGCGTTCTAAACCATTTCAAGCTTTTTAATATCTTAAGCAACATCTCTAGAAGAAATCAGTCTTTTTTGGATTGGAGAAGACACGGTCTACAGATACATAGTGTCTGGTGCTTGTAATGGATGGTGGAGAAATCCACTGCAGTAGAATGCTCTGTAAGCAGGATGCACATTCTGGTAAAAAGCATTTTAAAGCTGCAGATGTATATTAAAATGGATCAGATATTTACATTTTGTTAATATTTTACTGAAACATAGAACCTGGTATTGATTAAATATGTTGAGTTTAACACTGCTAGAACTGTAGAAGAAATACTTCTTGAAAAGTACCAGAAATGTCAAATGTGTTCTTGACCTAGTGCTAGTCAATTAATTTATCTGTTCTTTGCAAGAAAACAGCATATGATTACTCAAAGTTTGCATGTCTAAACATTTGTAGACTGATATATAGTTTTTCAGAGCATTGGTAGATTATATAAGCTGCATAAACTTAGTCTGCTGAAACAACATATTGAAGCTATAAGCAACCTAAGTGCCATTTGTACTTGTGAAATTGGCAGCCAGGGGTCTAAGGACAAAGCCACCCCATGGGGAGATGTAGTAGTTGGGTAAAGCCAGATGCACCTGATGGAGAGAAGCTGCATGAATAGAGCCCAGGATTAGCCCTAAGTGTTATTTATTTGACACAGAGTGTTTTCACAGAATCAGAGACTGCTCGAGGTTGGAAGGGACCTCCGAAGATCACCTGGTCCTGCTAAAGCCGGGCTACCTAGAGCCAGTTGCCCAGGATATGACTTATTGTATTTGCAGGCATTTAGGTTAAAATAGAGTAAAGCTTGCCAGTGAAGCACAGGAAAAATTCACAACCTGTGCTGGGTAACCAGCTGCAAGGCTGGATAGTGATACATATATGTGCCTGGGGGAGATCTTTATGTTGTAGATTGACATGACTACCCTTAGTGACATGGGGTTATGGTAGACTTGGCAGTCCTGGGGTAAAGATTGGACTTTATGAAGTTAAAGGTCTTTTCCAACTTTGTTGATTCTATGATTCTTGTACCCACTCATCTTTCTGTTGCCTTTTCCTGTTTAACTTTCAGTATGCCTATTAGCTTGGTTTTGAGATTTTGGAAACTGGATCATGGAATATTAACAAACTTAGTTGAACATTGTAGGTCTCTGAGTGAGCTGTATGTGACAGTTTTCATCCTGGTTTTGTTAAACACTGGAAGAATGATTTCACAATATTATTTTGGTGCTGTCAAAATCCCATGTCATTATCCATTTCAGATCCCTTGGGAGGAAGGTGGAAGCAGCACTTACCACTGATCTATTTTATCATTTGGGCCACACAATAGGGCAAACCTGAAGCTGCATCCAGATGTGTGGCTTGTGTCAAAAAAAATCAAGATAGAGAAAAAAATAAGCAAACAAAAACTGTATCAAAACACTTCATTTGGGGACTTTTGAAAGAAAACGTTTTGGCTTTTCATTTCATAATGACATTTCCACCACTAAAATTTAAGTGAAGATGCTCAAAAAGGTAAGAAAAAGGTTGCTTCCTTCCCAACTTTTTTTTTTTTTTTTTTAATATGTATGTATAAATCTTTTCATTTTGCTTAGACAACATTTGTCTGGATTGACCTGAAACTGTTTTTTTGAGATGGAGGATTTCAGGCTGCAGAGAAAAGAGTCTTCGACACACATATATCTATTTATGACATATTTACATATGACATTTACACTTAGGAAAGATAAAACCAAACAACTTCTCTATCATGTGAGTAAAATGGCAGTCAAGCTACCAGGAGCCAATGCGTGTGTCCGGAGTCTACTCATTTCCATAGTTCATCCTGCTCCACAGTGTACATTTCTTTCAGCATGAGTTATCTTCCAGACCAGTCAATTCAAAGCATTTTTTGATCCATTAAACCTCTTCTACCCCAGCCACATAGCTTAGTAACATCCAGAACAACATTTTTCTCAGATTAAGAAAACTGGGATAGTTGTGGCATTAACTGCTTCCTCCTTGCATTGCACATCCCAAAGGTGTGTGCAGTCTGGGGATGAGAGAACATCTTCAAAATGCCGTGGCTGGTGGAAGGTGCTGTACTGGTGGACAGCTTTCTAAATCTCACTTTCTTCAAAGACTTCCTCAGTTGTCTCTCCAGTGGTGACTTCTCCTTCGCTGCTGTCTGACATGCTTGCCCGAGGACAAGATGGGAGAGCAGAGCCCGGCTCTGGGCTGAGATCTATCCTCTGCTTCACTAATACCTGCTGGAGCTGCATGCCCCAGGGCTCGCTTGCCTCCAGGCACAAGTGGTATTTGCTACTCAGGTGCTGTTTCTTTCGTTTCTGTGAACATTTCCTGAGGTATTTGATGTTTTCCCCAAGGAAGCAGAGTTTACATCCAAAGGGATCTGCCAGCAGGAAGCGGGACCACTGCTTCTGGAGCTCTGCTTTCACCTGGGGGGAGAAGAAAACAGCTTGTCCGCTGTGATGTCTTGTGACCACCCTGCAGCCCACTA
Source organism: Psittacula echo (assembly GCF_963264785.1). Taxonomy (NCBI): domain Eukaryota; kingdom Metazoa; phylum Chordata; class Aves; order Psittaciformes; family Psittacidae; genus Psittacula; species Psittacula echo. The sequence goes on along the minus strand of NC_137750.1, from coordinate 10,799,796 downwards.
ACCCAAATGCTAGTTGTAAAATGAGAGGAACTGTAGAAGGGGCATTTGAATCCTAAACCTCCCAGAGTACCATGCTGTTACCTTTGTCCAAAGCAGTTATACGAGTTCAAAAGAATACACTCATGCTCTTTAATAAGCAGAGCTAGGCAGTGGGTTCATCCTTCTTGGTGTCATTAATATACTTCACTAAACAGCTGAAAACTCGTTGCATTCTCTTACCTCTCCATTAGCAAAGCAATATAAAACTGCTACAAAGAAACCCTGGAAGAGAAAGACAGCAAGAGGAAAAAGTTAGAGTGTACTGGAATCACCGAAAGCTTTAGTTTAAAGATGGCATTAACATTAAAGCATAAGTATAAACGGTGTTTCTTAATTTTCAGAAAGGAAACTAGTCCCCTGTATTTACTTACTACTGAAGTACCCATTAACTTGCTTTCATATGGTGCCTTAGCAAATGTAGGGCACGTTTGGTGCAGATGCTGAAGAACAGACATTATAAAGTTTGATCTTCCGTATTATCTTCATTTTGCCACCACATCATATTTTTTTTCAAACTATGCTGTTATACCATGACTTCTGCTATTTATAAACATGGTTAAACAAGAAAATGCAGCTTGGGGCCTTATATAAACCCTATGCATGTTGGAATTTACAGATGAGACTACTGAGAGGGATCTCACTTGGGTGGTTTTTCAAACTGAGTAACATATTAAGTGATTAGTGCTTGTTTAAGGCTCAAGCTGTCTTAAGTGTTACGGCTATTCTGTGTTGCCATCTTTCCTTTGAAATCAATTTAAATAAACACCGTTAAAAAACATTAAATCCTAGAGATTAAACTTGTTTTAAATTAATTCCAAAATTACTCTTCCCATTTTCCTCCTCGGTCTGTATTTGATCTCAGATCACAACAGCTTCCATGCATCTCAGCCCAACAGCCTGGCATAGATATGCAGATTGCTTCAGGAAATGCACTTCCTTTGTAAGTACTGTTGACTATCAGTCCCCAGGCAATGTTCACATAGCAAGTAAAAGGTGTAGTAACCACATCTGATACAACTGACATTATTCAATGGCTTTCACACTCCTGCTTTTCCAGAAGTGTTTTTCTCAGACAAAAAAACTTAAAAAGAACCTCATATATATAATATCTTTTATTATAGCTAGCATTAACCAATAGCATTTGGAGCATACTGTTAATTTTCTAGCTATCCTAAAAGGTTTGGAGCCATTAATTCCTTCATGCAGTAAGTATGAAAAAGAAAAGTTTGTCTGCCACAGCAGTGGAAATGGGAGCAGGAGAAATGGCAATCAGAATTGCTTCTTTCATGTATTTTTACTATATTTCATGTTTCACCTGGGTTATGGTTAGCAAGATGTAGGCAATTTTGACATGTTATTTATCAATGTGACTTTTAAGTAATCCTTTCCATCTGAATTACTTCACAGAAATAAAACAAGAAGAAAACCAGAAAAAAACCCACCACCAAACTCAAAATCCTGTGGTCATTAGAGTTTACAATAGATATTTTACTATAGGGATACATTTTAGAATAGAATTATAGAAGACTGAAACCATGGAGAGATGTTCTGATGGATAAATACAAATTTAATAGCTTAAAAAATAGGTTTTTATCCAGAACTGCTTCTGCACCTGGAGATAGTTCTCTTCTTGGGGTAGAAAGTCCATGAAAATGTCTCTAATTGGGTGGGGGGTTTTCATGTTCTGAGTATCAACTCTGTGTTTGGCCCTACAAGCACCACAAGCAGAAAATAGCATCTAAACTACATGGTGCTGTTCAGCCTTCTGACTACTAAGCCCGATGATACCAACTGCCAGAAATGTAGAGACTCAGCAGATTAGGAGAGGACTTTGTGGAAGAGCTGCATTCAATCCAAGTCTGTAAATACCTGTATGAATTTAGTTCACTGCTGCTGCTAGATCAGAACATGCAGTGATGGGCAGAAGCACTGTAAAATCATACCAGAAGGTGGAAAATTCAGCTGATGTTTGATGCTAGTTTTATATCCTGATTTATTTAATGCCATACACGGAACTTCATACTTGGGAATCTTGCCCATGTGCCATCACTTCTATTTTTAAAATGACCACAGTGTAATGGAAAAAGAACCACCAAAGAATTCAGAAATGTTCATTAGCATAATAACCAATGGGAAAGGATGGGTGCATGTGTAAGCCTCAGAATTAATTGTTCTTCAGCTCTATGGACAATAGCAACATGATAAATTACTCATTAAATAACCGGCCTTTATCCACCAGAGACCAGTATTTCTTCCCTGCATGCACCAAGTGAGCAATGATGTTTCAATTGCTCCACTTTCTATAGAGAAGCAGCAGCGTATCTGCAGCAGAACTCCTATTGAGGATTTAATTTTGTGCTGTTTGAAAACACTGGAGTTAAAGCCTCCAGCTGAGCTCCCAGGGGTAATTGTTTTTCTTTAACAAAACAGTTTAACTGCTTTTTAAAACTACTGAGCAGATTTACAGACTAAACAACTGTAATGTGTACACTTTATGTGCTTTTTAGCTAATCCCTTCGCAAATAAGGCTGCAGCTAAAAAAGAGAATCTGCAATAAACATTGTCGAAGATCTTTGGGTAGTTTGAAGAGAAGTTTTGCTTCTGAAGTGTGCTGTGTAGCTGAGCACGTGCATGTTCCTCCAGAAGGAATGAAGTTTGTGTTTTCTAGCAGGGATGGGCAAGCTCACTTCTGTGTCAGCTTTGTACAAGCCAGTAAATTACATTTTCACTTACAATGATTCTTAAAATAACATCGAGTCACTGCAGCCTCTCCAAGTAAGGATATGTCTATCTGAGGAACATGTACTCTAACACCACCTAATCTAACATCTAATTAGATGTCAATTCCTGACCAATCATTGTAACAGAGAGTGTACTACCCTGTAACTTTTGTGTATGAATGTACCGAAGAAGCCCTCATCGCGTGTGCATGGTCTGTGGGAAGGCACCAAGCACCCACCTGAATCAAATGCAGCATCTCTGCTGAATGTGTGGCAATTGGTTTATTGCACACCAGGTAACAAATCCACTTTTAGGATAACACTACCATATTTTGAATGCAGTTTTGGAATTTCTTTTTATCTTGTCACTGTAATAGTGTATTTAGAGACAACTAGACTTTGGAATATAATATTAAATAAGAATGCAGTGTATCTGTGGTATCTATAGGTGGGCCACGTATATATGTGGATCTATGACCCCTAAAACCAATACTTGCAAAATGGTACTTACATGAAATGAGCTCATTGTCAGCTGAATGAAAAGTCTTATATGTCTTGAAAGTCCTTCCACCTGCTCGTCAGTGATGAAAGTAAATACAAATTCATGGATTCCCAATAGTGGAATCAGCACAAGTGTAGATCTTGCCAATCTTAAAAAGAAGATGTTTGATTAGAGTGGGGTTTCAATATCTTCGGTTCAGAAAAAAAAAAAATCAAATATTCAGCTACAAATAAATGATTCCAGAAATACTTCCTCAAATATCAGCAATTTTGTGATTTTGAGGACAAGTTCCCAGAGATGAATTTTGGAGCAGTCTGTACAGAAACGAATCTTGGCTTTGGGCTTAAGTTGAAAAGTTAGAAACTTTAAATCGAACAGAAAGGCCACGATCATCAAGCTTACATTGCTCGGTAACCAAAAAATATTTACATAGCTATATGTGAGCAATCTGTTAACAGGGTTCTGAGGCCTTCCTGCCACTGCTGAGGCTCTGTGTAGCTGCATAGAAGGTTTCTGTGGTACTTTCAGCAGTTGTCTATTTTTAAAAAGCACAATGATTTTTTATGGAAGACCATCTTCTGTAAAGAAGTCTGAGAACGTGTTTGCATGGATGAAAGAAGACAGCGAAAAAGTGAGTCCCGAAAGAGACTTGCATGGTGAGCAACAGCTTGAATCTTAGAAAATACAGCAAAACGGTAAGCAGTAGAAAAGAGAATGGAACACGAAATATGTTAAATGCTGCTGTCTGGGACAATCATCACAGCAATCTGCAGAATATATCTAAGATCTTTTCAACCGTGAATGTTTCAGGGAAATGGAAATATATTTCTTGTTAGGGATTTAATAGGAAGTTAGAAGTGGAATTTCTATCCCCCTGCATACTCCTGTTAGACAATAAAATAGCAAGTCAGGACTGTAGTAATAGATAGAGGTCCACGATGCTTTGATTCAAGATACTCAGTACTGGAAAGAACTGGGATGTAGAAAGCAGTTACCAAATCCTCAGGTTTCCATTTTTAAGTGCAGCTTTCACTGCACCCTCAGCTCCTTGCAGAGCAGCCTGTCTTGGTTGGTCCCAAAAAGTAGGGAGGCCAAAAAGCTGCCCTTTATGCAAAGGCCAACTCCAGGACTTTTCATAAGACATGATGTACCATTGAGACTCTAGCCAGAGAGCTCATACCAGGGCCGACAGGAGTGCAGACTAAGGGTAATATTCTCATTTGGGTTTACAAGAAGAACAGGAACATTCTTGAGTCGGTGTCTGTCAGAAAAGCTAGAGGAGAAATGCTAATGTCACTTAATCTTCTACACCTTTTTCTCTTTGAGGATGTTTAGTCACACACTCAAGGAAAGAAATGTGTCACAGCGGTAGAGGCCATGGGTGTACAATGAGGATACCTGAGAGCAAACATTTTACTGCATTGCAAAGTCCTCGAAAAAACACCCTTAATACCCAGAACACAGTCACAGACCTGCCATTACCTCTCAGATAAGAAAATGTTTCTCCAGATGGCTTTCCTATACCACACTCTGAATCTCTGTTGCGCCTCGTGGTGGTAAGTAAATGTCTGATCTGCCAGGGCAAAAGGCAACCTCCTGATATTGTGAGAGATTAAAAAGGGGGCTAGGACTTTTTTGTTATTCATTACATACCTGTATTTGTAGTCATGAAAGCTCATTTGCTGAGCTTTTAGCTTGGAAATTAGCATCCTGAGAATTTTTAAGAAGATGCCAAAGTTGACCTTTAAAGAAAAGACATATTGGTTACTTACAATAAATGCTATGGCGCTACTCATACAGCTGTGAAATAAATAGAATCAGAGAATACTTTGGGTTGGAAAGGACCTTAAGATCATCCAGTTCCAGCCCCCCCTGCCATGGGCAGGGACACCTCACATTAGACCATGTCACCCAAGGCTCTGTCCAACCTGGCCTTGAACACTGCCAGGCATGGAGCATTCACCACTTCCCTGGGCAACCCATTCCGGTGCCTCACCACCCTTACAGTAAAGGATGTGAAACTGATATTAAACACATGTAAAACCTGTCACTGACTGACCAGTATGCAGTTGTGATTGTAATGTCAGGCAGCTTTTTACTTCCCCCATAAAAGTTACAGACCATAAAACAAGGGCCAGTAGCCACATCCTTCTTGGTAGGTCCAGGTCAGAAATCAGAAACGTGCTTTGATCTAGGAAGTCAGGATAGCCCTGGCACAGCCTGACCAGGGAGGTGCAGGAATCTCCATTCCTGGGACATCTCAGAAGCTGGCTAGACAAACCTGTGGCTGCCCTAATCTGTTGTTACCAGTCATCCTGCTCAGAGTGAGTAGTTGGGTTGGAGACTTCCAGGGGTCAATTTCAACCAATCCTTCTCAGGAGAATGCCCAAAACAGCTCTGGTTGTGCTCTCAGCTACTGCAATGGGATTGCTATGCAGCAAGAAATATGGTTCTCAGCATAACAGAGAATAAAAGAGAAGGTAGAAGTGGGATTCTGTGTTCTGGTCCTTGCTTTAGGGAGCACTTACTCAAGCTGTGTTAGACAAGAAAGCTCCTCACCAGAGTAGTCCTAAGTCCAACTGGTTTTGAAGTTCGGTTTGCTGGCAACTAAGCTCCATCCAGCCACTAGCTCACCATCACCACCTCCCTCTCCAGGGAGGAGACGAAAATTAACTCTATCACAGCCAATACACAACAGACAGGCAGTTAGGTTTAAGAAAGTCATCCCAAGAAGAAGCTGAGCCTGCTCCTCTATGCACATTGCTGGGAAGTGACGATCAAAGGCTACATGCTCAGAATAAATTTAACTGCTGGGGCTATCTGACTCTGAAATAGTACCAAAGCAGATCCCAAAATGTAATAGGAAAGAGCAGGGATTTAAAATTACATTAAAAGGAATAACATGTGTATGTCTATCTATTATTAATATATAAATCTAAGGTGACCTCTCTTTTTGCCAACTTCAATTAGAGGGATATTTGAACAAAAATTGATCCTTTCTGCCACTTTATGTCCACCTCAATATGTCTGTGTATTGGTCTGTAGTAGGAAACGCTATCTTTCTTGTTCCAAACTATTCAGGGGCAAAAATGACACTAATTACAATGAAAAACGAAGGGGCAAAACCAACCAGCTGCACGAGAATATAAGGTACTCTGGACACGCAGCATAGTCCCACCTATCAAAATTGTGTTCATAATCACGTCCTCATGCATTGCTTTGATCATGCTATTTCCACCTCTTTGTTATCCCCACATTTCAGATGTACTTTTTTTTTTTTTTTTTTTTGCATTTGTTTAAGAGAAAAACCTCGTCTCACACTCTTGAAATGCTTCATTTCTTTTCATTAGGTGAATGCTTTCTCCCCATAAGCATCAGCCATTGGGAGTCTATTGCTACTTCTCTGCATCCCTGTTACCGCCGCATCCCTGTTACCGCCAGATCAACCTCTATAGAGAATTTGGAGCTTTCTAGAGATGCTGACCACATGATATGATTCTCCTAAGTAACCTCACTGGAAAAAATAAGGATAAAAATGTGAGAAGGGAAAAAATAAAAGCAGCAAAAGGCTCTATCTTTGATATAGATGGAGCTGTGCAGAATCCACTGCACAGATAAACAGTGTTCTGAGAGGCTGACACTGAAATCTTTTTTGTTTGCAGATAGACAGAAAGGAAGCTAAGCTCATCCGCCCACAGTAATTCATTTACTGCATTTTTTCTGTCTCATCTTTCCTAATCCAGGAATTGGATTATACTTGGAGAAAGGGTCACAAAGGACAACCACACTTAAGCATGATATTAGAAGCAGAATAAATAATTCTTACTGCAATGGAAAACAGCATTGGTCCTCGGATAATCCACCAGATTCCCATGTGTTCATTTGTGCCCCAGCAGCTGAAAAATAATTTCCATAGAAAGCTTAGATAGCCTAAGTATATGCTTTAAAAGGAAGTTAACAAAGTTCTGCTTTTGCAGGTGGCATCCAGGAGAAATGACATAAAACTGGGAAGTTTCACCAACAACTGTAATCGAATTTATTCTGAAGGTCTTCCCACCAGGATGCTGAGAGAGGTTTCCCTAGGCTGCAAACTTCAGAGCTATCTGGCAAACTTACAGGCTATGAATCCACACGAGAACTGTACGTGGCAGCAAACTTTCATACTGGAATTCATCCTACTGAAATTTATCTATCTAAAATTGGAAGCAGGTAGACTATGAATTATGGTCATGGTTCTTGACCTGCTAAAAAAATATGCATAGTTTCCCTGAGGCTGTCTTCTTCCCTCCTGTTCTAACCTCTTTGTCATATGCACACGTTCCTTCTTGCTAATTAACCTGAAACTCTGTAGGATCTTGGTTTGTCATTTATAGTTTATATAGCATCCAACTCTATGAGACTGTGATCGTGATTTGGTTCTTGACGTTGCTTAATAACTGTATTGATGTCCCAAAACACAATTCACTAAGAACCACTAATAAAAAAAGGGGGACAAAAGAAATCATACATAAACCCTAAAGTTTTTGTGATGCCATTAACAGTGTCATCGAAGACCAGAAGACTGGAAAAATGATGCTTACTAGTGCAAGTTACTCCATTATTATTCATTATTCATTTCCTATTATTCATTCATACTGAACACATATCAGTTTTTAGTAAATACCAGGTTTTGACATTATCCTCCATAACAATTTTTTATTTCCAATGGGAATGAATACTAACTAATCTCAAAGTGTGGATGGTCTCCAAGGAAAGCATTGGTCTTCTTTTCTTACCAACAGGATGCTCTCCATGAAGGTTACATTTGTGCTGACAATTTCCTTCATGTAAGTGGATGAACATTGGATGCCACAGCTTTCATTTCAGGTACAGTGAGTGTTCATTCTACTTGCTGATTTATGCATAAGAAGTATTTTTATATAAAATACTAAAGTTAACCTAGAAAGTGTAACAACTATTAAGAGGTGCTGTATAATCTTACATAATCTACTAGTCCATTCTTGTATCAATTACTGTCAGGGGCTTCCAGAAAAATGAAGCCAAGAGAAAGCCAACATTCTAAGGCACATTTTATTTAGTAACCTACCCTGTGTTCTCCAGTTTTGACCTGCTTATTCCCCAAGGGCCCACAAACAGGATAGGAACAACTGAAAAGGAAAGGAGTCAGTTACAGCCAAGCTTTCAGAATGGTTCATACAAAACACAGGTATGTTACAGTACTATGTGTGCAAAGACATCTGCTTTCACTCTTCTACTTAGAACCATACAAAAATTAACCTGATCCTGGCTTTCCCCATTTGTAGATTAAAAAAAAAAAAAAAAAAAAAAAAAAAAAAGAAGAGATTTCAGTGTCTTGTTGAATCTTGTATTTTCAGGCTGAAATGTATGTACATATAATATACATATATCTACACATACACTGCTGGCCTGTCCAAATCTAAATTCCTGACCCTGAGAATCCCAAACAATTTGCACTCGAGGCCTTACCTAAGGCACCAAGTGTTAACATTTTTATTTGTTGAACCTTTTAAGGTTTTCAGTTTAAGTTTTCAGTGGAGGCATGAAAGTCTCTCGAGTTAATGAAAAGAACTAACAAAGGCTTGTTACCCTGGCTTACCTTTCCTGGACCCCATAAAGATAATCCATGGTCCCTATTGCTGCCCCCTCTCCCCCTCCCAGGAGATCATAAGACTGCAGACTGAGCCTCCCCAAGAAATAAAAGATTACTGCACTATTCCAGTCTATAAATACACAGGCACAAGCTTCTATCACAAGCACAAGGCATGAAAGCTATGAAAGGCAGGTGCTTGCCTGGAAGGGGACCAGCAGGGAGATGATCATTATTTATACTTTCGCAGTAGTGAGCAAGTTTCTTAACAGACTTGTCGTGCTGCAGTTTGAACAAGGAATCAAATGATTGGTCTCTATTCCAACAAGCTGGTGATCTAAGCAACAAGTGGATATAGAGAGGTGAGAAGAGAAATCAATGAGATAACACTAACCAGGGTGAAAGACAGTGGTCTTGGTGTGTCAGCAGCTTGTATGCTAGTACAGGCATATTAATATAGCAGAAGGGATCTTTAAAGAGGAATGCAAGAGGGAACAGAGAAATTAAGTTCTTTCTTCATTACAAATTATCTGCCACTGACTCAAAACAGTACCACAGAAACAAGAACTTGGGAATTGTCATGTACTTACCCCACCCTATCACGATGTAGGTCTGTAGCAGTCGCCTTTCAGAGAGTACTACGGTTATCAATAACGTGTGCAGATAAATTCCTTCTACTAATAGCCAAAAATAATTTGCCCCAACAAAGTAATGCATGAAAAACTGGGCAGTCCTGCAAATTATTACAATCTGTGGAAATGAGAGAGCAGGAATCATTGTTAATATATAAAAGCTCTGACAACTCCTGGGTTTCTTTTGTTACTTTAGCAACCACTTTAAAGATATCAGTGGCTGTGCTACAACTGTGGTTTGGTCATGTATCTCAAGACTATCCTTGGTGCTTGGGGGAGGCTGGAGTGCAACAGTTTAAAGGCTTCTTTCTACATTATCAGAGAATTTGAGTAGAGATGACAAGTAGGAGAGAGTTGCCAGGTAGGCTGGGGGATGTGTTCTTTGACATGATCTTTATATCAGAATTTATACTAATGAGCTATTAAATTAATAGCCTCCATTAACATCTTGCAGGTAATTTCCTCTTGACATGAGCAAACCATATTAATACAATATCACACAATTATGACTTATCCTTCTTTAAGATAAATCATAGTGCAAATGAGAGATGCTGTTATTCCATTCTGTAAATAAGTGTAAGAAATTAGAACGTTTTCCTAGCCCAGAAAAGCCTTCAAACTATTTTTGTCTCTCAGTGCTCTTCCACAGCAAATACATTGTTTGATAACACTGTCTTAAAAGCAAGATTTGTGTGCATTGCTTTGTGCACCCTGCTTTGTGCTATGCATACCAAAAGTGAATAAATACTATATGTGAATAAATATTATATGTGCCAAAGAAAAGTATAGATTTCTTCCTATAAAATACTGGCGTAAGTAGTTTTGCTTAATTGTGTGCTTCTAACTATTAATATTAATAACAAATAAATAACTATTAACTTGTTATTACTATACAAGGATTCATATAAAAATCAATCTATTACAATTTAACAAATCAGATTTTTTTTCTTGATTACCTTAAGTTGCATCAGGGAAATTTCACCATTCAAAGCTTGCTGCCATATAGCAAGCGTCCAAAACTAACTGTTATGGCCACTAGCAGTGCACATTTACTATTAGCAACAAACTACCAAATTACCTCTGGACTGAGGTATAATATCCATCCAGTTTCATCGTTTGGTCTTTTGGAGTAAATATTGTAGTATACAGTGTCTTTTATAAGAACTGCCATGGCACGTAAGATAAAAGATGCAAATAAATTCATATGGATGTAGTTTCTTGTGCAGTGGAGTTTTCTGTGGGAGAAAAGATGAAGTATGAATCCTCTGAAATTATTTAAGTTGTAGAAATAAAGAAGTACAGTTGTATTCATATTGTTGCCATCAATCGATTTTGCTTAAGAGCTGCTTTTATAATGCTTATTAGGAAAATACAAGTTATTTCCATAGGCAGTTACGCAATAAATTCAATTACATGAAAAAAAGGATGTGCATACTGGGGTCTGTACTTTTAAAATGCAGGTAAATTTGTACTAACCTGAGTAAAGAAAGTATAAGGAGAGCCAATACAAGTGAGATGAGGGAAAAATAATATCCTATAGTGTACAATAGCTGTAATGTGGTAAGTAATTTATGTTCTTCTTCCTAGAAGCAAAGGAGAAAAATGTGTTATGCAGGCAGGTGAGCAGAGCATGAGCACAGCTCAGCAACCTGAGTTCAACTTCTTTGTGTTGCAAGGTAGCCAGCACAGGTTTCTGCTGCCTGCACCGCCTTGTAAAATCACTGCATGACAGAGGCACTTGCTGGCAGCCTTAGTTTCCTTTTAAATGCTAAGGCGCTCATGGTCTCCCTTCCAGATTGCTCCTGCACAAACACCACTCATCCTCTGATCACAGCTAATCATTGCCGTGATTACATGCGCTAAATGGATCCCGATGGTTCAATAGTTGCAGAGATCAACTCACTTCAACTTTTACACACAAGTGTGTAACCTAGGGGCACACTTACAGAGCAGTTGTATGATTTTGAGAGGCAGCTCTGTCTAGAGTCATTGAAATAGCCTGGCTTCTGTCATGAGTTCAAAGAAAAAAACGAATCTTAATTGTTAAATTAAGAGTTGTCCAGAACAGCTTTGAATGACAAATTAAGAACGGCAAGGAGAAAGGGGGGCACTTACTTTCCACTTGGCTTTATTTACCATTTCTTCTTGCTAAGTTTTTCCATTTAGCTGCTTATGTCTACCTCTTATCTCTTCATATTGCTTTTCTAGGTCAAGAAAAGCTCTGCAGAGGGGATGTAGAGATACAGGATATGTGACTTTCTTAATCCATATCTGGCCTGCAAAGATCTTCTCGGAACCCTTGTCTTTTCCTCATTGATTTTGCTGTTTTCTTTGTGAATTGTCTCACTGCTCGGTGCCAGGGATTTTTAGCTCTGTCTTCCTGCCAGTAGCTGTCTGTAATCAAGTACTACCTGATGCTACAAGTGCTACCTGCATAGCAACAGTGAGCTGTATCTACTGGTACAAACTCTAAGAGAGTGAAAGCACCCAGGGAGAGCAGTGTGGGTGCAGGAGATTCCCATAGCACAGCCATTAGTCACTGCTCCATGAAATCATTCAAACAGGCATCAACCTAATAAAAAGCATGAGTTATCATCTTGGCTGTGACAGTTCTGCAACACCAAAGCAAATGAAGTCAAGACAGTTCCTCCCATGCGTGCAGACGCCAGCTCCAAGTTATCTCTGAGATCCTGGGGCTTTCCCCTAAATATAACAAACAGGTACAAGACCACATGTAGTGATGGCAGGAAAGCTGGTTAAAGCTTTCAGCTTAATTGTCTGCTGCCACACAAGATGAATTAATGAGTCTCCTACCCACAAATTCATGATCCAGAATGGTCAACAAACCATGGAAAACTCTCAGTACTTAGGAATATTTATCGGACTTGTATAAATAAACTGCAAGCCTGGAAGATCATGTACTCACTATATAAAGAGTTTAGTAAAACCTTAGTAGTACACAAAGATCCTGAACAGCATTTAGCAAAGTACTTAATGTTACTTAATAAAGTGATAAATGGCAATAGTGTTCACCCAATGAAGTACTTTGGAAGCTGCAGGGAATGAAGTTGTCTGGCCTTTGCAAACCACAGCAATGTGGGGCTGATGCTGTGATGTTTTGAGTTTAAGTTATTTGCTTGTCAAGTAGCACCTTTCCTAGTTTTATTAGGAGAAATCCAGCACATTTGGATGCTGATCTCTCAAGAGAAAATGAATTGTGGAATCTAAAGCAGAAATCCCCCTCCTTAATCTTTCCTCCTCCACTTCTTCTAAATAAAATAACAGGTTTCCATTTGGTTATCTAAATGCAATCTGAGCATCTTTTGCAGGTATTCAGTAGAAACGTTTTATCAGTTAATCAAGAAGGGATTGAGAAGATTGAAGTATTAAACCATCAAATAAAACATACTTACGTGGGTTTTGAAATGATTTTCCTCAGAACATTCTGAGCTATCACGCCAAATGTCTGTGGAGTTTTCCTTTGTTTGCCAAGTGCCTCCATCCAAGCAGACTCTGTATGCATTTCCTACACTTCCTGAAAGTAAACAGAGGTTTAGCCTGAAAGGTCAAAATTAAGACTTCACTTTCACACACTTCTTAAAGATTTCTCTCTTACACCACAGCAATAAGCATCACCCTACCCAAAAAAAGAATAAAACCCACTTTTCTTTAGTCTTTGCAATACATTTTTCTGTATTTACATAGGACAAAGTGGGAGCATAATCTAGCAGAAACAAGTTCCCACAACAGACCTGCTATTTATAAAAAGCACATAGTTACTGCATCCAGAAGAAAAGCCTGTATCTCACTTGATTCCCTCATTACGCTCCTAAGTTCCATCAGGTGTGGGTAGCACATTGCCTGAGCTGTGCAGTCCAAATTGTAGGAGGAAAACTATGGTTTGATGAGGGAATGATTTTTCTTTCTCTAAGACACTTGTGCCTGGTGTTTTATCGATGTGCTTTGTGGCCTGATCAGCAGGTGGTGTGAAGCTTTCTTGGTTTTCACTGCATTGCACTCATTTAGACTAATTAAGAACTTGCCCATACCCTCAGAAGGATGGGGTGGGGACCCTGGTTGATGGTTTGATGTTTCCTCAACATCTGCCTTTTGTTTCTCATCAGAGCTGGGCTTTTTCATTTCACCTTTTTCATCAAGGTTGCAGTAGCAGCTAAAATGTTTTGTTTGGCTCGGGGTAACTGGACCTGAAGGAGTTGCTTTGGATGTACAGTTTGCTGTGATAGAGCAGGAGTTCTGTGTGGAGACTAAAAATGAGACTAGCAATAGAAATGGGGACCGCAGTCCCTCAAGACCTTTAGGACAGACAGCTGGGCTGTCTCTAATGCCTCTTCTCCTAAGGTGCTATAGTATGGATGATAATGCTAGATGATGTGGTATCACAGCAGCCCAGTTGTGTTCTCCATTGTGAACACAATTATAAGCTTTAACTTGGTGCAATGTCTTACATGTTCCTTTTGTAGAAATGTAGCCAGAAAAGAGAAGCAAAGAGTCTCTGTTACATGGAGGTAAGGAAGCTGCTTTCATTTTATTATGAAGAGCTCAATTTGTTCTAAATGTTTGGCAGGAGCAGCTGCTTGGGAGGTTAGGTAGAAGCCGGGTCTCTTTCTATTTGGCAGCAAAAATGAGGACAAATTATGATGCTACAGAACCAATCATGCTTGGACAAGGCTGGAAAAAGCTAAGATAAGCAGCCTGTAGTAGTCTCCCATAAACTAAAGAACACAGACACAAGTTATCCTTCCAAGTGATATCAGAAATGCAGTTAAGAAAACCACAGAAAGGCTTTAGCAGGCTTCAGAAATGCTTGGCTGCAGAGGTAAAGAATGTTCCTTCATTTCTTTATAATAAAGGGAACGTTGTTTGATTGTAGACAGTTTTGCTCCCACAGATGTTGCTTGTTTTCCCTTCCTGAGAGCCTTCCTGCTCCGCTCCCCCCAGGAAAAGGCTGCTTGGAAAGCTTGTTTTATCACCACATCATTCCCTGGTGGTGCAGCTTTGTTCTCCTGCAGGGCTGACTGCTTGGGCTGCAGCTTTGGGTATTCCAGTTTTCTGGGAGAGAGTTTCATGTTTGGGGTCAGTGGGAACCCCAGCAGCTAAATCTAAAAAGCTGAACCCCCAGGCTGTTACCGCCACTAAAGGCCTGGCAGTACTGTTCCATGATCTTGGAAATGTTGCTTTAGAGCACACAATATGGAGCTGTAACAAGCAGAGATGGAGGAAAAAGAGTACACAATTAAACATCAACAACAATTTTGTGCCTCAGATCAGACAAGAGGTGGAAAAGAAGCGAGACAAGAAAGCCCTTGGACACCTCAAAGGACACTGGAACAAGAGACACAAGCACCGTCTGTCCTTCAGCTGGATTCCTGGCATAAACTCGAAGAGAAGTTACCCCTTTCACGTTACCATTTTCCAGCCACGGCAAATACGAAGGACAAGGAACAGAGACGTTTCCTGGGGGTGAGTAAGGCCAGCAGACAAATTGATCAAATGTCCCATTACAATATATTCCTGGGGAGAGAAGCAAATAGAGGTTTTACATGAAGTTGTTCAGACAACGGACCGTCATTATAACCATTGCATACTGTTCTAGGTAACCTGCAAGCTCCTCCAGGGTATTTACAAGGTATAGCAGATACGCTTTGTGCGTTCACTGTGCAATGCTCAGTGCACAGTGCAGAAATGGCTGCTGCCCTTCTTCCCTGGATCTACAGGAGAGCAGCATCTTTTACATGCTTCGTTATGAGATAAGGGTATTGCTCAAAGTCATCCTGAGGCCTCTTGTCCAAATATAACAGACAACTTCCAGCTGTGCTTTGTACATGTCACAGACTTTTTGCTGGTAAATGGAAGATATTTCACCTTCCATGAGCCCTGTGATACTGATTCTCAGCTCAGGCTACTGCCAGCATCTTAGAATCGTAAAATCCCAGACTGGTTTGGGTTGAAGGGACCTTCAAGCTCATCCAGTTCCAACCCCTGCCATGGGCAGGGACACCTTCCACTGGAGCAGCTTGCTCCAAGCCCCTGTGTCCAACCTGGCCTTGAACACTGCCAGGGATGGGGCAGCCACAGCTTCTCTGGGCACCCTGTGCCAGCGCCTCAGCAATGAAGGAAATTTTCTTACCCTAGAAAAATTTTCTTTCACGCTGTTCCAGTGTCTCGTTTTCAGCAACTCTTAATTCAGTTGAAAGAAGAGAAAGCCTGTTCTTGAATGGGATCACTGGAAAGAGTTTTGTTAACTCACAGCGTGTGTCTTTCATTTTGCTTTTCAAAAACCTTTGAAAGTGAGGGATTTCAGTATTTTCGGGAAAGTTTAAGGAACTTTAAAACATAAGATGATACATAATTTCTGCTTGAAATTATGCTTGAAAACCTCTCTCTTTTTTTGCTTTTGGTTTTCTTCAGCAGTTTTAAATTCCTAGGCCAATGCTTTGGGCTGATTTCCAACTTTTAAATGCATTTTGAGTGATGAAAAATACACACATTGATCTTAGGCCGTACGTTCTGGCCAAGAAAGTTGCACACTGGTGCAACTGCCATTAGCAAAGTGAGTCATAGACTCAGAGAATAGTTTGGGTTGGAAAGGACCTTAAGATCATCCAGTTCCAACCCCCCTGCCTCATACTAGACGGTGTCAGAGCTCACAAATCATCCTGGAGTCTCCCTGTGCAGTTAATTAGGTGAGAGAGCCACCAAGCAAGATGACCATGAGTGCATCACTTGCACACGGGAGCAGAGACCTGCCCATAGTCATTAGGAACATAGAGGACAGTTTTACTCTTAAACCTTTCCTTGGTGACTGCAGTCACCTTGTTCCCAGCTAATTGAACTTCTCCAGCTACTCCAACTGAGCCATCCTTTCTTGAAGATGGTAAGAAGAGTTTATATTCTTAAGAACGAAATAATCACAGATCAGAAGATCCCTTTTTGCCAAACAGCATAAAACTCAGAGCACTTGGCCAAATCTGTGGACTCAGTTCTTCCCTCCGCCACATTTCAGGAGAAGACATTGCCCTCTTCAGCCAAGAATCCAAAAGCCGTGGAGGCAGGAATAAAAATAATGGGCTTTAAGTTAATGGATGCAAGTGCCAGGTGAACATGGGGCAACCTGGTCTCTGTGTCTCAGCTGATTAATCTAATGACTGTATTACAAAATGCATCAGTGGTCCTGTGAGAAGAGACCAGCTCCACAGCTGCCTTGACTGGGCAGAAACCAGACTCTGTCTTGCCTCGTGTGTTTTTGGTTCTTGTCTGCCATGGCTCAGTTTCTAGAGTATAGAAATGGACGATGTCTTCTCTTCTCTGGATGGTCTGTTCTCCTGTGGTTAGCATAATTTCCAGGAACATGGGTTTGACTTCCTTCAGGCTGAAAAGGGAAGTGAAAAGTGGACTCCTTAATCCGAAGTGAATGGCTCTTACTGATTATAAGTGGCAGCTACCTCTTGACCAGGCACTCAATGCCTCACCACAGTGGAGGCTCAGCACCAGCAGTTCAGTGGTTCATTTCTGTATATGATCTGCTTTTATATATAAGAACCTAATATGTATAATTCTAATACATGATTCTATTCTATGATTCTAAGTTTCAGGACCAAGAGAGCCATTAACTTCGTGGTTGCATATTTGCATCTGTCATTACAGCTGATTGTTCTACATTTAGAACTTACAGACGCACACTTCTGCAAAGCAGGTAAAGGAAGATCTGCGTATTAACCAATGCTACTGAACATGGTGCTTTTTTGTGCTGTTTGTTTCCTTACCAGTATCTACAGTCGATTCCTGCAGCATTTGCAAGCATTCTTGTTTATATTTATTCCATCCAGTAGTGGTTTTTTCCAGCAGAGATGCTTTTGCCTGTGAGTGAAAATACTGAATGTGAGGAAAATCAATCATAACCCTGCGGTCTTTTAATGGTTCTTTCCATTATAAGAAATTAAAGAGGAGATGAGAGGGGAACAGAGGAATGGCAGGCAAGCAGGGATGTAACGACAGATCCCTTCCTTCTCCAGGAAGCTATTAGTGAAATTTCTTCAGCTGCTGTCTTTGCCTGAGTGACAAATACTTTGCCATGGTGCTAGTATTACCACAGAAATCTATTCAACTTGTGTAAAATCCCTTGTAAATATATTTGATTGCTAGGACCTGTGAGGGTGCATCAAAACCATGGGCGTTTCAGTCCTCCACTGCAGAAGATACATGTGTATCTTCCCAGATTTGACAGTCTTTCCAGGCTTTTTACTGTCAGTTTATGCCAAGGTCAGCCAGTAGGTCTCATGTATTCATGTTTCTGCTAGATTAATTTAGAACCCAATGACAATTTTGAGGGCTGTTTATTTTGGGGGTATTTTTAAGATCATCAAGCACTCCTGGTTCAATATCACAGGAAAAAAATGAGTAAGGGAGTAGTGCATAAGGAATACTCTTTAGCTACTGACACCTTTTGTCTGGTGCATTCTGTATCCTGCCCAGCACTTCAAATACCATTTCTTTCTCCAGCAGCTGCAACTGTGCCATTGGCATTTTTTTCTTCTTACACAATTGTAAGTCTTAGTTTCACTTGCCCATCTGCACCAATTATGTTGCCTTTTTTGCCTGGACAAGGAACAGTTTTGCTGTCCTCGTGTGTCCATAGGGAAGAAGGGGTTTTGCCCTCAAGTTTTCTCACAAAATGAAATGGAGTACTTTTTTTTTTTACCCATGCCAAAACTGTCTCCATATAAAGCATCTCACACAAATGGATTTTTATGTCCTGAGCTTTTGTAGGTACGTTTGTTTTCTATTTTTTGTTGTTGCTGTTTAGATATTTTCAAAGCTGATTTTGCTTAGGCCTTGCTGTTACGTTGACAACCCAGAAGAGATCAAGAACTCATTTACATTTTGAAAACTAAATTTCTAGAGACAATGTGATCAGGAACAATGGCGTTGATGTGATCTGCTTAGAGAAAATAGAAATGAAAGTGCTTCAAGAGAGATTTCCCTTTTACTAGCACAGCCTTGAAGACAAGTTCAGCTTTGGATTCAGTTTAATGACAGCAGATTCTGTGGAGTCCCTCTGGTGTCTGGAAATCAACCTTGTAATTACAACACCTGACTGCTCCTCTTGGCTGCTCCTACACTGCGAGCTCCTGGCTTCTTGCTCTGGCTCTTTCTCTTTAACTGCTCACCCTCTGCTGTGTTCTGGAAGCTTCTGTCCCCAAACACATTTAGGTGCTTCTATGAGCAAGAACAATCCACTCTAACTCCACAGAGTCCTACTGGTCCTGTCACCCACTGTCATCTTTTCCAGGTGAAGACAGGCTGAGAACACAAATGAAGCCAACAAAGTGTGTTGGTGTCTAAATGGGCACTTGCTCTGATGGACAAATTCTAGCAGGTAATATGGGTGAGGGTTGCTGCATTTATAAGATATGGATGGCACTATGGCTGCAGAAACACAGAGGTTGAGGGGATTGTTACTGGTGTGAAAAAGAGAATGAGAAAAAAGGCTTAGGAGCCCTGCTTTGAAATACTCACTTTGAGTCATTCCATTTGCACTGGTAACAGAGAAGCAGAAAGGAAAGAGACCTAGATGTTATTAGCATTGAAGGAGTGGGATCACGGATGTAGATCAACAGTTGCTAGCACAGGAGAGAGAATTAAATATGTCTCCAGTATAAATCTCCACTGATAAAATGACTCCTAATACATCCTGAATCTACTCTACTGTTAAAAAAAGTCCCAGCTATAGACATTTTAATAATGATTTTATATATAGTGACTGATGTGTTTACAATGTGATGGACATCTGTGGCATACACCTTATCTGTGTGAGGGTTGCAATTGTCCCAAGAGGACTCTCATATTTTAACTTGCTCTCAGGAAACATCCCTCTTTCTGACACATCTTTATCACACAACACTCTGGCTGCAGAGGCCTGTAAGAGGGCCATAGCTAATAATTACATCTTAGGAAAGGAATGGCTTAAAATAGAAGAGTTAAATGCAAAATTGCTTGGTGACATGTTAGATTTGGGCTGTTGAAGAAATGCCCAACTAGGAGCAAAGCAGTAGAGAAAGGATGATGGTAGCTGCTGCTTGAAGTTCAATGTCATCGTGATGACTTGATCATTATTTATCCAGGGAAAAGAACATTGGTCTAAGCAGACTCTGTGTAATATGCCAGCTGGTCTGAAATCAGAGCTTTGAGAGGCAGGCAAGTAGTCAAAGAACACTGTGACTGTAAGTCACCAACCATGAAAAATTCACTACTCATTGAAAATGTTACTAAGTGTAATGACCACATTCTGTAGAGCAGACTAAAAATAAGATTTCTAAAAAGCAACAATCCTTATACCAAAGGATGCTTTTTAGCTCTCCAGGGAAAAGCGGACTAGACCCTTTTTGGAAATTACCTTTCACATATGTGGTTGTTCTGAGCTTGCCTGAGCTTTGTGATATGCTAAGGGCTGAGATAAATAACCAGGACAGTGTCATGGCTGTGAACTTTACCTGTATCTTTTTCTTTGAACATGTGTTTGTTGGAAAAATAAATAAAATCATACTTCCTTTTAAAACAAGCACAGAGAACGCTATTAGCTGATACATGAGGCCACCATTTCATGCATGTTTTTGCTATGTAGAATGTTGCCTGCCCAATACTCTGCTTTTAGTCTCTCAGCTCATTTCCAGACACCCTACTTCAAATTCCAGGGGCTAGAAAGACTATAATTATTCTTCCTCTGATGGGCTTGCAAGATAAGGAGAGAATATTTACAGCAGCCATGAGAAAGGAATGCATGTTTCCAAAATAAAAAGTGCCTTGACATTTCCCTCATGTAGGCCTCAAAGAGCTGGGAGCTAGGGAAGACTCTTCAGACACTCCTGGGTCAATGAACCTCATCTGAAGAGGCAAAGACATTGGAGATGACGCATTTTAGAACGACTGCTTGATTTAAGGGATAACACTTCAGTATTTAATAAACAAATGCGTTAAACAGCCACAGAAATACAAGGAAAGCCTCCCAGCAGCTACCTGCTTGTTTCGTTCCATTCCTGGAGGCAAGGTTGACACACAGTCATGATGAAGCTCAACAAGAGTAAGGAGCAGTTCAGGTAAAAATGACAGTTTCACATCCCTTTCTTAGGTAATTGCTGGTTTCTGCAAAGCTGCAGTTAGCCAGTGCCCAGTCACTAATGATGTAAATACCTGTGAGCTGCTTTAAGACTTGCTGATGAAAAATCAAGTCAAGTTATATAAAATCAGAGCTGCATCTGACGAAATCATTAAGAGCTGTCAGCTGACCTTCAAAGTTAATTTGAAATATAGGAAGAAGAGCATATAAAATGATTTCTATTATTAACAAATGGCAGATGATTGGAAATTAACAGGGGAGCAAACTATGACCAGGGCCATTTAAATCACAGGGAAACATGAACCTCTCTGCAGAGCATGCACTGTGATAGACCTAATGCAGCATGTTATTCCTAGAAGCTGCAGGTGGAGGATGTATATAAATTCAGGAGAACTTCTGTTTACTTGTAGAAATGAAGTTACACAAGCCACCTGCAGGCAGTGTTGCAGGACAGGAGACTCATCGTTTCTGGAGCTGGACATACAACGGAGGACCTTGAAAAGGATTACAGGACAGTACTCCTGTATTGAGTAGTATTTGTCCCCAGTGCAGCCCTGGCTCAATAGTATGACCAATTCTGATGATCGTACCTTGAAAGAGATGGTGATAAATTTGCAAGCTGTAACCAAAATGCTAGAGTGGTCCAGATCGTTAAACTAAATAACTAAGAAATCCCCATAGATTTATATCAAAGAAATGATATACGTATCCAACAGCAAACCATGATGACTTGAATGTCAGCAACTTCTGAACTGATCATCAGCTACTTACACAGGAATCACCAGAATTAGCTAAAAAGAGACAAGCTTGCTGTTTGTATGTGACTGTTCAGCACAGAGTGATCTCTGGAGAAAATCTTTAAGGACATATATATAGAATAAGCAGTGTCTTGGAATGAGGAAGAGGAGCTTTCTTACCCCTCTTGGCTTGAAAAGGATTACTGCAGGTGCTCCAGACAGCAGATGTCAGTGTTTTCTGTTAAGGCTTTTCTGCATTAAGTGCACTAGAACACCGTTCACTGCCCAGTGAGAAGGCAAACTGTGTGAGCTGGGAATAAAGCAGTAGCCTTAAGAGGGAAGAGGAAATAAGAAAGTTGGAAACCTTGATGCCATTATGTCTGTTTAACTAAGTGAAAAGGATATAATCAAAGAGACAGGCTTGCCTCTGTATCTTACACCTATGTTGCTATTATTCTTCAGAGAGGGGTGCGAGTTGTCCCAGAAAGAGGAGGGTTTGCAGTGTAGGCCAGTATGAGGAGCACAGAAATCACTGCTGAGTTCATGGGGGCTTTTCCTGCTTTGGCTACATGTGGGAGAAGGCCCTGTTCTGTGGGTATGTTCTGGGAAGAACAGGTAAATTGCTCTCTGCATCTCACATGAGTCCGTGATTACAGATCCCAGTGAGGTTTTATTATGATCCAAGTTTTGGGCTACTCAGTGCTGTAAAAATTTAGATACAATGCATGCTTAGCAGTAGAAATACAAGTCTTCAGATGGATTTACCATGATCTTAAGCAGCAGCAACATGTAGCTCAGCATGGCTTTTGATCTCAGTTTTACGTTTCACCCGTTCATCCACAAGCGTTTGAACAGGCCTCCTGATTCAGAAGCTATTAAACTCCAGTGTCCAAGGCAGAAGCTCAGAAAGCCTGTGACCTGGACATTTCCTCACTTCAAGCTATCTGAAGTTTCACTGGTAGCAGATGAACTGCCTGGCACACTGCTCACACAGGAGTTCACCTATCCTGAAATGTAATCCAGCTTCTCTGGAAGGGTCTTTCAATTCATTTGGTCTGCTCAGAGCCCACAGATTACACCAAGATGACACCACTGTTTATGTTAGATGCAGCAGAAAACACAGCCTGAAGCTCGCAAGTAGGAAATGGATTATAATAATAGACCTCCAAGGTTGCAAACAGACTGGTTTAAATTTATTTTTTTCATGACTGACTGCACCATAATCAGGATTTTACCTTTTAAATTTCTTATACTAAGTTGATAGTGAAATTGTTTCTGTTTATTCAGACTATGCTGTCACGGACAGGAAAAAAAATGAATTTATTTAGGTATAAACTAGAAATAAGAATTTAATTATTTACGTATTATTTCAGCTGTGATCCTGGTTTATTCTGATTGACACTTTTCACATCTATATAGATTTTTGTTGGAAAATCTGGATATGGTGATTTAAGGTGTTTCTTTAAATTTTTCTATCTCATTAAATACAATAGAAAGCAACAGAACAAACAAGTTACAGTAATCCCTAAGACAAAGTAATTGACTGTGATTTACAGTCTTGTGAAGTTTTGACTTCACAGAAGTAATTGGGAGATTTTCCGTTAGCATTGATGGAACCAGTGTTTTGGTAGAGATGTCCTACCAATTTAAGGTGTCTCGCAAACCGGAGAGTTGTTTCAGCTCTACATTCATTAAAGCAAGAGAAGGTCCAGATCTGAATTACACAAAAGCATTAGGAACATTTTATGTTAAAAACACCCAGAAGATGTGTCTCCTGGTAAATTTTTCTTCATAAAAAAATAGGAACACAATTACAGTCTTTACAGCATGTACACATGCAAAACCATTTCCTTAGTAATCCAGCTAAAGGGAGGACAAGTGAGTAGAAATACCTTATTGCTGTACCCTAAATCTATGTAGGAATTTTATTCAGATGAATTGAAATGTAATACACCTTGGTAATTATTTCTTAAATTTATTGAATACCATGGCTGATATTATTAAATAATAATAATTAAAAGCATACATGAAAATTCCCTTAAAGTGAATTAGATAAAGATATTTTGTCATTAAATACCTAAAACTCTTCCAAATCATAATACATTATAGACAAAGAAGTAAGCTTTCAGATTTTTTTAACAGATTTAGAAAAAAGAGAAATGAATAGTTCAATAGATCTCTACAAGAATAAAAATAGAAACTGCATACAGATTTCCTAGCCTTTTGTAAGAAGCTGAGGTGCAGAATGAAACCAATAACACCAGATAAAAGACAATGACAGAAACAAAGCAAAGTTGTTTTCAGAACAGAGAAAAACCAGTAAAAAATAAACGTTATTCACAAGAGTGTTAATATTTGGTAAGAAAATGGGAAAATAAGTATAATTCAGTACTGATCAATAGTGCTAGGAAAAGAGATTGTATAAATAGACGTAAACACAATTTATTCCCTGTATGAATGAGTATTAATAGAAGAAAATTGGAATAAATGACCTCGAGTGAATTCTAATACAAAACTCTATCGCTTCTCAATTAACACTTCTCGTGATTAATTTTTAATACATATAAATTGCTGCCAGAACTACTTTTGAAACGAACATGCTGTTTGTGAAGGTTAAAATGTTATGTGATAGGAATCCATTTTCATACAGTCCATTATTAATCCGTGAATTAGCTTACCTGTTTCACTAGAAACAATATCATGACAGAACTGGCAGGTGCAGGAGATATGCTGGACCAGAGTCCCATGCTGGAACAGAGACCAAAAAGTGTCACCATACCCATTCTGATAAATTCGTCCCCAATATGCTGCTATTTCAGTCTACTATCGATCAATTATATCACCCTGTCCCATGGAAAAAAAGAAGTCAAAATATCTTCTTTTATGAGTATAACTGTTTCATGAATCTTCTCACAAATAAGAGAGGAAGTTACTGCAGTGTCTGAGGCTTGCTCGGCTCCAACTGAGTTTTGTTTTTTCTGATTAAAGGCAGAGAAAATTTACTCTAAACCCCACAGAAAGTCTGCTTACTGTAGCTTGTCCTTTAGCCAATAAGAAGTCAGAAAACTATTAAAACATTAAAGGGCTGATCCTGTTCCCCTGAAACTCCATGGGAATTTTGCCAGGGGTTTTGCAAGAATGCAATCCAGCTCCATAAATACACATATATATTTATACACACCTCATGAAACCATTGAAATATGGCCTAGAACACAGAAAAACTTCATGTAGGAAGCTTGCTTTGCAGGAATCAGCTCAATAATAGTGGGGTTTACCCTTTCTGAGCATATTTTGTGAAATATGCACTATCAGTGCAGGATCAGGGAGGATCTAAATGTACAAAAAGTGATGTTACCAGTGCTTATTTTGTATTACCACAATTCTTGAGACATTCCCCTTTTTTTTTTTTTTCACATTTTCAGCTGTGGGGTTGGAGAAACTGCCCATGAATCCCAGCTTTAATTTTTCAAAGATTGTTTTCAACTTTTCTAGTTGCAGAGAAAAGCTTGACAGCATTAAGAAC
This sequence comes from Psittacula echo, assembly GCF_963264785.1. Lineage (NCBI taxonomy): Eukaryota > Metazoa > Chordata > Aves > Psittaciformes > Psittacidae > Psittacula > Psittacula echo. The sequence goes on along the minus strand of NC_137750.1, from coordinate 10,774,901 downwards.
TCTATGCACTGTGTAGGCTCAGCGACCCAAACCATTTATAGTATAACAGTTTTAGAGTCAAGCTTATGATTGTCCTACTTTGAATTGGCAATCTGGAGAGTCGAGATGTTGCCTCCTCCATTTCCAAAAGAAGTGAAACTTGCAGCTCTGCATGCCCTTACCAGAACTCAGGAGCATCCAGAGCAGATGAGATGGAGATCAGGCAGAGGTACAGCACTAGGACTTGTGGAGGCGATCGGTAGTTCAGTTTTGAATACCAAGCATAGGCTAAACCTAAACAGTGTGGCAGATAGATACAGCCTGCAGCACACTCCACCAGCAGTGTGACCTGAGTCTCTACACACATGCCCAAACTTTCTTCTTCTTCTGGAGGAATCCAGGAGGTGGAAAGGCATAATATATACCCATGTCTCATCTTTACATAAAGTCTGCATGTAATAAAAAGGAGTACTTGGACATGGATATGGAAGTGCCATGGGAACCAGGATTTCAGGGTAGGAATGCGTTCAGCCCAGTCTAAAAGCCTGGCAGTCCAGTCTAGTGGCCTGGCACTGGCCACTCTGTGCCGCTGTGCCTCCTGACTAGACGTGTCAATACACATATCCCACCCTGACACACCAAAGGGCAACTCTGCGGATCAGGGAGAGGCACTTCAAAGCCCCCATAGTAACTCCTCATCTGTGTATTGCTATGAATATAGCCCTATGTGATTACCCCTGGGAACAGAAACATAGATAAGTGCTTAATCCTTAGAAGGACTTTACTTACTCCCTCCTTCCTTCCCACCCATCCTGTTCTCAGACGTACTGGGCAGTTTGTAATGCTGTCCAATTCACAGAGGCTTCAAGTGGAGTTCCCAAGTGCTACATCCTCGTGAAAATACAATTACACAAAGCTGTAGTTAAAAATAACTGCTGGCTCAATCTACAGTCTGCTTCTTGGGTTGTGAGATTTGCTGTGCCTTTTTAGTCCAGATACCTGCTTGGGTTTCACTCTGTTGCTGGCCAGCTCTTCAAGCTGAGATCTTCATAAGTCTAAAGCAGGCACTTATCTTATTTCTTTGAGTTTCATGCTGGGACTTGTCTAGCCACAAGCTTCTCCAACCCTGACATCTTATGGTAGAGAGTTGTCTTAAAAATCAGAATGATTTTCATGAAAGATACGTACACTACTTCAGTGTCTGTCCTGTGGTATCACTCTCCTTTAGGCATGAGTTTTGACCTTACAGTCGTAAAATGATGGCTTGGCTTCGTGAGCGAAGATTTGAGAAGGGCTTACACACTTACTACAAGCACGATGACTAAGGGCAAGTGGAATAGGCAAATCTCGTTGGAAAAAAGGCTGCATAGGCAATCAGGAAGATTCCGAACAGGACTGTCATCTCCAGGGCCAAGCTCGAGTGACCAACGTCGCAACAGCACAACACCAAGCTTCTAGGCAGGATTCTGACTTAGAGGCGTTCAGTCATAAGCCCACAGATGGTAGCCTCGTGCCAGTGGCTCCTCAGCCAAGCGCACGCACCAGGGGTCTGAACCTGCGGTTCCTCTCATACTGAGCAGGATTACTATTCCAGCAACACACCATCAGTAGGGTAAAACTAACCTGTCCCACAACGGTAGCGAAGACAAGCCATCCTCATAGGAGAAGGAAAACTCCTAACTTCAAACCCGGGCTGATGGAGCTCGTCTAGCCTTGTAAGGTCTTCCATCTAAGAGAAGGACACTCTTAACAAAACCTATGACCTGAGGACTCTGCTGTCACTGTCCCAGCTATCTAGGCCGTGGCAGATAAACCTTAGGTGTAAAGAGTGGGGACAGTTCTGCGCACACTGTGCCTCACCTAAAAAATCCATTGCTCAGGCAGGAAGGGTTTACTCACACTTGCAAAGCCCTGTAGCAACAGGCGAGGGTCGAAACGGCAGGTGACAAGGTGGATTGGAAGCTGCAGGTCCACCCTTGCCTGCGGGTGGTTCAGGACATTGGTAAAATGAAGCAGTCATTTACTAACACTCCTGGTCTTTCTGGTTCTTTGCATCATTTACTTGCATTGTCAAACAGGCAAGAAAAACAACATACATAACATGTCAAGGTGAGAAATATTTCTTAGATGAAGGGAAAAATAAAAGCTATTTCCGAGACAGCAGGTGGGTAGACAAAATAATCATGATTCAGCTTTTTCTCTGCTGTTTCACTTAAGTTGATTGAAAGTTCTATTACATGTTCATGGAGGCAGACTGGACAGTGCCTAGAAGCCCATCAATAGGAAAGTCGTGTAGTTTGTGGCTTTCATTTGTCACTGGTGGAACTTTGAACAGATGCAGTCATCATCACTTGACTCATCACTTTGTCTCCTTAATACATGTAAGATTCACATGTATTCAATTAAGTCAGCATTCAGTGTAACAGGAGCATTTGGATCCCCAGGATTTTATTTCTTAGCTGAGAAATGGAGAAGTTCCATCAGCGTGACTTCACCTGGTGATCGAGGTAAATGTGCTGTTTGTATAAATATTCTTTAAATATTTATAAAATATCTAAAAATAAATATCAATATTCTGTTTGTATAAATAAAACTTTTCTGATCTCATACTTGGGTACACCCAATGGTGCTGTGTTCTGTGTATCTTTTCTCCTGTGATTCATGGGGCAAACTAGAATTTATCGTCCCACCCTCTCATATGTCTTTCACAAGACATTACTGCCAAACAGCACTGTCTTATATCCTTAATCTCTTCTGCCACATGATTTCTGGCCATGCCCTTATCTCCGCTTTCTGTCTTAACAGCTAAGCTGGTACAGTTTTCTGAGAGGAATGAAGAACAGGATGGTGAATGCAGGCAGTGCTTCACCAGGCAGATACATACATAGCTTTATAAAAGGTTCTGCCTAGAGTAATTGATAGCGCAGTCCTGGGGGATGCCAGTTTCAGTCCCAGCTGCAGACAGACGGCAGAGAGCCTCAGCAGCATTTTCTCTCAGTTTTCTCTCTTTAGTCTTCTCTATCACAGCATTCAGTAGTAGTTACTGGTGTAAAGGGACAAGAAAAGTTGCCAAACCTTTCTGCACAGGGCAGAGCAAAGGGGATCACTGCATCCGCTTTAATAGCCCTGACGCCAACAACAGCAACGCTGTGCAATATATTTGGGAGACAGGAGATGACAAGTTCGTTGATCGGAAGTTTCATGCTGGAATTTGGTATTCCTGTGAAGAAATTATAAATGAAGAAGGTGAGTAAACCCCTGTAAGTTTACTTTAGAAAGTAATCTAGGTTCTTCCTACTTATTTGGTGTTGCCTTCCTCTGCTGCAATGCCATGTACGTATTTTAAAGGAAAAAGTATCCTTTAAAAGTTGTTTTTTCTCTGGGAAGGGGGATCTTAAAGGATACTATTCAGTCAATTCCTAAAAAATTCCCAATAAATCCTGCAAAAACTTTAAGGTGGCAGCTTGAAGTACAGATTATTATTATTATTATTATTATTATGATGTTACTTTACCAGGACAGTGTTTTATTTTCCTGATGTTTTTAGCCCCTTAGGCAAAAATAAACATATTTGCCTCGAACAATTGCTGGTGATTCCCTATGGCAACGTAAGAAAGCACAATGTGATTTGTTTATTTTTAAAGTCATTTGAGCAATGAGATCTGTGAGCTCTAAGTTATTTCATTAATTCAGCACAGCTATTGCCTGCCTTTCCTAAAGCAAAACAAGATTATTTTCACCCTGCTAAAGCATAATCTGGAGACTTACTAATCATGAGTGGTGGCATTTGGATTTCATTTTGTGTATGTAAATGTCAGTAGAATGAAATGAGCTTGCCATTAATGAAAGCTTCTAGTTATTTCTCGATCTTTGTATAAAAGAATTGCTTAGCTCCTTCAACAAATAGGACATTTATTACAAATCAGCACTAAGTTTTTCCCCTTATGTTCTGACAAGTTTACAAATGACAACTAGATCATTCAGAAAAATCAAAGCAGCTTTCACATGTGATACAAAATGCATCTATTTTCACAACACCTGTCCTTAAAGTCCAGTTCTACCACGAAGTTGTGTAAGCTTTGCAATTTTAAGGGGGTAAAAGTCAAAGATCAGAGCAAAATACATGTCCAAAAGACATCTTTCAGGTGGTGATCGCTATGGATACAGGTGGTTTCATTTATGCATGTGCTATTGCAGTTCTTATTTTCCAACTTAGTGGCTGAAGAAAACCACCCCGTATTTTGAGAGCAGAGCAGAATTAATTCCAAGAGCTTTGTTCACAGCATCTGGGAGGGGGGGTTCAGGAGGTCACACGGGTTTGAAAATCAAAGCTTACAGAAATAAATTGTAATCAAGCTTAGAAGAAATTTGTGTGAGCAGCGGCTTTGTTGCTGTAAGGAGAGGTCTTCAAACGAGTTGTTGGGTTTCCCATTCTGCCTTTCACAGCTATACCTTTTGGAAATTAATTCATGGCCTTTTTCTATGTCTCCCAGATGCTGGTCCTGCCTTGAAAAAAGTTCTGGAAGGATTATCTAGCTAAGTGTCAGGAGCAGGGACTCTGCCTACAAATATGCATCAGAAATAGTTTCTCCTGATCATCTAAGCTTGTGCTTTTATGACAGGTTTTGCATTTTCTGCTTCCTATGAATCTGTTTCTTTAGGTTATTACAGAATACAAAATCATCCTGAATTTTATTTTAAAATACTTTTTTTTTTTTTAAGGTGAGAAATGTAGAAGCTTCATCAGTCTGACTCCAGCTTCTGATCGAGGTAGATATGCATAATTTGTGTAAATAAAACTTTCCTGATCACATTAACCAATACCAATATTCTGTATTTTGATATCAAAAATGCTTGCTTTAATCGCACACAGTTTTTTGTCCTTTATTTAGTTTATCAACTTCAAAATTAAGTCCACATGACTTGAAATATTAATCTATGTCTTTTGAAAACACTCCATTTGAATAGGAATGGTTTTTTAAGTTACTTTAAATATCAGTACTGGAAGTCAAGATTTGTAAGTTCTTGGCCCCTTTTTCCTCATACTTCCATATTCAGTCATTAAATTTGTGGCTTGCACCATGCAGCCTGCACAGGGACAGGCAGTGTGTGAACAAGGGCAGGCAATACGCAATTTCAGCCCCTTGGGGGAGAAGGCTCGGTATCTGAAGTCTCATCCTCCCTACCACTGTTGCAGCTTGTCACACTTACTTGATTTAAAAGGGTTTGGGAAAGTTGGTGGCCAGTTCTTGCTATGATCTTGACACAAGACCTCCTGCTCCTGACTGTGAGACATTAGCATGCTAACAGTAAAACAGCAGGCTGAGAAACCTTAATGGGCAGATTAACTTCTTGTGTAAGATACCATTAACAGAAATCCAGAAAGAAATTGGTTAGCAGGTAAGCAGAGAAATGAATCTCAGTGAAACCTGGAGAGTGTCTGGGCTCATGAAGGCTTCTCTGTGCAAAAAATCAAGATCCTTTTTGGTGGAAAATTAATCCCATGGGGATGATTTTAGTTAATGACTAGACCCTCAGGCCATACCACTGTGTGCAGTCTGTTAGCTGGGTAACACGGCCTTCTGGTTTGTTACTCTTCAGTCTGGACTCAGTACCTGTGTCAACAAGAAGTAGGTAATTGGATAGTAATTCTTTTTCTATTAACTTTGATTCATGCTAATGTTAGGGTAGCTACTGAGTGTAAAACCATGCTGCTCCACCCTGTACTTTAAGCTTCTTAAGTGCATAACGGGAGCGTGCAAGTACTCTTGCACTAAATGGCCAAATCAGTAGAGGGAATTACAATTCAGGGTGCCCACTGACCTCCAAGTTTTCCTATACATGTTATAATAGCATCCTCACAGGGTCTGAGCTTTTGTTTAACATTGTGTAAACAATATAAATGAAGAAGAAAGAAATGGTGAAAATACTAAATGACTGCTTAGAATATCATTGGTATTTATTGGGTTTTCCAGGAGTTTTATGGCTGTCGATTGTCACAGAGCTTCTGTACATCATTTTGCTTCTGACTGGAGTCATTCTTATGTCAGTAGAAATGTGCTACTACAGCACTGTCATTGATGGGCTAAAGATCAACGCCTTCTCTGCAGTAGTCACCGTATTAGCAGGTACAGTTAAAGATCTCAACTTATTATATCTAGGAAATGTGACATTGACAGACTTCCACCTGAAAATTAGTAACAGTGTCCAAGTTTCGAAACTCTTACAACACCTATGGAGACACATACAGTACAAGAGGCAGCAAAATGTTATGGAAAATATTATTTTCAATTAACTGTTTCTTACTATGATTATTTTTATCTGTTATTTTTATAGCTTTTATTATTTTAACTTCATTATTCTCTTTTCATAAGTTTTAATTTCATTGTCAGGTTGATTGTCAAAGATAAAAACGTAGCATACTCTTCCAAATAACTTGTTGGAGGTTTTTTATTTCGAACATGCTAAGTATAAAATTAGCAATAGCCAAATCAAAATAGCACTTTTAAGAGGGAATAAAATGTAATTGGGTAAGTGTTAGTAGAGAGTCACCATTAAAATTGTCTTTCGTTTTCCACATATTACTTCTTAAACCAGTGCTATTTAATCATAGGGTCCTGGGCACATTCAGTTTGGAAGAAACCTCAGAGGGTCCCTAGTCCAATGTGGGGAATTCAGTGTTGAGTGTGTGTTGAGCAGGAGGAGAGGTTTCTGAAGCTGTCTTACAGCCTGAAGTACTCTGTGATTTGTTCTATATTATAGAATTGTTGCTGAGGAATGTTGCAGTAAAAACATTAAAAATTACAGGTATCATGAACAATGTTTCATAGGGTTATCAATTTTAGAGCCAGAAGCAATCATGGAGCTCATGGAGCAATCAGTTTGGAGACCAAAGTGATTTATACCTGGTGCACACTTATCTTTTAGAATGGCATCTAATTGCAAGTCAGACACCTGGCAGATGGTAAAGAGTTAATCTTCAGACTGTTTTTGTCATTCTCTTAATAGCCACATTGACAGTCAAACTACTCTTTCCAAATAGTTTATTAAGAAATGTGCTATCTTGGTTCCAGCTGACTACTGAATGCTGTGTTTCACAGCATGAAGCCTTTTGTTTCTGTGCTATGTAAAAGGGCTCTCCCAATTGCCTGTTGATGGTGTTTCAGGCAACATCAGTATTTCAGGGAAAACCATTTCCTAGCTATTATTGGAGCCAGATCAGTGTCAGCCCTGACTTGTTATGCCTGAGGATGTGTCCTAGACTAAGAGATTCTGTGCTAGCTAAGAATTCATGAAACAAACCTGCTTCATGAACACTTAACAAATTGAGTCTTGTGAGCTTGGGATGAGACCGTCTGTTCTGAGAAGCTAATGTGTTTCAGGCAGTGGGATAGTTGATTCTGCAAGGGTATTTATGGATTTGTAAATGAAGCTTTCAAAACAAAATAGATGTTCACAGGAAGTTCACTACCGGAAGATAAAATGCAAAGGGAAAACAGATGATGATACCCTTACGACTAGGCAGCAACCTAGTCACGATTTTGAAAACTAAATTATTAAATATAAGCCCCTTTCATAATCTTTTTTCAGCACTTACAATGCTTTTTAATGGCCTTTAAGTGTTCACCTTTTCATTTACCTACAAAACTTTGATAAATCTGGCTGCATTTAAAGCACTGGGAAAAGAAATATGACTGCATGCCTGTGAAAACTCTTCACTGAACAAAAAGAAACTGTGAAGTGCATAATGTGCAATGCAACACAGCAGTACTTGCTTGTAATGGCTGATCTCTGCTCAGGGTTGAATTACTAAGAAGTTTTCAGTGGACGAGAGCAAATCAAGCCTTTTAAAATCTATGGGCTGCACATCCCCTTGCTCCCCCTGATTACTCTAGCGTACAGTGTAACTGTCAAGGGAGTGTATTAGTGATCGTATTGGCAAATACATGGCACATAAATACACTTAAATTATGTATTTTTGAGTGATTTATAGAGTTTAGACGCTTTACAAAATATTCTTCAGGAGCTCAAGGGACAAGTGCAAAAAGTTGACAAAGAAGAATGTCCTCAATTTACATTTTCTAATGTTCTTATTGTATTTTGTAGGTCTTCTGGGCATGGTTGCTCACATGATGTACACAACTGTATTTCAAATGACTGTAAATCTTGGTCCTGAAGACTGGAGACCTCACACATGGGATTATGGCTGGTCCTATTGGTACCTATTGGTTTATATTTGGTTCTTTTTGGTAAATAATTGCAACACATGCTCTGGGGAGATCTAGTGAATTTATTAAGGAAGAGGGCTGTTTAGAGGATTTTTGTTATACAGATGTGTCTTCGAAAATCCATCAAATCTGATCAATAGCAAGCATTTGAATGTTCACATGCTGGAAACCACTGCTATTTCTCAAAATGTGACTAAGAAAAAGAGTAGGACCAGTTGAGAAAAGTCAATCAGGACCAATATTCTGGGTCAGTAGAAAAGAGCTCAGGCTGATTGTCTCCTTCATACTTCTCTGACAGCTGAGATCACAGCTCATTGCCACTCATTCTTACTGCTCTTTCTACTTTTATTGTACCATTATTGAACAATAGCTTATAGCTGCACGCAGTCTTGAGGACGCAGACTGGCTAGGGATTTTTGCAATGAAATAGGGGTTTCTTTTGTCTTTTGTACTGTTACTTTTTAACTTCCTAATAACTCATATCTCATTTGAAGGTCACAGTACACTGATCCGTGCCTTTCCAGGAGCCTGTTTCCTACACAGCAGCAGTTTGTTTGAAGCTATTGTTACCTGTGTATAGAAATGGAGATTTTTCTCTAGTGCTGTCAGATGGATGAAGGATGGGCCTGGTCAGTACTCCCAAGCTGGAGATTGGCCAGATCATGACAAATGGTGTAACACACTTCATATGGGATACTCCATGCAGTAAAAGGAAAACCCATAATCCAGCTGAGCTTCTGTTGGTATTTCTCTTAAGCAGATGAATGTCTGGTTGCTATAGCTTGCTTCCTTGTTGAGTTGACCTGTTTGATTTCCCTTTTTGTCATTTGTGGGCAGAATTCAGATTGAACGCTCTCCTTCTTGAAGCTGAATTTCAGTGTCAGCCAAAGTGCTCTTTATTTTATGAATCTCTCAGTGACAAGATTTTGCTCACTTCCTTCCTCAGTTCTCTGTAGTCAGATGGGGAACTCCCCATTTTTTCCAAATTTTTTATGGAAAACAAAAATTTCAGGCAAAAAACTTTGAAGAACCACACTGATGGGCTTCCTGTATTGTCCAAGGAAACCATTTATTTCTGTCCTTTGCTTTTTCTCTCTTTTAACACAGTATTGATCTACAAGAGGATCTGCTCATAAGAGATTAATTTCTTACAGCCTTTGCTAAGAGGCCTTTATAGAAGCTTTCTTGAAATCAGTTCCTTGCCCTTATGTCAGAGTCCTTCAAAGGGCTTCAACAGGTGGATTAGGAAAAGCACCTTCATAGTTTGTCTACTAATGCTACTGTACTTTAATTATTTAGCCAAAAATGCTTACTACATGAGTCAGGACTACTGCAGACCTACCGCTTTTATCTCATTCCTGAGGCTGAATTTTCAATTCTTCTCTACCATGGCTGACATCTAAACCCCAGGTTACATACCACTGTAGGTAGGCACGCTGTCCCATTCTTGCTCCATTCACATAAGGAGGGAACTCTGTCTGTGTCTGGTGATTTGCCCCTAGCTTTACAGCTTGGTATAAGAGCTCTTCTGTGGCTCCCCAAATTTAAGAGTTAGTCAGGGTGTAGTCTGACTGATTTTAGGAGGAAAGATTGTGTAAACTGCTCCTCTTCTTCCTACTTCTATGTGCCCTTCACATCTACATGCTATGCTCTACCACCCTCAAATTCTTTAAAAACATATGATTGTCTGATCACCTTGGAAAACAATCCTTGCTAAAAATATATATTTCGAAACTTAAATGTGTTTGTTGAACTGCAGCAGGGATGTGGAAACAAACAGCTCTGAGGGAGAAGAGAGATAAGCAGAAGTGTCTTAAACTGATCTCTCCAACAAAGCAAATGATTCATTAGGTAGTCATGACCTTACCATGTTAAGAAAGCTTCCAATGAGCAAATTCCTCCACAGTGAACTCCAATACATTCCACTGTGGCCATATTTTCACATGCTACTTTTACAGCTCCAGCATGCATTGTCCACTCCAGTAGTTTCAGTCAACTTTGGTTCTTTATTCAGTTTTCTTATGGTTTTGCTTTCAACATTTCAGAGTTGATGGCCTTTTCTTTCTGCTTAGTCATGACCTACGTTTTCTCAGGAATGCAATTCAGTGCTTTAAGCCTGCTTTAGTGAGCTACTTCATTGTGCCTTCTCTTTTCTTTTTAACCCTTTTGGACAACTGGCACGCATACATCTCAGTGGTACATCACCTGTGAGATTCATAGTCTCAATAACTACACCACCTAATTTTTTACGCATCCTCTTTCTTTAATAGTTCCTTTTTCTGATATTAAACTCTGAGTAGAGTAACAGAGAAATTTGAGGTAGGATTTCATTAAACAGGAATGTTAAATGTGAATATGTAGATGTCAAAATGTAAGTTAGGTATGTAAATGGTCTTTCTTCCTCCCTCACCATGCTCCTCTTTCCCTAATACACCCGGATACAACCACATGTATGCAGTATTTTCACAAATAAAATTGAAAGACATGGATATGAAAACATTCTGCTAATTTCTGATAAACCTTTTTGTTTATAGCCTCGCATGGGCTTCCTTCGCTTGCTGTATGGCTGCAGCTGTCACCACTATTAACAAATACACAAAAACTATTTTGGAATTCAAGCACCAAAGAAAAACGCTGGGAAGGAGTTTAAAGATTAAATACAAGTTTCCTGATCGTACATCTCCAGAGAAAGCTTGCAATGTGTATGTGAACTCGTTTCACAACAGCACGGAGGACCCTGCACGTCCAATAAAAGGCTTGCGTCACCTGGCCACTATTTCAGTTCTGTAAACTTGAACTGTACCTCAAATCATAATGTCAGATCAAAATGAAACAGTACCAATAAAAATGTATACCTGTGTAGCGTTAGTTATTTTTTTTAACAAATACGTCGTATTTCCATGGGTGTTTCAAGGAAGTCTTAGTATTGGAAAAGTAGAGTCAGGTGTGTCTCAGTTCCAAAAAGACAGTGACATAGGCCCTCCAATGCTCTGATTTGTAATCAGTCTCTAGTGCTAATAGAAAGTATGTGAGCTTGTTAGAATTTCAGAGGAGTTTCCACCCTAAGTCTTTATTGAAAAGACTGTAAAGCTCCCATCCCAATCCATGCTATCCTAAGCTGTATGTCAGATAAATCACCTGTTTCTTTCCACTGCTTAAGAAGGGTACTGGGAGGTTAGCTCTGGGTAGGCTGTATTTAGGACAGATGTCTGAAATTAGACAAGAGACTCCTCAGTTCTAAGACTTTCCAGTCTTAGCATTTTTAAAATTCTTCCTTACTTCAAGGGCCTTTGTGTCCAGCAATGTAAATTATTATCTTGGCCAACATCAAGATAGAACTGATTTCACCACAATAAACCCTAAATTTAACACAGTGGAGCTGCAGCACACATTAACAGAAAACTGTGTGCCACCATACACATGATTCAGACCAACTCAAAGAAGTTTCTTATCTTGTGGATGTCCCATCCCTGGCAGTGTTCAAGGCCAGGTTGGATGGGGCTTGCAGAAACCTGTTCTAGTGGAAGGTGTCCCTGCAAGGGCAGGGGAGTTGGAACTGGATGAGCTTTAAGATGCCTCCTCATCTAAACCATTCTATGATTCTATGTGACTTTCAGACATGAGAAGTTTAGAAAAATTAAAAGGGCTGCAGTTAGTATCTTGCTCCTATGACTTCTACAACTAAATCTGCTGGCCTGGTTTCATCCTCATTTATGAAAGTTAGTATTATTAAGGAATTTACATTGCTTAAAATATGGATGAGTGAGGCTAACAGAAAATATCTCTTAATGAACTAATCTTATAATATTCTTATTGTCATAGTATTATTTGTATGCAACATCTATACCCAGGTATTCAGACAGAGAGGCAGAGATGGACAAAAGAAATAGAAAATTTATGATTAAATAACAGATTTTCCTGGAGGAAAAAATACTACTTCAGAAATACCAGTGGAGAAGCCTTGTTCTTAATATGAGAAAAAAACCCACAGAATTATAGAAAAGTGTGACCCATTTAAAAGGTCACCTAATCCTTCTTTTTCTCTAGGCAGGATAAACTAAAGCTGCATTGCTTTTTTACAGATGTCTCATTAATCTCTTCTCTAAAGCTTTCAAATACAGGCATTCCAAAATTTCTGTGGTATTTATCCTTCGTGCTTAGCTATTCTTAGCAGAAAATTCTTTCCCTGTAAATCTCCTCTGTATTAACATTAGCACATTGTCTTTCTACAGCAGAAATGGAGAACAGTTTAGTTCTATCCTCCAGGAAGTACATTTTAGGTATTTGAAACCTGTTTAGATATAACTTTCTTCTACTTTCTATATTAAAATACATCTCCTCTTTAAAAAATTCCTGGTAGATCGTAGGTGTGATTTTACCTTTGTTACTCTCACTGCTTTTCACTGGGGTTTCTTGAACTGTTCCACATTTTAAAAGTGAAATATTCAAAATCACTGAAGAATTTCTGCTGATATCTGGAAAGTGCAAAATGAAGCAGACGGATTATTCAGCCTACTTCGACACACAATCCATTTGCTTTTACAACAAAGCAAGACAATATTGATTCATGTTTAGTTGTGATGTCCTGTGATTCTCTGAACTTTTTCTGATGAAATTACCCAGTTATTCCATCCTTTGTTTCTGTGGAGCTGTGAAGGGCTTGGCTGTTGCAGAGGTTCAGACACAAGTATAAATGAGACCAGAGCAAAAGCTCTTTTTTTTTTTGAGGGAGTAGATTTCTGCTGAGGAGCAAGTAAAGTTTGGACAAAGTGGAAGCTTGACTTCATAGTTAAGGTATAGTTATTCAAACAATAAAAGCCCAGTGTTACAACAGCAAATAGATGGAGCTCCAGCAGATACTACAAGAACCCACTACTTCTCAGTAGTTGGAACTACTTTCCTGAGGTAGATGCATGCATGTTTCTTGAAGCCAGAGCAATTGAATTAGAGATACATAAAAAGGTTAACGTCCCTGCAAGATGACAACCATGTGTTTTCTTGCACTGAGAATTCCTTTCATGTTTGGTGAGTCTTACTGATAAAAAGAGGTAGAAAATTGCAGCTGCTGTTGAAATCTATATGAGCAATGGGGCTTATTGTAGCAACAAATGTAGTCTGGCTGCATGCTTCTTGGGAAGGTATTTCTTTTGTAGGTATTCCGCAAACAAGGCATTTTGATAGAGTTTGCAAAAAAGTAGGTGATCATTATGTCTGTGAGAACTGATGGCACAAGAAAGGCCAGAGTAAGGTTTGGGAAACAGAATTTAAGCTCTTAGATTAAAACTGACAATCAAGACACCCTTATATTATCTTTATATATATTCTGGTTCACTTCATAGGATGAGGGGTAAGGGGTAAGTCCTCAGCATGAACTTGGAAAATGGGATAGGGAGGAAAAGCCTAGAATGACTAGGAGTGAGACAACTGTGGGAATATGTGAAATTCACACAGTTCACATGAGTAATGGCCATGCTTATGTTGGACGTGATGATTAAGTACCACACGTAGCAGAGTGGACAAGGGAACTCAGTGCTCAGTAGCAGTCAGAAAAATTCCTCAGGACCCAGAATTTGCATAAGACATGCAAAAGAAGAAAAGAAGTGAAAACCCCAGGAAGCATCTGTATGCCTCTCTGTGAATCCAGACTGTCTATCTTTCTTAAATGCTGCATTTGGCAGTGGTCTGTCCATCTAAAAAATAATAATAATTAAAAAAAGATATACTAGAAAAAGATATAAAGAACAGGAAGAATAATTCAGACTTCTCAACAAGAGAGACTAAATTGATATCAAGGCTCTCCCACCCGGAAAACAGGTAACTGCATGGAAAGTATGATGGGCATGGATGACTGGGAGTCAGTGAATTGAGTACCACTATTTTTGTCTCTCATAGTAAAAGAAGTAGGAGATACCAGAGAATATCTGACACCCAGTTTAAGGTAAACATAAGGAAGTCTTTATATACATATATATGATTAATTCCTTCCCTCAGGGATAGAATGCTTTGAATAGGAATTTGAAAAAGAAATATGAAAAATTGGTTGTTTGACAAGATGCAGAAACTGATTTTGTTTCAGACTGTAGCAGACGATCAGAACCTGGGAGAGTGTAATACAGGGAGCATCTCCATATTACTGACCCATTCTAATAATCCATCTTTTAAGAAGCATGCACTCCAGGGTCCTGTTGCAGATGGGATATTGAACTAGGTAAGCCCTTATCTGGGCTCGCCATTTGCATATCCTGCAAGTATTTCCAAAGACTACATCTGAGGAGCACTCTGATCCAGTCTCTGACCCGATTTTCCGCTGATTTTCACTCCTCAGTGTCCCACATCTCCCTTCTTCCCTATCTCTTTGTTCCTGTAAGTTCCAATCAGTCCTAGCACTTGCAGACTATTCTGATAAGTTGCTGCAGGTCCCCAGAATTTGATCTGCCAATTTAGATTGGGGATCACTCTCTTGTAACAGCTGTAGAGTTCCTAGGAGAGTTTTTCCTATACCGTTGTAATGCCAACATGATACCTTGACATATTCACCGAGTCCAGAATAATAGAAGTCTCACAGATGAATGTGTGTCAGTGGTAGTGAATCACTAAGTGAGACATTGACTGGTTCATGTTTAATAAAGCCTCCTGCTTTATTCTACCTATAGTAAGAAGAAGAAATCATTGACATAAACTCTTTGCTATAAACACTGACAGAAACATAAACTTTTTCTAAGTCAAAAGCAGGGAAAAAAACATGAATAAAATCAGTTTTCCTCTTCTGTCTTCTGCTTTTCCCTAATCCCCGAGGCAACAATGGCAAAAAATAGCTCAGGAAAGAAGGTGCGAATGTAAACTGCTGCTCTGGGGATGGGGTTGGCCATAAGTACCTCCTGCTTCTTACTGCTCACAGTGCGCAAGACTTCCTCTGCCACCTCCACTGGGTGCACACCATATGCCACCTTTCTGAAAAAGACTGTAAATCAAAGAGAGAGGAGTGAGAGCTACAGCAGACAGTCAGACACATCTGAAGGAATGGTGGTGAAAAGATACGCAGCTAGTGAAACAGTCAAGTTAGTTACATTCCTATGCACTCCTCATGCCTTACTCATTCCCTTTCCCTCATCAGCATATCCCTAAGATATTTTTACAGTTTTAAAGTAAAATCCTCACAGTGCCTGAAAGAAAGAACCACTTGAGTCGAGTGGAACTCTCCCTTGGGACCTTTCACGCTCTGCTCTATCTCCACTCCTCATGCCCTGGTGTATTTATTTTCTCACACAAAGTTGTCTTTTTCCGTGTCCTTCTCTTTTCACTAGGCTCATCCTATCTCTCCAGTCTCTCTTCTCTTTTACTCCCTAGCCTGTTCAGGTTTCCCAGGGCAGTGGTGGAGTTACCATCCCTGAAAGTGTTCAAAAACTGTGTAGATGAGGCCCTTAGTGGCATGGGTTAGTGATGGCCTTGGCAGTACTAAGATAAAGTTTGGACTTCATGATCTTAAAGGTCTTTTCCAACCTAGTTGATTCTATGATCCTTTCTGTCATTTCCATTCTTCTTACGTTCCTTCCCCCTGCGAAAAGCCTCCATACTGCTGTATGGACCTCAGCTACTGTCTCTCTTAATGCATCAGCACTTACATTTCCAAATAGATGCCTCCCAGTTGCCAGGCGCTGGTTGGCGATGGTATGAACAGATGAAGGTTGGATTCACAGTGCTGACAGATATATCAAATTCTTCCATTTCAGCTCTAAGACAATCAAAAAAGCCTACAGCAGCATGCTTAGAAGCTGCATCTAAAAAAAAGAAAAAACCACCACATGTGTGTTTGTATATACGAATGCATGGATACAGCTGTATAAAACCATAAACCCTGCAGCAGCAATCTTAGATGCTTTTAATATTAATGTTAAAGTAAGTGAATGTTAGGAATTTTTTTTAACTACTCTTCGTGCCTTTTTATTGAGAATGGTGTTAAAGAAGGGTGATAGTGTGCGAACCTTGACCAAAAAACAGAACTATGTGTTGAGTGCAGCACAGCTGAAAGCGCTCGTCCACCTCGTGTATGACTTGGTTTGCAGTGAAAATCAACCTGTTCATAATAGAATCTAATGGTATGTGGGCTCCAGAAATGGAAAGAAGCTTCTCCATTCATTTGCTTTTACATTCCTTGTTCTGGCAGCTTCATTTCATGCCACACAGATACAGGTAGAGACATGGTATCTTGATGACCTCTTCTCCTACTGATTATCTTATACACATACAATGCGTCTTGTCACAATTGGCTTTTTCCTTGTTGAAAACCATTTCAGATGTCCCACCAATGTGTTGTTTCTTCTCTAAGCCTTTTTCATAGTTCTTATACTTATTTTGAGATGGGGGACCACAATTGCACACAATGTTAAAGATGTGGGCACTGCATAGATTGATACAAAGGCATAAAGAAAGGATTTTCTTTTCTCTGCTGCTTTCCTCACAGTTTATGTGACTGTATATTGCTTTCATGGAACTGTAAGTCACAATCCTGATGTCATGCAGACCTCTTAATTCTGAGCCTATCATCCACTTTGACCTCCTGTCACAGTTAAAAATGCCTATTTACATCTATCTTCTATTTCTGTCCCCTAACTTTGCATTTTATTAATGCAAACACCTTCCATCATAATTCAGGACAGCTTAGTTCTATCAGGAGATTCGGATGTAAGACCTCGAAAATCTTCTCAAAAGCCAAGCGCAATATAATTACTACATCTCCTTTGGAACTCCCAAATATAAATCCATTAAGTGCATGAGACTCCCTTTACAAAGCAGTAGCTACTATTTGCCAGTGTGTTATATTTATACACTACTTCATTCTTCATTATGGTTTCTACTAATACAGCCAGTACAGATGTTAGACTTCCAAGTTTGCTATTTCTTGAATGTCCCCTAAGATCATAAAAACCCCCTTACTGTCACATTTGTTATTGTCTTGTCCTCAAGTACCTTAGGCAGTCATTATACTTTAAAGATAGCATTTTACTATTTCTTCTTGAGTTCCACTTCATTGAACGTTTTTTAGCCAAATATTGTATTACTAGTTTACTGAATTAGCATACAAGTTAGAACTTTTAATAACTTTTAATTATCAGTGCCATGGAATACTCACAATTTATGCATTAGGTTGTACTTTTTTTGCTATGTATAACTTACAAGCTGCACGAAACGGTATTCCTATTTTTCCTTGGATACTATTAATTAGAACTATCTGGCCAGTTCTTCTTGAGATCATGTTGGGGAGAATGGCTGAAAAGAAAAGACAATTCATAAAAGAAAGAGCCATGTAAGTAAAAGCAGTCAATGTAATTGGTGAAAAAAGTGACATCTGAAGTGTAGACAGCACAGCTTTGATGAACTTTGTCTCAATACCACAATCAAAAATACCACAAAATCCAGTAGCTGGAAATTGAGTTTCTTCTAGACTTCATTTGCGTTGCATATGCAGATTTGGGTCCAGTATTATCAGATTCAATTGTCATTCTGTCTCTGTCCTTGCAATGGCTTTGAAAACAATTGGATTTTAAGCTTAAAGTGACAACAGCAAAACAGGAAGAAAAACTGAAATACCTTTGGTTAATGTTATAGGTCCAAAATAGTTGGCATCCATTATCTTTTTATCGAGTTCCAAGGAAATGCTCTGCACTGCTCCTTTCACCTTCATACTTGCGTTGTTGATCAGTATATCCACACAGCCATAGCAATTCACAATTTCTTTAGCTACATCTCGAATGCAGTTTATATCTGTTATATCCAGAAGTATGAGCTTTGGTGCATATGTCTAATAAAGAAAAGATTTACTTAAAGAATACCTCTTACATAAAAACGTATTTCCATTTACTTTTCTTGCAAATTCATTTACCTTGTTATCTAAAGAAAGGGGTCTTACCATTCTCACAAAACCTTTGATTTGTTCTTTTAACCCGCTCTATAAAGAAAGTAGTTCAGCAATGAGAATTCATAGACTCTGAAATGCAGATGAAGCAGAACATCATGGGAAGGGAAAGCTGGACTCGACCCTTTTGAGTTTTGTCTCTCTTGTAATCAGTGGAGACAGATAATAGATAAAGAAGGTGAGTCCTATCAGTCCAAGTTCAGGTTTATCTGTAAGCAGCCCTCTGGAGAACTTTGCTGACCACAGAGTTTAGGGTTTAGTGCTTAGTCAGGTAATTTACATATGCACGTGAGGCAGTTGGAAGGCACTGTATGATGATTTAACACAGGTCCCTTAGTCCTATTTCATATTCTTTTCCTAGTTGAGCCTGTGCAGGCTAACATGAGCACACTACTTTTATAGTTAGTTATGCAGATGAATGAAGATCACTGAAAAAAAAAAAAAAACAACCAAAACCAAAACAACAAAAAAACCACGAAAAGCAAAATAAACCCCCAAAACTACCCAAAAGGCCAAAAGCAGATATTTGTTTGCCTGGCTGTAGAATTAGTGTGATGCCTTCAGGAACACCTGTGCCCTGAAAGCTATCCGTTGGTCACAGAAGGAAAGCTTTCCCATAAGCATCAAAGAAACACCTTCCAAAGATCTGGCAACAGGGAGAACATTGCATGTGTACTTGCATGGTGACCCAGACAGAGGTAACAAGGAAAGGACACTCATTCATATATTCCCATGCTCTTCTAGCTGGGACTTCTCCCAAAGTGGAGAAACTCAAAATTTACTCAGTCTTTAGACCCATTTCCCACTCTTCGAACACTCTAATTATGTGAAAAATGGATAATAGTTCTGTGATTAAATGAAACACTTTGGATCCCTTTCATCTAAATTAACACGCAAATTCCTCTGCCTAGCATTTCTGCTTGGGTGGGTTGTTCAAAATGCAGGACCACTCAGTTGCTTTAAAGTAATTGCCTTGAATTAGCTCAAGAAACCAGGAATTCAGAGTTATACTTTTGGCATCACGCTCTGAAAACCTTCAGTTTTCTCTCTCGCTCTCTGGACTGTGTTGGATGTGTTACCTGGGTGACCAAAATCACCATTAACAGCAAATCATGTTTCATGTACCTTGTTTTACTGGATTTAAAAGCACTTTGTGTACCTGAACCAGATGCTTACGTCAAGTTGTGAATTTTCAAAGCAGTTAGGAAATACTTACCACACTGGGGTCTGCCACATTAATTAAAGCATCATACAAGGCTTCTAACTTTTCCCAAGTCCTGCCACACAACACAAGCCTTGCTCCTCCAGTGTGAAACACCCGAGAACATTCTAGGAGACAAATATGTTCAGAAGAAACAATAGCATTCACAACAATTTGATTTTGTTTATTTTGCCTGAAATGGGATGCTGGTTTGGCTAATGATGTCAAATCTACGTTTTAAAATACATTAATTTTGAAGGAATAAATATACATGAGAAAAAAGAAAGCATTAAATGGCAATTACATGTGAGTAATAAATTAACATTTACTGTAACGGTCTAATGCACAATTAATGGTACAGCACAATGGTACTGCTTACTCATGGGATTTAATAAATATTTAATTAATAAAAGAACAATATGCCAGTTAATGGATGATGGTTTTGAGTAAGAAAAATCATTCTGATTATCTTCCTTAACTCTCTCCACCTACTGACACACTTGCTATAAAGAAAAATACATACATAAATATATGCCTAAGGTTGCTACCATACAAACTGTAAGGTTTTGCAAACCTTCATGTCTACTGCAGTATAAAGAAGAAACCAACCAACCCCAGTAAGTAATAAAACTAGCTTTGTATGCTACCTTCATGAAACTCATCTACAACTCCGAAATAGCAATGCAGAAAAACCACCCACTGGGCCACAGATGGAGCACCAATGAGAGAGGCATTTCTTCTAGATTCTCTTCCTTTCATATGTAATCCATCCCAAGACCTTTATCTCCTGAGTTTTAGACCTTCCCAGTAGTCAGCAGAGACATCAGGGACCAGCTTGAGCTACTTCTTGTTCAGCTACGTTCCCTGAAGCCTCCTTAAGAAGGCCACTGGGAGGTTTCTGGATATGCTGGGCTGGCATTGTTTTTTCTCCGTATAGCCAGGGACATTCAGAGCTAGGGGTTCACCCCAGTTTAAACTAGGTCTCTGGGGAGGATTCTTCTCCCACTCTTATGCAAGTGAACTATGATCATGATTTTCTGAAACTGGGGACTCACATAACAAGAGGAACTGGCAGTCAGTGTTACCCATCATCCCATCTCAGAACTGCCTGGAAGACTGCAGCCAACTCACTAGTTTAGGTCTTCATAGGAGTATGGGATCAAGAAGATCCAGATTATGGAATACCAGGCTGGAGCATCTTGACAGCGTGTCTGGTCTATTTTCTTCTCTAGGTGGTGTTGACAGAGAACACATTCCCCACTGTCTTTTCAGTTTGACCAAAGAAAGAGAATGAACATCTCATGGCCATCTTTTGGAATTTATTGTCAGTTGCATCCCTTTGCTGTTATAGGCTGCTACAGGGTGCATGGTCTAGCTCAGTCGAACCAAAACTGTGCCTCTTAGTCAGGAACCTGTAAAGGTTGTCCATACTCCTGAACAGGAAAAGTACACAACTGCCTGCCTTTTCTTTCTTGGAATAGATAACGTCTTGCAGATAGGCCTGAGGATACAACTGATGATTTGCCCACTGTGCCAAATAGCTGATTCGGTGTGCGGCCAGATAACTAATGGGCAGTGGGTTACGTGTACTGGTAGGAGTGGAAATCAAGGGTTCTTTTTCTTCTTGTGGTTTTTTTTCCTCTTTAGGTCTTCCAAAAAGCTCTCAGCCTTGGAGTCCACATATTTGGCCCATAAATCAAATCTGTTTGACAGTTACATATTCAGCACAGGAACAGCGGTATGGTCTTACAGTTATTCTTGTACCTTTCCAGCCTGTTTGATTTGCCTTGGCTCCTATGGCCTTTGCTGAATGGGCAACAGTACAACCCTGGTGTTATAGCTGTCTGTCCTCCAAAAAGCATTTTCTTCAGATTTCAATACCCACAGACAAAGCGAGTTATGTTAATATGGCCATCTTGGATTTCTTAAATGCTAATGTCAGACTCTTAATATGAGTATGGAAGCACTTCTGGATGCACTCTTTTATTTTTGGAAACCTGTGCAGCTGGAGACTTTTATTTATGTAATCTTTTTCATTATTTACAGCAGTACTTTTATTTTCATTTTCTTTCTCTAGCATAGAAAGATATTTGATTTAAAGCCCAAAAGATTATTTGCCACTACAAGGACAACTATACCAGTATTTTTCCTGTAAACATTAACAGCTGGGGCAACCTAATGAAGAAAAAGTGACTACGGTGGGAACAGCAATAAAAGGGAAAAAGGGAAACTAATGATGTTCTCTTCTAGAAGTATCCCAGACTTTTCTGAGTTATAGCACTGAGATGAAACAGGAATCAGGTTTAAATAACAACCATAAACCATTGCAAACATCTTTAATCAACATAGTTTTTGTTTCTCTTTTTTAACTTTAATTAACATCGTCTTTAGTCTGGAAATTCTTGCATGTGGGTAAAGGAATTTGGCTGTTACCTAAGAGCTCAAATATGCAGCAGCTGGCCAGACAGCTGGTATTTTAAAGCTCTGGATGAATGGCCATCACATATGCATAAGTGGACTGCACGGTATATTCTGCATGATTTAGAATCATTCAAGCCTGCAAATAACTTCTGAGCATCACTGTATACTGGGATACCAGCAGTAGATATGTTTAGGATAATAAAACAAAATTGCTTTGAGTTACCTCCTTTTACATGAATGTGAAAAAGGGGATGGGGCAGGGGGAGGCGATTGCCTTTCAGCCTCCAGAGACAGGCAGCAGCCAGCCACAAAATCAACAAACAAAAAGATGAAGAAAGGTTAATAAAGAAACTGAACTCAGGAAAATCTTCCTAGGAGTCATGCAGTGCTGGAGCAATGTTCAGTAGATGTTCCTTATCCTTGGAGGCTTCCAAGGCTTGAAGCCACACACAACCATGTCTAGCACTGGTGGTATTCCTGCTCCAAATAGGACTTTTGTCTAGAAACCTCCAGGCATCATATGATTCTAGATCCAATCTCAGCTAGAGAACTCTAAATCATGCCTCTTCAAACAAAATACTGACCTATAACAAATCAGAGTAAATGTATGCTAATATTATCTTCAACTGAAACTGAAGAGTGTCCCAGAAAAGGAACGACCAGGTGGGATGTGGAGGTCAGAATTAGTTCATACCTTGTCCTAACAGGCTCTCATGAAGAGCACTCCTTGCCAGCATAGTGTGTATTTCTGTTGCAAGTCTCTGTTCTGTTCTGCTAAGGAATAATTCTGCAAAAGCATTCCCTTTCTGCATATATTTTCTGCTTGGGTGTGCAAGATTTCCAACATAAAGTCTTTATTGAAAATGCCAAGATGTAGCCTCAAACTATGTTTTCTTATCAGGCACTTCATCTACTGCCTCTCAAGTGATGCCCAGTGCAGGACTGTAAATAAGCAGTACCTTTAATCTGGCAGCACCATGTAAGCAGGCAATATGAGCCAAGAAGAAGTATATGCTAAGTGGCTGACCGGCCAGGCAATCAGCTTATATAAATAGCTAAACTATCACATACCCTCTCCTTCCATCCACTGAACCAACTATTACACATAGCCAGTCAACCCAGTTGGAGAAAAGAGGAGTAACACGGTGATAGAGGGGCAGAGATATGCACAGGGACATTGAGTGTCCCTCACAAGAGGTGAGCACTGTTGTTTACAAGAAGCAGGAAATATTGAAGTCTTTAAAGTGCTGAAAAGGACATGTAAAAAGTAAGGTGAAACCTGTTTATGCTGATTTGCAGCTACCTTGCAGTGACAGGCCATGTCATAGTATCTCATAGTAGCAACACGCTAAAAATAACACTCATCATGTGCTTACAAAACCTCTCATTATATTGAATTAAATAGAAATCTCTGCAGTTCCTAAATGTTCACCAGCATTTCCTGTGGCTGAGACTTAAAAGGCACATTCAAATAACATAGGATTTGTTTGGAAATATATTTCTTAACTTCTGTTTCATCCGGGCAGTTATGAACATATAAAAGGTACTGAATGGACATTTTATCACCTAGAGGGTGGTTCTCTGGCTGTTTCTGCTCTCTAACACTGCAAAGAAATGAGATAACTCACCCTTGCCCAGTCCAGAGATGGCATCTGTGATCACCACCACCTTGTTTTGCACAGCTGACTTGGACAATAGCCACCGGACTGACTGGTAAATATAAATAATTCCACTGATCCCAAAAAGCAGCAGTGGTAGAGCAAGTACAGCAAAAATACCCATCTCTGCAGGAAACAGAAGACCATATGAGAGTAAAGGTAGTACGCATTTATTATTTTTTCATATTATTCTTCTCTAAAAAAGAAAAGTTTTCACCTCTAGAAAATTCAGTAATCATCACGCCAAAGGCTTGAAGCTTGTTTTCCAACCAATGGCTTACTATTATTATTTAATAAACAGGGTAATATTGTTTGTTTTCATGTTCATTCCATGGTCTGACCAAAACTGGATTCCTTTTAGTTAAAATTACTCTATGTTGACAAAAAACATAATAAAACTTTAGCACAAGAAGCAAAATATGGGCTAAAATATAACACTGGACAGAATATTTTAATTCTAATTACACATCATAGAAGTGTTTTCTGTTCTAAAAGATAGAGAAAATAGAATCACTTACTATGGCTATGAAGACTCCAGCTAGAGATAAAGCATTCTTTTGTATTTTCCTAAATGTTTGTATTACAGGTTTAATTAAAGTCCTTTAGCAATTTTGTAGAGCATTACATTCGTTGAGTCTGCTTGCCTGAGTGAGAATGGCTATGTAAAGCCATGTGACAGAGATAACTTTAAAAGTAAATATAGCATCCACAGTGTGATTCGCATGCCTGACCTATCTAGTCCAACAGGCCAGACAGTCATGTAAAAGCTCTCAGTACAGTATCAATTCAACTGTACAAAGAAGGTTGAAGGAGGTGATCCTGCCCCTCTACTTTACTCTTATGAGACATCACTTGGAGCATTGTGTGCAGTTCTGGTGTCCTCAACATAAAAAGGACATGGAACTGTTGGAACAAGTCCAGAGGAGGCCATGAGGATGATGAGGGGACTGGAGCACCTCCTGTATGGAGACAGGCTGAGAAAGTTGGGGCTGTTCAGCCTGGAGAAGAGAAGGCTGCGTGGAGACCTCATAGCAGCCTTCCAGTATCTGAAGGGGGGCTATAAGGATGCTGGGGAGGGACTCTTCATTAGGGACTGTAGTGACAGGACAAGGGGTAACGGGTTAAAACTTAAACAGGGGAAGTTTAGATTGGATATAAGGAAGAACTTCTTTACTGAGAGGGTGGTGAGGCACTGGAATGGGTTGCCCAGGGAAGCTGTGAATGCTCCATCCCTGGCGGTGTTCAAGACCAGGCTGAACAGAGCCTTGGGTGACATGGTTTAGTGTGAGGTGTCCCTGCCCATGGCAGGGGGGTTGGAACAGGATGATCTTAAGGTCCTTTCCAACCCAAACTATTCTATGATTCTATGATCTATCTTTTCATACCGCCTTCAGTTGCAGTTGGTCATAGGACTGTCTCAATTTCTTGTCATTGGCTTTAAACTAACTTTACACATAAACATTTGTATAAACTCACGGGTAGCAACAGGTCTTCAAAAAAGTTACCATACAGAAGTTGAAATAATCACTGCTCAGCAACATGAATAATGTATGCACGAGTCAGGAAAAGGTCTTTGAGCAAGCTGGAACACAGACCAGGCTGGTGTAATGCACTTCTATTTGCCAGAGGCTGCTTTCCACTTTGGCATCTGCAAAGCTGATGTGCCTCT
The DNA here is from genome assembly GCF_963264785.1 of Psittacula echo. NCBI lineage: Eukaryota > Metazoa > Chordata > Aves > Psittaciformes > Psittacidae > Psittacula > Psittacula echo. The sequence continues at coordinate 10,749,832 of NC_137750.1, read as the reverse complement.
TTCCCAGCAATTTCAAGACCATAGCAACTTTAGGTAAGCGATCTAACTGCTACATTTCCTGCAGAGAGACATTACCTGTTAACCTGACAATCACAGTTACAGGTTTTCTTTTGAGATTCTAGGGAAAAGAATGGTTTACCTGGTTTACCATAAATCATTCCTGCTTTGCTATTCCAAAAAATTGTATTATACTCTTGAAATTGTAAGTTTTGACAACCAGATTTAGTACTTCTGTTCATGCTATATAATTACTTACCTAAATTCTATGTTCTAATTTTCATTTCCAATGACAGAATGACAAGTCTACAAATGATACAGAGTCATTGATATTGGAGTGTTCCACCAAGGAACAAAGACTTCATGGTTAGGTCTGTAGTTATCAGGACAGTGTTAGCTTTCAATGAGTGGGAAAGGATAGAAGTTTATTCAAGAGGGTATAGGACGTGACTTTTGGACATATTTATAAACCTAACTCGCTCTAGAAGTGCAGTTGGGACATTGGGAATCAAGAGATCAAGATGCATATTCCTACCTGTGAAACTTGAAGTTGCCTGTCAAAGAGCCATTTAAGATTTCCAAGCCACAGAATTGTTAATATACCAATGTTTGAAACACTGAGTGCAATCCTAGACTCCATAGTAAATGACAGATATGAATAAATACCTGGTTTCCAACACAAAAAGGTCATGGTGTCCTGAAATTTGTATCAGTTGCCACAGGAGAATGTAAAAACATTAAATCAAATGAGCTGAGAAGTTACCTGCAGAAGCAGAGAGGAAATCTGATTTTCCATCACCATTAAAGCCTCATCTATTTTTATTTGCTTTTGAAACATCAGCTTCAAATAAACAGTTTGTTCCTTTTATGGAATAGGATGAGTTGTTAATTTAATTTATTCAAGGTTCTAAAAACAACAATAGCAACAAAAAAAACTCCAACCCCAAAGTTCACACTAGCAAGAGGATTTACAGGAGTCTGAAGTTATTTGTTTGCTTTATTTTGGAATGAACCGGAGCAATAGTACAAGGAATGTAACAGCAAGAATAAAAAAAGTCAATTGGAAGAACTATACGAGCAACAACGTGCAATAATGTATGGATAAAATGCTAAAATGTTTATTAATAATAGTGAACAATTGTAAAGGAAGACTTACCTGAGTCATCTGGAAAAACTAGAGACATACAGTGACAACAATAAGCAGACACCCAAATCTTTCCAAACACACAAATCTCTCAGTGGGTGAAGTATCAGAGAAATGTATTCTGCACTGCCACCTGCAGATCACCATTAGAAACACCAGAGAGGGGAGAATAATTATGCTTCAGAAGGTAGATCCCATCAAAGGGTAAGTCATCTACAGGGAAACTGGAACAAAAGTTCAAGCCAGCTCTGAAAAATCTGAACATCCCCAACCCCTTTGTCCAGACCTGAGCTCCAGAAACTGTCCCAGATGGCACCAGACTAAACAATGTGTGTCCAAACATGAAACCGGATGGAGATCCCTGAAGTGCTTGACCTAGAAGGCTGTCTGAGAGCATGAGTATGCACTTACACACATTTACATCACTTACATCTCAAATTGTTCAGAAGTGCTCTTTCTGTTTCCCTCAAATCTTGTTTTATTTATTTTTCTTGTATTTTCTTTTGACAGTTTTGACATCACTGAGCACACTGACATTATAGTTTCTCCATAAAGATATTTTTGGCATTGCTATAATTCCTATGTTTACACTCAGATTATAACATTACTTTTTAGAAAGTACTGTGATCACAATGCAAGAACCAGAAACTTTTGAATCAGAAACACTGTCAACAGAAGAACATCTAGTTCAAGCCAAACACACTGCCGGCTCAAAGTCCAGCTCCTCAGTCCATGGGATTATTTATTTGATGCTCTCTTCCCACACATCCCCAGCAGTGGTGTGCGACGGTTTGGAATTACTGTTCCTACTACATATTCTGAAAGGTAAGCATCCTGATACTACAAGGACTGCTTAATTCAGCTCCATGCTATATCAAGTAAGTGGAGAAACCAGTATACATGATGTTTATTCTCTGTAAATGGGCTTGGAAGTTCGTGCCCCTTTTCTGATCCCATATGTATACTCCCTTATGATACTTATCAGCTTTGGGGCCTGTATTCCCAGCCAGAAGCTGGAGCAGAGTACAGGCACATGTTCCACAAGCTCTGTATCAGCCTTTATCTTATATATTCTGCACATAGAATATAATTTCTGTATATATTCTGTATCTTATATATCCATAATAAGGGCCCATATCTCTACACTGCATCATGGTGTTGGAGTCATCAGTATTTAATTCTGTGCAGAGTAATTACTTGTTACTAGCGGCTACATAAAAACATGTTTATACTGCGCAAAACATCAGCAGAACAAAACCAAATCAGGCATAGCCATGTTATCGTTGCAAAAATTGCTGTTATAGCTAACCAAAGAAAAAGAAAGATCCTGGGAAGGAAGGAAGGAAACTCTACCTGACTCAGCAGGCTTGGACTGCCAGCTCTGAGCACATGCCCAGAAAACCATGAGGGCAGGAGACAGCCAAGAAGGACCTGAGTTCCCAGACACCTTCCCCACTTGGCACCAGGAGGCTGCAAGAGGAGCAGGTCTGAAGATCAGAAGTGGATCACAAGTCCATGCACGCTTTTCCTCAGCCACCTCCTTGTCAAATCAATTAGAGCAATTTCAAATCTTTAAAAGAAGAACAAAAAAGCCCAAATTGGGCTTTTCATACCTGTAAAAGAAGAACAAAAAAGCCCAAATCAGGAATACTGAAGTCCCCAGAACTTTGGATTTACTGCCTGATTTTCTACTTCAGCTGCTTTAGAGCACATGGCATAATGAGCAGTGCAGAAGATCACTGGCTGTGCTCCGCCAGCCATTTCCCTGGCTTCTTCACAGGTATCGTCAACCTGGTAATTTCTATTCAATTCACCTTTGCTGTGAAAAAAAAGGGGTTTTGTCACACAGAAGAGTTCTATCACATGCAGGAATTTCCCTGCTTCAACTGTGTGCGTGTGTATGCACGTTTGTGCACGTAAATGTGTGCATGTGTTGCATGCACTAGGATTCCAGCGAGGAGGCACAGCATGAGGTCAGTGTCTAATGGAAGTGGTTAAAGCTCATCTGTTTAAAACTTGGTTGTCAAATCCAGAGAAAATAAAGAGGTTGTAGGCTTTGGAAAGCATGCAGCCATCCAGCTCCTTGCATTTAGATAAAGGTAATCTCCATTGCTATGGGATGTCAGGGACAAAAGACCAGGATCTCCTCAAGCCCAGAAACTATACAGAAATCTGAAGGTTTACCAAGGAACAAACAATTCTGGATAGAGGTTAGGACTGGAGGAGAGGAAGAAAGATGACTCTCTTGCACAGAAGATGCCCAATACCTTTATTGAGAAAATCAAAGGAAAATGGAACAGATGAGAGCTTAATGCATTATGGAGGCCAAGTAAAGCTCAAAGAAGTGCTGCCATCTTAAAAGAAACCTCCGCACGAGGGAAGCTCCTTTTTCTGTTCCCAATCAGGGCTCTGGTGATCAGGTATCACTTCGATGTGTTAATATGGGAGGAAGAAGGAGATTAAGGTATTTCATGGGGAGCAAGAGAGCAAAACAGAGCAAAAAGGGGGAAAAGGAGGTCTCATGAGGAAGAAAGGAGGCCTCCGGGCTGTCCGCAGGGCTTTGTTGGAGGCTGCTGGCGCTGGAGCAGGGGCAGGCAATGCACGGGCTTCAGCACAAGAGATTGCCACGTCCCAGAGCCCCGCAGAGCCCCCGGCCCAGCCCTGCCCAGCCATAGCCCCCCAGCCCCAGGGAGCCCCCCGAAGCGATGGGCACGCTGGCAGCGCTGAGAGAGCTGCCCACGGCAGCCGAGGCGCTGGATCCCACGGCTGTGCTCTGCGGGAAGGAGCTGAGGATCGGGCCCGGCAGCGTCACCAGCACTGGCGAGGGCTGGATGGCAACGCTGGAGTCGGCGCAGCGCAGGACGCACGGCTCGTTGCAGCTGTTGGCGAGCGGGGTTGGGCCGCAGGCAGCGGGCAGGCAGGGGCTGTAGCACGACATGTCTGCTGGAGGGAGGAGAGCCTGCGGGACCCAGACAGGGAGCAGAGGCCATGAGCTGCCGGGCCCTGTCAGACGCCCAGCTCCGCGCCTCTGGCAACGGGCACTGCATGGCCAGGGCAGGAAAAAGCCTTCCCTCTCCCCGCACCATCCCACCTCCCAGCAGAGGGGAGCACGGGGCATTTTCCAGCCTGCAGCCCTGCTCAGAAGGACCCCGCACAGCAGGGGAGCAGTCCCCCCCTCCAGCTGCTCTGCTGCCTCTGGGTGCTCCTTTACCAGGGGATTTCACAGCAACCCTCCTGCTTGCTCTCGAAGGCTTGGTGGGGAAGGCCCCCAGAGAGAGTCCTCATGAAGCCCCTTCCCAGAATGCGAATATGGGTGTTGGGTTATTCAGATGGGTTGAGCACAGCCTTGACGCTGTGGCCTTAGGCAGGGAAAGATTTTCTATTGCAGATCAAGAGGATCCCTCTCCTTGGAATCGGCTCTGCACTTCCTGGCCATCAGCCCTTGTACCAGCACCCATTTGTTCACGCAGGCAAGCGCCCTGCCCTTGAGCGCCCTGGGCTTGCCAGGTCAGGCTCCTCTCACCCACCGCTCTCAGGACGGGACATGGCTGAGCCCAACGCAACAGGCTCCTGAGGACAGCAGCCACTACGGAGGAAGACGTGAATGGTGGGACTGGCTCTCCTGAGGGAGCTCCTCAGCCTGCCATTAGTGCAAAAGCAGCATCGCTGAACTGTGGATGTCGCCCAGTCATGGGTTAGACAGTGCTGGCCGTAGGACCTGAGCCTTGGAGAGAACCACGGCTGGCAAAGAGACCAACCAGTGTCCTGATCCACATCCCAGACCATTCACCAAGAACCAGGGAGGCCCTCACCACAAAAAACCTCTTCTGCCAAGCAGGGAGACGAGGCAAAATGAACTGAGACTTACCAACTTCCCGGAGCAGAGGAAGGCACGAGGAGAGGATGGAGGAGCTGGCAGCTGCGCCACTTTTATACTGCGGCCCAGAGCCCCAGGGGAGCTGAAAAATGACCCAAACACGAAGCATGTTGAGAAAGGGCAATTTTGGCTTCTCAGAGCTCGGCTGGAAGATGAAAGACATGCCTCCTCTGCCTGAAATGCTTGGCTCCCTTTTCATCCTGGAAAAATCACTCATGTCACTGTGTTGATAGCAATTGTGGTTGTCCCGCAGACCAACGCTCCTTTGAGGTCCCATTGCGGGTGCTGGTGAAGCCTTGGGGCAGATGGAGGCCATGACTGGGTGTTGTGCCTGTCCTGCCCTTCCTGGGCAACATGGCCACTGCTTACTTAGCACTCTGCCTGTGGAGCAAGCCTGAACGGCACTCAGGAGGGTCTCTCTTGGGTGGGCTCTGCCTGGCCCTGAGCAAGACCAGTGCCTGCAGGCTATGGAGATGCTCAGAGCCCAGGCAGGCCCCTGCAGGATGGCTGCTCTGCTGAGGGCACTGGGAACGCCGGGGTGGTTGGGAGGTGATGGTCAAACAAAGCCCTCCTGAGCTCAGGAGGGAAGCCCTCTCCCGAGGAGAAGCAGCGGCTCAGCATGTCCTGGAGAGCGATGAAGGAGCTGCTGACTCATGCCTGAGTGTGAGCCATCACCAAGTGGACCTGTTGGCTTCGGCACACTCTTCCCACAGAAAACAACGCTCCTCTTTGCATCATTGGAGGGTGGCTTGTTCAGGTCACTTGACCCGGAGGGTCCGGCTTGTTTTGCCCAGCTCAGGGACAGATGGGCACCTTCAGGGCCCTTTAATTGCGAGGTGGCAGCAGCAGTCACCAGAAAGTGCTGAGCCACTATGAGAGACGTCAGCTCCACCTCGGGCTGAATCACCCATGGCCTGGCACCAGGGGCTCGGGGGGAAATGGCTTCAGATGTGCAGAGGTGCAGCTTCACATCCGCGTTCCTGCAGACATGCAGCTTCTGGTACAGTGTTGTCAGGACCGTCAGCGTCTTGCCCAAACACTTGGGGACTCCTTGCAACCCTGTCGTGCTCCTGGGTGAAAGAGCAGCCAAAGGAGGACAGCACAGACGTGCCCTGACGCTCGCACTCAGAGCCGTTTCCGGAGCGCAGAGCAGGCGGAGGCAGGCAGCGAGCCCCGTGCCTGGGCTGCTCTCCTCCTTGGCCTGCCCCTGCCCCGCTGCTGGCTGCAGAAGGGGGGGAGCCATTCCTGTGCCACGAGGAGCCCGGCCTTGGCTGTGCCTGAGCAGAGCTGAGGCAGCTGGAGAGGGCGCACGCATCCACCTGCCTCAGCAGCCGTGCGGGATCACCCGAGGGCAGGAAGCGGGCACCACAGGCCCACGCTTGCTCCCCGGGAAGCCTTCTGCTTTGAACTGCAGGCACCAGGGGACACGTCCTTCCAGGCCGGGCAAGGACACAGAAAGTGAAAAGCACCCTCAGCCAAATGCCCATGGGTTTGCTCCCCTGCCCCTTTGAGCTGGCAGCCTTGGGGCTGTCGACTCACTTCGGGAATGAGGAGTTTGGGATTGAGAAATGACACATTGCCCTGCAGCAAGACCTTTCCCCCTGCAACCTTTTTAGCCTTGCTTTGAGGCCACCTCTAGGAATGCTCCCAGTGCCCCCCTCGTTCACACAATGGTGCTTCTCGCCATCCCACAAAAGGGTCCTTCTTTGGCCTTCACCTTCCAGCCACCTCGGGGGATCTGAGTTCCCTTCTTTCTGTGTCCCTGGTCCAGAAAGGCATCCGGCCGGGCTTGGCTGGTTCCTGAGCCCTTGCGTGGCCCTGCGGGACCTGTGTTCCTCAGCCTCAGCCCTTCCACAGATGAGCCAGGCGAGTGCCCTTCATCAGCAGCGCTCCGCAGCTCTGGGCCAGGCTGAGAGGGGCCCTCACGCTCCCCAGCAAGGATGTGCACAACCCTCACACAGGGCCTGGAGCTCCCGAAACCCTCTCTGGAGGCTGGCGGGGACCTCCGTGGCCGTTGCGTTGAGGAGCAGCATCGGGTGCATCACGGCTGCGGTATCACCCAATGGGGAAATGCAAATCAGACCTTTCGGATGAAAGAGACAATTGTCCATCTCATGGCTGTGCTTTGCAAACCTCAAATTGCTGTTTGTTAACGTGCTTCACAAAGACACACGTGTTCCACGTGTCCCAAGGCGCTGGCTCACGGTATAAAAGGCCGTTCTACTCCAGGCCCTTCCATCCACAGCTCTTCTCTTGCTTTCCTCGGAGAACTCGGTACGTCTGAACTCCCTTCTTCTCTTCCTGCTGGGAGGGGGGGACTGCTCCCCTGCTGTGCGGGGTCCTTCTGAGCAGGGCTGCAGGCTGGAAAATGCCCCGTGCTCCCCTCTGCTGGGAGGTGGGATGGTGCGGGGAGAGGGAAGGCTTTTTCCTGCCCTGGCCATGCAGTGCCCGTTGCCAGAGGCGCGGAGCTGGGCGTCTGACAGGGCCCGGCAGCTCATGGCCTCTGCTCCCTGTCTGGGTCCCGCAGGCTCTCCTCCCTCCAGCAGACATGTCGTGCTACAGCCCCTGCCTGCCCGCTGCCTGCGGCCCAACCCCGCTCGCCAACAGCTGCAACGAGCCGTGCGTCCTGCGCTGCGCCGACTCCAGCGTTGCCATCCAGCCCTCGCCAGTGCTGGTGACGCTGCCGGGCCCGATCCTCAGCTCCTTCCCGCAGAGCACAGCCGTGGGATCCAGCGCCTCGGCTGCCGTGGGCAGCTCTCTCAGTGCTGCCAGCGTGCCCATCGCTTCGGGGGGCTCCCTGGGGCTGGGGGGCTATGGCTGGGCAGGGCTGGGCCGGGGGCTCTGCGGGGCTCTGGGACGTGGCAATCTCTTGTGCTGAAGCCCGTGCATTGACTGCCCCTGCTCCAGCGCCAGCAGCCTCCAACAAAGCCCTGCGGACAGCCCGGAGAGCGTGGCTGTGCTCTGCAGAGGAGCCCAGCTCCGGCCGCTCCGCCTGGAGGAAGGCGCCTGCGCTGCCCTTCTCTCTCTCCCCAGCAAACCTCTGGCTTTCCTTTTCTTGCTCTGCTTTCCCCTCACTTGCCACCTCTTACCTGAGCTTTACTCGGCCTCCAAAATGCATTGCTTAAGTTCTCGTCTGTTCCAGTTTCCCTGGATTATCTCAATAAAGACATTGGGCATCAGCTCTGCGAGAGAGTCATCTTTCTTTCCTCCTTCCCTCTTCTCCAGTCGCAACCAGCAGAGTACCCAGAAGTGTTCCTCCCTTGCTAAAACTATGGCTTTCTCCATGGTTTCGGGGCTTGAGAGAGCCTCGTCTGTTGCCCTTGACATCCCATGGCAATGGAGATTGCCATTCCACAAGTGCAACGAGCTGGATGGCTGGGCGCTCCATGGCTGTAGCAAGAACTGCTGTTGCCTGGCAAAGGTAGAGTGCAGCACTCAGAGATCTGGATGGTTGGGAAGTCCCCGAGTGTACCTGGAGAACTTCTGGGCTGAGCAGGCATTTCCTGACAACCTGGAACAGAACTGTTGTGGAACGCACACACAATTGAGGTCAGGATGGAACTGATGGCTAAAGCCAATCGTCTTATGACCCTGTAAGTTATTGTGCCAGGAGAGAGACACTTTGGGCTCTCCTGGACTGCAGTGAGCTGCAACCAGGTCGCTCCCTCTGAATGGGGCACCCCCCAGAGTCCATAAACTCTCAAGGTTACATTCCACTACACGCAGCGTTGACCGAGTCTGAGACTCAGATAGGAGCCAGGCGCACCCAGGCTCTGTCAGGAGTTCAGAAAGCAATAGGGGTCTGTTCTGAATGGTGTCACTTAAGGGGAGGGTCCCCCTTACCCTTGTCACCTTCAGTCTCGATACAAATCATTTTAGCTTGGTTCTACCTTGATTTTCCTTTATGCATTCCATTAGACACAAATTGGTGACCAAGTCTGAGACTAAGCCAAGATCCAGCCACATCCAGGCTCTGTCAGGAGTTTCAAAAGCAGGGGGGATCTGTTCTGAACCTCATGACTCAGCAGCAGGGTCTCCCTCATATCTTTTTGCCTTCAGGCCCTATACCAATCCCCTTTAGCTTGGTTTCACCTCCATTTTCCTCTCTACACTTCATCTATGTAATCAGCAGCAGAGTGAGCCTTGCCATCAAATTCTGTTCAATCATGCCTTATTTATGAACTGCTCTTGCTAACACATTTGATGGTCATTTTTTGAGTGACCCTAAACCCGTCATTTCCCACCACACTCTCCCACATCAAACAGAATAAAAAGCCAGGAGCAGCAGCATCATCATCATCATTTGCAGCAGCAGCGGCAGCAGCAGCAGGAGGGCACTGACGAGGTGGCCGAGTGGTGAAGGCGATGGACTGCTAATCCATTGTGCTCTGCACGCGTGGGTTCGAATCCCATCCTCGTCGGGCAGCTCAGTGTGTGCCCCACATAAGACTTTGTTTTGAGATGACAGTGGCCTGATGAGACCTTGCAAGGTTTTCAAGAGGCTCAGCACACACCTCAACCTCTTCTGGCTGTACCTAGGCAGGAGGAACAAGAAGGGAAACAAGGGAGATCCAGAAACTCACAGGAATCTCACTGCCTCCATGATCCCTGCAATGATGAGAGAGCAAAACCCCTGGGAAGTGTTTTACAAGAACAGGTAGCACAGGAAGGTGCTTGGGATTCGGAAGCCTGGGTGTATGAAGAAGTCTTCCTTACCAAGCTGGTGGTCTTCTACAGGGAGGTGACTGCTGTGTGAACTGATGGTGATATTTGTAGTCGTCAATTTTACAATTGAGTACATTCAGAGTGAAGTATTGTAGAAATCTAGAATGGTTTGGGTTGGAAAGGACCTTAAGATCATGCAGTTCCAATCCCCTGCCATGGGAAGGGAGACCTTCCACTAGAGCATGTTGCTGCAACCCCTATCCAAGCTGGGCTTGAACCCTGCAAGGAATGGGGCAACCACAGCTTCTCTGGGCACCCTATGCCAGCCCCTCAGCACTCTCACAGGGAAGAAGTTCTTCCTTATACCTAACCTGAACTCCCCTGTTTTGGTTTGAACCCATCACCCCCTGTCCTATCACTACAGTCCCTGATGAAGTGTCGCTCCCCTGCATCCTTGTAGCCCCCTTCAGACACTGGACGCTGCTCTGAGGTCTCCACGCTGCCTTCTCTTCTCCAGGCTGAACAGCCCCAGTCTTCTGTGCCTGTCTTTGTACGGGAGGTGCTCCAGCCCCTGATCATCCTTGTGTCCTCCTCTGGACTTGCTCCAAGAGTTCCATGTCCTTCTTATGTTGGGGACACCAGAACTGCACACAGTGCTCCAAGTATCTAACCCTTGCGGAGAGGCAAGAAGACTTTCTGAATTCAGAATATTGGATAGGTTTGAGGTTCAGATTTCAAAACTGTACTCTAGGTTTTGGAATGATGATGAGTTCATAGGAACTGACAAATGCCATCGCAGCAGGGAAATTGTAGTGGGGCAAAAGTTATTAATGTTTCAGTTATCTTTTTCATTAAAAATGCAGTGGGAGCTTGGATTCCTCTCATAGCTGATGGGAGAGGATGAAGAGAGAGCCAGACTCTTCCCAGCAGTACCAACTGGCAGTGCAAGAGGTAAAGGGTACAAATTAAACACATGAAATTCAAGGAAGGAAACCACTGTCTTAGTGTGAGGCAGGTCAAAGAGTGGACCAGGTTGCCCAGAGAGGCTGTGGAGGCTCCATCCTTGGAGATGCTGAAAACCCAACTAGACTACATGCTAAGCAAGCAGCACAAGGTGACTCTGCTGGAGCAGTTGGCTGGCACTAAAGGGTCTCTGGAGGTCCCTTCCACCCCCAGCGATTCTCAGACTCTGTGAACAGGTAAGAGTAATGTCTCCCATCAAAATCTTACTTCAAATGTTGTGTGACAGGAAGTGCTTTACTTGTATTGTCTTTTTCAATCCTATCGCCTGTTGAGCTTTTCTGAAGGCAAGGTGAACAACATCCACTGCTCATGCCTTCTCCATCAGGCTAGTCACCTCCCTGTAGAAGGCTACCAGCTTGGTAAGGAAGACTTCTTCATACACCCAGGCTTCCGAATCCCAAGCACCTTCCTGTGCTACCTGTTCTTGTAAAACACTTCCCAGGGGTTTTGCTCTCTCATCATTGCAGGGATCATGGAGGCAGTGAGATTCCTGTGAGTTTCTGGATCTCCCTTGTTTCCCTTCTTGTTCCTCCTGCCTAGGTACAGCCAGAAGAGGTTGAGGTGTGTGCTGAGCCTCTTGAAAACCTTGCAAGGTCTCATCAGGCCACTGTCATCTCAAAACAAAGTCTTATGTGGGGCACACACTGAGCTGCCCGACGAGGATGGGATTCGAACCCACGCGTGCAGAGCACAATGGATTAGCAGTCCATCGCCTTCACCACTCGGCCACCTCGTCAGTGCCCTCCTGCTGCTGCTGCCGCTGCTGCTGCAAATGATGATGATGATGCTGCTGCTCCTGGCTCTTTATTCTGTTTGATGTGGGAGAGTGTGGTGGGAAATGACGGGTTTAGGGTCACTCAAAAAATGACCATCAAATGTGTTAGCAAGAGCAGTTCATAAATAAGGCATGATTGAACAGAATTTGATGGCAAGGCTCACTCTGCTGCTGATTACATAGATGAAGTGTAGAGAGGAAAATGGAGGTGAAACCAAGCTAAAGGGGATTGGTATAGGGCCTGAAGGCAAAAAGATATGAGGGAGACCCTGCTGCTGAGTCATGAGGTTCAGAACAGATCCCCCCTGCTTTTGAAACTCCTGACAGAGCCTGGATGTGGCTGGATCTTGGCTTAGTCTCAGACTTGGTCACCAATTTGTGTCTAATGGAATGCATAAAGGAAAATCAAGGTAGAACCAAGCTAAAATGATTTGTATCGAGACTGAAGGTGACAAGGGTAAGGGGGACCCTCCCCTTAAGTGACACCATTCAGAACAGACCCCTATTGCTTTCTGAACTCCTGACAGAGCCTGGGTGCGCCTGGCTCCTATCTGAGTCTCAGACTCGGTCAACGCTGCGTGTAGTGGAATGTAACCTTGAGAGTTTATGGACTCTGGGGGGTGCCCCATTCAGAGGGAGCGACCTGGTTGCAGCTCACTGCAGTCCAGGAGAGCCCAAAGTGTCTCTCTCCTGGCACAATAACTTACAGGGTCATAAGACGATTGGCTTTAGCTATCAGTTCCATCCTGACCTCAATTGTGTGTGCGTTCCACAACAGTTCTGTTCCAGGTTGTCAGGAAATGCCTGCTCAGCCCAGAAGTTCTCCGGGTACACTCGGGGACTTCCCAACCATCCAGATCTCTGAGTGCTGCACTCTACCTTTGCCAGGCAACAGCAGTTCTTGCTACAGCCATGGAGCGCCCAGCCATCCAGCTCGTTGCACTTGTGGAATGGCAATCTCCATTGCCATGGGATGTCAAGGGCAACAGACGAGGCTCTCTCAAGCCCCGAAACCATGGAGAAAGCCATAGTTTTAGCAAGGGAGGAACACTTCTGGGTACTCTGCTGGTTGCGACTGGAGAAGAGGGAAGGAGGAAAGAAACATGACTCTCTCGCAGAGCTGATGCCCAATGTCTTTATTGAGATAATCCAGGGAAACTGGAACAGACGAGAACTTAAGCAATGCATTTTGGAGGCCGAGTAAAGCTCAGGTAAGAGGTGGCAAGTGAGGGGAAAGCAGAGCAAGAAAAGGAAAGCCAGAGGTTTGCTGGGGAGAGAGAGAAGGGCAGCGCAGGCGCCTTCCTCCAGGCGGAGCGGCCGGAGCTGGGCTCCTCTGCAGAGCACAGCCACGCTCTCCGGGCTGTCCGCAGGGCTTTGTTGGAGGCTGCTGGCGCTGGAGCAGGGGCAGTCAATGCACGGGCTTCAGCACAAGAGATTGCCACGTCCCAGAGCCCCGCAGAGCCCCCGGCCCAGCCCTGCCCAGCCATAGCCCCCCAGCCCCAGGGAGCCCCCCGAAGCGATGGGCACGCTGGCAGCGCTGAGAGAGCTGCCCACGGCAGCCGAGGCGCTGGATCCCACGGCTGTGCTCTGCGGGAAGGAGCTGAGGATCGGGCCCGGCAGCGTCACCAGCACTGGCGAGGGCTGGATGGCAACGCTGGAGTCGGCGCAGCGCAGGACGCACGGCTCGTTGCAGCTGTTGGCGAGCGGGGTTGGGCCGCAGGCAGCGGGCAGGCAGGGGCTGTAGCACGACATGTCTGCTGGAGGGAGGAGAGCCTGCGGGACCCAGACAGGGAGCAGAGGCCATGAGCTGCCGGGCCCTGTCAGACGCCCAGCTCCGCGCCTCTGGCAACGGGCACTGCATGGCCAGGGCAGGAAAAAGCCTTCCCTCTCCCCGCACCATCCCACCTCCCAGCAGAGGGGAGCACGGGGCATTTTCCAGCCTGCAGCCCTGCTCAGAAGGACCCCGCACAGCAGGGGAGCAGTCCCCCCCTCCAGCTGCTCTGCTGCCTCTGGGTGCTCCTTTACCAGGGGATTTCACAGCAACCCTCCTGCTTGCTCTCGAAGGCTTGGTGGGGAAGGCCCCCAGAGAGAGTCCTCATGAAGCCCCTTCCCAGAATGCGAATATGGGTGTTGGGTTATTCAGATGGGTTGAGCACAGCCTTGACGCTGTGGCCTTAGGCAGGGAAAGATTTTCTATTGCAGATCAAGAGGATCCCTCTCCTTGGAATCGGCTCTGCACTTCCTGGCCATCAGCCCTTGTACCAGCACCCATTTGTTCACGCAGGCAAGCGCCCTGCCCTTGAGCGCCCTGGGCTTGCCAGGTCAGGCTCCTCTCACCCACCGCTCTCAGGACGGGACATGGCTGAGCCCAACGCAACAGGCTCCTGAGGACAGCAGCCACTACGGAGGAAGACGTGAATGGTGGGACTGGCTCTCCTGAGGGAGCTCCTCAGCCTGCCATTAGTGCAAAAGCAGCATCGCTGAACTGTGGATGTCGCCCAGTCATGGGTTAGACAGTGCTGGCCGTAGGACCTGAGCCTTGGAGAGAACCACGGCTGGCAAAGAGACCAACCAGTGTCCTGATCCACATCCCAGACCATTCACCAAGAACCAGGGAGGCCCTCACCACAAAAAACCTCTTCTGCCAAGCAGGGAGACGAGGCAAAATGAACTGAGACTTACCAACTTCCCGGAGCAGAGGAAGGCACGAGGAGAGGATGGAGGAGCTGGCAGCTGCGCCACTTTTATACTGCGGCCCAGAGCCCCAGGGGAGCTGAAAAATGACCCAAACACGAAGCATGTTGAGAAAGGGCAATTTTGGCTTCTCAGAGCTCGGCTGGAAGATGAAAGACATGCCTCCTCTGCCTGAAATGCTTGGCTCCCTTTTCATCCTGGAAAAATCACTCATGTCACTGTGTTGATAGCAATTGTGGTTGTCCCGCAGACCAACGCTCCTTTGAGGTCCCATTGCGGGTGCTGGTGAAGCCTTGGGGGGCAGATGGAGGCCATGACTGGGTGTTGTGCCTGTCCTGCCCTTCCTGGGCAACATGGCCACTGCTTACTTAGCACTCTGCCTGTGGAGCAAGCCTGAATGGCACTCAGGAGGGTCTCTCTTGGGTGGGCTCTGCCTGGCCCTGAGCAAGACCAGTGCCTGCAGGCTATGGAGATGCTCAGAGCCCAGGCAGGCCCCTGCAGGATGGCTGCTCTGCTGAGGGCACTGGGAACGCCGGGGTGGTTGGGAGGTGATGGTCAAACAAAGCCCTCCTGAGCTCAGGAGGGAAGCCCTCTCCCGAGGAGAAGCAGCGGCTCAGCATGTCCTGGAGAGCGATGAAGGAGCTGCTGACTCATGCCTGAGTGTGAGCCATCACCAAGTGGACCTGTTGGCTTCGGCACACTCTTCCCACAGAAAACAACGCTCCTCTTTGCATCATTGGAGGGTGGCTTGTTCAGGTCACTTGACCCGGAGGGTCCGGCTTGTTTTGCCCAGCTCAGGGACAGATGGGCACCTTCAGGGCCCTTTAATTGCGAGGTGGCAGCAGCAGTCACCAGAAAGTGCTGAGCCACTATGAGAGACGTCAGCTCCACCTCGGGCTGAATCACCCATGGCCTGGCACCAGGGGCTCGGGGGGAAATGGCTTCAGATGTGCAGAGGTGCAGCTTCACATCCGCGTTCCTGCAGACATGCAGCTTCTGGTACAGTGTTGTCAGGACCGTCAGCGTCTTGCCCAAACACTTGGGGACTCCTTGCAACCCTGTCGTGCTCCTGGGTGAAAGAGCAGCCAAAGGAGGACAGCACAGACGTGCCCTGACGCTCGCACTCAGAGCCGTTTCCGGAGCGCAGAGCAGGCGGAGGCAGGCAGCGAGCCCCGTGCCTGGGCTGCTCTCCTCCTTGGCCTGCCCCTGCCCCGCTGCTGGCTGCAGAAGGGGGGGAGCCATTCCTGTGCCACGAGGAGCCCGGCCTTGGCTGTGCCTGAGCAGAGCTGAGGCAGCTGGAGAGGGCGCACGCATCCACCTGCCTCAGCAGCCGTGCGGGATCACCCGAGGGCAGGAAGCGGGCACCACAGGCCCACGCTTGCTCCACGGGAAGCCTTCTGCTTTGAACTGCAGGCACCAGGGGACACGTCCTTCCAGGCCGGGCAAGGACACAGAAAGTGAAAAGCACCCTCAGCCAAATGCCCATGGGTTTGCTCCCCTGCCCCTTTGAGCTGGCAGCCTTGGGGCTGTCGACTCACTTCGGGAATGAGGAGTTTGGGATTGAGAAATGACACATTGCCCTGCAGCAAGACCTTTCCCCCTGCAACCTTTTTAGCCTTGCTTTGAGGCCACCTCTAGGAATGCTCCCAGTGCCCCCCTCGTTCACACAATGGTGCTTCTCGCCATCCCACAAAAGGGTCCTTCTTTGGCCTTCACCTTCCAACCACCTCGGGGGATCTGAGTTCCCTTCTTTCTGTGTCCCTGGTCCAGAAAGGCATCCGGCCGGGCTTGGCTGGTTCCTGAGCCCTTGCGTGGCCCTGCGGGACCTGTGTTCCTCAGCCTCAGCCCTTCCACAGATGAGCCAGGCGAGTGCCCTTCATCAGCAGCGCTCCGCAGCTCTGGGCCAGGCTGAGAGGGGCCCTCACGCTCCCCAGCAAGGATGTGCACAACCCTCACACAGGGCCTGGAGCTCCCGAAACCCTCTCTGGAGGCTGGCGGGGACCTCCGTGGCCGTTGCGTTGAGGAGCAGCATCGGGTGCATCACGGCTGCGGTATCACCCAATGGGGAAATGCAAATCAGACCTTTCGGATGAAAGAGACAATTGTCCATCTCATGGCTGTGCTTTGCAAACCTCAAATTGCTGTTTGTTAACGTGCTTCACAAAGACACACGTGTTCCACGTGTCCCAAGGCACTGGCTCACGGTATAAAAGGCCGTTCTACTCCAGGCCCTTCCATCCACAGCTCTTCTCTTGCTTTCCTCGGAGAACTCGGTACGTCTGAACTCCCTTCTTCTCTTCCTGCTGGGAGGGGGGGACTGCTCCCCTGCTGTGCGGGGTCCTTCTGAGCAGGGCTGCAGGCTGGAAAATGCCCCGTGCTCCCCTCTGCTGGGAGGTGGGATGGTGCGGGGAGAGGGAAGGCTTTTTCCTGCCCTGGCCATGCAGTGCCCGTTGCCAGAGGCGCGGAGCTGGGCGTCTGACAGGGCCCGGCAGCTCATGGCCTCTGCTCCCTGTCTGGGTCCCGCAGGCTCTCCTCCCTCCAGCAGACATGTCGTGCTACAGCCCCTGCCTGCCCGCTGCCTGCGGCCCAACCCCGCTCGCCAACAGCTGCAACGAGCCGTGCGTCCTGCGCTGCGCCGACTCCAGCGTTGCCATCCAGCCCTCGCCAGTGCTGGTGACGCTGCCGGGCCCGATCCTCAGCTCCTTCCCGCAGAGCACAGCCGTGGGATCCAGCGCCTCGGCTGCCGTGGGCAGCTCTCTCAGCGCTGCCAGCGTGCCCATCGCTTCGGGGGGCTCCCTGGGGCTGGGGGGCTATGGCTGGGCAGGGCTGGGCCGGGGGCTCTGCGGGGCTCTGGGACGTGGCAATCTCTTGTGCTGAAGCCCGTGCATTGACTGCCCCTGCTCCAGCGCCAGCAGCCTCCAACAAAGCCCTGCGGACAGCCCGGAGAGCGTGGCTGTGCTCTGCAGAGGAGCCCAGCTCCGGCCGCTCCGCCTGGAGGAAGGCGCCTGCGCTGCCCTTCTCTCTCTCCCCAGCAAACCTCTGGCTTTCCTTTTCTTGCTCTGCTTTCCCCTCACTTGCCACCTCTTACCTGAGCTTTACTCGGCCTCCAAAATGCATTGCTTAAGTTCTCGTCTGTTCCAGTTTCCCTGGATTATCTCAATAAAGACATTGGGCATCAGCTCTGCGAGAGAGTCATCTTTCTTTCCTCCTTCCCTCTTCTCCAGTCGCAACCAGCAGAGTACCCAGAAGTGTTCCTCCCTTGCTAAAACTATGGCTTTCTCCATGGTTTCGGGGCTTGAGAGAGCCTCGTCTGTTGCCCTTGACATCCCATGGCAATGGAGATTGCCATTCCACAAGTGCAACGAGCTGGATGGCTGGGCGCTCCATGGCTGTAGCAAGAACTGCTGTTGCCTGGCAAAGGTAGAGTGCAGCACTCAGAGATCTGGATGGTTGGGAAGTCCCCGAGTGTACCTGGAGAACTTCTGGGCTGAGCAGGCATTTCCTGACAACCTGGAACAGAACTGTTGTGGAACGCACACACAATTGAGGTCAGGATGGAACTGATGGCTAAAGCCAATCGTCTTATGACCCTGTAAGTTATTGTGCCAGGAGAGAGACACTTTGGGCTCTCCTGGACTGCAGTGAGCTGCAACCAGGTCGCTCCCTCTGAATGGGGCACCCCCCAGAGTCCATAAACTCTCAAGGTTACATTCCACTACACGCAGCGTTGACCGAGTCTGAGACTCAGATAGGAGCCAGGCGCACCCAGGCTCTGTCAGGAGTTCAGAAAGCAATAGGGGTCTGTTCTGAATGGTGTCACTTAAGGGGAGGGTCCCCCTTACCCTTGTCACCTTCAGTCTCGATACAAATCATTTTAGCTTGGTTCTACCTTGATTTTCCTTTATGCATTCCATTAGACACAAATTGGTGACCAAGTCTGAGACTAAGCCAAGATCCAGCCACATCCAGGCTCTGTCAGGAGTTTCAAAAGCAGGGGGGATCTGTTCTGAACCTCATGACTCAGCAGCAGGGTCTCCCTCATATCTTTTTGCCTTCAGGCCCTATACCAATCCCCTTTAGCTTGGTTTCACCTCCATTTTCCTCTCTACACTTCATCTATGTAATCAGCAGCAGAGTGAGCCTTGCCATCAAATTCTGTTCAATCATGCCTTATTTATGAACTGCTCTTGCTAACACATTTGATGGTCATTTTTTGAGTGACCCTAAACCCGTCATTTCCCACCACACTCTCCCACATCAAACAGAATAAAAAGCCAGGAGCAGCAGCATCATCATCATCATTTGCAGCAGCAGCGGCAGCAGCAGCAGGAGGGCACTGACGAGGTGGCCGAGTGGTGAAGGCGATGGACTGCTAATCCATTGTGCTCTGCACGCGTGGGTTCGAATCCCATCCTCGTCGGGCAGCTCAGTGTGTGCCCCACATAAGACTTTGTTTTGAGATGACAGTGGCCTGATGAGACCTTGCAAGGTTTTCAAGAGGCTCAGCACACACCTCAACCTCTTCTGGCTGTACCTAGGCAGGAGGAACAAGAAGGGAAACAAGGGAGATCCAGAAACTCACAGGAATCTCACTGCCTCCATGATCCCTGCAATGATGAGAGAGCAAAACCCCTGGGAAGTGTTTTACAAGAACAGGTAGCACAGGAAGGTGCTTGGGATTCGGAAGCCTGGGTGTATGAAGAAGTCTTCCTTACCAAGCTGGTGGTCTTCTACAGGGAGGTGACTGCTGTGTGAACTGATGGTGATATTTGTAGTCGTCAATTTTACAATTGAGTACATTCAGAGTGAAGTATTGTAGAAATCTAGAATGGTTTGGGTTGGAAAGGACCTTAAGATCATGCAGTTCCAATCCCCTGCCATGGGAAGGGAGACCTTCCACTAGAGCATGTTGCTGCAACCCCTATCCAAGCTGGGCTTGAACCCTGCAAGGAATGGGGCAACCACAGCTTCTCTGGGCACCCTATGCCAGCCCCTCAGCACTCTCACAGGGAAGAAGTTCTTCCTTATACCTAACCTGAACTCCCCTGTTTTGGTTTGAACCCATCACCCCCTGTCCTATCACTACAGTCCCTGATGAAGTGTCGCTCCCCTGCATCCTTGTAGCCCCCTTCAGACACTGGACGCTGCTCTGAGGTCTCCACGCTGCCTTCTCTTCTCCAGGCTGAACAGCCCCAGTCTTCTGTGCCTGTCTTTGTACGGGAGGTGCTCCAGCCCCTGATCATCCTTGTGTCCTCCTCTGGACTTGCTCCAAGAGTTCCATGTCCTTCTTATGTTGGGGACACCAGAACTGCACACAGTGCTCCAAGTATCTAACCCTTGCGGAGAGGCAAGAAGACTTTCTGAATTCAGAATATTGGATAGGTTTGAGGTTCAGATTTCAAAACTGTACTCTAGGTTTTGGAATGATGATGAGTTCATAGGAACTGACAAATGCCATCGCAGCAGGGAAATTGTAGTGGGGCAAAAGTTATTAATGTTTCAGTTATCTTTTTCATTAAAAATGCAGTGGGAGCTTGGATTCCTCTCATAGCTGATGGGAGAGGATGAAGAGAGAGCCAGACTCTTCCCAGCAGTACCAACTGGCAGTGCAAGAGGTAAAGGGTACAAATTAAACACATGAAATTCAAGGAAGGAAACCACTGTCTTAGTGTGAGGCAGGTCAAAGAGTGGACCAGGTTGCCCAGAGAGGCTGTGGAGGCTCCATCCTTGGAGATGCTGAAAACCCAACTAGACTACATGCTAAGCAAGCAGCACAAGGTGACTCTGCTGGAGCAGTTGGCTGGCACTAAAGGGTCTCTGGAGGTCCCTTCCACCCCCAGCGATTCTCAGACTCTGTGAACAGGTAAGAGTAATGTCTCCCATCAAAATCTTACTTCAAATGTTGTGTGACAGGAAGTGCTTTACTTGTATTGTCTTTTTCAATCCTATCGCCTGTTGAGCTTTTCTGAAGGCAAGGTGAACAACATCCACTGCTCATGCCTTCTCCATCAGGCTAGTCACCTCCCTGTAGAAGGCTACCAGCTTGGTAAGGAAGACTTCTTCATACACCCAGGCTTCCGAATCCCAAGCACCTTCCTGTGCTACCTGTTCTTGTAAAACACTTCCCAGGGGTTTTGCTCTCTCATCATTGCAGGGATCATGGAGGCAGTGAGATTCCTGTGAGTTTCTGGATCTCCCTTGTTTCCCTTCTTGTTCCTCCTGCCTAGGTACAGCCAGAAGAGGTTGAGGTGTGTGCTGAGCCTCTTGAAAACCTTGCAAGGTCTCATCAGGCCACTGTCATCTCAAAACAAAGTCTTATGTGGGGCACACACTGAGCTGCCCGACGAGGATGGGATTCGAACCCACGCGTGCAGAGCACAATGGATTAGCAGTCCATCGCCTTCACCACTCGGCCACCTCGTCAGTGCCCTCCTGCTGCTGCTGCCGCTGCTGCTGCAAATGATGATGATGATGCTGCTGCTCCTGGCTCTTTATTCTGTTTGATGTGGGAGAGTGTGGTGGGAAATGACGGGTTTAGGGTCACTCAAAAAATGACCATCAAATGTGTTAGCAAGAGCAGTTCATAAATAAGGCATGATTGAACAGAATTTGATGGCAAGGCTCACTCTGCTGCTGATTACATAGATGAAGTGTAGAGAGGAAAATGGAGGTGAAACCAAGCTAAAGGGGATTGGTATAGGGCCTGAAGGCAAAAAGATATGAGGGAGACCCTGCTGCTGAGTCATGAGGTTCAGAACAGATCCCCCCTGCTTTTGAAACTCCTGACAGAGCCTGGATGTGGCTGGATCTTGGCTTAGTCTCAGACTTGGTCACCAATTTGTGTCTAATGGAATGCATAAAGGAAAATCAAGGTAGAACCAAGCTAAAATGATTTGTATCGAGACTGAAGGTGACAAGGGTAAGGGGGACCCTCCCCTTAAGTGACACCATTCAGAACAGACCCCTATTGCTTTCTGAACTCCTGACAGAGCCTGGGTGCGCCTGGCTCCTATCTGAGTCTCAGACTCGGTCAACGCTGCGTGTAGTGGAATGTAACCTTGAGAGTTTATGGACTCTGGGGGGTGCCCCATTCAGAGGGAGCGACCTGGTTGCAGCTCACTGCAGTCCAGGAGAGCCCAAAGTGTCTCTCTCCTGGCACAATAACTTACAGGGTCATAAGACGATTGGCTTTAGCTATCAGTTCCATCCTGACCTCAATTGTGTGTGCGTTCCACAACAGTTCTGTTCCAGGTTGTCAGGAAATGCCTGCTCAGCCCAGAAGTTCTCCGGGTACACTCGGGGACTTCCCAACCATCCAGATCTCTGAGTGCTGCACTCTACCTTTGCCAGGCAACAGCAGTTCTTGCTACAGCCATGGAGCGCCCAGCCATCCAGCTCGTTGCACTTGTGGAATGGCAATCTCCATTGCCATGGGATGTCAAGGGCAACAGACGAGGCTCTCTCAAGCCCCGAAACCATGGAGAAAGCCATAGTTTTAGCAAGGGAGGAACACTTCTGGGTACTCTGCTGGTTGCGACTGGAGAAGAGGGAAGGAGGAAAGAAAGATGACTCTCTCGCAGAGCTGATGCCCAATGTCTTTATTGAGATAATCCAGGGAAACTGGAACAGACGAGAACTTAAGCAATGCATTTTGGAGGCCGAGTAAAGCTCAGGTAAGAGGTGGCAAGTGAGGGGAAAGCAGAGCAAGAAAAGGAAAGCCAGAGGTTTGCTGGGGAGAGAGAGAAGGGCAGCGCAGGCGCCTTCCTCCAGGCGGAGCGGCCGGAGCTGGGCTCCTCTGCAGAGCACAGCCACGCTCTCCGGGCTGTCCGCAGGGCTTTGTTGGAGGCTGCTGGCGCTGGAGCAGGGGCAGTCAATGCACGGGCTTCAGCACAAGAGATTGCCACGTCCCAGAGCCCCGCAGAGCCCCCGGCCCAGCCCTGCCCAGCCATAGCCCCCCAGCCCCAGGGAGCCCCCCGAAGCGATGGGCACGCTGGCAGCGCTGAGAGAGCTGCCCACGGCAGCCGAGGCGCTGGATCCCACGGCTGTGCTCTGCGGGAAGGAGCTGAGGATCGGGCCCGGCAGCGTCACCAGCACTGGCGAGGGCTGGATGGCAACGCTGGAGTCGGCGCAGCGCAGGACGCACGGCTCGTTGCAGCTGTTGGCGAGCGGGGTTGGGCCGCAGGCAGCGGGCAGGCAGGGGCTGTAGCACGACATGTCTGCTGGAGGGAGGAGAGCCTGCGGGACCCAGACAGGGAGCAGAGGCCATGAGCTGCCGGGCCCTGTCAGACGCCCAGCTCCGCGCCTCTGGCAACGGGCACTGCATGGCCAGGGCAGGAAAAAGCCTTCCCTCTCCCCGCACCATCCCACCTCCCAGCAGAGGGGAGCACGGGGCATTTTCCAGCCTGCAGCCCTGCTCAGAAGGACCCCGCACAGCAGGGGAGCAGTCCCCCCCTCCAGCTGCTCTGCTGCCTCTGGGTGCTCCTTTACCAGGGGATTTCACAGCAACCCTCCTGCTTGCTCTCGAAGGCTTGGTGGGGAAGGCCCCCAGAGAGAGTCCTCATGAAGCCCCTTCCCAGAATGCGAATATGGGTGTTGGGTTATTCAGATGGGTTGAGCACAGCCTTGACGCTGTGGCCTTAGGCAGGGAAAGATTTTCTATTGCAGATCAAGAGGATCCCTCTCCTTGGAATCGGCTCTGCACTTCCTGGCCATCAGCCCTTGTACCAGCACCCATTTGTTCACGCAGGCAAGCGCCCTGCCCTTGAGCGCCCTGGGCTTGCCAGGTCAGGCTCCTCTCACCCACCGCTCTCAGGACGGGACATGGCTGAGCCCAACGCAACAGGCTCCTGAGGACAGCAGCCACTACGGAGGAAGACGTGAATGGTGGGACTGGCTCTCCTGAGGGAGCTCCTCAGCCTGCCATTAGTGCAAAAGCAGCATCGCTGAACTGTGGATGTCGCCCAGTCATGGGTTAGACAGTGCTGGCCGTAGGACCTGAGCCTTGGAGAGAACCACGGCTGGCAAAGAGACCAACCAGTGTCCTGATCCACATCCCAGACCATTCACCAAGAACCAGGGAGGCCCTCACCACAAAAAACCTCTTCTGCCAAGCAGGGAGACGAGGCAAAATGAACTGAGACTTACCAACTTCCCGGAGCAGAGGAAGGCACGAGGAGAGGATGGAGGAGCTGGCAGCTGCGCCACTTTTATACTGCGGCCCAGAGCCCCAGGGGAGCTGAAAAATGACCCAAACACGAAGCATGTTGAGAAAGGGCAATTTTGGCTTCTCAGAGCTCGGCTGGAAGATGAAAGACATGCCTCCTCTGCCTGAAATGCTTGGCTCCCTTTTCATCCTGGAAAAATCACTCATGTCACTGTGTTGATAGCAATTGTGGTTGTCCCGCAGACCAACGCTCCTTTGAGGTCCCATTGCGGGTGCTGGTGAAGCCTTGGGGCAGATGGAGGCCATGACTGGGTGTTGTGCCTGTCCTGCCCTTCCTGGGCAACATGGCCACTGCTTACTTAGCACTCTGCCTGTGGAGCAAGCCTGAACGGCACTCAGGAGGGTCTCTCTTGGGTGGGCTCTGCCTGGCCCTGAGCAAGACCAGTGCCTGCAGGCTATGGAGATGCTCAGAGCCCAGGCAGGCCCCTGCAGGATGGCTGCTCTGCTGAGGGCACTGGGAACGCCGGGGTGGTTGGGAGGTGATGGTCAAACAAAGCCCTCCTGAGCTCAGGAGGGAAGCCCTCTCCCGAGGAGAAGCAGCGGCTCAGCATGTCCTGGAGAGCGATGAAGGAGCTGCTGACTCATGCCTGAGTGTGAGCCATCACCAAGTGGACCTGTTGGCTTCGGCACACTCTTCCCACAGAAAACAACGCTCCTCTTTGCATCATTGGAGGGTGGCTTGTTCAGGTCACTTGACCCGGAGGGTCCGGCTTGTTTTGCCCAGCTCAGGGACAGATGGGCACCTTCAGGGCCCTTTAATTGCGAGGTGGCAGCAGCAGTCACCAGAAAGTGCTGAGCCACTATGAGAGACGTCAGCTCCACCTCGGGCTGAATCACCCATGGCCTGGCACCAGGGGCTCGGGGGGAAATGGCTTCAGATGTGCAGAGGTGCAGCTTCACATCCGCGTTCCTGCAGACATGCAGCTTCTGGTACAGTGTTGTCAGGACCGTCAGCGTCTTGCCCAAACACTTGGGGACTCCTTGCAACCCTGTCGTGCTCCTGGGTGAAAGAGCAGCCAAAGGAGGACAGCACAGACGTGCCCTGACGCTCGCACTCAGAGCCGTTTCCGGAGCGCAGAGCAGGCGGAGGCAGGCAGCGAGCCCCGTGCCTGGGCTGCTCTCCTCCTTGGCCTGCCCCTGCCCCGCTGCTGGCTGCAGAAGGGGGGGAGCCATTCCTGTGCCACGAGGAGCCCGGCCTTGGCTGTGCCTGAGCAGAGCTGAGGCAGCTGGAGAGGGCGCACGCATCCACCTGCCTCAGCAGCCGTGCGGGATCACCCGAGGGCAGGAAGCGGGCACCACAGGCCCACGCTTGCTCCACGGGAAGCCTTCTGCTTTGAACTGCAGGCACCAGAGGACACGTCCTTCCAGGCCGGGCAAGGACACAGAAAGTGAAAAGCACCCTCAGCCAAATGCCCATGGGTTTGCTCCCCTGCCCCTTTGAGCTGGCAGCCTTGGGGCTGTCGACTCACTTCGGGAATGAGGAGTTTGGGATTGAGAAATGACACATTGCCCTGCAGCAAGACCTTTCCCCCTGCAACCTTTTTAGCCTTGCTTTGAGGCCACCTCTAGGAATGCTCCCAGTGCCCCCCTCGTTCACACAATGGTGCTTCTCGCCATCCCACAAAAGGGTCCTTCTTTGGCCTTCACCTTCCAGCCACCTCGGGGGATCTGAGTTCCCTTCTTTCTGTGTCCCTGGTCCAGAAAGGCATCCGGCCGGGCTTGGCTGGTTCCTGAGCCCTTGCGTGGCCCTGCGGGACCTGTGTTCCTCAGCCTCAGCCCTTCCACAGATGAGCCAGGCGAGTGCCCTTCATCAGCAGCGCTCCGCAGCTCTGGGCCAGGCTGAGAGGGGCCCTCACGCTCCCCAGCAAGGATGTGCACAACCCTCACACAGGGCCTGGAGCTCCCGAAACCCTCTCTGGAGGCTGGCGGGGACCTCCGTGGCCGTTGCGTTGAGGAGCAGCATCGGATGCATCACGGCTGCGGTATCACCCAATGGGGAAATGCAAATCAGACCTTTCGGATGAAAGAGACAATTGTCCATCTCATGGCTGTGCTTTGCAAACCTCAAATTGCTGTTTGTTAACGTGCTTCACAAAGACACACGTGTTCCACGTGTCCCAAGGCGCTGGCTCACGGTATAAAAGGCCGTTCTACTCCAGGCCCTTCCATCCACAGCTCTTCTCTTGCTTTCCTCGGAGAACTCGGTACGTCTGAACTCCCTTCTTCTCTTCCTGCTGGGAGGGGGGGACTGCTCCCCTGCT
Organism: Psittacula echo; assembly: GCF_963264785.1. Classification (NCBI taxonomy): domain Eukaryota; kingdom Metazoa; phylum Chordata; class Aves; order Psittaciformes; family Psittacidae; genus Psittacula; species Psittacula echo. Next base: position 10,724,173 of record NC_137750.1, on the reverse strand, counting down.
GTGCGGGGTCCTTCTGAGCAGGGCTGCAGGCTGGAAAATGCCCCGTGCTCCCCTCTGCTGGGAGGTGGGATGGTGCGGGGAGAGGGAAGGCTTTTTCCTGCCCTGGCCATGCAGTGCCCGTTGCCAGAGGCGCGGAGCTGGGCGTCTGACAGGGCCCGGCAGCTCATGGCCTCTGCTCCCTGTCTGGGTCCCGCAGGCTCTCCTCCCTCCAGCAGACATGTCGTGCTACAGCCCCTGCCTGCCCGCTGCCTGCGGCCCAACCCCGCTCGCCAACAGCTGCAACGAGCCGTGCGTCCTGCGCTGCGCCGACTCCAGCGTTGCCATCCAGCCCTCGCCAGTGCTGGTGACGCTGCCGGGCCCGATCCTCAGCTCCTTCCCGCAGAGCACAGCCGTGGGATCCAGCGCCTCGGCTGCCGTGGGCAGCTCTCTCAGCGCTGCCAGCGTGCCCATCGCTTCGGGGGGCTCCCTGGGGCTGGGGGGCTATGGCTGGGCAGGGCTGGGCCGGGGGCTCTGCGGGGCTCTGGGACGTGGCAATCTCTTGTGCTGAAGCCCGTGCATTGACTGCCCCTGCTCCAGCGCCAGCAGCCTCCAACAAAGCCCTGCGGACAGCCCGGAGAGCGTGGCTGTGCTCTGCAGAGGAGCCCAGCTCCGGCCGCTCCGCCTGGAGGAAGGCGCCTGCGCTGCCCTTCTCTCTCTCCCCAACAAACCTCTGGCTTTCCTTTTCTTGCTCTGCTTTCCCCTCACTTGCCACCTCTTACCTGAGCTTTACTCGGCCTCCAAAATGCATTGCTTAAGTTCTCGTCTGTTCCAGTTTCCCTGGATTATCTCAATAAAGACATTGGGCATCAGCTCTGCGAGAGAGTCATCTTTCTTTCCTCCTTCCCTCTTCTCCAGTCGCAACCAGCAGAGTACCCAGAAGTGTTCCTCCCTTGCTAAAACTATGGCTTTCTCCATGGTTTCGGGGCTTGAGAGAGCCTCATCTGTTGCCCTTGACATCCCATGGCAATGGAGATTGCCTTTCCACAAGTGCAACGAGCTGGATGGCTGGGCGCTCCATGGCTGTAGCAAGAACTGCTGTTGCCTGGCAAAGGTAGAGTGCAGCACTCAGAGATCTGGATGGTTGGGAAGTCCCCGAGTGTACCCGGAGAACTTCTGGGCTGAGCAGGCATTTCCTGACAACCTGGAACAGAACTGTTGTGGAACGCACACACAATTGAGGTCAGGATGGAACTGATGGCTAAAGCCAATCGTCTTATGACCCTGTAAGTTATTGTGCCAGGAGAGAGACACTTTGGGCTCTCCTGGACTGCAGTGAGCTGCAACCAGGTCGCTCCCTCTGAATGGGGCACCCCCCAGAGTCCATAAACTCTCAAGGTTACATTCCACTACACGCAGCGTTGACCGAGTCTGAGACTCAGATAGGAGCCAGGCGCACCCAGGCTCTGTCAGGAGTTCAGAAAGCAATAGGGGTCCGTTCTGAACCTCATGACTCAGCAGCAGGGTCTCCCTCATATCTTTATGCCTTCAGGCCCTATACCAATCCCCTTTAGCTTGGTTTCACCTCCATTTTCCTCTCTACACTTCATCTATGTAATCAGCAGCAGAGTGAGCCTTGCCATCAAATTCTGTTCAATCATGCCTTATTTATGAACTGCTCTTGCTAACACCTTTGATGGTCATTTTTTGAGTGACCCTAAACCCGTCATTTTCCACCACACTCTCCCACATCAAACAGAATAAAAAGCCAGGAGCAGCAGCATCATCATCATCATTTGCAGCAGCAGCGGCAGCAGCAGCAGGAGGGCACTGACGAGGTGGCCGAGTGGTGAAGGCGATGGACTGCTAATCCATTGTGCTCTGCACGCGTGGGTTCAAATCCCATCCTCGTCGGGGAGCTCAGTGTGTGCCCCACATAAGACTTTGTTTTGAGATGACAGTGGCCTGATGAGACCTTGCAAGGTTTTCAAGAGGCTCAGCACACACCTCAACCTCTTCTGGCTGCACCTAGGCAGGAGGAACAAGAAGGGAAACAAGGGAGATCCAGAAACTCACAGGAATCTCACTGCCTCCATGATCCCTGCAATGATGAGAGAGCAAAACCCCTGGGAAGTGTTTTACAAGAACAGGTAGCACAGGAAGGTGCTTGGGATTCGGAAGCCTGGGTGTATGAAGAAGTCTTCCTTACCAAGCTGGTAGCCTTCTACAGGGAGGTGACTAGCCTGATGGAGAAGGCATGAGCAGTGGATGTTGTTCACCTTGCCTTCAGAAAAGCTCAACAGGCGATAGGATTGAAAAAGCACTTCCTGTCACACAACATTTGAAGTAAGATTTTGATGGGAGACATTACTCTTACCTGTTCACAGAGTCTGAGAATCGCTGGGGGTGGAAGGGACCTCCAGAGACCCTTTAGTGCCAGCCAACTGCTCCAGCAGAGTCACCTTGAGCTGCTTGCTTAGCATGTAGTCTAGTTGGGTTTTCAGCATCTCCAAGGATGGAGCCTCCACAGCCTCTCTGGGCAACCTGGTCCACTCTTTGACCTGCCTCACACTAAGACAGTGGTTTCCTTCCTTGAATTTCATGTGTTTAATTTGTACCCTTTACCTCTTGCACTGCCAGTTGGTACTGCTGGGAAGAGTCTGGCTCTCTCTTCATCCTCTCCCATCAGCTATGAGAGGAATCCAAGCTCCCACTGCATTTTTAATGAAAAAGATAACTGAAACATTAATAACTTTTGCCCCACTACAATTTCCCTGCTGCGATGGCATTTGTCAGTTCCTATGAACTCATCATCATTCCAAAACCTAGAGTACAGTTTTGAAATCTGAACCTCAAACCTATCCAATATTCTGAATTCAGAAAGTCTTCTTGCCTCTCCGCAAGGGTTAGATACTTGGAGCACTGTGTGCAGTTCTGGTGTCCCCAACATAAGAAGGACATGGAACTCTTGGAGCAAGTCCAGAGGAGGACACAAGGATGATCAGGGGCTGGAGCACCTCCCGTACAAAGACAGGCACAGAAGACTGGGGCTGTTCAGCCTGGAGAAGAGAAAGCAGCGTGGAGACCTCAGAGCAGCGTCCAGTGTCTGAAGGGGGCTACAAGGATGCTGGGGAGCGACTCTTCATCAGGGACTGTAGTGATAGGACAGGGGGTGATGGGTTCAAACCAAAACAGGGGAGTTCAGGTTAGGTATAAGGAAGAACTTCTTCCCTGTGAGAGTGCTGAGGCACTGGCACAGGGTGCCCAGAGAAGCTGTGGTTGCCCCATTCCTTGCAGGGTTCAAGCCCAGCTTGGATAGGGGTTGCAGCAACATGCTCTAGTGGAAGGTCTCCCTGCCCATGGCAGGGGATTGGAACTGCATGATCTTAAGGTCCTTTCCAACCCAAACCATTCTAGATTTCTACAATACTTCACTCTGAATGTACTCAATTGTAAAATTGACGACTACAAATATCACCATCAGTTCACACAGCAGTCACCTCCCTGTAGAAGACCACCAGCTTGGTAAGGAAGACTTCTTCATACACCCAGGCTTCCGAATCCCAAGCACCTTCCTGTGCTACCTGTTCTTGTAAAACACTTCCCAGGGGTTTTGCTCTCTCATCATTGCAGGGATCATGGAGGCAGTGAGATTCCTGTGAGTTTCTGGATCTCCCTTGTTTCCCTTCTTGTTCCTCCTGCCTAGGTACAGCCAGAAGAGGTTGAGGTGTGTGCTGAGCCTCTTGAAAACCTTGCAAGGTCTCATCAGGCCACTGTCATCTCAAAACAAAGTCTTATGTGGGGCACACACTGAGCTGCCCGACGAGGATGGGATTCGAACCCACGCGTGCAGAGCACAATGGATTAGCAGTCCATCGCCTTCACCACTCGGCCACCTCGTCAGTGCCCTCCTGCTGCTGCTGCCGCTGCTGCTGCAAATGATGATGATGATGATGCTGCTCCTGGCTTTTTATTCTGTTTGATGTGGGAGAGTGTGGTGGAAAATGACGGGTTTAGGGTCACTCAAAAAATGACCATCAAAGGTGTTAGCAAGAGCAGTTCATAAATAAGGCATGATTGAACAGAATTTGATGGCAAGGCTCACTCTGCTGCTGATTACATAGATGAAGTGTAGAGAGGAAAATGGAGGTGAAACCAAGCTAAAGGGGATTGGTATAGGGCCTGAAGGCAAAAAGATATGAGGGAGACCCTGCTGCTGAGTCATGAGGTTCAGAACAGATCCCCCCTGCTTTTGAAACTCCTGACAGAGCCTGGATGTGGCTGGATCTTGGCTTAGTCTCAGACTTGGTCACCAATTTGTGTCTAATGGAATGCATAAAGGAAAATCAAGGTAGAACCAAGCTAAAATGATTTGTATCGAGACTGAAGGTGACAAGGGTAAGGGGGACCCTCCCCTTAAGTGACACCATTCAGAACAGACCCCTATTGCTTTCTGAACTCCTGACGGAGCCTGGGTGCGCCTGGCTCCTATCTGAGTCTCAGACTCGGTCAACGCTGCGTGTAGTGGAATGTAACCTTGAGAGTTTATGGACTCTGGGGGGTGCCCCATTCAGAGGGAGCGACCTGGTTGCAGCTCACTGCAGTCCAGGAGAGCCCAAAGTGTCTCTCTCCTGGCACAATAACTTACAGGGTCATAAGACGATTGGCTTTAGCCATCAGTTCCATCCTGACCTCAATTGTGTGTGCGTTCCACAACAGTTCTGTTCCAGGTTGTCAGGAAATGCCTGCTCAGCCCAGAAGTTCTCCGGGTACACTCGGGGACTTCCCAACCATCCAGATCTCTGAGTGCTGCACTCTACCTTTGCCAGGCAACAGCAGTTCTTGCTACAGCCATGGAGCGCCCAGCCATCCAGCTCGTTGCACTTGTGGAAAGGCAATCTCCATTGCCATGGGATGTCAAGGGCAACAGACGAGGCTCTCTCAAGCCCCGAAACCATGGAGAAAGCCATAGTTTTAGCAAGGGAGGAACACTTCTGGGTACTCTGCTGGTTGCGACTGGAGAAGAGGGAAGGAGGAAAGAAAGATGACTCTCTCGCAGAGCTGATGCCCAATGTCTTTATTGAGATAATCCAGGGAAACTGGAACAGACGAGAACTTAAGCAATGCATTTTGGAGGCCGAGTAAAGCTCAGGTAAGAGGTGGCAAGTGAGGGGAAAGCAGAGCAAGAAAAGGAAAGCCAGAGGTTTGCTGGGGAGAGAGAGAGAAGGGCAGCGCAGGCACCTTCCTCCAGGCGGAGCGGCCAGAGCTGGGCTCCTCTGCAGAGCACAGCCACGCTCTCCGGGCTGTCCGCAGGGCTTTGTTGGAGGCTGCTGGCGCTGGAGCAGGGGCAGGCAATGCACGGGCTTCAGCACAAGAGATTGCCACGTCCCAGAGCCCCGCAGAGCCCCCGGCCCAGCCCTGCCCAGCCATAGCCCCCCAGCCCCAGGGAGCCCCCCGAAGCGATGGGCACGCTGGCAGCGCTGAGAGAGCTGCCCACGGCAGCCGAGGCGCTGGATCCCACGGCTGTGCTCTGCGGGAAGGAGCTGAGGATCGGGCCCGGCAGCGTCACCAGCACTGGCGAGGGCTGGATGGCAACGCTGGAGTCGGCGCAGCGCAGGACGCACGGCTCGTTGCAGCTGTTGGCGAGCGGGGTTGGGCCGCAGGCAGCGGGCAGGCAGGGGCTGTAGCACAACATGTCTGCTGGAGGGAGGAGAGCCTGCGGGACCCAGACAGGGAGCAGAGGCCATGAGCTGCCGGGCCCTGTCAGACGCCCAGCTCCGCGCCTCTGGCAACGGGCACTGCATGGCCAGGGCAGAAAAAAGCCTTCCCTCTCCCCGCACCATCCCACCTCCCAGCAGAGGGGAGCACGGGGCATTTTCCAGCCTGCAGCCCTGCTCAGAAGGACCCCGCACAGCAGGGGAGCAGTCCCCCTCGTCCCAGCAGGAAGAGAAGAAGGGAGTTCAGACGTACCGAGTTCTCCGAGGAAAGCAAGAGAAGAGCTGTGGATGGAAGGGCCTGGAGTAGAACGGCCTTTTATACCGTGAGCCAGCGCCTTGGGACACGTGGAACACGTGTGTCTTTGTGAAGCACGTTAACAAACAGCAATTTGAGGTTTGCAAAGCACAGCCATGAGATGGACAATTGTCTCTTTCATCCGAAAGGTCTGATTTGCATTTCCCCATTGGGTGATACCGCAGCCGTGATGCACCCGATGCTGCTCCTCAACGCAACGGCCACGGAGGTCCCCGCCAGCCTCCAGAGAGGGTTTCGGGAGCTCCAGGCCCTGTGTGAGGGTTGTGCACATCCTTGCTGGGGAGCGTGAGGGCCCCTCTCAGCCTGGCCCAGAGCTGCGGAGCGCTGCTGATGAAGGGCACTCGCCTGGCTCATCTGTGGAAGGGCTGAGGCTGAGGAACACAGGTCCCGCAGGGCCACGCAAGGGCTCAGGAACCAGCCAAGCCCGGCCGGATGCCTTTCTGGACCAGGGACACAGAAAGAAGGGAACTCAGATCCCCCGAGGTGGCTGGAAGGTGAAGGCCAAAGAAGGACCCTTTTGTGGGATGGCGAGAAGCACCATTGTGTGAACGAGGGGGGCACTGGGAGCATTCCTAGAGGTGGCCTCAAAGCAAGGCTAAAAAGGTTGCAGGGGGAAAGGTCTTGCTGCAGGGCAATGTGTCATTTCTCAATCCCAAACTCCTCATTCCCGAAGTGAGTCGACAGCCCCAAGGCTGCCAGCTCAAAGGGGCAGGGGAGCAAACCCATGGGCATTTGGCTGAGGGTGCTTTTCACTTTCTGTGTCCTTGCCCGGCCTGGAAGGACGTGTCCCCTGGTGCCTGCAGTTCAAAGCAGAAGGCTTCCCGTGGAGCAAGCGTGGGCCTGTGGTGCCCGCTTCCTGCCCTCGGGTGATCCCGCACGGCTGCTGAGGCAGGTGGATGCGTGCGCCCTCTCCAGCTGCCTCAGCTCTGCTCAGGCACAGCCAAGGCCGGGCTCCTCGTGGCACAGGAATGGCTCCCCCCCTTCTGCAGCCAGCAGCGGGGCAGGGGCAGGCCAAGGAGGAGAGCAGCCCAGGCACGGGGCTCGCTGCCTGCCTCCGCCTGCTCTGCGCTCCGGAAACGGCTCTGAGTGCGAGCGTCAGGGCACGTCTGTGCTGTCCTCCTTTGGCTGCTCTTTCACCCAGGAGCACGACAGGGTTGCAAGGAGTCCCCAAGTGTTTGGGCAAGACGCTGACGGTCCTGACAACACTGTACCAGAAGCTGCATGTCTGCAGGAACGCGGATGTGAAGCTGCACCTCTGCACATCTGAAGCCATTTCCCCCCGAGCCCCTGGTGCCAGGCCATGGGTGATTCAGCCCGAGGTGGAGCTGACGTCTCTCATAGTGGCTCAGCACTTTCTGGTGACTGCTGCTGCCACCTCGCAATTAAAGGGCCCTGAAGGTGCCCATCTGTCCCTGAGCTGGGCAAAACAAGCCGGACCCTCCGGGTCAAGTGACCTGAACAAGCCACCCTCCAATGATGCAAAGAGGAGCGTTGTTTTCTGTGGGAAGAGTGTGCCGAAGCCAACAGGTCCACTTGGTGATGGCTCACACTCAGGCATGAGTCAGCAGCTCCTTCATCGCTCTCCAGGACATGCTGAGCCGCTGCTTCTCCTCGGGAGAGGGCTTCCCTCCTGAGCTCAGGAGGGCTTTGTTTGACCATCATCTCCCAACCACCCCGGCGTTCCCAGTGCCCTCAGCAGAGCAGCCATCCTGCAGGGGCCTGCCTGGGCTCTGAGCATCTCCATAGCCTGCAGGCACTGGTCTTGCTCAGGGCCAGGCAGAGCCCACCCAAGAGAGACCCTCCTGAGTGCCGTTCAGGCTTGCTCCACAGGCAGAGTGCTAAGTAAGCAGTGGCCATGTTGCCCAGGAAGGGCAGGACAGGCACAACACCCAGTCATGGCCTCCATCTGCCCCAAGGCTTCACCAGCACCCGCAATGGGACCTCAAAGGAGCGTTGGTCTGCGGGACAACCACAATTGCTATCAACACAGTGACATGAGTGATTTTTCCAGGATGAAAAGGGAGCCAAGCATTTCAGGCAGAGGAGGCATGTCTTTCATCTTCCAGCCGAGCTCTGAGAAGCCAAAATTGCCCTTTCTCAACATGCTTCGTGTTTGGGTCATTTTTCAGCTCCCCTGGGGCTCTGGGCCGCAGTATAAAAGTGGCGCAGCTGCCAGCTCCTCCATCCTCTCCTCGTGCCTTCCTCTGCTCCGGGAAGTTGGTAAGTCTCAGTTCATTTTGCCTCGTCTCCCTGCTTGGCAGAAGAGGTTTTTTGTGGTGAGGGCCTCCCTGGTTCTTGGTGAATGGTCTAGGATGTGGATCAGGACACTGGTTGGTCTCTTTGCCAGCCGTGGTTCTCTCCAAGGCTCAGGTCCTACGGCCAGCACTGTCTAACCCATGACTGGGTGACATCCACAGTTCAGCGATGCTGCTTTTGCACTAATGGCAGGCTGAGGAGCTCCCTCAGGAGAGCCAGTCCCACCATTCACGTCTTCCTCCGTAGTGGCTGCTGTCCTCAGGAGCCTGTTGCGTTGGGCTCAGCCATGGCCCCTCCTGAGAGCGGTGGGTGAGAGGAGCCTGACCTGGCAAGCCCAGGGCGCTCAAGGGCAGGGCGCTTGCCTGCGTGAACAAATGGGTGCTGGTACAAGGGCTGATGGCCAGGAAGTGCAGAGCCGATTCCAAAGAGAGGGATCCTCTTGATCTGCAATAGAAAATCTTTCCCTGCCAAAGGCCACAGCGTCAAGGCTGTGCTCAACCCATCTGAAAAACCCAACACCCATATTCGCATTCTGGGAAGGGGCTTCATGAGGACTCTCTCTGGGGGCCTTCCCCACCAAGCCTTCGAGAGCAAGCAGGAGGGTTGCTGTGAAATCCCCTGGTAAAGGAGCACCCAGAGGCAGCAGAGCAGCTGGAGGGGGGGACTGCTCCCCTGCTGTGCGGGGTCCTTCTGAGCAGGGCTGCAGGCTGGAAAATGCCCCGTGCTCCCCTCTGCTGGGAGGTGGGATGGTGCGGGGAGAGGGAAGGCTTTTTCCTGCCCTGGCCATGCAGTGCCCGTTGCCAGAGGCGCGGAGCTGGGCGTCTGACAGGGCCCGGCAGCTCATGGCCTCTGCTCCCTGTCTGGGTCCCGCAGGCTCTCCTCCCTCCAGCAGACATGTCGTGCTACAGCCCCTGCCTGCCCGCTGCCTGCGGCCCAACCCCGCTCGCCAACAGCTGCAACGAGCCGTGCGTCCTGCGCTGCGCCGACTCCAGCGTTGCCATCCAGCCCTCGCCAGTGCTGGTGACGCTGCCGGGCCCGATCCTCAGCTCCTTCCCGCAGAGCACAGCCGTGGGATCCAGCGCCTCGGCTGCCGTGGGCAGCTCTCTCAGCGCTGCCAGCGTGCCCATCGCTTCGGGGGGCTCCCTGGGGCTGGGGGGCTATGGCTGGGCAGGGCTGGGCCGGGGGCTCTGCGGGGCTCTGGGACGTGGCAATCTCTTGTGCTGAAGCCCGTGCATTGCCTGCCCCTGCTCCAGCGCCAGCAGCCTCCAACAAAGCCCTGCGGACAGCCCGGAGAGCGTGGCTGTGCTCTGCAGAGGAGCCCAGCTCTGGCCGCTCCGCCTGGAGGAAGGTGCCTGCGCTGCCCTTCTCTCTCTCTCCCCAGCAAACCTCTGGCTTTCCTTTTCTTGCTCTGCTTTCCCCTCACTTGCCACCTCTTACCTGAGCTTTACTCGGCCTCCAAAATGCATTGCTTAAGTTCTCGTCTGTTCCAGTTTCCCTGGATTATCTCAATAAAGACATCGGGCATCAGCTCTGCGAGAGAGTCATCTTTCTTTCCTCCTTCCCTCTTCTCCAGTCGCAACCAGCAGAGTACCCAGAAGTGTTCCTCCCTTGCTAAAACTATGGCTTTCTCCATGGTTTCAGGGCTTGAGAGAGCCTCGTCTGTTGCCAAATACTGATCTCTCATTTTTCCCGTGACTCACTGTCCAGAACAAAGGGGATTTGGAGGAGATAAAACAGTGTCTTCAGGATCTTTCTAAACAAAGTTTGACATCATGTCCCCAGCCAGATCTCCCCGTGTCCTCCTCCAACGCAAATTCCTATTCCAAAAAGCCACTCAGGTGCCCCTGGGACAGCGTTGGTGGGAGTGGGCCTCCACCTTGGAGGCTCACCCATGGGCTACTCCGTGCCCCCACCAGGTCCACATCGACCGGGCTCTGTGCCCTCATACCCCAGGGATGGATTTGGGAAGCAGCCCAGCACTCCCAGCCCAGGGAGGTGGATGGGGCTGTAGGCAAGGTCCTGACAGAAAACGGGAGCAGAGACAACAGCCTGGTACCTGTAGGTGCTCTCCAGATGATCCACATCCTCCTTGTGGTGCTGCTAGAGCTTCTGCAGCCTTAGGTTGCAGTGAGTCTGCTCCTTCTTCAGAATCTGGACCTGTTGGGCACCCAGAGAGGTCTTTGTGCTGCCACAGGGACAGAGCTCCCGCAGCAGCGCTTAGTGTCTTGTTGACATCTCTGGACAGGGACGTTTCTCCTCTCTCCCATGTCCCCCTGATGCTATCTGGAGCAGACGTGGTCCCTTCTCCTTCCCCTGGGTCACCCGTGGTCCCCATCCAGTTGGCAATGGGGCTCACCTCTCTGTCCAGCTCTGCCCAGCTCTGCCACACGGGACTGGGCCCTGAGCAGCTCTGCATGAGAGCCTGATGCATCCTTGTGGAGCTGGGCTGCCTTCATGCTCCCATCAGGAAACACATCCAGGTCTGCCTGAGCGGTTGAAGAGACAAGATTGAGGCCCTTTGGAGTCAGTGGCTTTGTGGTGTGGCCATCAGCCCCCACAGGAAGGCACAAGACTCAGCTGCAGCTCTGGAGCAGCCTAGAAATGTGCCGTGGGTGCAAGCAGCCTGCAGGGACACAGGGATGCTCTCAGGGAGCTACAGCACTGCAGAGAACATCTCCTTCAGCCTGGGAATGGCAATCCACCCCCAGCCTGCTGCCGCCTCTCCTCTACCCTTCTCCAGCCCAAGCCCATTGCTGCCCCTGGGTCCATCCTCCCCAGGCTGACACCCAGCAAGCAGCCCCTACCCCAGACACAAGCATGCTGGGCTCTTCCTTCTCGAGGGACAGACTCAAGGATAAGACCATGAGTCCTCTGGGAGACAGCATGTGTCCTGCCACCAGGCCAGGCACGGAGGCCCAGCTACATGAGAAATGCAAGGCTTCAAAGACCAAGCCAGAGCTGCCCTCTCTGTCAAAGCCTTGAATTCCCCTTCAGTTCTCTAGCAACAATCTCAGAGCATCTTCAATAACATACTGGAGAAAGGCAGCTGAAGAAAAAGTCCTTTATCAGCTGGAGCCTCTCTTGTCTCATTAATATAAGTGTATAAACCAATGTCTGGGGAACTATGTGGCATCTTTGGGCTCTCCACACACTTGGCTTCCATGAACACGGGCTCCCAGAGAGGCAAAGCGGGGCACATCCTTCCTCCTGCCGAGGGAGCATGGACAGAGCTGGATGATGGTGGGTCGGTGGGCAGGGCTCACCATCACTGCCCTTGATCCTGCACCTCTCAGGGGCACAGCCCCAGCACCTACCTGAGTGAGCACAGCAGGGCCTGGCATCTTCTGCTCTCGTGGGAACACGGCTGTGGGGATTCAACATTGAACAAGTCCATGATTCAGACATGGCAAAGGGAACCATCCCCGCCCAGAAGGATGAGGGCCTGTGTCTCCTGGGCAGAGCAAGAAGGGTCCTGCTCCCTCCCTCCAGCAGCTGCTGATGGGGACGGAGGCTCAGACAGGCTCGTCCCCATCTGCACCCCAACCCCACCCCATGCACAACGCTGGGACTCTGCTCTGTGTCAGGAGAACCGGATCCCTGCATGCCAGGGAGGAGAAACATCAGAGATGAGCGTGTGTTGGAAACTCCTCACCACTCACTTCGGCTCCTGGTTTTCCTCATTTTGTGGGGTGGAAGAATACCTGCCCAATCCCCCCATATCTCATTCCTTAGCTGAGATCCTGCTGCCTCTGGGAGAAGCATCAGGAAAACCCCAGGCCATTCCTTTGGGTGAGGGTCTTTCCTGCAACACTTCACCTGAAGCTCACCCACCAGCACGTGCCCCCTGGGCTTTGCTCTCTCTCATCCAGGGCACCTGGAAGCCCTTCTCTCAACACAGCCACTGCCCTGCCGCATCTTCCCCACCCCACAAGGGTGCCAGAGAGGGTTTACCTCTTCAGCCAAAGCTCACCCTTCACCCTGGATATCTCACTGCTGACTTGCATGGGGCGATATCAGGAGCAATCCTGGCCCAGCTCAGCCCCAGCCCTTGGGACATCCAGGCTCTCTCCTGAAACTTGGGCTCACCTCTGCAGCTTCCGTGTTCTCTGCACAGCGCCTGCTGAAGAAATCATCCCCCAGAACGGCCCTGTGCTACAAGCAGGGGTCAGCAGCACCACACGTGAGGGTGCCCTGGGGACCTCCAGGCCAGGCTGCGGGAGGTGGGGGGGGGCAGCCGGTGCAACGCAGAAACGCTGAAAGAGCTCAAACAGCAGTGGGATAAAAGTCAGTAGTGCTGGGACTGCTGGATTTAAACAAGGAACTGTTGCAAGGGAGATTTACACGAGATGCACCCCGCTGGGGGCACCCAGCCTTTGCTGGGAACTTCTGTTAGCCCTTAGGCAGAAGCTCTTCCCTGGGAGGGTGCTGAGGCGCTGGCACAGGGTGCCCAGAGAAGCTGTGGCTGCCCCATCCCTGGCAGTGTTCAAGGCCAGGCTGGCCTTGGGCAGCCCAGAGGGATCTCCCGGTGGGAGAGGCTGTGTCTGAAACGCACTCACTTCTCACTGCCCTGCGAGCTGGTGCCCAGGGCTCTCCTCCTCCTGCCTCGGCCCGGCTGGGCACCCCCAGCAAATCCAGAGACATTTTGGAATGAAGGGAGCCTGAAACGAGACGAAGTCAAGCTCGGTCCCACTCCTGCCCGCCCCGGCTTCCCCTCCTCTTCCCTCCCCTCCGCTGCCCTCCACCCGCGGGCGATGGGAAACGCAGGCTCCGGCACCGGGACCGGCCGCTGCCCTTCCCGCAGCGCCTGCATGCCCTGTGCAGAGAGGAATGAGTCTTAGCGAGGCTGCAGCGCCGACAGACAGAGCAAAGGCACCGCTCGGCAGCTCGAACCGCCGCTATTGGCCGGTGCGCCCGGCAAGACACGGGCTGGCGGGGGGCACTCGGGTACCACCGCCACCAGCGGCAGGGTGAACCAAGTGGCCGATGCCCTGCCCCGGCGCAGGGCAGCACAGCATTAACGCACACATCCCGATCCGGAAACACGGCTGAAACAATAAATCAACAGCTTCTGCCAATGAAAGCTGCTCCTGCCCAACACCACCATCACACCTCTGCTCCTTTACATGAGATCCTGAAGGCAGTGCACGAAAGACACATTTTGTCTGAAAACAGTTTGGGTCATTTATTAAATCTGTACATAGTCTGCCACTACTCTTCTCATCAATGTAATTTTAACCTGCTCCTCCATCACCTCTCCCCAGGTCTATCAACTGAACAGAAGGCAAAGCCTCTTGGCCTCCTTTTGTATCCACTCAACCTCAAAAGACTCTGCAGCCAAAAGGCAAGTTCAATCATTTTATTTAACATCTCTTTCTGTTCACCTACTGCAGGTGGAGGCAAACATTGTGTCTGATCATTGTCAGTGCCAGGAAAAAATCATCCCAAAAACTGATCCAAAATGAGAGACTAACAGATACCAAAGCTGTCAGAGCTCCAGCTCCTCCCAACTGCAGGATTTAGGTCTACACTGAAGGCTTTTTACCATTTGAAGCTCAGAGATGCTCCTCTCTGCATGAAGAGAGCTTTTATTGTTACTGCACAGAGTTAGTGGTGTTGAAGAATAGCAAGGAGTTTGCTCAGTGGCAGTTGCACTGATGTCCCAGGGCATCAGGAGGTTCTGTTCCAAGTTCAGTCTTTGTCCTGTTAAATCCAGACAGCACTGCCCAAATCCCAAGTCAATATAAAACTAAAATGAAGCAAATCAGAGAAAGCTCCTTGCAAATGCACAGGTAGGGAAAAATCTGGACACTTGGGATTGTCAATTTCTTCAAGAATGTCTTTAAAAACCAGAAGGACCTCCCTGAGGAACCAAGGACCTTGGTCAACTGAGTTCTGCTCTCACATACTGGCTTCATCATTCCAGGTCAAGTCTGCAGTTTCTAGCACTCCACATAGTTTTTCACATCAAATCTCCATTGCGTAACATTTTTAAAGTGCTTTGAGATAGTGCCATGAAAACGCTAAGTTAGAGGAAGGGCGAAATATCTCTTAGCAGCACCTATCTGCTTACTACTACGTTTCTTTTTTTTCCCCTCAGAGCAGCATCACTCTCCTTTGCCTTCACACTAAGAGTCTGGTGCCAGCGCTGGGGAAGGCACACAGCAAAAGCTGTTGCTGCAGGGCAGTGAAAGGATGCACTGGAAAACATGAGGATGTTTTCTGGAAGGGTGAAGGAAGCAGAACTCCAGAGGAGGACGGGTATTTACTTTCCAGAAGGATGAGTATTTCCTTCCCAGCTACATGAGGAAAGGAGTGCCCATGCAGACTGATGTGCACAAAGCTACGCAGGAGGCTTTAGGGAGCATAAATATTTGCCAAACAAGGAGAGAGGTGGTGCTAATCTTAAAAATAAAATCAAAATCAAGACATTGATGCTTTTTTGGGGAGGATATAACTGCTCTTTAGAAGCTATGGCCTGAGGGCTGTTAACTACTTAGCAGTAAAATCCTGCTACCTTTCCAGTTGACGGCAACTTGTCTCAGCAGCTTCACAAAAGCGATCCTTGTGTGAATAGATAAAGCTTTCCCAGATTTCTAAAAGGTTAATCTTACCATTAGAATTGCACTTTAAAAACAGGCATCGATCCCTATGCACTCTCCCCAAACACCTCCTTGACTTAGAAAAGTGGAAAGAAAGGCTACAGTTCTTCACTGTCCTACAGCTACCAGGATTTGAGAGCTTTGATTTAGGTGCCTGAAGGAAGGACACAGTTTTCAGCTCAGGAAAACACCCAGGAGGTTTCACAGCTTGGCTTGCATTGGCTTCAGGTGCTTGTGGAAAGACTCATGAACCTGTAAGAGAAGACAGTGGTTACAAGCAGACAAGGCCTCATCTTTAAACCATTTTAGCTCTTCTCATCTTGCAGTGGGGTTTTATACTAAGGAAATCCGAATCGGAGGCACTCTGGAGATGTAAGATCAGCCAGCTAACTCCTGTATTTGAGTGTCTGTGTGACACAAAGCACGAGAATATAAAGACCCTCCCCAAAAAAGAGCCTCCCCACTACCTTTCTTGTAAGAAAAGAATGCAAGGTATCTCACATCCATACAGACCGTGTGGCATTTTAATTAAAATACAAATAGGAGAGGTCTCCTAGGGGGACCAATGAAGCTCCTAAGCCCCACTGACTTCAGGAGCTCAATAAAATGAGTGAGTTCTGCTGGGATTCAAGTACAGCTGCAGTCTCTGGCAGCCCATCATAGGAGATACTGTCTGTCCAAATCAAAGGCAGCAAAGGCCATTAAGACAGGATTTAGAGTTCTGCTTTGGCTGATGGAAGAAGGACACTGCCTCTTCTCAGCGCAGTTTATTTTATTAGCTCAGATGCAGACATGCAACACCTGACACTGAAGTACTACAGAAGAGCAATTTATCTTCTTCTCCAGTCTTTACTACTGCCTGAAGGCACTAGCAGATTTGCCAGGAAGTAGGTAGGACTCTCACAGCTCCAGTCTCTAAGGAGTATTAACAGCAAGTGATAACTGCTTTTAAATTCCATGAGATGACTCCATTGTTTCTCTGTGGAGCATATGATTTCCTCCCTCTTAACTGAGAAACTCTGAAGTGTCCCACAGGGTGCATGTGAAGTACACAAAGGAGAGCAATTAAGTATGCTGAAAGCAGAGGAGCAGAAGCCAGGCTGCTAATTTTGGTCTATTACCACCAGTGAGTTTTCTCCCCCCTTCATCAATTCAGTTTGATCCAATGGTCTCAGCAGAGAGCTCTAAATTGAGTTATTTCTCTAAGCACACATGGCCTGAGCCGAAGAAGTAAGGTTTCTTTACCTCTGTTTTGTTCAGTGGGGATTTCTTTGCCCACTCAAACATGTTCTCATAGACATTGCCATCGTAGCGGCCAAGCACCGATCCCAGGTGACTGTCATGAAAGTCAAAGGAGTCCACCAGGGCCACAGCATTGGGACGAATCACAGCCAAGAGCTCTTTCACACGCTGCTTCACTTGAGTAATTTGGGCATCAGTCAAGATTCCCGCCTTGGGAGGTGAAAAATAGAGATTAACAGAAGAGAATCCAGGCCACAAGAACCTTCCCTGTGTTCTAACACAGGTCAGCCTTTCCCCTAAACGTAGCAGTTCACAGAACAGTGGATTCTGGTGTTCTTTCCTAAGTGCTAAGTAATCAGATTTGCCATTGTGCACAAGCAAAAGGAGTTGCCTAGCATAACCCACCACACTGCCCAGCTATTTAACCCTGCATAGGAGACTCATTCTTTAGGGTGCCTGAACTTACTTTAGTAGCAAGTGTCCTGAAGAATATGCAAAAGTGTATATTAAATTCAGCCTCGTTTCAGGGAACTAAAAGCAGCAAAGAGGAAAATGGGAAGACAAAATATACTGTGCCTGCCTGAAGACAAAGTAAAACACTGCTGCATAAATACATTCTCAAACTGAGAGAATGAAATAACGCCTGATAATATAATGCCGTTCACTGAAGTCTAACATGCATCTATCTCCTTTACTGACTCCTTTGTTTCAAACAGCACCTGGCCACCAACTGCAAAACATTCAAGCTAACCTAGACTGATGCCACGTTACCATTTATCATCCAACTCTGCTTCTGTAGCAGATCGCCATTAAAACTTGACAAGAGCCTTCCATCAGACCTGCACTGCTAATGGTCTTCTGGAAGTCAACAGAACTTACCCCTAAGAACTTGTGCAACTCCACATTTAAAGCATCTTTGCAAACAATGAGTCTGGCTCTAAAAGATTTAAAGTGTTGGAGGAAGACACCAACCTGCAGGAAGTCCCCTGTGTTCTTGCTGATCCCACAGAGCGCGTACAGGAGACACAGCTCAGTCAGGACAGCACGGACAGCTGCGTTACTGATCTCAGCCAGCTTTGCTGTGAAAAGCTTCACTATCACATAGTGACAGTGTGCCTACAAGAAACAAAAAGGAAAGTGAATCAGGTTCATGAGGTGAGAAGTTCTTCTAGTGCTTTCCTTTATCAGACACATCACTCACCTCAGATGCTTGCACAAGATCAACAGAAGTTTTATTCCAGGCATCCTCCTTGCTCCTTCTGTGGTTCAGTTCAGCTTCCAAATTCTTTGCTGCAGCTTCTACAAGCCTGTTTCATAAAAGAAAGAAAACCAGATTACACAGTAACACTACAGTAACAGGATTACATACACTGAATTCACATGAATTTCAGTCTAACACATCTGAACTACTCTGAGATCACATGCCACAACTGAAAAAACTGAGTGAAAAGTTGTGGCTCTAAATCACCCATCATCACTGCTGCAGCTAGAACGCAGCTACAGAGGGTAAGAGGACATTGGGTAGCACATCTGTGGTGCCTGAATACCTACTCCATGTAGGTGTCTGTTCTACTTCCTTCACAACAGGCTTTAGTATCAGGATTGTTTCTCTCCAGATAGATCTCTCAGCAGTTTGAACAATGTATTTGTATGTGTAAATATACTTTACATGTAAATAAGAGATACTTCAAAATGGGACAGAGAACAGAGGAGCTAAAGAGCCTCTTTAACCTCAAAAGTCCTTGACACTGACCCTAATCTGGTGAAGTGTGTCATTAGCTGACAGCAACACATGGAGCAAAGCTTTGCAAACCACAACACTGACAGGGCAGCGCATCACCATCCCCTCCTGAGACACAATTTGACTGGTGCTTGGCTCAGCCTGAGAAGCGTGAACTCACCAGGCAGCTCGTGCTTTGTAGGCCTCTACCAAGCTGACTGGATCATTAAGCCGCACAGTCACAGTCCTGGCAGCCACATGCTGTGGCTGGATACGTTGCCTGGAGAGATCATTAAGGTAGGACACCATGCCAGTGACCCGCTGCCCAGAACTAACTTGGGTGTAGCTTTTGACAAGGAATCTGGAAATAGAGACAACAAACAGCAGCTCTTACACAGGAGTTGTTTGAATGAAGTCAGCTTACCTAGGCTCAGACTAGCAAGGAACAGCTGCAGGCTTATCTTCTGTCAAAAACAGGGCAAGGGACAGAAACAGGAGATACGAGTTTCACAGTAAAATGGGATACTCTTCTGCTCATCATGTCAAACATCACAATGTCAAGGCAAGAATGGCTCTGGACAGAGCTATCATACCTAGCTGTCTGCAGCATCATGACTGTGTTTTCTCCCTCGTAGGTGCAGGATGGGGTGAACGTGACATAGATGTCAGGAATGCCACTGCAGCGAGAGTAGCCATGCCCACCACACGCCATCCGACATTCCTCAATACCAGCATTGGCAGTCCAGGAAGTGAACGCCTTCAGCCCTGCTGTCAGTGCATGGAGCTGATGGACAAAAGCAAAGCCGGTTGACATAGTTTTTATTTTCCAGTTTTAGCTTGCCCACATGCCCAGTACTGTGGCTCCCAGAAAAAGCAGAGTCAACACCACCCTTCCACTGTCCCACAGGTTCTGGTTTATCTTCTAAGAACTCTTCCCTGAGGAAGACTTTATGAATACCTCTGCACATGTAAATACTTCTTTTGAATAGCCCATCCTTTCTGTCTCTATACATTGTATGTGCAAAACCCTCTTCAATTGCCTGTTGTCACATTAGGTTCTCAGACAGAATCCCTAACTGAAAACTACCATTATACAACCCTAACCCCTTAGTACAGATACCTTCGATCAGCACCTTAGTCACCTTGAAGGACAATCAAGGAGCTGCAGCACAAGCCTAAGACCGGTCTTAACTCTGCTCTCAAGCAATATGCAATCATTCCTGAAAGTCACCTTTTAAAAGAATATATTCACAGTAGCTTTCTCACTGTGCATTAATTCGTATTTTTTTTTATAAAAGGCTGCTAAATGAATGGTGCAAATAAAGAAGTCACAAGCACATACTGGGCTTGGGATCTCCAAATCTCAAGCAGTACAAGTCATGTCAGGAGTTAAAGCCATAAAGGCTTGAGGCCTTTTTTTCCATGCTACAAAGAAACCTTAGGTAAGATCCAAAACCACCCCTCTGATTGCAGAGGACAGAGTACCTCTGGCAGCTCACTCAGATCCCCTTCGTTGATGTCTCCACTAATACGACGATAGGTGTCTTTTATGTAGGCTCCCACAAAATGAAAAGCATATGCTGTTGCCAGGAGAGGAAAGAGTTTGTATTGCTGGGTCTGATAATCCAAGATCTGGGGTTCGGGCTCCCTAGAGCAAAATACAGATGAGTTAGTATGCCAGCGGCTAACAAACTGCTGCAGAATTCTTATTCAGCTCTCAATAGGTTCGGGAATACAAGCTGCAGCCATATCAAGCCAGACTATCTAAGACCCTACAGTAAAGCCTCTGGCAGGGGGAAGACATTTGTCAAGACTGTCAAGAATGAAAGATCACTCACTTCCCAGGATGAAACAGTGTTCTGAAACTATCAAGTGCTAAAGCAAACATCAGCCACAGTCCTTCTTTCCCCCACTACTTGAGGTTTTTCTCTCAGCACTTAAGGCCACTCTTATTTCACTGCACTCACCCTGGCTTTAACTCAGACTGGTGTCTCACTGCACTGTAGCGGATGGCAATGGTACACGCCCGAGACAGCGAGCGAGCAGAATCGCCTACAATGAGCGACCGGATGAACACCATGGTCCCATAGGTTAGCTTGTCACTGAGTGGCTTCACATAGGTGCCATCTGGTTCAACCTACCAAGAAAAAGAAACAAATCACAGCCTATTGGTTTCTAAAGTGTCCTCCCTTTTACATGTTCACATGTCAAGCTCTAAACTCACCAAAGCAGCACTTAGAAGCAACCTACAATCTTTTTGGTACACAATTCAACCACACAAGAGCATTTAAGTGTCCATTTCTAACAGCATATGCTGGAATGCACTGGTTTACCTGGGCATACTTCATCAGCATGTTTTCCCGAGGAATTCTGAAGTTGTCCATTTTCAGGTAGCCATTATCCATTTCATCATAACCAAACTTTGGCCCTATGTCACCCACTGTAATACCTGCCACAGACAAAGCCATGTTAGGAAATGGGAACTAAACATCAAACAAGAGGTTCAAACTTTCTCCAGTGAAGAGACTTTGGTTTTCTAGCCAGTCCTGGGATTGTTAGAAGTCACAGCTAACAAGGACATTCATCTCTTTGATGGGGAAGCATTGTCCTGATTTTGGCTGAGACAGAGTTAATTTTCTAGTAACCGGTACAGTGCTATGTTTTGGATTCAGGATGAGAACAATGTTGACAACACACTGAAGTTCTGGCTGTTGCTGAACTGTGCTTACACCAAGTCAAGGACTTGTCAGCTCCTCACACTGCCCTGCCATCAAGCAGGCTGGGGGTGCACAACAAGTTGCGAGGGGACACAGCCAGGACAGGTGACCTTGACTGGCCAAAGGGAGATTCCAGATCATATGGGGTCACACTGCACAATAAAACTGGGGGGAGCTGGCCAGGGGCTGCTGCTCAGGGACTGGCTGGGATCAGCCAGCAGGTGGTGAGAAACTGCACTGTGCATCACTTGCTTTCTGTATTCTTTTATCATTATTATTAGTGTTATCTTCCCCTTCCTTTTCTGTCCTATTAAACTGTCTTTATCTCAACCTACAAATGTTACCTTTTTCCAATTCTATGAGAGAATGGCTGTGTGGTGTTTAGCTGCTGCCAGGTTGAACCACAACAAGTGGACATCACAACATGGGGACCTTCGTATGTGCAGTCGTCCTACTGGGGCAGTTACCTCTGAAGATCATCCACAGCTCACCTCTAGCTAGATGATGATCTTTCCCTTTCAGAAAGGTGGACATACTGCCTCACAGAATGCAGATCTGGGAAACACGGGGATCAAATTCCAAACTAACCTTCTTGTTGAAAGCCTGACATGAAAAATGGCTCAGTGGTAGTTCAGCCATAAGAAAGACACCATTAAGCCTTGTGACCTATCAACTACTCACTGAAACCAGCTACTGAAAGAAGCCACATATGTCGAGAAGACGCACACAGCTGTATATAGCTGGAGAGGAACAGATCAATCATATTCCAGGTATATTCCTTAAGTTTTACCTGGCAAAGGTTCGTGGGTACCCAGCTGCCGTATGGGAACAATGAAGGCATGCAGCCCTTTGCACTGGCCCTGGGTGTAGAGCTGAGCCAGAACAATGGCATGGTTTGATGTCTTTCCAACTGCAAAAGGAGTGGGAGTCAGAAGTTAAAAACCAAACGTAACCCCATACATAGAGTGTCTTTCTTCAAAGCAGGATCTGAGATTACCTTAAACATATCATGCATTAGAGAACTGGATTTACAACACCGGTTAGCAGCCGAATTCTACAGCTAGAAAATGTTGCTCAAATCAGCAAAAGCTGCACAACATGATTCTCTTGACTATACAATACCAAGTCCTTGGCAAACCTGTCAGTGAAGCTGAAGGAAGTCTAAACTCTGATACAGCTAGTCAAAAATTACACCAAATCCATGGAGTGTGAATGATTCTGAGAAACAATTCAGAGCACACAGACAATGGAAAGTTTTAGTAGGCTCTGCCAAGTCTGTTATTTGTTGTGCAAGAGTAACTGCCTTTCACCCCACTCTTTGAATTGTCTTTCAGCCACCATCCTGTAGACATAACACACAGGACCATCACCTCCCTAAGCTCTGCCATACATATTCCAGATTCAGGCACACAGTGATGCACTTACGTCCACCAGGCCACCACTTAATGGAGGTCACAGTGGGGCTGTTGAGGATGAATTCCTGGGTAGCAGGGTCATAAGTAGCTGTCGTTTCTAGACCCCGAAGATGAGTTCCTAAAAACAAGCAAAACACAACATTTTGGCAGAAAGTCAGTCACAAGAGAGACAAGGACAGAACTGGACAAAGGGAGGTTGAACTCCAGTAGTAATGTACAAATTTGAAGTTTTGGTTTAGGCTACATAAAGGATTAATTATCAACCAATTCAGGAAGAACAAGTGAGAGTCAGACCATATTCTGGGACCTGAAGGTAATTCTCAGAAAACATGTTCTTGTTGGTTTGGGGCTTTTTTTCCCCCCAGTGGTCTAAGATGAGTTTTCCAAGCACCTCCAAACTGACACCTTTTTTCTCTCACACCCAGAAGCTCAGTTCAAAAGGTCCAAGAAAACACGCTCACCTGGACGTCACTAGAACTGCAATTTGATTAAATGGCAAAACAAAAATCATCTACATTTCAGGCACAAGATGAAAGAATTAGCACCCCTCATCTCTTCATTCCCTCACCAGGCTACATTCTCCTTACTTGATGGAGCAGTTTCTCCCAAACAAGATCATCCATAGCTCCAAGACAGCACATATAGCATGAATATGCTAGGATACTGATGCAGGTAGATGAACAGACTGCAAAAAGGTGAAGGTAACCAATCCAGGAAAGGTCTTTGTCTTCTGCTCCCAACTCCTTACACTTCACACACACCTGCCTCAGCAGTGGCATTGTTCCTACACATGTAAATCCAAAATCACTGGGCCTACTTGCTTGAACTAGAAGGCTGTGAACACTCCTGAGTCTGGACTGATAGAGCCAGCGACTCTACGTGAAAGCTTCAACATGAAAAATTTTATCACCTTGATGCAACCACATTTCCAAAGCATGGAGTTCATGGTAGAGTTCCACAGGCAGCTTAACACAGACTTACTTTGCTGGTAAAGGATCTTCAAACCTCACTAAGTTGCAGAAGATTCTCCACAGACTTGCCGTTAATTTGTGCTTCATTCAGTCTCTACATTTCACTTCAGCACAAAGATGAATCCTGCTCATTTTTAGAAAATGATTCTCGTCTGCAACTCTCAGATGTCAAAAAACAAGGTCCCCAAAGCATAATATCATCCCTTTGAAACTTGCATTAAAAGTGTTGCAATCACAATACTGCTGGACTTATCAAAATCCACTTCAAGCTTGAAAGCAAAGGAAAAGCAATAGAGAACAAAGTCTACTTGAGACAAACAATTAAAAACAACATTTTGTGGTCCAATTAAAAAGAACACATGGGAGTGAACTAAAGAACTGAGGGAATAAAGCTCCCCACAAAACATGAGCTTTGGAACCAAGTCATCCACATGTTCTCTGGTCCAAGGTCAGTCCCAGGGTGACAAGCAACTCAATACCTTTCTTTTTAGCATCTCTTTCAGTACCTTAAAGCTCTGTTCTTTTGTCTTCACACCAACCATTAAGCAGAGAAAAACAGAAATCACACTGGAAAGAATGGTAAGTGCAGAAATGAACATATGTCATCAAACTGACATCACCACAGCCACATGTGACAGTCTATACTGGTCTGAATGGCACAACAGGAGCATTCAGTATGCTCATTTACAGAGCTACAGACACTAAACTCTCCCATGGGAGATAAAAAGACAAACAGCATGTGGCACAATGATCCATTAAAAATTCCAGCAGTCCACTTTTCCCTACAGCCCCAGCTGCACATGTGAAAACTGGGGGGAAGCACACACCATTTTTCCCAGGCAGGGGACTCCTTTGAACACAAACCATTCTTAGAAAGAGCATTTAGTGAATGTACTGTACCATGGCCCATCTCAGTCTGGGCATAAGTGCCAATGATCTCCAGGTTCCAGGCAGGCATGAAGAAGCGATCCTGCTGCTCTGGGGTTGCCTGGGTGAGAAGGGTGGGGAGGAACATGCCCAGATGAAGGTCCAGAGGCTCAGGCCGTCCACGATGAACAAAGCTGTGAAGAAGTGCCACGGGATGGGAGTGTGAAGGGAATGTTATGGGAAGGAAAGCAAGCATGAGGATTATGGTGGAGGTTCAGGAAGAGACAAAAAGAGAAAAAAAGAAAGATTCAGGTGTAAATCAGAATTCAGCAAATGTATTACAGAAACCAGAGCACTGTCCTTTCTCAGGCTGAATAACTCACCCTTACTCTGAAATAAATATCCTGCAGTGCATTTCCTGCTAATGCTACATAAAATGCATTTGCAGCATTCCTGTATCTTTGGTGCACCACACTTCATAGATATAAAGAAAGATATGAAGTCCACTTTTTCCTCAGGGTAGAATGAGGTAGAACTCTCAGTTTATCCAGCTGAGTGAGCTAAGTTTCAACTGAGCTTGCTTTTCTTATTTCAAAAAAGCAAATCCTAGCTGTCTATGCTATCTACCTTCTTTTTTTTATTACAGATCAGATGCAACTAGAGTACACTCAACTCCAACTCCTTCAACTTTGGCTATGTTTAAAAGTTCTCTTAAAAGGACAGTGCTCTGCTCGTGTAAGTCAAAGTTGTGAACACAATTTGGCAAGAAAGCCAATGTTTCTCAACCAGCACAGTCTCTCCAATTAAATATGTTTCATTAGAGCTACTCCTCCTCCAAGTTCTGTCAAGCACCATTATTAGTAAGTGGTCTATTAAGGTTTTTTGATATACAGAATTAAATGCATGTTAAACCTTTAAATATTGATAGGTTTGAGTATTAAAAGAGCAGGGATATAGATGGAGGATCAGTACCTTCTGCACAGAGGTTGTCCATCTGGTTTATGTATGAAATAATTAAATAGGTCTAACAGGAATACATAATTTAAATAAGAGGTGCATTATGGAAAGAGCACTGATCTGAGCTTAGCTCAAACTCAGCTGACATTCTTAGCAAAGTGGGAAGAGCACAT
The DNA here is from genome assembly GCF_963264785.1 of Psittacula echo. Classification (NCBI taxonomy): domain Eukaryota; kingdom Metazoa; phylum Chordata; class Aves; order Psittaciformes; family Psittacidae; genus Psittacula; species Psittacula echo. The sequence goes on along the minus strand of NC_137750.1, from coordinate 10,699,247 downwards.
CCTCATGTTACCTCTAAACACTTATTAATAGGAATTAGCTCTACCTCTACAGCTTCCTAAGAACTGTAGTGTTTTTCTTTGATATCTCAGACACCTACAAATAAATTCAACCATCTAATAAACCCAGTAGCAATGTTTCCTAAGCTTTCTGACTGAGCAGTGACCAAGCTCAACAGAGAGCTAATGGCTTATCAGGAATACCAGAGCTCAGTACTGGTAAGAAGTACACAGCTGACAGTCAATGACTAAAAGAAAACCCTATTTACTAGCAAAAGCTATGATCCAGGTAGAAACAGTACAGTAGTGTCAATACTCCTTTTGGTTTCTTTTACAGCCCTGTGCTATTTGTGCTTTTTTCCCAAGAGACTAATTCATTGTGGATTAAAATCAGTTCACTAAGATAAAACTGAGTAACCCATCCAGGCTAGGATTCAACTCAGTAATCCAGAGGTCTGTTTCCACATCACCAGTTTCTAACTATCAGGATATTAAGGAGAGCTCAGTGACAATTACTGCAGCAACTTTACTGATAAAATAGTTCAGATACTTAACATTCACCACAGGAATGCCAAACAGTTGCACTTGAATTATTCAGCATGGAGAGACTTTACCACACTATCACCATATCAGCCCTATTAAGTGTCAAACTACTAATTTTACCATCAAACAACATGAGAACTATGAACTATAAGCAAACCAGACCATCATCAGGCAAAGAAGTGCAATGATCTGATGTGAAACAGTGAGTAGAACAAATCACTTTGGTGTGAATGTGTGTCTGATTTAAAGAAGCTGGTGTGATAAAGCAAAGAAGGTCAACAGGATTTTTTTGGTGCCACCCAGGTATGCCTCAGCTTCTGGTGCTAAGCCAGGTTTGCTCATTCCATCTCTCTGAAGCAGAACAGACTCAGGATTCCCTCTGTTGCATCTTTTACAAACATTTCGGCTACCACAAGTAGCTGTAAGTGAACAGCAACTGGCATCACCAGCTAACTTCTGCAGTTGTCCAGACTTGTACGTATCCTGCTTTCCAAGTTTAGATGCCAGCACAAGCACTGGAGTCTTTGCTTTGTTGAACTATTCTTGCACATATTTAACAGCCATAATTCCAGGTTCAGGGCTAAAAGACTGTTTTCTGATCCACTAAATGTTCTTCCAGTCGAAGAATGAGTCATTTTCAACAACAGCAGGAATCAGATGTTTTTCTTCTTTGAAACCAAGATCTTTCCATGAAGTTGTACAGCGGCAATCAAGTAGGATCTGGAAGAAAAGTGCTTGGGGCAAAGCACATCTTACTCTCAAAAACAAAACTGTACAATCTCACCATGCTGCATTGCATCTGAAGGTGTACTTCTGACCTGTTTAAGCAGGGCAGTCATGCACTAAGAACCGAGACGTGACTCAAATTCAGGCAAAAATCAAAACCACAGTACTGTTGACTAACATGTTCCAACCAGTTCAAGTGAAATTCAGACTCCCAAAGCTTAGAACCACCTCCTCACCTTAAAGCAAAAATAAACAACTACAAAGTCAGTGATCAGCTATGAGGTGCATTCTGGAAATGACCAAAATTAACTCTGTGATTGTTAGGATGTGAAATGAAGCAGCTGTCTAGCTACAGGACACGAAATATTCACAGTTAACCAACCCATTTTATTTTCCCCCTTTTAGCTTTACCTAGGGAGCATCATCCATTTCCAAAGGGGAGTTACAGAACAGAAGGTTACCCATTGATCCCTGCAGGGAACTAACCATGTCCCATTTCGGTTTGGGCGTAGGTGCCAATTATCTTGACTCCATGGACCAGGGGCAGCCATTTCTCCTTCTGAGCATCAGTCGTTTGGGTCTCTAAGGTTTTTTGAAACATGCTGAAGTGGAGACCGAAAGGTTCAGGAAAATTGCCCAAGCATGTTCTACAGGAGAGAAATAGAGGGATCTGGAGCTCAGTCTTACTGTGATCCTGAAAGGCTTTTTGCCAACCCTAGAATAAGATAATAATTTCTTTACCTGTTTCAACCTCTTCTTTTGTCCTAAAAATCAGCCTCCAAATCTGGAGGCATCAGGATCATAGAATGGTTTGGGCTGGAAAGCACCTTAAGATCAACCAGTTCCAACCCCTTGCAACGGGAAGGGACACCTCACCCTAGACCATGTCATCCAAAGCTCTGTCCAACCTGGCCTTGAACACTGCCAGGGATGGGGCAGCCACAGCTTCTCCGGGCACCCTGTGCCAGCGCCTCAGCACCCTCACAGAGAAGAACTTCTGCTTCAGATTTAACCTGAACCTGTGTCAGTTTAAACTCATCACCCCTTGTCCTATCGCTACAGCCCCTGATGAAGAGTTGCTCCGCAGCATCCTTGCAGCCCCCTTCAGAAGCAATGCTGATGGGGAAATAAATGTTTCTTTCAGGCATTTTCTTCACCCATGAATCCTGCTGTTACTGTGTAACTGGAAGAAAAAAAAAAAACCTTCTACAAAGATTCAAGGGAAACTCTAAACTGAGGACATGAAAATCAAGTTATCTTCTCCCCCACCTCTCAGGCTTGGTGGGAATAAATCCAGCTGCTGCTGGTAGCCTAAAACTAGGCCATTATTAGCTACAAGCACCATGTATTGAAAAGGAAAAAGCTTCTTGGGTGACCAAGTGCTTCTCAGAAGAGCTCTGTGTTCCATGTAGCTGCTTCTACCCAATACAGAACTCACCTTCAATTAAAATTACTGTTACAGGCTAGTGCTGGAAGGAAGTCAGACATTTTAGGTGTGCCTCATCAAAACAGAAGTTATTTCATGAGAGAACTCTAGTAATTTAGTTGCCACAATGGCAGGCAAAGTACATTCCTAATTACAAGCAGCTCCGTAACACAAACATGCTAGAAAGTTTCACTGTGTAGAATCGGTATAGTAAATGACAACATCTTCCCTTCAACATTCTGCAGTCTGAACAGCTTTTCCACCTTCAGTCTACTGTACACAAACGTGTTCCATCCTAACTCTAAGCTGGACAGGAAAAAAATGAGTGCTCTGCAGGAACAGAACTCCCCACTTACTCAAAGACACATCCTTCCATCCCAAGGTACTAATACCTGCCCAGGGAGCATATTAAAAAGCTTGTTGCCAATACATATCCACATTACATAGCAGATGCTATGCATAGCTTGTCAAATTACAGCAACATTTGTGATTGGCGTTTTACACCAGGACTGGAATAAGTGCTTGGGAGCAGAGAGCACATGCTAATTCAAAACCACATGCCTTACACAAGCTGTGGAGCTCAGCCTCAGGGTAAGAGAAAGCAGGACAAAGCTTCTTCAAGCACCACTGAACTGCACACTGAAGATGCTTGTTTTAAATAGAACAGTTTTCAAATAGACAAGACTGAAAAAGTGATGGATTTTTCCAGAAGCAAAACCAATCATATAATCTAAAGCTGGCACTCAAGGTATTAACTGTGCTTCAAGCTGGTGTCTAGAGTGTTTGCAATCAAAGCAGCTTTCTTATCAGAAAATATTCTGTTGCCTACAGCAGCATATGGTTACAAAGTCAAATTTAGGGTGACCAAGGCCTTAAAAATGCTACAAGGACAGCCAGACAGAGTATTTTCAGCATTTCTGTGGTTTCCTACATGGGTTATTTACTCTCAGACCCATATAGCAAGAGGAGCACCCTTCACTTCCTCACTGCTTACAGCACAATTACTTTACATCTAGTCCTTGGGCCCAAAAAAGACAAACCTACAGAGGGAAACCAAGAGCTGACTATGAAATACACTGCCTCAGAGTACCTTGGGAAGAGCTTGAGCAGTTCTTCTCATGTTTTCAAAAGCCATTGAAAGAACTTGTGAAAAAGGTGCAGCACATGCTTTGCTGTCAGAAAAAGCAGGTCAGGCACTGCTGCTTTGAAGGTAATACTTCAGAAAAACCTTGAAGGTCCCACCAGCAACTGTCATTGCCTACCACTAAAGCTTAATCACAACTGCCAGATGTTTCATGCTTAACTAGCACCTTCTCTGATAGCAGTAAGAAGAATGACATTTTGGAGTGAATACTTTAACATCCCTATGTCAGAAGGTCATGCTATTTCACTGACTAAACACACAGTGTTCTTGCATCAACGAGGCTTAAAGCAGAACTGAAAGCTAATATACAGCAGAAACTTATCTCTGCATACTCCACAAGGAATGTTTAGGATTTCCTTAATGTGCCTTTTAACAATTTGAATGACAGAGAGAATCCCATTTTCCTTGTGACTCAGGGCAAACAAAAGAGGTATTTGCTGTGAAGGGAGGAACAACAGGTTTTCTTTCCTTCTTTTTCCTCTCTCAAATGCTTACTCCTTCCCCTTCCAATTTCTACATTCCCACTACTTACACAGCTTGTTCCCCAAAAGCTGCATGGTGTAACTGTTCCAGGACTTTGCTACATCAGGACTGAATGTGGCACGAGCCATTTGATCAATGAGCAATGGCCCTGTCAGTCTGAAGTCAGACTTGTCATGACAATCAGCAAGTGAAAAGGAGGGCTGCAGCTCCAAACCCACTTATCAGAGAAGGATGTGGAGTAACACACTACTTCGGCAATAGATCTTTGTAGATTTCACTGCAGCCAACACCACCCACATAGTAAAAGGCAGTTGTATTGGACAGATGAGTTTGACAGTGTTATCTATCAGTGAACAGAGAACAACACAAGCAAAGTATGTTTTCAGAGACTCCAAAGCTAAATGAACAACTGCAAAGATTCTCAGGCTGCAGAACTAGGTCACAGAATGAGGCCATTTACTTTAAAGCACAATCTGGAAGCAAGCTATTCTAGCTTTTTGTGGTTCTTGAGGTAACCCTCTCAAAGAAGAGCATGAAGGGCTTCAGTGTTAACAGATATTATGGCAATAAACCCCTTTTCTAGCTGTATCAGAAAGACTCATCCAACTCCAAATTAATTCAGCAGTGGTTAACAGGGCCCTACTATGCTTTTGCTGGTCTGATTTGCTGAAAGCTACTCCAGGTCCTAACACTAGATTCAAAATAAGAAGTACAAATTCTCACAGGGAAAGTCCACATTCATGCAATGCTTATGAACACAGGCATCATCTGTTGACTTGCAGCTCTCAGGTCTTCTCTTCTTCTCTGACCCAGTTTCTCCCAACTGTTTTTCTCTTCATTTACTCCCCTCTTCCTCAGTGAAGGTTATTTAAACTCGAAGGTGAATTAAAACTGACCAGATTGCTCTCTCCAGAGTTGTATAGCACAGAACAATTCCCATTTTCCATGCTGACTTACATTTTCCTGTAGCCAGTCTGTGAAGAAAACTATTAGCACTTTTAGGCTGCTGGCCTTCAAAAGCTGTAGCCACAGCAGCAACTGCAGTGTTGCCGCATGTTAAGACACAAAGAACTAGCTGAAAAGCAATAAAAATGAATTCTCATTGTATTTGATAGATCTTCTTACATTTTGGAATGCAAAGCCCTTTGGAAACAGGAAGGAGGAGCTTTCAGTTGGCCATGTCACAGCAGCAACAACTGTTCATCTCCAGGACAGTTGAAGGAAGAAGCATTTCTCCTCTCCTGTTCATAAATTAAGCTATAAATTCAGTTAGTCAGACACAAAGCTCCCTGGGGAAGCTCTGGCAGTATGGAAAAGCCACAGGAAAGCAACTAGCTCAAAATTCCCAATTTGCGTATGTGAATAAATCTGTCCCTGCTGTTTGGGGATAATCTAAGGCACGGGGAATTGTTGGCAAAATATCTTGAGCTTCCAAATGTAAAAATCTGATGGTAAATCACAATAAATACAACTTAACATCTGAATCAAAGACTTCCATATATTTCAATAACTTTGTCCAAGGCAGGTTCATGTCACACCATTATACCTATTCAATTTTCCTGTTTGGAAAAACAAAACCCCAGTTTCTCTACGTCAGCTTTTACACAAATAAAGTCCCTTATAAAAAAAGACCCAAATAAAGTTTTGCAAGTTGGGTGGGGTTCACTAAATTTAAAGTGTTTGGCACTCAGCAGGTGAGAAAGTGGGGACAGATACTGAAATGGAAATGAAATCAAAGGATGGAAAAATAACCCACTCATTTCCTCCCTTTCCTATGCAGCACAAAGTAAATAGCCTCCCTTGCAAACACCAGGTGTTAAAGTAAGGAAATCAAGAAGATGAACAGAATACAGTTTTCAGAGCAAACATACTCCACTTGCAGGCAAGAAGTGTATGTGCTGCTCTTCATGCTTTGTGTTATTACAGATGATACTGGAAAATGCAGTCTGTAGTAATGCAATTGTCTCTTGAAATCCTCAATGTCCACAAGAATTGACTCTGAAAGAAGTAATCCTTCCTCATGGTTTCAGTTGATTTTGGATCATGAGCTCTGGCTAGTCACACCTAACTATTCATAGCACATAACATTTGGATGTGATATTTGGTACCTATATGAAATACTAAGCTTTCATCCATTTAATGTTAAGAATTGATGACTTCTAAAGAAGTTTATGGAAGGACAAAACTAGAATCTAACATTTGACTACTTCAGAAAGTCCTGTCTTCATAAAGTATTGTCAGTAATGCTACCAGAAGACAGCACGGCTACTGCAAGCTTTGTTGAAGTCTGTCAGCTGGCATGCTGGATAGACTGCTCTGAGTTTCCTCCATAAAAATAACTAAAAATCCTCCCTATCACCTCCAATAATCCTCATATAGGAAAAAATTTAATGCTTAACTTCTGCCATGCAGTACCTGAATAACCCAATGCAGTCACTGAACTTCCTTCTTGTTGTCACTGTCTGCCAGTGCCAATTTTCAAATAACATTTCCATTACTGCCATGAGAGCTTTCATGAAGCAGGTCAGTGTAGACCAATTTCTTTGAAATTCAGGCTCCATCAGACAAGTTTGATTCCAGCTCACTACTCCCAATATTCATGCCCTGAGGCTAACAACAGCTTTCCCACAAATCCAGTCCGAGGGGGCTTGTGATGCTACCACTGCATTATTTCATGTGCAATGCTCATTTAATGTGCCAGAGTATTCCAGATGTGTGTAGAGCTTGGCAATTTCCCTCTGTTAAGCAGTTTCTGTCTGACTATATGAGAATGAGTTTAACAGAACTAAGGGGAGAAATATGTCAGTCAGGAACTAAGTTCCCTGCAAGCTGCAAGGAATCAAACTCAGATATTAAGGACACTTTTATAAATTTAATCCAAGGGTAATACTATCAGATAAAGGTCAGATATAACAAAAAGCCTCTAGGTGAACCACTACAGCACCAGGAGCCTGAAGCAGGGAGATAGGAGAGACAGCTATAAACAAGAAACATATAAGCTATCCTGGCATTTTTTCAACTATGCCTGTAATGCAACTTTATTAGGTCTAAGTGCAAAGTGAAGTAATCAGCTTTAAGAGTTTTCATTAGAAGCTGCAACCTCATCAGATCTGTCCAGATTCAAAATATTTCGGTATAATTTTTATTTCTTTTGGAAAAGAAAAAATTATCAGAATATGAGTTCTATTTTTTACTTTCTGCACCATATATAATAAATAGGGTGTGATTATTAATGGTGCATTTCTAGTCAAAAATCTAAGATAACACAATATTCAGGGTTTCAGCTGCAATGCACTGAAGCCAAACCTTCAGGAGGCTTTTTACAGGTCTTGAGCTTCCTTAGACAGCAAACACAGCAAAAAAGCCCAACTCTAACACCCTTGGTGATGATCCAAGCAGAAAACTCCATAGCGATGTACCTTTTAAACCAGTAGATCTCCTCTGGGTCTGCAATTCCATATTCTCTTAACTTCATCACCATCAAAGAGCTCTTCCTGACAGCTTGCTCATAGCGCTGGCTGCGGGACAGGAAGTTCAAATCCTCATGCTGGAAGTCAGGGTCATTAATAACTAAGGCCTCTGGGGACAGAAGAGAAGAGGAAAACAAACTCAACTTCCACAAACCTCAACAGGCAGCAGATGAGAAACTATTCAGCGTTTCACTTGCTGGACCTGATAACCTGGTACAGGTAACAGAACATTCAAAACAAAAGCTAATGCAGTTAGAAAGATATCAGAGCTCTTGGAGAAAGGGACTCTGGCAACAGGGCATTCTCCCATTCCACACATAAAACACATCTTAAGTTCAAACCACACCTGGCAGGAGGGTAATTCACTAATGAGGCCCTCAGTTTAACTGCAAGGCTCCTCAATAACCATCTCAAAGCCTCAGATAATCACCCTTTCTGCCAGAAAAGCTGCCTCACGAACTTTGGTCCTTGCAAAAGGGCACATCTATTACTCCAACCATGCCAACTAAAAACCAAGATATCCCGAAGCCACAGTCCCCTTTGGCACTGAAGTTACACAACCCTTTGGGAGTCTCACCCCAGTGTGGGCTGGGAAGAGGGTGTCAGTATTCTTTCATTAATCTCACATACCATGGGAATGGTGAGTGACAATCACGTTGTACGTATACTGTTGGGCACAAGTGTACTAGAAAGAAAAAAGGGAGAGGGCCCAAGAAATATGCCCATGGGAAACTGCCGCTGAGCTTGTGGAGCAAGGGATAATTGAGAGGTAGGACACTGCTCTATTAGGGCCACCCTAATACTTTTAGCGAAGGGGAGAAGACAGGGATCAGGGACACAACACTGCTCCTGTCTCACCCATCAAACAGAAATCCCTTCCCTCAGGCGGCGCCCTTCCCCTGCAAGCCCTCTCCTCCCAGCTTCCCCTCTCCCGGGGTCTCTCTCTCTCCCCAGAAGTTCCTACCCAGGCTTTCCCTGCTCTGCAGCCGGCCTCCCCACTACCCCCTCCACGACTCTCCACTCTCTCCACATCCTCCTCCCTCCCTCCCTCTCCCCGGGTTTCCCTCTCCTCAGAAGCCCCTACCGGGCCGCTCTCTCTCCCCGCAGCCTCTCGCCTCCCCACACCCCCGATTCCCCCTCCTAAAACCTCCTCCTCCCTTCACAGTCCTCCCCGAGCTGTCTCCCCCTCCACAGGACGCCCTCCCCTCAGCGGTAAGGGGTCACCGGGCCGGGGCCATCCCCACCGAGCTCCTTGCGGCGGCGGGTGCGGTCGGCGCCGCCATCCAGGATGTGCGTGAGGAGCTCGGGCTGGAAGGTGGCGGCGGCCCGTTCCCTCCGCAGGTCCGCGTTCATCATCGTGGTGACAGCAACGGCGGCGGCTCCACTCGGCCTCAGCCCCAGGGCCCTCCCGCCCGCTCCGGCCTCTGCTCCGACGACCACGCCCCCACGGAACGTCACGCCCGGCCACGTGATCTTTCCCTCCCGCGGGAAGAGGCGGTGCGAGCGGTAAGCAGTGGATGCGGGTCAGTGTTAGGTTGAGCGTTAAATCGCGCTTTAAAGGGGCTCGACTGCGGGCTGCAGGCGGGAAGGAGGGTGGGATCGATCGAGATAGATAGATAGATAGATAGATATAGATAGGGCGTTGTAAACCTTGCACACAAGGAGCAGGTGGGTGGTGAACTGCGCGCAAAGCGCTGTGCTGGACGGACGGTCAGCGAGCTGGGCGTGCATGAAATTGGGCATTACACAGAATCAGCTAGGTTGGAAAAGAGCTTTAAGATTGATTACATAGCACATTGAGACTGCACATAACATCCTGCACCTGCAGCCACCTCCAGCCAAGCGTTTTGTGGTTCATTAAATAGGTAGTTCATTAAGTTGCTGTGCTGCTCTTGGTCATGCATTAAGTACTGCATTAGGTGTATATATATCTGTATGTAACGTGCTTCACTTGGAGCCAAGTGTATGGTAAATGCACGTGTAAAATCCTGCAGCTGAGGTTACATGTGTGTTAAATTGTGCACTGAGTAGGCACATAGATTGGGCATGTGTTAAAAAGAGCATTAAATGCACATTGAGCATCCTGCATTCCTGGCTGATCTCACCGTGCTGCACAGCTCGAGCAATGTAGAACAGCCTTTTCCCTCTTAGGCAGGTGTAGAATTGAACCTGCTTTTTAAATCTGGGTTAGGTGAGGTGGAAATGAAGGGAGCTGCAGAGTGCGTGGAGGAGATCCACATCCATCCCTCCTGGTTGGGACCCTCTCAGAGGGCTTTCATGGCCTTGCACAGGGACATGGGGCAACCAGACCCAGCACCCAGGGGTGTGCAGGGTCGAGGTGAGCAGGATCACCCTGGTCTCGGTGGCTTCCCACATCAGGGATGGCAATGGGGCATTTTGCAAGTTTGCAACCCCTGACCAATGTATGGGTTGAGCAAGCATTACAGCCACAGGGTTACAGCTCACTGTATCATTGCTGCTGCATACTCAGTATTGGGGATCCTCAAAGCTGTTGGGGTGCCCCCTCTTGTCTGAATTGCAGGATGCCTGGGCCATTGTGCAGCTCTTGGGGGGTTCCCCTCATTGGGCAAAAACCAGGATGAAAAACAGTAAATGGGGCATGGAAACATGCCAAACACAGGCCCCTTGCAAGGGAGATCAGAGGAAAAATTATGCCAAAAGAAACCACTTTGGGGCACAGCAACAGCCTAGCTATGGCACTGGCTAGCTTGCATGTGCTCCATACTGGAGCTCACAGGAGGTCCCACTTGAGTCTTGTCTTGGGGTGAATCATTCTAACTCATTGCTGCCTTCTAAAGCCTCCTAGACTCCTGATGAAGCCAGGCGGGCTTGCATCCAGGTAATTGTTCTCCAGCTGCAGGGTCAGACACTGCCAGAATTTCTTATCCTGTAGCATAAGAACAGCCTTGGGATCCTAATCTTGCTGCATGGTATCCCATCACCCCAGCAGCTGGGTCTGTTCCTGCATCTCAGTCCCTCAGAGTCTCTGAACTTCTCAATCACCATTTTTCCCACTTACTTAACCTTTCTCAACCCATCCATAACCTATGGGAGACCTGGAGGATCTGGTGGGCTGCCTGTTGCTGTTGATGCTGGACTGTGGTGGGGGAAGGTAGCCCCTCTTCATGCCAGGATGCTGGGGGCTTCTCATGTGTACTGAGCTGCCAGCAGGACTCAGCAGAGAAGCTATGAAGCTCTTGCAGTCCTCTGGGTGGGGAGGCCCTGGTCAAGGACAGAGTTTTAGGGCAGTGTCACCTGGTATCTAGGTCAGGTACTGGGGTGGCATGAACTCAGATCTTTCACTTTACTGCAGGCCTGACAGAGATGCTGCCAAGTGCTGGTGTCTATTACTTTCCATGGGAGATCAACAGCTCAGTCCCAGAAGGGGGGGCACTGAGAACGTTTGGCAGGTGAGAAGGGTACACTGCTCTCCTTGCAAGCCAGCCTTTTCCTTCACTGGCTGACCCCCTTCCCTTTGTAATTGTTGTATTTCTGCACTGCTGAGCTTCCCAAATCAATCATTCCCAGGTTATGCTGCTATGACCTGGCCCGGTCTGAAGCTGTTCTCACTGCTCAGCACAGCTCAGCTCAGTACCAGGTTTGTGTCGACACCAAGTTTGTGGAGCCATTCCAAGCCCAGCTGGGATCTTGCTACATGGTCCTGGGAGAGGCTGAACATAGGGAAGGTAAATGCTTCAGGCACCAGTGCCCTTTGCTGTTCAACAGCTTCTTCATGGCTCCCTGTGTGCACGGTGACACACACTGTCACTGAGGTTGGCGTTGGCCAGTGCAAGCCTCTGGTCACACAAGCGTGTGATTCAGGGCAGGAGCAGCCTGTCTCTCCCCATTGACCATGAGAAGAGCCACCACCATTATTCTGGGGAAAATCCAATGCTCTGGCACAGATTTTGTTCTAAAAAAGAAGCATCTCAGCAGCATCGCTGGGTTGGTGAAACCTGTGCTGGAACCTTCTGGCATCATTGCCAGCCACCATATCACCTTCACTCCAAACATGGCTGATTGCAGCAATACCTCACTGTGAGCTGGCTGGGTTGGTCTTTGCCATCCTTGAAAGGCTCTAATTATATCCGTGCCCTCAGACACAGGGTGTGAGGAATGCAGCAGGCTCTGTTGTGTAACAAGGCACCCTGTTATGTCCTTTCCTGGCTGCCCTGAGCATTACTCTAGCTGTACAGTTCTTTGCCTGGGGTCTTGATCTGGGTTGGGCCATGCGGTTGGGAAGCAAATCCGAAGTGTTGTCTTGCCCACACCTGGCAACAAGCGCTCGCATTCGTGCCATTGAAACCCTCAGTGGCGTGTGGAACGCCACACTGCACATGGCATTGAGTGAGTAACCGGCTAAGCCGCTGCTGCAGAATTCCTTTAGAAAGACACTCTACTTTGTGCATCACAGCTTAGGAGTGAGTTGTCCCCATTTTGAAGGGGTGGAAGGGGAGCAGGCTGAGATGGTGGCTGTGTCACCAGGGTTTGGCCTCTTTTGTGCATCTCTCTTACCATTTGAATACTACCAATGAACTGTCAGTTATAGTCAACATTGAGCCTGTTCTAAGCCCAGCTTTGTTCCATCCTCGTCTGCATGGAGGCATTTAGAAATGAGCTTAGAACCCATCCCTGGTGCTTTTCAGACAGGGAAATCCAAACTTCATCCAGTCACAAAGTAAGCAGATGCTGCATGGTAGGCATTGGCATGTCCTAGCTCAGTGTTCCCCAGTGCATGGAGAGCACAGTGTCAGCATTTTATAGCCAACAGGGCAGAAGGAAAGCACATCACTAAATTAACCTGCTCCTGGGCCTGCTGCTCACGTTGGTGGCTGCTCCAGTCTCCTGCAAGTTCTCAGGCTATGATTATATGGCCAGCTGGAGCCATATGCTGCCTGAGGGAACCTCTCTGTTTGCCTCCAAGCTGCTCCATCTGGTTTTCTTTATACAGAAACTTCCTGTTTTTCCCAGGTGAGGGTCCTGTGGTAAAGGCACGAATATTGACCTGCGTGGAAGGGCTGAACGTGCCCTTGCTGGAACAAGCCATACAGGAGCAGAGGAAATACTTCAGCGAAAGGCAGGAGCAGAAGATGGGAAAGAGCACGTCCTGACAGCAGCTCTGAGACCAGCCGTATGCTGGTCCTTGCACTGCCATTTGCGACAGCTATGTTAAAAGTAAATTTAGAAGGTGGGTTTGCAACGTACTGAGGTTTGCTGTGGTAAATAGCAAAGTAAAGTCACTATGAGGGAAACGCTTGAAGACTGTGTGAGTCAGTATGTGCCTGTGGGTTGTCTGTTCATGCAGGTGTCATCGCTGAAAATAACCTCTGGAAAGCAGGTTGGTTTGTTTAAAAAGGGCGGTTAAGGAAAGGGAGCACTTGGGTTATACAGGTCCTTCTGTAATGCAAGGCTTGGAGAGGTCAGAAACAGGGGAAGTCTCTGAACCTGGAGTTAAGCAACTTACTGTCAAAGCTCAGCAGCTTGTGGGCTGTTTGCAGATAGAGGGTGAAGGGCATTAGCACAAAGTTCATGAGCCCTGTGTGGCTGCAGGTCCCTGACTCCATGTGTTTGGTTACCGTGACTCAGCTTCCATACAGGAGCGTTCCTGGCAAAACACACACAGATCTGGGCTGACCAACAAAGAAACAAGAAAACAAAGAGTTACTCTTTCCAGCAGCACTGCCTCTTCAGGTTTTCAGGAGCTGGTGTACAAGGCGAGGGGAACACGACTGATTTTAACTCTAAAAATCATATTTGCAATGCCCCGAGAATCACAACTTGACTTTCTTCCTTGACACAACTAAGTTTAGGAGATCACTTAAATCACTTTTTTTTTTTTGAAGCTTTTGATTGATATATTTATAAATAAAGATGAAAAAGAAGGCAGCCCATCTTTTATTGATTGAAACCCTCTTTCTTGCTAAGGCAAATGCATAAGGCAAAGGCCTTGCAGAAACCCCTGGGTTTGCTGGATGGATGATGTAAGAAAACTTGGCAATGTGCAGTTTGCCTCCTCCTCAGCACTGGGTGTATGAGGAAGTGCTTGGCTTTGAAAGAGTTGCAGGAAGAGGAGATGAAGTGACATCAGAGCCACTCCGGTTTAAGAACATGGTGCCAAGTCCACCTGGCAGAATTAAACCATCAACAAAAAGACAGAAAATCACTAATGTGAGATGAGAGTAAGTTAGTGCAAGAGAGGAGACTCCTGTGCTATGGGAATCCCCGGACCTGGAGGTGGCTGGGACTGTGGTTTGCAGGCGGAATTCAGCCTTTTCTGCTTTTTGCTGGTGAAATGTTCAGAAAATAGGGACTGAAGCAGTACAATGCACAGCAGCAGATCAAAACACAACAGGTATTGGCAAAGTCCCATGTTATCAGCAGGCTTGATTCAAGGGCCTGAGATAGCTCAGTAGTTACAGTGCTTTCTACAATCTTTAATGTTAGTTTAGCCTTATGTTTTTCATTCACAGAGTTACAGAAATACCAAAACCCTGCCTCAGCACATTTTGTTCTGCTCAAGTCCAAAAACATGAACTCAAGAGCCAAGATTTTAACCTGGTTCTTTAAGAGACAGTGATGAGCCTGTCATGATGGGTTTATGTTTACACCTCATCTCCTGTCTCTTCTCCCACCTTCCTCCCCATGCTTAAATTTTACCCAAATGGCCAGGTTTGCCAGAGAGTTGGGAATAGCCACAATGCCAGGACTGGGACCAGCCAAAATACCAGATTCCTACAAGTGCTATGAAGAAAACTCCAACCAGAAAATCAACCAACCATGAAGAGGAGAGCAGATTTAGCAGTGACTCCAAGTGGAGACATGAGTACAAATTCAACCCTCACAAGCCACTGGGGAGCCCACACTGGAGTTGGCCAAAGCTGTGTGGATCCCTCTGCAGCCACAGAACACCTGCCCTTTGGTTCTTTCAGATTGGCAGAAATCAGGATCAGTTGCACAAGGATGTTAAGCTGGCCCAGCAATGGGTTAAAGCAGTCCTTTGGAGGTCACCTGAAAGTTGGGGTCTGCACTGTGGACCCACATACCCATGTCCTGCTGTGCCCACCCGGAGACATGGAAGCTTTCCGGAGGACGGGCCCAATGGCTCTGTCTGTCTGCCACAATGCAGAGTATTTATAATGGTTTTTTAATCTTGCTGTCTGTCAGCTGAGACAAAGGGGGGGCATAAAATCACAAAATGGAATATATAAACCTTTAGAATCAGTTTTAAGTAACATTAAGTTTGATGGCTTTGTAACAGTAGCAGTGGAAAATTACTGAGGGGCATGATACATAGAGAAAAAAAAGAGAGTACAGCTAGAGAACAGCCTGAGAATTCTTGTACAACATAAATCGTTACAGTGGACGTAGGTTTAAGAAAAACAGTCTAGAATAACAGGACATAGGGATAAGGAGTATCTGGGAATGGCAGGTGTCCAGGATGGGCTACAGTTAAACTAACTGATAAGTAGGAGGATAGGAGTATTGTGTCTCTGGTGCTAACGAACCAATTAAGCTGGTATGAGCATCTACTGCGCCTGCTTCAAAGGCAGCCAGAAGGGATGAAGATTGTTGGCAGAAGTGAATGACCCTCAGAGGCCGCCACCACCATTTTGCACACATGCGGGGAACTTTCTGGAAAATGATGTAATCCATACGTAGCCTCGTGAACATGTATGTATGCCCAGGGACTATGTAAGGATAGCTTGTGCAGCAATATGGAGACACACGTTAGGAAGAGCTATGCCCCGTGTCTCCCGGCGCCGCAATAAAGAATACCTGCTTGTCAGCTGGAAAACGTTGTGGGCAAGTTTGTTCCTGGAGTTTTCTCAGAATCACAGCCATCAAGTCAATGATTAACCCCCACCAAGGACACCTTCCAAAAGGCTGACTGAGTAGCACAGCCCACAGTGGGAAGCTTCAAGGAACAATTGCACAAGAGAAAACAAACACATGAAACAAGAAATGACGAAAAAAAAGACCTTTCTGCTGTCTCTTTGACCTGAGCATCCCCAGGGAACCTTCGTTCTTCGCTGCATCGCCTTGGTGCCAGGCACTGTAAAAGGGCTGAGGAGCCTCCTGGGCGCTGCGCAGTCCCTGTGCCTGTGCCGCAGGCCCAAAGCACCCTTTGCCTCCATTTTGCTCTGTTTTTGCTTTAGCCAGCACGCTGTGGGTCACACTGCAGCCAGTAGTGGTTGGGGCACGGTGTGTTTGGCTTTTTGGGTGGGCTTGAAGAGCCCCAAACATCTCCCAGAGCCCCGCCAGCGTGACCAGGCCCTGTCTGCCTGCTGCTGCCTCAGCCGAAGGCAGGTCCCTGCGCTGGGGGAGCAGCAAG
Source organism: Psittacula echo (assembly GCF_963264785.1). Classification (NCBI taxonomy): domain Eukaryota; kingdom Metazoa; phylum Chordata; class Aves; order Psittaciformes; family Psittacidae; genus Psittacula; species Psittacula echo. The sequence goes on along the minus strand of NC_137750.1, from coordinate 10,683,105 downwards.
AGGGGACCCAGACCCCAAGAGCAGCTCAGGGGAAGAGCAGAACCTTTCCACACACATTTGGCTGTAGGTTTTCCCCCCTGCTTCCTTTTTCTCCTCAGAAAGCAGTGCCAGCCACCCCCGCTGCCATCGTGAGGCAGCAGCAGCATCATGGACCCCTTCCAGGAGGTGTTTCAGAAGCTGGAGAAGATCGGGGAGGGCACCTATGGCGTGGTGTACAAGGCTCGCAACAAGCGCACGGGGCAGCTGGTGGCCCTCAAGAAGATCCGCTTGGACTCGTGAGTGGGGAAGAACCCGTGGCCCAGGAATGCCATGCACAGGGTGCTGAGGGGAGAGGGGTTGAGGAAGGCAGATGGCTCCTCTGGGGCCTAAGGCCTGCCATGGGAGTGAGCAGGAGGGTCCTGAGCCCTGCCCATTGTCCAAAATGGGGCAAGAGGCGCAAAAAAGCCTGACATGAGGGAAAGAAATGTCTCTTACCAGCTTATGCAAGCAGCTAGGGCCTAACCTGGCCCTATGTGGCTCTGGCTTCCCTGCACAGGGCAGGGGGAAGTAGCCACCATTGTGGGAGGTGCCCTGTTCCTCAGGGGCATGGTGCCTGCAAGGCTCCATCTCCCTCAGAGACAGCTTCAAGGCTCGGGCATCTCAACCACTGTTGCTTCTCCAAGTGTGCCCCCAGGTGCTCTAAAACCAGTTCTGCCTCAGAGTTTGCACTGAGACCACCCCTTCCTTCTCCTTCCCCACGGCTCCATTTCCCCCTGCCTCATTCCAGCCTGCCTCACACATGGCTCCATCCCATACTCAGGGTGCTCAGTGTGAGCCACGCTGCCCCACAGAGGGTGATGGGGTACAGTGGGAGGGAGAAGGGACACAGGCTGTGGGATCCTGGGGGATGGGTGCTATGCAGCCTGTCTCTGCCGCAGGGACACGGAGGGTGTCCCCAGCACTGCAATCCGAGAAATCTCACTGCTGAAGGAGCTGAAGCACCCCAACATAGTCAGGTAAGACCTGGATGGACCCTCCCCAGCAGCTCATTGATGAGCTCCTGCTCTGGGAGCTCTGGGTACAGGCAGCAAGAGAGGTTTTCCTGTCCTTCCTGACTGCAGGACAGGAGCCAGATAAAGAGGAAAATGCAGGAGTCATTTACACTTCCCTGGTTCTCAGCAATAGCTCACAGCACTGCTACTTCCCTCCAGCAACACAGGCTGGTCCAAGCTGCTGCTATCCTATGCTAGCTTCTGCTTTTGCATCTGCCTCTCTGTGCTCCAAAGGACTCCCAGAGCAGAGCAATCCATGGGAGCTGGGATTTCTGGGTCTGGAGGAGGTGCTGAAAGGTACCGAAGGGAGCACTTGCGTTTCTTTTGCAGGCTCCTGGATGTCATACATAGCCAGAAGAAGCTCTATCTGGTGTTTGAGTATCTGAATCAGGACCTGAAGAAATACATGGACTCATCCCAAACCAGAGGGCTTCCTTTAAGCTTGATCAAGGTAGTGTGGAAGGAATGCTAACAGGCAGGGCAGAAGGCATGTGTCCTTGCTGCCTTCTGCTGGGCAGAGCCAGCACTGAGCTGCTCATACCCAGCCTGCCTCTGAAGAGACTCATCCTTTGCTGGAGGCATTCAACCTCTCAGATCTCAAACATTTCAGCTGGGAAACCCTCATGACACTATCGCTCAGTGCATTTATTTCCCAGCTGTTTCCAGGCTCTCCAGCCCACCTCACTGCAGCACAAACTGCTCTTAACAGGACAGCTGAGGGGTATATTACTCATTGCCTTGTTGCAGAGTAACAGATGTGTGGAAGGAACTGCCACTGGACTGGAGTCTCTGTCTCCATGTAGGGTGGGAGCAGTTTGTGTGAGTCTCTGAGTAGTGACCCGCTAGCCTAGTGTTGCATTATAACAAGGTCTTTTTTCCCATTCAGGTCTATAAATGAGATCCAGCCTTCAAAGTAGTTTCAGTGTGGCCTTGTCTGAAACCTTTTCTCTCCATAGAACTACCTTTTCCAGCTGCTGCAGGGTGTGAGCTTCTGCCACTCACATAGAGTCATCCACAGGGACTTGAAGCCGCAGAACTTGCTCATTAACGAAGCAGGAGTAATCAAGCTGGCTGATTTTGGACTCGCAAGAGCTTTCGGTGTCCCCCTGCGCACGTACACTCATGAGGTACTGTTGAGGCTCTCTGCCACCTGAGAGTGGGATACACAATCCATAGCGCGTGAACAAAAGCAGCATCATAAGTTACTCATCCATAACGGAGGCACAGGCCTGCCCAAGCACATGCTCTTAACATCATCTGCAGCTACAGGGCTACCTCCTGTCCCACAAAGTGTGCCGACTGCTTCTACTTTAGCCTGCCTGCAAGCTGGGTTCCTACCTTCTCTGCATTGGGTATATTTATTTGTTGTAGAGCTTCCTGTTGAAGGATGATCTCTTAGTCCCAATCTCACTGTCACTAAGGTATTTGTTAATTCAGCATGGCCTTGGCATGCTCTGATTTCAACAGTCACTGCATTACTGCTGAGAAGAGAGGATCCCATGCCTCTGGTTTCATCCAGGGAAACAACCAAAGCTTGTTTCTTTGTTCCTTACCAGGTGGTGACTCTGTGGTACCGAGCCCCTGAAATACTGTTGGGATGCAAATATTACTCGACCCCTGTGGATATCTGGAGCGTCGGCTGCATCTTTGCAGAAATGGTAGAATGGGTTTAAATAGCCTTTCTAATGAGCAGGGAGGGTGCAGCTGCCATGGGAAGTGGGGAAGAAGCGGCAAGACATAGAGCATTTGTGATAGTGTGATCCCGCCCTATGCTGGGGTGTGTTTTATGGGAAGTACACTAAAGATGATCTTACTATCCTTTCCAACTCAAACCTTTCTATGATTCTGTGAGGGTTAGCTGATCTTTAACTGTGGGTTCAGAAGGAAATCTGCCACCCTCAGGGGCCTGGCAGAAGGCAAAGCCTCTGTAGTCTGGCTGCAGTTCCAGGCAGGCGGGAATTTGGTGCCTCCCCTTGCAGAAGGGGCAACTTCAATCTTTTTGCTGCAGCATTTTGATCCTGGGAGGAGATGCCTCTTGCAGATGTCCCCATAATAAGCTCTAGAGAACTAACACTCTCATAGCATGGCAGAGTGGATCTCCTTGGGGTCCACACACCAAGAGCTCTTGTTATCCCTGCAGTGTAATAGCACTATCCCTAGCTGCTGAAGCCACTGGAGCTGCCAAGCAGCAGAGCCTGGGCAAGTAAGAGGGGAAGGAGCTAACTTGCAAGAATGGGTGCTAGGAAACTGGAGGCAAAGAAGGATAAGGAACTGGCTGAAAGGGAGGCAGCCTCAGGGGAGCATGGATCCATGGAAAGGAGCAAGCAGCCAGACGCATGTGACTTTCCCAAGCACTGCCCAATCTGTGCAGTTGTTTGTGTCTGCTGGGACATAGGGTTGCTTACAGCAGGAAATAGAGCTGATAGAAAGGTAGGAACTGGCTTTTCTTTCCCCCGCAGGTGACCAGGAAGGCCCTGTTTCCAGGGGACTCTGAGATCGATCAGCTCTTCCGGATCTTTCGCACTCTGGGCACTCCCACCGAGGTGACCTGGCCCGGAGTGACCCAGCTGCCTGACTACAAGGAGAACTTTCCCCAGTGGGCGAGGAAGGAGATGATGGAAATTGTCCCCAGCTTAGATCAAGATGGTAGAGACTTACTGGTGGTGAGTAACAAGTGCACTATTTTTAGGGACTCTGTTCTGACCATAGAGTCATCAGAACAAGACCCTGGGACATGCAGGACCTTTTCAAACTGGGAAAAGAACAGGGACATTTGGGACTGATCTACCTGGCTGTGCATTAGCTAATCTGGCTCTAATGCTCATCTCTGCCATTGCAGAAACACCAAATCATCAAACAGGGCTCAGTCCTGGCTCTAAAGCGGGACTGTCATTGCAGGTTCTTCTAGGAAACCACTGCATTGAGGGTCAAGAAACCCTTCTAACATAATTCCCATGGTAACCCCAGCTGTGAGTTACCCCCAAAGCCCGGAGAGGAGGAAAAGCAGGACCAACATCTGCATCTGGGACCAGCCACATGCAAGTACAATGCATCATTTTGTTTTCAAACTGCTAATTCTTCTGGGTTTCCTCTTGGCAGCAATTGCTCCTGTATGACCCCAGCAAGCGCATCTCAGCCAAGGCAGCCCTCAGCCACAAGTACTTCTTCCAGAGAAGCCCTCGGAAGCCTGAAGAGCAATGCGTGCTGCAGAAACGCTGCAGATGAGAAAACACAGTTGGGATCCCTTCTCCTGAGGAGCTTGGAGAGGACATTCTTGCATTTAGAGACTTTCAGCCTGTTGCTGGGGGAAAGTTTGAGTTACAGCCGGTAGAACCCTTTTAAATAGGTCACGTGCAAAAGGGGGGGGGGTATTTATCAGCATAAACCACTGAAATGTAGGTGAGAGAGCATCTTTCAGAGGTTTGTCCTTGCGTTAGTGAGCTAAGGTGACACAGAGATGTCTGCCAGCACCGGCACATCCCCAGGTGTGCCGGTGGCAGTTTCTGACAGCAGGGTGTGCCGGAGCGCCACTGTGGGGAGGGGAGCACTTCTCTGCTCTGCTGCTGTTACCAAAGCCTTGGCTCGTCAGCACTAGACAAGTTGTTTAATCTGAGCTGTTTAACAGAGCTGACATGCTGCTCTTTCACAAGCTGAAGTGCAGTATATGATGTCTTAATTTGTACCTTAGCTGGGACCAAGAGTCCGAAAGATCCAGTTAACATAAAGCACTTATTGCATATGGCTGGAAACAGAAACAGTAACAGCTAGAACACTGGTTGTCCACCGTCTGTTCAGACATAATGCTGTTTCCTTCACTTTATTATCTTGAAAATGTTTTTTGTTGTTCAAATGGTTCAAGAATTGTCCGTAACTTTTGGTGTGTTTTTTACATCTTTTTCTTTTCAATACAGAAACAAAATAAAGGCTTGTCATTTGTTCAGAAGCCTTGGCATTTGTTCTTTGGTTGGGGCAGCCCATCGGCTAGTGAGGCAGCACAGTTTAGCTCATCCTTTTTTCCACAGAGCTCTTGTCCTTTTCTTATCTCCTGCACTCTTTCTTTTATCCTTTCCAGCCCAAACCCTTGGCAAGTGCAGAGATGTGCTCTCACTTCCGTTGTGGACATAGGGCTGATGGGTTTGCAGCCCAGTGCTGTCTCGATATGGTAAGATGGGCTTGCTTTCCATCAGAGATTCCCACAAACCAGTTCAGTTATGTTCTACCTTTTTAATACCCAAAAGACAGATTTTTAATGTAGGAAAGACAAACTTCTGTGCTTCTGCGTTTCATGCACTCGCACACATGCCCTCCTAATGACTGTGATCCTCAGAATTGATTTCAGCATAAAAATGCTATCCCAAAAGCCATCACATTCATAGACTTTCATGACAGATAAACACTGCAGTAAAGGAGAGGGACACACAGGGCACACAGAGCTGTAGCAACACTCTCCTTCCACATATACCACATACCAGAGAACTTGCACAGGGGAGGGAAAGCTTTAGAGTGCCTCCTGAAAGGCCCTCTCAGACCAAGACCTGTCTGTCTAAAGACGAGTTCAGCTCTCCTTTGGCATCACAGAATCATAGAATCATAGAATAATTTGGGTTGGAAAGGACCATAAGATCATCCAGTTCCAACCCCCCTGCCATGGGCAGGGACACCTCCCACTAAACCATGTCACCCAAGGCTCTGTCCAGCCTGGTCTTGAACACTGCCAGGGATGGAGCATTCACAACCCCCCTGGGCAACCCATTCCAGTGCCTCACCACCCTCACAGTAAAGAACTTCTTCCTTAGATCCAATCTAAACTTCCCCTGATTCAGTTTTATCCCATTACCCCTTGTCCTGTCACTACAGTCCCTAAATGAAGAGTCCCTCCCCAGCATCCCTATAGCCCCCCTTCAGATACTGGAAGCTGCTCTGAGGTCTCCACGCAGCCTTCTCTTCTCCAGGCTGAACAGCCCCAACTTTCTCAGCCTGTCTTCATATGGGAGGTGCTCCAGTTCCCTGATCATCTTCATGGCCCTCCTCTGGACTTGTTCCAACAGTTCCATGTCCTTTTCATGTTGAGGACATCCTCCATCATTCATTCCTCTTCCCCACCCAACACAAGGCAGCGGGTGGCTCTGCTTAATTCCTGACATCAAAAAGACCTTTGGAATCCCTATTGCAGCAGCCACACCTCCTGACAGATCCCAGCAACAAAACCCTAGGACAACTCCTGACACATCGCAACAGTGAAACCCTGGGACAACTCCTGACAGATCCCCACAGTGAAACCCTGGGACCTGTTGCTCACCTGCCCCTGGGCTGGGCTCAGCAGCAGCCTCCAGAGCTGTGTGGCAGGAAGATTGAGAAGCTGTGCTCCTGCAGCATCTCATAGCCTCTATGTGACAACATCCAGCTCACAGGGGCACATTTGTGAGGCTCGGGTGAGTTCTGCTATGGGAATCATTTCCCTGCCCTTGCATATGTATTTTTAGGTTATTTCATTTCATAGAGACAATACTCTGTTGTTTGCTCTACACAAGCAAATGCTTGTGTTGTACCAGACAAGCTGTTTTCAGAAGAGGTTGCTTTTTGGTTTGTTTTCTTAAGATCTGCATTAAAAAATAAATACCAAGGACATTCATAGAATCATAGAATTGTTCAGGTTGGAAAGGACTTTAAGATCATCCAGTTCCAACTCCCTGCCACGAGCAGGGACACCTTCCACTAGACCATGTTGTCCAAGGCTCTGTCAAACCTGGCCTTGAACACTGCCAGGGACGGAGCATTTACCACTTGTTTGGGCAAGCTGTTCCAGCACCTCAGCACCCTCACAGGGAAGAGCTTCTGCCTTATATCTAACCTGAACTTCCCGTGTTCTCATTTGAACCCATCACCCCTTGTCCTATCACTCCAGTCCCTGATGAAGAGTCCCTCTCCAGCATCCTTGTAGCTCCCTTCAGACACTGGAAGCTGCTCTGAGGTCTCCATACAGCCTTCTTCCAGACCAGAAACATAAATAAAAATCCTACAGCTCATCTAGCCCAATAAAATGAAGCAACAGCCTGAATTTCAAATATTTGTGACCCAACCCCACTGCCAACAAAGGAACTCAACAATAGCTGTGTTGAAACACCCACTCTGGGAAAGCCATGGTGTGGCAACATCACCCTATGCACAGGAAAGGAGGAAAAGCACTACCTGGCTCCTGAGCAACTCACAACCCACCTGGGCTCTGGGGAAGCTCCATGGCTGTGTGGGGCTTCCTACAGACACATTGGGAATACACGATACCAGCTACTTTCTGCAGGTGAGGACTACTTGGTACCAAAGGAAAGGATTCTTAGTGAGGTTTTATTCAGAAAGTAAAGGCAGAGCAGGCTTGAAGGGAGCCAACTCAGGCACCTGATCATCTCTTAATGCCTTCAGCAAGCCCTGGGTGAACACCTCCCACCTCACAGCTGAGGAACACTTTATTCACACTAATTAACTGACTGCCTAATTACCTGGACTCCGAGTCCTTCAGTTACAGAGCATTTCCCCAGAAGCATTTAATCAGCACTTCAGGAAAGAATCACCATGTGAACATCATGCATTAACAGCAAGCACTGTTCTGTCTCCTTGGCAAGAGGGGCAGTCCCACAGAACTGAGCAAGGGAGGGCTGAAGCAAACTCACCTGCTGGGCAGAGGTGAACTGCAGGAAGGCAACAGCCCTGCTGCTGATGGATCTTCCCAGTGTTCTTCCCAGTGTTCAGCCAGCCAAGGGGGAAATCTGGAGCACAGCAAGGCTGCTCCCAGCAGCGTTGAGGAGCTGGGACCCACACTGGTTGTGCTGGGATGTGATCCTCATCTGGCTGTATTCCTGTGCTCCAAGGGCTGTTGGGTTTGCCCTGGCAGGAGGTCAGGCCCGAATTTCTCTCCTGATGTGTCCCCTGGTCCGGATCAGCCAGGAGGGGAGTGCAGTGCACCATGTCACAGCAGTGCTCTACCAAGGGGAAACTGGCTGGGAATGCATGGATGCTCTAGGGTGTGTGCATCAGTTTTCCCCATTGTAAACCAACAAATTGCCCTGTGTTGATCATGGCAGCTAAGAAGGCCACAGAGACCAGCCATAGGCCTGGCAATAAACACAGACCCTGCAGGGGATGGAACAGAGCCCAGGCAGATCTTGGACTGGAAATGGCATTTCTATACAGGACTTGACTGTTAATGTTGAGCACTACCACTACCTACCAGCAGGAAGGGAATGGGACCTGTGACTGCTGAGCTTGCCAGCATGAGAACAATTTCTTCTTGGAGCCCAGACTTCAAATCCCAGCTAGGCTATATGGAAACAGAGGCTATGCTGCTGCCCTGATGGGGGAAGGAGAGGGAGAAAACCTCTACCCTTATGGATTGTTTTGGGTGTGTTAGAGTTCCCAAACAATGTCAGCTAAAAGAGCCCTCGGGAGAGGGGAGAAGCAGCTCATGTCAATAGAAACTCCTTTTTCTCATCCCACAAAGCCAGGGGACACTCCACAGTGGAGCCATGTCCTCAGCCACTTTGCACCTCAGCCTGCAGAGACAACACAGCCACAGAGACACGCTTTCTATGTTTATTGCATGCAGAAGAATGACCCAACTAGAAAACGCTCTGGCTCTTCCTCCTTTCTGGCCATAAACACATTTAACCTACTGCCAGGGGAGTTCTCACAATCAATCCCCCTTTGCTGTCACAGCAGCAGCTGGGGGGCTGTGGAGACCCCTTTTACACACTCACGATCACACTTTCTTCCTTGCATGGCCAAGCTGCATTGGGAAGCAGATAGCTAAGATAGAAGAGTGTGCAGCCCTAAATGCTAGACGCTCTGTTCCTGTGATCGCTGCTGCCTCCATGGGGAGGGGTGTTTTGAAGGGAAGAACTCCTGAAGGAACTAGATCCAGCATGTGAATCTATTCAGTGCCTGAACCGTGAGAGCTTGGGGGAACGGCTCGCCTGGTGGTACCGCTGATAACCCTCTGAGGCGGCTGGGAGCAGCAGGAAGCTGCTCAGAGAATCCTTCTGGCACAGGGCCATGGCCTCCTTGTAATTTATCTTCTCTTTGGTGAGAGGGTCAATGAGATCCTTTTCGTAGTTGGACTCATCCTGGAGCCTGTTGGCCAGGTTGCCTGTTATCATCCCTGTCTGGACAGCTTCCAGCACGGGGATGCGACCGGTTTTCTTGGGATCGATGAGCCCTCCAGTTAGGTGCTGGACCTCCAGATAGGGGAAAGCACTCTCCTTGGTTATCCATCCCTTCTGAACTGCTTCCCCCACAGACAGCCTTCGCTTGGTCACCGGGTCCTCAATCCCTGTGAAAGCTTTCTGGGCATTAAGCAGTCTCTGCATGTAGGTCCTGTCAATCAGCCCCCTCTCAATTGCCTTATGGACTGAGAACCGGTCCCGAGAAATGAGGTCTATGATGCCCCCTGTGGCAGCCTGGGCTTCCAGGAGCTTCTGAGCCGTCATGGGATCAAGCAGCTTCTTTACAACAGCAGTCTTGATGTTGTACTTAGTGTCGGTGGTGGTGTCATACACCCCGGCAATGGGGGATGTATCATCACAGAAGCCCTTCTGTGAGGCTGGGGGGAAGAAGCTTTGGGTTTGGTGAGTGGTGGGTGATGAGACTGGGGATTTGGAGATGATGGAACCAATAGAGAGGGATGGGGGAGGCTTAGATTCCCCAGCCACCAGCAAGGCAAATTCAGAGATGGGAATCTTGCCATCCCGGTACAGCTGATATTCCTCCTTTGTGATCCTCCTCAGCCTTAGCGCATCGTCAATGGAGTACTGCTTCCCACTTTTCTTGTCAAGGAGCAATGAGACTTCCCCATTTGGGCCCAGCGTGGTGATTTCCTCCCAGTCACACTCCAGCTCTTGCAGCTGGATGTACTGACCTCTGTCTATAATACCTCTCTTATAGGCCTCGTAAGGGGACATATCCTTCCCTGTCTCAGGGTCCAAGATAGAGATCTTGGTGGAGAGGTTTGTCTCTCTCATCTGGGTCTCATGGTTGATTTCTTCCCGGTTGACTCTTGACTGGAGATCTCGAATGAACCTCTCCTTGTTGTAGATCTGATCCTTCTCCCTCAGGATGTCTGCCTCCAGCAGGGAGAACTCGTGTTGCAGCTGCTTCTTCTTCTGCCTGTCATTCTCCGTCCGTTGGCTAAGCAGTTTGGACTCCTCCCTCAGGAAGAGGACTTTCTGTTGTTTCTGCCTCTCCAGCTCTCGCAGTTCACTCTCCAAGCTGGCTCTCTCCTGGATGGCCAGGTTCCTGGCTTTCTGCAGCTCCGTCTCTTCACGAGCCCACGTCCTCTTCATGCCTTCAGCTCTCTCAATCTTCTCCCTAAGCCGCCGCACCTCCTCTTCCGCCTTTTGCTTGGCTCCCCTCTCCCTGTTCAGCAGCTCCCAGATGCGTGCACGTTCACTCTCCAGTGCTCTGTCCTTTTCTACTCGAATCACTTCCTTGTAGATGGTCTTCTCCTGGGATTTTGTTTTCTGCAGGACATCAACTTGCATCTGCAGGTTCTTACATTCTCTCTGCAAGTTCAGCACCTCCATCTTTTCATGGTCCAGCTCCAAGCGTAGGTTGCTAGCAGACTGTTCAAGGACTGGATCCTTCTCCAACTTGACCACTTCTTCCATAATGATCTTTTCCTGCACGGGGGCTGGGCTCTCCTCCAGCTCCTTTATTCTCAGTGTAATTTGTCTCATCTCCTTCTCCAGTGCAAGCCTCTTGCTTCGATCGTCCTGAAAGTTGAGCAACTTCTCCTGCTCTTCCACCAGTGCACGAACCTGCTGCACGTCACGTTCCAGACGACGCCTGTTGCTCACCTCCTCATCCAGACTTCTGCGCAGCCTGTTGTGCTCATCTCGGAGCTTCGGATCCTTTTGAGTCAGTATCACCTCTTGAACTACTACCTTCTCCTCTGGCTTTCTCCTCTCCAGTAGCATGTATTTATTCTGCAAGTCATAGATTGCATCCTCTGCAGCTCTCCTCTTTTGAGACATGTTACGCACCTCTTGACGGAGGCGATCAGCTTCTTTTTCCAAGAGTGGATCATTCTCATAGCGGATTACTTCCTTGTTGACTAGCTTGGTTTCCACCTTGGATCTCTCCCTCTTCCATTCATCCCTTTCACCCTGCAGCCTAATGAGCTGCTCTTGGGTCCTGCCATTGGTGTTTACTAGTTCATTGAGCTGCTCTTTCAGCCTGTCTATTTCTCTAAGAATCTCTGGACTCTTCTCATGTTTCACCACCTCTTCTATAACCTCCTTAAGTTCCACCACTGGTTTCTGTGACCTGAGGACATTGAGCTCTGCTAAGGCCTCCTCCACTTCACTGTCAACCTTTGTCCTTTTCAGAGTAACTTCCTGCAGCTCCCTTTTCAGGTGTGCAATTTGCCGCTCCGTTTCAGGATCCACCAGGAAAATCTCATTGACCCTCTCTTTAACCTCTACCCTTGGTTTTTGCTTCTCTGCAATACTGTACTGGCTCTGCAGCTCTCCCAGCTCACCTGTAAGCATCACGTTTTTGCTCCTCTCTTCTTCAATCAGAGTTTTCAGCTTGGAAGACTCTCTCAATAACTCCGGGTCCTGCTCTACCTGCTTCACCTCCTTAACAATAATTTTGGGTTCTGCCATTTCAATCAGTCTTTCCACCTCCTCAATCTTGTTCTTCACTTTCACTATGGCTTCCTCTGCAGACTTCCTCTTGAAGGATTCCTCATCAATTTGTAGCTGCAGGGTCCTCACAGACTTCAGCATTTCTGGGTTTTTCTCCAGTTTGATCAGCTCCTTCACCACCACTTTCTCTCGGATGTTGGGCTGCTTTCGCTCCAGCATGTGCAGCTCTTTCTTATGCTGCTCAAGTTCAGAAGCAGCAGCCAAGCTTTCCTCCTGGAGACGTTTGATCTCCTGACGAAGACTGGCTGCTTGGCTCTCTAGGCTTGGATCTCTCTCAATTTTTGTGATCTCTTTGGTGAGGAGCTGGGCAGGAATGTCTTTCCTCTCACTCTCCATCTGGGCAAGCTTCTGGCTCATCGAGTCAATGTCTTCTTGCAACCTCTGCCTCTTTCTGCCTTCCTCTTCAATCTGCTGTGCCATCTTAAACAGGTTGCTTTCCACCTGTGGGTCTCTGTAATATTCTATCACCTCCTTTTCTTCCACTTTTTCAATGGGCTTCTGAGTCTTCAACATGAGCAGCTTGTTTCTGTGTTCCTCCAGGTCCTCTTCAATCTTGACCACTTTCCTCCTTTCCTCCTCCAGCTGCAATTTCAACCCCTCAGATTCCCTGCTTGTCGTGGCTCTGCTTTCCAATTGCTGGGTTGGCTCACGTACAGCTTCAATGTCCTCATGCACTTCCTTCTGCAAGGGAAAACCAAAAAGGAATTAGAAAAAGAAAAAAGGCAAGGAAACCGAGTCCTTGAATCTGGCACAGAGGCCTTTCCATAACAAGGCACGGTAGGAGACAGAAAGACAGAACTGGTACAGAATCCACAGAGAACCACCAAATAAAACTGTTGATAAATGGCAAAGAGTTGGGGTTGTTCAGCCTGGAGAAGAGAAGGGGAAACCTTAGAGCAGCTCTCAGTGCCTAAAGGGGCTACAAGAACCCTGGAGAGGGGCTTTGGACAAGGGCCTGTAGGGACAGGCCAAGGGGAATGGCTTGAAAATGCCAGAGGGGAGACTGAGATGAGCTCTTAGGCAGAAGCTCTTCCCTGTGAGGGTGCTGAGGCGCTGGCACAGGGTGCCCAGAGAAGCTGTGGCTGCCCCATCCCTGGCAGTGTTCAAGGCCAGGTTGGACACAGGGGCTTGGAGCAAGCTGCTCCAGTGGAAGGGGTCCCTGCCCGTGGCAGGGGTTGGAACTGGATGGGCTTTAAGGTCCCTCCCAACCCAAACCATTCTAGGTTTCTATGACACATTCTCACTGTCTCAAGCAACTGACTTGGTGTCTTCCCCCTGTCATGGAAGTGCTGCAGCAGCCCATAAAGGTGCTTTGTGCTGTCTTCTTGTATCTGCAGCTGAGGAAGGGTAACGTGGCCAGTTCCTGCTATGCAGCTGGTTCACGGCAGCATCACAAGAGTGCCCCACTTTAATCTCTTGTCCTTCCTGATTACATTGAAAGTCATCCAGCCCAGAGATCCTTAACACAAGTGAAGCAAGCTCTAAAAAGGCATAAAAATTCTATTGCTTTGAAATGTTTCCAGAAGGTTGTGAGCACTAAATACCAGCCACAGCTGAATCTGAAACTCTCAGTCTATGAACATCGATTGCATGTAGCTGAGAACAGGACTTAAAAGTCCTAATCTTTTTTATCCTAGTATAAACTACAGCTTCAGTAAAGAGTTGAGGGCCCACAGAGGTGATGAAAGTCAGAACCTAAGATCAGTGTCAGTGAAACTGTGGTAACTCATGGTCTTTATCTCACAGGGGTTTCCATTCCTGTCCTTCCTCACACTTGGATGTCGAGATCTGGAGAGGGAGCGGTACGATCCCAGACTGACAGCTTTGGAAAGGTCATTTCAATCCCCAAGCTAGAGTACCCCAGTCTTGCCAGGAGCTGTTAGGCTGGTACCTTCTCAACAATCTTCTTGGCAAACTCCAGCCGGCTGAGCTGCTGTTTGTTTGCTGCTGCCAGCTCCATGTAGAGCTTGGCTACATCGTTTTCCTGAAACAGAAACAGGAGTGAGAGCTGTGTCCCCCTCGCCCTGGCACAGCCCTTTGGGATGGCACACTCTCCCACCCCTCCTTTCACCTGGATGCACTTTGCGTACTGCAATATTCCAGGGATTTGTGTCTTCACATCTGACCTTCTAGAGACACAGAGTCTAAGGACTCACATAGGAGATCCTGTCCCCTTCAGCTGAATGCCTGTTGGGTGCCTGCTAACCTACTTATGGTCCAGACTTCCAGATTCACTTTGGGCCACACATGGATGGCAGTGGGCAAATAGCCCAAGGTGATGCAGGAGAACTTGAGTGCGATTGGGAAGAGCACACAGGAGATCTGGCTCACTCCTGTCCCCACACTCCTACCCTGTGTTTTATCTTCACACACCATATGGTAAGGAGGCATCATCAGCAATTTCGACCAAAGGTACCAGGCACACCCCTAATTCTGCATCACATGGTGCTTTGACCGATAGACAAAGAGATCCTTGATGACGCTTGCTTTTGGGATTAGGACCATGATCACTTTAAGGCTTTAAGGGTGGATTAAGGCTTTGCAGAGGCTTGGGCAAGGAGCTGGACAACTGTTTCCATGCCTTTATCTTAACATTTTACCTGGGCCTGGATGCTTTCTTGCAGGGGGGTCACGCGCAGCCTCTTTGCAGCGAAGTCAGTCAGGGTAGGGTCCAGAGAAGAGCTGTATTTGCCTGCTTGGAGCTCATAGTCCTGTTAAGAGCAGAGGCAGAAGAATCAGTTGGGATCTCTCAGGTGAGACACCAAGGGAGTGCTACCTGGGAACACCCAGCCATACATTGAGTGTGGACTGCACATTCCGGGATAGTCTGATCACTGCGTTCTTCTCTGGCTCCTTGCTTTCAATCTCCTCCACCAGCCTCTGCAGGAGACACACATGATGTTAAGGACAGGTTGAAATACAGAAACCCAATAATACTCTGGTAGTCAAGAGCAGTAGCTCAGCCTCGTACTGGAGTGGTGGGAACAGGAATACGTTTAGGAAGAGGTTTCAGAGGATCTCAGCAGCACTCTTATTTGCCCAGGACCTGCCATACTGATTTATCATGTATGAGATAAATACCAGCCAACACAAAGACCTCCACATCTCATCCTCTGAATTAGTCAGCTGAGGATCTGCTCAGGGAGAGAAAGATGCAGGACCCAGATGCAATATCTCAGCCCAAGGTGCCATCTTTCAGGATCTGTGTGTGCCCTCTCCATGGAGAGGTTTTCAACCTGGGGGTGACTGGCACAGATGAGGACACCAGCCTGAGGATGAAGGCAGCTGGGTGAGATACAGCATCTGTGAGCTGCAATCACTGCCTCCTTGTTCTAGTTCATTCCCTGTGATGGGTAGAGCATACAACTAGGAGATGTTCACAAGCAAATTCCCCCTTCCCAGTCACATTGCAGGTTATGATGCTTGCCCTGGAACACACCTTCTGTGCCTGCAGCTTGTAGTTGATCTGGCTTGGCCCATCAGTGGTCTTCACTTGGTGCCTGGGTAGGTTGTTCATCCAGAACATCAGGTTCTCATTGGAGTTTTGGAACTGCTGGTAGGTGAGGCTGATATTTCTGAGGGTCTTCTCTCTGCATAGCACAGAATTGATCAGGAACATAAAGGGGAAGGGCAAAGATTCATGTGCAAGTTCCCAAAAAGACACTATGGTGAGAATGTCACCACAACAAACACCAAGACAACAAAAGTAAGGGGGTGATAACTGGTCCCCGAGTGGGGAGCACAACACTGCACATTGTGGTTGCTACTGCAACCTGGGAGGATGACAGAAAGAAAAAGGCAAGCAACAGCAATGCCTGTGAGAAATATTAAACATCAGGGTCTCTCTGGGCAGGGTCATGGATCAGGCAGAAGCCAGCAGTCAGCTACTTAAGGCCACCTTCTCGCAGCTATCTGGAAGCTCAAAGCCTCTGCTGTGCATAGGAAGGTAGCAACTGCACAGCAAAACAGACCTAGTCCTCAGTATTCTTGCATAGTGTTCAGGATGGTTCTGCAATGAAGAACATATTCCTGGGTCTCTGACTAATGCTGGTCCATGTCAGCTAAGAGAAGCAGAGATGATGCCATAGCTCCTCACCTCTGGTCCAGCTGGTCTGCCACGGCATGGTAGCGGTCATTGAGGAGCTGCACCTCCCGCTTCTGCCTCGGCAGGTCGGGGCAGTACTCCTGGAAGTTGTTCTGCACAGCACTGCAGCTGTGCTCAGCATCCTTGAGACCCCGGTTCAGCTTCAGCACACAGTCCTCTTGGGCCACCACCTCCCGCTTCATCTTCTGCAGGGGGAAACAGGGCACCTCCAGGTTTGCGTCAGTCGATGAACCAACCAGAAGTACTTAACACTGTTACTCACTGTGCAGCACCTGGGGGCAGTCAGGCTCTCCAAGAGATATGCAACATGGAAGAGATGGAGCAGTGAGACCTCTCAGTAAAGAAGGTGGGAAGCAAGTGGGTTGGACAGTGCATGCAGCAGAAGGGAGGAGTTTTGAGGAAGGCAGAAAAGGATCACTGTGAGTGCTACAGATGGGGCAGGGAGATTGGGAGCAGGAAAGAATAGGGGTAAGTGTAAAGCAGAGCAATGCAGATTAGATGCTAAGGGGTTCATCACGTATTTTAGGGACCCCAAAGGTAACCTGAGAAGGACAGAGCTTTTTGCTAGCCAGTGAGTGCAAATCAGCCTGCAACAGCAATGTAAAGCCTTCGAAGAACTGGTCCTTAGAAAGGCTTGAGGTGCTCAAATAAGCAAAGTCCAACTCTCCCCACTATTGCTACCTGAACTCAGAGATCCCCCTTCCTTCACGAAGACCCTGATGTTGCCCTACCTGCAGATCATTGGCCCGATCCTGCAGAGCATTGGGGGATGCGGGAATGATGCTGTCCTGAGCCAGCTTGGCCTCAAACGTGCTGACAATCTTGTCTGTGTTCTCAATCTGAGTCTCCAGGTTCAGGGCAGCCTTAGCCCTGCGTAACAGAAAACCAACAAGGTTAGCTACAGAAGATCCCATTCTTCTCTCTGGTTTTGCATGTTTAAGCTTATTTAACGTTAGAGCTTCTGCAGCATGGCAGAGAACAAGCAACATGCACACTCACCACCCTGTCATGCTACCCCGAAACCAAATATGTTGCACTTCGCTGCATACAGCGGAGCTGGGACACACCCATTGTAGTGGATTGTCCACAGATTACGCACAGGAACTCCTTCAGAGGTGCCTTTGGTGATGGATGGGAGGTTTCCAACCTGCACTGGCTGGGATGGACCTCAACCAATGCCCATATAGACCAAAAGCATCTTCTCACGCCTCTGTGTTGCTACCTCTGTGCAAATACTTCCTTCCCTCATCCCCATCAGGCCTTGCCATCATCACTCACTTCTCGTTGTACAGGCTGGAGAGCATATTGACATCATTGTATTTGCTCCTAAGGGCATTCAGTGTGACAGGGAGCTGGGAAGCCGAGGTGCTGGTGGGTTTCTTGGAAAGGAAGGTCTCACACTCCTTCTGCAAGGCATCCTTGGCTGCCCCCAGGTTCTCAAGTTTCTTTGTTGTTTCCTGGCACATCAGATGGGAGCAGAGTCACCCAACACAGTCATAACAGGGCTGTTGCGAAAACGTGTCTCCCTCAGGGACGGGTTTTGCTGTGGGGATAAGGGTGCAGGAGCCCTCTCATGAGGAGCTGGTCCCTGGGGCGCAGCCCCAGCCAGACTGTGGCTGTCTGGCAATGCCAGGGTGTGGGAAAGAGATCCAGGTAGGCAGAGATGGAGGAAACCTACGTGCCTGAGTCCATCCCTCTGCCAGGGCTGGATAAATACCCACAAGTGAAGGTGTAACAAGCTGAACTGCTACAGACCCAGACCTTATCGCAGAGGAAAAGAGGGGGGCTCCAGGGCACTGCCTCTTTTCCTGTCCCCCCCACATCTACCAGTCTGTACTCCCCATCACGTCAGCCAAAGCTGGTCCTTGGAGTAATTCCCCTCTATCCCAGTCTTTTATGCTACAGACCTGGAAGTGAAGGGTGACAGCATACCTGTGGCAAGGCTGAGGGCACCTCAAAACCAGCTCTGAAGCAAATGGACCATCTTGCTACAGAGCTGAGCCAAGAGAAGGGCCTGCATTTCCCTGGGGTTTGGCTTAACCTGTCCCATTCCAAGGGCTCGAGCCAGCCTAAAAGCCTTGCAACAGCAGCATGGTGCTCTTTGAAGCACAAGCTGTCATCTCCCATGTAATTCCTGTATCAACCCATTTGGGGCCAAGGACACAGCGCTACCAAGCTCACCCTGCTCCAGCTCTGCCGCAGCAGCAGCACCCACCTGCTGGTGTTTGATCCTCCTGGCAAGGTCATCTGTGGGATCACTGAAGTTCACTGGAGACCTCACACGGTTCAACACCTCCTTCTCTACCTGAATCAGGTCCTTGCCAACACGATCCAGGCTACTGAGAAGCTGGTCAGCTTGAGGGTCATCCTGGACTACAGGGGGGCTCCTGGACACAGCTGCAGTGAGACACAGCCTAGGTTAATCCCTATTTCCCATCTGCCATTCCAGTCTTGGTGCTGACCCTGAGAGCTCTTCCATGCATGGTCTCTAAAGCTCCCTCTCATGACAGCCCTGCTGCAAAGCTCTGCTCTTTGTGTTTTGCAGCTCTGAGACACAAAGGCTTCTCCTGAGCATGGGGTTTTGATGGAACCATAAGGGATTCAGTTACCATTCCTAATCCACAGAGGATCATGCAGATGCAGGTGCCTACCCATGGCAAAGGCTTAGGAAAATGCTTTTAGTTCTGCCTTGGCCAGCCAGAGCTCACGTCTAAAGGAGGGACACACACATCCATGTGCTGCCATGCAGACACATCCCTGCTCAGCTTTGCTGGGAGCTTTTGAACTGCAGCTGTGGGGGTAACACAGCTTAGCCAGGGGTTAGGATTCAGCCATGGCTGCCTGCTTCTCCCACAGCCCCCAGCTAGGGAAGAGAACTTCAAGGGACCCAGATCCCAAACAAGGTTTAATTAAGGCTTCTAGATAAGCACATCCCCCTGCAGCCCTAAATAACACCCTGCAGCTGTTGATGGAGCTGAGGTTGAGAAAGGCAACGGGCAATTTAAGAGAATTGCCTGAGACCACACAGTGAATCCTTGGCAGCACTAGGAGCCAGGTTATCCCATCGGCTGCTCTGTCCCATGGAGCAGAAGGCATCCTCACACTTGTACAGGTACCTCTGCCTGCCCAGGTGGGTGCTCCGCGAGGGAGGTGCATGGGATGGCTTTGGAGAGAGCTCGACTAACAGTGGACATACACACCTTGCTGGCTGGGTTGAACCTGCTCCTTGTGACTGCGTTTCAGGGCGCTGTGAACCGCTGCTCGCTTCTGCTTCACCGTGTTCAGTTCTGCTTCCAGCCTGTGAGCGGAGAGGAGCATCATCAGCCAGCAGCACGGAAACCACTGAGCAAGCCTTGACAGCCCAGCCCACCAGCGGCTTTGTGCCTCTGCCAGGGAAGGTGCTCCCAAAGGCAGGGGCAGGCTGGGAGCCTGCAGCCTCTTGTAGGAAATGTCCCTTAGGAAAAGGGACAGCAGCAAGAGCAGCCGGTTGGTTGG
This sequence comes from Psittacula echo, assembly GCF_963264785.1. Lineage (NCBI taxonomy): Eukaryota > Metazoa > Chordata > Aves > Psittaciformes > Psittacidae > Psittacula > Psittacula echo. The sequence goes on along the minus strand of NC_137750.1, from coordinate 10,663,780 downwards.
AGCAGCACGTTTCTCTCACTGGAGCCTGTGTTTCCAGCTCTCAGCAGCAGCTATCAAAGCTGGGCATTTATTGGGAATCACTGCAGTGCTTTGCAGTTCCACAGGAAGCAAGTACAAGCAGCTGCTTCTGTGGCTGCTGCGCTAGAAATGCCAAGTCTCATTTGTAAGGATGGTTCCCTTCTAATGAAACACAACTGGGATCAGAAGGAGCTGGGAGGACCAAAAATACCTCTGGGTGAGAAAAGGCTGATGCAACCAGGGGCCTTTGAACCATAGAATGCCAAACTGGTTTGGGTTGAAGGGACCTTAAAGCTCATGCAGTTCCAACCCCTGCCACGGGCAGGGACCCCTTCCACTGGAGCAGCTTGCTCCAAGCCCCTGTGTCCAACCTGGCCTTGAACACTGCCAGGGATGGGGCAGCCACAGCTTCTCTGGGCACCCTGTGCCAGCGCCTCAGCACCCTCACAGGGAAGAGCTTCTGCCTAAGAGCTCATCTCAGTCTCCTCTCTGGCAGGTTCAAGCCATTCCCCTTGGCCTGTCCCTACAGGCCCTTGTCCAAAGCCCCTCTCCAGGTTTCTTGTAGGCGATTTGAAGGACCAGACTAGTTCACATCCCTGCTCTGCACTGCTCCAGCTGCACTGTGCTTTAAAACCACCATGTCCCAGCTTGCTGGGTGCTGTCAGGCAAGGGCTGTCTCTCTGCAGGAGCAGAACATAGCTCCATGCAGAGGGACTGAATGGTGAAACAGGCTGGGAAATACAACAAAGACAAACATTTTGTATGTAGGAAGGGAAGCAAACACTGGGAGATGAAACAAGCTGTCAGACATGGCCTGAATAGGGTGAGTTTTCCAGGCAATATCTATAGAGCTGTTATCCAGAAGGATGTGGCAAACTTTACCTGTTCTATTTTAAAAGACACATGAAACCCATAAATCCAAAGGATTCAGTAATCCGGGATGTATGAAGAGAGGTTCGCACTCAGGAAGAGCAGCACAATGAAGTAATCACGCCTGGCTGAGTGGGGACCCACGCTCTCATCACGGGCATGCCCAAGGAGCCCTGGATCTAGGCTGTGTGCTCTTCCCGAAGACTTGAGCAGCACTGATTTATCCCAGCACCAGGGGCCATGATTATAAAGGTAATGCCAGGGCTCCCTGCATCCCTCATCCTGTGGGAACCACAGGAGCTGACTGGGCACCCAGGCAGTGGAGCACATGGTGATTCAAGGAACACTTCTCAGTTTCCATCTGGGGCTGGCTGGGAGGAGATTCCACAGATAAGTTGTCCTGTTTGGCAAGTTCCAAGCTCCAGACTGATTCTGCAATGGATTTAGTCAAACCTATTCAAGTCACATGTTTGGGTGAAGAAATCAAGCCTGGCTGCCAGAAAACTCTTTGACAGCAAGGTCTGTGTAGCATGCAGAGCTATCGAGGAACGGCGGGGACCTGGATGACATAGCTGGGTGCAGGGAACAACCCCTCTCCAGGAGGGATTTCATACTCGGCAGTGCAGAGGTCTGTTCCCAGCTGCTATTTCTCTGCAGGTGAGGCAGCCAGGCTGGCTACAACCTAAAAGCAAGTCTGGACATCTCTCTGGGCCAGGCTCTTCACTGCAGACTCACCTATTGACCTTGTCTATGGACTCAGGGTCTGGGGGAGGGATGGAGAAGCAAGCAGAAGGTGCCTCCTGGACCACACCGGTGCTGCTCTGCACCACCCACATCTCCGGGTTGCTGTTGTCCTTCAGCGTGTACTTGTCACCTCTGGCCAGCTGCACCTGGGACAAAGACACAAAACCCAGTGAGAGACTTGGCTCTCTGGCACCAGGCCGGTTTCTCCCATCACAGAGCCAAGATCTGGAGCAATCTTGCCTCTTCTGAGGGTACTGCCAGTCAAGCCCTCACCTCCCCAGCATCCCAGTCACAGAGGGTGTCCAAGGTGAGGGTCTGAGATGGATGCACCCGGCGCAGTTTCAGTGGGCTGATCTCTTTACTCTTTCTCTTCAGGTCTGTGATGCTCTTCTCCACCTGCTTCACTGCTTTCTCCTCGTTCTAGACAAAACAGGGAAGACAGTGGTAGTGACCAGGCTTGGATGAGAAGGAAGGGGAGGGTCACACTATAGAGGGGATGCTGGGGCCAGTTTTCCACCCCTGTGTGATCACTGCTGAGCTGGAGGCAGGAATTTCTCCATTCTTGACCCCTCCATGTCTCTTCTTCCCTTTTTCATTATCAACGCTCTCCTCTGTTTCCTTCTCTCACAGCAGATCTGCCCTCAAAGGCGCAGCCTGAGTTAACCTGAGGTGTTTCCGCTCTGTCATTTTCAATCTCCTAGAGAAGTTTTTCTCCTCAGAAATGGAACAGAGACCTGCCGAGAGGTGGCTGTGTTCCAGTGTCAGAAGGTACCAAGATCCCAGCACCAGAGCAAAATGTGCTGCATGCATGGGAAGACACCATGTTGAACACACCCCCTCCCTCTCTCCCAGGCAAATATTCCTCTCCTATCTATATCTCACCCCTGAGGTCAGATTTGTTTAATCTCTCCCTTGCTCTTGGCTCATGACACTGCTGAGGAGATGGGAGGACCTTTCCCTGCTGTTTGGGTGCCAGCAGCTCACGCTCTCTGCAGGGCCTCTAATCCAAGTGTCTTGGTTAGGACAACATGCAGCTCCTCCCTGCACTTCTTCACTCTGACGGTGACCTGGGGCCAGGCTGTGTGCCACTGAGGAGGACCAGTGCCTTCCCATGGCGTCACTGCCTCACAGCATGAGCAGTGCAGACCTTTGGGGGCTACAGGGACTCAGCATCCAGAGCACAGTATTGTCATGGGCTTCCCCCTCACCTGGGAATGAGCTAGGATGAACTGTCCCACTAGGTTCAGTAAGGTTATTCACCCACCTCTTCCCCTTCCCCACTGTTATTTCCTGGGAAGGATGTGACATTTGGTCTGCCCCTTAGGTCTGGTGAGTGCTGCCAGCCCTGAAGACCTCACCTCCAGCTGAAGCAGCAGGTCTGACACCACCCCAGGGCTGTCTTTGTTAAACTTGCTGTATTTGGTGTCCAGATCAGAACTCATCTTCTTCAGGGAGCAGCTCACAGCCTCAGCATCATCCTGGAACTGGAGGTGTGGGTAGGGAAATGGTCAGGGGTGGCAGGACATTGCTATCTCCAAGTCGTGTTGGGGGTCCCATTTCCCAGCACATCTCCCGCAGCCTGTCTGGGGCTCACAAGGCCCTAGAGACCACCCTCAGGTGGTAACAGTGATGAGCAAACCTTCGCTGCCCCTCTTCTCCAAGCCAGCACAACAGGGTTGAACTGATGAGGTGGGAGCCATCCTTCCCTGCAGCACTAAAGGACTGGTTTGGAGGAGTGTTTCCCCAACACACCCTCACTAGATGTAAGCAAAGGAGCTCCCATCCTCATCCCTTTGCTGTGCCTCTTCCCAGCTTGCCCACTCAGACCTGACCCTGCTGCCCCATGGCCCGTGCTCTCCTCGTTGCTTTGTACCTTCTTGTAGCTCTCCACGTTTTTCAGTTGACTCTCCTGGCAAATGCAGAGGTTCAGGAAATTCTGCCACTCATTCTTCAAGGCTTCCTGGTGGGCCTGTGGTGGGACAGAGCAGGATTCGGTGGGCTCCCGCTGGTCCTACCTCCCCCACCGCTGTCTCCTTTCCGCAGAGGCCCCAGAGATCAGAGCAAGAGTGAAGGCTGCTGTTGAGCGGAGACACAGCTATGGCCAGGTATTGCCTGATGCTGAGCTGAGCAAGGACGCTGCTCGACAAGGAGCTGGCTTATACAGAGCAGCCACCATTTCCCAAGGGGCCTCAGCTCTGAGCCCAGCTCAGCTTCCCACTGTGCCTGTGGGCTTGCAAATGGAGATCTGGGGCTGGTTTAACTTGGGAGAGATTGTGCCATGTCATAGCTGGAGCTTCACAGCAGCAGGAATGTGGCTGCATCAACCACATGTCTGAGCACCAGAGCAGGAGCTGGTCCCAGCACACTAATGTTAGCCACTATCTCCTGGAGGTTTCTGAAGGGGTGAAGACCCTGCACTGCCCTCAGCTTCCCCATAGGGCTGGAGCAGGCAGACTGATGCTGGCTGTCACCGGGAGCGTGGAAGGAAAGAGTAACACAGCAGCTCTGCAGAAGAGGTCTCCTCCAACCCACTTCCTGGCTCTCAATGCAGGGACACTCATTCTCTTACAGGGTTTGGGAGGACCCCCTTCCTTACCTGGATAGGTTTGACAGCCGGGTGCTTCAGCTCAATCATCCTGTCCCCATCGTCCTGCAGATTGTTCACAAACTCCTCCTGACTGAGCAACTCCTTGGACTTGAAATCCTAAGTGGGAAGAGAAATTCTGTGACCCTGGGAGCATGCAGGGAGCATGCCAGGAGCACAGAGCAGTCTCCTGGGACATCAAAGCACACACATCCTTATTGGTTTGTTTTTAAAGAAAGAAGAAGCTAAGCAAGGCTACAACAAATTACACACGCTTGGGCCTCAGAGAGCATCAGGGCATTCATCCAGAGAGCATTTTCCTAAGCAATTATCCCTCCCCTTTTTCCGGGTCCCAGGATATAGCTGTCACTGGGTGCTGTATTTGGACGCAGAGGCTGACATGATGCTGAGCCTTTCCCTCACCAACAGCTCTCTAATGTGTGATCCCACACGCCAGCTCAAGGGACGCTCAGAGTGGCTCATCCTTAACTCCAGTGTGGACCCAGAGCATCTCTTCCACCTCTGTTTCTGTGCCTCGGAAAGCACCGGGCTCAGGGCTGGTGGTGGATGTCCAGGAGGTTGGGATCCGATCTCAGATGCTGGGCTTGGCCAGCCCCCAGGAGCCCACCTCGTACTCCCGACGCACGCTCTGGACGTCCGTCATTTGGTCACTCCAGTCCTGCTTCAGGATCCTGGTCTGCTGGTCCGTCAGGTAGCCCAGCTCCTTGGTGCAGCCCTGGAGGTGGTGGTAGAGGCTGCCCAGGCTCTGCCCTCGCCAGATGGAGGCTTTCTGCGCATGCACACAGGGGAGAGACAGCGTTGGTGCTCAGGCTGAGGAGAACCTTCCCCTCCTCCTCCCCAGGATCCCACTCTCATTGCACATCCGCTGGGAGATTCCCAGAGCCCTTGGTGAGACATCTCTGCCACCGCTTGCTCTTATCTGATGGGGCTGCCAATCCCTTTTCCCTCCTTCACAGACAGGCTGTGTTTGTCTAACCAGAATCTCAGGTGTGGGCTGGTGCCTGGGGCAGGCTGAGGGCTGGCCCCGCTCTGCTCTATTTCTCACAAATGCCATTCTTCAGCATCAGCCTTTCCAGGCCCAGCTGGCAAAACCCAGGGCCTTCTTCCCAACCACCTCCTTTGTTGCCGCTGCTCATTTCCTCTCTGGAGCCCTTGTCAGGGATCACTGCAAGCCTCAACATTTGCAATCCTGATTTGGAGCGGTGTGGGCTGGCACAGGGCTTCCTGCTGCTGCACCCGTAACCCTGCACTCATGGACACACTGGCAACTCCAGACCAGCAATCCATGAGGAGGAGACACACAGATCTCACCCACAGCACTGCCCGGAGGGCAGCAAGCGTGCTCTCAATTTACACTCCAGGTGGGGAGGAAACAGAGCAACAAGATGAGGGACACAACCAGAGGTAGCTCCTGCCCGGAGCCGGGCATTCCCTGTCCATCAGGGATGGTGTTTCTCTGCTATATGACCCCATCATCTGTCCGGAAAGCCACTGGAAGCTTACCAGCAAGTCCTTGTACTGGCTTTTTAAATCTGCCACATCCTGGGTTACAACACGGCCAAGATCAAGGGGAAAAGAAAAGAGAAAAAAGCTGTTACCAAAACACGTGGTAGATGCTGATGAGCTGATTTATGGAAAGTGCTTTAGAAGCCATTCGGGAACCACCTTCCTGGCCCCTGCATGGTTTGGGCTGTCCAAGCTCAGGTCTCCCTGTGCCCTCTGCAGAACAGGGGTGGATATTCACCACGCAGAGGAGCGGATGAGCAGAGCCTGCAGGGTCCCAAGCAAAGCCAACAGGAACAGGGAGGGGATGGAGGGCACCTTACCCCGGAGCGGACGTTCTTGATCTGGAGGCCATAGGCTTCGATCTCCTTCTGGAGGATGTTGTGCTCAGCTATTTGCTTCTCCAGCTCTGACATGCCGGGGCCGTACTGTCCTGCGCTGACTTGTTTCTGTGCAAAAGGAGTTGAGGCAGGGATTAAAGCAGGAGACTTTATTTCAGGGAAAAGCCCCAGCGAGTGCTGGTATCTGGGATGTGACAGCAGTCCAGGAGGAAGGGAAGGGATCCGCTTTACTGTGATTGTTGTAGGTTGCCATTTCCCCAGCCATATGCATGGCAAAGATAACCAGGACATATAACTCTGGTGTACAAACCTAAGCTGAACCAGCCAGCCTGTGGTGGCTGCATTGGATGCACAGTTACCATTCAGCTTTCAAGGGAATCCAAGTTAATTCCAAACTGAGACTGCAGCATGAAACCCTAGGATGCAGGGGTGTAAAGTCCCTGAAGACATCACCTTCTCTATCCTCTCATCCCACATCAGGGCACCTCTACCTGCTCTCCCTCCAGCAGCTCTTAATATGAAGGAGTCAATCAAGAAGGTGCTCCAGAGGGTTTTAAGAGGTGGGAAGAGAATCATTCTCCTGCCCAGAGCAGTTGAGTTACTTCCACCACCCCAAACGTCCCAGCATGCTGCTGAGCACACAATGGCTCGCAGAGCCCTACAGGCAACAGCAGACATTATCTGGCCTTGCAGGATTTGGGAGATGCATCTAAAACCAGCAGCTGTTACCATCTTTTGGTCCAGGATCTTGGCCCAATCTACCCTGGGCCCCACATCAGGGATGTTCAGCTGTTCATAGAGGGCCCTGTACTCTGCACAGAGCTGGGTCACACGGTCATGGAGCTGCTGGATGCTGCCAAGAGAAAAGGAACACGTCTCAGGGTCAGTTTGGAAAGGGGAGAACCAAAGTGGGGTTTGTGGAGCCCAGATTTCACTCATAAGACCCTTTGCTGTCCCTTTGTGACACTGGGCTCCTTCAGCAGTGGACGCTCTTGTCCTGGTGCTCTCCATCTCCAGGGGTGTCTCAGAAATCACCACCCAGGAGAAAGGCAGCTGCAGGGAGATCAGGGCTGTCCCTTCCCAACTAGGAAATAACTCTTCCCTCCTGGCTTCCACCTAGAAGGGCTGGAGAGCGAAGGGGAGCAAAGCACCACAGGCCAACCAAAGCTCTTCTCCCATTCCCACCACCACCTCTGTGCTCGCCTGAACAAAAGGCATTCATTTTAGGAAGGGCAGAGGAAAAGGGGATTTGCTCTGGGAGCGGGGCCATGGTTTAGCTCTGCATTTCTCAGGTACCTTTCACAAGAGCTCCCAAATAAGAGCGGGCACTGTTGGGTGATCACTTTGGAAGCCACCCTACACACCCCTCTCCTTACAATATGTTGGCAAAATCCCTGATTTTAAGGATAAAGTCTATGGGAGGAAGGCTGAAACTCAACCTCTCATGGCAACGACTGGAGCTCAGTCTAGGTCTTAGCGGGGTTCCCAATTGCTTGATGCCCCCATCACACCAGTCCTCCCTATTTGTACTCACTCCTTCTCTATCTCAGTAGCCTGAGGGTGTTTCAGCCGCTTGGCACGGTCCACATCCAGGAAGAGGTCCTTCAGCAGGGTCTCTGCTTCCTTCAGATTCCTGGCATTCTCTGGCTGGAACTCAAAAGCCTTGCTCTTCTGGTGATTGTTGGCATCCTGGAGACCAGGGAAGACAGGAAAAAGCCTGGTTGGACCATGCAGACCTCACAACATTTTCCTCGGTCAATGCACAGGGCCTGGATGCTCAATGCGCTGAGCCCAGAGGAACCCCACAGAGATGCAAAGGTGCAGCCGAGCTGTCTGCTTCAGCACCTCTTCCACCCAGGGCTCAGTGTGGGTCAGGCTGGCTGCTGGCCTCTGGGGTTGCTGGGAGGCACAGGGCTGTGCTGCTGTGGGTGAGACAGCCAGGGCTGTGGGAAGCATGAGGCACCAAGCAGAAAGCACAGAGGCTGGAATTTGGGAGGCCCTGGTATGCAGCCCCAGGGGCTGGGAGGCTCTGCAGGGTGCTCTGTTCCTCCCCAGCCTCCAGTCAGCCCCCAGACCTGCCCCAGCAAGCTGATGCACACAGAGCAGACACCTGACCTGCTGGCCTAGACACTGCAGAGCCTTTCCCCTTCGCACCCCGCTCCGCAGAGCTCACCTGCCGGAGCCTGGACTGGGTCTCCAGGATGTCCTTCTCCACCTGGTCAGCATTTGTCTGCATGCGGGAGATGAGCACGGCCAGCTCGTTTGTGGAGGACCTGAGAGAGGGAGGAACAAAGCAATGGGTGGGTGATGGCAATTCTCACCCTCTTCATCACCACCCAGGACCTGACATGGGGATGGTTCTTCACATCTTCTCCCTGTGCCTTCCTGGTCTCCACAGAAAGAGCCTAAGCGTGGCCAAGGTGTATATGGGTGGTGGATGCCTGGCTGTTGCCTTCAGCCAAGTGGAGGTGCAAGGTAGTGTGTTCAGAGCAAGCAGACGGTGGCTTTTTGTGCACCACGCAGCTCATCAGCACAACTCCTTGCTGCAGGACACTGCAGGTGCTCCAAAGTTCGAGTGGATTCAAAAAGCAGTGAGGGGGGAAGAGGAAAGGAATCTGCTGTAGGGCTCCCAAATACACCAACACCACATCTGGGTGGGGAAGACCTGAAGCCACAGGCAGCTGGAGGCCAGGAGAGCACCCTGCAGAGGCAGCACAACATGCTTGCCCTGTTTGGAGGCACTTCCCTGCGTGCCTGCCCTTGGTTGCTGGCAGAGGTGGCTGAGATGTCCCTTCAGCCTGACCCAGAGCTGCCTTCCTGCAGTCCTGTTTCGTGCTCAGTGCCCTGCGGCTCAGCCCATTGAGATGCTGGAGAGCCCGGTGCCACCCCAGGACTGGGTTGCAGTGGACAAGGACTTGCGACACAGACAAGAAGCCCCTCTGGGCACTGCGTAGCTGCTGCAGTCGTGCTGCTTGCAGGGCCTGGGGACAAATTGCCCAAGCCCAGGACACAGCTACCAGCGAAGATTCACTGAAGGTCCCCATCAGACCATTCCCTATTGTCTGTCACCTCAGTGCCACCACACAACCGATGGGCACCATCACAGCCCTCACTCCATCCTTACTATCGTGAACAGGCACCAAGAGCTTTGCTGGACCCAGAGACTGCAGCAAGGCACGGGATGGTTCCCAAAGCTCCCTTCGGACAAGTCTTGGTGCCACTTTAGTCCTCATGTCCCCCTGAGGACAGTGCCCTCCAGGCAGGGAGAGCGCAGCACTACCAGGATGTGGGACCAGAAGCATCACCCAGGGATGAGCCCTTGGAAAACTGCCCATGGGACAAAGTTCAGCAGAGGCTCAGCTCGGCTCCTGCTGACTCCGGAGTTTGAGACCTGAAGGAAGGAGTTTGGGCAGCAGCAATGGGACACTGCAAGGGGTCAGCTGAAGGGGGAGTGCACTTCTCCAGGGCTGGCTGGTACCTCTTTGGTGGAGGAGGAAGGTGCTGGCCTGCAGCAGAGCCACCCACATCTGCCCTCCAGCCACGTGGTTTCCTTCCTAGCCCCTGAATCCAGCAGAGGACAGAGGAAAGCGGTTCCCTTAACGGCTCTGTCATTGCTGCAGCTCCTCATCATGGCTCCAGCTATGCCACGGCTCATACCAAAGGCTAGAGCAGTTGCTGGGATGTTCATTTATTACAGCCCCAAGTGACTGTAAAGTGCCAGTGAGCGTTACAGTCACCCCAAGCCAAGCACTTGGATGCCACAGTCAGAGCTTGTGCTCAAAGTCAGCTCAGCCCATGCTGACCGCAGCCAAGCCTGTGTAACACCGGAGGAGCAGCGCTCCCGCTCACAGCATCCTCCTGTCCCCTTTCTCCAGCTCCTCCCTTGGCTTGGATTTCCCAAGAGGGAGGCGTGGGCCTGCAGCACAGCAGCTCTCAGCTCCCTCTGGGTTTGGGTTGGCAGCGTCTTCTGGCCATGCCTCAGCTTCCCTGCCTGCAAAATGCATGTCAGCAAAGAGAAGGGGGGACTGCTGCCCTCTTCTATGGGGTCTAATTCCGGGGATCATGGAGCCAAAGAGCCCAAGCAGAGCATTCATCATCACCATCACCCAAACATCACTGTCTGCTGCAATCTGCCTTTTATACCCCATTAAACATCCCATCTGAGCCCTAGGGATGCCTGTCCTGGGCTCAGCTGCAGTGCCTGAGGAGCCGAACAGCAGCCCCAAGACCCAGCACCACAGGGCAGGTGGAAGCAGCACGGAGCCCGGGCTGGCTCGCTGTGAGCCTGAGCGTGCAGCAGGCTGGAAGCTCTGGAGGTGCCCCCTCCCCAGCAGGTTACACAATGTCCCACTCATCCCTGACACGCCTGGAATGAGGTGGTGTCCCATGAGCAAATACTTGAGCACCACCCAAGCTTCCTGCTCGGGCTCCCTGTGCAGGGAGGAGGGAGTGAGTCACGGGCTGGCCCATCCCGGGGGATGGACGCCTGTCCCGATGGGCGAGCATCATCCACCCGAGAGGGCTGCAGAGCTCAGCTCCTGCCTGGGAAGAGCAGGAATGGGGAGTGCAGTCTGAGCCCTGCTGTGAGGTGACTGTGGATGTTCCTGCAAGTGTTCACATCCCATGGAGACGAGGCCCTCAGTGCCATGGGTTAGTGGTGGCCCTGGCAGTGCTGGGCAAAGGCTGGACCTGATGAGGTTAAAGGGCTTTTCCAACCTGGCTGATCCTCTGATTCTAGGAGAGGAGAAGTGAGCATCCGTTCTTCCCAGGGACAGGGGACTGCCAATAGATTCCTGATTATTTCTGGTGATACCTAATTCCTGGCTGAAGAAAACACTGGGACACCCCCTCCCTTGGTTCATAAGGCTGGACACATAAATCAGCTTCATTTAGGCCAAGCCACAGCAAAACTATGGACTGAGAAGACCTCAGCAACCTCCCAGCCACAGGAACTCAGCCTTGCCCATCCCCACTTGCGCTGCCTTCACATGGGGCACCTGAGGCTAGGAACGAGGATGCTGTAGCAAACAGCCTGATCTTCAGGGAAGAAGTGATGCTTCCTGCAGAACACTGTCTCAGGAGCAGAAAGGGTCTCCCCTGTGTGTCCTGGATTGGAGAGCCGGGTCCCCTTGCTGGCCAAGGAAGGAAGCCTGGCAGAGGAGGACACCAAGGCCCTGTATCCAGCAGCCAGGCTGGAAGCAGCTCCCCAGCCCTATGAGCACCTGAACCACTTCAGAGTCTACAGAAGAGCAGTCTGGATGCTTGAGGACACTGGAGCCGGGTAAGGGATGTCCCCTGGGAGGAGAGAGGTGTCTGCACGCTGCCCTGGGGGCCAGAGTAAGGCCTGAAGCCATCTCAGCTGAGCCTCCCACCCTCACATTGCTCCTCAGTCAAGGTGAGAGCAACACTGAGGAACCCACTTGGTCCACGCATGCTTAGAGAAGTGCCCACACCACCACAGACCCTCTTATCCCATCCGTAGACCATGGCAAAAGGAGCATGAGCGTCTCCTGTCCATGCCAACACCCATCCGCACAGCCTGCAGTGACACAGACACATCTCTGTCCTTCCTCAGGGCTGTGCCCCCTGCTCCTGGGCAGAAGCCCTCACTCAATGACCTGAGCACAGCTTGGCCCCACGTTTCAGGGTGGCCGCGCTGACACTTGGGCTGCAGGGAGGCTTCGGGTGGGATACGAGGAGCCACGAGCTCACTTGTGCTCACATTGGGCATCCCTCAGCCTCCTGGGGCTCAGGTCCCACCCCAGGTCCTCACACAGTGTGAGCCTGCACCCACAGCCCCGGCATGGCCGAGATGGATGAGGGCAAGGCTCGGCCAGCTCCTCCTGCTCCTCCTCCTCAGGAGCCAGGACAGGCCTCCTCCCTGGGGCTATCTCATGCCTGCAAGAGGCAGAGCACAGTTATTATCATTATTAATTGGTTCATTTCTCACACCACTTTCTGCCTCCTAGACCGTCCAACCGCACACCAGGGACAGTGTCTCAGCAGGAGCAGCACTGTCCCCTGTTCTGGGTCACTCCTGCCAGAGCATGTCTGGACAGGACCACAGCACCAACCAACTTCAGTCCCTGACGCCCTCTGTCCCTTCCTTTCAGTGGGCTTTGTTTTATAGCCGTGAGGCAGAGCGCAAAGATGGGTCTGTTCTCCCCAGCACACAGAAGTCCTCACGCACTCTGATCTTCCAGCCCAAGCAGCAATCCCAGATGATAAAACCAGGACATGACTTTCCATCCACCTCCAAAACCACCCACTGCTGGTGTCGAGATGACACCCGGGCAGCCAGTCCAGCCAGATCTGATTCAATTCCACCTTCTCAGGAGCTTTTCCTTTCAGCCCTGCATTGTGCTTCTTCCAGCACACAGTGAGGATGCTCCTTGGGGACAAACCTGCTCCTGTCACTGCCCCCCTGGGATCCATCCACCAAGGAAAGACAGCAAAGGGCCCTGCAAGCCAGGATGCTCAACACCATGGTCCCAAGGACCCAGACAAGGAACCTCTCTAGGGGTCTGTGCCAGCAGCAGCACCATGAATCGTGCACTCCTGGAGGCAGAGAACCCCAACTGCCGCTGAGGTTCTGGCCTTGGGGCCACCAGGAGCAGCAATGGGCCACCAACATCTTCTTGGGGCCACCTGCAGAGCGTGAGCTGGCGGCTGCGCCTCAGACAACTCAATCACCTTCATTCTCTCAGCTAACACTGGCGCTGACCAAGCTGCAGGCCATGGCCAGGAGAATCAGCCTTTGTCTGATGGCTGGTGCCTCCTGAAACAAGCACAACTAGCTCAGTAATTGCAGTGCCTCTGGCTCCAGGCTCCATCCTGCACAGGGGAGAGGTGTGAGGTCTCACCAGGATGCAACTCCAGTTATCCCAAGAGGCTCATGCTGGGGAAGAACCTGGCTCAAACCCACAGGGGCTGCAGTGAGGCTGTCCCAGGACATGTGAAATCCCAACCCCAGGTTTGGAGCCCTGATGGTGAAGGGGGTAGGTTGCATTAGCAAGACTAAAACCCGAGGCTGACACAGCTCCAGGGCTCCCGGGGAGGGGTCTCACTGCAGCCAGGCCCCAGCAGAGGTTTGGTGTTCAGAGAGCCCCACACCTCTCTTTGAGATGAGTTTGTAAGTGCTCAGCTCCACTGAGGCAGAAGCTTCCCTATGGCAGGGCTCCAGCTCCCAACATCTACATGGGGAGGTCTCAGTCTTTGTGTGGGCCACCTTCTCCCCCTGTCCCACTGCCCTGCCCAGCAGCACAGAGCCACCACCCTTCTGTTTGCTGTCTGCTCAAAGGGTTTGGCCCCCATAAACAGTGCAGTTGGGTGCCAGCACCGTGTTGTGTCCACCCAGGAGCCTGTCTCCTCGCACACCATCCTGGGCTGCTGCTGCTGCTGCCCCCAAGAGATGGGGCCAGCACCCTCTTCTCCGTGCAGGTCCCCCCTCCTCAGAACAGCCCCACTGTGATTTCCACAGCCTCTAACCCTGGCTGGCAGCAGGGATTCCCACAGAATCAGTGCAGGCGTGTATGAGACGTGGAACTGCTGAGGAAGCTGGAAAATAGCCCTGAGTTAGCAACCGCTGAAGGGAGGGATGAGCCCTCTCCCCGCAGGAGCACCCCTCCCAGAGGACACCCTGCTCCAAGGGAAGCATCCTGGTCCCATCACACACAGCTTAGGGCATCTCTTCAGAGGGGACAGAGCTGTCAGATCCTTTCGGTGCCACCTCAGCTCCCCAGCCTGTCACCAGGATGGATTAGAGCAGTCACCAGCAAACCTGCTCCTCGCCCATCTTCACCACCTCAGCAGCACTGAATTGAGCATCCTTCTTCACAGACCCCAGGTCCCAGGGCAGCATCGTACCAACCTCACACAGGCAGTGAGTCCTGAGATCTCAACTCCAGGCTGGTATCTGCTTCACCATCAAGCAGATCTCGCTCCACTCAGGCAAAGAGGCCGGTTTTATTCTCCCTACTTCCTTCCTACCCACCCAAAAGGGGCTTTGCAGCACTGCTCGTCCCAGGGGCTGCACAGGTGCTTCTGGTCTGGAGCACAAAGCCCACCAAAGGCAAGGACAAGAGCTGGGGCAGCACGTCTTGGCATCACCTCCCGGCAAACCCCAACTTCCCAGCTGCTCTACAAAGGATGGTTCTGGTCCTTCGGGGTGGCCTAGGACACATCGAGTGCTCTTCCCTCATCTTCCCCCAGGGTCCCAGGACAGCTTAGAGCGAGGAGAGGGCCCGCACTTACTTGCTTGGCTTGACAGGGGAAGCTCTGCTGGGGGAGCTCCTGCTCGGGGAGCCTTTGCCCGCCCCCTTGAACATGGCAGCGAGGTCCCCGCGGGTCTCCGGGCGCCTGCGGGGTCGCGGCGGGCGCTGGCTCCGTGCTCGCTGTCGGGACGGGAGGACGGGACTCGGCCGGGGCGGGCGGGAGCCGCTAAAGAGCAGTTTCTGGGAGGCTCCTCCCCGAGCGCAGGTGAGCGGCGGCGATGGAGGCACGGGAACAGGCACCCGACGAACCAGTTTGGGGGGGAAGAGCAGAGCCCCGGGGGGGAACGGGGCTCGGGCCCGCCCTGGCTTGGGGAGCGTTTCTGCGCACGCAGCCCCAGCCGAGCAGCAGCTCCCCAGCGCAGAGCAGCGCGCACAGCAGCGAGGGAAGCCGGCAACAGCCTCCTCGAGGGGTGCGCTGCACGTCCCAAACACATTGTAAAGCATCTTCTTCCATTCGCTGTTTAAAATGCGAGAGAAGCAGCAGAAACCCTGCAGATGAAGCCAACCAAGAGTTTCCCAAGGCAGCTCAGCACTTTGGGAACCACCGATTTGCAGGACATGATGTTATTTTGCAGTACAGGAAGGTTTTGGCCCAGGCTCCGCACAAGGCAGCCCCAGCTCCAGCAAAACACGGAAAGGTCATGGCAGAATGAAGGCTGGAGGCTCCGAGCATCACAAAAGCTGCAGCCAGTAGGATTCAGGCTCTGAGACAAACTCAGGTCCCAAAGCCCCCAAGACCTGGCTCTGAGGCTCTATCGAGGCACCCCGTCTATGACCTTAGAGCAGGCTCTGCCTCTGGGCAGCTGTTTTCCCTGTGGAGCAAAGGTTCAGAGTCCCAGCTGGTTCCCAGTACAGCCCAACAACACTGGCATCTCCATGGCTCCCGGGGATGCCCATCAGGCTGTGCTGCACCCCGCGGCTCTCCTAAGTCACCGCAAGGCTGGGCGGGCATCTACATCCTGTGGGTTTCAGACAAAGCAAAGCCCAAAGACCCCCAGAAATCAGGAAGGCTGCGTTTCAGGCTGATCCTACATGGATCCCACAGCCACATGGGATCTTTATCCAGTGCAGGACCAGAGAGGAAGGGCAGAGGATGGAGGAGGAAGACAGGAGCAGATGGGGACCACAGTCCCCACATAAGCACCAGCCACCCATGATGCCGACACACATTTGTGGCTGTTCTTCCCCATTTCATGTGACCCAAGAACAATCTAGAGCCAAAGGCCCGAAGGTCCCTCATCACTTCCTGGGTGACCTCCTTGTCCTCTTTAAATTGGCACAAACCAAATCACGCTTATCTCAGGAGAAAGGGAAAGACATGCATAGGACAAGGCTCCTTTACAAGTTACTTGCTTTCTGCTATGATTTTGCTCTTCAACAAGCTGCAAAGCCTTGCTTTTTCATGGTGGTATCACAGCTTGGGCCCTGCTTCTTACACCAGGATCCAAAAGCATGAGGATGGGAGGTCCCCACAGCTCAAAGTGCTGGGAGGCAGCTGGTGTGGACCTTAGGAAGACCTCTCCTTCAAGGGGGCTGGAGTTAGCAGAGGCCTGCCTTAGGGCCCATCGTTGCTGTGTGAAGGTCTACACACAGGTTGGAAAGCGGTTCCAAAGAGGTCACCCCTTTGCCATTAACATCCAGTTGACCGATGTCAGCAACGATGCTCCTCGGCCGGAGCTAACGGAGGGCCCCAGGCAGGAGGAACCAGCACAGCACCCGTAGCCCACAGGACCAGACCCTGCTGCATTTGCATTCAAAGCCTTAAAGCAAGATGAAACCTTGCCAGGCCCAAGAGTTGAGAGCATCCAAGGCCCAGCAGACCTCAGGCTGTACCCACACAAAGCGACAGAAGCAGGAGCCCATGGCTGCATGGGACAGCCTCTCTCTGCAGGGCTGCTGCTTGCACAAGCCAGGAGGGATCAATCCCCTGGGAACTCAAACTGAACAATCTAAATTGACCAGCATTGATTGCCTGCAGTGCCCTGGAACACAGCATGCTTGTACGTAACACAAACAGCAAACCAGGCACATCCCAACATCCCCCAGCACAAGCTGCTCCCCGAGCCATCCGTCACCCGCAGCCTGCAGCTCCTCACCCACAGAGCCTTAAACCAGCACCTTCCTCTCCTGTGTTTAACAAGGCAAAGGTTGAGCCTTCTCCCAGCCAAGCCCCAGCTGGCAAGGACCAGACAGAGTGTTCTGGAGCGCTCATAGTGTTTGATGGCAGCCCTGTGCGCACAGACACGTGCTCTGGCAGGCAGCAGCATCCTCTGTGCCATACGCAGACAGAACAGACAAGCACCAGCTAATCTCGGGCTGACAGGGGAAGAGATTGGCAGAGGAGCACCCGTCTGCTCACAGATGGTGCAAGACACAAGGCCAGATCCCACCTGGGGTCTGAGCCCTGCTCCAGGAGTGATGCCACGCATCCAGCCTGCCTCATGGAGGTGAAGGGACCTGACTCCTCACTCAGACACGATGGGAGGAGAAGAGGCAGAGCCTGCACAGAGCCAGGCCACAGGCAGGCCTCACCCAGCCCTTGGCAAAGCCCCAAGGGGTCTGTCACCATCCCGGCCCCAGGGACCAAGAGTGGCAGGGGGAAGCTGCAGGGAGAGTCCAGGATGGCTGCGGGCTCACAGGTCTTGCCAGCCTTGTTCTAAGGGCCTGTTGCAGTGAGGGATGCTCTGCCTGCTGCCAGCCCAGAGATGGCCACCACGACCTGCACACATGAAGGGGACGTGGCTGCAAGATGCCTCAGGGGAACACTTGTGATGGGCACTGCTTGCTGCAGCCCAGGTCACTTCCAGATCTCAGCGGGTTCTGTCCAGACCAGCCCCAGCCATGCCAGGGCACAGTACAATGGTTCACCCAGGCCCTGCAAGAAGCAACAGGCAAGGAGACCAGTTCAGCCAGTTCTCCACCACAGCTGCCCACACACTGTGCCTGGCACTTGGACCCGAGCCCAAAACCCAAGATGTGCTTGCTCCTTGGAGCTGGAAAACTAAGCACAGCTCTCCAAGACAGCCATCCAAAACAGCACATCCCCACCACCCCAGCTGTATTCCCAATGGGATCACTCTGCACTGCAACGGGTATCAAGCTCCCTGCTGTCACAGCCAGCAGAGCTGCCTTGCCCCAGCAAGATCATCCATGTTAAGGATGGATCCAGGTCACTCCTGGTCAGGGGTGGGCAGCCTTCACTTCATTCCCAGTGGACCAGCCTTGAAATGCTGCTCTTGATCCACAGATAAGGCCAATCAAGAGGAGGTTGTGTCTTGCCCAGGTAGGTCCCAGGTAGGCTACAGCTCACTTTGGGGGGTGAGACGGATCTCCTGGGGGTACAGACATGGGGCTGGCTGCTCTGGCAGGGCTCCAGGCACAGCAGGAGATGGTTTGGGAAGTCACATCCCAATCTTTTCATTCACTTTCCAGAACAGGACCTGGGGATCCATCCCAATAGCCTGGAGCTGTGCCAGGATGCAGATGCCTGGGTTTACAGAGCAGTCCCATAAGCAGATGCTCTCTTGCTGCTCACACCGATGAGCAGGGGCCTGCAGGGACAGACAGCAGGCACAGCTGCACAGAGGGCCTTGGTGAGCAGGTGACGTTTTGGGGAATGAAGGTTTCAGGAACAATCCTGGACTGATCTTTCCTAAGAGCCTGGCAGAGGAGCAGTTCAGAGGATGGTGTCTGTTACCGGGCAGGTTGAGCTTTCACAGAGGAGGTGATGGCTTGATATGACCCATAAGTTATTCACTCTAACCTGTTAAGACCATTTGCCCTTCTGGGTGACCACATTCTCACCTCCTCTGCACCTCTCCTGACCATCCTGCGCACACCAGTGCTCTGGCTGAGTTTTCTTCTCACTTCACCTCCTTGATGCTGAGCTCCTTCATTCTTGAAATGATTCTCCTGGGAAGAGATGTGCTGAAATCAAAGCAAGGAGCAGAGCCCTTACCCTGCATGAGCCTCCCATGTCCCAGCACTGAGAGCTGCTTCTGGCCAGGCACTGCAGAGAAAATGCCACTGCTAAGGTCCTAAATGGCCCTGTAGAAGTGAGGGTGCCTACAGCAGAGCAATGGAAGGACCTTTACAACAAATTGAACGGCTGGGAGGCAGGACAAGAGCAGGAGCCATCAGTGAGCATGGATGCAGGAGGGTGGTTGGGGTTTGGCCTCCAGTACACCTGGAAACAGCCTTGATTTGCTCATAAACCACCACCTATGGACCAGCTTTAACGCATTTCCTCCCCCCTGTAAAGCCCCTGCCAACCATCACCCATATGTACACCAAGTAAAGCCAAGGCCCTCCCCACCACCACGGCCCCAAGGACAAAGTCAGGAAGAGTTTCACAGGCACAGGGTCAGAGAGGCAGCGCCCGGCAGCTGGAGGAAGGTTCCTCACATGGTCACCTCCCACCTTCACTCCATGGCACAGCACAGGTAAGTCACAGCCGCCCCTGCCTCTGCCCAGCATCTGCGTTTAATGCCTTGGACAGATGCAGGAGGCTGCAGGAGCCCTCTGTAACGTGGCAGATGCTTTGCGACACAGAGATGCTGCTTGTTTGGCAGCAGGATGGGCAGGTAGGGCCAGCCCAGACCAAGGCTTGTTGTAAAGGATGCTTGTTGCAAAGGATGCTTGTTGTAAAGGATGCTTGTTGCAAAGGATGCTTGTTGCAAAGGATGCCTGTTGCAAAGGGTGCTTGTTGCAAAGGGTGCTTGTTGCAAAGGGTGCTTGTTGCAAAGGATGCCTGTTGCAAAGGATGCCTGTTGCAAAGGATGCTTGTTGTAAAGGATGCCTGTTGCAAAGGATGCTTGTTGCAAAGGATGCTTGTTGTAAAGGATGCTTGTTGCAAAGGATGCCTGTTGCAAAGGGTGCTTGTTGCAAAGGGTGCTTGTTGCAAAGGATGCCTGTTGCAAAGGATGCCTGTTGCAAAGGATGCCTGTTGCAAAGGATGCTTGTTGTAAAGGATGCCTGTTGTAAAGGATGCTTGTTGCAAAGGATGCTTGTTGCAAAGGATGCCTGTTGCAAAGGATGCTTGTTGTAAAGGATGCCTGTTGTAAAGGATGCCTGTTGCAAAGGATGCTTGTTGCAAAGGAGGCCTGTTGCAAAGGAGGCCTGTTGCAAAGGAGGCCTGTTGCAAAGGAGGCCTGTTGTAAAGGATGCTTGTTGCAAAGGATGCCTGTTGCAAAGGATGCCTGTTGCAAAGGATGCTTGTTGCAAAGGAGGCCTGTTGTAAAGGATGCTTGTTGCAAAGGATGCTTGTTGTAAAGGATGCCTGTTGTAAAGGATGCCTGTTGCAAAGGATGCTTGTTGCAAAGGATGCCTGTTGCAAAGGATGCCTGTTGCAAAGGATGCCTGTTGCAAAGGATGCTTGTTGCAAAGGATGCCTGTTGCAAAGGGTGCTTGTTGCAAAGGATGCCTGTTGCAAAGGGTGCTTGTTGCAAAGGATGCCTGTTGCAAAGGATGCTTGTTGCAAAGGATGCCTGTTGCAAAGGGTGCTTGTTGCAAAGGGTGCTTGTTGCAAAGGATGCCTGTTGCAAAGGGTGCCTGTTGCAAAGGGTGCCTGTTGCAAAGGATGCCTGTTGCAAAGGGTGCTTGTCAGCCTCTTTACAACTGCAGACAGAGGCTGTAAGAGTTGAGCTGTCCTCAGCAAGAGGGAAACCCTCCTAAGAGTCTCCAGAGCCATGAAGAACAGGGATGCAGGAAAAGAGCAGCCACGGCAGTCAGGAGCCGGAGACACACCAATGTTCACTCCCTTGAGAGGTATCAGAGCCTGTTCCCATCACGCACAAGTCAGCCACATCCTTCCTCACATCTTTTTGTGTCATTTTTACCCCAGCCCCTTTTCTTCTTTGTGCCCAGTTTCCATCCAAGCCACAATGAAACTCCAGGGCCTCAGAAGAGCCCATTTCTAAAAGATCACATCTCACTGGCAAAACAGGACAATTGGTTTTCCCAAGTCTAACATCACTCGGTCCTCAGGTTTTGCTTTATCTTTACCAACTGGTAAGTGCAAAGAGGAAGCACGAAGGCCCCAGCCCTTCTCCCTGCAGGTCTGATTAAGACCCATTAAAAAGGTCCCTGGGACAGGCTGGCTCAGAGGCAGCAGAGGAAAGGGGCTTCAGGACCAAGGAACTTTCCCCTGGAAGACCAGAGGAGGCGAAACTCCAGCAGACAAATGGGAAATCCAGGTCCTTCTCCTTTGTATCTCCCTAAATACAGAGGACACTTGCACCACCTCCTCGTTAACAGCTCAGTCCCAGGGCTTTTAGGACCTACTCATCCCTAGACCCTTCAGACATCAAAAGGACCTGCTTGCTACCACCCCATCGCCTCTCCAGGCTCACTATAGCGTCCTCCAGCTTCTTCTGAGTTTAAACCCTCAAGCCAAGGAGCAGGACCTCAGGGCAATCCCCTGCAGCAGCTAACGCCTTAGCCTGGCTTTCCTCTCCCCAGAGGATTAGCAAGGCTGCAATAGCACTAAATGCATCCACTAATGGCAGATTCTCCTGACACTTTGCCTGGAAAGCTTGTTCATAACTCCCAGGATGCAGCCTGCAAAATTGGCTTTATTATCCAGTGACAGTGCTGAAGGGAGCTGCGCCCCAAACAGGGCAACTGGATCTGAACCAGCTGTGTCCTAGATCGTTCAGCAGGCAAGGATGCACACACGGCACAGCTGGAGAAGCACCCCACGGAACCAGGGTGGAGATCAGAGCTTTTGGGGTTGGTTTCTTCCACATCCGCCAAAAGAGCTGCTCTGCTCCAATGGCAGCATCCTGGAGAAGGGACCAGCCCCTGCAAACCCTGTGCTGAAGCACCAGGCTGAGATCAGGGTGATGGAAAGTTAAATGCTAGGGCAGGTTTGCTCTCCTCTGTGCCTCCACACTCAAGCACAACCCAAAGGCCTTGTACTGTGCATAGATCCCTGCAGGCTGTTGCACTGTAGGTGGTGGCAGCTGAACCATGGACACCTGGAACAGCCCAAAGCCTGCCTGCTTGGGAGAGAAACTTCTGGCCTCGGTACAAAGAGCTGAGTAGAGGAGGTGACGTTTGGAAGAGAGGGGTCCAGGCTGGAGCACCCCCTTTGGCCAGGCCTGAAGATTCTTGATGCTCACAAGCTCTAGCACACAGCACCAAGGGGGGATCATCACCTCCTAGGAAGGAGGGGAGACTGAGATGAGCTCTTGGGCAGAAGCTCTTCCCTGTGAGGGTGCTGAGGCGCTGGCACAGGGTGCCCAGAGAAGCTGTGGCTGCCCCATCCCTGGCAGTGTTCAAGGCCAGGTTGGACACAGGGGCTTGGAGCAAGCTGCTCCAGTGGAAGGGGTCCCTGCCCGTGGCAAGGGTTGGAGCTGGATGAGCTTTAAGGTCCCTTCAACCCAAACCAGTCTGTGAGTCTATGGCTGTGCTTTCAGACACCCTCCAAACCAAACCAAGCCCACGGGAGGGCTCTGTTTGTAGCACAGCATTAGTGGGAGAGGAGACAAATCCCTCCTGGGTGACCCAGGCTGGGAGCAGGGTGGTGACAGCGCCTGCAAGCCAGCTCCCAGGCAGGAGGGCAGCACTGGAGCCCCCCTTCAGGGGCAGAGGTGCAGCACCCAGCAGCTGAGCCAGGGGCTGACCCCCTCAGCAGCCCCCAGTGCGTTTCAATCAGACACAAACCTCCCGCAAAGCTCCATTTTTGAGCTGCTCTTGCCTGGTTCAGTGGGGAGCTCTGTGGCACAGGGACCAGAGCAGGATGAATCCATTGGCCACAACTAATTCTGTGCAGCCAGACTTCGCCTGCCCCGACTTAATTTGACGCTCTGAGAAAATTAGATGTTCTCCCTCTTGTGTGGAAAAAGGCCAGCACTGAAGGTAATTCAGAGGCTTTGATGCAGCTCTTTAGTCATTCGGGCACCACAGCCACAGCATCACTGCCTGCACTGACCACAGGCTGGGCTGAGAGTCACTAATCCTCATCACAGCGTGTGAGCCTCGGGCAAGCTGCTGTGTCTGCTCCATGCACAGGCACCACGGACCCAGTGGGAGCACAGGAAGACTATTTCCAGAGCAGGAATTGTAACTTCAGTAACCCCAACACTGCAGGTGCCCAGCCGTGGAGGAGTTTGCCCAAGATCATGCTATGGCAGTGCTATAGGCACATGCCAGGACCTGGGTCCGAATGCGATGGCACTTGGAGAACATGAAAGCTGTTCCCAAGGCCACGTGCACACAACGGACAGAACCCTTTGGAAGTGGTGTTAAACCCCCTCCTCTGAGATATTACTGCGCTTTAGGCCAGAGGTGGGAAGATTTCCAGCCCCGGTTGACAAAGAGGGGCTGGGGATGCAGGGAAGCGATGATGCAGCCGCCTCCCTCCCACGCCAGCCCTGGCACAAGGGAATTTGCACTTGGGCTCAGCTCTAACCCGAACACTGTAATCCAGGGCTCAGCACAGAGCAGGGCGCTAATTGCTCCCTGGTGCGAAGCAAATCCCAGTGCAAACAAAACCACGAGAGTGAGAACACTCCAAAACCCCAAGGGTGATGCCACTCCAGGTATTCGGGCTGGAAGCCTCCCTGGCTTTGTGCCCACCCAAATCCCACCGTGATCCGCTTCCCCAGGATGGGATTTCTGGAGCAACCGCAGCAGGTACGGATCAGCCGTGCAGGTGATGCAGGAGGACAGCGAGGGCCTGGCCGCTCCTCAGACACAAAGCAGCACACCCAGGCCCATGAGACCTCACCCAAAGGGAGAAGGTCAGGGAGTGGCTGCATTGCACAAACCTGCTCACCCTCGGCAGGGTTTGGGTGAGCCCAGCACCAACCTTTGCTGCAGGAGTGTCCCTCCGACCGGCTCCTGCAGCACAGTTGCTCCACAGCAACTCCTCCTCGTGCCAGGGCACAGGAAGAAGAGGGACTCGAGCTGTGACCTGGGTTTCCGAGCTGGGATGGAGAAGCTGCAGCCCCAGGAATGCTCAGAGCACACAGGCTGCTCAGCGGCTTTCAGGATCCTTGTCAGCTTTATATTCATTACATCCTTCCTCTTGGAGCTTCCTATTATACACTGGGGCACCGACCATGCACCTTTCACTGCCTCCCAGATCAGAACGGGCTGCTCTTTGGCTGCAAACCAACTTGCAGATGCTTGAAGAACAAACTAAGGAGCTGACAAGAAACCTGGAGAGGGGCTTGGGACAAGGGCCTGTAGGGACAGGACAAGGGGAATGGCTTGAACCTGCCAGAGGGGAGACTGAGATGAGCTCTTAGGCAGAAGCTCTTCCCTGTGAGGGTGCTGAGGCGCTGGCCCAGGGTGCCCAGAGAAGCTGTGGCTGCCCCATCCCTGGCAGTGCTCAAGGCCAGGTTGGACACAGGGGCTTGGAGCAAGCTGCTCCAGTGGAAGGGGTCCCTGCCCGTGGCAGGGGTTGGAGCTGGATGAGCTTTAAGGTCCCTTTCAACACAAACCAGGCTGTGAGTCTATGACAAGAGCTGTGCAGGAGCACAGACATCCCTCAGCAGACACATGCTGTCCCAGGAACTAGTTCTAGTTCTACTCACTCCCACTGGAGCTGCACAAGGACTCCCCACATCTATATCCCAGGAGCTGCAGCCGCTCACCTCCAGCACCCACTGGGGATGTGTCTGCCTGAGGCAGCCTGCAGAGATGGTTTTCTCCCCTAACACAATACCTTCAGTTTGAAACACCCCAATTCCTTGGCTTAAAGAAGGCAGAGACTGTTATCCCAAAGCTCTCACAGGCTGTTACTGTCCCACGGGTCACCTCTCATTTCTCTCTTGAAACTGCCCTGTCATGTCCCATTAGTCCCTCCAGACCCACCCATTGCCACTGGACCCCTCAAAGTGCAAGACCAGAGTGAGCATTGCCCAAAAGCCAGGTCTATCACTGGTGCTGTAGCCGTGGGCCACAATGTGCATCTCACTGCTGTTTTAACTGATGCAATGGCACCAGGCTTAGCCTGTAATTAACATTCCAGTGCTAAACTCAAAGATACTCCATAGGAAAAGTTGATGGAAAGCAATAATCCCAACAGGAAGCTCCAGCACGATGGTCTGAGGGCAATCATGAGGCCTACCTGCCAATTCATCCATGGCAAGAGAGCAAACACTTTACAGCAAACAGTGCAGCCTGATGAAAGATGAGAGCAATAAGGAAGCAGGTTTCCACCACCATAACCCAGCGCTCTGCATCCCGCTCCAGGTGTTCCCGGCACACCAATACCCAGCACTCCAGGGAATCAGTTTGGATGTGCCATGACACTCCACTTCCCTGCACTGTTCCCTTCCAACTGCTGATGTCCAAGCCTCACCTTTGCCATTCCCTGCTCCGCTGCAGGGCTAAATGCCACACTGAGCTTTCACTCTGGTTTTCACCACTCAGGTGACCCCAATAACATCATTTTTCCCCTTTATTCACATTTTAAGACATTTTCCTGATGCCTCACCAGTGCCTTCCCCATTATTTAAGGCACACAAGAGCTCACAAACCCCACTCTACTTTTCGTTAATTACCATTAACATCACATCAAACCAAGTAAGCCAGGTTACCTCAGTGGTGGATGTCCTTATCTGAGCCCTCAGGCACAGGATCCTCCTCCAGAACTAAGTGGCCATTCTCCAGCAGTTATGTAGCCTCAGGTTGATGGTTTGACCTTGATCTTCTGAATGCTTCAGAGGCAAAGGGTGCTTGGTGTTCCCAGTGCTCCACACCAACTACACGCCTCAGAGCTCCAGAATAAAACTCCATTGTTTCCAAGTTTCTTATCTGTGCTCAGCTAATCCATTCGATCTGTCTAAAGATGTTGGACACAGAGGGCAGCTGCTCTCAGCCTTCTGTAATTCACCCATTAGGAAGTGGCTGCAGTACAAGTTTCCCCGGAATCAATCCAGGCACCACGGACATTTGTGGTAGAAAAGCAGGGGTTTGGTTTGCAAACCAAACTGGGGAACAGCTCTCAAACTGGTTCTGTGATGGACAAGCTGAAAAGGAGAGAGCAGCTCAGATTCAGCCTCTGCTGGTTACTCCAGGACCCTTCCTTGTCTAGAAGGAAACAGGCTTTACAGGGAAGAGATCTGCCACTCAGAACCAGGCTTTCTAGACACTGGCATCTGATGAGTACATCGTCTTCTAAGTTTCTTTCAGCTCTATGCTCTCCCTTTCTCTTGTAATCCCTCTCCCGCAGCATCCAGAGGCAAATGGAATTGGCTACAATACCAGAAATTTCCATTTTGTTTCCAAAACAAACACAAGTTCCTCCTCCTTCCCTCACCTCTGAGCAGAGTCCTACTGAAAGCTGCTCTGTACTTTGAGAACTCACAAATCACTTCAGCTTGGAACAAAGAAGCAAACGTTCAGACTAAAATAATGGGAATTGTTCATTCCCCCCATTCATCTGACATCACCTTGCATGGAAAATTCCCATGACAACAACAATCCCATCATTTAGAACAGTTCTGCTTTCCACCCCTATGAATTCCAGTGCCTAAAATGGAGAACCACCACAAAGACAACTGGTGCAGGGGAGCTGAGGCAGCTACAACAAACTGCTGCTTCCCCTCCCAGCTACAGAGCGAGTGAAAACCCAACCACTGCTGGTGGAAACTTCCAAATTCTTTATTCAGGAACAGTTCTGCCCATGTGCTGTGGGGTTTCTTCCCGTTTCACTGATCACAATTATGGAATTACCCCATTGTGAAAGTGCCTTTCATCAGAGCACCCAGGTGCTTTATAAAAAAGCTGTGTGGCACAACAGAGAAGATCCATCACTCAAAAACCTTCTGGTCTCTTGTTGCAGATTTCTCATTTCAGGTGTATTTCCTGCCTGAGGATGAGGAAAAAAAGCAACAAACGGACTCCAGAAAAAGGCCTTCTTGTTTTCAGGCAAGGTTTAGATCAGAGACAAAACGAACACTGAGAGACCCAAGTTCCCATGAAGAGCACGTAGCGACTTCTAAAGCCACCCATCAGCTGGTTTCCCATGAAAAGCCTTGCAGGAATAGGTTCTATTTGGGGGGTTAACAAAATGTGTATCAAATAAGGAGGATTCTTTTGGCTCAGAGTACAAATTTAGGTTATACTCCACCAAAACTGGGGTAACCATTAACATCTGGGAAGGTATTTGCCATCCTTACCCATAAGGAAGCTCTATTTTGTCATTTCTGTTTGATTAACAATACAGAGACTTCAGGGAGCCAAAAAGAAGTTATCCCCCTTGACTACTGTTTCTTGTCCTGCAGGCAGCTTCACCTTGCTGCTTTAGTTCTGCACGTACTTTTGCCTCTGGTTCCCCATCACACCCCAATTTCTAGACCAGAATACCAATTTATAATGTCAAATAATGGGGCAGAGGGAGGAATCAAATTGTACCTATGCCCTGGTCCATGGTAAGTAGATGTGTACTGGCCCTGACCAGTCACAAAGCAAGCTCCAGCTCCTCCAAGCAGGATGGAATTTCTCTGTGCTTCAGATTATTTTCAGCTATTGATAGTGTACATGTAAGAGATTGTTTTGTCTTTAATACACTGGGAGAGAATGTAAGTGCACAGACATAGACACAGAACACAGGGAAGAAGATGGTAAAACTTCCCTTTGTTGGTTTCAGATGCAGACATTTGTGTCCTTAGAACCTGTTGGAGCTTTTCCTTCAATACAGGATTAAACCTCTGTTCCTCAGAGGGCCCTGGTTAACTTTTGAATCCAAAGATGCCCTTTATATATCCAGTGAGGCCACTCTTGGCTTTCTGCTCCACCTTGTCCTCCAAAGGTGGGAAAGCAACGTGATTAAGGGCCAGGTCAAAGAACAAGGGTTTGCATGGAATGGGCTGGAAGCCTGGAGGGAAGTGCACGAGGCTGACTTGCTTGCTGACAAGGGAAGGATCCAGACAGAAAGTCTCAAACCGTTCCGAGAGAGGCTGAAAGAGACCAGTGCAGAAAAACAAATCAAACACGTCAAATCAAAGATGACAAGGGTCAACCAAGCAAAGGGGGTTAAGCAGGGACTGAGACAATAGAAGCTGAAGTTCCTTCAGGTCCCTGAAAATTATTCAAACCCCTGTCAAAACATCACTGCAGGATCTCTGGAAAACCCTCCCATGCACAGGGTAAAGCTAAATAAAACCAAAAGATGCCACACTAGAAGCTGCAAGCAGCTGCCTAGCGCCTACCCAAGGAACCCACTGTATCACCCACCTGCAGGACTTGCAGAAGGAAAACAGGTCTAACAAAGTCCTTTAAATACACTGGTCATGACCAAACTCCCATCAGCAGGAAATTGATCCAATTGTAAGAGACATTCAGGTAACAGGTTAAAGTGATGGTCATTAAGGACCTTACTGGAATTTGCCTGAGCTCTCAGCTCTTACCTTGCCATCCTTGACCTGTGATGGAGACTCAGTCTCATGAGTATCATTTGCATCTGGAAGATTGAGGAAGAAGTGGTAAGAATAAAGAGAGTAGATCTTGGCTTAAAGTAAGCCTGTCCCAGCTGGCCCCTAAGCTTAGCTATAAGCTTTGCTTTCTGGGACACACAAGACAGTATTTTCATTAGAATCAACTTGCTTTCTAGACTAAGAGAATCTACAGCCACCCCAGCTCTCCAGTGATGGAAAGCTGCTCCTCCACATTGTGTGAGAAGCTCCTGAAAGCACAGATTTTGAGTTAAGCGCAAAGCAGGAGATGATGAAAAGACCCTAGTGGGGTCTGTTAAAGTAACATTTAGGCAATAAAAGACAACACAATCCATTACTTATGTTGGTTGTCCAGCAGCAGCCACAGCAAAAACAACAGCCCAAGAATCACACAGTTCACCCATTCCCCAAAGTTCTGTTAACGTGATCAGCACTGGCACAGAACATCACTGCTCTCCCCTTTCACAGCAGCTCTTCCAGCTGGGCAGAACTGGGATGAGTAAGGTCAACTTCATAGAATCCCAGCCTGGTTTGTGTTGGAAGGGACCTTAAAGCTCATGCAGTTCCAACCCTCTGCCACCGGCCGGGACACCTTCCACTGGAGCAGGTTGCTCCAAACCCCATGCAACCTGGCCTTGTTTGTAGCCTAAAAATTAAACCCTAAACAGAGTGTTCTGAGGTTACCAATCAGGGGCAAATCCTCAAGAAGTGTTTTTATATCTCTGGGCAGGGAGCAAGATGCCAAAGGTCTGGTCACTGCCTGTCTAGCTGCACTACACAATGCTAGGAGAACCCAGAACTGGGAGGGTGAAAAAACGTCTTGCAGGGTCTACACAGATCAGAGTGAAGTGGAAAAACATTTGGAACTTCAGAAATGAAGCAAGAGGAATGAAGGGATGTTCAAGCTCCAGCATAATTGTGCAACTCACCCAGTATAGCTGACGCTTGCAAGGAGTACTTTTCAGCATTGACTTGAGTGATCAGATCCTGAACATCAGGCAGCTCCTAGATCATTAAAGACAATTATTAGAGAGCCTGAAATATACCAGTTTAAGAGTTAGCACAAAGGTTAAACCTGATAAAGCAAGAACTAAGAGATTAAGTCCTGGTGCTGATAAGCCGCCTCAGAAGAGGCAAAGCTACAGCCCTTCAGGCACTACAGAAGTTGTGTAATAGAAAATGCACAAGAGAAGAAGTGGAAATGGTTATAGAGTTGTGTCAGCAAGTCTGCCTCTCCACCTCATAGAAAGTCTCTACTACAATGAGCCAAGAAGTCACACTTGTATTATTCTCCCTAAAGATCAGTCTTGAACTGTAATGGCCTGGCACTTAACTGACAATAAATACCAGGACAAAGCTTGTTCATAAACTTCAGCTCCCCCCTACGTCTGGGACTGGGATCCTACCTTCAAGCTGTTCGTGTAAGCTCCAGCTCCTGACTGAACTTCACGGGCATATTTCAGCACTCTTTCATACAAAACAAGAGCTTCACTCCATTTCTTCACCAGGACATAGGACTGGGCAATGAAGAAACACCTGCAACAATAAAGAGTGGATCCTTGACATGTTTGTTACCCACACCTTCTGCCAACTCAGATGGTTGATAACAGGGCACACTGTTAAGCAGCACTGGCCAGTTTCCCCTTAGTATCCAGTTTTCATTTCACAACAGGGCTGAGGAAACTGCATCAGTGTCCTATACAGCCCATACAGCTTTGGAATAACAACCTTTGAAGATGTTAATGCCCGCTAAAGAAAACCTGGCTGTTTCTCAGTCACCTGTAAGCCTTGTACACAAGTGTCTTCAATCCAATCTCTTTTTGGAAGTTCTTGTCCTCTTCTAGACCAGGAAGCTGTGTCAGTTCCACAAGGTTCTGCGCAAAAGAGAGTCAGAGTAACAAACATGGGCACTGTTTTCCTCTGGAATCTGCTGGAGTAAGAGAAAGTTGCCCCTTTCAACAAGTCAACAGTACGCTCCCATGGAAATAGTTTCCAGTTTTTAATTGTCAGTACTCTAACCTTTTGAAGGACACCCACTGAAACTTGTGCAAGTTTGCCCTCAGGACAGATTTCCTGACA
This sequence comes from Psittacula echo, assembly GCF_963264785.1. Classification (NCBI taxonomy): domain Eukaryota; kingdom Metazoa; phylum Chordata; class Aves; order Psittaciformes; family Psittacidae; genus Psittacula; species Psittacula echo. The sequence continues at coordinate 10,633,938 of NC_137750.1, read as the reverse complement.
CAAACAGGAATTAGGACAAACACTCCTCAGATTTCACATGAAGTTATTCCTTCATAAGGCATTTCCCTTTCCCATTCACAACTGCTTCAGTCACAGGCTCCCACAGAGAAAACTTATGTGAGAAATTGAAAAACTGCTTATGAAGAACAAGTACATTTTCAGCAGTTGCAGCTGCTACTTTCTCTGGCCAGCAGAAATTAAAGGCAGCTATCAGGGTGCTGTATAAAACAGTGAGAAAAACTAGTTATAAACTGCATTAGAGTGTACAACCAAAGGCACCCATTCTAGGAGCATTTTCTGTTCACAGCTAGAAGAGGGGGTTTGTGTTTCATGTAGATGTTGAACACTTTCAACTGTAGGTACTCAGCTGCTCTTCAGATTTCATGGGCTCTATTTCCTACAACAGCTTCTTGTACCAAAGTTCTCCAGTTAATATGAAGAATTAAGATTTGCTTTCCCAGCACTACCTGCAGAATGATATCATAAAGCCTGATCAGGTCCTGAGGCCGTGGTGTGCGTTTGCCATCCTCTTCTGACCGCTGCTGTTGCAGCAGGGCCTTCTGCAGAGACTTTGCCATGCTCTCATTGCGCCTGATGGCTGTTGACAGCTTGATGTAGGTCAAATAACTAAAAGATGAAAGATAAAATACCATTAGCAGAGTGTCAGAGCTACTCAGACATTGCTCTTTGTTCTGAGAACACTTCCCCCCCAAGTCTAAGCTGATACTAGTACAGAAAAAACCCCATGTGAAAGGTCAACATGAAAGTCTTAAGTAAAATGTTTTCAGTGCTGCATGAATCAGATTCTTATACATACAGTCACCCTTTGAGACTGAGAGGCCCAGAACAAAAAAAAAAAAAACCATAAAAGCAAAACCAAACAGAAATAAAACCTTGACATAAGACCATGGCTTCTTCACACTAAAACAGGCAGCAATGTTTGACTATTACCTATGTAAGTACTGGATGTTGGACACCTTCCCAGAATCATTTTCCAGAGAGTGCTCCCGCTGCTTCTGCAGAAATTGGGGACAAACAAGTGCACAATTTACTTAAAACATCAGAAACAACTCAACAGCTGGGTAAACCAGGGAGTTAGAACACATTTCCAGACAGAAGAATGAGGGCTTCACATTGCTATTCACTCCAGTTCTAAAGAGAATAAAATCAAAGGTATTGACTCTTTTGTGTCTTTTTCTTCAAGGAATCCCAGTCACTTTTACTGTTAAGCAAGCTCAACAGTAACAAATTAGTCCCAAAGAAACGCTGTGTTTTGAAAGTAGAACCACTGCTGCTTGCTGTTTACCTGGTCTGGTTTCAGCTCTTCCCGGACAGCCTGGATGGCATCTCTACACTCACTGAGTAAAGACTCAAACAAACGTTCCTTTGTCTCCTCATTTTCTGCCTAAGAGCAAAGGAAAGAGAAAACAGATTAGAAATTACTGTCTTTTGCATCCCATGATGCAAGAATTAACTGAGATTAAGCAAAGTTTCTCCCAAATGATGGCTTCAAGATCCATGGACAGCTAGAACCCCAATCTGTACCTGTCTGCAGTATGTTCTAGGAGGCAAATGGTGGGGAACATGGTCAGTGCTGAGAATTCAGCAGCTCTGAAGGCCTATCACACACAGCTCTGACCACTTCATCCCTGCAGCAGCTGGGGCTGGACTGCACTGTGGGAAAGGCCCAGCACCACAAGAGCAGCTGAGCATTATTGACCTGGCAAACAGCCAAGGTAGACTGCTCTTGTTATGCTGATTTCACCTCTCATGTGGTAACAACATGTAGATGATTATCTTTTCTACACTCCCACTCCAGTAATGCTCAGTAATTTGCTTGTTTGAAGCATTTTTTTAAGTCAGCCTGCAGTTTATAGCAGGAGTGACCCAGAGCTTTTCTGCTGTCACCACAAGTTCCGTCAGAAAATGAAGCTGCTTTTGGCTTTCTGACCCGCAGCCAAAACTGGAAAACAACTTCTGAAAAGCAAGTTGAAGCCTGAGCCCTGCCTGATGAACTAGTATATCATGTACACAATTAAACAGCGCACCCAAACCCAAACTCCACTTCCATACAAGTGACTGAGAAGGTAATCAGATGGGGATCACAAGGCTCTTACTGATTCATAGAATGGTTTGGGTTGGAAAGGACCTTAAGATCATCCTGTTCCAACCCCCTACCATATGCAGGAATGCCTCACCCTAGATCACGTCACCCAAGGCTCTGTCCCACTTGGCCTTGAACACTGCCAGGGATGGGGCAGCCACAGCTTCTCCGCGCACCCTGTGCCAGCGCCTCAGCACCCTCACAGGGAAGAGCTTCTGCCTTACATCTAACCTGAACTTCCCCTTGTTTAAGTTCAGTAAGAGGAAACTGCCCAGAAACAAACCTCGACCTTAAGCAATCGAAGGAGAGGTTCAAGCGTATCTGCACTGTGTTAAATCACTTCCACATCATGTAACAGCATAAGATAAAGTTTGTTGCAATCAATTTGCAATTGTCCAAATGAAAAAAAAGCTCTCTAAACCCACACTCACTTGTTTATCTTCCACAGAGCTCTGCAGTCTCTGCTCTTCTCGGGTTTGCAAAGCCATTAAGGAATGTTAATTTTACTCCCTCACAAAGCCTCAGGTATTTTGACCTGAGATGAAGGCTTTTTTTTGCAAGATTTGCTGCCAGTTTTAAGGTGGGACTGACTCCTGAGAATATGCAGGGACGAGTCTGACAGCATTCTCAACCTCACCCAGAGCAGCACAGCAATTGCGCTGTACGAAAACGAAAACAGAGCTGGATCATCAGTCAAGCACAAACAGGGAAAGGGCTGGGCCATGCAGTGAAACAAAGGCTTTCCTTTCTAAGCAAAAATTCCCAAGGTTCAGCTGATTCTATGCAAAAATACACCTATGTTCTGATTTGGGAGATAGCAGATCATAAAACTGAGATACAAGTGCAGTGGCTGGTGATTCAAGTGGCCTGATAGAACAGCACAGGTTCTTCTTAAAGGGGTCAAGGGAACTGATCTCACTGAACCCACTCTTCAAAGCCCAGCAGTGCTCACTTCCTACTTTTCCTTTGTTCTAAATCATTGTGCATCATCTTTGAATGTTATCACCACTCATTTTACCACCAGTCCTGGTTACTAGAGAGATGTCCACAGAATCCTTGAGGCAATACCAGACAGGAGCACCCTTCCATCACTCTGCCCTTTAGCCTTTTCCTTTCTTCCTGGTGGGAGTCAATGGGCCCTGGAAGTCATGCACTCAATTCTACAAAAGGGCTGACATAAGTAATTTTAAATGTGGAGTCATACTGCAGTTTGGCTTATTTGTTCTGTTTCTGTTACCAGTACACTGAAGGCAGTGGTATAACTGCACTGAGAATCTGCATTTTTACCCACAACACCCAATCTGTGTTTGCTCCTAATCAAACCCTGAGCAGCACTGCTCTTATGTCAGGGTTTCAACTTAGTGAAGACTAGCAGAAGGTGCCTAAGGTCTCAGGAACCACAGTGCATTTAGCTAAGGCTCGGCTGCCCACCACAGCTGCCACCACTGCTTTCAAAAAGCCAAGTTTTATCCCTCTAGGAATGTAAATACTGCTGCTGCCTGCTCAGCTCTCACCATTGCTGGTTGTGATCCGGTTACACAAAACTCCTGTGTTTACTCAGGGCCTCCAAGGAACACAAAGCAAGAAGAAAACAAATTCACATCACTGTTCTGTCACAGCTTTACAGGACAAAGAGGGCAGCTAAACTGAAAGTTCTAACTGCTAGCCTGGCAGGATGGACGTTTAACAGGGGACACTGAAGCCTAAGCTGCACTTCCACCTGCTGGTCATACCAATGTACTACCTACCAACAATACAAACGTAGCACCTTTCAATTCAGAACACTAGGACAAGACTGGTAAACATCAATGCTTCCTCCTCAGCCATAACCAGTTTACTCTACTCACACTATCTTCCTAACACTATCTCTGGCTCCTGGCCACTGGCCTTATTGCTCTGCAGGGCCTTCATTTTCTTATTAAAGTTCTATTTATTATCATCATTCTCCTGGTGATGAATGAGGTTTGATGCTGAAAAAAAACCCCATTTTCAGTGGTAACAATTGTTAAAAAAAGATCCTTTCACTACCTGTATGCAGCCACTGGGAAGCAAAATACACCATCTGGGCACCACTTCCAAGGTAAAAAGCCCCATGCAGAAAACTTGGCTGCAATACTGAAGACACACATAGTATGTGCCAGCAAGTGCTCCAGAGCTGTTACATTTGAGGATGATTCACATCCTGACATTCAGTAATCCTCCTCTTGCTTTGGAGGATTTGTAAGTCAAGAAGAGAACGCTGTAGATCTCACAGCACCTGCTTCACCTGGCAAAGTACTTTTGGTGCTGAAAAGCCATGATCCAGACACATCTCTTTGGGGTGCTCTGAAGTTGGAGCATTTCAGCAAGATACTTAGAGAAATTAGAACAGCAACTCCAAACGAAATTACTCTTAAGATTGGAACCTTCATATCCAAGTGACTTACAAATAATAATGGTTATCACTTGAAAGGTAGCACTTCTGGGCAGCACAGTGTTCAGAAGAGCACTATTGCTCAGAACAGACCTCTCAGGCTACTACTACTACCACATTGTGGGTGCTATCCCCAACTGAGACTTCAGCTTTGGGTTACAGTCAATATTCTCACTTTCAGCCTTCCAACCTCAAGTTTGAAGAAAGATTATTCAAAGTTTTTGGTCGAAGTATCACGTATTATCTTGCACACTGAAAGAAAGATAATAAATAACAAAGGTCAGAACACCAGCACTGGAGATGGCTTCTGAGTTACCTGAGCAATTGCTGCTTCATTGTCAGCCAGCCCCAGCAAGAAGATCCTCACTTTGTCTATCTTCACTGGGACAGTTCTTCCTCTCCACTCCACCTCACTCATCGTGGCTGCCTGCTTTGCTCGAGTCTGAGTAATCAGTGCCTGTACAGAATGGACTGAATTTAGGAGCTTGAAGTTTAAGGTAGCCAAAATCCAGACTCTCAAATTCATACTACCCATGACTATTTTGAAATTGTAGAATAAATCCTAGAATGGTTTGGGTTGGAAGAGACCTTAAAGATCATCAGGTTCCAGCCCCCTGCCATGGGCAGGGACACCTTCCACTAGACCAGGCTGCTCCAAGGAAAAAGTGTGGTTTCCCATAGAGACCAGGGCTTTGCTCGCTTTCCTCTCATGTGTTTTGGCTCTTGAGTGATGTGCTGCAGCAATACTTATGCTCAACAGAGTGATAATGTTTCCACTTGAACCATGCAAATAAGTTACCTCCAGTTTTTCTGCAAGAAGGCCTTCTGTGCCACCAGACCTCAGTCTCATCTGCATTAACTCATTCATGGCAGACTGGTCACCTGAAAGAATGAGCAAACCAACATCTAAGTTCACCAACTGTTTTAATATAGAAAAGCTCATCAATAGGTGTTATACTGGCAATGTGGGGACAAAATCTGCAATTTCATTCTGACTTTATAAGCAAACTCCTGCAAACTGATATTCTGTCCTGTTATACAAAACCACATGCTGCAAAGTAAGTACATTCCTCCACTGCTAAACTGACCCAGAATGTTGCAGAATCTGCCCAAAGTATTATGGACTCACTGCAGTGTCATTTAGATTGGTATTTAACTATCAAGCCACTATTCCTTTCCCATGAACAAGCCCTGCTCTGTGTTGGAGACAAGGTACCCCCTTTCCTTACCAATGTTATAGGCACAGTAGCGAATGTTGGGTGAGATCTCTTCCACACGCTGGTTGTACAGCACAGCTTGCTCCTCTGTGAAAGCATTGGCCAGTTTCTCATATATGGTCCTACAGCAGAGGATAAATATTAACACTGCAGATTGTGTCATTTGTGAGATGCTATCTTAAGGGAAGAGTTTATGTCTCTGGAGGATGCTACTTCTTCAGTAGTGCCTCAGTGTTACATGTAAGCAACTCCCAGAGTTGCTGTACATACAGTACATAAACTTATTAGACTGGTCCAGTACTATTTACTAAATGAAGTTGGTGAAGTGGGAGGAACTCACTTGCATTTGTTGAAAGCCTCCATTGCTGCCTTCCACTCCTGGTGTTCAAAACGAAGCATCCCTGTGAGGTAAGCCATGTATGCCTGCAGACAGCACAAGGACAAATTAACTTTCCCCAGACTGACAGCCTAGCTTGTACAACCTGGAGTATGAGGGCTGCTGTGATGCCTACTGTCAGTGACTAAGCCCTGTCCTTTTCATCTGGTCTTCCCACAGAACACTGGATTGTGGATTACCAGCTACCCACCTTCCTTTCTTTTAACTGACACAGCTACATTTCTAAGGAGATGAAAGCAAAGATGCTTCTGGCTTGTCAGGCAATCAACATGGCCTACTAATGCCAAAGAACTTTTGGGGTTTTGTGCTGTGTCATAACACAGCTGCTTTCTGTGTGCCAGGAACTGAAGCCACAAGTCTTGTGTCCTAGGTGGCTACTTTAAGGCATTTAGCAAATAAAGAACGCAATAAAAAAGCGTAGTTTCTTAGGCTGTGTTGCACCATCTTAAGCCTCTCTCAATTCCTTTTACTTTTAAAAGTTTCAAAGCAAGGACTATCATTTGATACACTGATCCTGTAAACACCAGATCCTTATCTTGGCTGGTGCCACTGGTTATTTCTGCAATTCCAGCAGCTCCATTAACATAAATCCAAGCTATTCAAAGGAAGACATTACCCAGTTTGAGAATCAGTCAGTCTGGATTATCTACTGCTATATGAGAATCACAGAATGCTTAGGGATGGAGAGGACCTTAAGATCATTTAGCTCCAAGCCCCCTGCCATGGGCATAATCTACCCAAAATCCAAAGGTTTCTTATTCAACTTTTGCTGTGAAAGAAGATCCTAGGATCAGGGGTTACCTGAGCTTCCAGCTTTGTCTTGGCATCCACTCGGTTACTTTCACAGAGTCTCTCCAGCTCCTCAGCATGTTTCACAGCTTTGCGCAGGCGAGACAGCAAGTGGAACCTTTTGCGGGGCTCTGTGTTTGCTTCCTGTTTCAGCTGCATGGCATAACTCCAGGCTCTCTCTGCGTCCATCAGGATCAACAGCAAATACCTGCAGAGGATGTTTAATGACAGAATAGTACCACTGAAGCAGGTATCACTGCATCACATCTGCAAAGTTTGGTAGCACAAGTTCAGCTTCGTTAATAAAAGGTGGATGTTTTTAGTTCTTAACCTCTTAAGCACACAAAGTTGTGTTATTCCTCACTGATTTCTACTCTATTTCTCCCTGCAGAAATGTAATTACCCAGCTGAGGAAGAGAATTTGATATGATTCTGTAGCACCACAGACATTACTAAGGGATTGATGATTTTAGGTTGCTCTTCAAACTGGTTCAACGTATGTTAACACATCTGCTCTCCCTACAGCTAACGCTATAAGGCATCTAGCTTCTTAACAACACAGGTGAAGACAGCATCCTGCTCTCTTTTCCCCACAGGAAAAGATAAGATGACATTTCAAGTGCTTCTAAAAGGTGGGAAATGAGCCCAAGATCCTGGCTACTTTCCACATACTTTATCAGAGAAGCACTGTGCCAGATTTGGAAAATCTAAAGTAAAACTTCCACTATTTCTATTCAAAGGGGATGATGTCTCCAACCACACCCTCACTCGCTGCCCCATTTATGTTCTCAGCATCCACATGGCCACCTTGCAACAGATCTGAAGAAGCATTTCTTCTGCAGTACCAAAGTGATTTACTGATTATGGAAAAGAACCCATTTTAGCAACTATGAGGGATGAGAAGGAACTGGCTGCTGCTGCTCCCTCTTCTCCCACTTGTTCACATGATGAAGCAGGATCCCAGCAGTGCCTTTCCCCCCACACTGCAGCCTGAACTTTTGTCTTTATTAACATCAACACCACCCGTCTCCAAGAAGAAACCTTTCTGACTACATTGTAAAGAACAGTTTTCCACCACACCCACACGAAAAGGAATTACTGAAAAGAAACTATTCACTGATGTACTGAGTGCTCAATTCCATCCAGCGAGGGTACCTGTTGTCTGAGAGAATCTCTTCAGTTACTTTCTTCCCAGTGAACTTGTGCCTGTTTCCCATCTTGAAGTTGAGAGTTTTCCGGAGCCGCCTCAGCCTACGGGAGCAGTAACCCCTAAAGGAAAGGCAACTAACAGTCAGTCTGGCCAAAGAACAACTCTGTTTCTGTTTAATGCTCTCTCCAACTGGAAAAAAAAAGGGACTAAAGGCTGTGACAGCCAATATTTTAACAACTAAGAACTCCATATGATATATGGTAAGAAGTAGTTCAGGAATTACCTGTAAACCAGTGGTTAATAAAATCCCAGATTGGTCTGGGTTGGAAGGGACCTTAAAGCTCATCCATGGGCAGGGACACCTTCTACTTGGTTGCTTCAAGCCCCTGTGTCCAACCTGGCCTTGAACACTGCCAGGGATGGGGCAGCCACAGCTTCTCTGGGCACCCTGGGCCAGCGCCTCAGCACCCTCACAGGGAAGAGCTTCTGCCTAAGAGCTCATCTCAGTCTCCCCTCTGGCAGGTTAAAGCCATTCCCTCTCGTCCTGTCCCCAACAGGCTCTTGTCCAAAGCCCCTCTCCAGCTTTCTTGTCAGCCCTCTTAGAATAGAACACAAGAAAGGTAATACATGTAATAACTCCTGATCTTAAAAAAATCAGAATGACGCTCCCCTGTCTATTTGCTTTATGTACGTTTATCGAACACACACCTCTGGAAGCGTGCAGTGATTACGAGTGAGGTGTTAAGAAACAAGCTTTTAAAAGCAATGCAAAAGTAAGAGCCAGTCTGTAACCTCCTACATGAAACAACCACAGCACAGAGTATCTCACATGAAAAAACATGTCACTTCACATGAAGCAACCTGTGAAGGGGTATTTATGTGGTGGATCATTTTTGATGCCTGCTACAGTGAGTTTGCATTCTAAATGAAGAAAGCCAAGTCCCACTGGTTAACTCCAAGCCACCCACACTGTTTACTTACCTGTACCTCTGGAAGTCTCCATGTCGTAAACCGTGCTGCTGCTGAGACTCCTTCACTATCTGCAGGACTGGGACTTGTGTTAAGGCAGATTGACAGCACAGACTGTCACCAGTTCTTCATTTCACCCCAAACACAAGGGAAGGGAACTCTCGAGGAGCAGAGGGGCACCCAAAACCCTCCCAAATAAGCACAGCTGAGACAACTGATGATCCCAGAAGACCTCATGGGCTCCACTGCCTACTTCAGAGCTTTATGACTGTCATCAAGGCCAGGACAAAGACACACCACAAGCAGCTCCTCTCACAGACAACCACCAGAGTCTTGCTGTTTCTAGAGCTCCTTTCAGCATAATAAGCTCTGCCAACAGGCACATCCAGGTTAACGTAACTCCCCACCCTACACTACACCCCCTCCCAGTCACACTTGTGACACAGTTTGGTTGGCAAAGCTGAAAGAGAGAGCAGCTTTCCTGCCCTTACACATCCCATTTCTCAGGAAAAACAGGATCACTGCTGCCTCTGGACACTGCTTCCACAAACTGCTTTCTGAATAGAGAACCTCAAAGAGCTGTTGGGGGAACTTGTTTTCTACAGATTTTTCCAACACATTTCCAGTCTTACTGCACATTCCTGTAAGTACTCCATGACAGAATGCACTGGCCTGACTCCATGATTTCCATCCAGTCTCTTCATTCTTCACTATATTTGCTGACTTCTCTGCATCCTGTACTTATTTTATTCACCTACTTTTATTCACTAAACTATGATTCTCACCATCAACCCCTTCACAGGCCTATGGTTCTTACACTACCAAAGAAAACCATGCTGTGTTCTAGTAAATCAGTTTAAAAGGCAGATTGTTTTGTGAACTAAAATCTCCACCACAAACAAGAAATCTCTGTGCTTGATGTATTTATATCACAAAATTCCCTTTTGAGCTTCAAAAAGAACTCCACAAAACCAAAGCCAGACTATACAGTGACCCATCCAGAGAAAGTTACTACACCTAAGAAAAAGGTTCAAATGGCAGATGTCTATCAAAGTGTTCTCTCAGAATTACACCTAACAGAGTCTCTTTAGCTGAAGTATTAAAACCCTGCATCAAGTTATTAGACTGAATTAGTATTTGTAGAACAAACAAGTCAAACAACGACATCTCAACAGCAATCCTTCTCCTTGCTGTCTACCTAGGATTCTTCTCAATTATGTTTTATCCTGTGCAGTTACCCACTGAATTCATACCCCTTCTATTATTTACCTTATCATTAACTTAGGTGATCTTGACATTACTGTACCTGCATCTTACTCAACACTTACTAACTTTACAACACCTGCCATAAACTAAATGGAAACTAAACTAAACTTGGGTTTCGCTCTCACCCAACGATAAAGCTCAGCTCTATCAGAGCCGTGCACCTGGACTAGTTTCAAGAATTTCATGCACAGGCACACCACGAGCTCTATGTGCCACATCAGACTGGAGAAGGGCTGAACCTGGAGGAGCTGGTTTGCCACCTCAGCGTCACCCGTTAAGATTTACTTTATCCACTAGTACCCACTTCAAGCATCGCTATCATCAGCTCTTCTCTCAGCCCGCAGCGCACAGCTCTGCTCTGAAGGCTCTTACGCCTTCGGAAGGAGAAGCTGCAAAGGTAAAGCACGAACTCACAACTCCGAGACGCGAACCTGCCCGCCGGGCACGGCGCGGGTTCGCGCAGACCCCGCACCGACACGCTCACACCGGCACCCCGGGGCACGGCCGCCGCCTTGGCACAGGGGCCGGCAGCCTCCGCCGCTCGGCCGCGACTGCCCCGCGGAGAAGCGGAGCCGGCCCTGCCTGCCCGCGGCCTGCGAGCCCCCGCGCTCCACACAGCGGCCGCCACGTCGCCCCGCCGCGCACGGGGCCAGGCCTGCCCCATCCCCCCCACCGCCACCGCCGCGGCACAGGATGCTCTCCAGGCCCAGGCTGTCGCCGAGGCCCCCGGCCTGCGGACCCGCCGGCCTCTCGTTCTCCTTGTTCTCCTCCGCGCCGCCGGCGCCGCCGCCTCGGCCGCCCTGCCGCTCCGCCGCCATCTTGTGCCCGGGCCGCCGCCGCCGCCGCGCTGCATCATGGGCCGGGGCAGGAGAGGCGCGCTCCGATGCCATGGGTAGCGCGGCCAGCGCGGGGGCCGATGGGATAGCGGAGGACCGGGGCCGGGGCGCGGAGGAGGCGCTGGTACCCAGCGGGAAGCGCGGGGGAAGCAGGATCCGGACGCATCCCCTGGATCGGGCCCTCCCGGCTCTGACGCCCCTCCCCAGCCCCCTCCTCTGCCGTCCACCTCCATTCCTGCTCCTTTGGTGGCACCTTCGCTACCCAAAGCATCCCAGGGAAGGGCTGAGGACAGGTCCATGGCTGCAGCGTCCCTGCAAACCCCGGGGCTGCCTGGAAGGGCTCCGCCCAGGCTGCTGCGGGGCAAAGGAGAAGAGATCCACGCTGGCTCTGGGACCAGTGCTGTACCTGGCCGGCGAAGGGTGCCCAGCTGCTGCGGCAGGCCCTGGGAGCTTCTCTTTCCCTTAGCATCTTCCTATGACACCTTCAAGCGTGCAGGTGCCAGGAGGATGGTGCCGGACCCTTTCCAGCGGTGCCCAGCGACAGGACAAGGAGCAAGGGCCAGAAACTAAAGCTCAACAAGTTTCACCTCAACACGAGCAGGAACTTTCCATGGCGGGTGGCAGAGCCCTGGCACGGGCTGCCCGGGGGGGGGTTGTGGGGTCTCCTCTCTGCAGGCATCCCAAACCCTCCTGGATACGTTCCTGTGTGGCCCTGCCTGGGACTGGGTGATGTCCAGAGGTCCCTTCCAGCCCTAATGATGCTGGGATCTGTGTGCGGGGCTGGGCAGCCCTTAGGCGAGTGGTTTAAACTTCCTCAGGCCACCATCTCCCACCACAGCAGCAGGAGCACCTCTGCCCCCTCTGTGTACCTGGTGGGAGAAGAAACCCTGTGCTGTTATTTAAAAGCCCCAAACGCACCCAAGTCCACCCCTGCAGCTGCTTAAAGGCATAAACCTAAAGGAAACATTTCAGACCACGTCCTCCTGCAGAAAGGGTTTAAATATTTGAGCCAAGCTTAAGAGATACCTGTTCAGGGACAGACACCGAACTGTTTCCTCTCTACCTATCCCAAATCCTTGTGCAAACACAGCCATTAGAACACTGAGCATCACAAGCTGCACTGATAGCTCCCACTGGACTCATCCTCCTAAACCTGTCTGTGCCGCTCTGGGGCCAGTGGGACCAGCTTGCTGCTGCCATGCTACAGCAAGCAGCAAGTTTGGCTCCTCTCCCCTTCAGAGGGCTCAGCTATGACCCTTATGTCAGATTTCAAAGCTCCCCTTCCCTCTTGAGGGCATAAAAGCTCAAAGGGGAGAAAGAAAACTCAAGCCCTCAAGCTGCAGCTTTCCACTGCAACTCTTCTTAAGTCACTTCTGGCTGCTCTGGGTTTCCACCATCCCCTATCCAAACCAAAGCGTGTTTCAGGACTGTTCTTGGGTCAAGCAGATGTCAGCTGAAGCCTGTTTTACACACAGCAGCTCCTCTCTCACGGCCACGGTGGTTCAGACATGGATTCCGTTGGCACTGCAGCACCCACATTCAGATGCCCCAGTGCACACACGTGCACGTCGCACACCAAGGGACCAGCTCCCATGGCAGAGCATCCATCAGGTTTATCACAGGCACTTTCTGCCACGCTGCCTTCGTCCTGTGCTGGCACAAGGCTCTGCTGCTCCTCTGCAGGCTGTAAGCAGGAGAATAAAGGTGTCAGCTGCTGGCTCAGTGCGTGGGTACCTCCTGCAGAGCTGGTGGAGGAAGAGGAGGGCAACACCGACCCGTGGCACCGCATCCAAAGAGCCCTGGTTGAGAGCCTTGCAGCAAGGAGGTGGGGCTGAGCTGCCTCTGGGGTCACAGGGAGGGCTGTGGGGAATAAATGCACTGAGTGTCACCAGCTCCACAGACTGCCCACCGTGCACAGGGCACCCTGCACCACCAGCCCTTGCGCCCTGCGTGCCTTTTGCTTTCGGCCACCCTTGGGAGCACCCTTGGCCCCACTTGGGAAATACGCAGCCTGCTGCACCCCTGCCCAAAAACCCATCTACATCTTGGGCCAGGAATTTCTTTAGCAGAATCCCTCCCTGGATGAGGGATCCTGCTCCTGATTTTTGCATCCATCACGGGCTGTAAGTTGCTGGTGTTTGGGATAAAACTGGGTGTTCTCCCTCGTTTTTAGTACTCTGTAGCATGAGGATAGACCTGGCGCCTGTGTGGGCTGACAGCAGCTCCAGGGAGACCAAAACACCACGAGCATCCTTCAGCCCAAATGCCAGTGTCTCATTATTAGTATGGGAGGGGAAAGGGAGCCGGGGTGAAAGCTCCCTGGGGCTTGCCTTTCCCCATGAGCTGGCCCTGCAACCACCATGGACATGGATGGGGATGGGGCACAGCCCTCAGGAGTGACTCTTGGAGGGCATTTGGCCAGTCTGGGATGAGGAGAGGAAGGCAGAGCTGCACTGCTGTGTCTCAGCACCTCCTTATGCCCTATGGGATGGAGCTTTCCTCTGCTCCTGGTTCTCGCTATTGCCTGTGGGATAACAGCAGGAGCGGAGCATCCTTGCACCAAAGTGGTGTGCTGGCTTCCCCACATACCTGTCGTGGTTTAAGCCCAAGCTGTAAATCAGAACCACGCAGTCTACTGCCCCCCCCCCCCCCCCCCCACCTTTCTTCCCTCCGCTTCTGGAGGGACGGGGAGGAGAATCAAAAGAATGCAGCTCCCACGGGTTGAGATAAGAACAGTTTAATAACTAAGGTATAACACAAATCACCACTGCCGCCACCAACAATAACAACGACAAGAGAAATAACAAGGGAAGAGAATACGATACCGCCCGCCGGAAAAGACAGCCCGCCCGACCAGGGGACGTGCCCTTCCGGGTAGCTCCCAGTTCCATCCCCTGGCATGACGTGCTGTGGTATGGAACACCTCCTTGGCCAGTCTGGGTCAGGTGTCCTGTCCCCGCTTCCTCCCGGCCCCTCCTCCTCCCTGGCAGAGCATGAGACTCACAAAATCCTTGGTCAGTCTAAACATCGGTGTTATCAGTTTTTTTTTGTTCCCAAGCCAAAAGTCAAAAACACAGTGCTGCAACAGCTACTAAGAAGGAAAGAAAAACAAAAAACTGACTGCCACTGCTGAACCCAGGACAATACCTTATCTGCGCAGCTGAACGGGAACAGGTTCTGTGGGGCTTCCTGCGGGCTGCTGAGGCTGAAAGGGCTCCATATCATGTACGGTGGCAAGACTGTCACGGAGCTGTGTCTGTCCCCATTGCTCCCAGCACTGCCGCAGGCTGCGATGTGAACGTCCATTAGGACAGCTGAGGAGCGGGTTGGTCAGAGGAGTGACTGAGATACTAAATACTTCTCTGTGCACAGGAGCAAAGCAACTCAGTCTGGAGCCAGATGAAGTGTCCTTGGAGAACTCATTGCACCGGACAGTCCTGAGACTTCCATCCATGGAAGCTCCGAAGGCATAAACCAGGCGGGTTTACAGGCAGATGCGTGTTAAAGGTTTGTCCTCACTGCAGTGAATTACCTGATCCCACTCCCCAAACCTGAGCTCACCTCGGGGCTGTTTGAGGCAGGGATTGAGCTGCGTGCGGGATGATTTGGACACGTTTGCAGTCTGGGAAGACCCCTGCTCCTGAACACCAACCCCGCAGCCCCCGCGGTGGGACGGGCCCTCTCCCGGTGCCTGCTGCAGGGCGGGGATAAGGAAAAGCCCCCGACTGCCCGCTTTGAGTGCCCGGGTCCCTTCGGGGTGCCCAGCCTGGCTGCCCCAGCCCCTTCCCGGGGGTCGCGGTACCGAGAGACATTTTACACCCCCGGAGCAAACCGGCCCCGGCCCGAGCCCCTCTGCCCGCTCTGCGGGGTGGCTCCTGCAGCCGTCGCTCGCGGCCGGGGTTTATCCCGGCTGGAAGCGGAGCCGGGCGGGAGCGGCCGCCTCGGAGCCGCCCCCCGCGGCAGGAGGGACAGCGCCGAGCGGCCACCGGGAGGAGGGGAAGGGCACCGGGTCCCCCTGCACCCCCTTTCCGTGTATCCCGGTGCGCTGCACCCCCCCTACCTCTGCTGCACTCCCCAATGGGCCTCCTCTGCACCCCGTTTCCCGCGCATCCCTGGTGCGCTCCCCGCTGACCGCTCTGTGCACCCCTTCTCCCGTGCATCCCTGCTCTCTCCACGCTCACTCCCCTCTTTGCATGCATCCCCGCTGACGTCTCCGTGCACTCCTTTTCCTCTGCATCCCTGCTCTTTCCCCGTGCACCTCCTTCTGTGCCCCCCGGTGCAGCCCCCACTCTCCCGTGCATCCCGGCTCACGCCCCGTGCTCTCCGGCCATGAACAGCTCGGCCGCGGGCTGGCAGCCCGAGGCAGTGCTCATCCCCCTCGCCTACCTCCTCATCTTCCTCATCGGCACCGTGGGCAACTGCCTGGTCCTGGCCGTGCTGCTGTGTAACGGGCAGGTGAAGAACACCACCAGCCTCTTCATCCTCACCCTGGGGGTGGCCGACCTCTGCTTCATCCTCTTCTGCGTCCCCTTCCAAGCCACCATCTACACCCTGGAAGGGTGGGTGTTCGGACCCTTCATGTGCAAGGCCGTCCACTTCTTCATCTTCCTCACCATGTACGCCAGCAGCTTCACCCTGGCCACCGTCTCCCTTGACAGGTAGGAAAAGGGCAGGGGGGGTTCTCCCTGGAGCCTACATCTCCCCCTTCTCTGCATCCCCCCGGGCAGAAGAGGGGAGAGAATCCCCTGGAGCCAAGCTGTGACCTCCCAGGGGAACCCCGCAGCGTTTCCCAGTCCATGATGGCAAGGAAATGCAAGCACTGAGGATGGGGTCCAGCAGAGAGGGTGCCCTGGGAGCCCTGTCCCCGGCTGGAGGAAGCTTTCAGACCCTGAAGCTGTAGGACTGGGGTTTATCCACAGGCTCTGGCAGCTGAAGGGGGGGATGGAAAACCAGAGGGAAACAAAGCTTAGCCCTGCACAGCCCCGGGATGCATGGAGAGATCCTCAACCCTCCCAACAGCCCACGGCAAAGCAGGCAAACCTCAAGCAGACATTGGGATGTTGGAGCCTGGACACTGCTTTTGCTAGTAAAATGGGAGGGTGGGGAAAAGCCCCTTTCTGTCCTGGTGCTGTCCCTTGTTCAGGAACTGTCCCAGCCTGGCTCAGGGTGGGTTTTAGCCAGGAAGCTCCGCGCAGGGCAGCCTGGGGCTCCTGCCTGTGCCTCACCTCACCCAGGTCACCTCTGTAAGAGCTGGTGAGTTACCAGTCCCCATCAATCGAGGGGCAGGGAGCTCCTGGTGCTGCTCCATCAGTGCCTGAAACCTGTGTGATGGCACTTGGAAGGTCCCCATGCAAATCCCCTGGGAAGGGCCATGGCAGCCCCAGAGCAGGGCTGGATGTGTCCATAGCACAATGCTGGCTCCCAGGACAGCACCCCCAAAACACAGCCAGGGGCTGATCTCCTACAGCCCACAGAGGGGAACAGAGGTGTCAAGCAATGGGGTCTCGCACAAGCCCCCTGATTTGGGTGTAAGGAACCAGCTAATTGCAGGACTGAAGATGAGCAATGGGCTTCAGCATGTGCCAGTGTGAGGAACACAGTGCCTGGGGATCATGGGGGCTTGCTCCTGCCTTCATATCCTCACTGCTGCTATCGCTTGTGCCAGGCAGGCTGATGATGGAGTGAGGATCTGCTGGAGTAGGGAGAGGGACGGAAGGAGACCATCCCCATCCTCTCCACAAGGGAGCAAAGAGGGTGACAGGACAGGGCTGGGGGAGAGGTTCTTCCTCACCCACTGCACAGGGACCCTGAGGAGCCCCAGGGATGAGTTGTGTGACTGATGGCCCTGGAAAGCTCAAGTCCATCACATGTGCCCTTTCTCCAACCCGTGCCTGGAGCAGCTCCCCATGCCCTCCCTAGGACTTGCAGTCGTGTCCCTTTCCCCTGCAGGTACCTGGCCATCCGCTACCCCCTGCACTCGAGGGAGCTGAGGACACCCCGGAACACCCTCACTGCCATCTGCTTCATCTGGGGGCTTTCCTTCATCTTCTCGGGCCCTTACCTCAGCTACTACGAGGAGTTCCAGCTGGCCAACCTGACCGTCTGCCACCCCATCTGGGAGACCTCCCAGCGCAAGGTCATGGACATCTGCACCTTCATCTTCAGCTACATCATCCCGGTGCTCATCCTGAGCCTCACCTACGTGCGGACTATTCACTACCTGTGGAGGTCCGTGGACCCTCTCCAAGACACGTCAGAGGCCAAGAAGGCCAAGCGGAAGGTCACCAGGATGATCATCATTGTAGCTGTCCTGTTCTGCCTCTGTTGGCTGCCCCATCACCTGCTCATCCTCTGTGTCTGGTTCGGGTACTTCCCCCTCAACCACGCCACGTACGTGCTCCGCATCCTCTCACATCTCATCTCTTACGCCAACTCCTGCGTGAACCCCATCGTCTACGCCCTGGTCTCCAAACACTTCCGCAAGGGCTTCAAGAAGATCCTCATCTGCCTCCTGCACCAGGAGCCAGCCCACAAGGGGCACGTGGCCCAGGGGACGAACACGGTCAGCACGGAGGCAGAGCTCAGCGAGGTGACCGGCGGCGGCCGCTCCTCCCTGTGCTGCAGGGGCCAGGCCAGCCCTGGGGGAAAGCGGAGCTGGTGGGACAGCAGCAGGAAGCCGATGGCTCCTGCATCACCTTCAGCATCACCTAGCAGAGCTCCTTCCCACCCCGCGGCTTTGCAGTGTCCTGCAGTATCACAGGCCTGGGGATGGGCTATGTCTTGGGTTGAAATGCATCAAAACATACCCTTTATCATTCAAATGCACTCAGATACCGTAACTGTTAAAGTGATGCTGCTGACTACAGACTCAGCCAAGCAACCAAGCTGGGAGCCAAGGGCAGGATTTGCTTCCACCATGCACTTGCTGAGAGCAGAGATCAAACTCTCATGTGTCTCACATGTTCCCCTGTCATGGATGGACTTACACCCAGTTGCATCTACACTTGGAGCCTATTGGAAGCTCTGCTCCCTCCTACCAACACAACTTCCAGCTGGGTGCACTTTTAGGGACATTTGGGAAGTCTTGGTTCATTTGTATCCCAGTTCAGCAGCTGAGTCCCAGGGAACCCCTGGCCACAGCCCCACGGGCAAAAACCTGGCTCAGGTAGGAAACCCAGGAGAGAAGCATAGAAATCAGGACAGAAACCTTCCCATGCTGGCTGGGCTGCCACAGCTCCCTGGCGCTTGTGGCTTAGAGAGGTTTCCCCATGGCTGGAAGCTGGAACACAAATCCATAGCCCAAGTATGGAGTGCTGAGAGCACAGAGCACCATGACCGTGTGCTGCTGCTGTCCATGGCTCCTCCTGGCCATTGGGTGCATGCAGGGCTCTGGCTCTGCAGACCAGGCAGAGGTCACCAAGGGCCGGTGGGGTGGGAGGAACACAGCCATGGCCCCACGGGACAGGTTGTGCTGCCAGGGGAAGGGGAGCAGGGCATCAATGGCTCAGTGCCGCTCGCAGCCAGCTTGGGCATGGCTCAGCATTGCAGACCCAGCGAGGTGCTTGTGGAGGAGAGAAAAGCTTTCCTGTGGCCATGGCGTGGGGCTGGGGAGGGGACCCCAGGCAGCTGGGGAAGCCTCAATAAAGCCCTTTATCCTACGCGCCGTGTCCAGCTCCACTGAGACACCTCAGAAGCTGCAGCAAAGGAGAGATGGGTGCTGGGGCCCACAGGTGCTGTGGGGGGGTGGAGAATGGGGGTTACCTCCGAGGATACAAATGGAAGAGGTTCAGGTTAGGTATAAGAGAGAAGCTCTTCTCTGTGAGGGACACCTTCCCCTAGAGCAGATTCTATGATTCTGTGCTCTGCAGCATCTCAGGTTGAGATTTGTGGGTGCAGCCGTGTGCAATAGGAAAACAGGTCCAGGGAAGGCAAGGAGGGGAGCAGGGTCAGTGTCTCCTCTGTGATGGCATTGAGCAGATGGGGGATGTTGCACCCCCAACCGTGCCAGCACAGGGACCCCTGTCCTTGGGCAGTGCAGGGGTGGTGGGACAGTCTGCATCCTCAGGGTGAGGTGAGAACTGTGCCCAGGAGAGGGTTGGGGAGGGATCCATCAGTTCTCCAAGCAGAGGTGGGTGAGGGCAGGAGGAAGATGAGCTGTTGGCTGTGTTTGAGTGCCTGATTCAGTGTTTGCCCTGGCTGGGAAGGGTTGAGCAGGGGAGATAAATGCAGACCTATGTAATGGAGCTGTTTATACACTTGCTCTTGGTGACTTATGCTGTAAGCAGGCCTAGACTAAATATCATGGTTATTGATATGAGGCAGTGGCTGATTTATGGCCCTTTGCATGGGGACAGGAAGATCTGGTTCTAATAACAGCGGGGGAAAACAAATGTTTGAAAGGCAAAAGCTTCCTGTGGAGAAAGGCCAAGTGCTGGGGATGGGTGTGGAGGGGGTTGTGTCTGTGTGCTGGGCTGCACCCCCAGAGCGTGAGCAGCAGGGTCATGGAGGGGATCCTGCCCCTCTGCTGCGCTCTGGGGAGACGCCCCCTGCAGTCCTGACCCAGCTCTGGGGCAGCAGCACAAGAGGGACGTGGAGCTGCTGGAGCGAGGCCAGAGGAGGCCATGGAGATGCTGCGAGGGCTGGAGCAGCTCTGCTCTGGAGCCAGGCTGAGAGAGCTGGGCTGGGGCAGCCTGGAGAAGAGAAGGCTCCTGAAGGGGAGACCTGAGAGCAGCTCCAGTGCCTAAAGGGGCTGCAGGAAACCTGGAGAGGGGCTTGGGACAAGGGCCTGTAGGGACAGGACAAGGGGAATGGCTTGAACCTGCCAGAGGGGAGACTGAGATGAGCTCTTAGGCAGAAGCTCTTCCCTGTGAGGGTGCTGAGGCGCTGGCACAGGGTGCCCAGAGAAGCTGTGGCTGCCCCATCCCTGGCAGTGGTCAAGGCAAGGTTGGACACAGGGGCTTGGAGCAAGCTGCTCCAGTGGAAGGTGTCCCTGCCCGTGGCAGGGGTTGGAGCTGGATGAGCTTTAAGGTCCCTTCAACCCAAACCAGTCTGGGATTCTGTAAGAACAGCAGAAAACAAACATGCAAAGGAAGGAGATGGAGCCCTGCCCTCCCCTGTTAACTCTAGAGCTGCCTGGCCACCCCTGTGAGCGCTTTGAAGACACATCCCAGGACACCCCAACTCAGCTCCAAGCCCAAAGCATTGCTGCATCCCCTTTACCTGGGCACCAGCTCATTTCTGGTCACTGCTCAGCAGCACCAGTGTGACATGGGGCTGGGGCAGGCTCTCCCTAGGGGTGCACCTCACTCCTGCCTCCTGCATCCCAAATCCCCCCAACACACCCCATGCTGCTCTCACCCTCACACAGGAGCAGAAAGGGGCTCTGTGATGATTGTTCAGCAAGGGCTGGGCTTTCACAGGTCTCTGCAGTGTGACATATGCAACCGCTCTCCTTGTGTTATGGATCCTCCCCCATCCATTGGTACTTACTCATTTGTAGGCAGAGAAGCCTGGATCAGCTGCTGGATCATTACATGATACTACAGCAATGGAGGGAAAACCCACCCTCCAGCTTATCTGCTATTGCCTCTGTTCATCTGAGGAGGAAGCCATCACCCTGCTCCGCTCTGCTCCAAGCCCATGCCTTGAGAAGCCCTTCAAGGGCAAGCACAAGATATTGCTGCCAACACAAACCCACCATGGTAAGTGACTGTGCCCCTGAATAACAACATGCCAGATGGAGGAGACAAGAGCATCATGACCTGCCACCTCCCAGCTGAGCAGGGACAGGCTCCTGGTCCATTCCCTTGGGAGGTTTTATCTTAACCCTACAAGTCCCCTTGTTCCAGTTAAAGCTTAATAAATTCGGATGCAACTGGAAGTGGAACATAAATAGGCTGAACTGAGCTTCCATCCCATCCAGCCGTGGGCAGGGAGCTGAGGAGCACCTGGCTGCAGCCTTGGGTTAATGTGAGCTGTCCAGCACATGGATTTTGTGCGGAGTTGAAGAAGCTGGTTTCGTCTGGGGTTTTGTTCTGTTTTCAGACACTTCCTCTGCCAGATTTGCTCCCTGGTCCCATGAGCAGCCAAAGGGGGTTTGGGGCTGAGGCTTTTGAACCTCCCACCCTCACCTGCTGTACCAGGCTGCAAACTGCACTCACAGCAGCCCTGGGGACTGCAGGGACCCCGGAGCTGGCCACTGTCCCTGCAGGGTCTGACAAACCCCTTTGGCCATCCCAGAGCAAATCAGTGGAAGCCACAGGAGCAGGTAACACACCAGACCCTGCACATCCCCACAGCATGGCCTGCTGCACAAAAACCCAACACAGAGAACTGGGGCTCAAAAACCCCAGCCCCAAAACCATCAGCTGAGAAAACCCAGAGACAGAGATCAGCCCAAAACCCTGGAATCAGAGACACATCCCCAGCCTGCTCCAGTCTGTCAGGGATTCACCAGCAGCTGGAGCAGCACAGGAGGTGAGGAGGGGACTTGGAGCCCTGGAGGAAGCCAAGGGGGAAGCAGAGGGGGCTCAGCCCCCAGTGGGCTCCATGGTCTCAGCTCCTGCAGGGGTGTGAGGAGCTCAGCCGGGCCGGGTGGTGCTGGCTGCCACGGGGGCTCTGAGGAGGATGCTCTAACATTCCTTACCATAAAAAGCCAAGGAGCACAGGGAGCTGCTTCCCAATGCTGCACAGCATCGGGTGCCACTCAGACACTTGAGGTCAGCCCGGGAAGGGAGGGGGGGACACAAGGGGCTCCCCTGCTCCCACCCCATGACTTGCAGCTCCAGATGAAGCTGCTGCTGCTCCCTCAGTAGCTCTGGGCACTGCAGTGGGCACCGGAACAAGGCTGAGATCCCATCTACCTCCACATGGCCATTCCCTGTGCAGGGGAGAGACAGGCGGTGTGGGAACAGCAACTGGGAGGCTGGATTTACAAAACAGAGACTGAGAGTTTCTGCTTTCCCTTTAGATCAGAGAAAACAAGGGTCTTGGGCTCCCACCTAAGAGCCATACACCTGGGAGCAGCAGAAGCTGTCTCTTCCCCTGGGTACTCACCACCTCCATCTCCTCCTTGCTGCATGGCTACCACCAAGCTAGGACTCAGTAGCCTCTTTATCTATCCCCCTTCCTTCCTCCAGATGTGGACAAGGGATCCCTGTGGTAGGAAACAACCCAGCCAACTTCTGGTGCTGGTAACAGAGAGACCAGGACAGTGGAGTGGGACATTGTGCATCCATCTCTGACTGCATCTCCCCACCTCTGAGCTGAGCTGGTCCAGCTCCTCACAGCTCCAGACCAGTCCAGCTTTCCCATGGGAACAGGCTGACAGCGGAGCCCAGAAATGCCTTTTTCAGTACAGGCCATGCAGAGATGTTCCCGGAGCCTCTGGAGAATGGGATGTGGCCCCATAGCAGTCCATAAAGGGTCCCATCTGTCTTCTCTGGGGCCTGGTGAGCACAAGAACATCAGTACAGGGAGGACACCAGCTCCTGTACACTGAAGCTCAGATGCTCCAGAAATCACAGAATCCCAGACTGGTTTGTGTTGGAAGGGACCTTAAAGCTCATCCAGTTCCAACCCCTGCCACGGGCAGGGACACCTTCCACTGGAGCAGCTTGCTCCAAGCCCCTGTGTCCAACCTGGCCAGGGATGGGGCAGCCCCAGCTTCTCTGGGCACCCTGTGCCAGCGCCTCAGCACCCTCACAGGGAAGAGCTTCTGCCTAAGAGAATCTCAATCTGCCCTCTGGCAGCTTACAGCCTTAAAAGCTGGAGGCAAAGCTCCCCCTTCCCTCCCCTGGCTTTGCCTGCAACCCTTTCAGGTGAATCACCTCGCCCCGGGATGGGCTGCAATAAAATATGATTTACAGATTCAACTTGAGCACATCAACCAATACCACCCCCTCTCCTGGAGACAGAAATTCAGGTCAGACCACTATGGTGGCAGAAACAGATCCAGGAAGATGGAAACCAGCTCCTTCTGGTCAGCGTCAGCATGTGGGTCCAGCAGGCTTCACACTGCACATCATGCAGGCCAGCAGCACTTTGCTTATGCTTAAAACCACTCTGTCTACTGCCTGCCAGCCTGCAGAGGCTCTTAGTGCTGGCAGAGGGAACAGCTAGCACTGAAGCCTCAGCCTTCCTCAAGCAATTGAGCTCTGAAAGCAGGAGGGAAGGTCCCTGCAGGAAGCTGTGAGCCTGCACAGCCAGACCCATGAGAAACAGCCAAGCAGAGACAATCAGGATTTGAACCATGCAATGGTCCAGCTGCAGCTGGACAAGCCAGGGATGGGGCAGCCACAGCTTCTCTGGGCACCCTGTGCCAGTGCCTCAGCACCCTCACAAGGAAGAGCTTCTGCCTTATATCCAACCTGAACTTCCTCTGTTTAAGTTTGAACCCATCATCCCTTGTCCAGGCCCCAGCCCATGATGGAGAGTCCCTCTCCAGCATCCTTGTAGCCCCTTTTAGACACTGGAAGCTGCTCTGAGGTCTCCATGCAGCTTCTCTTCTCCAGGCTGAACAGCCCCAACTTTCTCAGCCCATCTTATATGGCAGAGTCCAGCTCCTTCCGGCTCTCAGGGCTCTGTCATGACTCCCACCACCTCGCACAGGACAACTGCTACTGGGACAGCTCATGAAACTCTGGGGGAAACAAAGCCTGCAGGGCACAGCCACAGGGCAGACTCAGCATCTCACCCCATCACTGAACTAAGTAACAGTTACAGTGTGAAAATCCTTTGGGATCCTATAGAACCAAGATTCCCAAAACCCATCAGGGAAGCAGGAAGCACCACTTGGAGTTTAAGGCCTTCTGCCCTGAGAAGTGGCCTGAAGAAGGGCCTTCTGCCCTTAACAGAAGGGCTATACCCATAAGAGATTTTTTGTTTTGCCTTTTTTAAATAACTCACCACGTCTGCTGCACATCAAAGCATTAACACTTACACCCAGGCCTGAAGATGCATCAATGTAAGAGCCCACACAGCAGCTTTTGCTCCAGATCCATGGAAGAAGGGAAAGGCAGCCAGGAGGGAGTGCTTCCACAGGTTTATAAATCCGATAAATACAAGTATAACAACCTGCCCACTACAATGGGGCAGGGGGGAACGAAGGGAGTCCTAAAGGCTGCTGAGAGTGTGCTGACTTGTCTGTGACAGCTAGAGATTCATGCTGAGGTGTCAAACAGCTTCTCAATCATCTCCCCAACCTGGTCAACCTGGTATTTGATGTACTTCTCAGGGTTCTTGGTGAAGGGCACGTTGCCATATCTGCAAAGGAAGACAACCCCTAGGTGACAAATGGTGACCAAAGAGACCCACTGGTGCCTCCCATGCCACAAATCAGCTCCACACCAGCACATCCCACTGACAGGTTATCTTGTAGGGAGCAAGTAACCTGGTTACAATGAGTCTCTTGAGTTTTATGTGAGTAGCTCAGGGTGGGTCAGAGCTTTGTGCTGGCTACATATCTGCACTCACCCTGACCAAGGAATCAGGCTGGCAGCAGATGCTGGCAACCAGTAGAGTTCAGCTTAGGGATGTTTTGATAGGGAAGCCAAGACAGGACAACAGAAAAATGCCTCAGCTCAGGCTACTCTAGGGCCCAAAGACCTCCTTAAATCCAAAGAAGAGAGAACAATGCTGCAATGTTGTCACCTGTTCAAGAAGGCACCATAGGTCTCTTTCACAATGGTTTTCTGTGCCCGGCGGATTTTGTCCCGTTGCTCCATGTCTGGAATTGCCCAGGCCTTCTGGATCTTACACAGCTCCTCCAGCCCATCATTAAATCCCTGTCCAAAATACAACTCAGTGAGTGTCCAGCCTGCAACCCCATCTCCATACCGAGTTTGATGTTCTTCCTCTTCACTGACAGGTCTCCTCCTCAGGCAGATCTCTGGTCTGACTGCCTATCCCCATCATCAAGGGATGCTCTCAGGCCATCTAACACCTCCTTACCTTAAAGCGCTCCTTTATCATCTGCCTCTCCTTATCCTTGAGCTGCAACAAGGAGGGAAAAGATTTTATTACATCTCCAGAAGTAAATTCCAACACCAGTGTTTGCCCACAACTCCCCATCCAATCTAAATAATATCCTACTTACTTGGCTTGAATTCCCTCTCCTAAAGCAGGGAGGAAAGAAAGCTGCAGTGAGCAGCACACTCTACATTCAGCAATTGGCTTTCATCTGAAGTAGGTTTAACAAGTGTAATTTTCAGCTAGAACAGACATAAAAATAGATTTCTTTATGCTCCCAGCCCTTTCTAAGGGAAGGTCTCAAGGTTTTACAGATCTGAAATAGAAGGAACTGTTCAGGTGGAAATATAAGAATGGAGGCAGAGATTAAAAGGCCTGTATCAACCTGGGGCAAATCAGAAGGCAGTGCTGCTCTCCATCTTATTCCAGGCATAGTATTCAGTCTGCAGAGCAGTACTGGCATGAGACATAAAGAAGGTTTCTGGGGATTGTTTCATATGACAAAAGAGATGTTTCCAGCCATTTTTATCATCTCAAAACCCTCCTTGCCCATCCTCTCACCTTTGCTCCTGGTTGAAAGACAGGCAGGTTTCTCTCTAAGATGTAGTCTGTCACCTTCAGCCAGCTGTATATAAAATGAGATAGGACAGAGGCAAAGAGAAGTCACTCCTGCCTCACCAGAACATCTACACGCCTTCGCCCATGACCCAAAGGCCACCCCTGACAATACACCCCCCAGAGCTTCCTACAGGGACCCCTTCCCAAGTTAGATTCATTGCCTGGAAACCAAAATACTTGGTTTTGGGTTTAGGGCAAGTTTCAGACCAGTCTCTCCCACTGCTCCAACAGCATAGGCTCCCAAGGAGCTCCAAACTAAGCAAACCGAGCCAAGAGCAGAGGATGTGACTGACCTGCGCTGGTAGGTTTGGATCTGCTGCTCAATGAGCTCTCGGTAAGACCTCTCGGCTGTCTTCTGTGTCACTGCTACCAACTGGATCAGCTCAGATCTGAAAGGACAGAACATGTGAGGAAGCACCCGAGGCAGCTGCTGTCAGGTCTGTGTTTCAACCCCCCATCAGCAAGTTCTTTTCTGCCCTTTACAATAGAAGGAACCTTGAAATGCACAAACCGGGATACAGAAGTTACTTTCCAAACCTATGTTCTCAGTCCTCCCAAGATCAAAGGACTCTCTACAAGCTAAGGTATCTCTGACGCTTTTATCTCCTATTCTTGTGTAATGTGATGCTTAGCATAGCACAAAGCTTTCAAAAGGGCACTTTAAGAATAGAAGGAAGAGCAGAGATGAGACAGGCTGGCAAGGAAATGCATTTGATGCAAAGCTCTGCTCCAAAATCATGCTTAGAATCAGCCTGGACTTTAGGGAGATTTACCCAGCTCCACACTTACTTTTCCAGGGATTTCAGGATGTAGTTGTAGTTGTTGTGCAGAAAAATGGCACTCAAAGCTGGGTCTTCATAAACCTTGGATTTACTGAGAAGGTTAAGCTGTAAGTTGCCCAGCACTTTGCCTTAAAGAGGGGAAAACAGATAACAAAAAGGTTTTGCACTGAAACTTCTCATTACTGGCAATCCAAACTGTACCATCACTGAGGGCCCCAGCAAAGTGAACAGCAGAGCCCCAGCTGCACGTGCAGGCAAGGAGACAATCCTATGAGCCTTACAAAGGTCTTTCCTCAGGGAGCCACCAAAAGCTCTCTGCAAACTAGGGCCTTTGTTGCGACTGGCAATAGTTGTGTTCTGGGTTCAGAGCACATCCCATGACTTAGGGGGGATCAGACACAGCCTGACCATGACATAGGCTCTGATCTCAAGGAAGCCAAAGGACATGATCCCCACTGTAACACATCATTATGAGGTAGTACCATGAATTCATCTCACTATCTTACTGTTAAACCCAGGATAAAGTTTTTACAGAGCCCATCTGGCAGCTGGGAGCCTCTGTGGGGTTGAAGGTGCAAAGTACTGGCTGAGAATGGTTTGAGGCACCTGACAACAAAAGCTCTGCAGCACAGTGAGCTCTGTGCTTTGTCCTGACTAACTGTATTGGGCTGAAACTCCCAATTTGACCCTTTTTTCCCCAGCCATTCCATCAGACTCCAGCTCAGACATGGAAAGAGCACATAGAATTAGAGACACAGCCTGTGCTCTTCACCCAAGCACAAAGGACAGGCGATGGGGCAGAACTGGGAAGGTGTGCAGGGTACTCACAGATATAGGTGCTCAGCAGCCGCCTGCTGAACTCTGAGCTGTAACTACTAGCTGAAGAGCTGGTCTCTGAAAAGCAAAGAGTCTCAGGCCAGTTATCATGCCATGGGAAGGGGGTATGTGTCATGAGCCTGCCTCTAAGTCAAATAAGCATCATCCAAGTTGCTATGGAATTAGTGCAGAGCTCCCATCACCAGTGGGAAGCTTCCTGCTTCAGTACTGATTATCCAGGGCAAGGCTGGAAGAGCTCTGCACCTCTCACCCCTTTCATCCGCATCAAGTGATGAGCACCCCTACAGAAACCTCTCCCTTCCTAGTGCTCAGAGGACATCCTCTTGATCAGAAATACAGTCATTAAGCACATCATCCCCATTCTTCCCCCACCACCTGGAAAGGCTTTGTAAGCACTAGAAACTGTCAATCGGAGCACAATCGAGCTGGAGCTGTTCACAGCAGGCACACAACAGGAACTGGAACAGGCACAAGGGCTCTGGGAAGTTTCAGCCATCCCCATGGTTGCTGACAGGGCTGCTTGGCTCTGTAAGAGGGGCTGCACCAGCATGGGAGCCTGCCCTTATAAGCAATGACTCTGGGCTGGCACATGTCCCTCTGTGCATAAGAGATGGCTTTCTGCCCTCAGCTGCCCATGGGACACGTGGGGTAACTATCTCCTCCCCCACCAGAGACTTTGGCAGCCAGGCCTAGCTGGGGTGGTCTGACTTCATCAGCCCCCATGGGAAAGGCCTCAAGGCTCCTGTTGCTGGGAGTTGGACAATAAGGAGCCAAATGCATATGGGATAAAGCATGATTCCAGCTGGGCCAATTTGCAACTGTGCCAAAGGGATTCAGTGCCATCAGAGTGTCTTTAGCCTGTTGCAGCTCATGTGGCATCCCTCATTGTCTGCTGCTGACAAGCCCTCCCTATTCTTTCCAGCCCTGGCAAGAGTTACTTACTCTCCCCTTTTCCCTTTTCAGTTACATGTTCATTTATTTACCACTCCTGGAGGATAAAGCATTAACATACATCACCAGCATCAGAGGCAATGGGAACAGGGAGGTGGGGTAAGTCTGCTTACCTCTGGGATCTAAAGGAATATTGTATGTGTCCCCAAGAACTATAAAGATTAGGCAGAGCAGAGAGAAAAGGGGAGGGTGGAGAGAGAAAAAGAAAGGCAAAGTGCAAAAAGACAGGTTAGAGACCAGCATCTCTTGGAGAACACAGCAGATATTAACACAGAGCAGCCACAGACAGCTACACAGGAGAGCAGGCAGGACTCCCTCCAAGGCCACAGAGTGGAGATCACAGAGGAAAGGCAGAGTCTAACCTCCTTCCCCTGCCAGAGACATTGTTTGCATGGTCATTGAAAGACATCTCATTCTAAATGAGTTCAAACCCACTTTCAAGGCAAAGGAAAGCTTCCTCTCACACAAGCAGCAGTTTAATGTCCATGAAATGAACTGCACAGTCCATATAACCTTCCCAAGAACCTGAGCAAAGCCCTCCCACCCTCACTGTGCACTTCAGCATCCCTCCATGACTAGGCAGGGTTCTACAGAACCGTTCAGCGGGCAAGAGGAAGGAACTGGCAGCACACATTTAACCCATCACTCTGCTTTTGCTACCACTGGAGGCAAACATCACATAAAAACCTGTAATTCCCACCACTTGGGATCACTGTGGGAGTTATCAAACCCAGCTCCAGGCACCCACTCCTGAGCTGGCAGCTGGGAGCTGTCACAGAGTGAAGCCTTGAAGTCAAGTCACCATTCCAAAGCCTCTGATCCAGAAGCAACTCCCTCCAACTTCACTAACATCACCTCCGATCTGATGATGGTTGGTGTAGGGTGACACCAGGTCCACAGCCAGACAGGGCCACAACTTCCCCAACAATCAGTAACCAGTGTCACTCAAAATGAGAACAGGTCTGGCCTGTATGGTGCCCTGTGTTGGGCATAGCTTTGGAGCAAGTGGCAGCACAGGTTCTGCAGGAGAATACCACTGCAGCAGATGGTCCTCGAGGCCTGGCTGCAGCCAGAGACACCACCATTGACAGCACATGGATTATGGGTCACTTCCTGTGTGGCTCTGAGCTCCAGCATGTCGGCCCAAGTTACCAGAGCTGCTACAATTACACTGACTTCAAGCTTTAATAATTGAACAGAGTGCAAAGCTGTGTGTCTCACTGTCTATACAGCAGGATCCCTCTACATCTGATGTGATGGGACAGCCACAACTCAAAAGGAAATGGCTTGTGTGTCACATTTTGTTATACAACCAATACAGAGAATAAAAAAGCCTATTGTACCTTTTGAATCAGCTCCTGTGACAGAGCTTTAGTGCACAACATGTCAAGGCTTTACATAACAGTGCTGACATCACCACTCAGGGAAGGACATGGGAAACAGTTGGGTTTCTCCAGAAAAAAAACCCACATCACCTCTTTGGGTAAGGAGAGAAAGTCAAGGAGGCTCTGAGGACACTGAGCTGACAAACGCAGAGGGCACAAGGCAGTGGTTCTGGGAGATGTGGCAAGAAGCAGACACATCCCAGCTTGAGTTAATTTAGAACTGGCAGGATCTTCCAAGCAGGAATTGCAGATACAAGTCTGGAGGCAGCTGTAAACTTCCCTCTTCCCCTGCTCCTAATGGGCTCCCTAACACTCTCCAAACACCAGGCTGTGGCTCGTGCCTCCTCAGGTCTCTGTGCCTCCAAAATCTCCAGTTCTCCACCTCTCCAGCTGCTCTATTACAAAGGAAACATGAAAACATGAGCTCTGCCTAGGCCAAGGGCTCATCAGGGAGCTGCTGCTCTGCACAGAACACAGACTCATGCTGCAGCTGTTAAGCAGCAACATCCTGTTCCATGAGGCAGCTGCCCTCAGCTTCTGATCCATGTATTTCTTTCTGGAATTAAGTCTCTTTAGCATCCTGGAGAGCAGAGCTAAAACTCGTCCCTCTGCTAAGGCACAAGGCACGCACATAGCTCAGGAGTCCTCGCTTGCCCATGCTAGATTCCAAGGAGAATATTCTTGCTGCTGCTGTTATGCTCTGACCAGAGGATGTGGCAGGAAACGTGAAATTCATCAACACACCCCTAACTAAAGCCAGCTCAGCTGGTCCATCCACCCTCACTCCAGTACAGCCACAGAGAAACAGCCCAGTGTCAGATTCGTAACTAAATGACTAAGGCATCCTCTCGTGATGGAACACATCAGCAATAAACATTACCCCAAGAGTACCTGATAGCAGCAAGTGTGGAAGGAAACTCTCTGCATCCCCTCCAGATAACTGTCTACATGGTCATGGCATATCAGAGGACAAGACAAACCACAGGGTGAAGGACAGGAAGAGAACAAGCTCACAGGCACGATGAAGTTTGAGCTTTTTAGGGAGGATGTCCAGACAATCTGGGGAAGGAACTGCATGCCCAAACAAGCCTCATGCATGTCTGTACCTTGTGATGCCAGCATGGCACCTGCTGTCTCCTGGAAATCCAACAATTGCTGGAGGAAAAGGATGGCCTGGAAGCAAGGGAGGGAAGTTATGGACAACCAACACTGCATCTCCTATTAAATGCTCTGCTGTTAAGGATTATGCAAGACCACTTGTCCCCCACACTTAAAAGCCTTCAAGAAACAAATCACTACACTGCTTTTGAGTTGCTGGGTTTTACCCAGAGAGTCACATCATGGCTCAACGAGTAACCAGCTGATCTTCCCATGGAAACCAGTTCATTGCCCTTCCAAGACAGTTTAACTTCAGAAATTTCCCTACTGCTCTTGTTAAAACACCATCAGAAGCTGTTTTTCACAGAGGATGGTTCAAACTATCATCACGTACATTGCTGGTGAGTTCATGAACTGTCCCATCTTTCGGCATGTTATATTCCTTGTCTGGATCATTCTAAGAAAGAAAGACAGACACAAGGTAAGCATGTAAGGAAACTGAGGGCCTCTACAACACAACTGCTGCAAGTGAGCTGTAGGCTTGTTCATCCATCCTCTCTCAACACCATCAGAGCTGGCTTTCACAGTGCCATCTCCTGGTGCTCAGAAACCACAGCTCCTACGCACCAGCAGCTCAGAACCACAGAGGTTTGGGCAGCATGTGACCATCAACCTCACCTGCCAGGCAATGTGCTCACCAAACCCACCTTACACAGGGCCAGTTTAACATGAGTACCCCAAAATTTATCAAGTCAGCACTTTTAGTTTCTTCTTAAATAGGATTAATTCTGAGATTAACTCTGCGTCTGGACACTCATGTCAGATTATTTGTAGTACCCCTATAAAGGGTCTTATGCAGAGACCTTCTGTGTTTGAAACCAGCACCAAGCATTTGGTATCTGCAGCTGACCGAGCAAGCACCTGCTTTAGACTCAGAAACTGCAGGGTCTCATGGAAAGCTGAAAGCTAAAGTAGGGGTTCTGCACAGAAAATACCTTTTCCAAGCCTGCTGGTCTTGCCAAAAGGAACACTGAGGAGAATCCTACCTTAATGTTGTCTGCAAACTCTTCCAGTGCCTTCGCACCAGTGGTCTCCATGGAAGTGATCAGCCCTGGCAGTTTGTTTTTGGTGCCTGCTGCAGTTCCCTGCAATAGTTCCATCACAGATCAGAGAAGTTAAATGAACAGTATCTGAACTGTCATCCAGCACCTACCCACCCTGATCCCCCATCCCAGCATCTCATTCTCAACTCCTTATGTGCCAGGAGAATATTTACGGCACCATCAACACAACAACACATGAAATCCTGCATCCTTCTGCTAGACAGAAGCGGAGGATGCTGTAACCCCAGTGGTGACTGGGACTTGCCACTTCTCATGCCTCCTCTTACACTGTACCTGATACAGGGGGCTGGTGCATCACAGTCACCAGCTGGAAGCAGATGGAAAGGAGCCTGGCTAAACCTAGATGCCATGTTTGGTACCTGGAGTAGTACCTTGTGGCAAAGTCTAAGCAGGCTCTCCTCAGAGCAGCCCATCTTCCAGGCATCAGTAAGCACAGCCTAAACTAAGCTCAACACTAACAGAGATGAAGCCCTCAGAGGCTGCGTACACAGCAGAATGGACCATGTATATGGTCCACCACTGGGACATGACTTGAACTGAAAAGAGCTGCTGCAGAGAGATGCTGAGTTAATGGTTCATTGTCATAGAAAGAAACAAGCTGCATTTCCGTCCAGCCCATGCTGGAGGACAGAAGCAGCTTTGTTCAAAGCCACTGTGATAATCCCTTTCAGAAAGTTCTCCACACATCCCAAGCCACAGGACCCTTTCCAATCCTGTCACACTCACCTGCAAGACCTGGTCAAACTCTGGCTTCATCTGCTTCAGATGCTTAAGGATGGGGAAGATTGTGAGCACAGCTGAATAGTCGTGCCGGATGATGGATTTGCGGGCAGCTGAAACAATGTTATCCCCCTCCATGATCAAGTTATCCAGTGACTCCTGCAACAAAGCCACAGTGTCAGAAGGAAGCAGCATGACAGGGTCAGAAGGAAGCAACACAAGGGGCTCCATGCAGGACGCCCTACTTAAGGATGCCAATCCAGCTGATGGCTCATTTGTGGTACCCAGTGAGTGACTCTGAGCACATGTTCTCCAGTGTCTGTGGAGGCTCCAGTTCCCTCAATAGGTCCTGGAGGACAACACAAGCAGTGGTGATGCTCCTGGGCCCCCATAGTGGGTAGTGGAATCCACACCCTTACAGTGAAGAGGAAGAGAAAAAGACTGTGTGCGTCCTTTTACAAGAGAAGCCAAGCAGAGAGGCTCAACTGACCTGGATGAGGGAATCAAAGGTCTTCTTCTGGTGATGCTCAGGGACGATGTCTGTCAGGAGCTGGTATTCACTCTGGGCTAGTTTGACAAAGGCACTAACACAGTGAATGTACGTGTCTATCTCGATGTCGAAGATGTCATCCCTCCCTGTAAGGGCAAGAGGGCTTTAAGAGACCAAACTCCACCCTGAGCTTCAGCAGCTCTGCTCAAGGCCTTGGTTTGCACAAGGTTCTTCTGGAAAAGGCGGTTCTGGCTTTGCACCCATCCTTGTGTGAGAACTACAGTCCTCTTCTCACCAAACTGCCCCTGGGTTTGTGCATGGGAAGTTATGAATGCCTCCAGCATGGTATGCAGAGTCATCTGCAGGTCAGGAAACAGCAACATCAAGCCATCAGCTCTTGCCAGCCTCATGGCAAAAGGCAAGTTTGGAGCTCTTCTGGGATACAGACTAAATCAAGGCTTGAATAAAGAGTACTTGGGAAGGTCTGAGGTGAATTATTCAACATCTCTGCTGGTATTTTTAGAGTTCTTTATCTCCTTCTACCATGCAGATGAAGAACTGCCATTTTGCATCACCACTTCTGGGAAATCAAAGCTGTCCTGGAAGGCAGCATCTTCCCACAGGCAGAAACAAGACAAAAACCAGGCAGATGAACATTTCAATCCTATGAAGCAGGACTATCAGCACAGCTGGGTGAGCTATCTCACACACAGCTGCATACAAATGCAAATAGTTGAGTCCTAGCATACAAATGTCTTCAAGATCCATCAAAGAACCTCAGTGGTAAGCATGAGAAGCGCTGATATGATACAAGGGCCAGCACCAGCTCATGCCAACCACCAGCTGCATGTGTCACGAGGACCGCCACAAAGTGACACACACCATCCTGCATCACCCAGACCCCTGCAGGAAACACTACAAAACAGATTACACAGAGAGGCCTTCTGTAAGCTATAGGTGCTGCTGCTGCTGTTTCTCTTCTCCCGGCAACATGTGCAACTTTTGATGGGCACAGAACCAATTCTTCCCTACACTGACAGGTCCTTCAGGTTGAGCTTCTCAAAGTTATGGTCAGCAGGGGACACACAAATGTGTGGTTTTACAGAGTGCCTACAGTGGAGAGTGGCCCACCACTGCATGCTGCAGGTGATCCCTTTCCTGTTTGCTTCACTGCAGCACCAAAAAAGCCAGTAGCTACATACAGAAAAGTGCCTCTCAGCATGGTGGCTCCCAGTCTTTGCTTGGGTAAAGCTGGGGCTCCCTTTTTGAGGGCTTGGGGGGTGTGTGATTAGTAGGAGTGAATTCTACTGAGAAGAGCCAGAGCTTCTTAGCCAGAGAAGTCCCATGCTCCAGGACTGCCCATGAACAGCCACTGTCTACAGAACTACTGTGAACATGCTGGAGAGAAGGGATGTTAGCCAGCTTGGTGTGAAGTGACAACATGGTACTTACCAGCAGCTGGCCCATGCTTGTCGCTCAGGGCATCGGAAAGGTGTTTAACCCGTAAGTCATGCTCATGACCTAGTGAGATGGCAGCCGGCACAAACAGAAGGCGCGATTTATCCAGGTGGTTACAGCACGGATGGATGCTCACATGGGCTGGAAGCTGCTTCAAGCTTGGCTTATTTGAGCTCATGAACACTTATTTTGCCCTACAGTCCCAGGAATGCTACCTGACCAAATCCCTTTATTGGGCTAACCCTTTGAAACCTGATGAAAAGTGTGAGCTAAGCCATTTGCTGGGCTGCAGGAGTCCCTCAAACCTCCTGCCATAAGTTCTGAATGGGATAGCAGGCCCCAGAAGTCCCACTTGTACCCACAATCATCACAAATCCAAACTCAAAGCCCATCTCCTGCTCAGCACAAGGATTTTTCCCCCCCAGATGAGTGATGTTAGTCACCATCTGGGATTTAGTAGACTACAGTGTAAGTGCTGAAGAGATCTACTTTGGATGCATAAAAAAGTGGGGGTAGAAAGGTCTCAGATGCTTTGAAGCAGGTGACCTCTTCCCCTTATCTGGTCCAACCTCTATGATCAGAGCAGATCAGAATATGGAAGACAACTATTTAGGTAGGTCTTCACAGAGATGAACTGAGGTGAACTTCACACATGATGCATTGAGCTAGGCTGTGGTCTGACACTTCAGCATCAGGTTTGGAAAGGTCACCAGGAAACTGAATGTCTCAAAGTCCAGGCAAAAAGAAAAGAGAACAGAAACACCACAAGCAGATGTCATCAGAGCAGAGCTTCCATTAGCCAGGTAGCTCTGGTGGGTCAATTGCTTTAAGGTCACATTCCTCCCCACCTGTAATCATGTTTATGGAGACTTTGTATCTCAGACACTGAACTCAAGATAAATAATTTGGCTTTCCAGCATCTCCTTGGCTCCCAAGGAGACCTGCACCTGTCCAATGCTGGCCACCAAGCACTAGGGTAATGGAAGTCCCATCTGAAAAAGCAAGGCTGATACACAGAGAAAGTCAAGGGTGAAGTAGCTAGAGCTGTGATTACCTTCCATAGGAATGAGGTTAGAGGCCCCCTTTTTCCCATCTAGACCATGCTGAGAGTACTGTTTCAGAAGGTTCTGAGCCTTACGGATCGTGCCTGTCACCAGAGCCAGAGAGAAGAGAAAAGAAGACCTAGAAAATGAGTGAAAGAAAACAAACGCAGACCACCAGCCCTCCACCAGCAAGTCACCTGGGCACCAATGAGAAAGTTCAGTACAGGAACGTGAACCCCAAGCTCATGTCCAAGTGTGCAGATCCAATGGCATTTCCAGTCTGTCTCCCTGCTTTGAGGGTGGGAGCACCAATTCCAGCCAGGGTTACAGAATCATCATGGACTGGTTTGTGTTGGAAGGACCTTAAAGCTCATCCAGTTCCAACCCCTGCCACGGGCAGGGACACCTTCCACTGGAGCAGCTTGCTCCAAGCCCCTGTGTCCAACCTGGCCTTGAACACTGCCAGGGATGGGGCAGCCACAGCTTCTCTGGGCACCCTGTGCCAGCACCTCACATGGAGAGACTCCCTCAATCAGAGGGTGCTCAATCAGTTTGGTGAGGTGGAGAAAACAGGAGCAGAGAAGGGAAGCACTGAAGCACCCTTCCCTATAAGGAGTTAAAGCTGGTACTCTGCATCCAAGCATACAAAGTCATTGCTTTTCCTCAGCTTTGGAAGCAGGGCTTTGCAGTACCAACAATTCCTGTCTGGCAACATGTTGTGTGCTCCCCAGAGCCACAACTGCAGCCACTTGGTTAGAGCTGCAGCAAGAGGTACCTTTCCAAGGGGGATTTTCTGAGTAGAACCAATACAGACCCATCAGGAGCCCCACAGCCAAGACAATGATCTCCACAGCCAAGGAATGATCTCTGGTGTTACAGGAAGCAGTAAAATGGTGACAACCTCTGGGCTCAAGAGAACAATTCCCATCCCAGGAATTCCAGAATAATGGATGCTGCCCACCCATGTCTAACTGGCATTAAGTCCCCCTAACCCCCAAAGCCACTTCTCTTCTAAGGAACTGCAAATCAATTCAAACCATGGAAAAAAACCACAACATAACACTGGGTTAAAAGATTTATACTTCACACACACAAAAACCAGACAGAACTGAACAAAAGCCAGCGCTGGCTATACAGCTAGACAGCATAAAACAAAGCATTAATGTGACAACTGAAGACAATGGTTCCACATTCAAAGGTTAGTCCTTCATGCAAGAAGCTACAATTAGCACAAGCACATGGACACCCTCTCGGAGCAGAGCTTCGCTGTTGCCTGTACAACAGGGATCAGAAAGTTTTGGGAAGGTGGAAGGAGTTTCTATAGCAGACCCAGATGCAACAGAACTGAGAAAATGAAGCAGGATCCAGGAAATAAAAATGCTGCTGCCGAAATTAAGAATTGTTCTTCCATTTTAAAGAAATAAACCCTTCGAACATGCAGAAAATCCCTGCTTCCATCAGTGACTGAGTCACAGTGCAGACTGGAAACAGTGCTGGCCACACTAACACTGAGGACCACTATCCTGAGAGGAAGCCCAAGCACACACTGCTGCAGAACAGCATCCTGGCGTGCAGGACAGCTTTATCTCATAAAGAGATATAGGGCAGGGGGATTGAAACTTCCCCTAGTGCATCTCTAATGGGGGAGAACAGGAGAGAGAAGTTCCCACTGAATTACCATGCTGCCTTAACCTGGTGCACTCACTGAACAACAGCACATGGTTCCTAAAGTGTAATGTTTCACTAGCAACATTTTCCTACCACCAGTTTAGGCTGTTCTCAACCATTTAATAACGAAAAAAACCAACATATCTATAAAGCACATTGTCCCCTCTAGGCACACAGCAGGGAGGTGGGAAGACTTTACACCCTTGCTGTGCTGATGCATTTGCTCCTACCTTCTGCCATATGATCAAACGAGAGGGCTGTGCCTCTTCCTCCATGCTTCCCAGTGCTCTTCACACCCAACACTTCCACTTTATTCTTAGCTACTTACAGAAACCTTAAGAGCTTGGGCACAAAAAGTTCCTCTGAGCAAGCAGGGTTGTAACAAGCTCTGGAGATATGTACTAAGCTCTTTCTTACTCCTGTCCCCATAGCCCAGCTGATGCAGAGCAGCTCAACCCAGGCACTGTTCCTCTACCAGTTCTTTCATCTTTCCCACTTTCTAGCATTCAGGTGGAGGGGGAAAATAAAGAATAAAAAGAGGGTAAACTGGCATTAAACACAAGCAGAGAGGCTCTCACTTCACAGGTATGCAGAGCATGTCTCCCCAGCCCACCCATGACAGTTCCTTCTCAGATGAGAGCTGAAACCTCTGCTGTGTTGTTTGCACAACAGTTACCTGTGTTTGTTCCCAAGCATCCCTTCACTGCTGCTCCATCTCGCTCTCTTAGCACTGTAATTAGGCTTTAACAGATTCGAGCTTTTGTTCCATGTTTGGTTTTCGCTATTAAGCAGTTCCAAACCAAATGGGACTGTGCTTCAGCTGCTAATGAAAACATCACATTCAAGCCAGGCAGCGATCAATATGGGAAGTGGGAAGCTCTTTATTCTGCCACACAAAGACTCCACAGCCTGCTTTCAGGTAGCACCACACTGCTGGGTAAACTAGAGCCCTAGGTAAAGGGGAGCCCTGGGTACACTGGAAAAGGGCTCCCTATAGCTTAAAAAGAGCCCCCAAAAGTCAAAAACCATCTGAAATATTTGCTCCTGTGGCCCAGTTGTTAAAATGGGGTTTGGGCATACATGAGGCAGAGTCTTCCTTGTTCTGTTTCTTGCAGGCAGTCAGGCTGGCATCTTCTGGCCCTATCCTTCCCTGGCAATGAAAAGCTTCCCAGCTACCTGCTGCTCTCCAGCCAAGAACAGACTACTGGGTCTACAGGCATCCCAAAGAAGCAATATTTGATCTGCATATGTTTGCAGGAGGCTGATTTGAGAATCTGAATACAATGCTGATGTTTCAAATAGCAAACTACTAAAAACCAAGCCCACAGATTGCTCCATGAATTCAACTCGACTTGGCAAGTTTCATTTAAGAGAAGACAACTCTGCTTTAGAAGCATCTCCAGCATCTAGGTTTCCAACTACTTGCTGTAACAACAGGAGATACTACAGGATACACCAACAAATAAAACCACAATAGAGGGATGAAGACCTTCTGAAACACCACATGGATATGGAACAAGTTCTCTGTAATACAGCAATAGTACCTGGGGAACAGGGAGGGGATGTCTCTGCCTTGTTACCCTCTCCCTAATACGCCACCTGCCCTTTAGCTGTAGGCTCTCTTGTGCTTTGTGGGATAAGAAGTTATAGCACATCAGATTTAGTTTGTTATTTTTCCCTTGCGATAGGTTAAAGTGTGCGCTGGGGTGTGCACTGGGATATTCTTCCTTCAGGAATAAGGAAATCAACTTGCTGAGTGAAGCCATGAGAAAATCCCCTTGTCTGAAACCCAAATTGGCAGAACTTTATTTACTGAAGCAACAGTACAGGAAACCAGTTCTTCTTCCATGATTGAACACAGGCTAAAAACGGGAATCAAACCCCACCAGACGAATATTGCTATGAAGAGGGCCACTGTGCCAATGCAAAGAGGATAAAGACCTCAAGAGCTGTCCTTGAAAGTGGATGGGACTGCAGGAAATCTCTGCTCAAAGACTATTTTTTTTTTCCTCAGTTTTTCATTTCAATTAAGCACAATTTAGTAGCCATAAGAGATGGCTGGTGCATGAGGTTTAACCACCCCTGGCCTTGAGCTACAGTCTGTCCTTGCTCATGGAAAACTGGAGACAAATTAGCCACTAGTGTTTTCTTGAGATGAACAATACCCCAACAGATGACTTGAAGTGCTCTGTCACTGTCAGCTCTCTAAATGCACCCAGACCTGCTCTCTGCCTTCTACCTGACCCACCTCAATAACTTCAACAAAACTGGGCAAAAAGGTGTGAACATCTCATGGTAAATTTACAGCACAAACACTCATCATGACAAGGAATATTCCATGCCCAAATGCATCCATTTT
Source organism: Psittacula echo (assembly GCF_963264785.1). NCBI lineage: Eukaryota > Metazoa > Chordata > Aves > Psittaciformes > Psittacidae > Psittacula > Psittacula echo. Next base: position 10,594,296 of record NC_137750.1, on the reverse strand, counting down.
GGAGGAGTCCTGTTCGTAGGGACAAATGCTCGTGCTCTCAAACGTGTACTTTCTGCACTCTCTATGTGAGCACCCAAGATCTGAGACTCATAAAATAGCCTAGTGCTTGGTTTTATTTCCATCTGCCCACGATGAAACCCCTCTCCTCCATCTCTATTTACCCAGAGCACAGGGGAGATGTCACCATTTGGCAGGCTGCTTAGAAATATTTACTGACCATGTTGACCTCACAGCAATCAAAACCCAGAGATCTCTTTAGCATCAGGTGTTAACTGGGCACTGCGGACCAAGCCTGAAGTACCCACATCCCAGTGGCTCATCTACATATCCCATGGGGCATCTTTCCAGGAGAGAGCTACTGAACCACACAGAAACAGTCTTTACCTGTGGTAATCATGCTGTTGGGTAGGAGCTACTGCCACTAATGACTGTCACCATGCTTAAGAGCAATTTTAAACACTGGTTTCTGCCATCTGCAGCACAGTTCTCCTTAGCAGGAGGATACTGTCCTCTACAGATCTCCAAACACTGATGGCAAACTCTTACTCAAGTAACCACATGCCAACCTCCAGAGGAAAACCAAGAGAGACATCCCCTGGTCAGGTGGTTCTTTGCTGGCAAGAGAAACTCCACTGAAGTTCAGCCTGACTTTACCCACCACCTGCAGCTCCCACCCCAGCTTTCAGGAACAGCTCCTGGGCACAGCAGCAAGGGAACGGATTGAAGTTAAACAACCAGAGGGCTTATCTTCAGCTGTCCCAACCTTCCCCAGACCTCCTTCTGCAAATATCCCAGGCACACCCTCTGCTTCAGCAAGAAGAAGCCCAGCAAAGCATCTCCACACAGAGAAGTGAAGAGCCCCAGGGCCAGCACACACACACAGAGACACGTTACCTGGGATGAGGACTGCATTCACATCAGGATTATAAAAATAAACACAACACAATTAAAATGGGTATTTCTTTCCCTCCCTTTCCCCATCCCATCCATTCCCAGGCCCTACCCACATGGCTTGTTATTTTGCCAAAACCCAGAAAGAGTACTTGGACAACACAGGAAAATATATGCGGGTGGGGAGAGGATTGCCCATATAAACCCACATAAATATGGACTTTCCTGACTTTCATCATTATTACAGAGGAGGAAACAGGGTGCTGTGACACATAGAGGGACAACTTCACTGTGCTGCTGTGGGAGGCACACATTAGCTTTTGCTACCCTCCTTCTGGCTGTGCTCCCACTAGATGGCACGTTTCAGAGATGGGAACTCCAGCTCCACACTCCAGAAAGCTGGAGTGACTGGTTTTACCAGCTGCAAAACACACAGCAGAACTCCATGATGCGTTGGAGAGGTGGAACAACCCACCAGCCTCAGACATGGCTCTTTCAACGACAGGCTGAGGCAAAAGCCTTTAGCAGCCCTTCCAAAATTCAGGAAACTCTGGATCTCATTTCTGTAGGCACCTCCCTAGACCCCATCTCAGCTCCTGACCAGTTCTTGGTTTCCCAGCACTAGTTTATTCATAACTAATGATTCATGTGATGTGTTGTATCAGACCCGAGTTTCATGTTTTGCTATGGCACAATCTATAAGCACTATTCCAAGGCTGAGGACAGGTGTTCTTAGATCATAAGTCTCTTAGAGCCCTCTCAGGTCTCTTTTTACTCATCCCCATTGCTAAGGCAATGACCTTTTCTCTCTCTGTATAACCCCACTCTCCTCCAAAGAATAGTTCTGAAGACTTGACAACAAGACAGAAAACATCTGTCATCAAGAGGCTGAACCCAGGGCAGAGAAGAGGTGCTCACCTCCAGAATCTTAACCCTGCTCCTGGTCCTGGAAGCACATTTTAGACACAGAGGCTACCTCAGCAAAGGAAAGGCATTCCATACCCAGACAAGAGAATACACACTGCAGTGATCCCCCACTTTAGGGACTAACCTGGTCTCTTGACTGGCTTCTTGGTGGGAGTGTCCTTCCTTTTGTTCTGGATGGCAGGGGAATAGGGAACCCCCGTGGAGGAGCTGTTCTTACGGAAATGGTCCTTCAGTCCCTTGATGGAGCGGTCCAGTTGGACCGAGCGGATTTGGAAGTAAACTGTCATGAAATCTACAGAGACAAGGTAGAAACAAGGTTATAAGCAAATGGGAAACTAAACCTCTCCTGAAACATTCTGTGCCCCTAAGGGGGCTTATTAGCATTGATGTGGGACCCCAAGGAAGTGTGAAGTGTTTTTCCCCTCACAGAGCCTTTCCAAACCAACTTCTTCCCTCCTCTGCAGTATTCATTCCAGCCCTCCCACCACACACATTGTGTCTGTGCACTGCTACAAGAGCACATCAGCTGTGGAGCTGATGGGAGACATTTGTGCAAGACACTGTCAACTGAAGGGCTCAGTTTGTACGATAAGAGGTTTTACACACTTCTCACGATTCAGAGTGCTCAGGAACTAAATGAGGTGTTCACTTAAAAGCAGAACACAAAGTGACTGACAAGCTATGCTATACATGTTTGAGGTGCCTTTGATCATGGACAAATTCTTAAGCAGCTTTTAAAGATGTCTGTCATACTTGGTAAGCACAGTAATCCCCACTCTGAAGTAAATGACTGAGGTGAGGGTGATTCCAGGAGCTCCATGTACGTGAAATACAGGTTTTCCTGTAACAATTCCACAAAGTCAATCACTTCCAAATGAAAAGTTAATAAAGGAGTTCCCAGACAGGAATAAGAGACCAGTGTTTTGCACATTAATAATACCTGAGCACTAGATAGCTGCAGCTCCATCAGGAGGCATTACAGTTGCAAGTTAAATGGATTTCTGCTATAGGACAGACTAGGCACTAAGATAAATTGTGCTTTATTTATCCAGCTCTTCCTCTCATCATATCCCCCAGGAGATCATTTTGTAACTAATAAACCATCACTTCAGTTGCACTCCAAAGACAGTAAAAAAGTGGGATCTTCAGGTGACTTAAAGAAGACTGAACTACTCACCTGAAAGGTTCCACCAAGGCTAGTTTTGCTGGTGCTGCTTCCAACAGCAGTGTGCCTAGGGGTTTCTTAACCACAGCAGCACCTGAGCAGAGGCTTCATAGCTGATCTACAAGCTAAGCTGTGCAGTGCTACACACAGCCCTCAACACCCTACTTCTGGTCTCAACCACACGTTGTAAGTAGCTGGAGAGCATTTCCCAATACACCATTATCAGGGAATACCAGGCAGCACTAACCTTGATTCCTGCCATTTTCCACAAGCCATCCAGAAATGCGGATGATATCATGCAGGACACCCTCTGGGAGGTGCTCCAGAAACATCTCCTCCTGGGGCTCCATGTCATCATCACCACTGATTAGGTCCAGGATGAGGATGGGTGGCACTGGCTTGGTGTGTCGTGTCATCAGGCTGCGGAACTCTGACTCCAGGGACTCCTTGCCCCTCTCAAAGAGGGATTTCTGGCACAAAACAGAAGGAGCAAGCAGGACAGAGATTCTGTAATCAGTCCCTCGTGAATGTTTCACAGAACCACAGACTGGCTTGGGTTGGAAGGGTCCCTACAGCTCATCCAGTTCCAACCCCCTGCCCAGTCTAATCTAGCGTAGGGATGCCTCACATGAAGTTCTTTCTTATATCTAATCTGAACTTCCCTTGTTTCAGTTTAAACCCATCACCACTTATCCTATTGCTACAGTTCCTGATAAAGAGTCCCTCTCCAGCATCCAAATTATTTCTGCATAAGAACATACTTCCTGCAGTGTTTCTGACCACTGTCAAGTACCATATGGTTCAAACTCCAGCAACATCTGTAAGCAAGAGACTTTTAAAGGTAATTAAATAATTAAAAAACCTGCTTGGGAATTGCTTAGTCTTCAAGTGGGATTTAGACACATCTCCCATTCTGCTCAAGAAGTTGGAGGACCAAGAAGAGCTACTCGAGAAAAGGTTAAATCAACTCCACCACATGTGCAAGTTTTAAGAAGGACATGAAGCTGTTGAAGAAAGTCCAGAGGCGGCCACGAGGATGATCAGGGCTGAAGCACCTCCCGTATGAAGACAGGCTGAGAACACTGAGGCTGTTCAGCCTGGAGAAGAGAAGCTGCATGGAGACGTCACAGCAGCTTCCAGTATCTGAAGCGGGCTACAAGGATGCAAAGAGGGACTCTTTATTAGGGACTGCAGTGACAGGACAAGGGGTGATGGGTTCAAACTGAAACAGGGGAAGTTCAGGTTGGATCTAAGGCAGAAGTTCTTCCCTGTGAGGTGCTGAGGCGCTGGCACAGGGTGCCCAGAGAAGCTGTGGTTGCCCCATCCCTGGCAGTGTTCAAGGCCAGGTTGGACACAGGGGCTTGGAGCAAGCTGCTCTAGTGGAAGGTGTCCCTGCCCGTGGCAGGGGTTGGAACTGGATGATCTTCATGTCCCTTCCAACACAAACCATTCTAGGATTCTGTGACATGCTTTCAGAAGTCCTACTGGTGCAATGCACAGACAGCAGAACCCCACAAGCAGAAATGCTGCCGAGTGTAGACAGACTTCATCAGACCCCAAAACAATCATTTCTTCAGCTGTGCCCAAACATCCTCTTCACCAGCAGCAAGGCTGAGAGCCTCTCACAGCACAAGGCTTAGCAGCAGGGCTACATCTGTCCCTATCTCATTCATGCGAGGCTCCAAACTCATGACCTACCACACGGTTCAGCTCCGGGCTGTCAGGATTGTTGTCCTGGAAGTATTCCACTGCCTTCTGGATTTTGTCCATGCAATTCAAATATTCCTCCAGCCTCCCAGTAGGGCTGAAAATAAAACCAAAAGTAAAAGCAATGCCCCAAGAAGCAAAGAATGAAGTTATTAAGAAAGCATCAGACCAAAATTCAACATTTCAATTCCCTTTTCTTCCACCAGGAGATCATCATGGGATTCCCTTTTGCCTCCACTCAATGCCACAGCAGAATATAAAAGCCATGCAGCAAGTGCAGAGGTACTGACAACTGAGCAGCACACAACTCTCAGCCTTGCCTTCTCCCACCCCAGTGAGGGGCCATCACAACACCCACCAAAAGAGCGGGCTCCAGAACTGGATACAGTGACAACATCAGTAGTGCAGGAGGAACCTTTGGGCAAACAGCAGAGGAAAAAAAGAAGCCACCAATGCTAATGGATTTCATATAGCAGCATGTCTGCTAAACCTGGAAGAGACACCAGTGTCAAGCCTGAGCAGACTTTGCCCTTTGGGGATTGCGGAAGGTCAAGTCAAGCAGCTTCACCATGGTCTGACGGTAGAGAAAGCATGTGGGAAGGGTACAAGGAACCCTCTGATGAGTGTGTGGAGCCAGCTCCCCTACCTCCATCCTGAAAGTTCAAGAGGATGAAGGTCCCCAGCAAGATCTAGCTGCTCAACTCACCCTTCCTTTATGATCTTCTCTGTGTCCTTAGCCACATGGTAGTAACTGATGACATGATCCAAGCAGGACAGGGTCTTCTCCACATTCTCCTGCAAGCGCTGCAGGTTCTCTGTCTGTTTATAGACTGGGATGATGGAGTTCTCCAGCTTCATTAAACGACTTTCAAAGGAGGAGAGAATAGCAACCTACAACACCAAGAAAGAATGAGAGCTGAGGACATCCTTCCACATGGATCCATATAGTAGGGCAGTAGTTAACAGCAGGGCAATCAGGGACCTTCAGGTTCCAGTGTCTCTTTTCGGGCTCTGCTATTGATTTCTCCTTAGGCTGGCTCTTTTATCCCTCTATGTCCTAATTTCAATTCACAACCACAAAACAGATCACCTGCCATACAGAGATGGGCCAATCTTGAATCAAATGTTTGCAAAGTGTGAAGATAACTTTTCAGGACATCCTAAGGGCAAGCAAAAGTTCATTTGACAGCAGAAACAGCCACAGGAACAGCCTGGAGCAGCACTAGGTAAAAAGGACAACCACATAAACCAGCAGCCACTTCGCCCCATACCACTGAGACCCACAGATGAGATGCACAACATAAAGGCACAGTACCAGTAGAGCAAAAACTTTCTTATCCATCATAGACATTTGTTTCTTAAAGGGGACTGTGATACTGCTTTTAAACCATAGTAAGCTCATAAAGGGTGCCTTACTGTCATCTTTGTTGGCCAAAATGCAACTCCTTCAAAATTCACTCTTATGTTACGTTTTCCACACTTCTCTAGTGATGCCTTTATGACCTTCTTATAGCCCAAAACTGGACATAGTGTAGCAGCTGAGGGCTACCAAGCCATGAGAGCACAATAATTACTTTCTACCTGTTCAACAGAACACTCCCAAAATAAAACTCCAAACAAGACCTGACTTTATGAAGCAACAACATGATGCTGCTGCACAAACTAGTCTGAGGTCTATTAATACCTCCTCCTCCCAAGAGGAACAGATCATAAAGAGACTAGGCCAACAGCTCATTTGAGCCCTCACCTAAACAGGAGAGAAGCTTAGGACTGAAGCATTCATCAAGTCGCAAGTGGTAAATGCTCCATTCCTGGCAGTGTTTAAGGCCAGACTGGGCAGAGCCTTGGGTGGCATGGTTTAGTGTGAGGTGTCCCTGCCCATGGCAGGGGATTGGAACTAGATGATCTTAAGGTCCTTTCCAACCCAAACGATGCTATGATCAGTCCTCCCCTTTTGCCCAGGCACTGAAGTGCACAACATAGATGCAAAGCAAGTGGTTCATTACTTTGCACTCCTCAGATGGGCACAGTGACAGCCTTGAACACAGTTTCACCAAATAAAGAGTAAAAGAGTAAACCCAGGCCCAACATTAGGGCTGAATTTCAAGGACCAACTTACCATGTTTTTTGTGAGCTGGTCACTCTTCTCAAGGCTATCTTTGATGAAGGACAGAGTTAATTCTTCCTGCCAGTAGGATGAAAAAATACTCTTCAATTCTGAACACCAAGCATTTAAGTCACTCAACATCACATGAAGGGTTTTCCATGTCCCAGCAAACCATGCCTGGTCTGATGCTGAGGCCACCCACCTCTTAACAGGAATCTGGGCAACTGACCCAAGGTGAGAGACACACAACATAATGAGTCAGGCTTTCATGGATTACTTGTTTCCCTTCAACACCACGAGCCTTAGCACACTAAAGTCACAGCACAAGATAAAACTAACACCTTTACCACAGAGGCACACCTATTGAGAGCACACATTTCCCTGCCATAGCACAACACAGTGGCTGCACAGGCATCACCCAAATCCCATGCGCAGCCATGAACTCAAGTGGCCAATGCAAAGCAATCACCAAGGGCTGTTTTCAAGCCACGAAAGCCCAAGCATAGGGGAAGAACAGAAGCCTGCAAGGGCTGGCCTCAGGCTGGATCTGAGGACCTGAAGAGAGAGCTCCAAGAGACCACCAGGCCCTAAGAGAGCTGCCACAGGTCCGAAGAGGTGGGGTAGAGATAGCCCAGACAACCAAAGCCCTAAAGCGCCCTAGGATGCTGCCAGGCCCGGAGGGGGTGACCAGGCTCTAAGGGGATCCCGGGTCGCTCCCAGGCCCGTCTCATGAGCAACGCGCTGGGGCTACGAGCGCGAGAGCGAGCGCGGGCGCAGGCTCCAGGCGGGCCTGCAGCACATCGAGGCGCCAGTCCCACCTGCTTGAGCTTGAACTCAATCTCCCTCCTGCGGGCCGACACCTCCTCGGTGGGGATCATCCTGCCGCGCTCCACCACCCGCTACCGCTACTCACAGCCTCTTCCGCCCTCTTTCACTGCAGGGCCGCCATCTTGAGAGCGGCGACGCCCGCCTTGCGCCTGCGCGGCGGGGCCGGCCGCCATCTGCCGCTGGGCCCGCCTTGAGGAGGGGCCGGAACGATCCGGACCCTAGCAACGACCAGGCGCATGCGCAGTGCCCCTTGCTGCGGCCATCTTGGGAGTGGCGGGAGGGCTGCGCCGCCATAGTATGATGTCGGGTCCGGGGGGGTACTCGAGAGCCAGCCCCTCCAAGCATAGCGATGGTGAGCGATGGCTGCACAGCACACGGGGTCCGGAGGGAGCCCCAGAGCCACCCAGCTTTGAGAGCCACCCTTGCTGAGGTGACCACGCAAAGGCCACTCTGCCACACAGCTTGAGGGAGAAGCAAGCTGTGGAGAAGATCATAGAGATTTGGGCCCAAGGAAATGAAATTAATCTGAATTACAGACACACAGGCGTTTGCAGGTTGCTTTACCTCTGTCCTGCAGCCGTTTAACAGCAAGAAAGGCCACCTGCCTCAGGGAGGCAGCCATCTTCTCGCTCCTGCAGCATGGGTGGCGAGGGCAGCTTTGTCACGCACCCAGGCAGTTATAGAGCTCTGCTTCCTCATAAACCACTTCCAACTGGGAGCAGGGAGCTGGTTTTATCAGCGCAAACAGTCCCAGCCTCTCGCCATGTTGTGCTGCTCTGAGGCAAAGCTCCTGCAATGCACAGGGACCAGCATGTTCCCATCCATCTTCCCCGCGTCAAACCACGCCAGGCTCTGGAAAGGAGCCGAAACAGCCTGAAGAGCCTCTTTTGTTCATCAGCTTCGTAACTCACCTTATCATGCTGCAAACAGCTGTTCTCTGGCTGCTGCAAGGGGCCATGCACAGCAAGGGTGATGTGTTTTCAGTGTGTGACATTGCCTGCTCGTGGTTTGTGGGGACAGCTGCTAGAAGGGATCTTGTCCTGTGGGTACAAGAGAGAAGATCCCTGTGCAGGGTCAGTGCCCAGCGCCTCTGGAGCTTTTCCCCACTGGGCTGGTGTGATTGGGAAGGTTATTTTCCCTGTCCAGCAGAGCAATCCATGCTAACCCTCACCTCATCATTCTAAAGGGCAGCCAGAGCCAAAAGGAAACCTCCCCTCACTGAGCCTGGGGAATGATTCTGTGTGCTTCCCCTCAGTAACTGTCTATCTCCAGCAAAAAAAGGCTCCTTCACTCCTTCGTGGGGCGACTGAGCCCTCAGAGCAAAGAGGGGAGCTTGAATAGCAGCACCCAGCCCATGTCCCAGCTGCAGAGTGAGGTGCAATGCCACATCCAAGGGGGAGCAGCAGAAAAATCCTGGCTTGCTGCTCAAGAGACTCAAAGCAGCAGGGGATATTCCTGGCAAAATGAAACAGAAAGGATAGGAATGCTGCAGTTTGAATGTGTGTTAGAATACAGGGCAAAAGGGTGTAAAGTACAGCCAGGACTAAGCCCATGGCTGGCTGTTTCTCCAGTGGAATAGCAGTTCTGAGACAATCCCAGTCCCATTCCCGCTGCCTTCCCGCCGGAGTGCTGCTTCCCGCCCTGCAAACCGCCAGTCCTGGCTGGCCCCGGAGGAATTGCTTTTCATGGAGGGTGAAAGACAGATCTGGTGACTCAGCAGTGGCGTGGAGGAATGCAAGTCACCCTCTGCTTCCTTCTCCACAGGACAGAACAGGCAGGAAAAGCCTCTTTTTCTTCCCAGAGAAGGGATTTTCATCCACGTGGATGTGCTCACTGTCAGCACAGGTATAGAGGAGGAAAGCTGAATAAGGATTGCACCCTCAGTGCAGTGTTCAGTGCTTCACTGCACTAACAAGAGAGCCCCCGAGTCCCTTTTGGCAAGCAAAGCTGGTCCCAGGGCTCCATAAACCCCAGGCACAGGATCAGTTGGGAGCCCAGCACCTCGGGGGTGTGGAGGGTTCGAACGTCATGGCCCTGTTGTTCAGCAACGGGAGTTTTCACCACCACAGGCATGAGGAAGTGGCTCCTGCTGGTGGGGACGTGACTCTTGCTTCTCCCCAAGGACAGCGTGTTCAGGGCGTTGGTCACCCAGAGGCTGCAGAAAAGAGAATTCACCTGCTTTACAGGTGGGGAAACTGAGGCAGAGAGGGGCTGGGCTTTGCCTGCTCAGGGGTTGGCTTCCAGTGCCTGGGAAGACCCGTATATTCCCCAGATCCACATTTCTATTGGTAACCTTTCTGGTGGTGAAGATCATGAAATCACAGTGTGGTTTGGGTTGGAAGAGACCTTAAAGCTCATCCAGTTCCAAGCCCCTGCCACAGTGACACCTTCCATTAGACCAGGTTGCTCCAGGCCCTATCCAGCCTGCTCCAGTGCCTCACCACCCTCTTAGTGAAGGTCATTCAAAAAGGTGTAACCTTGACAAGATCCAGCTAAACTCAGTGCATAGTAGCTCTCAGAGCAGGGGCTTGCTGTCCCCTGCGCTGTGGCTCAGTACTGCTGACCCCAGGAACAGTTCTGCTTAGAAAATAGTCATTTTAGTGCAAAAAAACCCAAAAGGAATTCTTACTGCCCTTGCCTCCCACCAGTGGGGTTAATCCTGCCTGGAGGGGACAGTAGAGACACCATAGGGCAGCAGCGCTCCCAGAGCCATGGGAGCCTCCTGCGAGTCAGCCAGCGAGGGCAAAACAAGATTAATACAGCCAGGAGCTTCGGGAAAGGGCTTTGCATTTGCTGAGGGATCAGAGTATGGAAGAGCTGGGATTAACATAAAATTACACCACTTTCATTATGGGCTGAAGGGCCATCCCGGGCTGTGGGAACACCATCGCCGGTGTCACTGCCCTCACCTCCTCCCCAGAGCCAGCCTGTTCTGGCCCCCCTTAGGTCAGCTGGATAGAGAAGGAGATTAATCTTCAGGCACATTAATCTTCAGATACTAAACCAAGGAGCTCTAAGCTGGCTGAGGAGTCCCCAGCGTTCCCTTCCAGGTGGGGTTAAAATGGGGGAGACCCTGAAAGCAGGAGCCAGTGTGCACAGACAGGGCATGGGATGCACCCAGGCATGCAGCCTGGCTGTATCCGTGCCCATAAGCTTGAAGGCATGAGGCAGGAACCAAATCCACCACAGGACTTTGCCTCCCTGATAACATCTCCATGCTGTGCTTTGATCCTGACATGGGTCTGGAACATTGGATGAGCACGGCTCTCGGAAAAACCAGGTCCATGTGGGACAAAAGCTGTTATTTGGGCTCCTGCAGCTTCCCAGCCCTTCCGTGTGGCACTGAGGACCATTCCAGCCCCACTGCTTCAGAGAAGGGATGTGACATGGCAGCAGTTGCACTGAAACAGCGCCCAAGCAATGGCGTAATGGGAAATCCCTCAGTGATCCTCTGTTCCTTGCAGAAAGGGGGTTTGTGGGGATCAGCCCTTTGAAGACTGGCCCCAAAAGTCACCCCAAGCCCTCATCTATCCCAGACACAAGCTGTGCTCTCCTTCCCTCCAGTTTATTTGCAGAGGGAATTAAGGTCCTGCTGGGAAACCCTCCCGTGTGCTCTGATAGCTGCCTGCACAGCCAGCTCAAAATGGCTTATTGTAGTGAATGACCAGGATTAAGGAGGTTTCCTTGTTTACTTAGTGCTCTGCAGAGTGGGAGGAACAGGGAGAGACTCCCTGCTCCAGCCGAGGGCCACCAAGGAGCTGGCACATCCTGGGGCCCAGCACAGTACCACCAGCACACGGCCAAGCCTTTCTCTCCTCCCTAGAGCAGGAGCTGAGGGTCCCAGCAGGGTGTGGGATGAGTGGGATGTGTGTGTGTTCACCAGGAGGGCTGGTTTCGTGTGCTGGGGTGAGGCTGGGGTGATGCTGTCTTTCTGCCTATGCTGTTGCTGAGGAAGGAAGGGGGGTGTTTGCCATGTGAGTCAGTGCTGGTTGTGCATCTCCTCATGTGATGGGACGGGGGCCATGCAGGGCTGCGTCTCAGCTCCGTCGAGGAGTGCCAATGAGCCCCATGCATTGGGAGCCCTCCTCTGCTACCCCCTCTGCCCACAGCAGGGAGGGCTCTTGCCTTCGCCTGCTGCACTGCCAAGGGGCTGGAAACACGGCAGCCGCATCACCCTTGTGCAGCTCTGACCTTTGGCTGTTTGCACATTCCTGCTTGTTAATGTGTCTCATAACCAAACACTGCCAGGATGGAGGATTGCTCCCCCCAGCAGGTCTGCTCCCCCCCGCACCATGCCCCTGCTCATTGCAGAGGGGTTGGACTAGATGACCTTTGAGCTTTCCAGCCTAAACTATTCCATGATTCTGTGATTCCCCAGTTGAGAATCGCCACTGACCCTGTGCTGGGTGGGAGCTGAAACAACTCCCCAGCAATGCTCAGCACGAGCATCCCACCCCTCGATACCAGTCAGAATGCCCACAGAGCTCCCAGGACAGAAGGCAGTCGCCTCCCAGCCAGGCACAGGGAAAAGGAGTGCCATTCCATTGTGAAGCCATGCTTCCAGGCTGGCACACTGCCCTCCAGCACGATGCCAGGCCAAATTCTTTCCCATTTCTAGGTCAACACCCGCCTCTTGTAATGCCCCTGAGCCTCCACGCTGCCTGTGCCAGCTCCCTCTTTGCACAGGATGGGAGCATCCCGTGGGATTCACGACATCCCCACACTGCTCAGCCTGGCTAGACCCATCCATAACCTTTGGATATTTGGGATGAGATATTTATGCTATTTGGGCCATTTTCCAGATGGGGGATGCTCAGCCTTGTGCTGCCTTTGCTGCCCACAGCAGCACCCGTGGGTGAGCTGTGTCTACAGGGTGCAGCCTGCCCCTGCTTGCACCTTGTTGGGGTTTAGGGCCCATTTGCTGGAGTCTGACACCAAAGGAGGATGTTTGCTTTGTATTCCTAAAGCAAGTTTCTCTGTGCTGAGACCATGGGCTGGTCCCAACCCTCCAAACCTAGCAATCAATCACCTGAAACCAGCCTTTGTGAAGAGCTCCCAGTGGCCCCGGTGCCTGTTTGCAAACGGGCCAAGTTTCCACCTCGGCATGATGTGCTTTCCCAGTGGAAGAGGCAATGCTGGCACTGCCCCGGCAGCTCAGCCCCTGCACCGCAGGGCTGGATGTGACTCCCTGCCCATGGGGGCTGCCTTGTGTGGCATGGGCTGGGCTGGAGGAGCAGGAGCACTGTGGGGCTGTAGCCCCCTATGCGGGCACACACTTGGGGAGGTGGCAGCGATGATGAGGAGGAGGAGGAGGAGGAAGGGCAGCACACCACAGTGGCTCGGGTGCCGCCGGCACTCCCCCAGCAGGGCAAGCCCTGACCTGCCCGTGCATTGTGCCAGCCCCACCGCCAGGAACGGCCACTGGCACCAGACTGACCCATCCCCGGAGGCCAACTGAGCTTTGCTGAATGGGATCCTCTGTGCCACAGCGTGCATGGCCCAAAAACATGATGGAAAACATGAGGGTGCAAGCGTGCTCCGAAAGTGCTGCCCAGGTAATCAGCATCTGGGCTCAACTGCACAACTGCCTTGCTCTGCCTCAGCTTCCCTACCAGGATGCTGTAAGCCATCCAAGCCATCCTGGTCCCACCAAGCTCTACCACCAGTCCCAGGGCACTGCTGGAAAAACAGAACAGGGGCTTTGTCCCCTCTGTGTTCTCAAACCCCCTTTCCCGGAGCCCCTGTGAACCTGCAGAAAGGTGTTTACATCCAGTGTCATCCATCCTGGCAAAGACATCGGGGTCCAGCCCTGGGCCCGGTGCAGCCTGTGTAGGATTTGCTCTGGTACCTCCATCCCCTCAGATATAGACCCCATAAAAATCAGTGTAGAAGGGGCAGGGAGCCCCTGAGCTGTCCTTATCCCTGCCTTGAAGCCATCCCCGTCCCCTCCAGGGGCCTGCTGTACCAAGGATGGAGCTCCCTGCCCAAGTGCAGCACCCACGAGATTTCTCATCCATGTGAGCTCCTAGAAGCACATTTGGGAACCTGCTTTCTCCCAAACTTCAGAGGTTCATTCATTGCTATGCAAGGCGAGTCCATTCCCTCCTCTTCTCCATCCCATCTCCCCCTTCTCCCCCCTCACTCCTCCAGCCATCCCAGGCTAAAATGTTACAACAGGCTGAATTTTTCCTGTTGAAGGGGGGGATAAGGGGGGAAATAATAATAATAATATAAAAAGAGAAATCTGGGGGTGGAAGAAGAACCTGTGAGCTGTGACCTGCTCAAAGCCAGCACCAAACCCACATAAGGAAAACAAAAGCAGCGAGATTTGCATTTCCAAACAGAGCAGAGATGGCCCCAGTCTTGGAGCTGTTGATTCTGGGGTTGATTTTCAATATTTAGGATGATTAGCAAGTGAAAGGCAGCTCTTGCCAGAAGGCTCTGGGCCAGCCCCACACTCAATGCACAGCAAAGAAAGACCCGGCAAGAAAAGGAGAGAAAAGAAGGGCTTATGTGTATATTTTTCTCCCTCACTGTGAACGGGAGATTGGGTTGAGGTGGCAATGTTTGCCCATCGGGAAGGGATGATGGATGGAGGAGGGAATGGCTGCGGGAATAGCAGAAAGAAATAATAAAGGAATAATTGCCCTGGGTTTAATAACGGGCTAGGAAGGAGCTGTGGAGGCTGCAGGGAGGATTTGGAGCTGGGTGCTTCAGACCTGCTTTGGTGGGTGCTGGTGGTGGGATGCCCCCAAAGGCTCTGGGTTTTCACTTCACACACACAGAGCACGGGGGACACCAGCAGCTCGGGGGTCCCCAGCCCATCCCTTCGGTGCTGGATGCACTGGGGCAGGGCTGGAGCAGCCCCGCTGCCACTGGCAAGCCCGGGCAGGCCAGGGCCCGACCTCTCTCTTGGCACGAGGCTCCAGCCCAGCATGCACAGGCTTTGTGCGGGCAGCAGCGTGGTGTTCTGCCTGCCCCAGTGCTCCCACCCCAGAGCTGCACCTCCTGCCTGCTGCTTGCAGCATCACCCCCACACCAAACCAGCTCCCTGAAAGCAAACCTTCACGTTCCAATTGGTTTTGTTGCTTTCAGAAGCTGAACAAAACGAGGTTGTTTCAGGCCTCGCCTGGTGCCTCCTTTATATTCACCCTTTCTCGCTTTAAAGCCCTCGACTGGCTCCGGCAGGCTGGAATATTTTCTCCTGGCAGGGTGGTGATTTCCAGTCCCCTGGCACAGGGGGGATGGGAGGGGTGCTGGGGGCTCCTCTTCTTCCAGGGGGTTTACAACAGAAACTACACAGTTGTGCTTGGCAAAACCAGATAAAGAAGTGGACCAAGGGTGCTGCCAGGTTTCTGCAGCCCTGCCAGTGCCACCACTACTGAGGGGAAGGAGGGAGCAGCTCCCTCAGTGCTACCAACAGGGAGCTGAGAGGAGGAGAAGCCAGCACAGGGAATTCCTTTTTACCTTTAGGGGTTCATGGTCCCCAGTGTTCTCAAGCTGAGAGTCCAGATGTGCTTCCAAAATTCCTCCCCTCCCCCATATATCAAATCTGTCTCCTACAAGGATAATCCTACCTCATCCCAGAGCTACATCCTGCTCTTTCAGCAGACAGCACATAGAAGCCAGATTTGCCTCTGCCTCGGCCCTTATTTTGGGCTGAGATTGGCTGGATTGGGAGCAGCTGTGATGACTGCAGCGCACAGGGGCTGCCATAGGGCTCACTGCTGCTGGGCCTGGTGCCAATGGGATCCAGCAGGTCAATGGGAGGTCATAGGATGCTCCTCACATGCTGTGTCCCCTGTGCAAGAGGGGTGGAACATCCTGGAGTGAACCATCAAGCTGGATGAGCCCCAGACAGAATCTGGAGGGGGATCCTTGCCTCTGGAGATGCTCAGATGTGACAGTGGGAACTGGGCAGCCACCAAGTGGGGGCCAGACCCCCCTTTTCCAGATTCCCCTTCTCCTCCCATCCCATATGGCAGCACTGCCCCACAGCTGTAGGGGTACCTACAGCCTGGCCCCTGTGGCCTTGTATCAGCCCCACATCCCCAAGCCAAGCTGCCTTCCCCATGGGACTCCCCATGCCTGCACCCCCAGCTGCCCCATCCTGCCCAGCCCAGGCTGGGTGCTGAGTGTGTGCTGCTTTTCCTCCCTGCTTTGGCAGAGCCCAACTGCTCCTTGGTGTAATTGGCCTCAGGAGGGCTGGGCTGTTCCTGTGGCTTCTGTGCAGCTCCTCTCACCACCCTGCACCCAGGAGGGCTCCGAAGTCACATGTGGTTCTCAGGGTGTCTTTAGGGCCAGGTGAGGACATGGCACAAGCAGAGGGATAATCAGAGAATCGTGGAATCAACCAGGCTGGAAAAGCCCTTTAAGCTCATCCGGTCCAACCATTCCCCATCACTGCCAAGGCCACCACTAACCCATGGCACTGAGGGCCTCATCTACACGGTGTGTGAACACTTCCAGGGATGATGATTCCACCGTTTCCCTGGGAAGTAAGGGCCAGGTACCCATACTATGTCATCTGCAGGGGAGGGTGCTCCAGGGGGTAGGAGCAGCTCCCAGGACTTGTTCACCCACGTGCAGCACGAGCACTGGGTACCCATTGCCACACAGGTGGTGGTTTGTGCCTCAGTTTCCCCACAGGGAATTGCTGTGCTGCCATGAAGGGGGATGATAGCACCCATGTACTGGTGGGTGTGCAACCAGGGCTGGGCTGGTGAGATGTCCCCTTCCTCTAGGAGAGGGTCAGGCAGAGGAGGAGGGAATCAAGGAGACAAAAGGGTTTTTTCTTCTCAAAATTTCTTTCTTTTTTGTTTTAATTTGTAAAGAACTTTCCATGAAAAAGGTTCAATTGCACACACATCTCTGCAGTTCTTCGGCATCAAGATAGAGGCCCCCAAACAGGAAAGTATAAAACAAGAGATAAAAAGAGAAGCATCACCAATACACGTAGAAGCATCTACACTGGCCCCCAAAGACCCCCACGAGCCTTCAGCCCCTGGTACCCGGGCAGAGCAGCAGCCCCAGCCCCGCTGCTTGGGTGAGCTGAAGATGTCAGTTCTTTATACCCAGGAGGATGCAGGACTTGACTTGTGCTCTCACCTCCACAGCTCCAACCCTCTCCCCAAATTTGGGTGGAAATCAGTCCAAGGGTGATCTGGTTGTTGTTTGAAAGGCTTGTTTATTGATTCTTACACTACAGCTCTACTCTTGCTAAATCTTATTGCTCCCATGAAAGGTCCTAAGTGCTTTAGTAACAAAAAAAGAAACTCTTTCCAATCTTCCAATTCTATAGAAGCCTATTACACACCACTAAAACTGCAACTCCTACTTCCTCCTACCTAAAGGCTACCCTTAACTCTAAACCTACAGTGAAGGAGAGGTGAAGAATCCAGTTCTTGAGAGCTTCAAGTCAAGTTCCAACAGCATTTGGCTTCGCTCCTGAAATGTTCATTTGCAGATACCTGCCACATTCTCACTGCACAGAGCTTGTTGGTGTCAATCCCAATAGCTCTCCCAGACGGATGTGACTTCATTTCCCCTGCCATCGCCACAGCCTGCTGCACACACAGTCTGAGCTCCTGGATGGAGGCTGGATGTGGATTTCTTTCCTCCTTGGTCACACCTGGGAGCATTGAATGTGGAGTGACCCCGTTGCCACCAATCAATGGCCATGCCATGGTGTTTCCTTATGGCACAGCCTTAACTGGGGTCCATCATCAGCCACTCGGAGCCTGATGGATGAGCAGAAGTGGAAAGCAACAGTCTTGAAGCAAAAAAGCAGAAAGGGGTGAAAGGCAGAAAGGGTTCATGGTGATTTAGACCCCTCAAAAACCACAGCAAGGATTTGGGGTGCAAAAATGGCAAAAGCCAGTTCTGGGAGCATCCTGCTCTGCTCCTGCCAAGACCAATTCCTGGCTCCTTGCCATGTTGCTGCTGCTGCAGGAATCCTCCCTCCTATAGTGCTGGTTTACAGAACAAGCCTTTAAACAATGATAATATAAACCAACCCCAAAACTGTATTTTCCCTATCCCCCCACTAGGAAGAAATTCTAGTGCTAAAAATATAGGTTTCTTTGAATATATAATATATAATAGATAATATAAAACCATCTAAAGAGGCAGACTTGGTGAATTGATAAACCTTTTCTTCTTCCCTAGGCACAAGTCAGGAGGGAGCTTGAACTCCAGAAGCCATAAGGGACATCTATTGGCTGCTAATGATCATACTGTACCTACCAACTACCCTGAACAAGGGAAGAGAAACAGAGAGCGAAAAAAAGTAAGGAAATTGCACTTATTCTATCAAGTCCTAAGCCACCAGGAATCTCATGTCTTGGGTGGGATTTAGCAGGTGCTTCTTCTTTAGCCCTGAAGGAACAGATGTCCATTTCTATGGATAAAACCAAATGATAATTCACATTTCTTCCTTTAAAAGTAAAAAAATAAGTACTGTTATAATTCTTCTCTTGAGGAAACTCACAAATTAGTGACTTGATGTGTCCTTTAAAGATATACCAAACAGTTCTTGTGACGGTGGTTTGTCCCTCCTCCCCCAGATGTTTTTATGTGTAATCTTAAAAGGTGGCAAAAGTCACTGTGGATGTGTCTGTCTCTAGAAAATGTTGTCCCTTTAAGTCCCAGCAGCATTTGGGGGGGGGGGGGGGGGAGCACAAGGTCTGCATGGGCTTTAAATGGGGACTGGTGTCTTATACAAGGGACGTGAGGCTGCTCCAGTCGCCCTCCTCTGCTGGCAAAGAGGCGTCATAGGCTTCAAAGAGCTGGTCAATGTTGACACAGTTGGAGAGGCAGTCGTTTGTGCCTTCATCCCAGGGGTTCTCCAGAAAAGCTGCAGCCACCAAGGCTTCATCCAGGTCTGGATTGGTTTGGTTGGATTCGGTGAGGACCTGCTCCTGCCCCTGGGGACAGTCGATGTGGCCGTGTGCCTCCAGGTCCACATCACCTATGATGGGGCCGATTGGAGGTGGGAGCTCCAGATTTTCAAAAGCTGAGAAGTTTTCATTCAGGTTGGTGTTAAAGATGGCTGACCAGTCAAAGTCACCTTTGAGGGACCCCAGCTCCGTCTGCTCCTCCTGGGTCAACAAGGGAGAGCTGGAAACACGAGCTACCTTGGCCGTTCGGTTGGGCAGCGGTTTCTTGCGCTTGCACCCCATTTTGTCATCTACTGGATTCGTGTTCTGGCTCTCGGTAAGTTCTTCAAACTCCTTCAGCAGCTGCTGCGACTCCATGTTGACGTTGAGGATGTTATTGGAGGTGCAAACCAAAGAGGATGAGCTGGTGGTATGTGGTGGATCCTGCTGGGTGGCTTTGGTGAAGGCCGGGTGGATCTGCACTGGGGGCACTTTCCGCTTCTTGAAGGTACCATTCTTGAGCCGGTCGGCGTACTGGGGGTCCAGCTTCCAAAACCCCCCTTTCCCTGGTTCACCCTTCTCCCGAGGCACCTTGATGAAGCACTTGTTCAAGGAGAGGTTGTGCCGGATAGAGTTCTAGAGCCAAAAAGAGAAAGAAAGCCAAGGCTGAATGCTGGTCAGCTGCCCCAGCACCTACCTGCATGGGGAGATGGGTGGACAAATGTGTTTTCAGCAAGGACCTTGGAGGAAAAGAAGACAGAATCAGCAACATCAGGACATCCTGGGCTACATGCCCAGCAGAAACTCCCCTGAGTCCCCAGCAGTGTTCTTGTCTCCTGTCTAACCCAACCAGAGGTGGCAAGAGCCAAGGGGTTCAGGCTGGGTCTTGCCAACCAACAAGAAGCATTTGGGCAACCCTCCTTGGCTATAGACTGAGGCCATGGGGCTTTGGATCATGCAGAGCACTGGGAGAAACTGGCCAGACTTGCTCTAGGCATGGAGCTAAGGGTCCTCCTTCACAGCTAAGGAAGAAGAGGAGGGTCTTTACACCAATGTGTCCACAGCCCCATGACAAGTGGCAACACATGGCAGCCCCATGGGGGATGGCATCGTCAGGGCCTTCCTTCCATTCCCCAGTTCTTTTGGGCCTATTGCTAGTGTTGAGGGGAAAATATTTGGCCAAAAACTAAGCACCAGGCAGGTAAACCAAGGAAGCTGATGGGGAATCACTGCATCTTCATCAGCCACGGCTCAAATGAGCTGAGGGAGGGTCAAAAATGAGAATAAAAAAGAAATAGAGAAATTTCTGTTCCTGTTGAGCTGTTCTGAACCCCTGAATGCGCCTGGAGTGATGCGAAGAATCAGGAAGGGAACTCAGTTATTGGGTAAATAACCCTGCATTTGGCTCCACAAAGCCAAGACTGTATTAAGAGATTGGATATGGTAGAGGGTTTTTTCCCCCCTAATGTTGCCTGGATATCTTTATGCTTATTCACCCATAATCCGTAGTGCCGAGGAGGAAAAACAAGGCTTGAATGCTTGGAGCTGGTGAAAAACACACACACACACACACACACAACAAAACCCTCCTCTGGGCTGAAGCTCCTCGGGTGTGTTGGCTCCTCTCCAAAGCACTCAGCTCCCACAGGAATAGATCCATCTCCCCCCGGAGGATGGGTGGCATGACCTTTCCAGGCTGTCTTCAGTACAGGAATTGGGAGAGAGAATGAGAAGAGAAGAGAAGAGAGCCTCAGAAAGAAAGGGAAGAGAAAAGGAAAATAAGAAAGAATAAGGGAAGAATAAAGGAAAAATAAAAGAAGGAAAATAAAGAAAAGGGAAAAAGAAGAAAGCAGCAGCAGGACACAGACATCCTGAAACAATCCAGGCTGGTAACTCCAGATTTACAGCTTAACTGAGTTTTACAAGGCTCAGAGACTCACAGACTGAATTCCCTGCTCCCCATCTCCCCTCCCCATCCCAAACCCCCTCCAGCCCTCCTGCCCAGTTAGCATAGTTGTCATTCCTGCCCGCAGCAGTGCTGTGCCCCCCCCCGCACCTCTGGGCAGGGATTGGAAACCTTCTTTCTTTTATTCATCAACACATTTAATTAAAACTGGGGTATTTATCCATGGGTTCACAAGAGCAAGTCAACACATTGGCACAGCTCCTCCTCCTGCGCGTCCCCCCAGCTCAGGAGAGGTTGGGGTGGCCCTGGAGAGGGACCCTTCTCCATGGTGGCCTTCAAGAGCTGCTGGAGACCCCCCTGCCTGAGGACAAGGTGGGCTGGTTTGCCCAGGCCTGCCTGGGTAGCACCTCTGCCAGGATCGCTGGCACACTGGATTTGGGCTGGGAATAACCCAAGCAGAGGGACAAGCCACCAGGTCCCTCCTGCCCTGCCACATCCTACAAACCACACATGCCGGAGGTCCCCTCTTGCGACACAGGAAGGCAGTGAGCCAAGGTAGCTGCGAAAGCCCCTGTGCTTCAGGCTGTCCCTAAAGCTGGGGAGCCCAGGGGCTGTCCTCTACCCCCTGGGGACACGCTGGTGCTAGCTAGCAGCCCTGTTTGACCTCTCTTGGGCTTCCCTTACAGTGATGGACAGGAGACCTGCCCTGCTTGGAAAGCAGCAGCACTTCTGCTCTGAACCTCCTCAAGGATGGATTTATCCAGCAAGCAGCATCTCCCCAAGGGTCTTCTCCATCCTTCTGCTACTCCTGGTCCTCAGCACCCAGAGATACTCACCCTGGTGACTTCACATGTGTTCAGCCCCAAGAGACTCAGGACCCCACAAGAACCCTGAAAGGTGGAGTCAGGGACAGAGATATCTTCACGCCAAAGCCAAGAGGAGTCGCAGGGACTAGCAGGTACCTCCCTGCTCCCAAGACGGCCCTGGGCTCTCCCCTGTAATGACTCCTTCCCTCTGCTGCCCTCATGATTGTGGCATTTCTGTGCCCCTATTACAGCCCTTCCCCACCAGCTGTCCTCCCAGTGGGATCCAGCATCCCAGTGGGACCTTGCCTTGCATGGTGAAGGCTGTGAAAAGCCCTCTTCAGCCCTGCAAGCAGAGGGCACAGGGCAAGAGGTCTCCAAATCTCCTACCTGCCAGGTGGGATCAGCATGTCTGAAGTAGCAGAAGTTGTCAGTAATCCACTTGTAGATGGCAGCAAGGGTGATCTTGGGCTTCTCGCTGGCTTCCATTGCCATGCAGATGAGGGTAGCATAGGAGTAGGGTGGCTTGACGTGCGGGTTGGTCTTGTAGTCGATGTCCTCCATGAGCTGAGGGTTCATGGCCACGGTGGTGTGTGCTGTCCTCGAGGTGGATGAAGAGATGGGCTTGCAGGGGGTGTGGGGCATGCCCATGCAAGCTGGGTCAGCGGCCAGGGGTGAGCATGGGGCAGCAAAGCTGGGGATCTTCTGATAGTCATGGGAGTCTGGCCCAGTGGGGCAGCAGGAGGACTTTCCCATGCTAGCACTGGTGATGGAGAAGTCCTGCAGCCACATGAGGCTGGTCAGGCTGTCATCCTGGTCATCAAACTCTTTCAAGGTGCCCTTCTGCATTCTCTCCCTCCTCTCCCGCACGCGTTTGGACCACACGTCAGCGATGCCTTGATTCTGTGCTGGGTTTTGCATTTTCGGGGTGTGCAGGTACAGAAGGGAGGAGATGGGGCAGATCCTGCAGCAACAACAGGGAGAGAGTTGGAGACTCCCCGAGGTGCAGCCACTCTCTGGCACTGGGGCCTGGGTGCTCTGGGTGCTGCTGGCTGAGCCCCATCCCCAGGGTGCTGCATGCTGGAGCCACGTCAACTCCCCTGCGGTGCTTCAGCAGCCCTGAACCTCGGGGAAGGTCCCTCAAACTGCTGCACCACCCCACCACCCCCAGCATGCCCCAATCCGGGTGTCCCAGCACCAGTTTTGGCCTGAAGAACACATCTAAATAAATAAATAAATAACACCCACACCCCCCTTTAAACAACCGAACTCCATCCCTCAAAGGAAGGATGCTTTTCCCACTGCCCCCAGCAGGACAAAACCTAAAGGTCCAACCCCTCGACAAAACAGCTTCAATTCCCCATCCCCACCACCACCAGCAGCATCCCTCGGGTTTGGGCTGTTTCTGCTCGCTCCCTTCCCCTGGTCTTCCAAACCCCCCCCTGGAACGCTCCCCCAAGCACACCCTCACTCAGAACAGCCGGTAGATTCAAGCGCCGGTTGTTCCTGGGGCAGCAGATGAAGTGTCTGGTTTCACTGCTGGGCTGGAACCCCAGAAATCCTGAGGTTTTGAGGCGAGGAAACTCTCCCGTGTGACCCGCAGCGGCGCGACCGCACCGCGCTCAGAACGGTTCGAACCCCGTTCTGCTCAACGGCCGCGGGGCGCGCGGGACAGGACGCGGGGCGGGGGGGGCGGGGACAATGGAACACCGGCCTCGTTCCAAACGGACGGGCTCCCCCTCCAATCCCGAACTAAGGCTCAGGGGGCAACGGTTGCGGGTTGGGATGCTCCGGTCCCAGTGTCCCCGCCCCCCCGAGCCCTGGCGCCCGCGGCGGGGTGAGGGGGACCGGAGATGCTCGTTGCGGTGCGTGTGTTGAGGGGTGTAAAAGGGATGGAAATGAAAGTAAAAACCAGGACGATAAGCACACCCAGAGACACGCACAGAGACACGCACACCCCCCTGTGCAAACCTACCGCACCCGCGGGCGCTCCCCCCGCGCTGCGCTGCCCCGCCCGCAGCCCCGCAGCTGCCGCAGCCCTTACCCGGCCCGGCGATGTCCCCGCAGCTTCCGAAGTTCACGGGAGAGCAAAAAGCGCTGGGGAAAATCGGGGGAAAACAGGAAAAACAGAGGAGAAAATAACACAAAAATAAAGAAAACCGGAGCTGCGCTGCCGGGATGCGGCGGGGGGGAGATGCGGGTCCCGCTGTCCCGCCCGGTGGCGGTGCGGGCCCTGCCCGCCGTTCCGCCGTGATTTCCCGGCTTCCCGGGGGCTGCCGTTAAGTAGCTGCTCCGAAAGGCTTCACCCGTTGTCACGGTGACGCTCCGCCCCGTAAACAGCTTCCGGGCCTGCCACTGGTCCCCGCGTTGTCATGGGGAGCCGGAGGGGACCTGCCGCTTTAGGTTGAGATTTGGGCATTTAGGGGCCAGAGGCCGGGCTGGGGATGCTCGCAGTTTGGAGATGGGCAGGTCTGTGGTACCCAGGGATGCTGGGGGGCTCCACCGCACCCCAGCAAAGCACCAGCACACCCCAAACCTGTATCCGGGCCACCCCCCTCGGCTTGGCAGAGGGGCAGCCCCATCCCTTTTCCTCCTGTCTGTGCCCCCATCCTGCTTCTGACCCCTGAAGGAGTCCACAGAGATGAGGACAAAGCTGACAGGGGCTGGCAGCCCCCCAGATTAAAGGGAGGGGGCCCCCTTTAGTAGTTTAAATTATTACAGCTATATGCTTCTATAAGAAATCTGTGTGTTCTCTCCCCTGTCAGCCCAAAGGATCCCAGTGAGGAACCCCCTCTCTGACCAAGGGGGAA
Organism: Psittacula echo; assembly: GCF_963264785.1. NCBI lineage: Eukaryota > Metazoa > Chordata > Aves > Psittaciformes > Psittacidae > Psittacula > Psittacula echo. The sequence continues at coordinate 10,570,275 of NC_137750.1, read as the reverse complement.
GGGAGCAGCCATGGATCCCAAGAGAAGCCTGTTTGGGAAGTTTGTTTCCCCCTCACAGCACAAGGCTCTGCTCTTTGAGAGGTGGGGAGCTCGGGGGGACTTGCGGAGGTTTAAAGGCCCATCCTGTGTCTGTCCACAGGAAAAGGGGGTTTGGGAGCAGCCAGACTCACTCTCGAGGGCTGAAGCGTGTGTACATCAAGTGGTTTTCCTGCCAGGACCCCCAAGGATTTGGGCAGGACAAGCTTTGGGGCAGGCGGGTGTCAGACCCTCTCTCCAGATTCCCCTCTGCTGCTGCCCACCCCCGGTGGAGGAGGCAGCTCCCAGGGGAGTGGAAATTTCTGTTTCACTTTTCCACAAGTGAATATCCAGCAAACATCCCCCCCAAAGCTCAGGGTCCTGCCCTCTGGACAAGTCAGCTCCTCCAGGAGCAAGACCTGCTCCTGCAGGAATGCTCCCTAAGGCAGAGTCCAAGGGCTTTCCTGAGCAGCTCGGGCACAGCCCCACAGGCCTCATTTCTCTTCCTCTCCCTTTGCAGGATCTGGCCACCTCAAGCCCTCCCCAGCAGCTGCAAGGTGCTTCCATAACAAGGACACGGAACTGCTGAAGAAAGTCCAGAGGAGGCCACAAGGATGAGCAGGGGCTGGAGCACCTCCTGTATGGAGACAGAGTGAGAACATTGAGGCTGTTCAGCCTGGAGAAGAGAAGCTGTGTGGAGACCTCAGAGCAGCTTCCAGTGTCTGAAAGGGGCTACAAAGATGCTGGAGAGGGATGTTCAACAGGGCCTGTAGCGACAGGACAGGGGGTGATGGGCTCAAACTGAAACAGGGGAAGTTCAGGTTAGATGTAAGGCAGAAGCTCTTCCCTGTGAGGGTGCTGAGGCGCTGGCACAGGGTGCCCAGAGAAGCTGTGGCTGCCCCATCCCTGGCAGTGTTCAAGGCCAGGTTGCATGGAGCTTGGAGCAACCAAGTGGAAGGTGTCCCTGCCCATGGCAGGGGGTTGGAACTGGATGGGGTTTAAGGTTCCTTCCAACCCAAACCATTCCATGATTCTATTATTCCCCATCATGCATCACCCCCTCCACTAAAACCACATTCTAACCCCCCTTACAGCCCTCCTCACCTTGCAGTTTTCCTCCCCAGCACTGGAGGGTTTCTCATGCAGGAGGACGCAGCTCTTCTCCTCCAGGAAAAGTCTCCTCTGGATGTCCTCATCCATCCCAACAGTGCCAGGGACCATCTGCTTGGCCATCCACATCCCAGCCCAGACCCTTCCTGCAGAGGCTTTGTTTGCATTTGCACCTTGTCCATCCTAGCAGCGCTTGGAGAAGGCAGGGTTTGGGCTGGAAGGGACCTTGTTGGAAGTGTTTCAAGAGATTTGAAGCAGCTGGGCTGGTTCTGGGGAGATTCCTGGGTGGATGCTCCCACCCAAAAAGTGTTTCCACCCACCAGGTCTCCAGCTGCTCTCACCTTGTCACCACGAAATGACTCTGGATGCTTTGTTGACTTAAGATGCCCTTTATTAAACATACTCTGAAAATCCAAAACATGCTCAAAGCAGAGTTCAGAAGCAGCAGTCTGGTTTCTTTCCCTAAATCCCTGACAGCTGGATCACTGGAACAAGGGGCTATTGCCTTTCACCAGCAGCTCCTGCCTGCCCCTTGTCCCTTCTGGGTGGCTTGAGGACAGCACTGGTGTTGCCTGCACCCAAATCCCATCTCTCCTGTGCCACCAGTGGAGGATGCTCATTTCTTTGCTCACTCCTCCTGGCTCCTCTCCACCACCATGTGCATGCCACCAGCTATGGGATGGGACATGGAACAACCACCCCAGGAGCTAACCTGGGGGGATACAGCTCAGAGCAGCCAGAAAACCCTCCAGGACACCTCCAGGGACCCTCCTGAGCAAAGACCTGACCTGCCAGCAGCCACAAGCACTGCCACAGCCCTACAACATGATGCCAGGCCTGGAGAGCTCTTCTTTTCCCCATTGAAGCCACAAGGAAGGTTGGGCTTTGGTAGCTGAGCCAGCCCTGGAGCATCATCCTGGTTTTTCCATGCTGGGGGTTAGGGAAAAGCCAGCCTCCCATGGCCCCCTTGGTTCTCTCAGCTCAGCGTCGCAGCGAGCCCCCAAAGCTCTCCCTGTGCCCAGCGTGGTGCTGCTGGCTCCTGGGGCCAGCACTCCCAAACCCCATGGGTTGCCACCCCATGGCACTGGGCAGTGTGTCCCCACGGGCCACACACCATGTCCCCAAATGGGTGCAAGGCTCATCCCCACCACAGCTCCCCAGTGGGCAGCAGCTCCCGTCCCACAGATGGAGATGTCACCCCCCATCAAGCACCCAGCCGCGAGTTTTCAGGGAGGAATCTGGGAGCTGCTGAGCTTACAGGAGGCACGGTGGGGTGCCAGAGCAGGGGAGGGTGGCCAACACTGACCCCACCTCCAGCAGGACCCATGCTATGACGTGAGGGCCATGAAGTGAGCAGCAAACACTTCCCAGCCCCAAAAAGGGCTTTATCTCCCTTTACCAGCCACAGCCATCAGCATGGCCTGTGCTCCACCACAGGGACAGTGGTGGGGACCTGCTCCCTGCATGCTGGGGGATGTTGCTTTCACTGGATGAACATCTCTGTCCTAAGGGAGCTCTGAAATGCAGCTTCCTTCTGCCAAGAGGAGGTGGCCTTTGCTGTCACATCTGCCTGAGAAAACCAGGTGGGGAAGAAGAGGGGCTCAACCTCCCAGCCTGGGCTCACTCAAACAGCTCCAGAGCTTGCTGGATTGGGATGTTGGGTCTGATGCTCCTCAGGGTACCTTCTGCCTGTTCCTGGTGCTCTCTGGAGTGGAGCCTGGCCTCTGACAATGGCCCCATCAGGTCCCCGAGCTCTGTGGCTGTGTCCCTACCCCACTGCTGTCCTGTGTTCCTGTCTCCTGGAGCAAAACCCACTTATGCTGTGAGGCCAGCGCTGACCAGAGGGATGGGGCTGGAGGAGTGGGGATGGAGGGATGGGGAAGCAGCTCCCACACCCTCATCCACCCCTGCTACAAAGTGCGATGGAGAGGGCAGGCCAGGGGTGACACGTTTGGCACTTGTTCCAGAGAGAGGGCACAGCCGCAGCCCCGTGCCCCCAGCGGGGTGGAAGACAGCGAGGTTAAACTGGCCATGTCCTTGGGGCTGGTGACCAGGGTGAGGGTGGAGGGGGTGTCCCAGGTCCCCTGGCCACCCCACTCCATCCCCTGGGGAACAGCAACCTCTTGGGCCAGGCCCTAGAGCCCGTGTGCTGCCCAGGGTGGAGAGCAGAGGGACAGGGAGCTCCAGGGGCACCATCACCACCAGTGCACTAATGGGGACAATCCCAGAGCATGGGATCAGCGAACCTGGGGGGGTGCCAGCCCCCCATGAAGGTCACTGGCTTGTGTACTGAGGATGCCAATGCCAACATTCATCCTTAACCTGCACCCCTGGCCATCGTCCACCTTTGGCAACGTCCCAGGACACCCTTCGTGGGGTGACCCCATCCCATGGGCTCTGCACACTGGAGGAGAGAAGCCTGGGGAGGGGTGTGAGATGGCCGGGGGTAGGAGGGGACCCCAGCCCATCCCCACCAGGGCTGGAAGATGGGAAGGTGCCGATGGGGGGGCTCTGAAGTGATGTGGTTCTCAGCCCCCCTCTGCACAGCGGGGCCGGGCAGGAAAAGTCCACGTTACCATCTTCTCTTTGGAAAAGCAGTCCCGCCACAGGCAGGGGAGGGAGGTGGCGATGCCTGCGGTGCCCGGACCCCTCTGCATGCACAGGGGGTGCGTTTGCCCCTGCTGAGGCTGAGCCCTCACACAGGGGTGGCCGCTGCCTGCTCCAGGTCCTGAGGGCTGGGAGGGCAGCGGGGCCGGGGCTCATGTTGTTGTTGGCTGCCTCTGGGCCTGGGGTGAGAAAACAGGGGGTTAGGGGCTGCCAAAGCCACGGCACCCTTGGGCATCTTCCCATGGGATGCAATACAGTCTGCCCAAGTGACACCCACCTCCCCAGGCCCCCCTTATTGGGTTTCAGCTGCAGTGAGGGCTATCGGGTGCCTGCACTTACCTCTCCAAACCAGGGGAGCCCCTTAAACCTCTGATTTCTCGGGAATGCTGAGGGGCAAATGGGAAGCACGGTGCACCATGGCCGGGTTTGAATAACCCAAATGGAAGGGGGCTGCCTCTGCCCCCCCATGCCCAGTAAGAGGGCACTTACAGATGCCCCATGGGGGCTGCAGGGTAGGCTGGGATGTCACCCAGCAAGGGGACTGCCAGGGGCACCAACCCCCCCGGGTGATGGGGCACGAGGCGGGTGCAGGCTTTGGGTGTCTCATACCTATTCCTCAATGTTAATGGGGCAGGAGTCCGGCACGGCGGCTGCGAGGCAGGAGAGACCAGAAGGCACATGGTGAAGGTGGGAGCAGAGTGGCGTGGGGGGGACATACACACGAGCGAGCAGCTGGGGTGACAGGGGGGAATGAGGGGCTCGCTGCCCTGGAACAGGTCTGGGAGGAGGACAGGGAGCCACCGATGGGGCAAGGGGGACGTCATGCGTGGTCTTGTGTCAAGGAGAACCGAGGGGGGGACATGCTCGTGGCACAGGGAAGCTGGGTCCCCACGTGCCTCATCTCGGGCTGCAGGCTCCTGGTGCAGGCAGCACCCTCCAGCCAGGGCAGGGCGATGGGTACAGCTGGGGACCTGCCTGCCCGTGGCTTGTGTCCCAGAGGCTACGTGGTGCCCTTAGGAAGGGGATGCACCCCTAACCCAGGGCGCCTGCTCCCACCAGTGAGGTTAAAGCCCTGTGCCCAAGGCTCGGGGCAGCTCTGAGTTGAGGGGGGCCAGGTGAGGGCACCCCAAGGCCAAGGACAAGTGCTGAGGGTTTCCCAAAGAGGGAGCCACAAATCCCTGCTGCCTGCTGATGTATGGGAGGGGGCAGCTGCTGTTCTGCTGGCTTCCCATGGCGAGCTCAGGCTGGAGAGTGAGGCATGTTAAGCCTGCAGATCCCAGAGGGAAGGGATAGTTAAACAGGACCACACAGAACACACCCCCCCCAAAATCCCATTAAGAGCTTGATGCTGCATCGGTCACTGCAGTGCCCTGGTGCAGAGACCCAGCTCAGCTCAGTGCACCCTTGGGTGACTGCTGAGGAGCAGGGTTGGGAAGCAGGATCTGGCCAAGGCTGTGACCACGGCCAGAGGATGCTCTGAGCCATGGGGACAGCCCCTGCAACCTGCTGCTCACTGCAGGGCTCTGCAGGATCCACTCAAAGACACAGGTCTGCGGGTTTGATTTAAACCTTGTGTCCCCACATCCCGGGATGCAGCCTTTCCACTCCTCCTAAAGCCCTTTCCCACCAGCCTGAAACCTGCAGAGATTCGACACGAGCTTTGAGGAACCCCATCCTGCACCTTCATCCATTACAGAGAGAGCAAAACCCAGCCCATGGGTCTAACCAGGTCTAACCCCACACGAGAAACTGAGGGAGGAACAAATAACAACAATAACGATATCGTCATCTCTGCTCAAGGTGATTTTCTTTTAAGCTTCCAAGAGACCAGTGCCTGGCCCCAAAGTGAAAGTTCCCCCTGTTCTTGCTGGCCCCGGGGATGTGGTCACATCCAGACCTGCAAGAAACCTCTGCCAGAAAGGACTTTCTCTGTGCATGCAAACCAGCCCTGCGACTGCAAACCAGCACCACCAGCGTCAAACTGGGCCTCACATGAGCTCCAGCACAGCGGGAGGCTGAATGCCCCGGGGCAGCAGGAGCAGAGGGACAGGGGAAGGAAGGAGCTGCCCTGAATTTAAGGGACAAACCCAACACTGATCGCAACCAGGAAACCACCATCACAGCCCTGGGTGGCTGCTCCCCTCCGCTGCTCCGGCTCCCCAAGCTCTTCCCATGGGAATCCTGCTCCATGCGCCTTAGGGCAGAGCTCACATCCCTGGGTTTGTTCCCTCTGTCCCCAGTGACCACGGGCAGCCCCGAAGCCCCCACTCTGCCCAGCTCCCACTTATCCCTCTCATGCTTTCCCATCCCTGCCGAGGGCTCCAAGCAGCGCACATGTGGTGGCCAAAGGATGAAGAGGACATCCTTGGCCGGGCTCAGCCCAGGGGCCACATCCTGCACCCCAGCCCAGCCGGGGGACAAGGCCATTGCGGTCCTCACAGCAGAGCAAGAGTCAGACCCGTGCCAGGGCTGCAAAGCTGCCCCTTCCTCATCCTCCCCCTGGTATAAGTGAGGGGGACGCGGTCGGGGATGGCTTTGGCCGGTGCCAGAGCTGGGGGATGCTTTGCTGGGACCCCCAGCAAAGGTAGGGATGCTGCTGGGAGGGTGATGGAGGGGGCATAGGGCATTCGTGGCAGGCGCCTGTTCCTCCCCAGGAGCCTCAGCCATGTTTCTCCAGCGCAGAAACCACCAGGAAGAGGTGAAGCAGCAGGAAAGGAAGCTTTCCCAGAGGAGAAGGGGGAAAGAAAGGATTTCCGCTCCCTCCTCGGGGTTTCATCCCCCCCTCAGCTCTCCAGCACCCGCTGCAGGTCTGGGACCTGCCACAGATTTGGGCACAGGGGCAAGGCAGGGGCAGAGTTGCTTTGAGCTTGTCCACAAATGTATTGATGGAGACCCGGACCTTCAGAGGGCTTCATCTGGGCTTTCTGCCCCGTGTTTCCTCCACACACAGGCAGGCAAAGAGGATCCTGCAGCACTGAGCAGCCCCTGGGCCACACGAGGAGTGGGGTCACCAATACATTTGTCACCTTTGGGCAGCTCTGGGCAGGGGGAACACAAGCGTGGGTTGGGAAAACCGTGTTGGCACAGAGCGAACATGAACTTCCATACGGACAGAGGAGCATGGGAGGGAGGAGGGAAAGAAAAAGGGATGGAGAGAGGGTGGGAGGAGACTGAAGTGGAAGGAGGATGGGAAAGAAAGCATGGAGAAATGGGAAAGAGGGATGAACGTGGGGGTTCTGCAGGAGAGCCCAACCTGACAACCCCATCTCCTCTGGAAGAAGAGGAGGGGAGGCAGGTTGTAAGGCTGGGCTGGCTGTGGATCACATCCCAACCCAAAATACTGCTGTGCCCAGCATAGGTGTGGACCAGGCTGCAGTTGTGCCACACAAGTGCTGTCACAGGGAGGGCTGGGGTACCAGCAGTGCCCTGGCCAAGGGACAAAGCATCCCAGCCTGCAACGCCCTAGGGACATCCCAGTGAGGACAGATCACCCTGACCTCCAGCTGGGGGGTCACATGCCTGGTGCAGTAAGGACAACCTGATGGGGATGGTGGTGGGGATGATGGCAATGGCGGTAGGAGAGGAGGGGGGGATGCCAAGGGCTGGGGTGATGCAGGGAGGAGTGGGACTGTCCCCCCCGCCCCAAGTTCATGTTCAGCAGACGGCCACTCACCAGGTAAGCAGGCCTCAGAGCACAGTTTATTGTCCAGCGCTTTCACGTGTGCGATGCCCAAGTCATTGTTATTGTCACAGCTCAGACCGAGGAAAGCGCCTGTCCTCGGGCCTGGAAGGGAGTTAAGGCAGTTAACGCCGCGGCTCAGCGCTGGGGCTCGCGGGGGCCTTTTCAGCAGTGGGGGCTGGGATTTCCGGCTCTTTTCCTGTCCCTTCCCCACCCTCCTTCCAAAGAAAACGAGATTAAAACGGTGCCTCCAGCCGGGAGCGGGTGAAGAGCGGACAATAACGCCTGGGCACGGCCCCAGCTGCTCCTTTCCTTGCGCCGGCCGCATCGGAGGGCAGCGAAACAGCAACGATGCGGTGATGGGCACACGTGAACCCGGGGTTCACCAAACCTCCCCTGGCCCAGCCGGGTGGTCCCCGGTCAATAGAGCCGGGTCACGGTGTCACCGTCACCTCCTGCCAGAGCCTCTCCGGCACCATCAGCGCGTGTGGGAGCCGCAGGGATGCCGGGAGGAGGCAGCAACCGGATGCGTGGGGCAGAAGAAGCTGTAGCCAAGCTTTGCAGGGGGATGGAGGCCACAGGGGATAAGTCTGCTTCTGAGCATCACCTCTACCAGAGATCGCCCCCGGGGTCTGACCTGCATCCATCAGATGCAGGCGCTAAACCTCAGGAGGGATGTTCCCAAATAAGTAGCCCCATTGCAAACAGGTGGAGGACCATGTCCTAAGGAGAGAGGCCATCCTGCTCCCGGAGTTGTTGGGATGCCCATGGATGTCCACCACAGCCCCTGGTTGCTCCCAGTTGTCATATACAAGTCTCCCCATCAGCAAGAGCGTCCTCGAGGGCAGAGGCCAGGTTTTGGGGGTGGGTGTTCCTGCTTTCCAGCTCAGCTGAGTGTCCAGGTTGGATGGGGGAACTGCTTTGGCACATTTTTGCTAACCAGAGACTTTCAAACGTGGGATAGGGCACGCTGGGGGCCTCCCTACAGCCCAACAGAAATCCAAGGTGGCTGGTGGCCGATGGCACAGGGGTGCCCACGTCTTTCCTTGGCTTATTTGAGCACAAGGGAGGAGGTGAGAGGAGCCCTCAGTGCACGTGTGTTGGCTTGTGAAAGCACGCTGAGGACAGGCCATAAAAGAAGTCAGGAAAGCATCCCAAAGGGAAAAGTTTTGCAGCCCCTTCCTATGGGAACCAGCCCAGACATGGACCCCTAAGAGGGAGACTTTCAGAGGTGCAAGGAAAGACTTTCCTAGCAAAGGGAAAGTCACAGAGGAGCCTCTTTCCCAATGGAAACACCATTGGATGCTGCATGCCAGCCATCACCTGCTGCACATCCCACACTGTGCTCACCAGGGTCCCTGCGGCCGCCTGGATTCCCCCCACCACTGGTGTTCAACCCACCCATGGGTGACCCCACTGGGATGCTTTCCCAGCCCCAGTGCCCGTGGAGTCACCCATGGGTGGCAGGGGGCAGGCAGGGGAGCTGGGCACAGCCAGCATCTGCCCCTCGCTGGGCTGCCCACCGGTGACAGCCGATGGACAGTGAGGGGACAACAGTGACCCGGGGCCTTTTACCATCTTCCTGCGTGGGAGACGCGTCCTCATCCTCCAGCACGTCGTTGCCCTGCGAGAGGCAGTGAGCATCAGCAACCCCATCGTGTCCCACCACTGTGTCCCTTTGGGGGAATGACATCCCTGGCCCCGGGGATATCCAGGGAGCAGGAGGATGCTTCTGGGTAGGGGACAGCCCCACTGCCCCATCCATTGCCAGAGCGGCCCTGCAGGGACACGGGTGCTCCAGCAGCCCCTTCCCCAGCCCAGCGCCCAGCTTTCCCCTCCATGGGGCACCCAGATCCCGCTGTCCCTCTGCCATGCCGCTGCCAGCCCCTCACAAGGCCGTTGTGGTTACCTCGGCATCGCGCTCCTCGGCTGAGATGCTGACAAAGTTGATATCCGGGGACTCCACAGGCGTCGACTGCGGGAAGAAGGTGGGAAAGATGGAAAGGAAAAACCAACCAAGAGCGTGGTGCTGGTGGGTTTGGAGGAGAAGCTCTTGAACCTGGGGGTGACGGGCACCATCAAACCCCCCCCAGCCCCTACCTCTCCATCAGAGGCTGTGGCGCTGGCACCTGCGGGCGAGGGGAGCATTTCCCCTTCCTCCTCCTCTTCCTCCTCCTCCGTGCCAGGAGTGATGTAGGAGCCGGACATGGAGGACACGGTGTCCGTGCTGAGCTGGGAGTGCTGGCTCTGGGAGGAGGCCATGGACATGACGGACTGGGCCAGGCTGCTGCTGACGGGCTCTGCGGGAGAGAAGGGGCTGAGCAGGGACACTGGACCCCCCCAGCCCACCCGTGCAAGTGGTCAGTTAGCAGCAGGTAATCACAACGGGGCTAATGAGGAGGAGGAAGGAGGTGTGGTGGGTGGGAAGCTGCCAGCATCGTCATGAGACTCACATCCCTCTGGGTCTATGGGTGATGAAGCAAGGGTGATGCTGGGGCAGGGTAGGAAGGGGCCACACAAACCCAAACCATATTTCGATACCCCTCTGCTGCCTTGCCATGGTGCCCTACCTTCTGGGGATGAGATGGTGGAGGAGAGGGGTGTCCCGGTGCACGAGGACTGGTCAATGGCTCCTGACGATGACAGGGTGAAGTTTTCACTCTCCGGTGTCGCACCACACTCCTGGAAGAAGAACCCATGGGGAGGACGGGATGGGGGACACTGAGCAGGGATGGATCCGTCTCCCCCAGGCATCCTCATGGATGGAGGAAGAGCCAGGAGGGGCAAACCCCAGGCAGCTCCCAAACCCCCCCAGACTTGCCGCCCTCCCAGTGCCTTGGGTCGTCACTATGGCTCGGGAGCGCTCACCTCCTGGCACCGGGCAGGGGATCTCCTCCTGGAGACCCTCAGCTCCGACTCGGTGCACGACTTCTCATCCTCCTCTTCGGGCAGGATGGAGGAGTTCTGTGAAATGGACCTGCCCGGAGGGGGCAAAGCAAAGGGCTTCAGTCCTGCCACAGCCCCAGACCCCTGCGCCCCCCTGGGCCCCGGTACTCACTTGGAGATGCTCCTCTTCACCTTGAACCCCGGGGGGCCGCAGTCGGGGATGCGCTCGAGGGGTGACAGAGCCCGCAGGGGGGGCAGGGACCCATCATAGCAGGGCAGGGGCCCCGCGCCCGGGGGCTCCCCCAGCCTGCGCAGAGGCACCGGGGACGGCATCAGTGGCCCATTGAGAGCCTCCAGCAGGGACACGACCTCATAGCCCGGGGGGATGTGCTCTGAGGACTGCGGAGAGACCAGGGAGTCACAGAGGGGTTGGGCTGAAGGGACCTTAAAGCTCCTCCAGCTCCAACCCCTGCCACGGGCAGGGACACTTCCACTGGAGCAGCTTGCTCCAAGGCCCTGTGTCCAACCTGGCCTTGAACACTGCCAGGGATGGGGCAGCCACAGCTTCTCTGGGCACCCTGTGCCAGCGCCTCAGCACCCTCACAGGGAAGAACTTCTGCCTTAGATCTAACCTGGACTTCCCCTGTTCCAGTTTGAACCCATCACCCCTTGTCCTGTTGCTACAGTCCCTGATGAAGAGCCCCTCTCCAGCATCCCTGTAGCCCCTTTCAGACACTGGAAGCTGCTCTGAGGTCTCCACGCAGCTTCTCTTCTCCAGGCTGGGATCAGGATATCCCAGGGAGAAGCTAAGCCCCAGGGAACAGACAAACTCCCTGCATGAATGAAAGCCTCAAATCATGGTCCTCCCACCCAAGCTAAAGCCGTTTTTGCAGCCTGTACCTGCAGTTTGTGGCAACATCAATTGCATTAAATAACTAAACCCTGCCCCGGGGGGCCCACATATCCCAAACGTGCCCCATGGGCACTGACCGAGTGCTCCTCAGAGTCGGAGGTCTGCGAGGAGATGATGGGGTTGAAGCCAGTGGGCGAGAGGGGCCCCAGCTTCTTCCTCATGGCTCGGATTTGAAGCAAGGCTCGGAAAGCTGCGGCAGCGGGGACAGGAGGTTGGGGGAAAACTGGTACTGAATGAGACAGCTCCCAGAATAGCACCCGTTTCCCAAGAGGGTCCTCCCTGCACTGCACAGCATCGCTGCACATGGGGCTGACCCAGAACCCCAGGATGGGAGATGCCAGTGAAATCCCAGGGATGCCAGCCCATTCCCAGACATTCCAGCCCCAGCATGAGAGATGCCAGCCCATTCCCAGCGATCCCAGCCCCTTCCCAGGGCCGGCAGCCCGTGCTTACGCAGCCTGCAGATGGGGCAGTTGTTGGCCTGGTAGCGCAGGGTGTCAGCACACGTGTTGCAGAGGCAGAGGTGGCGGCAGGGCAGGATGAGCGTGTCCCGCACGTCCGACAGGCACACCACGCACTCCGCGCTGTTGTCACTCACCTCGTCCTCGGCCACCTGCCCATGGCACACATGGGACCAGCTCGAGCTCAGGGTCCCCAGCCCATTGGCACAAGGGTGGGTGCCCCGGGAGCCTCCTTCCTGTGCCCCTGTGCTTGAAATCCAGCCCTGGGACCTTGTTCCTCCCTCCTGGAGCTTGGAGCTGGGGCTGGAGGCATCAGCATCCACAGCGGGATGCAACCTTCACCCCATCTTTTATATACATAAAGCAGAGCGTGAGGCACATCCCATGCTTTGAGCCTCACAGTCCCCTCCTAAACCAGCAAGATCCAGCCATCATCCTCCCAGGGAACCACAATGGATGGGGGAGAGGAAGGGGCAAAAAGGAAGGGGGCAAAAAGGCTCCATCTTGCAGCTTTCTGCCCCCACCAGTTTCAATGCCATCACAAAGTGTCCCTGGACACCTGCACAGCCCCAGCAGCTCCAAACTCTTGCCCTAAACATGTTTTAGTGGCTGGACCTGTGCTAGGGGGAGGGAATAGGGGCTAAGGGAAGGCCCAAGGGATGTGGGATGCAGGCACATATACCTTGCAGTCCTGCGTGTTGTACTTGTTCTCAATGCCGTAGATCTCCTGCAGGAGGTAGCTCACACCATCCACCTGCAAGCCCGTGGGGAAGGGGTGAGGGGCAGAGACAAGGCCCTCCCTGCACCCTGCTCCATCCATTTGCATCAATGCACTCAGGATTGCACTGGAAAAGCTCCTGGGAGGCAGGAGCAGGGCAGCGGCAGCCATTGCCCGCACTGGGGTTGCTGCCCCTCAAAGCCCCTCGTCACCCTGGGGTGCGCAGGGCAGGAGCTGCCACCACCCTGGGACACCCGGACACTCACCACTTGCTTCTGCTTGAGAGGCTTCACGCAGAAGGTGCCATCACTGTGCTGGAGGGAGGAGAGCACATGGGTGGCACCGGGGCTGAGCACCCAGGGACCCCTTTGCACCCACCCTGGAGCCGTTCCCGCTCCCAACCAGCCCCTTCTGCAGCAGTTTCCTGACAGCCGGGACCAGGAAGCTGTGGGATTTCACATCCAAGGCTGGGGACTTGTTGGAGCAAGGAAGATGAGAGGTGAGACAGAACACCTCAAAAGGGATGCTTAAAATGAACGGCTCGTCCCAGAATTTCAGGAGCAGCCCCAAAGCAGCCCCATCCCAGCAGCACCATCCTGAGCCCTTCAGGGCTCCTCCAGGCTCTTGCACCCACTGCGTGAGAGGGGAGGAGGAGGATGGTCCCAGCGTGGCTCTTACCTTCTCGAAGGTGGCCAGCAGCACGTGGCAGTGCCCGCTGTGCTCTGCAAGACACAGAGGGATGCGCAGGGCTTAGGGGATGGGCAGAGCCACGGCGGCATCAAGGACAAGCTCTGCCCGCGGGTGGCATCCCAAAGCCAGCCACCAGGCAAGCCAACCCCACACAAGGAACCCCATCCTCACCCTCTCCTTCATCGACCACCGCCTGCACCACCATGGGGTACACCTCCCGGTCCAGGTCGAAGCCCAGCTGGAGGGAGACAGGAGGAGAGGCTGGGTGAGATGGAGCAGGGATGGAGGCTTCGCCCCGCATCCACAGCCATACCCGAGCCCCGCGGGTGATGCCGCCGGTGGGACCCACCTCGTCCTCGCCCCACTCAGAGGGGTCGATGGTGTGGGAGGGGACACAGAACTGCTGGCACACCCCCCGCTTGTAGTGCACCGTCTCCGACTGCAGGCTCGAGTCCCGGGGGATGTAGCTGTGCCGTGGAGAGAGGACAGAGTCAGGGTCCCCCGGATCATGGGGATGCTGGGAAGATGGGAAAGGGGGGGCTCACACCCCATCCCCTGTGGATGCCTTTGGGGCTGAGCTAAGTCCTAAGAAGGGTTAAAATAACCCCAGAGGAGCCAACATGGGACAGGAGGGGTCTCTGCAGCCAAGCTGGTGGGGACCAGGAGGGGCAGGATGGGACAGGGAAGGATGAGGCAGCCAGGGGAGGTGAGGACCCCCCTCTGCCCTCAACAATGCGATGGGGGGGAATGCTCCAGGGAGGAAAGGGTCCGTGCCCGTCAGGAGGAGCCACACACCCTGGCCATAGGGACACACAGGGCATGGGGGGCACAGAGGCTCCTCACCTCGCTACCCCGTTGTGGAACTCCTCGCTGGCCTGGTAGTAGATGGTGATGGCCACGCGGGCGTCCGTGTCGAAGGTGAACTCCACGTTGTAGTGCACCTTGGCTTTGCTGACTTCCTCTCCCGGGGTCTTCACCTCCTCTGAGCACCTGGGGAGCACAGGGGCTGCGGGAGATGGGCACACCCCAGGCATGGCTCGGGGTGCCCCAGGACTGACCCCGTGGACGAGGCTGCTTTTGGCACCAGTGCCCTGAAAAGGGGCTTCCCCATCCACCAAGGGAAACTGAGGCACGGCAGGAGGGCCCAGAGTGCCTCAAGTGATAGGATCCCAGCCTGGTTTGGGTTGAAGGGACCTTAAAGCTCATCCAGTTCCAACCCCTGCCACGGGCAGGGACACCTTCCACTGGAGCAGCTTGCTCCAAGCCCCTGTGTCCAACCTGGCCTTGAACACTGCCAGGGATGGGGCAGCCACAGCTTCTCTGGGCAAAGCCAGGCGTGCGGACCGGGAAGTGCTGCAGCAGACTCCAGCTGCAATCCCACATCTCCCGTCCCAGCCTCTCTGCAGCAAAGCCTTTGGAAGGTGGGGGAGGAAGAAAAAGCACTTCAAAGGCAGCACTAAGCTCCTTTAATCCCACAGGTAGCCAGTGCCAGCACCCAAGCTGCAAGGGGATGGGGCACATTTGGACAGCAAAAGCTCATCCCCTCTATCCACAGTGCGAGCATCCCTGCGCTCAGCATCCCTGCGCTCAGCATCCCCTGGAGCACCCAGCCGGACCCTGCCCTGCCATGGCTCATGGGGTGCCCATCCCTGCTGTCCCCACAGGACTCACTTGACGAGGCGCAGGGTGTCCTTGCGGATGTTGATCAAGCTCCTGAGGGTCTTCACGGGTTCCTGAGGAGGTGGAGCAGCGTAAGGGAACTAGGACGAGAGAGACACCGGTGAAGGCAGACACACAGGGGGGTACAGCAGCTGTGGACCTTGTCCTGGATTCACCATCCCCAACCCAACATCTGTATGCAGGGGCCCAGCGTGGCCTGTACAGCCTGATGGGTGCTGACCCACAGCTCCCGCTGGCACTTGGGTCCCAGGCAGTGTGATGACAGGGACATCCCTCTGCAAAGAGCAAGCCCAAAACCCCTTGCAAGGGGCAGTTTCACTGTTGGGACACACACAGAGGGGCTGTTCCTTGTCCCTTGGGCTGGAGGGTGAGTGAGATGCAGGCACAGGGCAGGCAGGCGGCTGCCGGTGTGTTTCGAGCTCTTGCTGCAGTGTGGAGCTGCTGGATGGGGCTGGGCAGGGGCAGGCTGAAGCTCCAGAACAAGAACAGCCAAGGAACAGGCACAGTGTCCCTGTTCGTCCCTGGGATGGATGGGAATTGGGTGGTGGGGTCTCTGCCATGCCTGGATCGGGGAGGCAAAGGGGTGACCAGGCAGGGCCAGACAGCAGCACCACAGGCAGAGGTGTCCTGGCATCCTCCAGGGTGACCTTGTCCTTCCTGGTCCCTCCTGTTCACCTGCACAGGGGCTACGGGGCTTGCTGGGGAGAGGGGACCTGGTGGCAGCCAGGGACACCCCCTCCTTGGCACTGCAGCCACCCAGAGGAGGGCACTGGGGAAGGGGTGCAGGACCCATCGCCCTCCTCTCCATCTCCCAGGTAGGTTAAGCCCCATGAAGGGACAACACAAAGATGCGTTGGAGGCACAGAGGCTGGGATGAAGGCCTGGCTCGTTGGTGAGCTGTCACCAATGTGCCAGGAGGGCATCAGGATGGCAGATGGCTCAGAAGACAAAGGGCTCAATTGCTGCCTTGGGAGAGGGAATGGGAACCACATCAGGCTGCCTGGGTCCCCTTGTCCCCCTGCATCACCCTCAGGTCAGGCAGTGAAGCACCCACTGGACCCTGATACTGGGGACAAGACCGAACTGCAGATGGCCCCTGTGGGGAGCGAGGTGCCCGTTTCCCATGGTCCTGGCGCCCTCGCGTGGGAAATCCATCATCACCTTCCCCATCCCCAAATCCATCATCACCGGCCCTGGGCCCAGAGCCCTGCAGAGCAGGATGGATGGGTTGGGGGACCTGTCCACGACTCACAGGGATGCGATGGGATGGGATGGGATGGGACAGACAGCTCACAGGACCAGGCAGCACAAGCACACGCCTGCCTCATCCCTCCTGCACCACCCAGCATCATCTCCCATGTCCCATCATCCCACAGCACTGGTCCCACTGGTGGCACTGGAAAGCAGGTTAAAGCTTGGGCCAGCCCCAGCACGGCCGATGGCACCAGAAGCTTTGCAGGTGAACCCACAGCACCTCGGGATTGCCCCCGCTCAGTCATTAACCTGGTGTTAATGAACCTGTTAACGTGCACCTGCAGAATCACACCTTGCAGCTGGAAGGGAGCAAGTGGGAAAAGGCCTCGGGCTGGAGCTGAGCCATGTCACGATCCTCTGCTCAATCCAACCTTTTGCTCCCAGCCCAGCCATACCCAAAGCAGCCCTGGGTGCCAGCCCCATTGCACCACAGCCCCCAGGGGTGGGTGATGCAGGAAAGGGTCCCCTGGGTGCTGCGCAGGATGGGGAAGTGCCACAGGCAAATTTTGTGCTGCAGAAATGTCACCGTTGGGCTCCTTCACACCCACGTGTGGGCTCTTTTGGGGGAAGAACTGGGGTTTTTATTGAATTAGATGCTGCAAGCCTGACCTGACATCACAAAGGGGCTGTTGGAGGAGGTTTTGCATGTCCTCAATTTAAATCAAGTTGAAAAACAACAGGAAAACCCCCTCACTGCAACCGTTACCCTTAAGAACATCGTCCACGAGCTACAGCAACGTCTGGTCCAGGCCCCCTTCTGCTACAGCGGAAAACACCCCCCAAGCCCTCCCCTGGGGTTTCTGTGCGAGCAGAGGCAGGCAGGCGCGCACGGGCAGGGAAGCTCAGCTCCCCCGGAGCCCTGCGGGTGCCACAAGAGCTTCCCTGCTCCTCGGCCCCTGCGCGGCTCTGCCCGCCTGGTGGCAGCCGCTCAAACCTGCAACGCCTTTCCCAGCCCCTTGGGAACCTGTTCCCAGCTGGAAAACCCAGATTAGCCATGGAGGGGAGAGCCTGCACCGCCTCCGGGTGCTCTGCACAGCGCGGCTGTGGGCAGCCCTGGCACGGTGCTCGGCTCACAGGGCACTTGGGACACTGCGACATCATTTTTCCTGGCTCCTCATATCCAAGGAACCCAATAACCCCGCACCAACCAGCACTGGCCACATCCAACGCTTCCAGCCCAGCCGGGGCTCTCACAGCAGGCAGGACATGGAAGCATTGCAGCCAAGCAGCTTCAAGACAAGTCTTGGAGGTGGCATCAGAGATGCCGAAACAACGGTGCCTGGACACAAGCTTGGACCAGAAGCAACTCAGAACCTTCCCCAACCCCTCAAAACTGGCCTGACCTGGAAGCCCAGCCCCAAAACACCCCCGGTCCCCAGGGAGATGGGACCTTGGTGGCAGCTCTGCAGCCCAGGGGTGCTGGTGATTGAACCAGAGCGATGCAATTCAGCCGCCAGCGCTGCGTTAACTCTTCCTGCTGCTCCCAAGCTGTTCCTTTTCCTTCCCCACAGGTTCTGCTGCCAGTGTCTGACCCGGGCCCTGCTCGCTGGGCAGTTCAGAGGCTGCTGCTGAACCCAGAGGGTTTCCCAGTGCTCGCTGCTGCAGAGGGAACCCAAGCGCTGACTCTGGGGGAGCACAGAGGGTGGAGAGCCCAGCACTGCCTCTGCCCACCCGGAGCTCACAGGGTGTTTGGGGTGCCACAGCTTCCCTGGGCACCCTGTGCCAGCGCCTCAGCACCCTCACAGGGAAGAGCTTCTGCCTAAGAGCTCATCTCAGTCTCCCCTCTGGCAGGTTCAAGCCATTCCCCTTGGCCTGTCCCTGCAGGCCCTTGTCCCAAGCCCCTCTCCAGGTTTCCTGCAGCCCCTTTAGGCACTGGAGCTGCTCTAAGGTCTCCCCTTCAGGAGCCTTCTCTCCTCCAGGCTGACCCAGCCCAGCTCTCTCAGCCTGGCTCCAGAGCAGAGCTGCTCCAGCCCTCGCAGCATCTCCATGGGCCTTTTGGTACCTCTTCAGCACCACACAAAGACTGTCGGAGTCCAACCTGACCACACTTTGTGTTCTCTACTGCTGAGGGACTATCCCTGATAGAAAAGGAGCTGAAAGCGGATGGTGTGCCATCAGTATTTCATGGCCAAAAGCTGTCAGTGTCCTTGAACTTGTCCTGTCCTTGTCAAAAGTCCCCCTAAGAAAAGGGGCTCTCAGAGAGCAAGAAAGGAGTTAAATGAGCCCTGACCCTTCACCATCTTCTTCACCAGCTGCTGTGTTCAGGCTGGTGGGTTTGTGTGTGCAAGCAGCCCCTGTGGGCTGGAAGAATAAGTGCAGACCCAATGACCCGCAGCACGGAGCCGCATTGAGCAGCACCCACAGGCAGATGTCACACAATCACCCAGCCCGTTCCCAACCACCCGCAAACCTGTTCACCCCCTGCAACAGGAGACAGAGCAGTAACAATGGAACAGGGTGCCCAAAGAAGCTGTGGCTGCCCCATCCCTGGCAGCGTTCAAGGCCAGGTTGGACACAGGGGCTTGGAGCAAGCTGCTCCAGTGGAAGGGGTCCCTGCCTGTGGCAGGGGTTGGAGCTGGATGAGCTTTAAGGTCCCTTCAACACAAATCGGGCTTCAACTTTACGATTACATTGCTGTGGAGTGGATGCAGGCAGACTTGGGTTAGTGCCCAGTGGAGGACAGGCTGCAGCAAGCAGCCAACCCTCATATTAGACATCAGAGAATCCACTTGGGCCACCCCAGGCGTGCTTGGCTGGTTCTGCCCTTGCGCGGTGACAGCCAGCAGCCTCACACCATGACACACACACGCAGTCACTATCCCTTTGGGAAGGGGCACGTCTGTGTCCCCCCAGCCCCGTGTCCCCAGTGCCCACCACCACGGGCCGGTTCCCCAGGAAGTTGAGGTCGCTGTTCTCTCCGAAGAGGTATCCCTCGGGATGAGTGGAGTCGAACTTCTCGCCGCCCATGATGAAGTGGTTGGCAAAGTAGCTCCCTGGAAAGCAAACACAGAAACAGCCTGAGCCCAGGGCGAGGACCGGGCTTCAGCCGGGCAATGGAGCAGCACAAAGCCCCCGGTGCGATGGCTCAGAGGTGGCTTTGTCCCCAGGGGCACCTCGCTGGAGCCCTTCGGGTTGAGCAGACACGAAGCAGGCGGAGGGGAAGGAGGAGCTGGCCAGGAAGCGACCCCTCCCCGGCTGCCTCTCCCTGCCTGCCTCCACCTCCCTGCTGCATCCCCCCGATCCTGGCCCTGCGCAGGGCTCCGGTGGCTGAACTCCGGGACGACGGAGCTGGGATGGGGAGAGGTGATGCAGAGATGGAATGGGAGCAGGTTCATACCCAGGGCTGTGTTCCTCTCCTGCGCCCCTTTCCCTGCCCGGGACATCCCTGCAAGCCCTGGCCTGGCCTGAACCACCCACGGTCACCCCAACCTTCAACCATCAACCTTTGGTGCTGGCACTGAAAGCCCGGGGAGCCCCCGGGGAGCCAGGAAGGGGCAGCATGGACCAGGCATGCAGGCAGGGCTGCTCCTGCCCAGCATCACAGACCTCATGTGCAGCCAAGGCAGCGTGACCACGGGCAGAGCACACCTGAACCGAGTTCTATCTGTTCTCAGCCCGCAGCCTTCCCTAGGAAGGGCTCACCTGAAGGAGGGAGGATCTGGGGGGGCTGCAGACCCTCCAGAAGGTCAAACCCCCCCGCAAAGTGCTCACATTGCCCTGGTGAACACCAGGCAATGACCAGGGACCCTTCTCCCCTCGCAGCGTAAGGCACAGAGCCAAAACACTGGCATGTCGTGTCCTCAGAGCTGGGAGCAGCCCCACAGGAGCCAACCAGGGCACGAGGGTCTGGACTTCTCCTCGAGGTGAGAAAAGGAAGGGAAAGGGAGGGGAGAACAGGGATGGGGAGAGCAGAAGCAGCAGGAGTCAGGAGAGGCAATGGGCATAGGATGGGCACCACACTGCATCCCGCTGGCCATGGGGATGGGGTCCAGCCTACACAACCCCCAAACCCAAGAGCATGAAGTCATCCACAGCCCCCCAGGGACACCCCAAAACTAAACCTCTGATAAAGGAGCTCAAGCCTGGGCTTCAGCTCTGCTTGTGCGGACTGAAGTCAGAGCTTGCAGTTGGCTTCCAGCAGATGCAGTGACTGCCCAGGGCTGCATCAGGCCTTAATCCTGCATTTCAGAACCAACCCCGAGGCAAAGCCCGAGGGGAGGAGGCGCAGGGATGTAACACGGGGGCAGGAGGGATGAGAGGGGCTGTAGAGCTTTACCCAGGGAGCAAGGATGCCCGGATGCAGTAACCGTCAACCATCTATTATTGATGCCTGCTGCTTCCTGGTCCCATTTTCCACGTACATAATTTATAGGCAGCTCCCCAGGGAAGGACGTGGCCACGTGGAAAGAGAAAAGCCACGAGCAAAGTGCCTGCAGGGCTGCCAGCAGCGGCACGGCCGGGGCACCGCGGGGCCAGCAGCAGCTTCTCCTGGCACTGACCGGGGGTGAGAGCAGGAGGTGGGGACACGGCATTGAAACCTGCAGGAAAGCTCCTCCAGCACCGAGGGAAGCTTGAAAATGGAGCAGGGGCTCTGGGAGATGGCTCCAGCCACGGTTTGGTGGGGGCTGGGGGCTGCCATAGGATGGGAGCGGGTGAGGAACGCACCACTGCCACCCCATCTCCCTGCCAGGGAGCACCCCTGCGTGCTGCAGGCTCCCCGGGCACCCATGCAGGAGGGCTTCAGCTCCCCCCTTGCAGCAGGCAGCCGAGGGAAGGTCCTCCAGAAGCTTCACCATTAAACAGGAGCCTCAAGCTGCGCCCTGGGGTGCTGGTGGCCCCATGGGCACAGCGGGTGGCAGAGGAGAGAGGCACCTTCCCAGCCACAGCCACTTTATTACTGGCTAATTATAAATCCTTAACGAACACCCGTCCCCAGGGGAAGGAAAAGCCCATCCAGGATGGTCACATCGCCAAGGGAAAGCCAGGCGTTAATGAGATCTTAAACTCCAGAGGCTCAAAAAGCATGCGGGAAGGGCTGACCAGAGCGGCTGCTGGGAAGAAGCAATAAACCAAGCTGGCCTGAGGCTCCTGGCAATCCACGCGTGTCCTGCAACAGGACACATCTGACACCAGCCGGTGCCAATGACACTGGCAGCCCCTTTTCCCCATGAGTTCCAGGGGTGCACCTTGCCTGGATGCCCCAAGAGAGACAAGGACCCCATGGGCACAGAGCCTGATGCACGCCGTGTGTGCCCATGGCTCTGGCACTCAATGACACAAGTCCTGCATCACCCCCTGAGCCACCACTGGGTGCTCCTGCCCCGGAGCACCCCATGGGTGAGCTGGCACATTGAGGCTTATTTGGCTGCACTCTTAACACAGGCAGCCAGAGCCAGCAGCAGCTGGAGGCGAAGCCAAACCCCAGCCCCAGCGCTGCTGCATCAGTCCTCACCCATCACAGCCCCGGAGCTGCTCCCTGTGCCATGGCAGTGCCACCACCCTGGCGTGGTGACCCCAGGACCGGGGTGTCACTGCATGGCCAAGCCCCTTGCTCCATTTCTGTTCCCTCTTCCTGGTGCCAACCTCAGCCAGGGACATGGGCTGGAAGCCAGGGATTTGCCCCAAGCCAGGCTCCACAAACAGCGCCCTTCTGCTCTCCCTCTTGCCTTTACCAGCACGAGATTAAAATCACCGAAGTAAATCCCAGCCTTTGCTTCAAAATGCTGGTTTAATTAATCCCATTTGCCCCCAGCCTGGATGGGACCCTAGGATGATGCAGGGGAGATGCTCACTTGGAACAAGACATAGCTGCCCTATTGCCATGGGCTGCACCAACCATTCCGAGTGAGCCTGCAGCCCAGCAGCCAAAGCCACATCTGCAGAGAGAGGAGGGAATACCCGGGGGTCCCATGGGACGCCCCAGGGCCACGTTCCCAAAGCCAGTGGCTGTTTCCATGCGGCATTCGAGGCAAGAGGAGCGCTGCTGCCAGGGAGGAACCGGCTCCGCTCCCAGCACGTCCCCTCGGCTGCCAGCAGCGCTGAAGGCAAATCCCCGCTTGAATTAAGAGCCATAATCTCCCGCGGTCACCATCCTGCCCTGGCGCATCCCAGGGCACCCGGGCACCTCTCCCTGAGGACCCCAGGACCATCCCCCCAGCTCTGCTCTCATCCCGTCAATGGGATCAGCCCCACTGAGCACCCCGAGAGCCCCAGCTTCTCCCTGACAGCCACAGCCAAGCATCAGCCCCGTGTCCTCTGCAGCTGAGATGAGTTTGGAAGTGCTCAGCTGGGTGCAATTGCTCCCCTAGAGCTGCACAGCACTGACCCCTCCACACCCAGACAGTTCAAGAGCCCCTAAATGAGAAGGAGGCTCAAGACAAAACCCCTTAATGCACAGAGCCACGGCCCCTGCAAAGAGCAAACCCAGGATGGGGTGGTCCAGCTTCAGCCAGCATCAAGGTGACAAAGGCCTTGAATGAATGGAAAAGGGGGAGCAGGGGGAGCCCCACTGCTGAGCATCAGCCATCTCCACCCCGCAGTGTCCTGGTTAACCTGCATCTCCATGGATGTGCCAGCCCATTTCAGCTTTGAATTCAAATAACAATAATAAATCAAGCCAAGCACAGGCTTTCGGGACAAGAACAAGGGTTGTGCTGGCTGCAATGCTTCCTGAGGAGGTCCTTATTTGTAATTAGCAAGTCATTTATCACAGCACTAACGAGCCAAGGGCTTACTTTATCCTATTAGCTACCAAAATAGTTCTCTATTAATAAGAGCCAGTGCCGCAAGGATCCTGTGGCAATCCCTGCGCACACGCGGTGCTCCAGGTCAGCATCCTGGGAAACAGGGATTTTTGGAGGTGGGAAGCGCTGCCCACCCAAGGACCCGGCTCCATCTCCTCTCCCCACCACAACCCCCCCGCCCCGACACCGGCTCATCCCGGCCCTTTGCAGGGAAAACCGAGGCCTGGAGGGGAGGGACGGATTTTCCAAGGTCACACGCAAGGCTTGAGACAGGGCCGGGAGCGACATCGCGGGCAGGAGAGGAGCTGGGGAAGGCGCCCCAGGGCAGAGGCTGGGGTGCTGCTCTGGGGCAGGGCCCTGGGAAGGAGGGATCCCCTCCAATCCCTCCCACCCAGCCTCCCGGGAATTTAAACCCAGGTTTTCCCCAAGCAGCCAGCGCTGGAGCAACCGGGTACAAAACCAGCTCCAGCCCCGCGCTGCAGACAACGGCCAAAATTATTATTGTTATTGGTAATTTATTATTATTACTAATAATAACATTTAGCGTCAACTCAGCCAAGTTTGGGGGTCGGGTTCGGCTGGTAAAGGGCATCCAGGGAGGGGACCCCAGGGGTGACCCCAGCCCTACCGCACGACACGGGTAATTTTAGGGTGCCTCCCCGCTGCCTGCGGTCGAGGTTTGTTTCGGGGGCTGCAGGGACATCTCCCACCGGAGCAAGGTCGTGCCCGGCTCCCCCCGGCCCGCCCGCTGCCCCTTTCCCCCCCAGCTCAGCGACGGCACCGGGACGCTGGACCCCCCCCCGCCCCCCCCCCGCCGCCGGGTCTCACCGGATCTCGGGGGGTATCTGTAGACTGAATTAGCGGGGACATCCACTTCCTCCACGCCCGCGTTTTGCCGGCTGGTCAGAGCCCCCATGGCCGGGCCGGGCTCAGCGGGCGGGATGCGGCGGGGCTCCCTCCCGCCCGGCACCGGGACCGGCACCGGGGCTGGCGGCGGCGGCCCCCGCCCGCAGCATCCTCCGCTCTGCGCCGCGCCCGATACCGCCTCCGCGCTAGCGCCGGGGCTGCGCCAATGCGGGGCCGGGCAGGGCTGGGCTCCCCCACGCCGCCCCGCCCCGGGGATGCTGCGGGACAAGGCGCTGCCCCTGCCCCCGGGATCACCCCAGCCCGGTGTCCCCCCTCAGGTGGCGCCTGCTCCCTCCCCATAGCACACGCGTGCCCCCGGTGCCACCGCCGGTGTCATCCCCTGTACCCTTCACCTGCACCCCCAGTCTCACACCCCAGTGCCCCCTGTCCACCCCAGTGTCACCGCCTCACCCCAGCCCCACCACTGGTGACACTGAGCAGCAAGCCCCCCATGGGGACCCCAAGGGCCAGCCTGGGATCCCTTCGGGGCTGCACAGCACTCGGAAGGGGGTGGAATCAACCCCCCTTTCAGTGCCACCTCCATCTCCTCCATCCCGCCCCTTCCCAGCTCTGCTGCGTTTGCCGGGAGCAGCCTCTGCCTGCTCGCTCCAGTGCACCCCAGCTTCCCCCAGGTCCCCCAGCATTATGCTACTGGGAAGCAAGTGGGCACCTTCACATCTTCCCCTTGGAGACGAAGGTGAAGGAGGGACCCTTCTGATGCCCGCTTAAACCGTGGTGGTTAAGTAGTCCTGCGGTGGAAGTTAGCGGAGCATCACATGATGTTGATTCGAGTTGATAACTCGAGTGCTATAAATATCAACCAGGAGATGTGCGGGGAGGCATCCGCTGCCCCGTGTCCTGGAGCCAACCCCGGGGCTCCCCCCTCACAGAGGGACCACGCGTTCCTTGCCCTCTCTCATCTTTTGGCTGAGAAAAGCCAAACCAAGGAGCAGCCACCACCATCCGGGGGCACTTTGTACCCCAGTTCTCAGCCTGTGGCCATCACAGCAGGCCTCGCAGCCCCAGTGTCACCCGCAGTGCCAGTGTCCACACTGCTGGATGTCACCGCCCTGCTGGGTGCCAGCACTGGCCAAAGAGAAGCCGAGGGCCACATCAACCAGGAGCCTTGTTCAGCCCTTAGGGGCTGATCCCTGCTCACCCCAACACATTCTGGGGAACCCGTTGTGCACATGGATCATCGGAAGAGCACCCAGCACTGCTGAGCTGCCAGTGGGAAACGTGAGCCTGGGAGCAGCACACAGCACACTGCAGGGGCTAGTGCACATCGTAATTCCAGGTTATCCCTGTGCAGATCCGTGCCCCGGCAGTCACCGCACGCAGAGCTGCTGTGTGCATGCACAGCTCGCGGGGTGGGTTTTGCGTCTCTGCTGCAGCAGAGGGTTTTGTAGGACAGTGCCGCAGTGGAGCACGGGAGCGCAGGCAGGAACGGGCGATGATCCGGCTTCGAGGGCAGGGTCCTCCCAGGCCTGGCCACATCCTGCACACATAAAGCCAGGACAAAGCCCAGTAGGGCCATGGGGAAGGGGCATCGAATTCACGGGGAAATAGCAATGTTTAACCCCAAAACGCACCCGCAGCTGAGCAAGATACAAGGCTGCAGCGCTCAGGCTGCCCAGCTGTGGGATCTGGTGTGTGTTTGGCAGGGAAAGAGTATCCTGCTCCTGCCTCCTCTTGTTTAGAGGGAAACTGAGGCATGGGAGGGCACAGCAGTATGCTCAATGGAGACCGAATGGCTCATCCATGGCAGCAAATGTTTGTCCATGCACCCGGTGCTCCCAGTTCCTCCACAGTCACTGAGATGTGCTGACAAACCCACCCCAGGGCTCTGACCCCAGCCCTGCAGCCCTGCAGGGTGGCCCCTTCGTTAGTGGCTGCTGAGCCCTAACGTGGCATCAGCCCCCAGGCTGGTTCCCAGAGCAGCTCCTGGCTGGGAGGTGGGAGCCCAGACCCTGCATGGGGTCCCAGTGGGGTGGCAGCGCAGGGAGGATGGAAGAGGATCTTGGGCAGGATCAGATCAGGGAGGGCCAAAGGCAAATCACAGAATCCCAGCCTGGTTTGTGTTGGAAGGGACCTTAAAGCTCACCCAGCTCCAACCCCTGCCACGGGCAGGGACACCTTCCACTGGAGCAGCTTGCTCCAAGCCCCTGTGTCCAACCTGGCCTTGAACACTGCCAGGGATGGGGCAGCCACAGCTTCTCTGGGCACCCTGTGCCAGCGCCTCAGCACCCTCACAGGGAAGAGCTTCTGCCTAAGAGCTCATCTCAGTCTCCCCTCTGGCAGGTTAAAGCCATTCCCCTTGGCCTGTCCCTACAGGCCCTTGTCCCAAGCCCCTCTCCAGGTTTCCTGCAGCCCCTTTAGGCACTGGAGCTGCTCTCAGGTCTCCCCTTCAGGAGCCTTCTCTTCTCCAGGCTGCCCCAGCCCAGCTCTCTCAGCCTGGCTCCAGAGCAGAGCTGCTCCAGCCCTCGCAGCATCTTCCTCTCTGCCCTCCCTGCAAATCCTGCCCCAAAAGGGGCTTTTCCACCACCTGGTTTGCCTGGTGGGAATCCCGAGGTGTGTGCAGCAGCCTCGTGGCCCTGCAGCCAGGCCAGGCTCTGAAGGTCCTGCCTGGTCTCCCAGGTTCCACTAACACTGTGCTTTACCACAGCCTCAGCTCCCTGTTGCCTGCATGAGCCCACTGAGGGCTCATAAGCAGCATTCCCATGGGTTTTACAGGCACCCTGTACCCAGGGCCGGTTGCTCACAGCTTTGCTAACTCAGCTTGATGCTGATGTGGGTGTTTCTGGCAAGCAGGAGGTCCTGGGCGCACTCCAGGGCTGCACGCAGGAACCAGGCGGGTTTGGGATCCCCGCTTCTGGAACTGCTCTTTCCACACCTCCACCTGGCACAGTTTGCCCACTGCCTGCCTGTCCCACATCCACGGGGCCACTGGCACCCCACAAGTGTCCCACTGGGACCCTCGCACACTGGCTGCTGGGGGCAAGCCGCTGCCATGAGCCTCCATCCCTGCACCTCTTCCCTCCCTCTCCTCACCCACCGGTTACCCCCATCACATCCAAACCCCAATGGCGCTTTCCAGCTCAATGTTTTCACGCCATCCATGGGCAAAGTTCCCGGTTTATTCATTTGGGTTTAGAAGGCACTTTTCCTACTTTAATGAAGCGCTTCCAGGCGTGCATTGCACCAGTCCCCTCGCTCCCCAAACCCAGCAGTGGGGGGGACACCCTCGGGGGTTCTCACCCTTGCAGCCTGCAGCTGAGCCTTGGGATCACCAGGATTTTAAACACAATATTACAAAGCAAACCCTCAAACCCCAAACCTGGGGGCCTGACCTGGCCCAATAAACCTGGCCTGCAGCCTCGGCCCCTGCTCCCTGCCCCAGGGGTGATGGGGAGTTAACAGAGGGCATCCCAGAATCACAGAATCAGCCACGTTGGAAAGGACCTTTAAGGTCATCAAATCCATCCATTCCCCAGCACTGCCAAGGCCACCACTAACCCATAGCACTGAGGCCTCGTCTCCATGGGGTGTGAACCCTTGCAGGGACGGTGCCTGCAGCCCTGCCCTGGGCAGCCTGTTCCAATGCCTGAGCACCCTTTGGGGCAGGAATTGTCCCTCAGCTCCATCTAAACCTGCCCCGGTGCAGCTTGAGGCCGGTTCCTCTTGTCCCATCCCTTGTTCCTTGGGAGCAGAGCCCAGCCCCTCCTGGCTCCATCCTCCTCTCAGGCAGTTGTAGGGAGCCATCAGGTCCCCCCTGAGCCTTCTCTTCTCCAGACTGAACCCCCCAGGTCCCTCAGCCCTTCCCCATCACACTGTGCTCCAGGCCCTGCACCAGCTCCATTCCCTTCTCTGACCCCGCTCCAGCCCCTCAATGTCTCTCTTGCAGTGAGGGGCCCAGAGCTGAGCACAGGATTCCAGGTGCAGCCTCCCCAGTGCCCAGCACAGGGGCACAATCCCTGCCCTGGCCCTGCTGCCGCCCTGGTGCTGATCCAGGCCAGGATGCTGGGGGCTGCCTGGGCACGAGCTGCTCCTGTTCAGCTCCATCAATCGGCACCCCCGGGTCCTTTCCCATGAGCAGTTTCCAGCCGCTCTTCCCAAGCCGGGAGCGTTGCAGGGGTTGTTGTGGCCCAGGTGCAGGACCCGCACTTTGCCTCTCGACCCTCACCCCGTTGGCCGCCCCCTAACTCCAGCCCGTGCGGGTCCCTCCGCTCGGAGCGGGCCGTGCCCCGGGACCCGCAGGGCACCGAGCCCACCCCGCGCCAGCAATGAACCTCCTCAATGAACGTGACGTCACAGCGCCACCTGAAAGCAGGCCACCACGCACCCAATCAGCGGCCGCCCCGCCCACCCAGCGGCTCACCCACCAATAGCAGCGCCGCCTGCAGCCAAAACACAAGCGTCCGCCAATGCGAAGGCGGCGGGGCGGGGCGCGGCGCTGGGGCAGCTGGAAGATTCGAACCGAACGCCCGTCGGGGCGGGCGGCGCGGCGGCAGCCAATCAGCGTGCGGGGGCGGGGCCTTCCCGGTGCTCGCCCCCCCCCCCCCGGTCGATCCCGGTGCTCTCTGTGTGCCCCCCCCCCCGCCCCGCGGCCCGAGGCCGTGCGGGGCCGCCCCGCCATGTCCGTGAACATGGAGGAGCTGCGGCACCAGGTGATGATCAACCAGTTCGTGCTGGCGGCCGGGTGCGCCGCCGACCAGGCCAAGCAGCTGCTGCAGGCGGCCCACTGGCAGTTCGAGGTACGGGACCCCCCCCCCAACTCATCCGGGACCGAGCCCCCCCCCCCCAACCTTCAACCGGGACACCCCGAACCGGGGCACCCGCAGAGCACAGTGCGGGGCGGTGCGTGCAGGCCCATCCGCGGCCCACCGACACGCGTGGCCGGGCCGCTGCGCCCCCCCCCCCCCCCAGCACACACGCGGCGGGGAGGAACCGGCTCCGAGCTCCCCCGGGGCTATTTATACCCTGACCGTAACCCGAGCGCGGCCCGGGGCCGGTGGGGGGGGGGCCAGGCTGTAAACACGGGGTGGGCTGTACCGCGTCCATAGGGCCCCCGACGTGAAACGGGGGGAATGACACGATCCCGAGTGGGCCGGTGAAGGGCAGCACCAGCCCCCCCTGCATTAGGCCTGGCTTGGGGTTGGGGGGGGGGGGGGAAGCACCTATGGGTGCACCCTGCGGTGGTCCCGCCGGGGTGGGGGGTGTGTGACGGGGGGGGGGGCACGGTGCTGTGTCCCCCCGGTGTCCGGGTGCTGGAGCTGACAGCGTTGTCCCCACAGACAGCCCTGAGCGCCTTCTTCCAGGAGACCAACATCCCCAGCAGCCACCACCCCCCGCAGATGGTGAGTGGGGCCCGCACCCCATCCCCTCCCTACCCAAACCCCCTTTAAACCCATTCTAACAGCGTCCAAAGCCCCCCCAAACCCCCTTCCCACCCCTCACCCCAGGACCCCCCCCCCCGGGGTGCGCGGGGCTCTGGGCTCCCCTGCCAGCCATATTGCTGGGGCCCGGAGCACCGCGAATGTAAACACGAGCTAAGATGTCTGCCAGGAAGCAGCTTGTCCTGCGAGCATCGCAGTGGAACCTGGGCCCCCGAAGCCCTCGGAACCGGGGGGCGGCCCCGCTGCTGCCCCCCCCTTGTCCCCGGGCACCGCTTGACCTTGGCCGAGGGCACGGCCCCTGGCCGGGGGCAGGAAGCTCGTCCCCTCCGGGCCGTTTTGGTTGGGTTTGGTTTGGGTTTTCCGATGGCTTTTTCCTGTTGAAGGAACTCGGCGGTGCCGTGCGCGGGGGCAGGAGCGGATCCGGCCTAAGCCGATTTCCACCCCCCCCCCACCCCTTTCTCATTCCATCAGGGAATCGGCAGCCGGCATCGCTGCCTTGGTCCCTTGGACAAAGTCATTTCAGTGCCCGGCTCCTGCCTAAACCCCATCTATTTCCATCCCTGCGCCCCCTGCCCGTTCCTGCTGCTTTGGGGAGCCTGCAGGGATTCATCCCATGCAAAACCGCCTTTCCCGGTGGGAGTGGGGCCGGCTCCAGGCCTCGCCTGTGTTTTCACACCACGATTCCCGTCGGGCACTGCCGGAAGCAGGATGTGAACCAGCTCTGCCGAAACCCATCCCGCTGCCCAGTGCGTGCCCCATTGCCTCCCCAGCCTGGCACAGGGGACAGCCCCCCCCCGCCCCACAAAGCCCCTCTCACCTTCTCCCCAGACACCGCTGCAGTTTGGGGGGGTTTTGGCTGTTTCACCCCCCCAGCACCCTCACTTCTGCAGCTGAGCCCCCCCGCACAGCTGGGGGCAGATGGGTGCAGGTCCCATCTCTTTTCCCAGCAGCAGAGGACAAAGCAGTGCTCTGGTGGAGGGGGGATGTCACCGGCACCCCCAGCACCCCACAGAACCCCCACAGGATCCAGCTGTGGGGCAGGGACTGATCCTCGAGCAGCTCCTTTATAGAGCCATAGACTGGGTTGGAAGGGACCTTAAAGCTCACCCAGCTCCAACCCCTGCCACGGGCAGGGACACCTTCCACTGGAGCAGCTTGCTCCAAGCCCCATCCAACGTAACCTTAAAGCATTGGAGGAGGAAGGCAATGACTACATGGCAGTTCTTAACGTGATGGGTTCTGGGGGGAGTGGGACCTGCAGGACTCCTGGCTGATCCTTTGATCCCGGGAACATCCCACAGATGGGATGAGAAGGAACATATATATATACACACACACATTTCTACATATATATATATATATATATAAACACCCCCATATTCAAGAGTGCTTTGCTGAATTGGGTCCCCATCTGCCAGGGGGGGATGCTTGCCCTTCACTCTCTTTGCTGCAACAGGGTATGGAGGGGAGTTGGGGGCTCCTAGACCCCATTGCATCACCCCCGTCGCCACTGCTCCTCTCTGGAGGGCAGCTGGCACCAGCGCAGTGGCCTCCTCCCCAAACCTGCCTCACTGCAGGGCTTCCAGCATCCAGGATGCTCCAAAATGTCCTTCCCAGCCTGGGCTGCTGGCCCTCCCCAGGCAGCACCCCCGCCCTTAAGGGATCCACCAAAGCCTTGGGCACCCAACGATAACCCAGAGCCAGGCTCCGAGCATCCCCTGGGGCTGGGGGGTGCCGGCTGTGGGATGGGTCCCTGTGGATGGGGTTGGGACCCCAAACCAGACCGATCTGACCCCCCCCTTTCCTCTGCCCCGCAGATGTGCACCCCCAGCAACACCCCAGCCACGCCACCCAACTTCCCGGACGCTCTGGCCATGTTCTCCAAGCTGCGGACCTCCGAGAGCCTGCAGAGCAGCAACAGCCCCATCACCTCCATGGCCTGCTCCCCCCCGGGCAGCTTCAGCCCCTTCTGGGCCTCCTCGCCCCCCAGCCACCAGCCGGCCTGGCTGCCCCCCTCCTCACCCACCGCCCATGGCCTGCACCACCACCTCCACCACGGGCAGCCCGCCTGGCCCCCCGCGCCCCCGCCCGCTGCCCCCCCACAGAAAGCCGTGGCCACCATGGACGGCCAGAGATAAGACTGGGATGGTGGAGGGGGGGCATTGGGAGGGGGGGGATGGAGATGGGGGGGGGGGTCCGGGCCAGGGCGTTGGGAGCGGGGGCTCCCTGAGCAGCGCACTGGAAGCATTTTCTAGGATTTATTATTATTTGGGGGGGGGCCACGAGAGCCCCTGCAGGAGCCCCCGGCTGGGCCTTTACACCCCCCCTTTCTTTTTTAAATCTATAGCTATAATATATAAATATATCTAATGTATATACATCCAGAGAGAAGGAGGCAGCTGCTGGGTGGGGGGGTCCCTCTGGCTTCCCCCAGCATCCCTGCAGCAGGGCAGGAGAGGGAAAAGCTGGGGGGGGAATAACACAGAATCAAGGGATGGAGGTGGCCATGGGGGCACGGAGCCATTGCCCCCCCCCCCCCCCCCAGCTCTGGACTCCCCGGGTGCTTCCTGCAGCACCCACAGCAAACGCGCCCCTCCTCTGGCTTCCAAAATCCAGCCTGGCTTCTTGCACAGACCCCCCTGACCCCCCCCAGGGCCTGCGGGGGTATCACGGTGAGGTCCCTGTGGGTGCTGTTCATGGCCCTTGCCCAGGGAGGGGGCAGCTGGGGGGGTTTTTAGTTTTCAAATCAATCTTGCTTAAAAAAACAGAGAAAAGACACAAAAAAAAAAAAAAAAAAAGCAAAAAGACAAAGGCAAGCCCAGGGTGGAGTTTTCTATTAACTTAAAAATAATAAAAAAAAGGCAAAAAGAAGACATCCCGTTTTTAACAGCAGCTGTCCCGCCTGGTCTCTCTGCTGGGAGCATGTCCCGGCAGGGCACTGGGAATGGGGGTCCATGGGGGGGCCCCGCAGGAGCTGCCACAGCCCCCGGGATGCTGCCCCCTCAGGCAGGGGGAGCAGAGGGAAGGGGAGAGCCTGCAGTCATTAAGGTGGGGACCCCATCCTGTGCCTTGCAGCACCCCCTAAAGCCCATCAGCCACCTGTGCCTTGGCGCTGTGGGACACCCAGTGCTGCTGTGCCCAAGGGCCAGGGGATGCCTTCAGGTTGTCCCTCACTGCAGCCGGGTCAGCAGCCCCCAGTGCCCACCATGGGATGGGCAGAGCCCAGGAGCTGCTCAGCCCTGGGCCCTGACCTCCCAAGCCATTCCCTGTGCTTCCAGCCTTCAAATCCCAGCCTGGTTTGTGTTGGAAGGGACCTTAACGCTCATCCAGTTCCAACCCCCTGCAGTTTGAGCCCATCACCCCTTGTCCTGTCACTACAGTCCCTAATGAAGAGCCCCTCTCCAGCATCCTTGTAGCCCCCTTCAGACACTGGAAGCTGCTCTGAGGTCTCCACACAGCTTCTCTTCTCCAGGCTGAACAGCCCCAGTGTTCTCAGCCTGTCTCCATACAGGAGCTGCTCCAGCCCCTGATCACCCTCATGGCCTCCCCTGGACTTGCTCCAGCAGCTCCATGTCCTTCTCATGTTGAGGACACCAGCACTGCACACAGGGCTGCAATGACATCAGTGTCATCCAGTGACACCAGCGGCACACCCAGCCCCTGGTTTAGTGCTCCCATAGCCCAACTCCATCCCATGGAATAAACCCCCAGCCCCGCCGCCACCCCGCTCACGCCACGAGCCCCTGGGGTCAGAATCCTGCCAGCCGGGAATGCAGCAGCTCCAGAGATGCCAGCAAGGGCTGGGGGCTGAAGGGCAGCAGCAAAGCATCCCCCAGGACACCAGGAGAGCCCCGGGGTGGGACAGACCTGGCACAGCACAGCAGGAAATGGGGAGGAAAGGGGGAAAGCTCCCGGCTGGGGCTGCTCACCAGAGGGACCCAGGCAGCACCTGGGGGGCCTGTGGCTGGTGCTTGTGTTCATAGGGGCTGGTGACCCCCCTCTGCGCCCTGTCCTGCAAATCAGTGCTAGGGGTGGGTTAAGCCCATCAACACCTTGAGGAGGGGCCTTGGCTGGCTCCCAGTTACCCCAGTGCGGGTGGCACTGGGGGCACTCCCAAAGCAGGTTCCAGCTGCCTTTAGGGGAAGGAGGGGGCTGTTCCCCCGGGGCTGGGGCAGGTTCTGGTGCTGTGCTCCAGACGGGAAAGCAGCGGGGTCGGTGCTGCCTTCCCAGCACTGCGAGAGGGGCAGGAGGGGGATGAAGGGGGTTCCCCATGAGGGGAGCTGGAAAGCAGCCGGGTGCTGCTCACCCCTTGCAGCATCAGCGCCTTGGGCTGGGATTGGCCTTTGGCAGGAGCCAGGCGCTGCTGCTGCTGCACTGCCCGGTACCCCCAGCCCCACGGTGGGGCCATGGGCTCCCACACCGGGTTCGTGCAGGGCAGGGGGTGCCCAGGGCAGCACAGTCTGTGGGGGGGCACGGACCCCGGGCACAGGGGGGCACCAGGGGCTGTTTTCAGCTGCTCCAGTGACACGTGCCTGTGGGCCAAGGGATGCTGCTGACCCCTTTGTGTGCATGAGGGGCAGGTCCAAAGCCAGGGTCCCCCCACATGGGCTGAGCATCACCATTTAATGCTGCTGGGCCACCGGGGTTCTGGGGTGTCAGTAGGGGCGGACTGGCCTTCCCCTCATCCTCTTGGTTTTCCTCCACCTCTTCCTTGTCCTCCTTCGCTGGGTGACACAGGGGGCAAGGGCCAAGCTCCCTCCCAGGGATACCAGCCGCAGCTCCCAAGCCAAGCTTCCGGCTCATCCAGATTTCCTCTTTCATGCAGCACTGTTCCTCCTTCACCTGAGTGATCTCCTTGGGAAGATGCTGGTAGAGAGCCATGGCCTAGGAGAGGAGGGTGGCAGGGGTGAGCCCCAGGCAGGGTCCCTGTGGATTGGTCCCTGCCCCAGAGGACACCAGGAACAGCATGTCCCTGTGCCACTCGGTGCCGTGCAGGGTGAGGTCCCTCTCTGGTCCCCACCACTGCTGGGTTTAGCCCTTGGATGAGCCAAGGGGACTTGGGATGGGAGATGAGGCCCATTAGACTGATGGAGCCTCTCTGCTGCCCAAGGAGCGGACACAGTTCCCAGCCGCAGGTCAGGAGTGGGGAAGGGAGGGATGGAGAGGGTGGTGGAGCCGGAGCTCCAGGGGCGCGGAGCCTCCAGCCGGCAGAGCTGAGGGCACTGGCTCCCTTGGACCCACAGCTCACAGCGTGACAACCCGTGTCAGCACGGGGACGGCCCAGAGCAGTGCTTCAGCCCCAGCTCTTCCTCCCCAAAACTCCATCCCTTCCCCAGCGGCAGCGAAGCCCCACGCACCGCCGGGTCCTTGGGCTTAAAACAGACCTTGGTCTAAAGGCAGCGTGGCCCTGGAGAAGGGAACTGGGAGAGCCTCTACCTTGGAGATGCTGCTCTCGTTGGCTTCCTCCTTCTCCAGCGGCTCCACGTTACCACCCACAGAGTCAAGCCGGGAGCCGCTGCCTTGCGATGGGTCCGTGTCAGGCAGCGGCCCCGGCCCTGTCCCCTCCGCCGCCTGCTCCCGGCCTGTGGCGGGCACATCCCCCTGGCCCAGGGCCCGAGGCGGCTGCACAGCGCTGGGGAGGTCACGCACCGGGACGGGCTCAGCTGGGCCCGCTCTGCTGCGGCCGACACCAGGAGGAGACCTGGGCTAAGAGGAGAACGGGAGCGCGACCCCTGCCCCGGCCCTCTGCTCCCGGGGACGCGGCGATCCTGCCCCGCCTGCTCCTTATTGGCCATCGCCAGCCGCTCCTCGACGCCGATTGGCCAAGCCCGTCCATAGGGGGCGGGGCTGCGGAGCACCCCAGCCGCCAGGAGGCCTCCTCCGGTCCCGCAGCTGCGGGCACGGCCCCGCTCCCGTGCGCTGAGCTCTGCGCGGCCGGGAGCGGCGGACCCCAGGGGTGAAGGGATGGGGACAGCCGGGGCACGCAGCTCCCTCTGAGCCTGCAGCTCCGCAGACACCCCCAGGGGCAGGTCACAGCCCTAAACCAGCGCGACCCCATCCCAGCCCGGCAGGAAGGACCTCGGGGTGAGGTTCCACGCTGAGCGGATGGCAGCCAAGGCCCTGGCTCCGTCAGGCCAGGCAGATACTGTGTCCGTCCAGCCACCATCGCCCCCTGACCTGTGGGGTTTCCTAAAGCAGGCAGGGATTTGGATACAGCTTCTGGCTTCTACTGAAGGGAAGCCTGAGGACAGCTTGGGCTCTGTTGCTGGCTACAACCCACGGGGCACGGCTCAACCCTTTGCTCACTTGGGGCTGTGGTTCCATGCTCTCTACCCAAAGCAAGCCCAAACGGGGCAAGAGCAGGCAACAAGCCCTGACGTTGCTTCTGGCAGGTGTGACGTGCAGTGGGGAGAGAAGAGCAGCGCTGCTCACATCTTCCAGGAGGAAAAGCATGGTCCAATGCTAGCTCAGAGCAAGGGGGTACATGCAGACATCTGCAAGCATTCCACATGCTCCAGGAGATCCATTCCACAACCCTCCCAGCACAGGACTGTGTGCCTGGAGCAGGCTGAGGAACCGCACTGTGCTCCCAGACCAGAGCTGGGATTTGTTCCTAGTACTTGGAAAACACAGGAAACCCAGCCCCAGCCTTAAGCCCTCACCCAGCCCTGCTGGAGATACTGGAGACGATCCACCCGCTCCGACCCCCCCTGTCCCCTCCCCAGCTCTGAGCCTGGCTACTCTGGTGCAGGGCACACTTGTTTATTGCTGCTGAGGCTGGCCCTGCCCAGGCACTGCCTGACCCTCAACACCCTCAAACACATTTAGATGCTGGAGGGGAAGAGAAGGATTTGGGCAGAAGTTGAAGGAGAAGCAAAAGGGAAGAAGGGGCTGTTAGTGACAGCAATGCACTCTGGAAGCAAGTCATTTGTTCCTCAGCAGGCTGGAAAGTGGTACATGTTTTACTGGAGTGTTTGTCTGCCTCAGCAAGGGAAAGATCACAGTTAGGGAATTTATTCTTCCCCCATCCTGGAGACAAAGCCCTTCACAAGCCCCTTGTGCTGCCTTCTCAAGTGTCCCCTCCAGCCAAGGATTAGCATCACAGAAGAAAGGAACAAGCTGCCAGTCCTGCTTCCCTGTGGAAGGGGCTGCAAGCTGCCAAGTGAGCCTGGTTATAGCAACAGCCCCACAGGCCAGGCATAGCGGCTGTTCAGAGGGGACGGGCTGCACATGAGGCACCAAACCTGAACATCCTCTGCTTTGGCAGCAGGGTCAGTGTTAGTGTTTTGGAGAGCAGAGCTGCATTAGAGGCAGATCTTGTTCCAACTCCCCATCCGCACGAGACTCTGCCACAACTCAGCAGCACCAAGCAGCTCCAGGAACAGTGCCTGGGGTTGCAGTGCAGACAAGTGTTCAAGTGAGGACCGAGGCCCCCATGTGCTTTGCCCCTGCAGAACAAGAATGACCCAAAGCTCACAAAATGCAATGGCTCCAGCCCTGACTGAAAACCTTCATGCTCCTACAAGAATAAAGTTGTCTTCTGCCTATAACTGATGCCTTTTCACGCACGTTTCCTTCTCTTGTGGAAGCCAGGCCAGGGGCAGCACCAGGTCTAGTCGTCGACAGTGATGTTGCGAAAGAGATACGCCATGGACTCGCCGTTGTGGATTCGTCGGATGGCTTCAGAGAGAATCAAACTGATATCCACAGTCTTTATCTTAGGGCACTGCAGCTTCTGGACCTCGTGAGGAACTGTGTTGGTTACTACCACCTATGGAGTATCAGAAAGAAGAGCATCAGTCGTGCCGCTGATACACTCGCCCTCCCTGAGCTCCCCAGGTGGTGGGTACTGCTACTCCTGTGCAGGTCAGGGGAGAGCTCCTTGTGTGTCTGAATAAAGAGTAAAAGAAATGGCCTCCCCCAGGTGACAGTTACTGCTGAGGGAACCAGCATCACCAACTCCACAACAGCCACCTCCACACAGGCTGAGGGGTCCGTGACGATTGCAGGAGCTGACATTTGTTATCAAGTGTGAGGTTTGAAGTATCCTCTTCATGTACACAGAACTGATCTGATCTCGGGTTTTGGTGCTCTACATCAATCCAGCCCCCAGAGCCCAAGTCAGAGAGCAGACCCACCTCATCGATGGAGGATTCCTCGATGAGACGGGGGGCATCTGCTGACAGGAGCCCATGAGTAGCCATCACAAAGATCTTGTAGGCTCCACGCTCTTTCAGGATCTCTGCAGCAGCAACAAAGCTTTCCACATCATCAATGATATCATCCTGAGAAGACACAGAAATACCATCAAACCCAAAGCTGACTGTGCCTGCGGGCCAAGAGTGGATCTTCAAGGCACTGCAGCTTTGGCCATGTGTAAAACAGAAACCCTAGCTATTTCAGCTGCTGTTGGATGTGAGGACAGCCACCTGTGAATGCCATTTCCCTCATGGACAGACCCTTTTGCTGGTATGGAGAACAAACATCGTGTCTTGGAAACAAAGGAGTCCCTGCACACACCCCAACAGAGCATCTCTTCAGCAAGGTGGGTTTTATCACGGTAACACTAGCTGTGTGTTGATGACTTACACTGCAGCATGGCACAGCAAGGATGAGAAGCTCAGCAAGACTTTCTGGATGGTTGGGGGTTTTTTTAACATTCCAGAAGATTTCTCTGCGTGTCCTGGATTTGGGGAGTATTTGTAGAAACGTGACCTTTGTAGCTTCAAAGGAGCAAGGAAATTTCAGGGCTTAAAGCACTGAAGTACAAAGGGTTTTCAACAAAAAGCTGATATAACCAAAGCCACCAGGAAAACTGGAGAAAACAGTGGCAACAATCGCATGCCCAACCCTCCCCCAGCAGTTCCTCCTCTTCTCTAGGCTAAAGAGGTCAACAGAAGATGCTGGGAGGAAGCCAGCCCCCTCCCACCCTCCTCTCCATCACACTCATACCACAATGATGGCAATTCTTCCTCCAACATCTCCAACCACAGTTATTGGTGGTTTCTCCTTGGCCATCATCACTAAAGAATAAGAAGAAAGAAAAGCCCAGGTCAGTTACCCTTGAGTCAAGCCACAACAGCTCCACCACACAAGAGGCCCAGCCTTTAACTACATCTTACGCTGGTGCACGGACACGTGCTTCATGTTATCCTGACACCCACCTAAACAGGTAACCACTGGTTTAACCACTGTTTTCATAGAATCCCAGACTGGTTTGTGTTGGAAGTGACCTTAAAGCTCATCCAGTTCCAACCCCTGCCACGGGCAGGGACACTTCCACTAGAGCAGCTTGCTCCAAGCCCCTGTGTCCAACCTGGCCTTGAACACTGCCAGGGATGGGGCAGCCACAGCTTCTCTGGGCACCCTGTGCCAGCGCCTCAGCACCCTCACAGGGTGCCTAAGATCTAAGCTAAATCTACCCTCTTCCAGTTTAAAACCATTCCCCTCCTCCATTTCCCCGGAAATAAACAGCAGTGCTGCACAAAGATGAAACTCTGTTTCTGTAGGGACCTTGTACTGACCTCAGAGACAGGAACCAAATCCGAATATTCAACAGGCCCCTGTGCAAGGGAAGCTCTAAAGCAGCACCTCATTTATGGGCAGTATCAGTGACTTTGTGTGCTTCAGAACAGGACTTGAAGAAAAAGGGGTATCTCCTGAGTGGGAACGTCAAATGGGTTTCTCTGAGCAACACCTCTCAAGGGCTTTATAAGCACAGTTCTTCACCTGCTGGACCCACTAATTCCTCTGA
Organism: Psittacula echo; assembly: GCF_963264785.1. Classification (NCBI taxonomy): domain Eukaryota; kingdom Metazoa; phylum Chordata; class Aves; order Psittaciformes; family Psittacidae; genus Psittacula; species Psittacula echo. The sequence goes on along the minus strand of NC_137750.1, from coordinate 10,531,463 downwards.
AGGATTTGGGACCCACACTGCAGCCTGCTTGCTTTCTCATCTCACCAAACACACGAGGCTCTTTCAGAGGCTGTAAGGACCTTAAAAATATCTGCTCTGCAATTTGCTTCTGCAAACTTCCTTTTCTGATGTTTGTTTTAAAGGGGATTAATGGAAAGAGCAGGACAAACCCAGTTCAAACCCAGTTCAAACCCAGTTCTTTAAGCTCAGTGCAAGCAATAATTGGAAGCAAAAGGACAGGACACACTGATGAGCTGGTTTACACATGGTGAAGAGATGTACTGGGAAAGCAGGTTCTGCTCCTGCCTGCGTAACTGCACTAACATGGGTCATGCAAAAAGTACATCTGTAACAGGCTTTACCCTGAAAGCAGTAGGAAAAATAACAGATATGAACTAGGGTGCACTGAGGATGTCCAGATGTAGCACCAGACTGCAATCAGCCTCTGATACAGGCCAGGGACTTGCTGTCCATAAGCCAAACCTCTCACCTTCCAGAGGTTTATACAGCGACTGCAGCACACAAAGGACACAGGGGCGGGCATGTGTGGGCCATTAGGTGACAATCTGGGCTGATCTAACCACTGAAGCAAAGAGGAACATCCAGCATTTGTAACACTTACCTGCCCCACCTGCACTTCCCAGGTTTTATGCTCTCTATAGGGAGTGCAAAGTGTCCTACCAAGGCCACAGAGGCTTCTCCAATGCCAAGGAGTTTTGGACACTCTAAAGAGGGAGATTTTTCTCCTTTAAGATAACCTACTTTGATAGAATACTTGAGCAGCGTGAGAACACAAGCCAGTACCCATCAAAAACCCTGTCTGAAAAGTGATTTCTGGCCTCCTGAGTCAAAAACGTCCCGCACAAAACTCCACATCCTGCACAGCAGGCTGCTGCAGCACTATTCCCACAACTCCTCAGTGCCTGGGAATGCTGAGTGAATCAGTCTGAGGGATGTGATGAAGGCAATTATAAGGACCACAGCTCCAAAGACTCATGTGGAGGGCTGTTCTTCACACACACAACCAACTCCACAGACTGGTTCTCCATAAGCTGACCAAAACTGTACAGAAGGTGGCCAAAAGTTCTGGTTTGACCAAAGTTACATTACTCACTGCTGGGTATTGCAGGTAAAGTCACAGCTACCTTGGACTTGAAGAGTTAACTGCTCTTTGGAGCAGATTCTCAGCTTTCCTTGCATGATTCCTGAGTCTATCAAATGCAAAGTCACGTCTAAATCCTGAAGGGAAAATATTCTTAGGAGAAGGAAAAACTAAGATTAAGCATCACAAGAGACAAGCAGACCATACATTTCAATTCTAGGCACTACCTACCTGCTTGGATTACTTATTAGCTTGTTATCTAGCTTGGGCACTAACAGAACTCCCAGCAGGAGCTGTGGAATACCAAAAGGATTCCACGTGGCTGCTGTCCCACCTTTGGTGGGCATCCGCAGATGAGACCCATTTCCAACAGCCAGGGCAGGGAAAAACCCTTTCTAAGCAAAAAACAGGCCCAAGGAGCTGAAATGCAGCACTATTTTACCCAGAAACACATGAAGTTTCAGTAAATCCTTTCCATAAAGGAAGCAGACCCATTCCTTGCTATGCTCGAAGGCTAACACAGCAGCTACAACCTGAGCAGCACTTCCCATCTCTTGGGGTTTAAATGCTGTATTTCAATTCTCCTTTAGTTTTCAGGGATGGTAGGCAACACGTGGACCTACCCGGATCCTAAAGAGATGTTCTCCCTTTTTCTTGTTCAATTTTCTCTGCAAAAAAAGAGAAAACAATTGCAAGCCAAAGATCTACCCACAACCACATCAAATCCAGTGTGAGGAGAGCTTACACAGGGGTTACTGCAGCCAGCTTCTTTTGCTTTCAAACATCTTTGACCATAAAGATGTGCTACGAAAAGGTAAAACATGATTCAAGTAATAAAGAACATTTTTCCCTCTCAGACACAAAATCCTCTATTTGTGTGTAGACAAGAGAGGGCAACAGAAGGAAGCCAGAGCTGTACTTCTGCCTGGCGTAACCCCTTGGATTATGCAGAGGTTTAAGTTAAAAGAGTTGCTGGGGTTTTTCTGGAGTCAGAAAAGATGCCTGTGGTACTTGTAGCTTCAGGGGGGGGATGATACAGAACAGAGGGGAAAAGAACTCAAACCAACCACCAGTTTTATAGAACAAGAATATCAAAGAACACGGAGGGGTGGTGGGGATAGAAGTTCATCAGCCAAACATTCGAACCTGCACTTTCATTCTGATGTAATATACACTAAAGCACCTCACATTAAAGCAGTTTTATCACTGGCACAAAGAACCAGCATTCCCAGGTGCATAAGCCTGTTACAGGCAAAAATGGATTAAGAAATCATAGAATGGTTTGAGCTGAAAGGGACATCAAAGCTCATCCAGTTCCAACTCCAATGGTAAATGCTAAACCCAGTTCTGTTTTGGAGCTGCCAATGTGGATTAAAGTGATAATTACCAAGAAGAAGAATGTCGCATCTGCAACACAGTCCATGAGCAAAAAGCTGCTCAAGCTATTCTGTGAGAGAGATAGACCTGGAAGGAGAGATAACAGCCCCAAGCCCAGCCTGAACACAGGGAAGAGACAGGGGTAGGCAAGTAGGAAGAGACCTATGGTCAGTCCTGTTCCTCATTCAGACTTTCTTCCCTCCCCAGTTTGCTGGGCTCTGGGCTGGAAGCAGACCAGCAGCTATCTATAGAAAGAACTGAAATAACAGATGGTGCTCGACTCCTTTTCTCTAGGAAACATGCAGAGTCCACATGCATTTGGTAACGCACAGCCCCAAACCAGTTGCAAGTCTGGAGCCACAAAGAGCACACGATCGAAGAGAACAACCTTGGAGTGTCATCCTGTCCCAAAGGCTCTGATTTCTGGGCTGTTGTGAGTGTGTGAGCTGTTGCTGCTGCTTCAGCACAGCACTTGAAGAACTGCAACTAGAAGTACCTTTGGCACTTTTCTGTTACAGCTCTATATGACATCAAACCAGAGCATCAGATAAGACTATACTCTCAGGACAATAAATAAGCTATTACACTATAGAAGACTCACTAAAGGTGCATGATCTCTACTAGAATAGGGATAAAAGATGCACACCAGGAGGCAGGAGCTCAGCCAACTCACTAGGAAGCCCATGAAGAATAGCATTAAAGCACAAGTCATCACTGCAGGGCTCTGGGGCTGCTCCCAGATGCAGTTTCACCTCTCTTCTGGCTGGAATACAACCCAGGGAATGCTGAACTGCAGAGTCTCGAGAGGGAGGACAGGCTGCTCCATACCAATGTGGTTGTAGCTCAGAGCAGGGTGCTCCAGGGTTTAGTCACAGCCACCTTCTAACTGCCCAGACCCAGGCTTGTGGTAGTTGAGCCAGGCAGAATGCTTCTGTTTTGATACCCAGAGGTTTCTCTGGCCAGCTTTGCTGTAAAGAAGCATACAGCTCTGAGTAGCATGTATCCTACCATTTACAAACCACACAGGGACACAGCTGAACCCTACTTCACTCTGCCATCACACCTTACACTACTGGGATTGCTGGTGGTGGCACACATGGCAGGAAGAGCTGGCCAATGGGTTTGATTTATGGGCCACTTGAGGTGGGAAGACACTTCTCCAATGCCTGAATCAGACAAGAAGAGAGGTATATAAAAGAGGGGAAATGCAGACACTCACAGCATTGCCATCCCTATCCCTGGCTAGCTGCATTTCCACCTCTGCCTGGCAGAGCGCAGCTCCACGACAGAGGCTGCAACACAACCAGGATGCACTAGAAGCTCCCAGACTGCTTTTAGACACACAGCACCTCAGTATTCTGCACCTCCAGCAGCAGAGCCCAGCTCACTCAAAGCCAGGGATCTATCAGATTGGACAGCTAGAGACAAAAGCAACTTTCTCCTGAGAGTTTTGGACAAGTTGGCCCCATAATCCACCCCACTGACAGACAGCTACCAAGCCACAGCTTGACTGTGTTACATTTGTGCCTTAGGCATGCAGGATGTAAGGTCATTAGTCAAGCTTTTGCAGGAGATGGATTAAGAAAGCGGTGATCCACAGCAGATTAGTTGTGTGAGGACTGAAAACCACTTTCCACCGGAATCATAATTAAACTGGACAATGGCACATCTCTGTTTGAGCTGCCATTTACAGCAGCACAAGCTCCCACAGCTGAGCTTCCTTGAAGTGAAATAGAAGTAAGAACGCAGGCACATCAATGCCCTGGCAGCAAATGCCAGCTAGTGACATTCTGGAGGACAGCATCCTCTTCAGAGTAGGTGGGGAAGGAAAAGGCCAAGGGTAACCACATACATTCCTGTTTTGTTGGAAGGGCATGAAAAAGCCCCCTTTGGACAGGGGACAAGCAGGACGAAGTCCAAAGCTCCACCGCCAAACCTCACCTGGTCCCCAAGGCCCAGCAGGGTTTTCTCCAGCAACATAAGTACTGTTTAACAGTGAGTGATGATGGGGTAAGGTAAAATGCCTGCAGTCCCACCTGCCTGCCCTTCACAACCTGCCCACAAACTGGCTGGATGCTCTCTCTGAACTTCAAGAGGAAACACGTAGCAGCAGCCATAGCCACTGCTGGTATATGAAGCTTGGCTGCATGAGGGATAGCTCCTCACCACACACAGCAGCTCACAGCTTTTCCCACCATCGCTTCTCAGCCACATTCACTGCACTCAGTTCCTGTCCTACCACCACCTACCTAGAAAGCTAAAAACCCTACAAAGAGCGAGCTGGATTTTGGTTGTCCTGACTGCTGCTGTTGCAGGAACACAAGCAGTCCAAAGGGGATGGCATTTCCTGGAACATAGGTATCCTCCTATTGACTTTGCACCATGCTCCCAAATCAGCAGCTTACCAGCTGATGGCAAGAGCTGAGGAAGCAGCACAGCAATGCTCCTGCAGCCACACAAACCCCAAAACCGTGTCAAAACACACTGGAACACAATCACCTGGCTGTCAAGACGAAGATTTTCAGCAGCAGCAGGAGGGGAAGACAAAGGCCAGCCTGCACGCTGGGGACAGCAGCCTCAGTGCCTGTCCTCACATTAGTAACACTTCTGCGTTTGTTTTCTGTTTCATGAGCTCAACAAGTTTTGTTGCTGAGCACTGTAAAAGCACCACCTTCAGCAGAGGGCACAGCCAAGCAGAACAAGACTGATGCTTTGCATGGTCAGAAAGAGTTCAATACAAACCCTCCCCTCTACCTTCTCCCACAACTTGCTGACATCAGCCTTCCCACTGGCCCAACTGCCATTAGGTTGGTTATAGCTACATGCCTAAACTAACAGCAGTTTCCCACCAAACTTCCCTCATTTTTGCCCACAGGAAAGCAGAGAAGCTCCATCTTACACGGCAGCTCCAGGCCAGGATGCACAGTTGCATTTTTGACCATGGGAGGGGAGTGACGTCCATCATCCATGTCCTGTTCTGTGCACTGAGCCTCCCCGTGGATCACTGCCAGTCCCAGCCGCAGCCTCTCAGCGTAGGACTGAGCCCTGCAGGACAACCACAGCATATCAGGAAGATGTTGAGCTGATGGAGCACACCTCTTCCAGACCCAACAGGGCAAGCAAAGGCTGCACACCTCTGTGGCTGACCCCCAGCAGGAAACTTCACCTGAAGCAAACTTAACACCCCAAAGTCCCCTTGGCTGCAGCACAGGGGTCTCCTGGCCACCCTCCATCTGTCAAATGCTCTCTGAGATGATCAGGCACTCCTGAAACTCATGCAGCAAATCTGATCCTAACCCCAGGTGAACCACTCAGACTTCCAGAGTTTACTCCCACAGGGTTGGGACTGTAGAATTCAGCTGCCCATCTGCACCACTACAGATGTTCATCCCATTTCCATGCACAAGGGATTTATAGACCAGACTGCTGACCCATGTGTTACCCTCCCATATCTTTCCTGGTGTATTTCCATCAGCCCAGATCTTTTTCCAAGTTACTTTTAACCAGTCAGTAAAACATCCATTTACCTTTTAGCTGCATCAGGAGATTTGGCTACAATAACTGCATTTCTGTAGTCTGGAATCTGGATGTGATAAAAAGTTACTTAAGTAAAGATCTTACTGGTAGAGGTTTGATACATGGATGAATAATCACACCCCCTTCTCCTTCCCCAGATCCAAATCTTCATTCTGTGGCTAGAATCACAGAATGGTTTGGGTTGGAAAGGACCTTAAGATCATCCAGTTCCAACCCTTGCAGCCAATTCTGTCTGGAGAAGGTTCCCCATATGAGGAAACCTTAATCCCAACATGTGGGCATAAATCATCATCTTCTGCACATGGAAAATACAACCTCATGCCCTGCCCCAGCCCTGCTGCGCTCAGCATTCAGCATACTCAGCCTCAGACAAAGTCTATCAATAATTCACAGCAGTCAGACATCCAGCACAGAACAAAGGGTGAGGGGAGACAGTGGGACAGGATTTAAAAGGTGATTAGAGGCAGGAGGATGAAGAGGAGCTCTCAAATGGCACTGACTTTACAGAGAACAAGCTCATCTTATGGGGAAGAGTTTGGTTTCTATCCACGTACAATCATACAATAGAATATTTTCTCACTTGCCTAAGAAACATGCAATAGGTACTCCCTAAGAAAGAGTTCAGTAACAGAACAACTGACCCAGCCTGACAACAAATTGCATAAGCAGAGGCCCAGTGCTGCTGGCACATTAAGACAAGTTGAGATATATATATATATATATATATATATATATAACTAGAGTAACCTCACTTCTTCCTGTATATATTGAAGCAAGAAAGGGGATGCTCTCAGGTTGTCTACTGGGAAGCTGAAGAAGCCTTGAATTTCCTTTTGATGAAGGTCCATTGTGATAATGTGTGTTAAACCTAAGGAAAAGGGGAAAGAAAGGAGATGAGTCCCACACAGCTAGAGATCCTCAATAGCTTCATTACCAGACTATTTCAGCTATTACTCACACATGCCATGTGCTAAAATAAGCATCAACAGGTTCATGCAAAGAGTTCCAAAGACATAAAGAGAACCAGGCCTGTGGTAAGTCACAGCACTGGGCTGATGCTGTATTTCAACATGTCACTTCTAGGGCTGCTTCCCAGGTGTGAGTTACAGAGAAATAACACTAAGCTGAAGAACATGAATAGCCCAAAGCAGCTGGAGAGCTCACCAGCATGTCCCAGCACTGGATGGGAGAACAGAAGGACAGACACCCTCCTGCCATGCTGCTGCTCTCTGTGACACCCACCTGCCTTGGCCAGCATGGAAGCCAGCAGCTTGCAGACTATAGAGCCCCTCTTCCTCATCTTGCTCTGTTTGCTGTAGGGGAAGTAAGGGATGACCCCAATGATGTTCCTGGCACAGGAAGTCTTCAGTGCATATGCCATGATCAACAGCTCCATGACCGCAGTGTTCACATCTCTAGAGTTGAAACCCATTCCAGATGTTAGTGTTTATCCAGTGTAACTCCTTTTCCTTTGATATACCTTCTCTCACAAAACCTCCAAGCAAATAATACTACAGCTTATGCTAATGTACGCAAGACCCAGCTTGTGCTCACAGAGCTCCTTCCATCGTGTCACAGCACATTACAATTGGCTGTTACGTGGACAGGACATGACTCCAGCACTCAAGAGCTGTGAGCAGAATTTGATCCTGTATCCTCATATGAGGTATATGATGATTTCCCTCCATCAGCACAACAAAAAAAGGCTTTTTTCTTCATTTATGTTGGAATAAATGTCACTTCATACAGTGTACTTTGAAATAAAATAGTCTTCTAAAGCAGCAGCACACATGAAGCCAACACAACTTCATCCTCACTGGATTTATCAGCGTATTTTTAATGTAAGGCAGGTTAATTTTCCTGCCTCAAGAAAACCTGCATTTTGGAGCAGTACAAAGTCCAGATGCATCACCTGGGTGGAGGTCAGCGTCTCCATGCTATTGTCTAGAGATGGAAGGAATGACAGCACAGCAAATGTTGAACAACCTAAACCCCCCCTTTCAGTTGGCTTCTCCATGATAGTCGGACTTGATGATCTTAAAGGTCTTTTCCAACCTAGTTGATGCTGTGATTCTATGGCTGCTGTGCCCCAGGAGGAGTGTATTAAGCTGCATTTTAATTCATTTTGGGAAGGGGGGACCAAAGCCAAACCCTTTTAGTCCCTTAAAGCCAGCACCAAGAGACACTTTGTGCATCACCACGGAGTGACTCAAGCCCATTTGGGAACTGAAGAACACTTCAGAGGAGACAGAGGGACAGCAATGCTCCTGCAGTGCAGCCAGCTTTGCCTGGGGGGTTTCAGCACAGTCAGCACCACTTCCCAGACTGGTCTCCAGGAGGGCAGTGCTGGTGGTGGCTCAGCCAAGGAGCACATGATGGCAGAGCAGGGGCTGACAGGGCCATCATTCCACCGAGCAGCAGAGGAAAACACAGCATGGAGCAGCTCAGAGCTTTGCAGGGACACTGCCTGATGTCCTCTTTTCCTCCTGACCACTGGAAACACCTTCCCCAAGAGTTTAAAGATCCCATTTTCCAAGCCCCAATATGTGGGACCCGTGACCAAGCTCTAACCATTCCCATTTCCCCATTGTTCTCCCCTTCCTTTGGGAATGAACCTCCACTTATACTTGTTTGGGAGCACTCTAGGTCTCTGTTCTCCCTCTCTGGCCCCACCACAGTATCCTTGACACACAGAAAGCTTTGTTAGGTCTGAAGCACCCAGCCAAGAATTACATAAAACATACCCCTGCCACACAGGACAACAAGCAAACAAAGGGCTGTTTCTTCCCTTTGGTGTTTCAGCTGTGCCAGTGAGGCCGTGAGAGGAGAAAAAGATGCTACTATCAGTGTTATGTAAAAACAAAGTGGACAAGTTTAAGCCTGCTTAAAGTTTATCCTCAAATTCAATCTTTTCCACACCTCTTTTTCAAACCACTCTTGAAAAAGAGGTATGTTCACACGGAAAGCAGATAAGAGAACAAGACTGCTCCTGAGAGAAAAGAGTTACCACTGATTGCAAAAGGCACCTGCAGTTGTGCTGCTGCTGTGAGGCACTGGTGGCCATATCACAGAATCTCAGACTGGTTTGGGCTGAAGGGACCTTAAAGCTCATCCAGTTCCAACCCCTGCCATGGGCAGGGACACCTTCCACTAGAGCAGGTTGCTCCAAGCCCCTGTGTCCAACCTGGCCTTGAACACTGCCAGGGACGGGGCAGCCACAGCTTCTCTGGGCACCCTGTGCCAGCGCCTCAGCACCCTCACAGGGAAGAAAGAGCTTCTTCCTTATATCTAACCTGAACATCCCCTGTTTCAGTTTGAACCCATCACCCCTTGTCACTACTGTCAGCTGGTTACCAGGACATTATGCGCCAGCTCTGCTTTCCCCCAAACCTCTCTCCAGCAGCCTGGAGCCTCCTCACTGCTCTCCATCCCTGCCCAAGCCATCCCTGGAGATCCCTGTTCTCAGGGCTGAGCAAATGGCTTATGTGAAGCTGCAATAACCAGCACCAAGAGTCAGCACTAAAAAGACTCATTTCCCTTTTAGTGTATCACTAAACCACCAACTCTTTCATACTCTACAGTATGAACTTGAGCTATTTGTTTGTCCCTCATCCAAACGCTAGTCCACACTTCACCACTCTTGGACAATACCTGTCTTTGTAGCTTCTTCAGCCCTGCTCTGTGCTTTCTGGACAGTCAGCTTGCATCATATATTCAGGTCTTTCTGTTCTCTCTCCATGCAGACTGAATTCACATTGCAGCATAACAAGGCTGTTTCCCCTCTCTACTTTCTTCCTTCTAAGTCCTAATATGTTGTTCGCTTTTCAAACCACTACTGAATGTAGAAATCCTATTCTTACATTATTCAACACAGTTGTTGGTTTTACTCTTGTGAAACCCACTACAAATCTGAGATGCCCTTGAATGTGTCCTCTCAAGCAATGCAGCCAGCTACAGCTGCAGCAAAAACTAGCTGCATAATGGTAGCTCCTCACCTGAAAGGCCTTGAACATTTTGGCTTAAAAGGACCCATTTCTTCACCCACAACACTGAATTTAGTTTATGGATAAACAAGGGGATCAACAAGTTCAAAGCAGAGGAGGTTCTCCCCTCCCAAAACTATTGCTGTCCCTAATGCTACGAGTTATCTTCTTTGAACACTTTATCCGTTTCACCTTCAGAGCTCTCAGTTACAAGTTACTTTAGAGAGCTCTCTCATGAGGAACAACAGAAGGGCACTATTCACCTGAAACATAATCCTGCATCAGTGGAGTTCAGTTTGGAGGTTTAGTTGCTCCCTGAGGGAAGAAACACTTGGAGCATCTCTCTGGAGAGAGATGAGGTCTAGGAAAATGTCTCAGCCTGCAAGAGGAATTCCAGGAGTGAGAAAGCTGATCTGATAGTCCTACTGATCTCTTTAACAGGCCAAACATTACAAAGAGGCTCCTTCCCATGACACTAGTGCTATCTCACTGCACTTTTCCTCAGCCAGGGAGCAGCAAGGTTCCTGGGGGTCGCAGCTGGGTTTTTAGCCCCCTGCTTACTTGCAGCACCTCTTTTTCCTCTTACTTCAAGGCTAGAACAGCCCAAAATAAAAGCCAAAAAGAGGCCAACATCAGTAAGAGAAACTGTGCTCAGTTTCACATCACTATAGTGAAAGGGAAGAGTAATGCAGCCTGTAATGAAAGCAATAGCTGCTGTTTGCTGCTGTCTCTGCTACTTGGTAATGGGAAGGCAGCGGAAAATACACAGCTCAAAATGTAAATGCCAGTCAGGAATCACCAAGCAACTGAGCTGCAAGGACACACAGAGCAAAGGTGTGTCACCTAAGGCAAGAAAAAGCATGACTGGCTTCAAGTAATACACTTCAGCTAGTTGATGGGAAGCGTCTCAGTTTGCTGTGGCATAAGAGATCCCCTGGGAATTTTAACAACTTAACACTATGTGATGTCTTAAATGTAAGTCTAAGCACTGGAAAGAGGCTGGTTATTGTGCTGGCTAATGGCAAACAAACCCATGGAGCAACCTGCTGAACCAGAAGTTCAAAGCACACCCCAGCTGTAAAACTGAGCCGCAAGTCCCTTACCTGGGGATTGTCTGTATGATGAAGATGTCCTGTCCCCGCACAGATTCCTTTATTTCAACTCTTGTTTCTGAAAAGGATTGAAAACACAGTCAGGTTTGTTTCCAGACATCACATTTCCAGTGATAACACACCATGTCTTAGCAGCGTCTGCCCACTGGGCAGGGCAGATAAGGACTTGCTCTTTCTGCACATACACCCCCTATACACAGATGAGCTAAGTGGATTTTCCAAAGGCTGGGGTGAGTTAGTTGTATTTACAATGCAAACCCATGTAGAAGACAATTACCTAACTCTGAGTGAGAAAGAGCCTTTTCACTTCTCCACACTGAGTGCTGGAAGCTGTCAATACCACATTCATTAGTGCACAATGAACCACCCAACACAACAACCTTCAGTACTCACCAACGAGGCAACTCCTTTTGTGGTTTACCAAGGGGTCAGCCTAAGGCAACATCAGAAGTAGAGAGCTGGGAGAGCTCCCCAGTTTCACTGTCAAGACATTTCAACACTGACATGTGCTGCGTCTCTGCTGAACCCAGTTCCTACAGTCCCAGACCGACATGCAAAAGCTGAGCTCCAAAGCAGCTCTACAAAGCCAAAGTTTCCCCGAGGTGACTGTCTTAGCCATTCATTTCCCACGTAGTTGTGAACTAAAGGGCAGGAATAAGTGAGAGAAATGTCTACCCAGCTATAACTGCCTGGCACTGGCAGTAACGTTAAGGGACACTGCTTAAAGCAGGCTGTGCAGTGATGAAGAATGTCTTCAGACCTTGCAGCAAGTGACCTGATTTAAAACTAACCCTAAAGGGCTAGGCCAGCCCCACCAGAACCATGGCAGCTTATGCACCACGTGGCCCATTCTGGCTATAGGAGCAGCAGCACTATCACAGAATCACAAACTGGTTTGGGTTGGAAAGGACCATAAGATCATCCAGTTCCAACTACCTGCCACGGGCAAGGACACCTCACACTAGACCAATGCTGCCCAAAGCTCTGTCCAGCCAGGCCTTGTACACTGCCAGGGATGGAGTTGGATGCCATTCACCACCTCCCTGGGCACCCTGTGCCAGCGCCTCACCACTCTCACAGGGAAGAACTTCTTCCTAATGCCTGAGGTAGGACTGTCCTTCAGAAGAGATGGGCAGCCAAATGAGCAAGAGGAGAACACAAGGAACACATTCAAATTGCTTTGTCCAAGGTCAGACATGAGGTTTAGCAGTGCCAGGAGCAGCAGTAACATCACAGCTGAATCAGTGCCCTCATTAGCCAGGCTTAGCTGATGGAATGAGGCAGTATTCCTCAGGTTACCTCAAACCAGTTGCAAATAGTAACCATTTCTCTCACCTCCATTGGTTTCCTGGTACACCACAGACTTCCCCAGCTCAGCACCGAGACGCCTGCAGAGAAAAAGAGGAAATGAAAAATGCAGGAACCCAACATTCATAATAACTCAGTTCATGATCCAGAGCAGAGACTGGACCAAACAGGACACACCCACAAAGCACAGCATTGCCTCAGGCTGCAGAACTACTGGTGCCCTCCTTGCCCCAGGGTCTCCTTCCTTCTGACACCCCTGGGGAAGGCTGATGTGTGCTCACAGAGCCAGTCCTCTGTGACTGTCTCCTGATGGCAGACAACACCTTGCAGGCCTCTGCAAAGACACCTTAGGTGGGTCTGTTGGGAAACCAAACATTAATGATTTACTCAGACTTGATGAAAGGCAAACGAGTCACTTCTTTTTGACTCCCAGATCTTGAATTTTTCCCCCCAACCCTTCTTTCTGAAATAACTCATCTGATTGAAGAGATTTTCATGCCAAAAACCCGAAAGGCTGCTGATTTTCTTTCAAATTACTCCTTCCTCCTCTCAAATGTTCAACCTACAACATTCATCACAACAAAGATTAGTCCCACACACCCTCCTCGCCCTCTCTTCCAGGCTCTGCTTGGTGGCCATGCCATGGATTAGGAAACAGTTTATGTCTGGAAAATGCCTTTGTTCAGCATGCCTGGAGAAGAGAAGCTGCGTGGAGATGTCAGAGCAGCTTCCAGTATCTGAAGGCGGCTACAAGGATGCTGGAGAGGGAATCTTCATCAGGGACTGTAGTGATAGGAGAAGAGGTGATGGGTTTAAACTGAAGGAGGGGAAGTTCAGGTTAGATATAAGGCAGAAGCTCTTCTCCGTGAGGGTGCTGAGGCGCTGGCACAGGGTGCCCAGAGAAGCTGTGGCTGCTCCATCCCTGGCAGTGTTCAAGGCCAGGTTGGACACAGGGGCTTAGAGCAACCAAGTGGAAGGTGCCCCCGTCCACGGCAGGGGGTTGGAACTGGATGATCTTAAGGTAATTTCTGACCCAAACCAGCTTGTGATTCCATGAACATTACCATGGTAGCTTTCTGTCTGCATTCACTCGGACACAAGTGAATCAGGACTACCCCTAAATGAAAAGCCCACATCTGTCACTGGCTTTCCCCCACTCTACTGCCTTCAGCAGTTGGTTTCTCTCCATCTCCTCAGCCACAGATGCAGCCTTGTATTCAACTGTCACACAGATCTGGTTTTTCAGAAGCCAGTGAGTGGGACAGCCCCACACCACACTGTGGCCACCCTGGCCTTGAGCCCACATGCTAGAGGTCTCAGCTGGAAGCTGGCCTGGAAAGCATGTCCAGGTCAGCTGCCGTAACAGCTACTTCAATGCAACATGATGTATTTGCTTAGCTGGCCTCTAAGCATGTGTTTGGCGCACACACATTCCTGATCCTTTGTCTGGCAGTACATGTGGCAATGGCTGAGGCTGGTGAGTGAACTCCTGTGTGGAGAATTCTCCATGAGAGGTCGGAAGCAGACTGGCTTGGGTACCAGCTGCAGCATCACCCAGGGGCCATGCAGCCCTGAGCAGACAAGTCACCCAAATCTCTATCTCTTCTCCCACCAGCCCCACTTGGTTAAACCTCACAGCTGCGATATGGGCATCCTCAGTACCTTCAAGTGTCTTCAACCAGAGCTGGCAGCTGGGCAACAAAAAGCAAACCCAGGGAGGGAAACACAGTAAAGGTGATTTCCAGATGGGATCCTGCTGTCTTTCCCATGACAGTCAGGCATCTGCAACCATGAAGCTTTGGCCTTATCGCTGCCAAGTCGAAACCAGCTCAAGAATCACACACACAAAACAAACAGTGTGTGTGGGGAAACGTTTAGTGACTCACACTTGTTCCTCCAGAACCACGCAGCACGTCTCGCAAGCTCCCTTTGGAGGCATGTGAGCCCTGAGCTCACTGCAGACAGCACGTTCCTACCTCACTGCCGGGAGAAAGAATCCATTATCAACACTGTGCAATGCCTTTAGTCAAGCCTGCACCTCACAGCAGGAAAGAAAGCTTCAAAACCAGTGCAGCCACACACATCACAGCAAAGCATTCCTTGGAAAACAGTGCTTTCAATGCTAAGTGATGGCGAACATGCACCACAGAGGTCTGTGATGCTCCAAACAGCCTCAAAGTGCACCAGGGGAGGGTTAGGCTGGATATTAGGAAAAATGTCTTCACCAAAAGGGTTATCCAGCACTAGAACAGGCTGCCCAGGACAGTGGTGGAGTCACCATCCCTGGAGGGATTTAAAAAGACATGTAGATGTGTACCTGAGGGACATGGTTTAGTGGTGGGCTTGGCAGTGCTGGACTTGATCTTAAAGGTCTTTTCCAACCTGTTATAATGTAGCTGGCAAGAAGAAACCACAGGCCAGTGCTCCCCTGCTCAGGCTGCACAGCAGCAATGCAGCTTCTGTGCTGCTGAAACAAGAAATCAGAAAGGGAAGTTTGCTTCCCAACGGAAAGAGGGCCACAAACAGCTCAGCTGGTCAAACCCGGCTGCAGACTTAAAGGAATGAGCAGCAGCAGATTGCTCTGGTTGGACAATAAATCTCTCTCTCAGTAAACCTCTGCTCCAGTTGCTGATGGCAACAAGAGGAGCAGCAATGGGAAGGATACAGCAGAAACTGCCCAGAAAGGTGCCAATCAACGTGACCTGCAGCACCCTGCAGATGACCAACAGGCAGCTCCACCAGTTCACCTTCCACTGAGTCTCTTCCTGAAGGCTTTGTGTGAGCTGAGGCTTCAGCCAGTGAATGCACCTGATCAAACCTGCATTTATTTCCAAGGATACTATTGAAGCTGCTGCTGTAAAGCACCAAATTCCAGTGGACTTGCGTCAAAAGGAAAACTTGGCCAGAAGTCAAGGGCAGGGCATGGTCGTAGCCACCACACAGCCTGGGAGCAACCCTTCCTTCCCATCACCTCTCCCTTTGCCTCCTTCCATCCCCAACTCTTTTCTCCCAAAGCCCTTTCCATGCAGAACTCCCAACCAGTCATTCCTTTAAGTGATAGAGAAATTAAATTGACAGCAAGAACTCTGCCTGCATTCACCTTCAGGTCCAGCAGCACAGGGGCTGTCACTTGTCTGCAGGAAGATTCACACTAGGAAAGAAAAGGCTGCACAAGTAACCCAGAGCACACAGCCATGCAGAGATACAGCTTCTTCTGGGAAAAAGAGCTCTTCAGGTCCTGTAGATAAATCACATCTTCAAGCAAAATGATTTCCATTGACCAAAGCCCTGCTGTGTGCTACAGTATTTGGCCACAGGGAGCTGGAGGCTTTTGCCAACACCAAAGTGTTTGAGGCCAAAATCTCATTTGTTAACCAGCCCCATGTAGACATATGAGCACATATTTACTTCTGGAAGCTCCCTTCTCCATCCAGGGGAGATAGAAACTCAGTTTGGTGTTGGTTTAGGTTTTAAAAGCAGCAGTGTGCACCTATAACCCCAGCAGAGAGGGCTGAGATCAAAGTGTTACTACTCCAGGCTGCTCCCAGCTTTTCAAGTCCGTGATGCCAGCTCAGTGCAAGCTTTCCCAGTGTGACCACTCACTGCTCCTCACTCTGCTGTCCTCTCGCCAGCTCCATCACTAAAGTGACTCCTCTAGGACCTGATGGCATCTAAGAGAAAAGTTCTCATTACAGTTTTAAAAAACCTACTCAGAACAGCTTATTGATCTGGAATCTCTCTCTCTCTCTGTAAAGTTGCCCAGAGAAGATGATCTAACCCTCTGCAGTCTCACCACATGCCAAGAGGATATTAAGCTGTGGCTACAAGAGTGTTTAGAAAATGTCTCAAATTCACAGCCTCAAAGAGCACAGCTCAGCAATCACCTACACCTCAAAGAGGAAATGACATAGGAAACTATGAGCCTGTATCAGGCTGTACTTTAAAATGCTTCTCTGAAGTCTGCCAAAACCAAGTGTACCAGGCTCCAGACAGAGAGGACAGGCAGTTAAGAGAGACTTGATGCCCAGCTGAATCACCATTCAAGGGACAAGTGCACTTGCAGGATTTCATGCCACCAGAGCACATCTCAGTACTGCTGGGAAGGGCGCTCAGGTTGCATTTCCTTCTCCCCCCTTTGACAAGCACCAAAAGACATTTGGAAAGTCATCTCCAAAGGAAGCTTCCGGCTCACAGTGCAAACATGAAATCTGAAGAGAAATCTGCACACAAAGAAAGCCCTTTATTTTAGCAATATCCTCTTCAATACAAACACCATCACTGGTCGCAGCTCTGCTAACACCTGACTCTCCCCACACTCCAGCCTCCACCAGCTGCAGATCCAGAAGGAGCTGGAGCTGAGAGCAGAGGATCTGCTCCATGCTTAACCACAGCCACAGCCTGACTTGGAGTTGCTTTCCAGACTCACGCAGATCTTTATTTAAAGGTCAGGCATCTCATCCAGCAAGCACAATGCAGCTCTGGGGTGTATTTCCTAATCTCCCACTACAAAAAACAAGCCAGGAAAAGGGAAAGGAAACTGCAGCTTCCTGGATACAAGGCAGTTTGTTCAGAGAACCTTCAAACTACCCCAGTGCTCCTTCACCTCTCTCTATCCACCCATCACAACTGGATACTTGAAGAAGTATCCCTACTGCCCATCTGTGACTTGCACCCTGAGCCATGCAGCACCTGCATCACCTGTTCCAGCCATGCCACAAGCCATGAAGCTGAACTACGGGCAAACACCACACAGATTTTCCTCTGCTCCTACCAAAATGCTCCTTGGGAAGCCAGTCTGCTCAGCTCGTTACATGCCCAAGCTGCACAGAACATCTCAAAGCCCAACTGCTCCATGCACACCCTTCTCCAGCACTGTCCCCCTCCTGTAACCCTCTCCAACTGTACTTTTTAGCTGATTACCTTTGATCCCTTTCCAAAACCTTTTGATGCAGTTTCACCCTGTAATATCTGTTAGCTTCCCGCCACAGTGCTGCATCTTCTGAGATGGAGGAGAGCTCGTGCCACCTCTTCTCCTCCCTTAGCACCACACAAGAGCTCTTTCTTGAAGGGTTTGGAGATCGGGTTTGGAGATCAGGCAGAGCAGCATCACAAGGTGAGCTGAAGGATGAAGGATGAGGTGACTCCCCTGCGTCATCATCCTAACGGCCCAATGAGGAAGGCTGACATTGCTCTTCCTCCACCCCATGAGGACTCCTTCAGCTGAGGGGATTGCTCCAAGTCCTCCTGACACACTGTCCCTTCCAAAAACAAGACTGACCTCCTGCTCATCCACAGAAACCACCACCCTGTTGTAGCATTGGGTACCCAACTCCCTACAACCAGAGATTACAACACAAGGCTCCATCTTTCCCTCATCACTCCATGTTGTTTAGGCACTACAGCCTTGCTTTTATCTTCACATCACCAGCATTTCCAATTGCTACCAAGCAAAAGAATGTCTAGAATACTCCCATCCACAGCCTGCAATGGGTTTACCACAGTATCATGATGCAGGAGCACTGGGGAAGCATTAGCAAGCTTCAACCAGCAAATCCCTCCAACCCAAACACACCAGCAGGGAGTGGAATGTAGTGTTTGCACCCTGCTAACCAAGCACTGCAGTCACGGGGAGATCTAAATGCATCTGTTGGACTCTGGAGACCCAAAAAGACTTTTGCTAGACCTCCTCCCTCCCTCTCCCCCAGCAGCACACAGGCCCATTAGGGATCAGCACAGGTCCAAAAATGAGCTGTTTCCCCTGTAAAAGCAGCTTTTGATCATGTGCAAAGTGTCCTAATTGCAGTAGGGTTTTTCTTTCTATGTGGGAATTAAAAACCATCGCTCTTAATTTCTAGGATACACGTAAACATATGAATTTATTTATGCTTCAGTATTCTGAGACTAAGGAGCATCTTTACCATCTAAAGTTTCAGAAGGCATCTGGCTCTCACAAACCAGCACCATCTCCTCTCCCTGGCACGGCTACAGAAACAAGAGCTCTGAAAGCTCAGCGCTGGACTATCCCTTTAGTCACCCATCGCCTAACCAGATAAGAATCGCACTGGGAAATGGCAGAGATCAGAACTCCACAATCACAGCCTGAATCAAAAGCAGCTCTGGAAGCTCTGTATTAAAGGAAGTGAGGAGACGGAACAGCTTGCACAGGTTTATGTCCCAGTGCTCCTCCCCAGGGTTGAGAGGTCAAAAAAGGCTAAGCCAGGACTCCTCAAGTGCCACTTTCACCATCACATCTACAAGAAAAGAGCAACAGAGCCTCAGACCAGTGTCTCCAGGGGCCCTACTCCTAATATTGTGTGTTGTTTTAAAGTTCTTTTACTACTTAAACTAAAGGCCATAAAAAAACTTTAAAAAGCACGCACAATATTAGAGGACACACTCACCCTTCTAAGACTGCTCCAACTCAATTAAAAGGCTCAACTGACATCCCCAGCAAAGCACAGGCTGGGATGGGACACGGTGGCAAAGGCAGCAGTCACACAGCTTTTGCAACCTGAAAAAACAAGGAATGCATTACAAAGGTGTTGAAACAGCCCCTGAGCTCCCAAGGGAGGTCAGAGCCAAACCACTGCACAAGATGCTAAGAACACCTTTATTCTGGAGAGACTTTTTACTGTGGCCAAATCCCAATTATTCATAGAATCATGGAATAGTTTGTGTTAGAAAGGACCTTAAAACTCGTTCAGTTTCAACCCCCTGCCATGGACAGGGACACCTTCCACCAGCGCAGATTGCTCCAAGCCCTGTCCAACCTGGCCTTGAACATTGTCAGGGATGGGGCAGCCACAGCTTCCCTGGGCACCCTGCGTCTCAGCACCCTCACAGAGAAGAGCTTCTGCCTTATATCTAACCTGAGCTTGCCCTGTTTCAGTTTGAACCCATCACCCCTTGTCCCATCACTACAGTCCCTGATGAAGAGCTCCTCTCCAGCATCCTTGTAGGCCCCCTTCAGACACTGGAAGGCTGCTCTGAGGTCTCCATGCAGCTTCTCTTCTCCAGGCTGAGCAGCTCCAACTTTCTCATCCTGTCTTCCTACGACAGATGCTCCAGCCCCTGATCATCCTTGTGGCCTCCTCTGGGAGGAGGATGATTCCACGTTTTGCACTCCCTCTCCAACAAAACCTCATCCACATATTCTCATCCTTCACACCTTCCCATTTTAGCTCAGTCATTGCTCCCAGTTTACAGCTGTGTGTCCCCAAGCCTCAGTTTCAGCAGTAGCAGTGCAGCACACTGTGATGCTCACACCACCACCCAAGCACCCCAACTCCTCACTGGTGTTAGAGCCAAGGTGAGAAGCCCCCATCTCCTCTATTAGAAGTTTCCTTCATGAAGGACAGCCAGGAGGTCACTGTCTGGATCCTGCTGTCACTCAGAGCATCACTGGGCACCCTG
This sequence comes from Psittacula echo, assembly GCF_963264785.1. Taxonomy (NCBI): domain Eukaryota; kingdom Metazoa; phylum Chordata; class Aves; order Psittaciformes; family Psittacidae; genus Psittacula; species Psittacula echo. Next base: position 10,511,631 of record NC_137750.1, on the reverse strand, counting down.
CAGAGGGTTCCATCAGCACATGGTACAGCCATGGCCTGGGGAAGCCCGTTCCCTGCCTCTTCTCATTACATCTGTTTAAAAATAGAGCTATTTTTAAGATGAAGAGCAAAGAATAAAGATTGTCCCTTTGCTCGTTCAGTCCTGAGAGCATGGAGCCCATGGAGGTCCACTCACCCCCAGGGGACTTCTGTTACGTTCTGCGTTGATATAACAGGACAAGTCCTGTAAAACCTTGTCCCATCTGTTGCAGCAGAACTATTTTTTTTTTTAGAGATTTTATTTCCAGTTGTGTCAGTGACAGAACTGACCAAAAAGAGCAAAAATACATGAATCAAAAAAAGCTTTTCACTCCCAAACACGAGGACTTCCCTCTCTGCCTCACACATAATGAAGTCCATCGCTATTATCCAACACACACCCCATCAACACCAGCAATCCCAGCCAGACAGCCAAGTCAGCGTCATGGAGATAATCTGTTTATTAAACTAGCTGGACAAACAGCACAATGCTCTTGTGCTTAAGGTAGCAGCACACCTCTTTTTAGTAACATTCACAATTTAAGCACCCCTTGGAGATGGATCAGGCCAGCAGTTGCCTTAGGGTTGCTCTGCTGCAGCAAACACACACTGAGCCCCCTCGATTTTGGGAGCAGCTTTCTATGAACTGTAGCTATGACACAGAAAGGAAATTCAAGTCCAGCTTTAGGATGGCAGCTCCCCAAAACACAGATGCCTGTCTCAGAAACACCCCTTCAGCTGGGAGTCTGAACCCCCAGTTCAAACCCACTTTGAACCAAACTAACCCAAAGCAGAAGATCAAGTGTCAGGGGGGACTCAGTGCTCCTCTGTGCACAAGAGCCCCGTTCTGGAGTCAGCTGTCACACCCTCATCCAGCGCATCCAAACTCTGCCCCAACTGATGGGCTAAGAAACAAGGAGCACGTTCCTATCCCTGAACTAAAGCCTCCTTTGTGAGCATGTGCTGCCCACCTCTCCTACCCCACCAAGACCCACTCTGCTTGGTGCAACCGCTGCTGTTGCACCAAGGTCCACTCATGCAACGCTCCGCACACCCCAAGCAGTGAAGCTGTTGGGCAAACAAGGTCAGCAGCCTGTGCCCATGAAAGGCAGCAGAGACAGCTCTGAGCATCTCCCAAGCCAGTCAAAACGCTTTCTGAGGTTTGTTCAGCTAAGCTGCACCTCCTCCCTTCCCAAAAGTAACAGCCTCTGCTGCACCCCGGCCTTTCCAGCCCTGAAATGGATGTCAAAGACATCAGAGGGTCTGTTTTCAAACTGAGCTACCAGGAGGGATGAGCTGGTGCTGAGGAGAAGAGCACAACTGCTGAAGACTCCCAGGGCAAACCCTCTGCAGCAAAGGTGTCTGCAGCAGCCGCCTGCGGCTCGGGAAGGCGGGAGGATGCCAAAAGCCTCTTCAGCCTGCACGGAGGAGCTCGGAGCGCGGGGCGGGGGGAGAAACTTGAACGAGAGGGAACTTACTCCGTGATCCTCTTCGCCAGCTCAGTGGAGGCTGCCGTGGAGTTGGCCGAGAAGACCCGGTAGCCACTTCTGGCTGCGTTCATCGCCAAAGAGTCATGCAAGCCCCGCGGAGCTCGAAAGTGAGAGAAAACAGATTTATAAGGCAACAACAGCTTCCGTGGCATCCTTTTCTTCCTCTCCGCCACGATCACCGCCCCTTAAAGGGGTGGGGAAGAGGGAGGAGAAGGAGGAGAGCCCTTCTCCTACCTATGGTCTTGGTGCCCCATTCCTGTGGCGAAGTGTGAAAGGGGAGATGGAAATATAACTATTGAAATGGAGCGGGGGGGTGGGAGGAGATATGGGGAGGAAAGGAGGGAGCGTTGCCTGCAGAGCAAACCCAAACCCGCCCTCATGCACCGGCGAAGAACACTCCCCACCTGCCCCCCCCAAAAAAAACGGGGAAGGGGGGTACCAAGGCAGAGAGAGGGCCCCCTGGGAAGGCGGGGTATGGAAGGGGGCACGGGGAGGTGGAAAGGGGGAGCCCTGTACGGCAGCAGGGCCGGAAGGGGGTGTAAGGGGTCCCTAGGAGGCCGCGGAGCCTCCCCGCTCCCCTCACCCAGCCAAGCGGGTGCCACCACCGGCCAGACCGCCCTTCCCCTCAGCCGCCATCTTCCCGCAGGAGAGACCACCCCCACTGCCATCTTAGGTGAGGGCACAGCGGCCTGGCTCCCCCCTCACTGCGGGACAGGGGTACCAGCTCCTGCCCGGGAAGCTCCGGTACCTGAAGAGAAGGCGAGAGGGCGGTGACAACTCCCCCTGCTCAGGCCGGGCCGGGCGGCGGCGCCAGCCCCCGGTGCTGCTGACAGCGCGGTCCCTCCCGCTCCTGCCCCCAGAGCGCGGCGAGGCCTCAACGCGGCGGCTTCACTTGCCCGCGCCTAAGATGGCGGCCCGGCGGATGCGCTGTGGCGGCGCTCTAGTCTCGCTCTATGGCAAGCGGGAGTCCGTGCCCTGGGCCTGGGCCTAGCCTCAGCACCCCATGGCGGGGATGGCGGCCCTGAGGAGGCAGTGCTGGCGCTCAGCCCGTTCTCGGCACCGTCTCCCAAGGGAACACGCACTGTCAGGCACCCCGAGGTCCTCTGGGCTCTTTGGATGTGAGGGCGAAGTCAGTCGTCGGGTACAGGCACTAAATGACTTGTGTAAGCAGAGCACTCGTGCCCCAGCCCGTGTGGCAGAAGCCTGTGCTCACCCTTCGGGACCCAGTGAGTGTGCTTCACATCGGAGGGAAGGCAGCGTCAGCTTCATCACCAGGACATGGCTTTGTCCACCCTGGAGGGAGAGGCTCTTTCCAGGCACTGCAAAGGTGCCATCTCCTGACAGAAGGGGGAGGAAGTCACAGTGGGCTGCAGTCAGGACACGGGGGGTGCAGTCAGGACACGGGGGGTGCAGTCAGGACACGGGGGGTGTTGTCAGGACACGGGGGGTGCAGTCAGGACACGGGGGTGCAGTCAGGACACGGGGGGTGCACACCTCCATGGCTCAGCAGTGACTCCACTGCTCTGGTGCACGTGTGTGTGACACAAGCAATGCCTCGAGCCTCAGCTCCTGTCAGAAACATTCCGTGCTTGGCTGGGAGCTGCAGCGTTGCTGTCAGTCCGCCTCAGCTGAACACTTCATTAAAGGTGGTCTCTCTCCAGCCTTCATTAAGATGCAGCATCCTCGATTCAAATGAGATAGAAATGCATTCGTATGCACTGCCCGAGCACCAGGGTGGAAAGTTTCATCTCCCCCCAGCATCCCTCAGAACCACCTCACAGTTACCTACCTGATGAACCATCCCAAGCTGCACCATCCATTTGCTGGGGGGCCCAGATACCCCCTCATGGGCACGCCAACCTCAGCTGCATCCATAGATGCATGTTTAGTGATGGCTGCTGCCAGCCCTGCACGGTCATTACCAGTGGGCACAGCACCTAGCTTCACTTGTCGCAAGCCGCTGGCTTTGTCCTTCTAAAGGAAGGAGGTGAAAAAGGAAACCATTTGGGTGGGCACAGGCTATTTCTATGGTGTAGAAGCTGGCTGCGTGCTGAGGGCCCTCCTGCTCCCACCAGGGAAATGGCAGCTCCCAGGGGAGCAGCGGCACCCAAGGGATGGGGACAGCAGGGACAAACCCAGGCAGGGGGAGCAAGGAGGGACGGACCCCAAGGGCAGGGAGAGGGACCCAGCACCTCTACAGGGTGCTCAGCTCCTTCCCTGGCCATAGCACAGGGATTTGCTGCTGCCCTCCTCCAAAGTGCTTCCCTCCTGGCTTGCCAGCAATCAGGTGTGCTGGAGCAGGAGGGAAGGGCTCGTTAACCCCTTCCCACCCGCGGCCAGCTCGCTCCTCCCTCGGCAGCTCAACACAGCAGCCTGGTGCTGATGCTGTGGCCTCTGCTCCTGCACCATCCTCCTGCTGCCTCCTGGGATGCTCAGAGCCACCCACCGGGGGTGGATCCCACAGGGTGGGGTTGGGATCAGCCCTATGGAGCTGAGATTGTGGCTGTTATCACTGCAACAACCAACCTTTCTCCAGGAAAAGAGTTTCCTGGACAGTCCCACCTGCCTTTACAGCCAGGCAAAGGAGAAAGGAGCCATTGTTAACTTAGGGAGCAAGGAATATCCCAGCTCCTGGCATGCTCAGAGGCAGCAGAACCCTCCCCCCGAGCACGGCAGAGAGCAAGGTCTTACAGTGCTTCATTATTCCATTATCAGAGGGCAGATTAGGAGGGCGGGACAGGGAACAGCGCCGGCTTTAGGCAGGTTTAGCTCCTTTGGAAAGGCTTATCCAGGCTCAGCCTCCCTCGCTGCTGTGTTCTGAGCGGAGGGGCTCGAGCAGCACTCAGGGAAGGGGTGGGCAGGGGGGGGCATAGCCAAGAAATGATCCAGCTGGGAGGCTTTGATACCAAACCCCAGCTTTATACACTGAGTGTCAGCCACCAGGGAGGGCGGTTTCTGAGCTCTGCCAAGTCCTGCATTGATCCCAGAGAACACCAGGGTGTTTGCTGTGGGGTGGGTTCGTGTGTGGGGCTGACGCAGAGCAGAACCAGGTTTTGCCCCTTCTCCTTTACCGAATGCCACCCTGGAGCCGGGCTGGGGTGGCTGGAACCCAGCAGGGAGAGAGGAGCTGTGGGAACTGCTGCAGCAAATCCCTCCTCTGCTTTCCCAGGCCAGAAACGGGGTGCTGTGGTGGGATGCCGTATCCCCCATACATAACTCTGCCCCAGCCCAGTGGTTCTCATTGCAGCCTCTGACTCACCTCCCAAAAATTCCTCTGCTTACATCATGCAGGAAACCGCTGCAGGGAAGTGGTGAAACCCTGCGACAACGGCCTGAAACTTGGCTTCCCCCAGCCAAGGGGGGAGATCAAACAGCAGCACATTGGCCTCCATCGCTCTGATGCCAGGAACAGCCATGGGGGTGACTTCGTGCCTGGGCCAGTGGTGTGTGGGTGTGTGTGTGGGGTTATTCCAGACTCAGCAGCTTCTCGTGGGACATCTGGGAGTGTTTCCCCAAGCACAGGCCCTGACCTCAGAAATATCCCTGAGTCAAGCATCAGGAATGAGCTCAGCTGCTTTGAGTGAGCCCCTGTGGTCCTGGGCTGTGCTGAGAGCTTGGCAATGGGGGGTGGCAGCCCCCAGCAGGTCACAAAGCCTGGCTGTGATTTAGGAGCTGCTGTAACCCCGAGCTCCTCAGAGGTTGAGAAACCGCCTGAGTTAAGCCCTGTGTGAAGCTGGGCTTGTGGGTGATGCCCACTGCTATGGGTGATACCCACTGCTATGGGTGATACCCGCTGCTATGGGTGATACCCACTGCTATGGGTGATACCCACTGCTATGGGTGATACCTGCTGCTATGGGTGATACCCACTGCTGTGGGTGATACCTACTGCTATGGGTGATACCCACTGCTGTGGGTGATACCCGCTGCTATGGGTGATACCCGCTGCTATGGGTGATACCTGCTGCTATGGGTGATGCCCACTGCTATGGGTGATACCTGCTGCTATGGGTGATACCCGCTGCTATGGGTGATACCCGCTGCTATGGGTGATGCCCACTGCTATGGGTGATACCCACTGCTATGGGTGATACCCACTGCTATGGGTGATACCCGCTGCTATGGGTGATACCCACTGCTATGGGTGATACCTGCTGCTATGGGCGATACCCACTGCTATGGGCGATACCCGCTGCTATGGGTGATACCTGCTGCTATGGGTGATACCCACTGCTGTGGGTGATACCCGCTGCTATGGGTGATACCTGCTGCTATGGGTGATACCCACTGCTGTGGGTGATACCTACTGCTATGGGTGATACCCACTGCTGTGGGTGATACCTGCTGCTATGGGTGATACCCACTGCTGTGGGTGATACCTGCTGCTATGGGTGATACCCACTGCTGTGGGTGATACCTACTGCTATGGGTGATACCCACTGCTGTGGGTGATACCCGCTGCTATGGGTGATACCTGCTGCTATGGGTGATACCCACTGCTGTGGGTGATACCTACTGCTATGGGTGATACCCACTGCTGTGGGTGATACCCGCTGCTATGGGTGATACCCGCTGCTATGGGTGATACCTGCTGCTATGGGTGATGCCCACTGCTATGGGTGATACCTGCTGCTATGGGTGATACCCGCTGCTATGGGTGATACCCACTGCTATGGGCGATACCCACTGCTATGGGCAATACCCACTGCTGTGGGTGATACCTACTGCTATGGGTGATACCCGCTGCTATGGGTGATACCTGCTGCTATGGGTGATACCTACTGCTGTGGGTGATACCCACTCCTATGGGTCATGGAGCCAGCACTGAGCATGCAGCCGCTTGCCAGAGTTTTACCCCAAATCAATGGCAGACCCAAAACCTATGTCCTGGCTCATGCACTTCAGGTGGGATGTGATCCCAATCGCTCTCCCCCATGAGATACCTGTTGTTCCTGTCCCCTCCTGACCCTTGCTGGTCCCATGGGTCAGCACTGGTATCTCCATGGGTGACTGCTCCCCATGAACCTCAATGGTGAGGGGCTGAGCTGCATTCCCTGGCCTGGGTCTGCCCCAAAGTGGCTCCATCCCTGCCCTGGCCACTCCTGCAGGCACTGCCTGGAACGTTCCCACTGCTGCAGTGGGTGGCTGTCCCCCTGCCAAGCCCTGCAGCCCTGCCAGCCCCGCTGCAGCACACAGCTGCGCTATTTCTGGATCCACCTTGAGACACGTACCTTCAGCAGCGGGAATGATGCTAAAAGAGACGGATCCAGGATGAGTGCATCCCATTCCCGTCCCCAGGCAGCTGCAGCAGAGCAGGCAGGGAGCTGGAGGAGCTGCTGTGTGCCTCAAAGGGAAACGCTGCCATTCAACCTGCTGCAGAGCTGTGTCCTCTGCACGCCTGCTCCAGAGCCTGTCGCTGCTGTGTAGGCAGCAGGAGCCTGAAATCCAGGCTTGTCCTGGCATGGAGAGCCATGCATCAGCATGGTGAAGGGCTAAAGCAGGGCCAGGAAGCCCCCAGCCTCAGCTTTCTTCCCCCATGACAAGCTGTTTATGGGCACCAGCTCCTCTAAGCAGCTTGGGGCAGGAGGGAGCTGAGGGGATGTTGGATTGCCACATTTAACCCTTGGTTGATGGCACAACTCAAGGCAAGCCTTGTCTGCTGCTTCTGCCTCAGTTTCCCCAACCACAGGAGCATCCACCACCCTCTGCAGGGGCACGGCGCTCTGGATGTACAACCCTGCTTCCCCAAATGGCATCAGTGAGGTCTGGGATACCCCACAGGCCCTCCAGAATAGGAGCTTGAGGGGTGTTTGCTCTTGAAGAGACACCGGTGGTCTCCATGGTCATGGCTGGACTGGACACCCTGCACTGAGCACCCGTTGCAGTGGGGCGGGGGGGCATTCACCACCCTGTGTCCTCACCGGCTCCATGCCGCATCCCTATCCCGCATTCCCGCACTGCTCTCCCACATACGTGGCCTCTGCAGCACTGGGAATGGAGCGGATCAGGACAAACCTGACCTGCAGACTGCTGAGCACCCTTCAGGTGCTGCTTGGGTCAAAGGAGCTTGTTAAAGCTCCTGTAATTAAGATAGGCCCAGACGACTGTTTATCAGTGCTGAGGGTGAAGGAAGTGATCCCACTTCCGTATGAGACATCGCATCTGGAGGCAAGCAAGTGGTGCTCACGTGGGATGGAGCTGAACCAATGCATGGCTGTGGAAGCAGAGCAGAGGGACCCACGTGGGGCTGGTGGTGGGCACTGGGGTGTCCGTGGTACAAAGCATCCACCCAGAGTGGCACAGCACTGGGATGGGCTCACGTGGAGTCCCCATAGACCAGCACTGAGATGGAAAAGCTCATCATGGAGGTTGAGTTTGTGCCGGTCCCATTCTCCATCTGAGGAAAACCTGGCTGCAGCCCCCTCATTCCCTGCATCCCCACCATGGGCAGCACTGCCCTAAACCTTCCTATGCCACTGCCCGCTTCAACAACTCACCGGGAAGCCATTCTCAGCCCCTTTCCCAGCTCACAGCTGTGGCCAGCAGAGCCCGGCTGGGCATTCCACTCCTATTTAAAGCTCAGGCAGGGTAAGGGGACCCCTGCGGCACGGGGTCGTGGATGGATGTGGTGTGGAGAGGACAGAGCCCGAAGCTGCCCCATCACCCCGTGCACCTGCAAGAAGCAGTGTGACAGCTCTGCTCTCACATCCTCCCACTGCGTCTCATGCCTTCCTGAGCGGAAATCAGGAGCACGTTAGTCACCGAGAAGGGAGAGGGGCAGGTCAGGGCGCTGCACACCCAGCAGCCAGCTATTTCCTCCCATGACACCTTGCCCAGGGCCTCGGGGCTGTTTACAAACACTGGACTATGCCCAAACCTTACCCCAAATCAGCTGTGGCTGCTGCAGTGCCCTGGCTGAAGGCATCCCCCAGCAGAAGGCTGGGAGCAGGGTTTGTCCCACCTCTCCTCTAAGCATCTCTTTGAACCCACAGCACCCAGGAAGTCTTTTTGGGAAGCACAGTGTTCCAAATCATGGCATCTGGGCCCTGTTTAGGTCACAAGCAAGACTTGACTGTGTCATCCCATGCCCTCCCTGCAGTTTTTGGCCAGTTCCAGCAGGATTAAGCAGGGCTGAGGGCTCGCTGTTAATTAAACTGCTGTGAGTGTGAGGAGCGATGCCTCCTGAGGTGTGAGCTCAAGGTTATGGGGTCTCAGGCTGCTGCCAGCCCAGCAGCACATGGTGTGTGAAACCACCGTGAGCACGGCCATAAAGCGTGAGGGTGAGGAGGGGGTGAAGAAGGCCCAGGGGAGGTGGAGGGAAGGAATGGGGCACCTCTCTGCCTTCCTTACCATTCCCATGGGCTTGTATGAGTGCTTATCACCCGCTTCCCTGTGCAGAGGCTCAGCTCTGAGGGCCTCCTGCAAGCAAAGCACCAGCTGGAGCATGTGGAGCAGAGCTGCATCCAGGGGGAAGCGGTTGGCAACAGAAAGAATCCATTATTGAGCTGGGCCAGACCCCCTGGAGCCCGGCAGCCCCTCGGGAGGGTGAGGTCAGTCCTGTCGCCATCAAAAGCTGCTGTCAGTGAGTTTTGCTGGCACCGAGCGGCTCCCAGCCTTGCCAGCACCCTCCAGGCAGGTCCCTGGGCTCTGTGCGCAGCGCTCTGTGCCCGCGGTGGGTTCACAGCGCAGCCCACCTCCCTCCGCGGTGCCCATGGCACCCTCCGACCCTCACGGATACCTGATGGCAATTCACCAGTGGCATCATCCCCCTCCATCCTCCCTGCCGGAGGTGATCCCGCCGCTGTGCCGCTGCCCTCCACTGTGCCTTGATTTCCCCACTCCGCTCCTCTCACCCTGTCCCGGCTGGAGAGATGTTGCTAAACGCTGTTCATGCAGCGTGGGGTCGAGGGACCGGGGCAGGACCCCTGCCCGCGGCAATCGCTGCGCTGCTGGACACGATCTGCTGCTCTCCCAGGGGAGAACCGTGTGGTCGGTGCCGCGCCAGCCCCGGGACCACGGCAGCACCATACCGGACACCACCCCCCCCGCAGGGCAGAGCCACCACGGCATCGCTTTGCCTTCGCACATCCCTTGCTCCAGCCGGACGTTCCGGTGACACCTCCCTGTTGCCCGGGGCGGCGCTTGGGGAAACTGAGGCAGGCGGGCAGGGGTGCGTGGAGCTCGGGGCAGCGCCGGGGCCGGTCCCCGCCGCCGGGAGGAGCGGTGCAGGGGGGTGGGTTACACTTTATGAATGGGGCCGCCCCGCCTGCCATAGCCGTGCGGCGCGGCGGGCGTCAGCAGCGAGCAGCGGCGGGCGGCGCTCCCCGGCGCGTCCCGTTCCCCGTTCCAGCGCCGATGGCCGCCGGCCGCCGCGCTCCCCCGGAGCCCGGGGGGGGGCCCGTGCTACTTCAAGGTGTTTTCGGTGCGGGGCCGGGCCCCGGAGCCGCCTCCTGCTCGCTGGTGCTGACGGCCCGGGAGCTGCAGGTGCGGCGGGCCGGAGGCTCCTCCGGGGGCTCGGCCGGCCCCGACGCCGTGCTCCGCTTGGCCGATTGCGTGAGCTCCGCCGCCTTCCCCGCCGCCGCCGCCGCCGCCTGCTTCTCGCTCGTCTGTTACCCGTTCCGCGGCCCGCGCTGGGGCTCGCCCGCCCGCCAGCGCCTGGAGCGGACCTTCCGCGTCTACCGGGGACCCGACGCCGAGGGCAACCTGCGCATCGCCCAGGCCTGGAGCCGCCGCATCCGGGAGCTCTCAGTGCCCGCCGTGCCCGTGCAGGACGGTGAGTGCCGCGGGCGGGGAGCGCGGGGAACGCGGACACGGACCCGTCCCCGCTCCGCTGCAGGGGCCGACGGAGCGAGCCCCGGGAGCTCCGAAGGGACGGGGAGGGGGGATCCGCGTCCCCGAGGAGTCACCTGGATCGGAGGGTGGGGACACGGGGACAGCCCCTGGGGTGCCTTAACCGCCTTTCACCCTTAAATCGAAGGGGCTGCAGGGCCGTGGTGGCCCCACGGGGTCCATTTGCACGTCCTTCCCCCCCTACCGCCCCTGGTTCAGTTCAAAGCTCCAAAGGGCAGAATTAAGCAAGAAAACCAAACAAGCCATCGGTGCTGACGCAGGTGAGACAGGAGCCAGGCCCCAGCAGGTGAATTCCCCCTGAGATCCCCGGGGGTCCCAGAGCACTCTCAGCCCCCCCCAGGAGCTGCCACCAGCTTCAAGGGGAGATGCTGGTTTGGGGCCCAGGTCCCCAGCTCTGGCTGTCAGGGCAAGGTTGCTGTGTGTTGGAACATCTGAGCAGGGATTCAATTATATGCACTACTTCATTTATCCAGCTGCCCAGTCGCACTGCTCAGACTTGGGAAGGAAGAGCCATGTGGTTTAGGGGGAATCCATCCTGTCAGATCCCATTTAGCCCAGCTCTTCCCTGCTCGGCTCTGAAAATGCAGCTTTTCTACATGACCTGCAGCTACAAAGCAACTTTCTGCTACTTTTCATACAGAATAACAAAAACCCAGGAGATCGGGGTCGGGGCAAAACCAGTTCCCCGGCTCCAATTCCAGCCTGAACTCTGCAGCTGGGAGCCTCCAAGCGCTTGGAATCCCTCGCAGGCAGCGTGAGGGAGGTGCTGGGGCAGGAGCCTCGGGGGAGCCCGGGGAAGGAGGACGGGAGGAGGCGGTGCGGAGCTGAGGGCTCCAAAAGGATTTGCTAAACCTCCTCCCCCAGGTCGGGACGAGCTAAAAATGCCTCTCACCACACCCTGCGCTGCCCCAGCGAGGCCTGTGCGGGACAGATAAGGCCGAGCTGGGGAAGCTGCGGGTGAGTCCGTGCACGCCAATCCTGCCGCCCTGTCCCTGCAGTGAGGGGACTCGGAGAGTCCGTCCTGGGGTCAGCTCCAGCATCCCCTGGGGAGAGCCACGGCAGGAGTGAAGCTTCCCCCTCCTTACTTCACCCAAAGGGGGAAACCCCCTCCCTCAGCAGTTTCTAACCCAGGCTCCCACCTGCAAACCCTCCCCGGGATTGTGTCCTGATGGGGGAATCCAGCCCTGGCTGTGGCAGGAAGCTGCCATTGAGCTGCTGGCACCTGCCGTGGTGTCATGGCTGCAGGATGTGTTTTGGGGGACCCCGTTGCCATGCAGAGGTGATCCTGACCCGGCCTCACGCCAGGGCAGGACTCCCTGTCCCCTCCAGCACCCTTGTTCGTTGTGCCAGAAGAGCCTCCAGAAGGATGCAGGGATGCGGCGGAGCTGTTGGTGGTGGAGCCGTGGTCCCTGCTGAGCCCAGTGGGGACACGTGGCACATGTGGGGATGTGGGCAGAGGGGCAGAGCAGAGCCTGCACTGGCAGCAGCTCAAGCCCCTTCCTTCTGCTGACTCAACGTCTGCTCAGCCTCAACCGCAGCCTTTGAGGCTGGAGGCAGCCGCACGGGGCCGGGAAGTGGCTGAGCTCTGCGGGATGCCAGGGGCCGGCCCGTGTGTTGCAACAGAAGGGGGATGCTGCTGACGTCCGTCCCACCCCGAGCATCACGCTGCTGGGCTCTGGCTCTGAACCAGCACTCACCACCTCTGCCTGGTGCTGCTGGTGTATCTGATCCCACACCAGGACCATGGCCCAGGCCCTTCTCACAGCCTGATCCCAGCAATCTGTTCCTTGGGAGGGAGTTGTGGCATCCCTCTGTGTCCCTGATGCCTTTCCCCACCCAGCCAAGGAGCGGATCCTGGGATCCCAGCTGTAACCCCCTGCCCAGGGCCAACACCACAGGTCCACACAGGATTTTCAGGCCAGACCCGTGTGTGCAGGTCAGGAATGATGTGTCTGGTTAGAGACAGTGTGGGTTTCAAAACTGCATTGAGGTTCCTGAAGTGCTTCATACTCCAACTGCATCCTCCAGCGTCGGCGGGGAAGAAAGAGGGAGAAAATCCCCCATCACCTGCCTCCAGCAGCCGGGGCTGGAGCACAGTCCCTGCCTGGGGGCTCGGCTGCTTGATCCAAGGGGATTTAGTGCTGGTGGTGACTGGAGAGGAGTGACTGTGTCCAGCCCAGCCCTGGGTCACTGCCCATTATCCCTGCCCCGAGCTGGGGCGGCCTCTGCCCCGCTGCTGTCCTGAGGGCAGCAGGTCCCTAACGTCTGGCACCCACTGATAAGGGGCCGGGGAAGGTGTTGGGCAGCTGATGCTCCCCCCAGCCCTGGGCCAGTGCCTGAACCCGGGCTCAGCCCTGGCTGAAGGGGCTCTCATGGGCAGAGCATTGGTGTGACCTCGACGGCAGGTCCTAAGCAGCCGGCGTTGGGACAAGGAGGTTTCCTGCAGGGTGACGGCATCACCGGGGCATTCCTGGGGCCAAAGACATCAGTCTGATGACGCTGAATGAGCGCTGCTCCCCATGCTCCCAGGGCTGGACGGGCATGGGGAGGGGATGCCACAGGGCAGCGTGTGCGGCTCTGCCAGCCACCAGGGAGGCCCCGCTGTCATGCTGGGTGTCACCCATGGGAGGTGGCACCGGTGCCACATCCTTATCCCCAGGCTCCCCTTTCCCTGCCCCCATGGCTGGTGTGGGCAGCTCCGGGGGGGTTCAGCTTCTCGTGTGTTCCAACAGCTCACATCACCCCGTTGTGTGAATGGGGGGGGGCAGGAGGACAGCCCCAGCCCCCCCAAGCTGGCCGGCTCTGCCTGGGTTGGGTGGTGCTGGGATGGTGCTGGGAAGTGCCTGTTTTCCTGACTCAGCTCCTGACGGAGCAGCGATTTGTGCTGAGTCAGCAGGCGCAGCCCTGGGCAGGCACCCACCTCCCCGCGAGGACCTGATCATGGCTGCGGGGGCCCAGAGCTGGTGGGGACACCCCCGGCCTTGCTTCATCCCGCAGGGCCAGAGGGGTCCAAAGGCACTGCAGGAGCTCGGAGCCCTGCTTATGGTGCCCAAGCAGCACCCAGGGGTCCTCCCTCACAGGGAGCACCGGGCAGTGGGGGGGGCAGAGGGATGTGGAGCCCTGCCAGGCTGGTAATTACAGCCCTCCCACTAAACCTGAGCCCCATGGGAGCAGAGGAGGCGGAGGTGTCTGTCTGACAGTGCAGGGGCTGTCCTGGCCCCGCTCCGTCTGGCAGGATGTTGGGAATTGGGATCTCTGGCCCTCATCCCCCCGTGCTTGGCTCCCTGCACACTGAGGGACTGAGCCGTGGGGCTCAGCAGGGGAAGGTCAGCCAGGGTTGGGTTTCAAACCTCCCCTTCGCTTCCACCTTTCTTTCCCTGCTGTGTCTGAAAGCGGAGCCAGCAGCATCCACGGCACAGGGATGCTCTGGGATGCTCCGTACTGCAGAGCCCCAGTTCCACCGGGTGCTGCGGGGCTCCCGCCTGGGCATCAAACACAGAATCATAGAACAGTTAGGGCTGGAACTGCCAGGGGTGGAGCAGTCACCACATCTCTGGACAGCCCATTCCAGCGCCTCAGCACCCTCACAGGGAAGAGCTTCTTCCTTATACCTAACCTGAACTTCCCCTGGTAACATCTCTGCTGGTTGTTGGACAGCACAGGATGAGTCCCTGCAGGACCCGTTGTCCCCATCTCCTCTCCATCCTTGCTCACCTCCCATGTCCTCAGGGCCCATGGAGCTTACAAGAACGAGGAGCAGCTCCTCCCGCTGTGGGGCTGTGCTCACAAAGCCCCCTGAGCCCTGTCCCTCCCCACAGGTGACAGCTATGGGGTGCTGCCCCGGCCCTGCCGTGCGCTGGTGCTGCTGAACCCCCAGAGCGGGGCTGGCCGTGCTCTCGAGGACTTCCAGGCCGTGGTGCAGCCCATGCTGGCCGAGGCCGACGTCGCTGCCAGCGTCTTCATCACGGGTGAGTCCCCTCCTCCTGCCCCGGGCCCCTACCTGGGTGCTGCTGCGCTGGGACGGGCTCCTCCAAGGCGCTCGTACCCCCAGCATCGCCCGGTTCCGATGAGCACGAGGGGTGGGTTGGTGCTGCCTCACCTCCTGCAGCCCTGCCTGGGGACACTGGGGCCGGGGGCACTGCCCGGGGCTGGCAGCGGCAGGGCAGGGGCAGGGGGGTGACGCTCGACTCTCTCTGTTTTCCCCCGCAGAGAGACCCCACCACGCACACGAGAAGGTGCGGGACGAGGACCTGTCGCAGTGGGACACGCTGGTGGTGATGTCCGGGGATGGGCTCTTGTACGAGGTGAGGGGCACCACGGGGCATCCCCTGCCCGGGCTGGGCACAACAGGGTGCTGGGGCCGGAGCTGAGCTTTGAGACAGGAAGGGAACAGCAAAGGGGAGCTGGCGCCGTGCTTGGAGAGGGGCAAGCTCACCATGACAGGTTCATGGAGGGACCCAGTGTGGCCTCAGGCCTGCCGGGTCCCTGCCTCAAGCTGCCTCCATCCTGTAGGTGGTGAATGGGCTCATGGAGCGGCCGGACTGGGATGAGGCCATGAAGAAGCCGCTGTGCATCCTGCCGGGGGGCTCCGGGAACGCCTTGGCCGCCTCCATCAACTACTACGCAGGGTGAGCCCCATGGGGAGCAGGATGGGGGGGGAAAGGCTCCATCCCAGCTGACCCCAGCACAGGAGGGATCCTGTGGGTCCCCACCTCCCTGCAAGCTCGTCCTTGTGAGCATCAGGCTGCATCCCCCCACATCCTTCCTCCTCTCCAGGCTCTGAGTCTGGCAAAGCTTTTCCCTAAAGGATCCACCCCAGGCAGAGCTGATCCCGCTGCAGGACCGGGATTGCCCTGACCCAGCAGCCCCAGCTCGGGTCTGTCTTTTGGAGCTGGCTTATACTTTCCCACCCCAAGCAAAACCTCTCCCAGCAGCTGTCCCCGAGGGACACTGTCACCCAGCTGGGATACGTTCTGATACACGGATACAGCACCAGTGCTGGGTGCAGCCCAAACTCACCTTTCTCCATCCCTCACAGCAACGATCACGTCGCCAAGAAGAAGCTGCTGACGAACTGCGCCTTCATCCTGTGCAAGGGGCTGCACACGCAGATGGACCTGGTCTCGCTGAGCACAGCCTCGGGCAAGCGCCTCTTCTCCTTCCTGGGCTTCGGCTGGGGCTTCATCTCGGACGTGGACATCGACAGCGAGAAGTACCGCTGGCTGGGCAATGCGCGCTTCACGCTGGGCACGCTGCAGTGCCTGGCCAAGCTGCGGGTGTACCAGGGCCGCCTCTCCTACCTGCCCCTTGGCCCCACAGCGCAGGGCACCCCCCGGGACCCCCCCGAGCCCGTCACCAACAGCCGCATCCCACTGCCGGCGGGGACCGGAGCACCGGGGGCACTGCCCCCCGACTCGCTGCTGGTGCCGCTGGGGCAGCCGGTGCCGGCGCACTGGACCGTGGTCCCCGAGGAGGAGTTTGTCACCGTCTACGCCATTTACCAGTCCCACCTGGGCACCAACCTGCTGATGGCACCGGCGGCGCGGCTGCACGACGGCTGCATCCACCTCTTCTACCTGAAGGCCGGCATCAGCCGCGCGGCGCTGCTCAGGATCTTCCTGGCCATGGCCAGAGGGACCCACCTGGACTTGAACTGTCCCCACCTCTGCTACGTCCCCGTCCGGGCTTTCCGCCTGGAGCCGCGCACGGCCGCGGGCATCATGACGGTGGACGGGGAGGCGCTGCCCTCTGAGCCCGTGCAGGGGCAGGTCCACAGCCGCCTCTGCCGCGTTGTCTGCGGCTCCTGAGCTGCTGCATTCACCCACCCCGGCGCTGAGCTGCTGGCACGGCCCAGCCGGGGGGGGCCAGAGCCTTCCTCCCACTCAGGAACATCCTCCTCCGCCCATAGCAATAGCTCGCGGGGGCCACGGGTGCTCGTCCCCTCGCTTGCCCCCACGCTTAGCTTTAACCCCTCGGGCCAGCCACCAGCGCTGTCCCGCACCTGAGCCATGAGCCCCATCAGGTACTCGGTGCCCAGTGTCCTACCCCGGTACGAGGTCCCGGCTGTGCCGGCGCAGCCCGGTCCCCTCCCTGGCTCAGACGCACACGGTGGCATCGCTCGTGTCCCCAGCGCCACCCGCAGGGAGGGTCAGGACCAAGATCTCTTGATACAAGAGCTTGACTTTTTGTAAGGATGTTTCTACCCAAAGCTTCCTGCAGGAGCAGAGTTTATTCTTGTGAGAGAGGCAATAAAGATCCGGTGTTTGCAGAAACTCCAGCGCCAGGCTTGGGAGCCGTGGTCAGAGCCGCTCTCAATGCCCTCTGCTCCCCCATCCCAGCACTGCCTCCTCCAGCCAGAACCAGCACGGAGCCATGGCCCAGGAGATGCTCCCAGGGAAGGTGGCTCAGAGGCAGGACATGGGGCGCTGCTGTCCCCCTCCCCTAGATTTTGGGGTGTGCTGGTGCCTTCCTGCTTATGCTGGAGCTGATTGAATGCTGGCAGCTCAGTCCCACAGGGACCACAGAGGGGTTTATATTGGAAGGGACCTTACAGCTCATCCAGCTCCAACCCCTGCCACGGGCAGGGACACCTTCCACTGGAGCAGCTTGCTCCAAGCCCCTGTGTCCAACCTGGCCTTGAACACTGCCAGGGATGGGGCAGCCACAGCTTCTCTGGGCACCCTGGGCCAGCGCCTCAGCACCCTCACAGGGAAGAGCTTCTGCCTAAGAGCTCATCTCAGTCTCCCCTCGGGCAGGTTAAAGCCATTCCCCTTGGCCTGTCCCTGCAGGCCCTTGTCCCAAGCCCCTCTCCAGTTTTCCTGCAGCCCCTTTAGGCACTGGAGCTGCCAAGTGATGCTTTGGGGAAGGTTTGGTGCCTCAGGCCAGGGCAGGGGCACTCGTGGAAGAGGCTGGAGGAAGGGCTCTGGAGCGAGGGGATCTCACACAGGGGGTCGGTGCATACTGAGCCGGTCTGGTCCAGAGCTGCTGTGATTAACCCTCATTTGCAGTGCCCCAGCCCAAGGCAGCAGAGCAATCAGTGCCGCTGCTGGCGCGCACCCAGCTGCACGCTGCAGGGAGGCTGGCAGGGCTGGGAATGAAGAGCACATTGTTCCCTGCTCTCAGCCCAGCAGAAGCGGCCCCGGGTCGGGTGCAGGAACAGGCTCAGCGCTGCTTCAATGAACCCCAACCCCATCCAAGAGCGCAAGGAGGCTGCAGGGAGAGCCCAGGGCAGGGGATGCGCGCAGAGCAGGGCCCATTGGGTCTGCAGCACCCGAAAGGCTCCGTGCGGTCTCCTCGGGCCTCCCATGGCTGCTGCCCATGGCAGCAGGTGCCCGGGGCTGCCCCTGCCCGGCCCAGGCTTTGCCGCACAAATCCCGTCCCTGCTTCCAGAACAGCCCCGGCAGCTCCGAGCCCTCAGCAGGGTTTGAATGACTCCAGAGAGGGCTCAGGGCACTGACGCTGCTCTCTCCCACCTCCTTCGAGCCTCTCCGTGCAGGCAGAACCAGGGCTGCAGCCGCGGCAGCAGCAGGAGATTGGGTTCAGCACCGCCCCAGCAGCCGGGAGGTGCAGGAGTCCCTCAGCCCCAGCCCGGATGTGGCTGCGCTGGGTCCCATCCTCCACCTACCTGGGAGCTGAGGAGAGGGGCTGGGAAGTGCGGCCGGGCCGAGGAGCCACCCCCTGCCAGGCTGGGAGTACAAAGGGTTTCCATCATCCCAGGTCCATCCTCATGTGCTGGGGGGGCATGGAAAATAACGATGCTCCATGAGGGAGGGGTCTGGGGAACCAACAGAGGGGTTTGTGTTGGAAAGGAGCCTAAAGCTCATCCAGCTCCAACCCCTGCCACGGGCAGGGACCCCTTCCACTGGAGCAGCTTGCTCCAAGCCCCTGTGTCCAACCTGGCCTTGAACACTGCCAGGGATGGGGCAGCCACAGCTTCTCTGGGCACCCTGGGCCAGTGCCTCAGCACCCTCACAGGGAAGAGCTTCTGCCTTAGATCTAACCTGAACTTCCCCTGTTTCAGTTTGAACCCATCACCCCTTGTCCTGTCACTACAGTCCCTGATGAAGAGTCCCTCCCCAGCATCCTTGTAGCCCCCTTCAGACACTGGAAGCTGCTCTGAGGTCTCCACGCAGCCTTCTCTTCTCCAGGCTGAACAGCCCCAACTTTCTCAGCCTGTTTCCATACAGGAGGTGCTCCAGCCCCTGATCACCCTCATGGCCTCCCCTGGACTTGCTCCAGCAGCTCCGTGTCCTTCTCATGCTGAGGACACCAGCACTGCACACAGGGCCGCAAGCAGGGTCTCATGAGAGCAGAGCAGAGGGGCAGGAGCTGCTGGAGGCCCAGGGCCAGCTTGAGCTGCCAGATCCACCTGGCTCCCTCAGGACATCACCTTCTCCACGCCATCAACTTCCTTCCCAGTGGGATCCCGAGACAGGGTGGGAGAGCAAGAAAGAGACAGGGATGGGAAGTACTCACAGAGGCAGATTTAATGGCAAGTCATCTTCCCTCCTTTATTACACCCGGGTTAGCCAAACAAAACAAGTTCTGCAGGTAAAAAAAGTCTGAATGGGCACACAGCACTTTATACAGATACCGTAAGCAACCAAGCACCCACATCTGCACGGGGACGACACCTCTAAGCATGGCCTCAAGGGCAGGGCTGGGGCTGTTGTCTTCATTAAATACTGTACAGAACCAAGGCTACAGAGGGGGTTTGCAATCGCTCCTTCCCCACGCCCCGCGCTGTAGTTCCAGCCCGCTCTCATCGTACATCATCCCGGAGCCCGGAGCCGGGTTAAGGCTGACAATAAGCATCATGCTTTGGCTTTTTTTGGCTTTTTTGGGTTTTTTTTTTCCCCCACTTTTTTTTTTTTTCCCCAGGTTTTAGCTTTCTAAAGTGTTCTCCTTAAATATTACATATACACAAAATAGATCACCGTGCCCAGCACCCTGCCCCCAGCTTCACATTATCAAAAGCTTTAGAAAACGTGTAAACCTCTGTGCACGCTTCGTGTGGGGCAGTGCCGGGGGGCACCGGCCCCTGCCCCACGGCCAATGCACCCCACGGCCAATGCACCGTGCAGGGAGCCTGTGCAAAGCTCTTGGTTCAGATCAGAGGAAACAAGGAGATTTCTTGGGCGAAGGGGACGGCCTTCGCTGGGAGATGAGAGCAAAGGGTGGGCAAAGCAGGGAGCCCAGGGGCTGCTCCATCCCCAGCCCTAAAGGGTTTTCTCCCTCTCTGGCCGCTGGGGCTATAGGGGCAGCCACAGGGGACAGAGGAGGTCGGTGTCTGGGGAGGACCAACAGCAATTTGGTCTCTTAAGAGGTTTCATCCCTCGGCACAAGCAGCCTCCCAGCCCTCTGCCCCAGCTGACCCCGTCCATGGTGGAGATGCCCCCGCTCTTCGCTCAAGGGATTCATCCAGTTAGCACCAGAACGCGGCCGGGAGTTAGCGCTCGGCTCGCACTGCCCGTGCCCCAAAGCACCCCCTGCACCCCAGTGAGGGTCTGCCCCCTGCTCCAGGGCCAGAGCTGCTGCTCAGCCCATCCACCCACAGGGCTGCTCCCTGCAGAGCACCAAGTGCAGGATGCGCCTCCCGAGACCCAGCAGAGGATGGGGACACTACAAGGGCTTTGTGCTGCCCGGAGCATGGGGGCAGCAGGAAAGAGCAGGCACAGGGACACGGGAGGGGGTTTGGGACAGCGGGTGCAGGCTCTGGTGGGTCAAGGAGCAGGAAGCACCGTGCAAACGTGCCGAGAGGCACCTGCGCTTCCCTGCTTCAAACTAAGAGGCCAGAGCCTGGCCTGGGCAAGGGGAAGGGACCAGAGCCACAGCGAGCAAGAGCAAAGGAGGGTTTGGGCTCCATCCTCACTTGTGGCAGAGCCATCTCCTCAGCCTGACCCTGCTGGAGGACCAGCGGCCTCTCCCTGACAGGCTGTGCTCCACAGGGATGCCAAGTGGGAGCTTCTCCAATGCCTAACGCTGGGCAATGCAGTGGTGCTGGAGAGCGATGTCCCAGCTCCAGAAGTGAAGGTTAAGGGCGTGCGCGCAGGAAAAGAGGCTTCAGGAAGGTGCCTTGAGCAGGGCACTCTGGCAAAGTCACTGCTTCAAAGTGCTCCGGGTCAGCAGCTCTCACTGCTGAAGCAGGGGCTGATCTCGCCGGCCGTGTCCCGAGAGGGACCGTGGAGATCAGGGACAGGATGTGCTCTGCCCACAGCGGGCCCAGGCCACCCTGGGAAGCGGCTGGCAAGGGAAGGAACTGATAACAGTGCCCCAGCTGCTGAGTAACCGCACAGAACAGGCACAAACTGCTGCTGCTAGGACAGGACCTCCTCACCACATGACAGCTCCTGTCCCGTGGGGGCCCTGGCTCCAACAGCTCCAAAATACCCATCTACAGCTGATGGGGAAGGAGCAGCCACACCAGGTTCACCACCAAGAGTAGCTTCTGGATCTACAATGTGCCCCAGGACCACTCGCTGCTGCTGCCCAGGCGAGGCTGAGATCCAGGGCTAGGTTAGTGCTGTGCTGTGTGACAGCCTGGATTGGCTGCGAATGAAGGATGCTGCTACTGAAGCAAGTAACAAGGGCAGAACCCTGAATCCCATGTATTTCTAGAAGACAGGCAGCATGCGTGGGGGGGGAAGGGAAGTTTGCCTTACCCTGGCCAAAAAGAAGTGGGGATGGCGAGAACTGCTTCCAGGAGGCTGACAAGGAGTTGCAGAACTGGATGGAAACCCTGCAGCACTACCAGGGCAGCACAAGTGCTAGATCAGAGCTCTGGTTCTGCCTACCAAGTCCTGACTGCAACAACCTCGTAGCCATCTGTGAACTAAGACCAGAGCAACTGTGTATGGTGGAGACAACCTCAATGCAAACACAATCCCATGTCTAAGAACAGGAAAGCTGGGGCAGGTTTCATAAAACCCATGGTAACGCAGAGAAAAATGAAAGACCGGGAGGGCATTGCCCTTCACTGCCAGATCCTACAGCAACCACTTCTCCTGGCTTGAACCCCACCAGACCAAACTGATGGGTGGGAAGAGTCCTTGTGTGGAAAGGTGCCCCAAGATGAAAGTGCAGAAGGGAATGTGGCTGCACAACTGCTTCTGTGCAGGTCTCAAATCTTACCAGTGCAGGGTCAAACTTGCAAAAGGAACACGTACACGGGAGGGGGGGAAGGAAGAAGGGCTGGGGCAAAGAGTTATTCATGCTTAGACAACCTTTCCTGGGAGGAGCAGTCAGGCCTACCACCTTCTTTGGAACAAACCAAGCTGAGGAAGAAAAGCTGGAAGGAGAAGCAAGTTTACTGGTGACAGCATCTGCCTATTTCCTTTCTGCTGCTTTCCCTTCTCCCCTGCACCTGCCTGTCCCTAACCTGATGGTTTATTTGTCCTCTGTCCACTCTGGGATATTGGCCCCTGCTAAGGCAGCCCGGTACTGCTGCAAGACACCACGGATGCTTTTAATGAACCCCTTGGACAAAGGGAAGAGGGGGAACCCAATGTCAGGGTAACCACTCTTTTCCGGAAGGAAACTCCTGTAGCTCTTCCTCCTTTTCTTTGGTTTCACACTGGGCTGCACGGCAGAGTCCTGGGCAGCCTTCCCCTCGTCCGTTCGGTCTCTGGCCAGGTCTGCCCCCCTGGCTTGGGCTGTGCTCTCCGAGTCTGAGTACTGCTGGGCATCAGCAGCGTTGGGCATTGAGGCTGTGAACTCCGAGTCATCCAGCTCCTCCTTCCCGTCCAGCGCCGAGTCGGAAAGCTCAGCGGCCGCTCCCTGCTCTGAGCTGCTCCCGTATTCCCCCTGCGACCCCGCACGGTCCCCCGGGCTCTCGGCCAGGGCGCTGCTTGCGGAGAAAAGGGAGGCAGGATCCGCGCCGTTGGCCTGCTCGTGGCTCCGCTCCACCAGCTCGTTGGTCTCCAGCCAGGACTCGATGCGGGACACCAGGCGCCAGCCGTGGCAGCGGAAGTGCTCCCGGATCTCGAGCTCGAAGACCTCCACGGGCCTGCGGAGCAGCTGCATCATGGACTGCACCACCCGGATCAGCGTCATCTCGTTGTAGCAGCGACTGTTCTCGTAGCCCTCCTGCAGGCCCCGGTCACTGTCGAAGCCTGCCTCGTTGTAGTAGGGCTCGTTCACCAGGATGAGACCTGCCAAGAGAAGGGGGCACCAAGGGGTGAAGGGGGGGAAGGTCACTGAATCCCAAGCCAAGGGACTGCCCAAGGTGGTGGAGGTTCAAGGGGCACGGCATCACCCCCCAGGCTCAGTGATGCAGGCAGCCCCAGGCTGGAAGCTGTGCTCTGACTTCAAGCAGGTAGCAGAGGCCAGGTTGGAAAACCAGGAACCTGGAAGGTGCAGTGGGCAGGGATCACAAGGGGAGCGCTCACATGGATGGGTTGTGGCCTTCTGCTAGGGCAGTAGGGATCTTGGATACTACCAAGAGTGGCATTCAAGACCCCTGGCTTGCAAGAACAGTCTTCTACCAGTGTGATGCAGAGGCACACAACAGCACAGGAGGTCAAAAGGGCAGAAGGGGAAAAGTTTCACATCTCCTTTCCCTCCCCGCCCAGCAAAAAACTCCATCAACACACCCAAAGCTTTCTATTTCCCTTAGGCTTCTTTCCTCCTCTTAATCAGAACAAAGGCCAATCTTCAGTAAGAGGCTTTGAGCTGGCCACGTCCTGCCCAGCACAGTCCCATCAGACAGCACAGTTTGAGACATGAACTAGTGGGACAGGTCACCCGTTCCAGGCTTTCTCCTGCTTGCCGCTGGTCTAATGCAATCACACATATGTAGCAATGGCACCAACGCTGCCAGGCTGCTGGCAGCCTGCCACTAACTGCATTAGAGCTGCTGGAGGTGAGACCACGAGCGTCTCCCAGCCCAGGCAGGCGCAGGGGGAGAGCAGGTTCCTTCGCTAATACCACGTTGCTCCAGTAAAACACTGAGTCTTTGATTGCCTAAACCTGGATCCTCAGCTTTGGAAATGAGAAAAGGCTTTTCTCATGCGTTGTTCTCCCTCAGGTCTGTGAGACTTCAGAGGAGCAGGAGCTGCCTTGCTCTGTGTCAAAGGTTTCTCAAGTCACAAGCCTGGGCTCCCCACACAGAAAGGTGGCCTTGAGGAAGAGATTTGATTTAGCCTGTCTGTTCCCAAAGCAGATACAGCAAAGCCCTATGGCAGGAAGCTCTGGGGCTGGTCTAGACACACCCTGCATTATTCTGTACATAGAAGGAGCATAAACACCAGCATCATGTGCAAAAACATGTACAATGTAGGATGGGCAGGTGACTCAGTGGGATAAAAACAGACCTGCAAAGGAAGCCCAGTTTAGCAACCTCAACTAACTTTGGTAACTGGCTGAGGACACGGTGCTTCACCCCTGTCAGCTTGCAACAAGCAGCAGAACAGCTCTGTGCTTTAGCTGATGCAGTGAGAAGAAGGGAAAGCATTGTCACAGACCCGGGATGCAGCCAAAACTCAGGGCATGAGGAAAGCCTGAACCTGCTCCAACTGCTGAACTGGAGAGATAAGGACACTGCTTTGTCCAGCAAGGTAAGAGCAAAAGGCAGCGCTAACCCAGCTGGGTGGCAGATCCCAACTGGGTGCCCCCCCCGGCCTTTCCCTGTCCCGCAGGCTCTGCAGAGCATTTACCTTACCTTGGATGGAGATGAGTACTTGAAGGAGGCTGGATTTACTGGTCCACCTTTCTGTCCCCTGAAACACACATAGAAATGTCTTAGAGGGCTCAAGCACCAGCAGTTTGCTCTGTGGTAATGTTAGAGGAAGCAAGGCCCCAGTTTCTCTACATTCACAGCAGGAAGGTGCTGGTGTCCCATTGTACCAATCCATCTCTCCATTACTTTGTGCCAGCACTACACCCCATCAGGCCAGTTCTGCATGGAACAGTGTAACCCTACACACCAGACACCAGTTCCAACCCCTCCCCGTGCCCTGCTGATCTACCCGTTCACAGCACAGCATCCCCTTGGCTGTGTTTATTCCAAGTCTCCAGCTGGACTTTGTGCTACACTACATGATTCATTCATAGTGTGGGAGACAGGGACGCAAACCACGGGAAAACAGCCCATGCTGGTGTTGGCATCTCTGCTCTGTCCAAGTGTGACACAGCCTGGCTGGTCTGACCGCAGGCTTCTCATCAAGGACGGACAGGAGCCAAACACAGTCCCTGTAGAAGCCAGCCTACACCAGTTACCTGCTCCAGACACCTACAACGGAGCCCAAAGCACCCTGAGCTCAAGCATCACCTGAGCCCAGGACTCTGGGCCTGGTAAGAAGTGGCTTGTTCCTGGCACAAGCACTGCTCCCCATGGCCGGGGGGGTGGAAGCGTTACCTTGCCTATCCACGTCCCCAGGAGGCTGACGCACACTTTGCCATTGTCGTACAGGTTGGGATTCAGCCTCCCACTGCACTGGGAGAGGTAGCGGAAGAGAGGAGGGACAGCAGGGTAGATGTTGGGGAGCTGGATATCGAAGAGGAAGAGCCCATCTTCATAGGGCGTGCGTGTGGGCCCTTTTATAAGTGCTGAGAAGAGATCCTGTGGAGAGAGGCAACAGAAGCCAGTGAAGCATCCTCTTACCTTGGCAGGGCTATATTTACACAGAAGGAGAGAGGAGATGCGATTAACTCAGCTCAAACAACACATCGCAAGGCACCTCTCCCCATAGAAGCTGCACTTGTACTACAGCCTGAGACTAGAGTGTGCAAAGAGATCTGAAGCAGGGCTTTGGGAACAGCCAGCAAGCCCTAAGCTACTCACTGGTTACACCAGCCCCTTGTGGCTGCCCACCTGCCTTTCCTGCTCAGCAGGACAGGCAGCCCAGGGGCAAAGCACCTGAAATAAGCTTCCTACAATGAGGAGCTCCAGGTTGTTTCCCACCCTGACTTTAGGAATGCACAAGTAGCCCTTTACAGTAATTACAGCTGTATTTCACACGCTGCACACATTCCTGCAGCTCTAACGCAAAGGATTAAGGCTAAGCAGGGAATTCCAGAAAGAAAGTGATGTAGATGCTGAGCCCAGCACTAACACACAGGCATTTGAGAGCAGGCACTTGCCATTCGATCCTCAAAGGTCTTCACCATGATGCCATCAGGCAGGGAGGTGGCCAGCAGAGCCATCTCCTTCCGCACGGTGCTAAAGAACTTCTTTGCTTCTGGGGGCTGGAACTCCATTTTCTTGAAGGCATGGGTATCTGTGGGGCAAGGAAGAGAACAGGATTAGAGCCTGCCTTTGGGAACTGCCACGGGTTTCTCGTGAAGGCAAGTCTATAAATGTACCATCTGGATGAGAAGAGTCAAACTCGCCTTGGTGCTGAGCCAGGAGGCAGCCTGGAGATGATCTGGTTTTTCCCACACTGTACAGCAGCCACAACCTGCATCTCCTGTTCTCATGGTCCCACACAACATTGTCCTTGTGCCCCAGCCAGGAGCCCTGTCCCACAGCTGGGGTAATGACCCTTTCTCTGCAAACCCTAAGCGTGGCTCCCCATTTTTACCTATGCACCCTGCAGGTCCTGAACACTTTGGCCTCCTTTTCTTGTCAGCTCTGGCCTGGCAGGCTGGCTCCCGAGCCCCTTGGGCTCTGCTGTCACCACTGTTCCACACAAACAGATGCTGCTCTGTATTTTTGGCTGATTAACATTGGTGTAAGTGAGCAAGGACTCTCACCCACCAAGGACACCCAGCACAAGCTGTTCCTGCTCTGCTTAACCAATTCATCCCTGCAACTAAGCCTGAACAAAGCCTGCAGCTCTCAAGAAAGTACTTGCAATGGAGAGCAGCTCTTCTCTGCAGCCCTCCAAAATTACTTACCAACATGGGCAAAAGGGAAGCACACTCCTGGGGCTTGAGATGTTGCAGTAGTGCCTAGAGATGCCACCTAAAAGCCAGGTTTATGTCCCAGAACAGACTGTGCTACAGAAGTTGTCTTAATTTCTCCTCCCTAGTTAATGAGCTGCGAAAAGGACTAGGAAGAGGAGAGGAGAGCCAGTCCAAAAGGCCTGGAAGCAAAGGTTTTGGAGAAGGGAACACTGCAGGACAACAAGGATGGAGTCTGCCACAGTGGCCTGACCTGACACACTCACCTGGAGCATACTCCAACACAGAGAAGACTTCTCCCTTGGCACTGGTGAAGGTGACTCCGGGCTTGCCTCCACTCTGCTGGCACAGCACTGGTGTCTCACTGGGCCACTCTGACCTCACTGGTGTCTGTGCTTCTGCTTTTTCTTCTTTCTTTTCTGTTTCCACCATCGCTTCCATCTTCTCCTCCTCTGCAATAGCCACGTTATCCAGGGTTTTCTTTAGGTTCTCCTGCAGCTTTTTAATGTCATCCAAGAACTTCTTCTCCCGAGTGGGTTTTTCCAGCTCCACAGTCGGGGAGGTGGGAGACACAGTCAGCAGCTGCTCCACAGTCATGTTCTTCAGGCTCTCCAAGATCTTGATGGCCTCCTTTAGCTCGCGGAAGCTCTTCGGGGCTCTTTCCTTAACGCCTTTTTCTGCAGCCAGATCTGCAACCGCCATAGCCACAGCTCCCTGGACTTGTTCCTCTACTTTCTTCACCTCCTCTGCTGCTGGCTCCTCAGGCTCTAACTCCTCAATTTTTGGGTGGTCATCTTCCATGAGGCCATTGTCTGTCTCCCAGCTGTCGCTTTCATCCTCCCACTCTGAGGATGCTCCACTGGTGCTGCCGTCAACAGAGTCATAGTCTGACTCCTCAATTTCTGATTCTATGTTGTACAAGTGCTAAAGGAGAGCAGAGTTACAACAGAGTTCGGCTGAAGCACAATGTTAAGTTGGTTTTAAATGCAAGTCAGTTCTTCCCGTGAGAAGGGAGCTTGCATCTAGGACTGGTTGGGCTGTTTCAACCCCTTCCATCTCTACAGGGAGGACTGTGGTTGATCTAAATAACATGCTCAGTGGCTGGTACAGATTACGGATCAGCAGAACCCCACCCTCCACTTTTCAATGGGCAAAACTAAGGCAAGTTCTAGGTGGGCTGCAGCCATTCCAGTGGCTGGGACCAGCTAGGGAGAGCACACAGGCACCAAACAGCTACCTGGATGCCCCAGGGTTTCCAGATGCAGATGTACTGTGAGTGGACTTAGCTCTTCTGGTCCTGCTTCTGTACCAGCAACTGTGTTGGCACAGAGCCCTGGTTTGGCTGCCTCCACACTCCGTTCTTCTACAGAAACAATGCTGGAAGCAGGAAAACATTCCCATACCAGCTTTCTTCTTCTGTGGCACACACTGCTCACCACCAGAGCCCTGCTATGCTGCTTTGGCTGTTGTATGTCACTACTGCTTAAAATTCAACTGGGACAATGAAGTCTAACCCAAGTTGCTGAATAAGCTCTTACATAAAATGTTCTTTTCCCCTTTGCTACTGGAAGCTGAACCCTTCCATGCTCCATCTGGCCTCCTCTCTTCTAGTTTTGCACATGCTATGTCTCTCACGAGGCTCCCTGCAGAGGCTTATAGACATACTCCAGCTACAAGCACCAACACAGAGGCAGGGAGCAAGAACAACTTCACAGGGCTGCGTGAGGATGGAACATTTTATCCACAAGCTTCTGACACTTGACTGATGGCCCAAGAATCCTCTTAATTTTGCAAGATATGACCCAGAGGCTAAAGCCCATGGCCACTCAATCATCTTGTCACAGCCTTGAACTGAACCAGCACTGTTCTGTGCCACCCAGAGACAGGCAGGCAGCAGAGGTTAGCTGGGTTCAACACAAGTGACTGCAGGCAGGAAGAGCCATCAAACCTCAAAGCTAATCCAAATCTGAGGCAGAAAGGGAATTAGCCATTCATGCCATCTTTATTTTTAGAGCTGAGAGAAAGCTCCCAGCCAGCTCCTCCCTGGGCACACGGATAGGCATTGATAAACCCAGCTTTCACCAACCGATAACTCACGCTCCTGACATTCCCCAACTCCCATCATTACACAGCCGAGCAGAATGGAAGGGGCTGGCGTGACACAGCAGGAGCTGCTGCAGAGCCCCAGCCCTGCCGAGTGAGAACAGCCCTTTGTGGAACACACATCAGCCCCCTGATTGCGCCTGTGATCCAAGCACATGTGACACCAGGGGGAAGGGAGACAGCAGCCTGCTTTGTGACGCTCCAGTCCACTGCCATAGTGCAGGCATTGACTATTCTACTGTAATTAATGCAGAGCTGCTTGCTTTAGAAAGGAATCTGGAGCGAGTACTTTCTACTCCCAAATGCATCTCTGCAGTGGTGTTCTCTGCCATGGTGACAGAGACAGGACCCTACAGACACAGGTCTTCTCTTAGCTTTAGGCTGTCTGCCTTCATTTGAGGCAACAAGGAGAAAAGACATGGGATGAAACTACGTGGAGTAGTGAAGACGATTACAAGACAGTACAATAGAAAAGCTTAGAACAATGCAGAAGACATAGCTAAATGGATTAGCAGTGTGGCTGTATCTATTTTTAAGCCTGCACTCACCCCTTTTCCCTCCCTGCCCTGGGAAGAGGTTTGGGTCTGATCCCTAGTTTAGCTGAGGTGAGAACTTGTGACTCTGGCCCAGCTTCTGGAGGAGCCAAAAAAACCCCAAACAAACAACTATGGAGCTATTTCACAAGCAAGACAGAACAAACAATCACCTTCCAGCAGTGCCTTAATTGGGCAATACAGGGAACCTGGGCTCAGGTCAGAACTGATGATCCCTGAGGTCTGCAACCCCAAGTGCAGAGCAGCAAGAGGCCAGGAGCAGGGCTGTGCTCAGAGCTAGGAACATGCAGGGCAGTGTGTGAAGGGAGCAGCAGCCTGCCCATACCTTCCTGGTCTCTATATTCAAGAGCAGTGATGGCCAGTTAGTTGTCCAGTCCTCCTGACAAAGGATTTGCTTGTGCTAACAGAATTGGGAAGTCATCCTATGATATGGGAAGGCAGCAATAAATGGAGCAAGATTCCCTTACTCAGTGAATCTCTCTGCACCCAGGATTTAAACCCAAGACTTATCATTCAGTCAACAACTACAGGGATATCTCAAGCTGGAACAGGACCTCACCTGAGGCAGAATAATAGTCTTGGAGTTATCAGCCCACACCACTTCCACTTTACTGCTGACATCCACACGAGCCACTTGTCCGACTGAAGGCTGTGGAGACAAGAGCAGTTTGTCAATCCCTTTCCTTTCCCAGCAGTGCAGAGCAGGTAGGTTTGAGAAACAGATATTCCCCAGCTGGATAAGCACCTAGAGCCATGCCTGCAGCAGCAGTCCTGGGCTCCCATGCTGAGGGGGAGAAGAATCACAGTGAAATCCCACAACACTGCCATAGAGAAGGGGAACACTCTCCCCTTCACTGCCCAAGGAGGGGAGGAACCAGGAGGGCTCCTCTGGCAGATCTGGTTTCTGAGCAGGCCCAGGGCCATTGCAGGGCTGTGGCAGGCAGGCGACAGGACCTTCCCTGGAATGGGGCTGCCCTCTAGTGGGATCCCAGCAGGGAGGGAACAGGCAAGTCCCCACCGGCACAGGGTGTGCACAGCAAGCAGCACCTTGCACTGGAAGGAGGTTATGCAGGTCAGCTGAGCAAGCTGGGATGCACTTCATGCTGCTGAAACTGGAGCGGCAGGAAGAGCCACACTGCACCTTTTAACTCTTAACTTAGGACAGCAGTCTCAAAAGCTGGAGGTCTTCCCTGCACACCGAGGATGCTGCTTTCCTAGCAGAGTGTGTCCTCTACAATATAAATTGTTCCTTCTTCCTCGCCAGGAGATCAGCCAGCTCAACAGAATCAACATGTACATAACAGCTCAGATGAAAACCACAACCCTAGTCTTCTGTTGCCAAGTGAAACTGGTTTAATAACAAATCCACCTTCACTCTTGCTCAGGAGCCCATAGAATATCCTCATGACAGAGATTACCCTGAAATCTTAAGCAAGACTCTTACTAAACCCACTCAGGCATGTTTGCTTCTTGTCTCCACTTTGTTTTTGCTCTGCTATAGACTCTGTCACCAAAAAGCAAAGGATTTCAAGGTTACCTCCAGACTTTGAGGTCTGATGTGTTACTCATGACAGCAGGGAACACCAATACAAAGCTAGCAAGCAGAGGAGCTTAGGATACTCCTGCGGGGCCTGAGGCCCTCTGACTGACTCTCTCAAGTGTCTCCACTAGTAGCTGGTGACAATGTAGTCACATAACCGTGCCCAGAACCCACCTCATCCTCCTTAGCCGTGGCTCCATCCGAGTTGCCAATGCGGATCACGATGTCAGTGGTGCGGAAGCGGAAGTCTGGGTGATCAGCAATGTCATACACACTCACATCCTCCTCCTCCCCGATCAGCTGCAGCACAGACAGAAAGAGAACATGTCAGCCCCAGGATGCTGCACTGACCTGCAGAACATGTCTGCAACACTTCAAAGTACTGTGTTATATGGGGTCAATTTTCAGTTGTCCAACAGCCTGCAAGGAGCTGCTGATGTCCCTTCCTGTCACCTCATCCTGCAGCACATCAGTCAAGGTACAACAGTGAAAGGAAGCAGATATTCTGTCTCATCTGCTCATCCTCACCTTTACTTCAGGCTCTATATCACTATGATCACAAGACATGCAAGCACAGCATTTTATCCCCTTCTGAACATCCTGATTTCTCAAAGCAGTTTGCTGGGGCCCAAAGGGTTAGTTTACTTCTGAAATGATCCAAGGCAATGGGAAGTGCCTGACAAAAGCCTTGTCAATTAATAGGAAACACCTTTCCTTTGATTCCTCCTGAAGGAAGAGAGCTAGGAGCCTCACAACTAATGAGAAATGGGTGAAGTGGAGCACGACCCCAGGCCTGACTCATGTTCGACTTCTAGATGTAAAGGGCCCTGCTCAGTTCTGACAACGTGGTCTCCCACCCTAATGCAGAAATCAGTACACCCCATTTGTGTGGCTTGAATCCCCCTCATCTCCCACTAGACCAGAGTCTATCAGGACTCTGCAAAACAGTGTTCATACAAGCCCTGAGAAAAAGGCATCAGGCTGACTATGGCAATAGTGCCCAGCAGAGTGAGCAGGACAACAGGCAATAGGTTGATTCTCTTTCCATGAGCTAGCAAAGCCATGGGAAGGAAAAATTCTTATAGTGAACTTAACAAATCAACTGTCTCTGATAATTTCAGCAATAACCTTCAGCCTGATACTGATTATGTGATATAAACCCTCTGTTTGGTCTTCACTGCCTTGGAGGCATCTATAAATATGTAGCTAAGCCTCACAGGGCTGAAAGCACATTGCTGTTCCCATCCTCAAGGACAAACTCCACTGCGGAGCTGACTCCCAGGCTTATCTGTGTAGCCTGTGGGTTTTGTGGCTGCTTTCTCTTAGCTGGCTCCAACAAGCACTGGCTCCTGCACTTACCTCCACATCATCTCCACTGGATTTCAACTTGAACCACTTCACCACACAGGTACGGCCAATATGGTCACCAGATTGCACGACTCCATATAACCCAGGGTCCTGGGAGCTCTGAGCTTTGGGTCACAATGGTATGGAAGAAAACAGACAAGGTTAAGTGAGGAGCAGAGACTTTGCACAGCAACTGAGGCTGTCAGCTCCCAGGCTCTCGTGGCTGAAACCTTCCATTTGTGAATGGCAGGAGGAAAAACACTTCTTCCTGCACAGTCACAACTGTACTCAGCTAATGAGCTGCACTTTAATGGGGCACAGAGTGATGTTAAAATAAGATTAATGGACAGGGTGTACACATCCACTCTGGGACCACTTTTGAGCTCTATCACCAAGAGAAAACACACTGTCCCCTTAGTGCTCTGCTCTCAAATCATACAACCACAGAATCCCAGACTGGTTTGGGTTGGAAGGGACCTTAAAGCTCATCCAGCTCCAACCCCTGCCATGGGCAGGGACACCTTCCACTAGAGCAGCTTGCTCCAAGCCTCTGTGTCCAACCTGGCCTTGAACACTGCCAGGGATGGGGCAGCCACAGCTTCTCTGGGCACCCTGTGCCAGCACCTCAGCACCCTCACAGGGAAGAGCTTCTGCCTAAGAGCTCATCTCAGTCTCCCCTCTGGCAGGTTCAAGCCATTCCCCTTGGCCTGTCCCTACAGGCCCTTGTCCCAAGCCCCTCTCCAGGTTTCCTGCAGCCCCTTTAGGCACTGGAGCTGCTCTCAGGTCTCCCCTTCAGGAGCCTTCTCTCCTCCAGGCTGACCCAGCCCAGCTCTCTCAGCCTGGCTCCAGAGCAGAGCTGCTCCAGCCCTCGCAGCATCTCCATGGGCCTTTTGGTACCTCTTCAGCACCACACAAAGACTGTCAGAGTCCAACCTGACCATACTTTGTGCTCTCTACTGCTGAGGGACTATCCCTGATAGAAAAGGAGCTGAAAGCAGATGGTGTGCCATCAGTATTTCATGGCCAAAAGCTGTCAGTGTCCTTGAACTTGTATTGTGACCCTCACCAGTGTCACCAGTTGGTTTGGTGAAGAAAAGGGAAGTAAGATACCTCTGGATCCCACAACCCCCTCCATGAAAAAATCGGGGGGTCATGACAAACAAGCCATACAGAGGAAGCAGCCTGAAGTGAGCTGCTCCTTTCTCCTCGTGTTCTGTAACAGAGCTCAGGGCTTTCAAGGAGAAGGTGGCCACCTCTACTCTACAGAAACACTGAGGATCCCAGCTTTGCTCCTTGGCATTTTTTCCTTCCACATCTCGCCTGTTATCACAGTTCAACAGTTTAAATAATGGTGTTTAAATAATGGTTCTCTACTGATACTCGCATTAAGCTGGCTGAACCACTGTCCCTTTTTGGCTCCTGCACCTATCTCCAATCAGTACTACTAAGGCTACCATAAAGAGGGCTGCAGTGTACATTAAGAGATCCAGACTGAAGAATACTTTGCATTTAACAGCATGTTTGCTCCTCAAGGAGAGGACTGTTTTCACACCCAATACCTCTTTTGTCCACCACAAAGTCCCCAGGGCAGAACTCGTTGTTGTCCAGATGATGGACGGGAATCAGCTCGTTGGAGCGGATGTTTGTCTCCACGGTGCCATCCTGCCACATCACATCAGCTGAAGTCATTGTGGTCACCACTTCCACAGCAACCCTGGGAACATGGAAAGGCAATGAGTTACCAGAGGGAATGTGCATGATCACAGCCAGAATGTGATGCTGCCAACCTCAAGAATCAAGATAGATCTCAGCAACACAAAGGTACGCTCATCAGCAGGTTGGGATGTCAGAAACCCCACCTTTTCCCAGTGGCTTTGTTCTGACAGCTTCTCCATCATCCTGCAGACATTACATTGCTGCAAGTCTGCATTACAGGAGTTCCTCCCTTCCACGGAGCTGATGCTGAGCTCACTTTTAATCTTAGTGGAGGAGCCCATTAACATCCGCCAGCACCCACTTTCTAACCCTGGCAGAGGCAAAACAGGAGCTTCAAATACTTTGAACCTTAAGAACTTCTCCAGTGAAGCACCTTCTGCCTGACAGCTCCGAGTTGTCTTTGAAGCCAAAGAGCATGGGACTGGAAAGGAAAGCTAAAGCAGCATTCATCTCAGCCATTCCAGAAAAAAGGAAAAAAAGCCAAACAAAAATCCAGAGGCAACACATTGATTATGGGTAAAGCAAAAGGATTTTGTTTGAAAGGAGAAAAGGCTCCTTTCTCAGCTGCTCAAACACATCCATGTGTGTCTGCAGCTCAGAAATCAAACCCACACATGCAACAATGGACCACATGCTGGTCCTCTGCTATAGAGCTTGACTAAACTGCCTGAAGAGGCAAGTTGAGAAGTTGAAGAGCTGCAGTTTAGCTGGACCGCCTCTTCTAGTGAGCCGTCCACCATTTCCATCCTTCCTACAGCACAGAACAAACTGAAGCTCCTGCAGTGTTTAAACCTTGTCTTTATTTTGCTGGCCAGGCCTTCCAGACATAAAGAAAGTGCTGCGTTTGTGTTGGTTTCAAGTCAATCCATCAAGAAGATACACCAGGCAAATACCACTGTTTTTCCCAGCCCTGTTTTTATGCATGGAGGACCCAACAGCATCAAAGCGGGGTCTGGAATGTCAGAGAAATACTTTGAAGTGGAGATAAGATGAAGATTCTTGTAGGACCAGCACTCAGCAGCAGAGTATCAGAGAACTAGTCTGCAACAGGTCATGTGTGGTGGGTGACATGCCCAGAGATGGTTCCTTGGAGAAAGTGGGACTATGCGAAGCTGAGGATAGGAGAGTGGAGAGGCTGGAAGGAAATGCTCCAGCCTTGTCTGCAGCACAGCTTATGCAGCTTCACAAACAGGAAAATCATGACTTAACATTAATAAACCCCCAGTTATATCCTCACTAAAACAACCAGAGGTCTGTGAGCTGCCTGGAAAGCTCAGGACTTTCAGGAATGATGGGAAAGCCACACATTGCATTGACTCCTGCAGGCAGAGATGCCCATGAGCTGACAGGTCAGCTGTGGTGACTGACTGCAGCCAGCCCAGCCACCCTGCACTTCTCAGTAGTGCTTGGCAGCATCTACTGATGGGCACCAGCTTCAGCTGGATGTTCAACCAGCAAAGACCCCTCCTGCTGAGCTGTGACCAGCTGCCACACGTGTCCTGTACAGTATCAGCTGCGGGTTCACATTCTGTGCTGAAAAAGCTTCTAGTTCCCTATTCTCTGCAGCATGGTCATCTCTGCAAAGGGCCCCAACATCTGACCTCTGCATTTCCCTCTTGGAGCTGCCCAGATCCAGCCCAAGAATCTGTGTTGCACAGGGATTTCTTCCTAGTGCCTGTATGGTGCAGAAAGCTGCCAGGTTCACCAGCTAAGCTCTCTTTAACAATGAAATGGAGGCCCCAGCAAAGGGGTGAAAAGTGAAGCCAGAATCAGTTCCCAGGAATCTCCATCACACACTCCTGCTCTGTCACTTGAATACTACTTGTGACCTTCAAATCCAGGTTCTCCAAACCCCACAAGGACTAAAGGAGCAGCTCTCCTGGCATGCAGGCACAGCTAAAACACCTAACCAAAACGTGACTGAAGTTCATGGCATTCTGGAACTACTGGGTCCCTCGAATCCTGATCCTGCCACTTTTCTGCCAGGATTCTCACGTATCTCACACTAGCTCATTTCTGGTGCAGGATCTGTATACAACTAAGTAGCCCAAGGAAGCCAATTGCCAGACATCTCTGCATCCCATGAAGAGTTTAAACATTCTCAAACTAGGTAAAAGGGAAAAGCTGCTGAGATCCAGTTTTATCTAGAAATGGGCAGACACAGGCAATGCTTTCTCCTCCCCCAGGCTATGAAATCAATCCCTCCAAGGCTCTCAAGGAGTGCACTTTGTTCATTAAAAACCCAATATAAAGTATACTGCTGGCAAAAGTTGCCCATTTCTCTCCAGAGCAGGGTAAAGCTAATAGAGACCACTGCAGTGTGAACCCCTGCCAACACAGAGCTCCCTGCTCACCTGGAGACAGCTCTAGGAGAAACTGTCCACTCCTGCAAGCATGACCTGTCCTCAGCCTCTCTGCCGAAGCTGCCAATGGGGTAACCAATTCATGTCATGTTCAAGCTGTGTGATCTTTATTCACCCATCTCTTTTGCTGCATACAGAATCTAATGCAGCACAGACATTCTGCCAATGCCCTGAGGCATAGTTGAAATAAAATAGCATCAGTGTCACGTCATGTGGCCCCAGTTTCATCAGAAGCTGGACAGGGACCAAGCTGATTCCACACAGGCCACTGCACAGTCATCACAGGAGAATCGCTGTTGGTTACTACCAAGGGGTGTTCCATCGTGAGGCATGTCATCACCTTCCACCTAAGCTGGGGGTAGTTTACATCTGGGAACCTTGGTAAGGGAGATTTCTGGCAAGTCTACCAGGCTTTGGAAACCCAACTCACCTGTCTCCTGGCTTAAACTCCCGTGAGACTTTTGTCTTCTTCTTCTTGTGCTTCCGCTTCAAGTTTTTGATGGAAAGAGGGATGCTCTTCTTGCGCCCAGTGCCGCTGCCACTCTGGGATGAGGCAGTGGAGCTAGCAGAGGAGGTGACAGAGCTCGTGTCATCAGTGTCATCAGCTGCTTCATCATCAGCATCCTGCTCCATGGACTGAAGCTGGTAGTCGGACAACCCTTCATCTTTCAGCAGAAAGGGAGGCTGCTGTCGTGCTGCTGCTCCCTCTTTCTCCTTCCCTGTTTCCTCAGGCTGCTCCTCCTTGCTCTCCCCAGGACTCGGTGCACTGGTGGGGGAGTCATCCAGCTCACACTTGGATTCAGGCTTAAGCTCTTCTGATTTTTGGTCATCAGCTGCAGCA
Organism: Psittacula echo; assembly: GCF_963264785.1. Taxonomy (NCBI): domain Eukaryota; kingdom Metazoa; phylum Chordata; class Aves; order Psittaciformes; family Psittacidae; genus Psittacula; species Psittacula echo. The sequence continues at coordinate 10,474,970 of NC_137750.1, read as the reverse complement.
GCCTCTTTGTCAGGGGACTCACTGTTACCCTGAGACTCTGGGGAGCAGGACATGATCTTCACTATCTGCTTCTTCAGCAGCCGCCTCACCTACAGAAAGCAGAGCTGAGTCAAACAACACCTGGGCACCCCACAAGCTGCCAGCCAGCTTTGCACACAGAGGAACACAGCACCCCACAGGCCTCTGCACAGTTCACGGGCCCCAGAGTGTCCTGCAAACCAAGGAGAGCAGCACTGGGCTAGGCCAAGGACAGTGAGCTTTGCTCCTGCAGGCTATTTTAAGCTTTTTCTGAAGTTTTTGTTACAGAAGGTCACAAGTTAATCTATGTAGCAGACAGAGCTATGCAGGGAGGTCACCATCCCCACTGATGATATCCTGTTATTCTAGGAACACCGCTGCTCTGCTGCCAGCATGTAGAAGCCGTAGCATGACTCACTTGGCCTAGGATGCAAAGGCTTCTTCCTTGTCTCACTGCAGCAAGGATTTAACCAAACAGCACAGCTCCATGAGAAACCTGAGGCCATGCTAATGAAACCAATGTGTGTCTAATGGCCCTGGCTGTCAGAGCACACCAGCTCTGACACAGCTCGACCCCTGCGAGGTGTCGAGTGTGTTCAAGGTCCTGTTTGTGTTCTCTCATGGCGTTAGCTGCATGCTTCACCCACTGCAGTCAGACTGCCGCATAAGGTGACTTGGCTGCTGGCAACAAGGAGCCGTTACTCTTTACAGCCACCACTTCAGGAGTCACATTTCAGGCCGCATGACAGCACGGAAGGTTTCTGCTTTAAAAGCCACAGCAACCAGAAATACTTTGAGAAGACAATGACTCCCTCGAGTCCTCAACTCACCTTTTTGGCAACTGACCCTTCACCCAGGACACAGTTCCTCTCGGGACATTCACATGTGATTTTAGCAGGTTCCACTTTGTCTGGGAACACATAGAGGCACCTTTCTCCAAGCTGCCTTTGGGCATGGTCAAAGCACCCCAGCCGCTTTACCCTGGTGGGACAGGAGAACAGCCATGAGCAAAGTGCAAAAGCAGTAGCAGAACCTAGCAGTGCCCAGCAAGGCTCACACCAATGGCTCTTCTTGGGTGGCAGGAGCTGAACACCACATCAGATTGTTCCCAGGCACACAGTTCTAAAGGAGAAGTGAGGATCTCACCAGGGACTGGGTGGGATACCAGTCACTCCTTTCCCTCCAGCTCCCCTTCCCAGAGATGCTGCCAAGAGACATCTGAAGTGGGCATTGGGGTTTTTTTTTGCTATCATCTGAGAGCTGCTCTCCTCCAGCTTATGAACTCCAGGCAGGAACCCCACTGCATTGAGCTATTACTCATCTGACTTTCCCTGCTGTGTTGTGTCCAGGCCAGTTTTGCAGCTGCGGCCCGCAGAGGGCACCAGCTGCTCCCTCAGCACCAGCCTGGCTCCGGAGAGAACACCTCAGATGCCTACTGCACACATCCAGAGAACAGATGCCCCCTGCTCCAGACACAAGTGGAAGGATGAGGGTAGAAGTGACCTGTTGCCTGCCAGACACTGCTTTCCTCTATTCCCTTGTCAGCTGGAGAGTACTTGGAGATGCCAGTCCTTGTGTTGGTAACTCAAGCATCTGCTAAACTGATTTGGAAGCTATTCTCTGACATTTTGAAGCTCTGGAATATGCAGGCACAGATCAAGGAAGAGCAGCATTGTGTCTGATCAGTCAGCAGGCAGGTCACCCATAGTCTGTGCAGGCACTGGGTGCTGGGAGTGAAAAGGGTTCTCTCACCTGGACAGCTTCTCTTGGCTGATTACTGAGGGAGGAGGGCTCACACTGTCAGTACCTCCAGGACAGAAACTTTTAGTGATCCAGGTAACCTTTAGTTCCACCACCTGTACCTACAACATAAAGAGAGAAAAGGCAATTCAATTTCCCAAAGCCTTTCCTTGACCAGTGTCTCGGATCTGAATCCTTGCACCCAGGAAAGCAGCAAACCTGTCTGTGCTCCCATAGCCTGGCTCTTGGCAGCACCAAGAGCTTCTAGAGTTCTTCACTTCAAGAAAGATGACACATGGCTTGGGAAGGAAGCTATATACATACAAATCAGCAGCCCAATGTCACAGAGACATGCTAATGGACTTGGAGCTGCTCCCTCTTGGGAGTCAGCAACATTCCTCCCTTTCTGGATAGCATGCAACCTTGAGTTCCAATAGAAGAGGTGCTTCCACTGTCCTAATGATCAGCTTCTAAGTGTATTGGCACACGATCACCTTGCAGGGTGCTGGCAGGATGGCAAAGCCAAACCATGCTCAACAGTCCTATCAATCCACAGTGAGGAATTTTGTCACCTCAGGAGAACACAGCCACAGTGCATGTGCTCGTGGAAGGTGCCCATAGCAAGCTGACTGCTCCAAAATGCCAGGCAGGGCCTGTGCTGGTGGTTCTATGTCTGCTGCTCCGTCCTTACCTCTTCCACCACCACTCTGAACTTGCTCTTTGTGCTCAGAACAGGCTTCACACCCGACAGCCACTGCACACTGGAGAAGACTTTAGAAGGCCCAATGAGGACTTGCCCAGGATAGAAGCCATATGAATCATCAAAGAAGAGACCCTGTGGGGAGAAAGGAGGTGGAAAAAACAGCATAAAGGTCTGTACGATTTATGATTCCAGCATTGCTTGCGTCTCATTTGTGATCAGTAAGATTAACCATAAGGGTAAAGTCTGCAAGTTGCCCATCTCCTAAAGCTCATTCCTCTCCTATAGCAGTTCCTATAGCAACCTGCTCTGTCACACATCTGAACAGGACTATGACTCAAGGCGAGGAGAAGCAAAGGAACTTGCAAGAAACAAAAGGTGTGTATTTCCACACAAACGCTCTCAGTTCAAGGTAGCCAAGGTGGGCTGAGCCCTGGGCAAGCACCATCTCTTTTCCATGCCCTGATTCAAGCACCTATAGCTTTCAGAGCCAGAGGATGCCCGCCTTCATTCCTCTGCTCCTCATATTCATTGCTAAGCAGTAGTTGTCTTGGGTTGGTTAGTTAATATGACAGTTCTTTGAAAGCAAACCAGCACAAACACAACAACTGCTCTCCTAGAGCTCTTTCCCTCTGATATTCAGAGTGACTTTAGACTCAGAGTGTGGAAGTGGACAGAGCAGTGTAGGGCAGATAAAATACTGAGCACATAAACCTAGATCAAGTCTTGTAAGTTATCAGGAAGGGTAAGAGCAGTGTGACAAGATCTAAGTCAGGTAAGTTCTAAGAATGGGAACAAGAGTAACACTGGAGACAACTCCTGTTTCAGATGAAACCCCAAGTCTCCAGAGGGCTACGTATGACTCAAACACAGCCTGACTCAAAACAAGGGCTCAAAATTGGGTAACCAGAAAGCAGATGCTACTACAAGCAGCAAACATACTGGAATCATACAACCCAAAGCAGCAGAGAGGAAGATACTGGAGAATAGCTAGAAGCAGACCACTCCTTTTCTGCACAGAACAAGAAAACAGCAGCAGCACATCCTATTAAACTGATACTCCATTTACTCTTCAAGAAACAGGCATCAGATTTTGGCAGAAGTGCTGTCTTAGTTCAAAGGGACCTTGGATTTGAAGGCTGGCATGGACAGGGGCTGACTGCACTGCTAGCTCCTAAGAATTAAACACCGTTCTCAGTCAACTCCCAGTATCACTGCAGGAGTACAGCAAGGCCCTGCTGCTGGCACTGGAAGAACAAGCAAGCTGTCACCCTTTAAAGGTGACAGAGGTTAGATCCCATCAGCACACAGGGAATTCTGATCTGCCCAAAAGCTAGCAAAACCATCCCCAGCACATGATTTGGAAAATGCCAGTATGGTGGCATGTTCAGAGAACATGACGGACCACAATAACAAGAGAGACAGTGCTTTATGTGATGTGGAAATGTGCTTCTAGCACAACACCTTTTCAACATGCCCTTTTCCAGAAGGGGAACAATTTTGAAAGCACTAAATGGAGTAAAGAGCCTTTTCAAGCATGTACAGATCTAATGAGCAGTGAACTGCCTTGACATCAGCCATCTGACTACATGTTATGCAAGTTGCTTGCAAAGGAAGCAGTTGGATTCATGAATTGTAATACCTCCACAAAACCTGCTCATTACTAACATCACCTTTAAGCTACATTCTGTTACAATTACTTCAAGCGAAGAGCTAGTGAAGTGCTTTTCAGCTGTGATGCATCGTTTAATTTTAGGATTAATAAATGGCTACACTTTTGTCTTCTCCCTCCCTCCTGCACAAAAAGCTTACAAGATGAAGGTGATCAAAAAGACTCTCAGGAGAAGCAGAAGCTCACCGAGTCACTGACATGAGGACAGACATCATACAGCTTGGCTCCATCTTCTGTGCTCATAGAACACCTGGAAAACAGACAGGAGACACAGTCACATTTCCAGAGCCAAACACCTCAAAAGCAAACCCCACCAAATTAACTGACACTGCCTGAGGGGGTCTGTCCATACACCCTGCAGTGTATCACTGAGCCTTTATGGTCCAGAGCAAAGCTGGTTACAGACAAGCTCTAAAAGCCCTGCTTGGTATCTAAATTTTCCATTCAGCATGTAAAAAGAAGTAAAATCACTAAGGAATAATAAATTCAAGGAATCTTAGATATTTGGTTTAAAGATCCCATTTGTTATCCATACTGATGCTGGAACCTCAAGGCAATTGGGGTATCTTGCTTCAGCAACAGCTTCACTTCCAGAGTTAGTTCTGACGGGATTTCAAATGATTCATTAGGAAGAGACTTTGGAAACAGTTACCTCATTTCACATAGCTATGTATGAGCTGGTAACAGACAGCAAGAAGGTTTAAAGCTGCAGCAGTAATTGCAGGAGATACAGATAAAGAAGTGGAGCTATTTTTCACTCCCAGTTTAGCATATGCATAAGAGACTTCCAGCCTGAAACAAATGCTGAAACAATCAAAACCAGACACATCCACCAGTCATCTGTGATAGCTCTCACATTGCTTCTCTTAGAAAGGCTCAGAGCTGCCTGCAGGATTGTGGGTTTGGGGTTTTAAACATCAACACTCCATTGCCAAGACAGATGGGCTATTTCCCAGCTTCCAGGCCCATAAGCCTCTTGGCCCTCCACTGGTTCCTTCCTTCCCTTGCATCAGTAAAGTTTGTTGGACAAAACAGGCTTCAGTGCCAGTGAATGTAGTGAATTCAGAGGGGTTTAGCTCCCAAGTAACTGTCCAACATGCAGAAGGAACAGAATTCAGATCCTTCTGCTGGCTCTGCAGAAAGTAACCAGACATTTCTTTCAACACCTCTGGTTAAATCTCTCTCTAGAGATAACTTTGGATTAGGTCTTCATTGAAAAAGCATTCCTACTACAGTTGCAAACAACAGTGAACAAGCAAAGCTGTTCGGTCCTGGTTTCATAAAACCCACCAGCCTCCAAGTTCCTACACTTTCACAGACCTTTCTTAAGGTAACAATCCTCTCAGTGGAGTTTTCCTCTCCTACTGAGAACAGGTCTGGAACAGCAGCCCATATTAAACAGCTATTGTCCAGAAGAGAAGTGCGGTTTAACGACCGATATGCTTGAGTTCTGAAGCACTGATCTGGGATTGGAGAAAACTGTCACCTTCCAGACAACAGCTTTTCCAGAGGGTGACCAATGAATGTCAATGTTTTCAGAGACAGATGCATTCTTACTCTACATCTGATGACAAAGCAGGCAGATAACTCATCAGTATGCGAATGAAGTCTGTTGCTGGTTGTCCTAAAACAGATCAGGATTGTGAAAGCCACAGGGGGACAGTCTTCAAGAGCAAGAAGTACCTGGCTCCATTGGAAAGCTTGAGGATAACCTGGTTCTTCAAATCATAGACCTTGCCCAGCCAGCAGTCATAGGCTATGTAGTCACCATACATGAAAGGCTGCGAAGAAAACAGGAAACAAAACCTTACTCATAGTAACCCTTGTACTTTGAGCCATTAGTCTTTACACCATGCAGACTAGATAGCAATCTCAAAGGGACTCCTCACAGCAACTGCAGATCTTCCTATAAACTGGAATTAAGGTGATTCAAAGTTTGTTTCACAGTCAGCACAGAGCCTGGATTCTCCAGTTCAAAAGCTCAGGCTCTCTCTGGGATTTTTTTCCCCTCACATCTTAAGTTTAAGTGTCCTGTTCAGGAGGTGCTCTGCAAGGTAGATGCATACTAACACTTGCCTTCAGTTAATATTAGCAACTGTTATCCCTGAGACTAACTTTCCATCTCAGAGAAACTTGTATCCCACTGCCTTTCCATAGGCTATGGTCCTGAGAAAGGCTGCAACACTCCAGCTCTTCGCTCCCAAATTACCTTTATCTCAGAGGAAAAAGACTGATGAAATCCTGCCTGGTCTCTGGAAACCATCCACCCACTCAAGGGGAGAACCAGATCTGGTTCAGACTGTTCCAGCTCAACACAAAGATGCTCAACTCCTTTCAGCATTTTATTAGCCTGTTTAAACAGTACCAACAGCTCAAAAGCTCTGTGCCACTGCCATGGGGCTGCCCCAATCAGGTTGGCACAGCAGCCCATCTCAGTTCTCACACAACTGAATGTCAGCCTTGCCCTTCAAGTCAATTTGGCCTCAGCAATGTGATCAGAAACACAGAACAGATGGGGAGATGAGGTGATGCTGCATCATCTTCTTCCAGGGAGGATGCTTGCAGTAAGTTTAAAATAAAACCAAGCTGCAGATGCTTTCTGCACAATATGGATTCTTCCCTTGCATGTGTTACTTGGAATACAGCAGCATCCCTCCAAACCACCAGGCCCTGACTCCCACGTGGATTTGGGCTGTGTTCTCACCCAGATATGTTGCAGATCTTTGCTGTTTACAGGGTAGAGGATGCAGTTGGTTCCTACCAACTTCACAGCACACTCTATGTTGACATCAATTACAGTTCCACACTGGCTGTCCTGAAAAGGCAAAAGAGAAAAAGAATTCATCACCTAGGGAAGGTCTTACACACACACACATATATGTGCTCTGCGTACATAGTGCAGAGGCAAGCAGCCTTTCAAGCCTGTTCAGTCTTACCCTTCAGGCCCTCATTCTGAAAGGGCACTTCAGAGGACCCTAAGGCAACTCAGAAGGTGAGATCACTGTTAAGTACCTGTAATGTTTCCTTCCCAGTTAATACAGCTGCTGAAGCAGCAGCCCAGAAAATGCTGCATCTGGGCAAATAAGAACACAGCGTCAGGTCCTTGCTTTAAAACCTGCCTGGCGCCTTGGTCTATGCAAGGGAGAAGACCTCTGCAACTCCATAGAACCTTCCTGCAGGTACTGCCCTGAGACAGTAAAGGCAGAGGTAGATCATCAACCTCGGTGCAAAAAAGAGGGCTCTGGGGAGACCTTAGAGCAGCCTTCCAGCTACTTGGGGGCTACAGGAAACGTGGAGAGGGGGTTTGAACAAGGGCCTGTAGGGACAGGACAAGGGAATGGCTTTAACCTGCCAGAGGGGAGACTGAGATGAGCTCTTAGGCAGAAGCTCTTCCCTGTGAGGGTGCTGAGGCGCTGGCACAGGGTGCCCAGAGAAGCTGTGGCTGCCCCATCCCTGGCAGTGTTCAAGGCCAGGTTGGACACAGGGGCTTGGAGCAAGCTGCTCCAGTGGAAGGTGTCCCTGCCCGTGGCAGGGGTTGGAGCTGGATGAGCTTTAAGGTCCCTTCCAACCCAAACCAGACTGGAGTTCTATGAATTCTTTAAAGCTGTGCCTTTTTCATGTCGAGCTCAATTTTGCAGGACATGAGAAATGGTCTTCACATGCTGCCATGCTGAAAAAATAACTAATCTAAACCTGGCACCTTTAGTCAGGTTTCAAGGCAGATCATCCACAATTGCTCCAATCAGGAGGTGGCTGTCATTATCTTCCTCATTTCTTAGCAAAGTTTTAACCTTTTTAGTCCCCAGGAAACCGATACGTGCTGTCAAGAGCCTCCTGGGAGTGGTCTGGCAGGGAGCACACAATGTGCATGTTGCTCACACATATGGTGGAGGCCTGCGAGGAAGGGCTGCTAACCCAAACACTGTCAGAGCAGCAGCTGCCCTGGCCTCCTGGTACAACCAATACTGATTTATTAACGACTACAAGTCCATTATAAAAGCTGTCTGAGGGCCAGCATAACAAACCCCCTGGTATCAGAACTTCTGAAGCTGTCCTTATCTCAAGCGTCAAGCTCCAACAGGACTCGAGCAAAACACTTGAAGGGCTTAAACCCTGTGAGAAGTGGATTTGTTTGCTCAGTCCCACTTCTAAACATGCTGCTCTTTTGTTACATTAAATACTTATTCAAGGCTTTCACTCTGAGCCCCAAGGCAGTCCTTTTGGGACTTCGGCAGCTTGCTGGTGCTCACCACATCCAGCCCCATCTTGGGAACTGGTAGTTAAGAGCAAAGACACCCTTACAGACACCCGCAGTCCAGGATAATTCCTGGACAGATTGCTCAGCCCATTTGGCTGGCTGGCTTTCCACCTGCCTGTTGCAAGCCTTCCTTCCTCACATCCCATTAAAGCTGAGCTCTGCAGCCTCCTGGCTCCTAAGGCAGTGATGACGAGGAGTGGGTCCTGCCCCATGCATTGCCCATGCAAAGCTGTGCCAGCACGGCCAGGAGGCCTGGCAGAGCCTGAAGCACTTGGGACCATTCCCTCCATCTGGTCCATGTATCATTCCCATTTCTGTCTAGAAAGGCCGGGAAGCGATGGGAGCTCCGCCATGGCAGACAGCAGCTCACAGCCCACACAGGCTGCCAGGGTAGAGCCCAGCAGAGCTGCTCTGTATCTCTCACCTGAAAAGGAGTTGCCAGAACTCCCCCAGATCCACAACAACCGCTGCCAGCAGGATTGGAGCTGCAGGATGAGCCAGGCCAGCTCAGAAGTGGCACCTGCTCCACAAGCCCACAGCTCCTGCAGGCTACAGCACAGCCACCACCCTGCTTCCCCTGCACACGAAGTTGAATCAAGCATGCCCCGTCCATCCTCTGCCCATGCCCTGCAGTTCAGGCCCTGTGGTTTAGGTTGCTTAATAGTCCAAACCAAAAAACCCCTCAAGCAACAAAATTCCTTGCTCCATGCTGAGGATTTCAGAGTTCTTTTTCCCTTTATCAGGAGCCAACATGACAGCAGCTTTGAGACATGAAGCAATCCAACACCTGAGGTTCCTGTGCATCATCTTGTCTCTGGGCCTAAACCCCCTCTTTTATTGACACTGAAAGTGATAAACCCAGGACTGGGGTGACACCAGCACCCTCTGCCTATACTTCAGTGACAGCTTCCAGATGCAGAAGGTGCCTGCATCACCCTACAAGCCAGCCCCCCATCTAACACAGTCGGGTGCTATTAGCCATGGGCTTAGTTCATCTTGCTTCATCATCCAGCGGCACTTGAGTGAGCAGAGAGCCCTGGCTGTGGTTAGGAAAGCAGAGATCAATGCTGGGAGCTGCTGAGTCACAGCTCTCCTCCCTCACCTGCCACTGAACCTGTGTTTGTTGGGAGTTTATTTACTTCCCTGTCACATGAAGCATCACAGCCTGCGACGGGAGGCAGATCCGCAGCTGAGGGCTTCTGCTGAATCATTCCCATTACAGCAGCTCAGCAATGCAGTCCCAGAGCGAGAAGTCACCACCATGTCTCCTGTCTTCCAGGGCAGGCTCCCCAGCAGCCTGCTCCAGCACAGCTGGCCCAGCCTGTTCATTAGATGCTCCCATTAAAGGATGGAAGGAGCTGACATTTCACAGTTCTGATCCAAAAAAAAAAAATCAATGTCCATCAACCCCAACAACAGAACTGGAAAAGGGAAGGGACTGATCTGAAGAAGAGTTGATGGGTTCAAGTCCCACTTAAACCAGAATCAAGTGCACTCCCTAGACTTCCTTCCTGCTGCTTCTGGCTCCCTGACAGCATGCACCACACTGGAGATACTGAATATTTAAGCAGCAAATGGAGAAGACTCTTCCTCTTCCTTCCTCACCAGAGACAAGGCTTTGAGGCAGAGCAGCAAACTCCAACCTGAAAGAACAGTGGCTTAGCAATAACAGGCTTCAATCCTGCATCTTCTACCTCCCATCATTCTACTCTTTCCTTCATCACTCTCTTTTCTAAAAAGGAGGTCTTTATAACAACCTCTTATTCTTTTATTTAAAAGGGCCAGCATAGCCCAGCACCCCCTGAAGCAGCACAATCCAGATTACAGACCAGTCAGTCTCACCTCTGTGCCTGGCAAACTCTTGGAGCAGATTCTCCTGGAAGGCATGCTAAGGCACATGAAAAACAAGGAGGTGGTTGGTGACAGCCAGCATGGGTTCACTAAGGGGAACTCCTGCCTGACCAATTTGGTGGCCTTCTATGATGGGGCTACGAAACTGAGGGACAGGGGCAGAGCAGTTGACGTCATCTACCTGGATTTGTGCAAAGCGTTCGACACTGTCCCACACGACATCCTTGTCTCTAAATTGGAGAGACATCAATTTGATGGGTGGACCACTTGGTGGATAAAGAACTGGCTGGATGGCCGCACATAAAGGGTTGTGGTCAATGGCTCCATGTCCGGCTGGAGACCGGTAACGAGTGGTGTCCCTCAGGGATCGGTGTTGGGACTGGTCTTGTTCAACATCTTTGTTGGTGACATGGACAGTGGGATTGAGTGCGCCCTCAGCAAGTTTGCCGATGACACCAAGCTGTGTGGTTCGGTTGATACGCCGGAGGGAAGGGATGCCATCCAGAGGGACCTCGACACGCTTGTGAGGTGGGCTGATGCCAACCTGATGAAGTTTAACCATGCCAAGTGCAAGGTCCTACACCTCGGTCAGAGCAATCGCAGGCACAGCTACAGGTTGGGCAGAGAAGAGATTCAGAGCAGCCCTGCAGAGAAGGACTTGGGGGTGTTGGTCGATGAGAAAATGAACATGAGCCGGCTGCAGTGTGCGCTCGCAGAATAGAAAGCAACCGTATCCTGGGCTGCATCAAGAGGAGCGTGACCAGCAGGTCGAAGGAGGTGATCCTGCCCCTCTACTCTGCTCTCATGAGACCTCACTTGGAGCATTGTGTGCAGTTCTGGTGTCCTCAACATAAAAAGGACACAGAACTGTTGGAACAAGTCCAGAGGAGGCCACGAGGATGATCAGGGGCTGGAGCACCTCCTGTATGAAGACAGGCTGAGAAAGTTGGGGCTGTTCAGCCTGGAGAAGAGAAGCTGCGTGGAGACCTCAGAGCAGCTTCCAGTGTCTGAAGGGGGCCTATAAGGATGCTGGGGAGGGACTCTTCATCAGGGACTGTAGTGACAGGACAAGGGGTAACAGGGTCAAACTTAAACAGGGGAAGTTTAGATTGGATCTAAGGAAGAAATTCTTTACTGAGAGGGTGGTGAGGCACTGGAATGGGTTGCCCAGGGAGGTTGTGAATGCTCCATCCTTGGCGGTGTTCAAGGCCAGGTTGGATGAGGCCTTGGGTGATATGGTTTAGTGTGGGGTGCCCCTGCCCATGGCAGGTGGGTTGGAACTGGATGATCTTAAGGTCCTTTCCAACCCCAGCTATTCTATGATTCTATATACTCTTTCCTCAAATGAGCCTATCACCTGGAAAAATGAACTCTGCCACCTCCAGCACTTCTCATCCAGCTGGATTAGACTCAGAGGCCCAACTGCATCCAGAGAGAATGATCTCACTTTCTGCATTACCCCTGAAGCAGCCTTTCCCCACACTCAGTGCTCAATACAAAGCACATGAATTTGAGTCAGCTCTTCTCTTGAGGAACAGAGGATTGAGTCCTTCCCGCTCAAGGTTAAAAACAAGCCCTAAGAGTGTGTGGTGAATACAGAATAAGTTCCACCCTGTGCATTTGCCAGGCCAACTGGTGCAGGGCAGCCATCCCACATCCTGCACTTGGCACGCTGACACCTGCAGACCTTCTATTTTCCATTTCTATTCTGCTTAACAGCGAAGGCTTTCTTTGGGATAGAAGGGGTTTGTTTCGTTTACCACTGACATTTAAAACACGCTTGAGGGGAAGGTGAAATATAAGTCATCTTCAGGCTTGCCATGCTTTTGAATAGAGGGAATAACTTGAGTTATACCCTTTCAATTAAAGAAAACGAAGTTGTCAGCCACCAGTACAAATGGTCAAGCAAAAGCCAGTGTTTAAACATGCAAACAGACAATAAAGGAGCGTGCAAAACAACTGCTGGGTAATTTATCTGCTGACACACGTGCAGCAAGCCACAGAAGCCAAGTTCTGCTCAGATGAGTATGGAAATTGCAAACAAAAGCAGCACATCTGTGTTTGCCAAGAGGAGAACAATTTGCTGTCCTCAAAGCTTAAAATGTCTGTAAGCGGCATTAGAGAACAGAGAGTTGAGAGGTAGCACTCAGAGCACCCCTCTGCGTGAGGAGGGTACACTACAGAGTCCAGCTGTGCCAGGTACAGTGGTGTGAAGAGCTGATGTTTCAATTTGCTGTTCATTATTGGGGATTAAAGTGCTTTCATCAAGCTGCAGCTTTAATAAGATCCATTGACTCTAAATTTCCATTTCAAAACCAATGCAATTTCTTAAGGAAATGCTTTGTTTCAGCAGTTTTCAAATTACCCTTCAAGTTCCTCCTCCCTTCTCTTCAGAACATTTGGTGGTAAAAAAGGGGTGGGTCTCCTTTTTAATTGATAAAAAAAGGTTTTATTTAAAACCTCAAAACACCCAGGTCAGAGAATGGCCTTCCCCATCCCTGCACCAGGCTGGGCACCATGTGGTGCAACTGCAGCAGCCAGTGGCCAGCTGCCTGCTTCATCACAGCCTTGGTAGCCACGTTGCTGGAAGCAAGTCAAGAGAAGATGCAGGCACATGGCAAGCCATATGGCTTGGGGTTACAGGTTAGATGTGAGCTACAGTAAGAAACTGCCAGCCCAGCTAAGCCCCTCAAGAGATCACAACTCAGCTGATGATCCAGACTGAACACAAAACCCAAATCCACACATCTCTGCTAAGCACAGCTACAACAGAACGAGTAGGACTCAAAATAGTGTGCAGAAAGAGTACAGGTAAGGAGTAGAGGCTGCTTGCTTTGTGTCAGTTTGTGTCCGATGCTTTAGCAGTGTTGGGATTTGAGGTCTGTCCAGGAGATGCTGGACAGGATGGTGCTCATTGCAGGTTGAGAGGTCTTCCTGAAAACATTCCCTCCAAATTCTCTACCGCAGCACACCAAAAGGCAAGCAAAGCAGTGATGATGTGATCTGCCTCTGCTTCAGCCCCCCCGTCAGGTCCAGGAGAGATCCATGCTCCTCATCCCAGCACGGACTGACTTAATACTTAAAGGATGGAAGGATAAATGAGCTTCTTGTCTCATTACCAGGCTTGCTTGCTCAGGAGCCCTTTGCAGATATGCAACAGCAGAGAGGCAGCCTTATCAGCATTTCATTTTCAAAGGATGCAGCTAGGTCTATCAAACACACTAAAAATAGAACATGCTCAAAGCATTCCTGTTCAGTTCCACTCGGGCAATTTGGCAAGCCTTGGAAATCTATGCAGCAGTATCACAATCAAAACAGGACAAAGAAAAAAGCACTTACACTGGAGCTCATGTGTCTGACCACATCTCGAGGGACCACAGAGCGATCTTCAAGCTTCAGCTAAGGGGAAACAGAGAGAGACTGAATTTAGTGACCCCAGATGATACTTAGAAATAACATGACAAATACAATGCACAATATCCCAATCCTCCAGACAGAGGGTTTTCCGCAGAGGATGCTGAGGCACTTCCATACAGAGTTAACCCCCTTGGCACATGCATGAAATCCAGTTGCCAGATCCAAACCACAGCAACCAGGCGCTCTGTCCATGACCGTGCTCTAAATCAGCAGATGTATCAAAAAGGATGCAGACATCCTGACTCGCTCATCACTTCAAACCTCCCTCTCCTCTTCCTCCATCTGCACCACACATCCTTTCATACCCACACCCAGTCTACGTACCAGAGAAGTAAGATGACACAGGAAGCAGCACATCACACCTCAGTCCTGTGTCTCTTCTCGCACACAAGATACCTCCAAATATCTGTGGATATGTTTGGCCAGCTACATTTGAAGCAAGGTACTATATGGTGAGGAGTCTTAGCTAGCAGGGGAATTGGCGTTGAATTCACTGCAGCAAGCACTTGCCTTGGGGAAAAAAGGCAAGTAAGTGCAGCAACACTCAGTAGCCCCCAGGTCCATGCAGGTAACACAAAATGGTGGTAAGAACATGGAAAAAGCCAAAGCACTGCTTGTACTCCTGCTAAAGTACTTGCTGGCAAAGAGTTAGAGCTGGCAACAAGAGGTGACTGGACCATCATTACACGTTCTGCATTTGTTCATGCACAGCTGGCGCACCAGGAGTCATTACTGGTAAGGGGAGGTATCACTTGTTCAATCTTCAGTGATTCAGTTAACTAAATGGTAGCCTTCCAACAGTGGTCCTTCATCAAGCTGCTTCAGTGACCTCAAGGGTACCTGCAGACCATCAAGTGTCATCAACCAGCTCAAAACTACAACACGCCATTGCCATTGAATACACTAACACCAAAATGCTACACAAGGAGTAATGCCCTGAGCATACCAACAGAGAGGCCGCAACTCCAGTTTCAGGCTTGCTCAGCCTCACAGCAACTGAGCTGAGATGTCCTTCTGCTGAATAGGAGAAGGGAGAAGTTCCGTCTGCATTTCAGTGGTCAAGAGCGTATCTGCAGACACACTCATTACACATTGGGAGTGCAGTGTCAGGGACAGAGCCTCTTCCACATCTCACCTTCAGCATCCACCTTTCCACTGCTGCTGCGTTCATTGCTTTTTCTTGTGGATTCCAGCCTAAAATCTACTGTGCTTTGTCAGCGTTTCATCCTAACCCATGCCCTGGCTCCCAGCCTGCTTTACTAAATTAGACATAAATCTATAATTCAAGGACAAGATCCGGAATCAACCCAAAGTACCTGAGTATTTATGGCCTTCTTGATGGTATATTTCAGTAAGACAGGAAGGGAGCCAGCCAGCCAGGCTTTTAGACCCAGCTTCTGCAGTCAGAACTTCACCAGAGTGGGAAACCTGAAGCCCACAGCCCATTTCCAGACTTTGGAAGCGTTTTCATTGCCTCTCACATCCCACCAGGGTATATAGAGCACATCAATTTTTATAGAGCTTTCTAAACTTGTTTGTTAAAATAAGCACGGTATAGATAGCCTCTTACCATCCAGAACCAGAACATTCACATTCCAGGAAGGACTCGAGCTCAAGCAGCAGTTTGGGTATTTGAACTGAAGTTCTCTTCCTGCAGAGCTCCGAGTGTATAATGATACTTTCACTTCAACATGCATTAGGGCAATTTAATCTCTGACACATGGTGTTTAAATTGATGTGTTATGTTTCAACATACCACTGAGCCATACCGTTCTGCTCTGTATTAAACAGTACCTGAAGAACCCAGCCTGTCAAGGTGATCCGATGCTACCTGACAGCGGTGATACTTGTGCACCAGCCAACTCCAGTTGTAAATGAGCAGCATCCCCATTCTGTGATCCTTCCTGAAGGATATAACCACACAAACCCTTCCCAAAGCAAGGCACAATGCTTCCTCTGCAGGGGGCCTACATCTCACCTACATTCAGATCACTATTTTTAAAGGCAGCACCACTATTTTCAGCTTCATGTGCCAGACCCACCTGCCTCAAGTTGCCAGGATAAGCAAGCCACATAGGAGGCAGGATGCCAGCGTCAACAATAAATACTCGGCAGGTCTGTCATCACACGAAAGACTGTGAAATGCCAGAAGAACCCCGACCAGAGGAAGCCAGAATGACACTTCAGTCATTCCTCCTCTTGCCTGTCATACCCAGAGTGATGTGATCATCAGCAGCAGGTCAGCCTCCTCACTCAGCAGTGAGAGAACTCAATACTGAGGTCTTTTAAAATAGGTACTTACAGCTCAGTTGCTATATTTACCCCTATGAAAGGCAATGTTAACATGAGTTTGATGGTCTAACCATGCATCTTGATAATAGCCCCAAGAATGATAAATACCAGGTTCCCAGCAACGCCCTCAGCTAGTCCTGCACTCCTGTGAGCCACACTGGGCTCCACACCCTCCGAACACCTCAAACACAAGGCATGAGGAATAAACCTACATTCCTGTAGGTTAAATAAGGCAAACCAAGGACATTTATCAGTGAACACTCATTTTACCCAGGTAAAGAGGGACACCCGAGATGCACTCACCTGGACTCTGTTACACTGGTGAGTACACTGACTGCAAAAGAGCTCTGGCACCCATTTGTTTCCTCCCCTATTCAGATGTTCTCTTGGTGCCCAGCATGGAATCAATACCTAAGCTCTACAGTAGACTTACCAGCCAAAAGGCACCAGCTGCAATCTAGAGACATCTGATACTTCAATACATCTGAAGATGCTCTTGTACCACATGCAGCAGGAGGGGTACAGAAGTATTTGATTTCTGCGTAAGAACAAGCATCAACAGGAGTAAAGTCCCCTTCCCAGCTGAGTCCGCACGCCTCAAATGAAATAAGGCAACATCATGGCTCTTACCTGAAGCTGGATGTACAAGGAAAGAAGAACAGACAGGCTGAGAGCTGGGCTGGGTCAGCCTGAAGAGGAGAAGGCTCCTTAAAGGGAGACCTTAGCACAGCTCCGGTACCTAAAGGGGCTGCAGGAAACCTGGAGAGGGGCTTGGGACACGGGCCTGTAGGGACAGGACAAGGGGAATGGCTTGAACCTGCCAGAGGGGAGACTGAGATGAGCTCTTAGGCAGAAGCTCTTCCCTGTGAGGGTGCTGAGGCGCTGGCACAGGGTGCCCAGAGAAGCTGTGGCTGCCCCATCCCTGGCAGTGTTCAAGGCCAGGTTGGACACAGGGGCTTGGAGCAAGCTGCTCCAGTGGAAGGTGTCCCTGCCCGTGGCAGGGGTTGGAACTGGAGGAGCTTTAAGGTCCCTTCCAATACAAAGCAGCCCGGGATTTCAGCCTAGTTACTGAGCACTAGCTCATTAAGAATTGGCATCTCATTGCTTCAAACCATTTGTCTACCCTTTTATCAGAAAGCAACTGTTCATTTGAAGCATCTTTGTGCAGAGGTTGGGAGCTATGTCTGTGACAATAACTGGATCCTCACTTTAGCAAGCAGCTCAGCAGGTAGGTGTAGGCATCCTTGGGCAGGGCTGCGCTGAACTCTAACTCTTTGGATTTAACCTCTCAGCTCCATAAAGCAAATGGGAGACACATAAGCCCAATTTTCCTCTCCAAAACTACCTTCTGACAAGAGATCAAACCCAGAGCAATTTCTTTTGATGATTTGGACTTGCCACCATTGCCAAGTGCTGTGGCAGGTAAATAAGCAGCAATTACTTCTGAAGTTTAGTGACAGCTAACACAGGAGTTGCTGAGACTGACATAGGGACAAGCAGCCCTGGTTAGTGTGCATCCAAACAAAACCAGTACTGGAAGCACGCAGTAGTGGCATAAATCCCTGGGTACTATCTGCATAGTTAAAAGCAGAGCTTAAATTCACTAATCAGGTGGTTGGGCTGGCTTGTAACATCAGTGGTACCCAACAGTGGACAGAAACACCTCTACACAGGCTGCAGCCACCAGTGTCATCCCTCTCCTTGAACTACAAAGGGGAAAAGACAACATGCACCCACTCGCTGCCTGCACATCTCTTCCTTCCCTGTTCCCATATGGCCTTGTTTCTGCTTGGGGCAGGAGTCTTGATACTTTACTTTAGGAGAAAAAAACAAGGGAATTCTGCCTACAAATAGGATTTTGCTTTGTTATAATCACACTTCACTCCAAGTGGGCAACGTGGCCAACAGGAGATGAGTATGAACAAACCATCCCCTACTCTGAACAGCCCCAGAACAGAAGCTGAGGACAAGCTAAATCACAGATGGGATCCACAGTTCTAAATGCTGAATGCAGCCACAGGCAGACACTGGTTGCTCAGGCTCAAACACACCAACACACGCCTTTTGCTAGGGCTCCCTTTCGGAGGAGCTGACTACTCTGTCAGGCTCAAGCTATGCTTGGTCACCAGGAAGGACAGGAGACTGTGTCACTGTGACTCACCACTGCCCAAGGCTGAACTTCAGATCACTGCTCCTTGATCTTCAACTCCTACGGGCAATGGGAGCACATCTTTCACCTGGATCAACCCCGGCTTTACAAGCACACCTCTGCTCAGCCACCCAGTGATGCGGAGTGTGTCCTGGCTGTGGGAGGTGACACCTGATCCAGTACAAAGCTTGCCAATACCAGCTTCAACTGTTGAAGTTCACACTCAGTCAGTGCTGTCTCATGTGTGTGGAGCATGAGTTTGATGAGGAGCGACTGAGGGACCTGGGGGGTTCAGTCTGGAGAAGGCTCAGGGGGGACCTGATCGCTCCCTACAAGTGCCTGAGAGGAGGATGGAGCCAGGAGGGGCTGGGCTCTGCTCCCAAGGAACAAGGGATGGGACAAGAGGAACCGGCCTCAAGCTGCACCAGGGCAGGTTTAGATGGAGCTGAGGAACAATTCCTGCCCCAAAGGGTGCTCAGGCATTGGAACAGGCTGCCCAGGGCAGGGCTGCAGGCACCGTCCCTGGAGGGGTTTAACAGACATGTAGCTGTGGCACTTAGGGTGATGTCAGCAGTGCTGGGCTGGACTCAATGATCTTGCAGGTCTATTCCAACCTAAATCATCCTGGGAGTCTATGTAACTGCAATGTCTGATCAACAAAGAGTAACATTCGCTCATGGGTGCCAGAGCCATCCCATAGCCTCTACCTCCAACACAGTCGCTGTGGTGAGAACATCAGTTTCTATTCCAGACGCATCCCAGATTTTATCCTCCAAAACAAGAGCTCTGGGAATAAGCACATAAGGATGGAGGAGAAAAAGCAACACCCACCTACCCTCCCTTGGTAACTGCTTATAGAAATGGGAATAACAAGACACTGCAAGGAAATGGAGGGAATCACAATG
Organism: Psittacula echo; assembly: GCF_963264785.1. NCBI lineage: Eukaryota > Metazoa > Chordata > Aves > Psittaciformes > Psittacidae > Psittacula > Psittacula echo. The sequence continues at coordinate 10,455,968 of NC_137750.1, read as the reverse complement.
CTAGAGATGAAACTCTATGATGGCCGAGATGCTGATCCCACTAAGAGTTGGAAGTAAGCTATCCATTATGGAAGCCCTGCCATTTGAGTTAAGCAAGTACTTGGTGGTCATCACCTGGAGGGCAGGGAAGTCAGGCTCTGACCTGCACAGACCTGCCCCTGCTCTTCATTCTGGGCTGCTCCTCCATCTCACATGGTCCCCCAGCACTTTCCTCACACACCTTGTGTAACTGATCTCATTTAAACCATTCTGTGCCAATGGACAAATGTTGTGATGAGGAGAGATGAACCAGGTCTGATTGCTGTTCAAATTTAACAGAATCTTAGTGTGCCACATATCAAGGTCCATGGGATATCCCTCCAGGTCACCCATTCCAGCGGACAGTGTCCTACAATCACCACATTTTGTTTTGAAGGGACAGGCACCTATGTGTTGGCTTTGAAGATGCCATGGAAACCTGCAGTAGCAACACTCAGAGGGAAAAGGAAAACTCCAGGTGAAGAGCAAACCATAGGGAATGCAGTCTGCTGCAGCAACAGGATATAGGGCACACAAAGCTCTCCAGACCCCAGGATACACTCAGAGGATGCTCCATAAACAGATAAAGCTAAATCCAAGTGCCTGATGCTGTGACAAAATACAACTTGGCTTCATTCAGCTGGCAGATAGGCTCCTCACACATCTTCTGAATGCCCTGAAGCCCATGTGAAGCAGGACATTGTGCACCCTGTTTCCACAGCTGGCTTCTGAACCTGAAAGTAGGGAGGTGCTTTCTCCAATGGGGAAGCTGTGATTCAAAAGCTACACCAGACAGCACTGATTGGGCACCGGGACCACCGCAGGGCCCTGAGGTTAAGGGACAGCTTCCTTACAACGAGCAGCAGCTTCTGGCCACCAGCAGCTCCAGCACCATGCACTAGGAGAAAACAAAATGAGGCTGTGGCCACCATAACACAGAGCAGCTCAGCCCTGGTGCAGGGGTGGCCATGGGGTTGCGTGCATGGAGGTGGGACAGGAGGGAGATGGTAGCAGCCAACCCAAGTCAGTGTCCCCCGGCACTGTGCTGTTTTTAGCTCTAAGGCCTGCTCACACCCCCAAATCCACTTCAGCTAACACAGCAGTGCAGCAATCATCTCAACAAAAACTGCATTTATTTCAACCCAAACGAAACATCTAAAATAGCACGGGAGCTCCCAAATATAGCCTGCTTACACACAGAATTAAGACGACAAAAGGTTCAGAAATTCAAAGACCCGGAAGATCCGAAGCCAAGATATTTTAAATATCATTTCAGTAGCAACACATTACCCGTGGCATCACATACTACTCTTGGGGAAAACATGTTCCACGTGGAGAGTTCACTTCCCTTGCAAGACTTGCGCTACATTGATCATATTGCATTGCACACTGTCTGAAAAGCAAAGCAGGAGGAGAGGGGATGAAGCAGCAGGAGTTGAGAATTCCATGGAAGCTCAGATTTGCTTCACTTCTAACAACTGGAGGTTTCCAGCCACATTGGGTTTTATGGGAAGGAAGATGGGTAGAAAACAGGCTACTAGAAACCTAAACTCCTGAGAACTGGAATTCTACTACCCAGAAGAGCTGCACAACACAGAAGGTTTTCAAAGCAACCTTTGAGGGATGCAGCTGCAGAACTGTAAGAATAAGTCTTCTGCACTGATTAGCACACAAGTCATGCTTGTGATGGCTCCTGGCTACTCCCACATAGCAAACATATGTCGTGCGTAGCTCCTGCAGACAGAAAGTGAGACAGGAGGTAGTGGAGACTCCCGCTCTACTTACAGAAGAAATACCCCCATTTGGGACAGTCTGAACTGCCTGATCAAGTAGTAGATGTCAGTGGCGTGTGGCTCCCAGCACCCTACAACAGAACGTGGTCCTCTCTGCCACATAACCAATGCCTTTAGATGCATTTTGGGTTTTAGCCACTTTGCTTTTTAACATCATTCTGCCTTTTCATAACATGACCTCACGTCATCTCAAAGCACTCAGAATTACTAAAGGAGAAAATATCTAAAGTTACCAACAAGTTCAACATGGCCTGTATTTAACTCAAAAATCCCTTGAGTGACTCAGGAACCACCAGCTCCCCATTTGGATTGGTCAAAGCACGGGAAGGGCAGTGAGCGGCATCTCTGTTTCCTGTATTTAGTGCAAGAGTCCAAAAGCTTGCTCATGAGGCTGCTGTGGGCAGGGCCAAACACCCTTCCTTCGGCTGCAGGAAGGACAGAGCAGAGGGAGGCAGGGAGATGCTAAAAGGCTCCCCAAAACTCAAATGAACAGCTTAAAGGAAAGCACAGATCCAAGATGAAATCAAGCCACTTGGCATCACATGCAGCACTACCTGCAGGCAGCCAGCTGCTAACCTATTCCCATTCTTTTGTTCATGCACCCAACAGCCCTAAATCTGTCAATCAGCCACCATTCAGCACATGCACAGCCAGCAGCGCACAGTTCAGATTCACCACTAAGCCTACCCCTAGCAGTGCCTGGTGCCTGCAAACTGCTGTGAGTTTGATGGTAGAGTGTGGATGCAACACCTTGTCAGGAAAAAAAAAGGCATGGCCTAAAGTAGGATTTCCTAAAGAGCTCATGAAGATCTGGTAATGAACCCCCCTCCACGGCACAGGATTTAGAACTGGATGATCTTTAAGGACCCTTCCAACCCAAACCATTCTGTGATTCAACAGTCCCTTCCAACCCAAACCATTCCATGACTCGATGATCTCATTGCTGGTAGGGATGAATACAGCAGCTTCCATCCTCAGGCCATCACACACTGCTCTAAATTTACCAGCTGAATGCCTACAACAGTTTCAAAGCGCCTTTACTAAGGGAACAAGAATCTTGATCAAATTACACACCAATTGTTTACAGCAGAGGAGGGAAACCTTCCCAGCACCCACAGGAGATCAGGCAGCCTGAAACGCAGGAATCCGATCTCCGGCTGCACATCCCTGCTCCCTTTCAGCACTGCTAGCAGTGAAGGTTTGTGACACAGCCAGCTTCAAAATCCCGCTGTGTCATTCCTTCTTATAACCTCCCAACACTGCCGTCCGTCCCTGGGACCCACAGCTCTAAGTTGTTGTTGCCTCTCATTATGGAGACACAGAGACCTGAAGTTGTGCCACTCAGCTGAGTTCCTTCCAACTTCAGCTTTGAGTTGAAGCTTCCTGAGCCTCTCCTTTCTGTACACCTACCTGCAGTGATTTGCAGCTACTCTTGCCCCTGTTTGCACTTCTGAGCACCATACCTGCTGGGATTTTTTACCCCTCCCATTATTTTTGGGCAGTAAAGTTCCTTGGTGGCACAGTACCTCTCCATCCTTTAAAGTACCACAGCGCAGTTCCTTCCAGTCCTTCACTCACAGCCACGTGCTGCTGCAGCATCTTCCCCCTATCCCGAAATACCACCTTTGAACCTTCTGGCAGAAAGATCTTGAAAGGCTCCACTTTCTTTTTCCAAGAAGTGGAATTTGGCTAAAGAGTCAGAACAAATCACTGCATACAACAAAAATTCAAGATTAATTATAATGGGCAAATGCTGTGCTTCGGAGCACAGGAATCTGGCTTCAATGTGAGTCTTTTGCTTAGCAAAAGTAAATCTTTCACTTGGATTTGCCTTGTCCAAAGCTGCCAAGTATTATTTGTTACACTGGCAACAAATCTCTTCTGTAGCTCTGCAAAGTTGCATGCTGGTTTGGGAAACACCACAAGCCACATTGCCTGGCCTGGTGAACACACCGGTCTGCAAATGAAGACAAGGTACAAGGCAGTGATTCACAGGAAGGAAGACAAGCCAACAGGAAGGTTACTGGGTTATTATCTGAAGGAAGAAAAAGTAGGTTTAGGATCATTTCCCAGCAGAGGCAGCAATGCAGTTGTGAGAGGAGGATACTGGAAGCAGAACAAGGAGAGCTGCATAAATCCACCTTGTTCTTTCCCTCACTTGGAGGCAAATCCCACCTATAACCATCAACTTGGCTTCTCAGCACCTTCAGTCTCACATTCTGAGCACCACCACTCATCACAAAAGGGATGCAGCAACAGGGAACCCACTTGCACATCAGCCTGGGTTACATGCCTGAAGAAGGGGCAAAGCAGCAAAGACAACCTGGTACCTCAAGTGCCAGCTCTGGCTGGAAGGATGAGGACCTCAGCAGCCTGCTCACCAGAGACACTGTTCTAGACTCAACAGGCATGAATAAGCTTCAGTGCCACTAGGAAGAGTTACAGAGAAGTCTGACTGTGTCCAATCTTGTCATCAAGTGCTGCTCTACTTGTTCTAACAGGCTTACATCTCATGTACTTACATCAATCAATCAACAGGTTCTACATTTGGGAATGCAAAGCAAACCCTAATGTGCAAAAACACAAAGAAGGGACATTGAGATGAGCTCTTAGGCAGAAGCTCTTCCCTGTGAGGGTGCTGAGGCACTGGCACAGGGTGCCCAGAGAAGCTGTGGCTGCCCCATCCCTGGCAGTGTTCAAGGCCAGGTTGGACACAGGGGCTTGGAGCAAGCTGCTCCAGTGGAAGGGGTCCCTGCCCGTGGCAGGGGTTGGAACTGGATGATCTTAAGGTCCTTTCCAGCCCAAACCAGTCTATGACTTACTCAGCAGTCATTCCAGCAGGAAGCCACTCAGACTCCTACAGGGAATCTTTCAAAGATGTCCCCAGTGACAAGATTTAATGCAAACATTGGATTTTTCTTCTCAGCAGCAGTTCATAGTAAAAGCTATGATCCTCCTTCTCGGTGCATTGTATACTCTTGCTTTGTGTACCCAGTCTTGTGGGTGTAGCAGTTCCAGGAAAATCAGTTCCTTAACAGGAAAGGCAAGCCAGGCCTAAAGCATCTCCCCTTTTAGTGTCCCAAAAGCAGATAATCACAGGACTCCCCTCCTCCCGTTTTTTCAGAGTAAGATGGCTGATTAAAAGCAATACAGTCCCACTACCTCTGCCTAAGAATGTGAGAGCAGCTTGGTAAGAGCAGTGCTCTAGCACCAGATGGCACTGTTACCTGAAAATACACCAGCCCGTGGTTACAGACACAGGAGAAGCTGGTTGGAAGCAGTAAGCAGGAAAGGAGACAACATTTTGCCTATATCTACATCAGGCAACACTTGTCGCAGACAGGCTGTCTCAGCACTCCCTCAGGAAAGCCGGGGCAGAGCCAGCAGAAAGCAGCCGTGAGGAGCACATCATCTCTAAGGACACCCAGGCGCAGCTTAAGCAGGACCTGCAAACCTCGGTGAACACGTCACCATCCAGGGGGGAAGCAGGGGTGTGCTGGGCTTTTTTGCAGTACCTTAGACATTAGACAAGGTCTAAGTGAGATGCATTTGCCTACTAGAAGAGACTCCCCTAAAAAGCTCACCTGGATGCTAACACCAACCAGTGGGACAAGGACAGAACAGAAGCTCGTTTTAGCCACCAGCGCAGATCCCTGGGATTCCGAACAACCCATGGCCAGTTAAGCTGTGCTCTTCCTTGTGGGCAAGAAGGATCTGTCCAGTAGCTCTTTTCTTTACCTGAAGCAAAAGGATTCCTCAGGCTGTTGCCCTGGGAGGGAGATGGCATTACAATGCAGCAGGGTTTTCCAGCTTGCTGGACCATGCTGCAGTTGCCATCTGGACACCATCAGTAGTGTGGAGATTAGTCACTCACCACTCTGAGTCGCATCTGCAGCACACTGCCAGGCCTGGAGGAAGCAGTGGGGCTGCTTGAACCTCCATCTGCCTTTCCAGAGGCTAAACAGGATGCTACAAGGGGACCTGTGTAACTACTGCTGACCAACTCCCTCCCGAGGCACAGTGCACCCACCTTCCTACATCTTTGGGAGCAGGAATAAAGAGTGGATCCATGAAAAGTATTCCTGGAGCAAACCAGCAAGAGCTCATCTGCTGAGCCAAAGCTGGTCTCTGCTGGGTTGGTGGTAAGCGTGTGCTAGGGAATGAAGCATCCTCTCTCCCCTTGCAATCAGGTCAGTGTGTGCGGGAGGAACTCCTAATAGCCCACAGCAAACATCCACCTTGCCAAACCCACCAGGGAACACAAGAAGGAGACATCTCAACAGAGAATCACTGTGTCTGCTCTCCAGCTGGTTAGCTCATGTGCTGCTGCTGCAAATACAAACCAGCCATTTAAATTAGCTTCTAATTGTTCACAGTTATTCAGAGACAGCATAACCTGCAAGCAGCTTTAAGGCAGCAGGCAAATAAGAGACAAAGAATGGTTTAAGATGCTTTAAGAAGATTCATATATTCATGTTTTCTGAGTGTCACAGCCTGCAATCTCCAGCAGTGCTGCCTCTCTAACAGCCAGCCCCCCCAGATGTGTGCTTTGCATTGCAGGGGATGATAACCAAGGTTTCTACTCTCCCTTGCTCCAGTTTTTGGACTGGTTCACAACTTGAAGCAATAATATTTTGGTCTCCCCCAGTCGTTCACAGTCTCTGCACACACAGGCAGTTTAAGCAACACTATTTATAAAGCTGCTTAAGATTCTGGACACAGCCAGAGCTCTTTGATAGGATGTCAGCCATGCAACACCCGAACAGGGGGAGGCTGACACAGGCTGGTTAGTGTGGTACAGCCCAGAGCCTCCTCTACCACCCTCACAGCAGCCCCTTCTCTGCAGACAGCAATGTTCCACAGTGGCTGCACTCTTCTCTCCTAGGAGAGAGGGAAGAGATTAGCCTTAAATCCCTAGCGTGGCAGTTTTGGCTTGCACATAAGACCCAGTGCAAGTCCAGCCTGCAGGGCAAAATCACTTTAGGGCCTTGACTCCAGACGTACCTTAAGGAACAACTCCCTTGCATTCAACCATGTTTAGACCCAGAGACAGAGCCCTGCCATGGAGCCGAAATACTCCTTGAGGTGTAGGAACTGTAGCAAATCTAACAAACTTAGGCAGAATTCTTTTATCAAGTACAGAGTCTCCTAGAGGAGACAAAATACCACTGAAAAGCCATTTATAAATAGCTGGAGCTGAAAGCACAGCAAATGCTGTGTCATGCCACAGTGCCAAGTCAGTCCTGGGCAGCGAGGGCATGGAGCTGACTGATCTCTCGTAGCTCCTGAGTGTCCTGCCTGCTCTGAACCAGAGCATCCCCCTGGAGAAAGGGTCCTGGCTGGTCTCACAGGCAGAACACACTCCCCAAACACGCTGCAGTGCCTTAGTGCTCTGCTACATACGGAATGCTGCATGGACAGACAGGCTGGCTGAAGCCCAAGGAGAAGAGGCAGAGCAGTGAAGTTCATGAAGCAGATGAGGACCTGGGTAAACCTGCTAACTGAGCTGAGAAATATGGGATGCTCAGGCTGGAGATGGGGGCAGTTTCCATGGTTGGTGATTAAGAGCACTCAAGGGAAACAGATTTAGCTCACAAGGACACCAATATCATCACTGTCTCCTTGTCAGGACCAGCCAGGGCAGTTTTAGGGTCATCTCTCCAGTCCCTCCTTGCACAGAGCCAAGGCAGGAGCTGGTTTAAGAGGTACAGTGCCTAGCTGCAAGACACAGCACGCGTTCTGTGAAAGCCTTCTGTTAAATAACATGCCTCCTGAACCACCTAAGTCAGGTATTGGTTTCAGAGAGCGTAATCAAAGCCTTTACAACCAGTTCAAGCAACCTCTGGAACGCTACAGACAGCCCACCTCACATTCAGTGCAGTGTAGGTACCCCATGAGAGCATTCACTCCAGACAAACAGCAAAGCCACTCCCCCAGCTCACACTGCAGAAGTGTGTGAATGCTACTGGGACAATGCAGCACAATTGCATCATTGCCCAAAAAACCTCAGCTGCATTTTCTATTCACTGACAGGGTTTCAATTATCCCCCCTCCTACATAAATGCTGTATTGGGCACTACAAAAAGCAGCAACAGTCCCTACTGAATCCATACAGCAGGCTACAAAACCCAGTTATTTAAGGACTGAATTTCTGCAAGCACTGCACTGGAACATGCCTGTTTACTCAAGGGGTGAATTTGCCACTTGTGGAATGGCTGGGGAAGACTGAAACATCCTCAGCCTGAGCAGGTTTAATCCACTGCCTCCTACATCCTATAACACAAAACCCACCAACCTGTAGCTCCTTATAATAACTCTGAGACAATCTCACCAGGGCTGGTGACAGCAATGATGCAATATGGACACAGAAATGTCAAACGCCTTCAGAGTCTGTCTTGATAAACCCAGAGCAAAGCCCGGTTTCACTCCCTTGCACAGGTAAGTCCAGTGGACTGACTTTTCCTTCCCTACCATCTCAGCCAGAGCACAAAGCTTTCAACATTGTATTTAAACCCCATCAATGTGATCACACGACACTACTACATCCTTTTGCCTTCAGGTGTTTTCTAGGCTGACACCTAAATCATCTATCATAAGCTCTCCAGATCTGTGCCAGCAACCTAAAACAACACCGTATTTGCCCAGCAGAACATCCAGCATCTGCATCCAAACACTGCTCTCCTCTCCATGTCACTTCACAGGTATCCATTCAGTTATTCAGCAGCACATCTGATGTGACAGTAATTCCAGCATTATAGCTCTGGGAATCTTCTTTTCTCTTCCTTTCCCTTCCTTGGCAACAAAAAGCACATATATAGATGGCTCACACAAGTCACTGAGCTATAAGTAAATACTTGTATCAATGGCATTGAAACCAGAGGAGCAATACAGCCGGATGTACCCCATTCTAAACCTGGAACTGCCCCTTCACTAACAACTCTAAAAGGTCACCTCTTACAGGCAAGGGAAGATCGGGTGTTACCAAACTCACCCCAGAGCTCACTGTCTTCCTAGAAATGTCAAGGACTAAAGTCTCAGAATTTTCCTAACTGGGATTTAAGACTGTTTTGAAGGAGGTGATCCTGCCAGTGGATCACAAAGTGGGAAGAGCCACTGAGGGGTCCCCTTGCGATTCCCTGATCAGTGGAATTGCCCCCAGTCCAGCAGGACTGGTCAGGAAAGGGTCCCTACAATGGGACTCTGACACACTGGTTGGGCACAAGGTCTTGGCTTCCCTGGGATGCTGACAGACAGAACAAACACGAGGGGTGGAGACAATCTCCTCCTTTTCACATGACAAATACTGCACAGGTATAAAGTGCATTTGGTCCCCCCTAACCTTGCCCCCCCCCCCCCCCCCCCCCCCCCCCCCAGAGCTGCTAGCTCAGCCCAAGGCCTGAGATGAGCTGAGGTCTTTCGTCTCTGAGCATCTTCACTGCCACCATGGACTCTCTCAGGTATAACCTGACTGGATGTAAGTAGCTCGGCTGAGGATGCCCGTAGAGGAGTAAGTGCTCATTCTAGAGAGCATGAGCAGAAAGCAGTACGAGCTCGTTTGCCTCAAGTCAGCAGTTCTGCTCCAAACAGACACATGGCTGTCAGTGAGGCTTTTTCTTTCCCCATTAAAACAAAGCATTTGCCTTTCACAGCAGAAAGGCACTAGATCCCTTAGCACAGATGTGACACTGGGTGTTGCATTGTACCTGTGCTAACAGCCTCTTGGGAATACCTTAACCAAGAAGGAAAACCACTAAGGACAACTGATGCAGCTAATCAAGTACAAAGCCACTGATCCCTGTCCCTACAGTGCCACGACTCCAAATGTGTGCTTTGTGCATCTGGATATCTTTGCACCAAAGCATACAAACAGTCTGGTGAACAACTAATCAATAGCCTCGTCTTAAACCCAGCCAGTTACCCTTGACAGGGAGCCCATATTTCCCGGAACTGTAATTCACTTGATGTGTGCTTCCTAAAATAACCTTTTTTTGAGGATAGATTGCGATGCATATATACAGTAGGTAAGTGCATATTTTGCTTTAATACCAGGCTCTTTGTTATGTGCCATATCCAGAACATGTTCTCTGCTTTAATGACTTCAGTTATAATAGCGGGATTTCAGCCCATCACAGCCCTGGTGAAACATTGAGCCATAAACACAGTTATAGGTTTGCAAACACTGTAAAGCACCCTCACAAGATGATTTAGAGAGCTCTGCTCCCCTGACAGCCAGAGCAGCGCTCAGCCTTCTCCTCCCTGCTTCCCCTAAAATGGAGGTTAACAGAACTCTGCCTCCAACCAGCACTGCCAAAATGCCATGGGGAGGCAGGAGACAGGAGGCTGGTGACTGTGGAAGGCAGCAACTGGACAGCAGATTTCAGTCACTGAAAAGCCACGTGGCATGAACTGAAGAGCATTAGCACGTCCATAAGCAGAACTGCCCCAGGATGCTGAGCCCCAGGCGTGTTCTGAGAAGGTCCATGGGTTGCAAAGCCTCAGGCTGCATTAGATGGTCATTCCTCATTAGACAACTTGGGATCTTCCTTAAAGCTGCCCCTGCTCATTATTGCCATTGTGTACTCCTCAGATTGGGCAGGTTCCCAAGTGGAATGCGCAACCTCCAGCAACTCAAGTCAAGTCAGACCAGGCACAGGATGCTCCTAGGCTCACAACAGTGATTTTTGTACCTGAATTAAGATTCGCCAACTTTGCAGGCTGTGCATATGTGAAAGCACTGTGTTACCAGCCACTGAAATGCAGCTACTGCTCGTACATGGTAACTATGCAAAAGCAAGTGCACTGTTAAATAAGTGGGCAATAGTAAGCCAAGAACATGGTACTTCTCCATTTGAAGGTGTACACTGCAGCTACTCCAGTACATACTCAAGATACTGTCAAGATTAAAAAGTATGTTGAGTATACAGAGAAAGCAGCAAAAAGGATACTTTTGCTATGAATATGACTGGCTATGCTCTTACCACAAGCTAAAAACCATCAGAAAGCACCTAAAGTGACAGAATCCTGTAGTGAAAGGTCTTCAGCTGGGAACATCTGCATCAGGTGAGCCTCAGACTCATCCCCAACGGGCATTGATCGGCTTTGAGGGATTTCTTTTTAGATACACCACTTCTCAAGTGTGCTTTAGGAGATCTCCTGCATGTTACACCACCACCCAGTGAACACAGAGCACCCCCTTCTCCACAGAGAGCCAGCTTCCATCCCACTTAATTCATCTGCCTGGATTCATTCCTCATTACCCTGGACCTAGGTGCCTGGCTCAGCCAGCTATGTATGCAAAATTCCCTTTATCCTATCAGGTACTTAACAGTGTCCCACACCTTGCTGCTTCCTTCCTTTGCCATGGCCTTGGGCACTGAAGGCTGAGAATACAGATTTGTATGGAGAAAGCCCAGCAGACAGGAGGATGCACAGGTCAGGATTCCTAAAGCCTTAGGAATCACTTGTGCCATGGCATTTAGTAGGGCTGAAGCTGCTACTTAATTAGGTTTGCTTAATGAGTCATATTAAATAGCATGTACGGAAGAACAGGTTAGCTATTGGTGTGAGGACCTCACCGGATTATCTGGGAGAAATGCTGCCATTACAATAGAGTCTTTTTTGCATTTTATATACTTAACCATGACCTACATTCCCGTGCTCGGAGGAGGCCAATCTGCAGAGGGAATGTGCCTCTTTAATCAGCTCCAGCAGTCTTTCAGGGTTCAGCAGGGATGGATGGAGCACCCTCACATCTCTTCAGATAACACACAGCTACAGAAGCCCCAGGAGAGAGTGGTAGGACAGCCATCACGTTCAAGGAAGGCAACAGTACCTGCAGCCTGATCTGGCCAGCACCCTCTGCTCCAGAGACCCCTGGGATGGATGAACACAGAGCCTGCACACACAATGGCCCTGACCGGATGCTTTACCTTGTTGTGCAAGGGGTTGTCCCCTGCTGAAACTGAAGCCAAGATCAGGTTTGAGGAGGGAGGTGAAACCAGCAGTCTTTGGGGCAGTCACCAACCTTACCTCTTGTCTCCAAAGAAAGGAGCCCATGAGCCACTGGTAACGAGAGCACAGAGACAACCAGACTCACCGGCTGCATTAAAACACAAAGAGGAAGCAGGACCTCACATGTGAGGATTACACTTGACCCTTATTACCCCAAAGTTCTGGGAAACTCAAAGAGGTTCCAAGATGCAACCTCTCCTCTACTCCTACAGCAAAAACACCAACCCAAAACGCACACCCCCAAACCCACCCTAAGAAAACCCCCAAATCAGAAAGGAACCCTCAAAGGCTCAACAGAGAAGGGTTCTGTGCAGAACTGCTCTTGGGCAACAATATCAGGGAGGCAGGCCCTTCCTTGAGGGCTTTCCCCTGGCACACCAGGGACACAGACACAGAGCATCCAGCTTCAGGGACAACAGCTCCCTCCGAGGGCATCAGGGCTGTGACAGGAACCAAGCAGGAACAGAAAAGCAGTGACAGAATAACACATCTCACTGCCACAGCCTTTGGAAAACATTCATTAGGTCAATGTGCTCTCCCCATCAGGATGAAGCATTTCAGATTTACCCTTCTGCAATCCTGTGTCTATTTTAGCTGTTTAACCCCCCTGCAGTTTCTACAAGCTGACTCACATCATTTTTGTGCCCTCTCTATTACCACCAGCAATAAAGATCCCCGATCCCTCCAAAGGCTGTTAGCTTTGTTGATGCAGGATGCAGAAAAGGATACACCCAACACTGCAAAGCTCACCAACACTGAAGCAATAAAAATGCCTCCTGCTTTGGTATATGAAGCAGTTCAGATGAGGAGGCGCACAGAGAACGTGCATACAATAAGCTGTCACCAAATGACAAGGATTATGTTGCACTGCGCTAGGGCTGAGATTTAAGCAGCTATGAGATCACCAGGGGCGTGGTAAGAAAGCCACAGACGAAAAGAAATCCCTCCATTTTCCCCCTTTTGTTCACATCATCCCAAACAGAACTGAGGAGACATCAGGCTTAAAGTTCCCTCCAACTGGAGAGAAGCAAGAACGCCCTCTCCTTTGTTAGGGTATAAACTCCTTTCCTTCCCAAGTGCAGCTCTACTGACACACAGGCTGGGGGATGTCGGTGACAAAGGCCTTGTCTGCACTAAGGCAGCAGCCAGACCATGTCCAGACGCTGGGGACCTACCGCAGGGCAGACAGAGCCTAATGCTGCGGCAGGACCCACCACCAGCACTGCTGCTGCCACATCCTATTCCCCCCACTGCAGCACCAGCACCTCTCAGGGTCCTGAGGTTCAGCATCACATCCTCTCTCAAACTGCTCCATCCTGTGTGCCAGACTTGAGGAAATGAACCAAGGATCCCAGACTCAGCTGTGTGCAAGTGCACACACTGAGCTCTACCAGAGCATAACAGTCATGGCAAGGGATGAAGATGTGAAGTCTGCTCATCCTCCTCCCTCTCCTCACACAGCCCTTGGCTGAATTGTCATTTCTCTCACCATTTTTAAGTGTTTTCTTTTCAAATCTCAACCAGTGAGGCTTCACCTGGGAGTACACCACCATTAACTCCTCCTGGCCTGGGGGCCAAAGCCACTGGGGGAGGCAAGACAAGCAGATTCTCCAAAGGCTTCAACCTATGAGGGTTGAATCCTCTACACAACAAGAAACAACCAACCTCACTGAAAAGCCATACAGAAGGGTTTGTGGAGCCTGTAGTATGACATCCTCAAGGGCCACTCAGCTCATCTCTCTACTTCTGTCAATGTTCAGACCAAGATGAGGTTACTCTTCACAATTACCTCAAGATAGGAAGAGCCCACAGCGGAGCACCTCTTTTAGAAGCAAAGTTTAACCCCAGATTTGTAGGGTAACCTAAGCCACCACTTACATTTAAGCTAGAAAGATAAAAAGAAGGGTCTCCCCTTCTGGGTACCTGATCAGCAGTAACGCAAACCCTTTGTGGCAGAGTCCCAGCAGAAACAGAAGTCACCTCTGAAGCCATCCCTTGCCTGCAGGGCTCGCACTGATGATTTGTGTGCAGTTCTCCTTCCATAAATCTCCATTTCCAACCCAAGAGGCAAACGCCACCTTTTTGGGCGAGATGATTTTAAGGGAACTCCAACTCTTATCACCCCAATTCCTGAGCCCTCAGGATGGAGCCTCCACCTCTATTCTTACCACGCTTCCTTCTCCCATGCACAAAGCATACATGTTGTTTCAGCCCCAAATTCAGAGTTCTTCCTAGATTTCAGTCTGCTCAGCAAACTGAGATGGTAACACAAAAATGGGGATTATTAAACACTGATGTGGTGGTGTGGTACGTGCTTGCCCATCAGTGCTCGAGTCTTCGGCCACAGCCATGTTCCAGAACCTTTTCAGGATTACACTGCCACAGCTACACCACCCATAGGGACCAGCACTAAGCATCCTTAACAGTCACAAACACAGAGATAGCTTCCACAGGCTCTGGGTGTTGGAGATTCAGCAGTAATGGTAACTGCAATAGACACCCTCCAGTCACGTTCTCCACCCAGCCACCTGAAGCCTCCAAGCACCTCAGTGTTAAAGCTTTGAAGCATCACATGCTTTTTGAACAGGAACAGCCCAAAGATCAGAAATGGGCTTCAAAATCAAAGCCTGTAATTCAAAAGTCCCAGCTCTGTTTCATCTAGCAAAGATGATTTTGATACAGCAGCTTTAAAAGAAAATGAAGTTTAAAAAGAAGCTGCTGCTCTCCTTTCAAGAGGACCTGATGATGGGCAGAGTTCTTCATCTCAGAAAGCCATCATGATAATGGCAAGTGAGATCTGCAATTGAATCCTACTTCTCTTCTTTCACATGCACCAATCAGAGACCTCTCCACAAAGTTCAAGTAACACTCCAGGCTTGAATGCATCAAGACAAACTGCAGTTTTCCTCTTGCAGAACACCTCAGCATCAGAAGCCAAGTCCTACAGCAACGGTGCAGAGATGGCGTGTGATGGATAAACGCTTCAAGCAGGGGAGTAACTACAGCTTCCTCTGAAAGAGGACAATTATAAAGAGAGGATTGTGGAGATACTCCAACACTGCACCAAAAAGCATATTGCTACATGTTACCAACAGTCTGGGCACTCAGACAACACTTAGTAACAGGAAAACCACCCCTTTGTGATGTGCACAAAAGTAGGGAACTGAAAAAGTATGGAGTTTCTTGGAAAAAAGTATAAATCACTTATGATGGGGAAGTCAGGTGGGATAAAACCAATACAGATCTATCAGTGTGACACTAACAGCAGCAGCAGCTTTTGTGAATGGAGCACCAGGATGATTCAAGACACTATTACAGCTTCAAAACACTTGAGAGCCCAGCTCTGATCAATAGCTGCCTCACCATTACAGCATCGCTTGGCAGAGATGTGCAGCTTTCAATACCTCCGATAAAGCAAGACAATGCCTCTGCTCAGAGACATGCATTCCCCCCATCACTCAGGTTTCACCCAAGTGACATGTGCCTCCAGTTAAAACAGCTATTTATAGCAAGGTGGGTGTCAAGAAAGGTAATTTCACCCAGCACTCGAGGCCTGGGTGCAAATCACAGACCACACCTGTCATTTCTGATTAAAAGCTCTTCCTGGTCTCTAATGGAGATTTGCCACTTTGCTAAATCTGGGTGTAGTTGAACATGACAGGTACCTTCTCCTCTTGAAAGCACAAGATAAAAGCACTGCTGGGATGAGGCTAAGCTGCAAGGAGCAGCACCAGCTATACACATACCCCTACTAACCTTGTGGTGCTCCCACTGGAGCCTCATTTCTACATGGCAACATAAACACCATTTGTTTTGCTTTTCCTCAGAACACAGAGAACCCTGCTTCATTTCAAATACCCTACAGCAACTAAGTGAGGAAAATGCCCTTTTAGCTCACATACCAGTGGTTGTGCACTGGCAGGAAAACCTAAAACCCAGCTCAACATCACCCCTCTGGTCAGATGCAACCCAGCACAGGGATGGACCACTCTCTGAAGAACAACAAACATGCTACTGCTCTGAGTAACTGAACTCCCAGGGGAAAATGAAAATAGCAAAGATAAGGGATGGGAGGATAAATGTGTGGGGAGAAAGGATCTTTGAGGCACCTGAGACTGGTATGAGAAGAAAGCTAAACTTAATCAAAGAGATTACACTTAACACTAAAGGGCCATGAACACTTAAGGGCCTCTGAAGCAATAAAATGGCATAAAACTGAAAGAAAGAACTATGAAAGCCCTGTTATCACACCAAACTTCTGCCTACAGCAGCAGTAATGCACCCCATCCTCTTACAGCACAGCAGGGACTAGCTAGAGCCAAGCCAGCACTCAAGAACTGCAATTTGGTGTCTTTTCTGCCATGCTCAGGAGTACACACAGGTTGGACAATGATGCTACCAACATCACTCTGTGTCTGATCCTTCATCTTCTGTTTTACACCTCCACTGCCAGCACTGCAGCAGTCTGAACCCAACCGCAGCAAAGTTAGCAGCGCCAACAAGAACGAAGGGCATTTCATAAGGATTTCTTCAGCTGCTTTCCAAAACCACTCCCTTGGACTCTCCAGCTCCTTGGGTGTTGGGTTCGCTGCCATCTTTGCATCAACAGGATTCTTCCACAGGAGCAGGAGGTGCAGAGCATTGCTCAGAAGTGCTGCTACAGAATGGCTTGCCAAACTCTACTAAGCAGTTGTAAAGAGCCAAGTTGTGGAAAGCAAGAGCTTTCCCCCCTGAGTTTGTTGCCCCTCCGCATGCTCACCCTCTGCAGCATTAAGGGCACAACAGTCATTTAGAGAAGCAGGTACACGAGCTGGAAGCCAGGAATCTGTCCTACAAACACCACCTTTAAAAGCTGCTCTGTTCAGTCCCTTCATTTCTCACCACAGCTCTCCTGACAGCAAACACCAATGGCAGGTCAGGAGAGATTCATTCCATTATCACAAGTCTAGGTTCATGTCAGTCACCACGGGCAGTAAAGTGCACTCAACAGTAACTCTCAGAGGTAGGGCGGGTGATGAGATGGGACTACCTAACGGATGGTGGCCAAGAAGGTCAAATGCAGGCTGTCAAGCCCAACATGTAGGGGCTCCCCATCAGCTTCCAACCATCTCCACAACTGCTAAAGGGAAAAAGAAAACAGCTTTTACAGTGTGTGCTCATTTCACAGCAAGTGTGCCAGCTATGGGAGGCTTCAGATAAGAGTATCTTCTCTACAAAACTGCCTTGCTTGCATGGTTGTACATATGCTAATCTGAAAACAACTGCATGGGGCAGAAACAAAAGAAGCCAAAGCATCCTCGTGAGATACACACATTAGGTGTGAATACACATTGTGTGTTTGCACCCCAATGCCAATTAAACAGCAGAATACACAGAATTAGTGCAACACACACTCAGGCTCCATTCGCTACACTAAGACATAATGCAACTCAATTATTGTAACCCTTGTGCAAGAGAAGATAGATTCTAAATGGTAACCAGTATCCGTGGATGGTGATCTCGTATTAAATGAGGGACTCTTCACCAGGGACTGGAGGGAGAGAACAAGGGGTGATGGGTTCAAACTGAAACAGGGGAAGTTCAGGTTAGATGTAAGGCAGAAGCTCTTCCCTGTGAGGGTGCTGAGGCGCTGGCACAGGGTGCCCAGAGAAGCTGTGGCTGCCCCATCCCTGGCAGTGTTCAAGGCCAGGTTGGACACAGGGGCTTGGAGCAAGCTGCTCCAGTGGAAGGGGTCCCTGCCCGTGGCAGGGGCTGGAACTGGATGAGCTTCAAGGTCCTTTCCAACATAAACCAGGCTGGGATTCTATGAAATTATATTACTGAGAATAGCAGAAATAAACATCCACACAGCACAACTAGGAGGAAGCCAGCAACTCAGCCTGGATTTCTTCCAGATCTCAAAGTGTCAACACTGGAGGAAAAACAGACTCCTCCAATTGAAGATTTTACACATGCATTACGATGACCACATCAGTTTCCATATTTGTGATTCTTTCCCCCCTATAAATTATTAATCTTGCTCTAAGATCCGCACCAAAACAAGAAACACGAGAGCAGATCACTAATCCTCCTGTGAAATCCAAAGAGTGCATGATACGGGAAGTGTTAAGTTTTCATCTAACACTTGGGCTCAGATAAAAGCAGCCTCAGGAAGGAAACATTAATACCATTCAACAAGGTACTCGAGGCTGAGCAGGGCAGTCAGAGCCAATTCTGATCTAGAAAGCATGTGAAAGGGAGAAAATGGTTGTGCTTCACCACATAAAAGCACATTTGTAAAGACAAGAAGCTACTTAGGAGCCAGGTTTGCTTTTAGCAAGAGAAGGGTGTAAACTGCCTGCATGTTCATGCTGGAAATTACACATCTGCTCCTCAAGAGTGGGACAGCTTCCTAACTCAAGGCATCCAAGCAAACAGTTAACTCTTTCTGACAGACCTTCCCTGATGTGACAGCAGGGGCCTGCTCAGGGTGCCCTCAGCAGTACCTAGGAGTGCTCAGGAGTGATCCCAGGTCGTGCCTGCCCAGCACACATTTCATTAGAGCAGAGGCGCCGTGCACTTAGCACTTTGCTTTATCATTACAGGGAAGGTTTTGTTTGTGAACCAAATTCTCTGTCACGTCCCAGCACAATCCCCAAACCCACACAAAACCAAACAGAGGAAGTTTCCAGCCCCAGAGGCAAAAGGGCAAACCAGCCAAGTCAGCTCCACAGCTCGGATGTTCGGGGTGAAAGGGCAGTTACCGAGGCAGTAACACTGCACGTGACTGTCCAATTGTTACACACAGGGCGAGACCTCAGAACACTGACACACGAGGATGATGGACTTAAAACCCCTCAAGTTTCTTCCTAATGGAAGCAGCCGGGAATTCTGGTTCTTTCTCTGCAGTGTCACCTTCCCTGCTCCGTAATTCGGCAAGGTGCTCTCTTCTTTCCTTATTCCAGGAATATACAGAGGTGCGTAGTCTAGGAACCAGTTTGCTTCATCCGTTAAGCAGTTTGCTTCATGCCGTGGACTTTCCTCCAGCTTAGAACGCTTCCACAGTCAGGGTAAATCCATGTTCAGTCGCAAACGGCATTAAATATACCTCAAGGAAGAAACCATGTACTACTACACCTCCTTAGGAAGAGCTTCCCACACACAGCGTTGGCCAGCCCACCTCTTACAAATGACTCATCCACATCTGCAGGCTCTAAAATGAAACAACCAAACGCAGAGGTTTTCCAGGAAGGATGGAGATTCCTGCCTCTCCCCCACTCCCATTTTCTGCTTTAAACTGAAACCCACAGGCAATTCACTAAGACAAGGTTGTACTTCAGCATGGGAAACCCCAGCAGCTTTTACAACCTGTGGCACAAGGAGAGAGAACAGGCTTCTGACAGAAGCCACATGTGCTAAGGACACAGATATGAGGATGCAGCTCATTATGTACCATTTCCAGCCTGTTACACAACTGTAGTAACTCTAAATTTAGAAGATGTGGCTATTTTGCCTCTAGACTAAAGCTGTTTCAAGGAACTTGGACTCAGGCGCTGAACAGAAGCATGAATCTTTCTTGCAACAGCCATGCGAATTATTCACTTGGATTAGACACATAACCCACCTTCCAAGCAGAAAACCCAACTGTCATCCTCAACAGCAGACAGAAGGGCAAAGCCAAAGGACAAGCAGAGCCTTGCTGGAGGCCTGGTCAACTCCGAGCAACAGCAAGCAGTGCCCCACGCACACTCCCCTCCAGCACTGCAAAGGTGCCAAGGCAGAGACCAGCACCAGCCATCAGAGACAAGCCCCACACTGCAGAGCTGAGACCTCCCACCCCTCCCCAGCAGCAGGTAAGGCAGAAGTGGCCATCAGTGCACATGGAGTAAAGCTACATGAAGGGCAATACAGAGGCTCCTTGGAGACCATAGCACTGCTCAATTCCAACCGTGTTTCAGTGTGGCTGCTGCCAACTATTTCACTGAGGACTGAGATCTAGGGCTAGCTCTTTATCAATGTTCTCTTGAGCCAAGAGGCCTGCAACACCCACTGAGTTCTAGAAACACTGCTATGAACTAAATTAACAGCCACCTTCTACAGGTCTTCACTGACTACATTTCTACCCTTGCCTCCCAAGACCCACAGCTCACTAGATTTAGACCTAAAAACCAACTTTCACCAATACTAGATTACTCGATAGCTATTCACACGAGTAAAACCAAATCAAACTCAAGCTCCTCAATAGAAAGAGATACAGCATGTCTTCTGGTTTCCAAGCATCATACTTTACACGTATGCCAAATAACCAACGCATTATAGTTTGAGGTGAGAATAGCTTGCCCAGAAAGAAGACTGTAGCCGTAACTCCACTGAGGAGGGTCAAAAGCTTTTCCACCAAGCAGACAACTCATGCTCTCCAGCCCTGATCAGAAAGGCTCAGATAGAGAAAGCACTGAGCACACCCCAGGAAAGCACCATCAGGGCCTGGCACTACCCAGAGTAACCTAAGAGGGAAGTTTCTGCCACCTTTCCAACACTTACAGCCAAAGAGGCACTGCCACATCAGAGCCTTTTTATCTCTTTGAAGATGAAAACTGCTACTTACTCGCTAAGTGTCCTTATCAGCAGAGAAGCATAACTGTTTCTTACAACCAAAATGATTCATAAAGCAAAATGCTTTTATTCTCCAAGAAGTTAGATCCTTTCAAAAGCAGGTAAAAAAATACATCGATCATGACAGAACTAACTCCAGTTCTCCCAGTATCAGTGCATTCCACTAAGCAGAGGCTTCACCATCACTGACAAATGAAAACTGCACCCAGTCACTTCAACTGGGATGATGCACCAGGAACTCCCAGCTTTGGGCAAAGAAACACAGTTAAAGGCCTTAAGCTCCTGATCTTCCCAGCTGGTGATGAAACAGCCTCTTCAGTTGTGAGCCTCCAAACCCCTCCCTCACAAGCAGAAAAGCTTAATAGCTTTACAGCCAGTGGTAAAGCCAAACCACCGGGCTGGGTCTGATGTGTGCTGAATGCAGAACCATATGGTACAATGTTACTGTACAAAAGCAGTGCTGCTTCATGGACAAAGGGCAAGGCTGGAGAGACTGTAACCAGAGGCTGTGAAGTGATACCATGCAAGCCGAGCAAGGTTTCCTTGTTTCAAATTTACTCCTGGGAATTCAGCTTCTCCTTGGTCTGAAAGCTTTGGTAAGATAGCAAGTGCTCCTGGCTTCTCCTTGCTTGCTGCAAGCCCTTGGTCTCACCTCTGACCAACAGCCTTCACACTGCCCATTCCTTTCACAAAGAGTTACAGCACCAGCTCTTGAAGGAAGAAACAGAGGTCATGATTTTAAAGACAATGGCAAAAGCAGGGGGAAGTCATTCGGCTCTGCAATTAAAGCAGCCTACCTATGGCACCCAGTGTACCTCCCCAGCAGGGAGCTGGTTGTTCAACCCCCTTGAAAAACGGGGCAAATTATTTAAGACGTAGCTTGATGTGTCCCGCCTTTGGGACAAGGGGAATGGCTTTAACCCTGCCAGAGGGGACACTGAGATGAGCTCTTAGGCAGAAGCTCTTCCCTGTGAGGGTGCTGAGGCGCTGGCACAGGGTGCCCAGAGAAGCTGGGGCTGCCCCATCCCTGGCAGTGTTCAAGGCCAGGTTGGACACAGGGGCTTGGAGCAAGCTGCTCCAGTGGAAGGTGTCCCTGCCCGTGGCAGGGGTTGGAACTGGATGAGCTTTAAGGTCCCTTCCAACCCAAACCAGTCTGGGATTCTGTGATCTTGGCATGTGTGCAAAACAAGCAGTTTGTATCTTGGCTTCCTTTTACTCCCCTTATACTCCCAAGCCATCTTCTGCCCCATGCCAGAGGCTAATGGAGCAAGCCCAAAACAAACCCAAAAACTAGCCTGCTCTAGACAACACTTCCACACATCTCAGCTATCCATTTAGACCAGCAGGTTAGTAGCTTACAGCATACAGGCACCAATGCTTGTTTAGCTTAAGTCTTCCCCATAACCTGAACCGCAGTGCAAACTCCTCCACAACCACAGAGCTTCTCTAGTGCAGCACGTACCCAACTGACAGAGAGGATGAACAAAGCATAATGGTGATGTCATTCCTTTAAAAAAGCAGCTCAAAAAGCAAAATCCAGTGTAGAAAGGTACAGATTTCTTAGTCTTAAAATCTGATTACTCTCAGCCCAGGTTCCTGGCCCCAATCTACATGTCATTCTATAAGAGGGAAGAATTCCATCTGCAAGTGCTTATTGGATCTCTCTCCATTGAGTTGCTTTAAACCCTACACAATTAAGGGCAGAAGACAAATGTAATATCACCTGTACTTCCCTTTACCTCTCCTGACAAGCACACATCCAACATAAAGCTCTCAAGTCCTATCCACCATCAATGTATTTGTTTGCATCTACACCACACTCTCAAGATTTCAGCCCATTAAATGCTCACAGTTTCCACCTGGGCCACTTCCAGTGCCCAGCCCAAGCACTTCCCAAAGCAGAAAGCACAGCAGACATAACTCCATAGCTCGCTTTTTTTGCCAGATGTGCAGTCAAATGTACAAGGTAACCAAGACTAATCCTGAAGTGCACAATGAGAGATGCTTCCTATCAAGAAACACAACACCCCAACCTGCATGAAGTCGGGCTGCGTGTGCTCTGGCTCCCCACAGCAGGCACAGGATCCTCCATGCAATTCATTCAGCTCACACCAAGAGCAGCTCTAAAACTAAGAGGATACCTGTCAACTTGAAACCTAGGCACATCTGAAAGCAGCTATTACAGTCATCAGTAATCCCCACCACCTCCACTAACAAAACCACATGTTTTTCATAGCATTTGATGCTGCTCATCACCCTTTACACTCATTATTGCTCTACCCCCCCTATGTAGTCTGCTGCCTTCACAGAAACACAACATTCAGAGAGGAAGAAACCTTATCCATAGCTGTCAAAGGTAAATCCCCTACCCAGTCCCAGGACCTTGCCATTAACAGAAACTGGCTTTTGCTGAAGTTTAACTCCACACAACCCCAGAACCATCAGGGTCAGAGGGACCTCTGGGGATCATCCAGTCCAACCCCTGCCAAGGCAGGGCTATCCAGAGCAGGTCACACAGGAACATGGCCATGGTGGCTCCGGAATGTCTGCCGAAGAGGACTCCACAACCCTCCCGGGCAGCCTGTTCCAGGGCTCTGCCACCCTCAGCGTAAAGAAGTTCTTCCTCGTGTTGAGGTGAAACTGAAACTTCACAAATGAAGCCAGCAGAATATCTTGGTTTCAGACACAAACATGCACAGATCTCCTTAGCAATGAAACAGCCAACAGCAAATGGGAAAAAAAAGCCCAAAGATTCCCATGGAGTCTCCCTGCGAGGGTTTTTGTTCTTCCAGAAGATGGAGTTAGCATTCACCTACCTTGCCATAGCTCTAAAGGTCTCAGGAGTGGCACGCCCCAGCTACGCAAAGAGCCTGAACCGAGTTACAGGTCAAGTGCTCTGAGCACTACATAAAATGAAGACAGCAAAGCTATCATCTCGCATCTCTCAGTACCAGGAAACTCAGGACTGACAACCTTAAAAGCAAGTTCAAAGCTTCCAGATTAAAGCATCAGCTCCTGTGCTTACAACAACCCCTTTGGTCCAAAACTCAGCAGAACCCTCTAGGAGGTAACAGGAGAGTGGAAACAACGAGGCAGGTTTTTCCTTAGTAGCATTCAGGAAGGTGCCATCACCTTCTGAGCCTCTGAAATCCCCCAAGTAATTAAATAGTCAAAGACTCAAGTGAGAAGAGGCTTTTAGCTTCACAGTTATTTCCCAGCACCAACACAGATGCTAAACATTACAAAGTGTCTTTCCTCTGAAGAGAGGAGCTGAAGGCAGCTGCTGTAAGAAAAACCTGGCCCCCAAAAGCAACTGTCCAAGCTTCTGCATTTAACTGCAATGAAGAACATTCAGCCAAAAAAAGGTAACTGGATAGAACTGCTTAAAGCTGCTTCTTTGCAACAGCCTGCATTGGAGCTGCAGCACAGCAGTGAAGGAAGAGCTTGTATGGGAATGCTGCAGTAAATGCCTCACTCACCAGGTATTTCAAAGCCTGTCACGGGCTTTGATCGATTCCTGCTAAAGCTTTTAGTGCACATTAGTTTGTTTACTGGTCCTAAGAGCATTATTACTTTGGTTTCTTTTTTTGGAGCTATACAAGCACATTGGAAGAGATCGTGCCACAAAACCTGCTGCCTGGGGACAGGTTTTATCCTTCTAAAAACAAGCCTCCTGTCCAGGCTTGGAACAGTTCTAACTCATTGCTTAGCCCAGGTGGCCGCTTGCAACTCCTGAATGATCAACTCACTCTGCACACAGTACACAAACCAACCCTCCCTGCAGTATTTAGTGCTGTATTCATACACTATTTAGTACTCCTGAGATTTCCAGCCCATGAGTTGTGCAGGAGTCTGCTTTTGCAGTAAAATATTCATGATGATCCCCAAGTCTATATTGGAAAAGTCAAACAAATCAAAGCAAAATGGGGAATCGACTCGAGGGTAAGTAACCTTGCAACAGACACTCACAGGATGGAAAGGTCACCCATTAAAGTGGTTCTATTTTATACAGAAGTGCAAAAAATTCCAGTAAGCCTTTTCTTGCCTCCTGTCTCTAATGGCTACAAACATCAGGTGGTTCCAAAGAACCCCCCTGGGAAACTAACTGAAATGTCAGATGCAAGAAGAGGGTTACATACAGCTTCCTCACGCAGTAAACCCCAGTCTTAACAGTTTATGAGCATGGAATTTGTGTGCTGCAATGAAACTGGAGTTCTGGGCTGTGACCAGCACCTCCTCATGGCTCTTGAAAAGGATCCTGCCTATGCAAGGCAGAGCTCTCTCTCCTGACCTGCAAAGCACTCATGCTGCATCACTGTACTTCCAGAGAGAGAACCTCTTGCCAGGTTGGATAATGGAAGATTTTTGGGCTGTTTTCATCCCTCCACTGCTGATAGTTCCCACAGATTCACTGGGTAGGATTAACATCTGAAGAGTGTGGGCTGGGATCTCAGCAACGAGGGCCGAGAGGGTCTGCAAAGGGACGGAGAAGGAAAACACGGACCTTCAGTGAAAGATTTATTTCCTTCTCCTATGTATAAGCACAGGAAGATCACAGCTGAAAAGTCCAGGTCACAGCAGTAACTACATGGCACAACTCAGACAAGAAACAAGCTACTCATGAAAACCTTGAAATGATGCGAGTATAAAGTCTTCAGAAACTTCTGCAATCTTATATTCATGACTCAGTATTTGAGGTCAAGAAATTCTAGCAGTGAAAAAAAAGGGACAGAAGGGCTGTGTGGGACGAAGCAGAGTTGAATCCACAGAAATAACATCAGATAATTTCAGCTAACAAGCCATCAGCCACTGGGTTGTGTCTGAGGAGCACTGACAGTCTGAATCTGCCTCCAAAGCAAAGCTGAACACAGTCAGAGCCACTCAAACCAAGCTGTATCCTGGACCTTGAAAACAAAAGGCTGCTAAAAAAAATCAACAGAATTGTACTTTGACACTTAGAGCAACCCTGGGGCCCTGTAAGGTCCCTACATGTAAACCCATCAGCACTGTGTGTGTACCACAGCATCACACCAAGCCACCAGTGCCAGCATCCCCTCCCAGGGTGGACACAGAGCAGGGATCTTGGAGGCCAGGAGCTTGGCTGAAGGCCTGTAGATAAGGTGCTGAAACACAACACCTGCACTCTCCATTTCCCCAGCTGCAGAGGCTGCCTTGCACAGGCTTTGTGAACAGGAAAGGCGGCAGAGAGCTCACACGCTTTCGGGTGAGAGGCAGGAGGAAGAGGAGCAGCATTTTAAAGCACCCTATGAGCATTACTAACACCCAATCCATCCCAGCATCTTTGTGAGGTTCCCAAAGGCAGCTCAAGCATGCAGCAGGAAAGCTAACCTGCAGCTGAGAAATCCTGAATTAACATTCAGCTGGGCTCAAGTGCTCCTGCTAGCATGTTAGAGAAAGCCCTAAGTGCTCACACCAGGTCACAGCATTTCACAACCTGTGTTGTAATCGCACCCAAGAGTACCGTGAAGACAAGAGACAAGGCTTTAACCACTCAGAGGAACTGCTCTTCAGGTTTGCTGGGTCAGAAAAGACATGGATGGCAAATACACTTGTAAAGGGAAGCTTGCTCCTTCCAGGACTGCTTGGGTTTTACAATATTCAGCAACAATGCTTTCTCAGTGTTTTAAACAGGGCTCATGGAAGGCAAGAAAGGAGCATAAGGAGCCAGAGGGTAAATCCACATTATTGTCAATGATAGTGTTCATGACTATCAACACAGGAACCAAAGGCAGGAGTGCACTCAGATGTACCACTTAGTACAGCAGGAGCTGGTGGGGCTTTTGTACTGACCGCGAGCTCTCTTCAAGACAAAGTTTTATTACCTATTAACATCAGTTATGGTGTGCTGGGGTTTAAGCGCCTACCACCTCCAACAGGAAAGAGCAACAGCAAGCACTGAACTTCTAGAAGCACCAGTAAGAGTGACTGGCCTACTTATTCCCTAGCTGAAAAACAACATGTAACTGGCCCAGAGTTTAAAGCCAGGAAAGCTCAGGGTTGTAACTGGGTACAGAAAGCTGCTTTTAACCTTTGCACTGGAAGCTGAAGGTGTTTCACTACCCTCAAATAACAACACTCAACTCTATCCAATCCATACACCAGGGCTTATAGATCTTCAGGAGCTTGACAAACAGGGGAGCGGCGGGAATGAACCTAACACACAAACCACACACACGATGGCACAAGATGGGGCTAGTGGAAGCCCTGGCACCACGAGCACCTCTACCCATTTCAGAATTAAGCGCTCAGGAAAATACAAGGATGAAACAAGCACCCTCTCGAATCTATGGCTTAGCTGTGACCACCACAAGTCAACATTAAGGATGTCAAACAAGAGCCTCACAGTCAAAGATGCTAAGAGTCAAAGACACTAAAAGAAGCACCTGCAGGTAACAGCGGGCAACAGCACCCAAAAGGCAACAAACTTTAGGCTCAGGACAGCCATTTAGTGCCCACAGTCTGTACCCCTTCCGGCACAGACAACAAGCAGCGCATCAGGCTTACCTGGCTGGTTCTTACACATCAGTGTAACCCAAAGGGGGCTGGGTCAGCAGACAGCCAAAAACCCTGATTACAACCACAAAATGGTAAGTCCCATAACATGTTTCCAATGGCATCAGGTTTGTTTTTAGCAACCCCAAGCTGCAGTGCAGATGGCACACAATGCCTCTCAATTTTGTTAGCGGGCAGCTTTCCAGATGGAAAAATCAATACAAGTACACCTCAATTCCTCAAGCACTCAGGAGACTTCTCTGCAGGTTAAAGTGGTAGAGATGCCTACACCAGAGGAGAACTACCATGAAGAGGAAAGACAGTTTATTCCCATAACTGTCTTTGATTTTTGATCCTTCCCAGTCTAGCTTTTCCTAACACTGGAAAAGGTTCAGTTACCAAGCGACAGAAGTCAGAGCTAACACTCCTGGATCTGAGAACCCAGTAACAACTCCTAGGTGGCTTTGTTTAGGTGCTTAAACCACACTCACCCTGGGACAAATCCTTGCTGCAACAGCACACAAAGATTTCACTGGAAAGCTGCAGTGACTGAATTGTGGCTCTTTAGAGAAAGAAGACTTTTCTTTTCCCAAGGTAGAAACCCATCACGTGGCAGTGTCTTTTCTGAATACCTGTTTTCATTTTCCTTATCTCCAACCGGTCACGTGTGCAATGACACTACCACCTAAATTTAGCTCATTCCGTTAGCACTTGCAATCCCACTGATGCCTGTAGGACTGCAACACACCTTTCTTCCTCTTGCTCTTCCCTCTCTCCTTCAGTGCACAAGGCCATTTCTGCACCAGCAAAGCACACACCATACCAGAAGCCTCCCAGCTCGCCTGCCACCCCAGACGAGGGCCAGGACCCACTGCAAGGACAGTGCAGGCCTGTTTTGCTCAGTGCAACGCCCATTCCTGGCAGGCCCCTTTGTGTTATATTACAGTGCCCCCTCGCTCGCTTTTGTCTCTGTACTGTCAGTCAGTGTACACCAAGCGAACTTTGGGAAGTGGGAATGTTCTGACACACACCCACCTACACCTTGTGGCTCTTCAGATGGAATTAAGAGGTCACAGATTTACGCATGGCTCAGCGGCGGGGGGTACCTGCTCACGTCAACAAGGGCAGATCCAGACCACAATTACTCCCCGCTGAAATCTGAATGGGGAAACCCCACGTCGAGGTTTCCCTATTCAGCTGTTGACTCCCTGAAAACAGGCAATGACGACACCATCCATAAAGGCAGAGATACCGGCCCACATTCCCAGCATGAGGGGTCTGGAAGCTCACACTAACCACCTTCACAGGCAGGCCTCTCTCTATGCCACTAAACAGCAGAAGGTGCCCCTGCCTGTGGCAGAGGGGTTGGAACGGGATGAGCTTTAAGGTCCCTTCCAACCTAAACCATTCTAGGATACGATTCTATGATTAAATCCCAGCACCTCAACCGTGCTCTGCCACCAGCAAAGGGCAGCAGCAGCGTTCACGCCGGCCTTCCAGAAGGAGCGCGATGAAGGAAGGGAAAGGGATCAGGATTTCAACCTCTGGAGGACCCCGTCCACCTTCCCTGCTCAGGCCGCGGCTCCACACCGGGCAGGGACGGGGTAAAGCAAGGAAAGACGCAAACCCCCTTCGGCGGGGGGCTCCGGAGCAGCGGACACCACAGCCCGCGGACCGAAGAGCAGGGGAGGGGAGAGCAGACACCGGCAGCCCGCGCAGGCCCCTGCCCCGGGAGGCCTCCAAGGCGGAGCCTGGCCCCCCAGTGCGGGCCACACGCGGGCGCAGAGGCCGCGCCAGCCCCCACGTCGGCGGGAGCCGGCGGAGCCCGCGGCCGCCCCGGTTACCTTGGTCTCCTTGACGTGCTGCTTGATGCCCTCCGGGTACCACTGCACTCGCACATAGCCCCGCCGCAGCGGGCTGGCGCGGCCCTCCTCCGCGCCGCCGGTGCCGGGCCCCCCCGACTCGGAGCCTCCCGAGCTGGCGGCGCCGCCGCCGGTGCCACGGCCGCCCTCATCGGAGTCCTCCTCCGAGTCCTCGCCGTGGATGAGGCGCACCAGGCCGAAGCGCACGGAGCCGCGGTAGCGGCCCGACACCAGGTCGTGCGAGAAGAGGAGGCGCTGCGAGCCGCCCGGCGGGGCCGGCAGCGGCAGGGCGGGAGCCGGGGCCGGTGCCGCCTCAGCGGGCAGGTCCGCCATGGCGCCGGGAGTCACGGCAGAGCGCGCGGCCGCCTCGGCGGGCGGGGGAGGGGAGGGGCGGAGCGGCGCGGGCCGCGCGCAAGTAACGGGCTGGGAGGCGGGGCCAAGAGAGACCACGCCCACCGCCAGACCACGCCCACCGCGCGGGAGGGGGCGGGTGCTGACATGGACTTGGGGGGGGGGTTGGGCTGCACCATGTCCCCTGTCACTGGGGGAGGCTGGACTGCGCCATGTCCTCGGTCACCGGGAGGTTGCACCGCACCATCCCCGTGTCCCCAGTCATCGGGGGGCTACACTGCACCATCCCGGTGTTCCCGATCATTGAGGGTTGCACTGCACCATCCCCGTGTCCTCAGTCACTGAGAGTTGCACTGCACCGTCCGTGTATCCTCAGTCACTGAGGGTTGCACTGCATCACCCCGTGTCCTCAGTCACCGGGGGTAGCACTGCATCATCCCCCTGCCCCTGGTCACTGGGGGTAGCACTGCACCATCCCCGTGTCCCCTGTCATTGAGCGCTGCACTGCACCATCCACGTGTCCACGGTCACTGAGGGTAGCCCCACACCATCCCCGTGTCCCTGACCATTGGGGGCTGCACTGCACCATCCCCGTGTCCTCAGTCACTGGGGGTAGCACTGCACCATCCCCATGTCCCTGGTCACTGACTTTATTTTACTTCATTGACTCCAAGGGGTTTTTCCTCCTCTGTCTCCAGGGAATTTTGAAATAGAAATGGTTTCTCGAGATGGTTCCACTGCTCTGGCTGGTGAAGGGCTGATGGAAGCCAAATCAGCCATCACTGTCTGTCCTTTACCCACAGATCCTTTGCTCCTTAGGTCTCCCCACCTGTGCAGCATTGTCTGGAATATCAGGAAAATGCCAGAATCCTTAGCCTGACCTGTTTTGCTGCAGGAAACAGGAGCTGCAGGGCAGTGCTTTCCCTCTTGCCCTCCCCCTATCCGAAATGCGAGGATACTCTGCTCAGCTGGATCAGTTCTCCTTTCAAGTTTTCACCTTTTAGGAAAAGCAACCAGGAGAGAGATCTGCCCGTGCTCACCTCCAAGATTCACCACCCCATGAGGGAGCAGAGCCCCTCTCCTCAGGCCTGCTGGGATCTTCCTTGTAAATGGCCCTAAACCCCTGGGAAGCAGCTGGGATGAGGCTGGGGCATTCAGGTGGTGCATGGCTGAGGGATGCACTGGGAGCCTGTTCATCCCTGCCCGGTTTCTTCGCTATCCTGAGGTGTAGGCAGCAGGATCTAGGCAATGGGAAGTACAAACTATTCCTATCCTGCCTCCAAATGAGAGAGCTGCAGGCAAAGAAGCTCTCCCAGTGCCCACCTTCCCCTGGGCCAGCCTGACCTTGACACCAGTATTTAATTGCTCGCTACAGCATCACTTTAATCAGAAGGGTGGCGTGTTGATGTGGTTGAGCATTCCTTGGCATCACCCTCAGGGATAAGGAACAGAACAGAGCTAAAAGGGACCATTGGGTGGGAAAATAGCAGCCTGCCCTTGGGAAAAGGCAGTTTAAATATCCATCCAGTGCCATGTGGCTACAGGGCTGTTTACAGGGATGTGCTTCTGGGAGCACGGATCTGTGTCCACAAGCCATGACCTCCGTAAAGTGGCGAATAGATGGGATGAGCTCAGCACTTGCTCAGCACACGAGTGCCTCCAGCACAAGGATTTCACTCTGTGAGCATTACTGGAGTGGAGCTTGCAGCACAGCTCCCCAGGGCATTCAGCTCCTTTTGGAGCTGGGGACCAGGTACCAGCGTCTCTCCTGGTGTAGTCAGGGTGAATTGTACCTTTGTGGAACAGGATCAGGCCTCTGGGAGGTGCCCTTTGGCACTGGTGCCATGTTCTTCTCAAGGCTCCAAAGCACAGCTCTACCCAGCACTGTGATGCTTCTCATCATCTCCTTACTGTGCATCTTACAGCCACTAATAAAATATACATATATGTAATGGGTGTAGTTGTGTGTGTAGATGAAAACTGTCCCTCTTCAGAGCAATTACATGCTGAAGAGCAGCGGTGGGATTTCAGGTAGCCATAAATAGCCATGCAAACAAGCACATTATGCAACAGGCCAGGCTCACAGCAGGGGGATTTTAATGGGGACAAGTGAGGACCATTTGCCTGTTAGCAAGAGGTGAGCCGGGTGGTTTTGCACTGTGATCCCAGCTGGGGTTCTGCCTGCTTCCATAGGGAAGTAGCACTGCTCTGCAAAACACTATGGCAGACCCAAGAAGCATTTTGCAGCCATGTTTTTTTGGCAAATGAGATTGATTTAGCAGGAGGTCTGAACACACAGGAAGCGTGTGCAAGGGACACATGTCAACCAGCCCCCCACTGCCTCGTTTAGGGACAATTCCTGCTGTTAGGCTGATTGGGAAGTGATGGCTTTTGCTTTGCAGGAGAACATCCTCCCTGCAAGCAAGCTGCCCCTGAGATCCAGCCTCTTTATGGTTGTTGGATCACCAGCATCTCCCTGTCGAGGCACTGGTGAAAGGCAATCCCCTTCCCTCCTCCCTGGGACCTGGCTTGCTCTTGATGCATCTCTCATGGGATCACAAAGGCCTTGCATGGGTTAAAGGGCAGGTGCTGGGATGCCCACCGGGTGCTGGGATGTTCAGAGGGCACCAGGATGCCTGCAGGGTGCCAGGGATGTCCAGAGGGTGCTGGGTACCCACAAGATACTGGTAATGCCCACAAGGTGCCACTGATGCTCACAAGGTACCGGGATGCCCAGTGATGCTGGTGATGCCTGCAGGGTGCCGGTGATGCCTGGTGATGCCTGTGGGGTACTGGGATGCCCAGTGATGCCCAAGGGTGCGAGTGAAGCCCGGTGGTGCAGCTGATGTCTGCAGGTGTTGGGATGTCTAGTGATGCTGGGGTGCTTGGAAGACTCCAGTGCCTGGTGATTTCCGGTGATGCCCGGAGGGTCCCGGTGCCCGGTAGTGCTGGTGATGCTCGATGACCCCCGGAGGGTCCTGATGCCCGCGCTGCTGCGGGGCTCTGGTGCCACCTCGCGGGCTGCCGCCGCCCTCCGCCGCGCAGGGTCTGGCCCGTTCGCTCCCGGTGTGACGGGCGGGCGAGGACAGCACGGGTTCGAAGGGGCAGAGGAGCGGGAGCTTTGCTCGGGACCCCTGCCTGGTGCTGCTGGTGGAGCTCAGAGACGGGAGAGCGCCGTGAAACTGCCCCCGGACTGCTCGTGCTTTTTCCTCCAAGGCCCGTGTAGGGGAGGGGCAAGATTCACCAGCCCTGCGAAGGCACGTGTTGATGTGGTGCAGGACAAAGCCAGCGCTCAAAGCCTGACCAGCGCTGCGATCCCAGACATGATGTGAAGTAACATCCCTTCATCCCTGCATCCCTTCATCCCTTCCCCAGCTCCCTGTGCATGCTGCGGAGGGTATCAGCCCTGCACCCTTGCAGAAGGGCATCAGCTGCGCTATTGGGCCAAAAGGAATATGCCAGAGGAAAGCCACATACATGTATATTTGCATGGTTTATATCTCTATTATATATGTATATTAACATTTCAGAGCCCAGAGCAGAACCAGCCCCTCTAGGGTCTGTTTAGAGCCTGGGGCCTCTGGCCACCGTCCATGGGAGCCCTGAACCTCTATTCCAGCAGAACCCCAGCTCCCAGGCTCTTAACCTGCACTGAATGTCCCTCTCCAGCACAGAGACCTGGACGTGCTGATGAGTTTGACCTGCTCTTGGCAGCTCAGCACGGGAGCACTGAGGAATAAAGCAAAGGAGCCAGCCTGGCAAGTGCTGAAGATACTGAGTATGCCCAAAGAGCCACATCCTGCTGTGAAGGTACAGCAACAATGAGCACTCCATGCTGCTGGTCAGTGGCAGATGATGAAAAGGCAGGAGGCAGCAGAGAATGGAATCAGAGCCCGTGGCTGACCTTGCAGTGATGTCCCGCCGCCACCCCTCTTATGCCACTGCTAGGAGAAAAGTGTCACCCTCTTGGGTTCCCATGGCTCAGCCAGGGGAAGGTGTGAAACAGGGATGTAAGCAAAACATCCAGCTTGGAAATTACATGAGTAAATACATGAGTTTGGCAGGGAAACCTCCCCGATGGTGGCACTCAGGGGAGGACCCTGATGCCACCATTGTCCCTTGTGAGGGCAGAACCTGGGCTGTGCGTGTGTGTCGCTTCAACCCCAAGCCGTGGCAGAGCAGGGGATGAGTTGTGGTCGATCTGCGCTCTATGTGCCACCCCTCTCTGCACATCCTACCCAGAGACAATTGCCACCTTCCTGAGCAGGACCCCAGGGGAGGGACCAGCCTGGCTTCAGCAGCAGCTCAAGGCTCTTTGAAGATGCTAAATGTGTAAATCCCAGCACACTGCTGTGGCTCTCATTTAATGGAGCACTTGACCCTCTGCAGCTGTGTAGGAGCAGGAAGAGATGGACCCAGATGGAACCACCTAATGCAGCATCCCTGCTTAACTATTCCAGCCATGGACCAGGCTCTGCTCTGCTGGGCTCAGTCTGAATGGTGGGGAGTGGCTCTGAAATGGCAATTCTGAGGAGCAGAAAGCTGCTGGGTTGTATTTCTGTTTCAATTCCATGAGAAGAAACTTAAAAGAGGGAGATAAGGGAATCTCTCTCTCAAGGGGTCACCTTACCCATGGCTGGAAACGGAAGCAGGTCCTGAGCTCCCCTGGACATGTCTCCAGTGGAACAAAGCCAGCTCTGCCTCCTGCTCCGGGCTCCTTTCAGGGCTGCATCTGGTTCATGATGATAATGATGATTCCAACATCACGCTCATGCCTGGGATAATCCCCCTTTTATTACATACATCCTGACAAGGACAAATCTCGCTGGCTTTGCCTATCCAGTCTCTTATGCAATAGGAGGCTGTGCAAGGGAGATGCTTGGTCTTTGGAGTAAGCTCCTTGGGGCAGAAAGCTCAGGTCTGGCCTCTCATCCCACAAGGAACCAGCTGATTTCCCACCCCAGCTGCTCAAACTGAAGCAATGCTTATGCCTGGCATGATGAGCAGGCATGATCGTGACCTTCCTTGGGGTGAAGGGCATCCTAAGGAAGCTCATCCACTCTTGGCAGAGCTGTCGTCAGCATCTCCCGATGCCATCAGGGAGGCCTGGATCAGGCACACATTGCTTTCCCATCCTAGCTAAGTCCTGCGCTCTCCCTGCCGCAGGGACTCAGGGCAGAGCAATCAGCTAAATGCTTTATCCCCCTGTGGGCAGTCATGGGGGGGGGGGGGAATAGAAACCCGATGGGATCCTTTTGCTGGCCTGTCACGTTAAAGCCTCTCACCTCACCCTGTCTGTCACTGGAGACATAAACTCCTTAGAGGATGGCATCACGTGCTCCATAAATAACAAATATATAAGCTGGGGCAGTGGAGGGTGCAGCGGGCAGAGGAGGGGAGGCAGAACCCCGGCTCCTCCTCCGCTGTGGGACAGCGCCAGGGGAGCCAGGTGGACAGAGGATCGGCGCGGGGGCCCCATCCGGTAAGAACCCTGCGTCCCGGTGCCGCACCAGCCTTGGGGACACCGATGGTCCAGCCAGCCCAGTGACCTGCCAGCCCCAGGATCCCAGGCAGGGGGGGAATTGCTCTGGAGGGGAGGGAGGTTGGTGCACGGAGCTTAGCTTGTCTGAGAAGTGGCTTTGGTGGAGGTAAGAGCATGACTGAACCTCAGCCCATGTCCCATCCCTGCACTTCCAGCTCTATCAAAACCTGGGTGTAAGGACCCTTCCCACTGAAACCCTCCCTGTTCAGGGTGTTGGAAGATCTCAAGCTCTTTTGCAAAGAATATTCAGCTTCAGAACTGGGTGAATAACTCCTTGATATCAACTCGTTTAAACAGGCAAGCTCCAAAGCCAGGCAGATGCATCACATAATATCAGCAAGATGCTGTTATGGGGATAGTGCAGACCTGCCTCTTTATTTACATGTGAGGTCTTTGGACCACGCAGATGCTTTGATCTCTAGTGACAAACATGAGTGTATGGGGGGGGGGGAAATTTACAGAGAAAGCTTTTGGTAGCTGCTGTGTACACAGGGATGTATGGGGCTCATCTCAGGCAGGGCTGGAAGGAGTTACAGCACAAAACGTAGCCTAGGGTGTAAGTGACTTGAACAAGATACAGGAGGCTGTGCTGGAGCATTGCAAGACAGATGTCTCAAGCAAGGGATTGGGGATGCTCCTCCTCACTCTGGTTCTCACTCACTCTGTGAGCTGGGGTGAGGTTCCTTCACCTCTGCAGGTCGGATGCTCCCTGGGTGTAACAGCAGTGGTGGTACCCCCATGGCAGGGCTTGGGTCAGCTCCAGGGATGGGCTGGGATGATGGATGGCTCCTCTGTGCTCGCTCTGGGTCCCCAGCCCACCCCAGAACTTTGCATCTGCAGAGAGCAGAGAAGCAAAGCAAGGAGCTCATTTCCAGAGCACAGACACAAATAGAACAGCCCTGCAGCGGTGTAACCTGGGCTGCCAGGAATAAACTGCCAGAGGAGGGGGGAAATACAGGGAAAAGAAGCCAAGGAGCAGCCTTTCCCCGTCAGTGGTTTCGGCTCTGGGCTGTTGTTGTTTGGGGTCTCAGGAAGTTTCTAGAAGTAGCTGGAGGGATCTGAGCCCCCTTTCCCAGGTGTCTGTAATGGGAACGGAGCAGCCACTTGCGCAAGAGGTCTTGAATGTGCAGCTCTGGATGTCTTGGTAGAGACTTTCCACTATTCAGTTCCTTCCAGGCTTTATGTGATCTGGGATGAAGACTTGCTCTTGGGTACTGAACTGTTCAACAGTGGCTATCAGTGAGCAGACATCCCTGAGGAGCCTGGTCTAGTGGAAGGTGTCCCTGCTCATGATGGGGGGGGTAGGACCAGGTGACTTTTAATGATCCCTTCCAGCCCAAACTATCCTGCTCCAGAATCCCCACAGCAGCTGCAACATGAGTCCTGCCTGAGGCCGTACTGAGCTGGCTCTGCCCTGCCATCCTCAGGCACTCAGCACCACCCAGGGTCAAACCACCGCTGCATTTTCTAGGTGCCAGGGCCTGCCCTCCTGCCTCCTCTAGGATTTATCCAGGTGGATGAGCCCCTAATCCAGTTAGCAGGATGAGGAGTTCTAGAACAGTTGATATAAGCTCTGCAAACACTGCACCCCCAGCACCCTGCTGTCCCCTCTACCTCAGCCACCCCTTTACCTGCTTCCTACATGCTTCCCAGAGCATGAAGCACCCACTCCCAGCATCAAGTCAGTCCTTGGTGACCAGAAAAAGCATTGGGGTTGCCCAGTAATTGCCCCACCAAATAAACCCATTCTCCCTGATGGGTACGATCCCTTAGCTTACACATCCACTGCCAACCCAGCAATTCACTGAAGATCCATCACAGCACCCCGCTTTCATCTTGGGCTGGATAAACCAGGCATTCCAAGCACCCGGCCCTGGGCATTTTAGGGTGGAAAATTCCCAGCTTGCTCTGCCCAGTGCAATGTGTGTGCTGGTAATGCTTATGCTTCCATAAATCCTATTAGATAGAGGCAAGCCTATAATTAGCAGGAGAAAGCTGGCACCTCTCAAACAATCATCAAAAGTGACCTGGCTTCACAGTGGTTTGCTGCAGGGGGCTGGAATACTGGGCTGAGCAGGGATAGCTGCCTTCAGGAGCAATTCCTACTGTTTCTGCCTATGGAATGCGTGTGTTTAGTAAAGTTTTCCGCTCAGTTTATGGTTCTCTTTGGATTTATTAACCTGGACTGTTCAGACATGAAACCAGAGGCAGATTGAAGCTCCAGGCTTTGGTCCAGGTTGAGGGATTGGGCCCGGCTGTGCAGGATCGTGCTGATGGATGAGCACAGGCACTGGTGACCCTCCCGGGGAACTGAGGGATATGGGGTTCTGCCTCACAGGCAGCGTGCCCTAGGATGGGCTGTGTCTGGTGGGATCATGCTGCCCAAAGCTCCCTGGGCAGTGGCAGAGCCTGGGGCATCTCACTCAAGGAGGACACCAGTCCTTGCAGCTGCAGGCACCCACTCATCCTGCCATGAACCCATCTCAGCTCTATCTGTGAGCATGGATGTGACCCAAGAGCCCACCCGGCGCTGAGCTGTCACTTTACCTGCTGAGTGAGCTGGAGAAGGGAGTAAATCCTGGCAGCTGGGGCTGTCTCTGGGTGCCTGGTGCGTGTCCATGCTGGGACAGCTCAGTGCACGCATGCTGGCCCAGCACTGACCTCTCGCTCGCACACAGCCGTGCTGCACCGTGAAAGCAAGAGCATCACAAGGAGCTTTCACCTGGAAATGCTCACTTTGCATCCTCTTGGCATCCCGCAGGTGCAGCCCACCCTGCCTGTCCCAGGGCTCTGCTCCCTCTCCCCCTGCCTGGCTTTGCCATGGGCTGGGAGATGTTGGGCAGGATGCTCAGCCCCACGCCTGCTCCTCCTGCTCCAGCCGTCACCCCAGCCCTGCCCGTGCTCTGTCCCAGTGCCCAGACCTCCTAACTGGTTGCAGGGCTTTTGTCAGCCTGGTCCCTG
This sequence comes from Psittacula echo, assembly GCF_963264785.1. Lineage (NCBI taxonomy): Eukaryota > Metazoa > Chordata > Aves > Psittaciformes > Psittacidae > Psittacula > Psittacula echo. The sequence goes on along the minus strand of NC_137750.1, from coordinate 10,418,325 downwards.
GGTTTGCTACAGCCCATGGCTGGTGCCAGTCCCCTGGTCCCCCCAGGCACTGGCCCCAGCTCACAGTGATGGCAATGGGGGCACTGTGGGTGGGTGTTTGGTTGCATATAGCATAGAACCAGGGAATGGTTTGTATTGGAAGGGACCTTAAAGCTCATCCAGCTCCAACCCCTGCCACAGGCAGGGACACCTTCCACTGGAGCAGCTTGCTCCAAGCCCCTGTGTCCAACCTGGCCTTGAACACTGCCAGGGATGGGGCAGCCACAGCTTCTCTGGGCACCCTGTGCCAGCGCCTCAGCACCCTCACAGGGAAGAGCTTCTGCCTTACATCTAACCTGAGCTTCCCCTGTTCCAGTTTGAACCCATCACCCCTTGTCCTGTCGCTACAGTCCCTGATGAAGAGTTCACCTCCAGCATCCTATGTGTATCTATGATTCTATATATATATATATATCACTTCACATGTATAGGAGAAAGGTGCCAAGCAGCCTATCCCTGTGTGTTATCAACAGGTATTTCCAGCAGCTAAGAGCACTGGAGAAGTTTGGCTGAAAAAAGGACCAGTGGAGTTGCACCTGCGGAGAGCCGAGAAACAAAGCAGGGAGTCCATTTGCTCAAGGCTGCCCGAGCAGTGGAGCAGTGGGAAACCAGGCAGGAGCCGGAGCAGGAGCCGGAGCCGAAGCCGGAGCCGGAGCAGGAGCAGTAGCAGGAGCAGTAGCAGGAGCAGGAGCAGGAGCAGGATGTCGGTGCTCAGCGCGGTGCCTTTCCTGAAGCCGGTCCATGTGAGGCCCCGCCGTAGCTCTCCCGGCGGCCAGCGCCGTCACACGCTGCCTGCCAGTGAGTTCCGCTGCCTCAGCCCCGAGGATGCTGTCAGCGTGTTCGAGATCGAGAGGGAAGGTGAGGGGCTGCCGGGGGGGTCCTGCCCTTCCCTTCCTTCCCTTTCCTTCACCTTGTGTTCTCTGAGGGCACGTCCTGGTGGCAAAACCCTCCCTGTGTGCCCTCGTGAGTGACAAGAGAGGGATTCAGCGACTGTGTCTTGTGGCCAGGCCACCATGGGCTCCCTAATGAGGTGTGGAGGGCCTGTGGTTAACAAGGTGCAGAGCCATGGCCCTCAAGCTCACCTATCCCCTATAGGGTGGGGATGGTGGGAGGTGATGCCCTGTGCTGAGCAGCCTGCGGTGATCCTGGACCAGACCTCCCAGAACATCCCTGGGAGCCGGTGGGCAGCAGGAGAGGGGGAAGTGGGAGGAAGGACACCACGCTCAGCCTCCGGTCACACTGGGAGATGCACCCCAGCAACCTTCCCCCTCTCCTCCATCCCATGCACCCCCAGCTCCCCTCTCCCAGACTCACCCAGCCCATTTCTCCGTCCTCTCCAAAGGGAGATGCCGGGAGGGAGGGTTCATCTCAGCACCCACTGCGATAGCCTTGGCATCAGCAGCAGGAGCCTGAAGTCAGTCCCTGGGCCGTGGGTGGATGCTTTTGGGTGAGCAGAGCTGCTCCCTGGAGCCACTGGGGCCCCTCAGAGCTCCTTTAGACCAAGTAGGAAGCAGGACACAGGACTTCTCCCCGTCACATCCCGCTTCCATCACCTACATCGGTGCTGGGGGGTGTCCCAAAGGGTCTGGGTGCCCCTGGTGCCCCCCTCCACTCACTGCCATCCCCCTCCAGCCTTCATCTCCGTCTCCGGGGACTGTCCCCTCCACCTGGATGAGATCCGGCACTTCCTGAACCTGTGCCCGGAGCTGTCCCTTGGCTGGTTTGAGGAGGGGCGGCTCGTGGCGTTCGTCATCGGCTCCCTCTGGGACCAGGAGAGGCTCAGCCAGGTAAGAACCAGACCCTGTTACCCCAGCTCGTACCCTGGGGACCCGAAGCTCCCCGGGGCTACCCAGGAAGTGTTCTCCCAAGGCTGTGCTGGGGGAAATTAACTTCCTCAGTAATTAATTTTACTGATGCTGTTAAAAATACGCCAATTAATTCCCCTCAGCATTCATTTTATGATTAAAAAGCCTCCAAGGATGATGGGGGAGCTGAAGGAGGATGGCACTGGGGACCCTTGTCCTTATGGGGAGGATGTGGACCTTGAATCTGGGGTTGTTCAGTCTGGAGAAGGCTCGGGGGGGACCTGATGGCTCCCTACAAGTGCCTGAGAGGAGGATGGAGCCAGGAGGGGCTGGGCTCTGCTCCCAAGGAACAAGGGATGGGACAAGAGGAACCGGCCTCAAGCTGCACCAGGGCAGGTTTAGATGGAGCTGAGGAACAATTCCTGCCCCAGAGGGTGCTCAGGCATTGGAACAGGCTGCCCAGGGCAGGGCTGCAGGCACCGTCCCTGCAAGGGTTCACACACCGTGGAGACGAGGCCTCAGTGCCATGGGTTAGTGGTGGCTGGGTTGGACCAGATGAGCTTGAAGGGCTTTCCCAACCCCATTCCCGATCCCCCGGGGCTGGGAGCCAGGACCCGAGCAGGACCGGCCCTGACCCGCGCTCCTCCTGCAGGCAGCGCTGACCCTGCACCGGCCGCAGGGCTCGGCCGTGCACATCCACGTGCTGGCCGTGCACCGGGGCTGCCGGCAGCAGGGCAAGGGCTCCATCCTCATGTGGCGGTACCTGCAGTACCTGCGGGGCCTGCCCGCCGCCCGCCGCGCCCTGCTCATGTGCCAGCGCTTCCTCGTGCCCTTCTACCAGAAGTGCGGGTTCCGGGCGCTGGGGCCCTGCGCGGTGACGGTCGGGGACTTGGCCTTTGTGGAGATGGAGCACGCGGTGCGGGGGCACGCCTTCATGCGCAGGAACAGCGGCTGCTGAGCGCCCGCGGCTCCAGCGCTGCGCATGGGGACGGGGGCTGTGGCCCCTCTGCATCCTCCACCGCAGCTCCGCGTCCGCCCCGGACACAGCCACCCCTCTGCCTTCCAGCCACGGACGGCCTGGTCCCATCCCAGCGCTGACCCCATGGGCTCTGCTGTAGCCGTGGCTGTGCGGACAAGCCGGGGTGGGCTGCGGGGTTAAGGGCCCCCCGGGCATGGAAAGGTTGGGGGTCTCTGCTGATTTAAGGGTGCTCAGAGCCACGGTTTGCAGAGACACCCAGTAAAGCCTGTACATAACACGTGCCCCAGCCCTGCACCCTCTCCAGCCCCACCATGGCCAAGCCCACCCTTGAGCAGCCCCCAGACCAAGCAGGGGCCCTTGCAGATGCTCCCCTGCCTGCAAACATCCACCCAGAGCCCTTGGAGCACATCCCCAGCCCCACATTGTGGAGCCTCCCTTGGGGGCCACGCCAAACCAGTGCCCCCCAGACCCACGTCTGGCCCAGGGCAAGCCTTCTGCAAACACCTCAAGCTGTTGTCAAGCAGCAAATAAAGGCATGGTGATGGTTTTCTACACAGCCTGTGTGTGTTTGTGTCCTGCTCTGACACTCACCCGGTCACAACAGCCACAGCCAACAGCCCTCGGGGCATCTTGGCTTTGAGGGAGATGAGGCAGATCCAGCCCTGGGTCATTCAATGAAGGGGACACAGAGAGGGGGCTCTGTCCTTGGGCAAGGTGAAGGGGATCCATGGGTCTTTTTACTGCAGGTAATTGGCTTCCCCTTCTTGAGACCCTCAAAATCCTGTCCCCTGAGAGGAGGGGGGGAGAGCCCAGCCCTGCACTCCAGGGCATCAGCCCCAGGCTCATCCTCCCTCCCTGCCACACCAACCACCACCAAAGCCATCGCAACAGCCAAAAGCGCCGCATCCCCGTGCCCGAGAACAGAGAAGAGGCCTTTGTGTCTCATTAAATACAGGTAGAAATTTATTAAGGAAGGGAAAAACCCCACAGCTTTTAAAAAAGTATCAAAAAGAGACAAACGGGGTGAAGTGTCCGTCTTTGGCTGGAGCAGCAACGGGAGGGGTGGGGGTGAAAACTGGCCCATGGAGGGGGGAAGGATGCAGGGAAGGATGCAGGGAGGGATGGAGGTGCCACGTTGCTCCCAGGCTCACCCCGGGAGCAGCTGTGGACAGAGGGAGCTGAGCTCCCAGCCCTTGAATACTCATCCCAGGACACCCCAGCTGGGGGTTCCCACCTTCCCCCATTTAACAGTGCTGAGACCCACCAGCACCAAAGCAACATACACCAGGGAGAGACAGCCCGGGTCCAAAGCAGCCCAGAGGGGTCAGTGGCCCCAGGAAGGACCTGCCTTCACACTGCGGCCGGCGGCAGGGACGAGGGGATGCTGGGGAGCAGCAGCCAGGGCTGGGGCAGGCAGGGGAGGAGGACAGTGACTGTCCCATCCTGCACTTCTGTCTGCACCGTTCGAGGTGCGAGGGCTCCTGGGTCTCTGTGCTCTGAAGGAGGAAAGGGGTAACGATAGGGACTGGAGGCAGCAGCAGAAGGGGGGAGCACAGACAGGTTCCCGAGGGGTCTCTGGGCTTCAGGAGCAGCCATACAAGCACCCAGGGTGTTTTCCTCCATGCCTCCCTCCTGGCATGGCCCTATGACCACAGCACGTGCAGCCCCTCTGCTCCCAAAAGGGGAATTTCACTGAAGTGAGGGGAAAAGAAACGCCCCTGCTCCAAGTCCTGCCTCCCCATCCAGCCCCACGAGGAAGCACACATCTCCTTCCATTGCCTCAGGGGAACAGCAGATGTGAGAGCGGGACTGACAAACACCTTCAAAGCCCAGCTCTGAACACCTCAGAGCCGCAGCACAGACCCTGGGGAGCCCAAAGTGGGGAATCCCTGGGCACAAACAGCTGCAGGTAAATACCAGTGCCCCTGCAAAAAGGGGGTCGTGTTCACAGTATGAGCTGCAGCACCGGGGGCACCGAGGTGGGACGGGACCGGGACAGGCAGGGGCACCAGCAGGGCACCCCAGCAACATCCCCCCTCAAGGCTGGGAGGCCTGGATGCACTGAAATCCCACTTCCCTTGAGCCTTTCCCCACACAGGCAGCAGTCAGGGTCGGTCCCCAAACCAGTTATGGGCTTTTCAGCCCCAAAGGGGTGCAGGGCAGGTTCCAGCCCCACTTCCCACTGCACCCCCAGTGTTTAACAGGGGTGAGCCCAAGGATGAGCCATGCTCAGGGTCTGCCCCATCCTGGAGCATCTCCAGCAGGCTGGGGAGGAGCCCTCCATGGGCAGCATCACCAGTGGTGCCTCTCCCAGCGCCATCCCCAGCAGCGGTCAGTGCAGGACCTGCTCCAGCTCGTACTTCTCGCAGAACTTGCTGGTGAAGGGCAGGCAGGTCAGGTATTCCACCCAGCGCCAGTTCACCGGGTACACATAGAGCCACACCACCAGCGAGGCGAAGAGCCCCACGAACACCAGCAAGGAGACGATGATCATGGCTCGCTTGCGGTACTTGTCCACCGTGCCGAAGGTGATGTAAGGCAGGAAGGCAAAGGAGAGGAGGAGGCCGCTGAGGAAGCCGAAGAGATGGGCGATGTTATCGATCCAGGGCAAGAGGCCGCAGACAAAGAGGAAGAGGACGATGCCGAAGAGGTTGAGGAAGGCTTTCCAGGGTTTTTCCAGCACTTGCCAGCTCTGGAAGAGCTCCACAAAGAGGCAGGCCAGCAAGCCAAACTGGGAGCCAGCAGGGCCCACCTGCAGGGATGGGGAAGTCAGGACTGGCCCTGCCACATCACCCCAGACACATCCCTGTGTCCACAGGGACCATGGCATACCAGACTGGTTTGGGTTGGAGGGACAGCTCCAACCCCTGCCACAGGCAGGGACCCCTTCCACTGGAGCAGCTTGCTCCAAGCCCCTGTGTCCAACCTGGCCTTGAACACTGCCAGGGATGGGGCAGCCACAGCTTCTCTGGGCACCCTGGGCCAGCGCCTCAGCACCCTCACAGAGAAGAGCTTCTGCCTTAGATCTAACCTGAACTTCCCCTGTTCCAGTTTGAACCCATCACCCCTTGTCCTGTTGCTACAGTCCCTGATGAAAAGCCCTCTCTAGCATCCCTGTAGCCCCCTTCGGATGCTGGAAGGGTCATCTCTTTCCCTTGCAAAACACATTTGGCTCCTGCATCCCTTCTGGGGCTGCATTTACACCAGTGCAGGGCTCAGGGGAGGGAGCAGGGGAGGAATAGGAGGGAAGACGCTGGTGCTTTCCATGACTCAGCAGCCAGCAGCGTCACCCCCTCCCCGGGCATGGTTCCCCCCCAGCCCTGTCCCGATGCACCCCGGGGGATTAGGGTGCTTGGTGTGATCTCATTTAAAGCTGGCAGGGTTTGGTGCCAGCAGATTAGCCATCTGCCCGCCCGGGGACCCCGCACACACACCGACACGTGGCAACGTGTGACCCACACGTGCGAGCCACGCATGTGGGGCAGAGACCCCCCCCCTCCCCTTGCCATGGGGACAGCAAAACCTGTCAGGGCATGAGAGCTCGGTGTTGCAGCCCCCTCCACAACCCCCTGCCAGGACAGTCTGGGGATGGGTGCCCTGGGGAGCTGGCTGGTTTGGGGTGATGAGGGGCAAGCACCCCATCCCCAGCCTCACCTCCGCCCTGTATGGCAGGAAGATGGCACTGGCCAGGTTGCCCGTGATGCCGCTGAGGATGAAGATGATGGAGATGCGGTGCCAGCCTGCCAGCTTCTCCAGGTCCCTCAGCACCGTCATCTGGAAAGTCACCGACACCAGGCAGTGGATGATGCTGGGGGAGAGACCCTAAGTTAGAAACCTCCTGTCCTGCCATTGCCCCTGCCCAGCCCTCCCATCCATTGCCCCCGGCCATGAGAGCTGACAAAGCACCCTCCAACAGCACGTGTTGTAGTCTGGGCTGTTCTCTCCTCTTCTCTCCCAAGCCATTGGGGATCACAGACATAGAATCCCAGGCTGGTTTGGGTTGGAAGGGACCTTAAAGCTCATCCAGCTCCAACCCCTGCCACGGGCAGGGACACCTTCCACTGGAGCAGCTTGCTCCAAGCCCCTGTGTCCAACCTGGCCTTGAACACTGCCAGGGATGGGGCAGCCACAGCTTCTCTGGGCACCCTGGGCCAGCGCCTCAGCACCCTCACAGGGAAGAGCTTCTGCCTAAGAGCTCATCTCAGTCTCCCCTGTTCTCGCAGGTTCAAGCCATTCCCCTTGGCCTGTCCCTACAGGCCCTTGTCCCAAGCCCCTCTCCAGGTTTCCTGCAGCCCTTCTAGGTTTTCTGCCAATGGATACCCCGGTCCCCAGGACACAGGGGCTGCACTCACCCAGCGTGCAGGAACAGGGACAGCCACAGGCGGTAGAACTGATCGGGGACCTCGGGGTTGAGGAAGGGCAGGAGGCCGCAGACCTCATCCAGGCAGTGCACCTGCAGAGGCAGGACGGGTCAGGGGGTGATGGGGGCCCAGCCCCAGTGCAGCGCCGCAGGGAGCACTGGATGGGTCACAGGGAAGCCATGTGTCAGTTGTGGGGGGGACCCTGGCTGCTGTGGGGCACCCACACTGCTCAGGTGCTGGGAAGGGAGCAACCGAGCATCCCTGGTACTGCAGGAGATCCTGAAGGGACATTTTCCTGCCCGGAATGTGCCCTTCCCAAGGGCACCGGTGCTGCCCGGGTGAGGCTGGCTCAGGCACGCTGTTCCCTCCTACCCATACCCCAAAGTCAGGCACGCAGTGACCAGAGTCCAGCTTACAGCTGGGAAAGTCCCTGCACTTTGCATCCCACCCGCTCAAGCGCATTCTGCCCACATCCCATTCCATAGGATACTCTAAATCCCTTTGGCGTCAGCATGGCAATGTGTGACCCGCCTGCTCCCAGGTCCCACCGTGCCTCCCTGCCCCTCACCTGCGAGCAGAGCGTTGCCTCCTCATGGAAGTAGCCGTGCATGAACTCACAGTATTCCCGCGTCGTAATCTCACAGCTGGGCAGAGGCAGGAGCGGGATCACTTGGAGCTGGAATCGCTCCCATTCCCATAGCATCCCCCTCCGTTCCCAGCAGCCACCGCACTTCCCACCCCAGCGAGGATCCATAACCTCCCTCTTCCCCTGTCTCCAATGGGACAAGAGGCAGCAATGGTGGATGTCCCCATCGCTGTGACCCACCTGCCCTTGGTGCCGATGCAGCAGGGCCGGCCCTTGATCTGGCAGTCCATGTGGGTGAAGCCGCTGTGGTTGGTTTTGGTCTCATAGGTGCAGATCTGGAAGCAGGAGCCATGGATGGGGTCCAGCCCCAGGCTCTCCCCACAGCCCATGGCCAGCCCACGGCCAGCCGAGCCTCCCATGGAGGTGCCACCACGGTGCCACCCAGCTCATGGTGCCACCAGGCTCTTACCGGCCACTTGGTGATGTCATCTGGCCACACGTGGGGTGGGTTGGATGCTGGCTCCTCGCATGTCCTGGTGGGAAGAGAGAGGTGGGGGTCAGGATGGATCCCCCAGCACATCCCTCCCTACAGACTGGTACCCCCCCAGGCACAGACAGCCCTGGGTTGGGGGGGATCCTGCACATCGGTGTCCTACAACACCCCACAGCAGCACCTTCCATGGGTGAACCCCCCAGCCCCATCGATGCCCCCTCGCAGCATCACCCATCCCAGCAAGCAAGGACTAGCGCAAGACAACGGCATCTCCCACTGCTCCCTGCATTTAGGACAGGCCTCACCTCACTTTCCCCACTGATTCCCTCCTTATCATTGTCATGGTGTGTCAGACCTCCCAGCCCCTCGCACAAGAGCATTCAAGGTACCCAAGCTGCAAACACAGCACCTCCATGGTGCCCCACACAGAGCTGGGTGACCGTGCCACCTCTCCCTAGCCATTTGTCACCCCTACCTGGGGTCCTGGTGACACACAGCCCCTGACGTCCTCTTCTCCCCTGAGCCCAAGGCTGGTGCATTGGTACCCGGCCACTTGATGAACGTTGCCAGAGTCTCCTGTGGGGAGGATGGATGGAGAGACTGAGGATGCGGCAGTGAACGCCCCGCTCTGACCCCACAATCATCCTGCCCTGGTGCTGTGCAGGGCAGAGAGGGCTTCCCCCTTTGCTGCAGGGATCCCCGGTGTCCGAGCACGCACCGAGCAGTCCTGCGGCAGGGTTTGGATGCAGCCTGAGTTGTCATTCTGGACGCAGCATCCTGAGCCACGCTCCCGGTCCCGCTCGCGCTGGATGAGCCGCTCCACCTGCTGATCCTTCCGGATGCAGGGGGAGAACTTGGCTCCCAGGTGGATCAGGTCGATCTGGGAGGGAGATGCCAGTGCAGGGGATGCTCTGTGGCTCCCCCTGTACCCTCCCTTCACCCTCCAGCTGCCCCAGGGAGAGCCCAGGAGGGGCAGGGGTCCCCACAGGCCATATCCCTTGAGTTGCCGTTGCCCTGGTGCGGGGGGAAGGCAGGTGGGAAGGGGATTGGGTCCCTTCTGAGCATCCCACCATGATGCTGCAGCTCTGGGAAGCGCTGCTGAGCCTCCAGTTCAGGCTGGGAACAGGCAGCAGGTCCAGAGGGATGGGGGTACCAAGGGCTGGGATGAGGGATTGAGCTTCTTCCTGGGGCGAGGAGCATCCCAGGGCTCAGGGCAGGGGGAGCAGTGGCTGGCGGGGGGCAGAGCCTCGGGTGGGGGGCAAGGGGCAGTGGTCCAGCACAGCCCTTACCGAGCTGGGCCCGATCCAGAAGTTTTCCTGTTGGATGTACTTGACGCTCTCATAGACACCCTTGTTCCTCAGCACCTGCAGAGCCAGGCCAGGGTCAGCTCTCACTCCCTCTGCTTGTAGGGGGCTGAGCAGCCCCTTTGTCCCAGGGGAAGGGCTGCTGGGTCCCACAGCAAGGTGGGAAGGAGAGCAGCTCTGCTGGAGCACGTGTGCACCCCTGCCCTGGCTGTTTAACGGAGCCTCTCAAACAGCAGGAGCCAGCAGCAGCCCAAGATGCTCCCAGCCCCAGCAGGACAGCGTGGGGACACTGGTGGGCATGGTCCCCCCCCGGGAAGAGGGATCCCTGCTCTGCTCTCCAGCGGGGGTACCGGGGGAGCCCTGCAGCCAGCTGATGATGAACCCCAGCGGGAGGATGGCCTCTTTAACACCCACTGGGGTGTTAAAGGCACCCTTGGGCACTGGCCTTGCTTTCCTCAGCAGCCACACATCACCGCAGAGCTGGGAGGCGACCACCCCGGCCAGTAGCTCTTAAACTTACTAACTCTGTCTTCACGTGCTGGGTGAAGCCGATGGGAGCGATGCCGTAGGTGCCGATGACCAGCAAGGTGATGAGGATGTGGACAAAGGTGATCCAGTAGGTGAAATACGGCCTGTGGAGGAAAGAACCCAAAATTGGAGCCCAGCTCAAGGAAGGTTGGATCTAAGGCAGAAGCTCTTCCCTGTGAGGGTGCTGAGGCGCTGGCACAGGGTGCCCAGAGAAGCTGTGGCTGCCCCATCCCTGGCAGTGTTCAAGGCCAGGTTGGACACAGGGGCTTGGAGCAAGCTGCTCCAGTGGAAGGTGTCCCTGCCCGTGGCAGGGGTTGGAGCTGGATGAGCTTTAAGGTCCCTTCCAACCCAAACCAGGCTGGGATTCTATGGTGGGCAAAGGGATGTTGCAGTGCCCCAAGCCCTGATCCCCACCCCATGGGTGCCCCCTCACCGGTGGCTGTCGGTGATCTCCAGCTGTGACTGCACGATGCTGCTCAGGCTCCGCCGGTACGTCCGGTTGAGCCACTTGCCCACCACCCCCAGCCCGTAGTAGCGCTTCTTGCGGTCGAAGGCAAAGTGCTTCACCTTGGAAGCGATGCGCCGGCCTCGCCGCGGAGCTGGACCAGCACCGGCCGATGGGAGCCGGGCACCCTCCCGCCTGCAGAGAGAGGAGAGACCAGCACAGGCTGGAGCCAACGGGATGAGGGTCAAGAGGCAAAGTGCGGGTCCTGCACCTGGGCCACAACAACCCCTGCAACGCTCCCGGCTTGGGAAGAGCGGCTGGAAACTGCTCATGGGAAAGGACCCGGTGGTGCCGATTGATGGAGCTGAACAGGAGCAGCTCGTGCCCAGGCAGCCCCCAGCATCCTGGCCTGGATCAGCACCAGGGCGGCAGCAGGGCCAGGGCAGGGATTGTGCCCCTGTGCTGGGCACTGGGGAGGCTGCACCTGGAATCCTGTGCTCAGCTCTGGGCCCCTCACTGCAAGAGAGACATTGAGGGGCTGGAGCAGGGCCAGAGAAGGGAATGGAGCTGGTGCAGGGCCTGGAGCACAGTGTGATGGGAACGGCTGAGGGACCTGGGGGGTTCAGTCCGGAGAAGAGAAAGCTCAGGGGGGACCTGATGGCTCCCTACAAGTGCCTGAGAGGAGGATGGAGCCAGGAGGGGCTGGGCTCTGCTCCCAAGGAACAAGGGATGGGACAAGAGGAACCGGCCTCAAGCTGCACCAGGGCAGGTTTAGATGGAGCTGAGGAACAATTCCTGCCCCAGAGGGTGCTCAGGCACTGCACCATGGCAGGGAACTTGGGAGCTGGTACTCACAGGGGGGGCTGCTCCACCTCAGGGGACACCCTGGCATCTTCCCCCACTGGGTGCATCCGCAAATAGGTGGCTGATAGAGGCGGCGACTCAAAGACATCATCAGGCATGGAGTACGTCTCATCGTGCATGTCCATCTGGAAGCAGGATGCAGATGTGTTCTTGTATGTGTGAGAAACCTCTCCCTGACCAAGCATGCCCATCACCAGGCCAGGCTGGCTCCAGAGCCTGGGGAGGGGGTGATCTCCATTGACATCCCACTAACTGCACAACACAAGGCATGAAAAGTGCCCACGATGGTGGCATCATTCCCTGCCTCCCCCAGGGAGCATCGCCAAGACCTGGGCTCTGCAGTGCCAGGCATAGAAGCCACCAAGGCCCCTGTTCCCAGGGCTGGATGAAGCACATGGGGTGCCCATTAGAGCCCCACTCCACACCCAGCCCCTGTGCAGGGCACCAGGACCCTCCCTGCTGCAGCAGGGAACAGCACTCGCCTTACTGAAGAAGGATGAGTCCAGGGTATCAGCAGCATCCACCATGTCCTCATCCATGAAGCTGGGGTACATGAAGCTCCTCTTGTTCCTCTGCTTGGGAGCCAGTGGCTCCAGGACAGAGCGTCCCTTTGGCAGAGGAAGCAAACAGGGGTAAGCAACCAGAAGCGCCGCAGCTTTTGCAGCACTGAGGGCTTCTTGTATAGCTCCCCTTCCCAAAACCGAGAGGCAAGGATTAAACCCCAACAGGCCTCCATATCCCCCAGTGTGGAAGGGGCAGGCAGCAGGAGCTGCCTTTAGCTCCCCAAAGCCAGCGCCGGACCATGACCATGTCAGTCAACATGACAAGAGAACTCTGAATCCCACCTGGTCCCAGTGCCACAGACCTGCTCCAAGGGCTGCCCAGGGGCTAGAGAGCTGCAGGAGAAGCTTCCTGGCTCCTCAGTAGTGAAACCCAGAAGCCGCTTTCTCCAGGGATGCCCAGTTTCCACCAGAGCTTCCCTTTCTGAGCAGAGCCCAGGTTAAACCCCACCAATGGGATGGAGCTGAAACCCGGGTCAGGAAACGATGATACCCCCCGAGACTCACGCGGAGGAGGGCTGCGGCCGCCTTGAAGCTCATGTGGGCCACGGACTCTCTCTTCCTGCGCGGGAGGCGGCTGTAGCCCGAGCGGATGCTGTTGAAGGAGGCCAAGGAGACGACCCCGGGGGTAAGCGGGGGCAGGACGTGGTGGGGCGTGTGGGGCCGGTCGGTGTCATCGGGGTGGCGGAAGGGACGGCCCCTGGCCAGCGGGTCCACGATCTGGAGGAGGGCAGAGGCGTCAGCGGTGGGACAGGGAGGCCGGGAGCCGGACCCCGCGCCACGAGCATCTACCTTGGGCATCTTGGCGGGCTTGGGTGACTCGGTGGCTTGGAAGGAGGGCACCTCCTGGCTGGGCAGCTCCATGTCGCGGTAGGCAGGCTTCAGCTTGCCGTACCTCATGCTGCAGTGCTGCAAGCTCTTGCGTTGCCACTGCTGCCGCTTCCCCTCCCAGTCGCCGCTGACACCAAACCACTGTGCCGTGCCCCTGCGCACACCATGGGCACACTGCTCACATCGGTCCCCCCACCACGGGTACCACCATCCCACCCGGTCATCCTTCCTTGGGGCGGGTGATGTGTGTTGGGGTGACTCCGAAGGGTGGTTTTGACCCGGCTGTGGGTCTCAGTGAAGGGATGCTGCAGAGGTGTCACTGGCGCTTGGGTCTCTCTGGAGAGGTAACTCCATCGAGACTTGCACCCTGCACAGGACAGGATGGGCAGGGTAATGGGTTTTTATGGATTGGCAGGAAATGGGCTCAAACTTGAACAAGGCAGATTCAGGTTAGATCTAAGGCAGAAGCTCTTCCCTGTGAGGGTGCTGAGGCGCTGGCACAGGGTGCCCAGAGAAGCTGTGGCTGCCCCATCCCTGGCAGTGTTCAAGGCCAGGTTGGACACAGGGGCTTGGAGCAAGCTGCTCCAGTGGAAGGTGTCCCTGCCCGTGGCAGGGGTTGGAGTTGGATGAGCTTTAAGGTCCCTTCCAACCCAAACCAGTCTAGGATGCTATGATTCTATGGTGTCCAGAACGCATCAGCTCTGGTCGGCAGCAGACATCCAGCTCGAGGTGCTTGTGAGGGTTCTACACAAACAGGGCTCAGAAATGTCCCCAGTGTACAGACGAACAGTGTGCATGAACACTAAACAACTGCTGCAGGATTATGCCCAGGCAGACACCAGTGAGTCAAAGCAGAGCTGCACAAAACCCTCAGACACGTTCCCTTTGGAGACACAACTCTCATCCCATCCCAAGCTGGTACCCACAGTCACAGCACCCCAACAGGGACTGAGGGACCCCTCCGGTGACCCAGCTGCTGCCAGAACCCTTCCCAGCCCTCACTTTCGGATGCTCTGGGATAGGGAAGTCTGCCGGCGGAAGCCGGGCCGGCGCTCCAAGCCATCGGATCCCTTCGAGCGAGGCTCCTGCAGGCTCTTGCTCTTTCTGTAGATGGGGACCTTGGAGGGCTGGAAGGCAGAGCAGGGCGTTAGGGACAAGATGGCATAAGGGGGTCCCTTAGGGACAGCAGCTCCCCAAGCCCAGCGTGGGACAGATGCAGGTCCCCATCTCTCACCTCTTTGCGAGCACCATCCTCCTCCACCTCCCGGGGGGGGATGATGATGGAGAGGTTGGGGGGCTTCTTGCTCTGCAGGCGGCTGCTGCTGGAGCGGCTGCCCCCGTTCTTGTCCCCCGCTGACATCTCGGGCCGGCAGCAGTCAGCAGGCTGGGGATGCACAGAGTCAATGAGAGGGGAAGAAGCATCTCCACTGCATCCCAGCAGGAGGGGGGCCCTCACCAGTGAGATCCCACCAGCCTCAGCCCCTGTGCTGCTGAGACCTCGCCGTCATCAGCCCAGCTGCTGTGTCCCCAAGCCCCACATCCCCCTCCCTGGGTCTGGGTGGGCAGGAGGGCTTCCATCAGCACCACCAGCAGCACCCGTTCACCTGCCAGGAGCAGAGTGAGGGATGGCAGGAGTGATGGGTCAGAGCACCCCAGCACGTGCCTGTGGGACACCTGGGTTTGACATCCCGTCAGGATGCGCCTGATGGGATGCACATGGTCGCTGCAGGCCCATGGCACACGGCTGCAGCTCTCACACACAGGGACACCGGCCCCCCTGGTTTCACATGGCAAGGGAGTAAATGCAAAAGCCTGACAACTCCCAATTCACACCCCAGCCTGTCCCACAGCCCCATGTCTTGGATGGCTCCTGCTGCAGCGAGGGGCTGGGGCAGCCCGGGCCACCTGCAGCCATGGAGCCAGGACCTGCCATGTGCTGGGTGACCCACGGGAGAGGAGATGCAGGACATTCCCTCTGCACGTGCACACAGACGCCAGGCTGGGAGACTGAATCCTGCCCGGCACCACATGCCAAGAGGAAGAAGCTTAATGGCCAAGAGGTGGTTAATTCCTCAAGCAATCCCATCCCAAGGGTCCCTGCTGCCCAGCTCAACCTGGCAGGACCTCACAGGAAAGGTAATTCCATGTGAGCACGAGGAGGGAGCTCCAGATCCTATTAGGTGCTATTAGGAAGCATGACCACTCTGGCCTCCTCCTGTCCCCCCGGCCACGTGCCAGCACCCAGGGGACTTGCACAAGTCTTAGGAGCATCCCCTGTCCCCCTCCAGGCACAGCCATGGCACAGGGATGGTGCCACAAGCACCAGCATCCCCATGGGATCTGCTCCTAAGAGGAGACAGGAGATGGCCCCCTCCATCCAAGGGGGACAGCCCTGGGGGGCACAGGCATCCTGCTGGGGCTCCTCTGCTGCAGCCCAGCACCACTGAGCTGGGCTCAGAGCCCAGCAGTGCCACCGGCTGGAGCCAGGCTGAGAGAGCTGGGCTGGGGCAGCCTGGAGGAGAGAAGGCTCCTGAAGGGGAGACCTGAGAGCAGCTCCAGTGCCTAAAGGGGCTGCAGGGAGAGGGACTTCCCTGCCTCCCCTCCTCCCCAGAGGCACCAAAGCAGCACCCTTGGGTGCTGCCGGCACCTCAGCTGCTGCCTCACCCCTCGCTGCCACCGAGCACCAAAGCTGGGAGCACCCAGCTCCCCCCTTCCCCCTGGGGGCTCAGAGCCAGCGCTGGTCCCCACACCAGGGTCTCGCTACCTCATAAGAGTGGTGGGGATCCCACGGAGCGCGTCTCGATGGCAAACATCCGCGGCAGCCTTCCTCCTCCTCCTCCTCCTCCTCTGTCCTTCACGCACGGGAGCCCCGGAGCAGGGCCAAGCTCCTCCTGCTTCACCTGGTAGGGAGAGAGGCTGCAATGAGAACCCACGCATGGGAACACGGGAGAGGGCTGCAGGAGCAGTGGGGTGGGGGGAGAGCCGAGCTCGGCGCTCCCTGGGCTCTAGGGATGGAGCTGCCGGCAGCCAGACACCAGGAACATGGACCAGCCCCTGGCACAGGGCAGCAGGAGGAGGGGGAGCCACCGCTTGCAGTGATGCACTTTGCTCTGTGACAGGGGAGCTTCATGGGGCTGGGGGGGAGCTTTCACCCACCGCTGCCTCCCAGGCCCGGCTCTTGGGAAGCGGGACAGCCGGCAGGGAATGCCAGTGCCTGGCCGAGGTGTTCCATAGCTCTGAGCTGGGAGAACGCCAGCCCCACAAGCAAAACTTTCCATGCCACTGGTGAGCTGGAGACGCTGTTTGTTTGCCTCCCAGGGAACGAGCTCAAAGCGCCAGCTGCTCCGGAGAGCTGGGAATGGGAACACGCTGGGCTCAGAGCGAGCCCTGGGACACCCTCACCCGTGCTGGGGAATGGCTCTCAGGGGGTGAGCCAGCAGCACAGAAACTGGAGCCAAACTGTGCTGCTCAGAGGTGTGCAAGGACGTGATGCTCTCACATCCCTATCCCAAAATCCCATCCCCACCCACTCCCATCACACCCCAGGCAGCCCTTGGCTTTCTGGCCAAAGCAGGTTTAAACCCCGGGTTCATCCCCACCGGTGCCGGGAGCAGCGCGGGGCCTCCTTCGAGGTGACGCAGTTCCCGAGGGATCTGGCACATCCCGTCGGCACCTGCCATGCCGGTCACGTGGCAGAGCCGGAGCTGCTTCCATGGCTCTGTGCATTAACACAGGATTTGGCACTGGGAGAAAGCAGGGAGGAGGGGAGCAGCCCCCAGGGGCTGAAGTCCCCTTGGCCACATGGGTTGGGGACAGCAGCCGGCCCCAAGCACGGGTCCTGACCCATGGGAGGTTTTACCCCATGCCAGACAGGGAAATCCCTTGGGAATGGTGCTGGGAAGGTGTTTTCCCAGCTCCCATGTGTTTGGTGCTGGCACTCAGCCCCTCCAGAGCTGGCATCACTCTCACCCAGCATAAGAACAGGCAGCCAGTGCTTCCATCCACATCAACCCTGCCACCAGCTCAGCACCCCCTTGTCCCCATCACTCCCAGCCTCAGGATGGGGAGCATCCCATCAGGAGCACTGCTCTGCCCCACTGTCACTGGTGGCTGCTGGTCCCCAAGGAGCTCAGGGTGGCTCTGCCCTGGGGACAGGGAAGAGAGCTGAGAGGTGATGTGCAGAGCTGGCTGTGTGAACACCCTGCTGTGGGGACAAGGTGGGTGACAGCAGCAGGGGGGTGGTGGACATGGGACTCAGCACCCAAAAGCATGTCCTGAGCTTTTGGAGCTGTGCTTTGAGCTGGAAGAAGGGTTCACAATGTCACTTCAGGGAGGAAAAGATCTTCAGGGAGAGGGAAATGCAGTGGGAATGCTGCCATCACCCATGGGGGGTTAATAAATGGGCAGGGGATGGAGGGGGGTAACCTGGGCTGGTCCATAAGAGCTCCCCCACCATCATCACCTTCCCTCTCACAGCTCTCTTGTCCACTGCAGCCCGCCAGAGCCTGACATCCAGTGGCGAGGGATACAGCAGCAGGGAGTGAAGCCCCCATCCCCTCCCGAAAGAGCCTGGTGAGCAACTGGGACAAGGTTTTGGTCCTCAGCCAGGCAAAGCACACGGAGGGTGACCAGGGCTGGCTCCCAGCCCCGGGGTGAATGACGACAGACGCTGACCCAAGGAAACACACCCAAGGAAGAAAGCGATGGAAAAAGTGATGCAGCTCGCACATGGCGTCAGCACGGGACACACCGGGATGCTCCAAGCAACACAAAGGGACCATCAGCAAGGCCAAGGGGTGACCTGGGGACAACCAAGCACAGCCACTGTATGAGACACTGGAGACAAGCCTGCAGAGCAGCACTGGTGGGATGCGCAGGCACTTGAAGGAAGATCAGGATCCCTCTCCCTGAGCATTGGCATGGGGGGAGGCAGCATTAATGGCACTGGAACACCAGTGCATCAGGCTGGTGCAATTAAGCTGAGAGGGAAAAGTGGCTCTGAGCCACCCAAGGGTGCAGGGCCTGGAGCACCCATCACACCCATCACCCTTAATGGAGGCATCACAAGCCCCTGCTCTTCCCTCTTCATCTCCATAGGGGAGCAAGAAAGGGGTCAGCAATGCCATGGAGCCTCCAAAACACCCCCAGAGCCACCACAGCCACTCACACCCAAGAGACCATTAGAGCCTAATGGCTGTCCATGAATAATTCATGTGAAAGACCTCTCTCAAAGCTGAAGCATCCTTAAAAGCTGCTCCCGGTTATTAAGAGCCCTGGATAGGAAAGTTAATTGGCCCAATGGCTCTGAGCATCAAGCCCCTGTGGGCTCACACCATGGCCACGGGGATGCCATCAGCTATGGGCAGCCCTGCCATGAGCACCAGCATCCCCATGGGATCTGCTCCTAAGGGGAGACAGGGGCTGGCCCTCTCCATCAGCAGTGTGCCCTGGGGGACAGGCATCCTGCTGGGGCTCCTCTGCTGCAGCCCAGCACCACTGAGTGGAGCTCAGAGCCCAGCAGTGCCACCGGCTGGAGCCAGGCTGAGAGAGCTGGGCTGAGGCAGCCTGGAGAAGAGAAGGCTCCTGAAGGGGAGACCTGAGAGCAGCTCCAGTGCCTAAAGGGGCTGCAGGAAACCTGGAGAGGGGCTTGGGACAAGGGCCTGTAGGGACAGGCCAAGGGGAATGGCTTGAACCTGCCAGAGGGGAGACTGAGATGAGCTCTTAGGCAGAAGCTCTTCCCTGTGAGGGTGCTGAGGCGCTGGCACAGGGTGCCCAGAGAAGCTGTGGCTGCCCCATCCCTGGCAGTGTTCAAGGCCAGGTTGGACACAGGGGCTTGGAGCAAGCTGCTCCAGTGGAAGGGGTCCCTGCCCGTGGCAGGGGCTGGAGCTGGATGAGCTTTAAGGTCCCTTCCAATATAAACCAGTCTGGGATTCTGTGCTGTTTCAGGCTCTCCACTCCTGTCTCCCACATCCCTGAGCCACGCGGTTGGCACAGACACCCAAAGCAGGATCTTTAACCCCATCTCCAGCAGGGCTGGGGTAGCAAGATGGGGTACGTATGCCCAGTGGGTGGCAAGACCCCAGGGGCGTGCAGGCAGCAGCGCACACCTCACCCACGCTGCCATTAGGAAATCCTCTCCCATTTTCTACGCTGGGCAGGACATTGGGCAACCAGAGCGGGTTTGTTCAGCCTGGGCGAGCTCAGAGCACGCCCGGGAAGGAAGCGGAGTGAGTGGGGAGATAGAGCGGCTGGGGGAGCTATGCCGGGCGCTGTTGATAACGGGGCAGCGCAGACCCCTCACACCACTGCACAGCACAGCCCCGTGGGGGGTGTGATTCCCTGTGTGACCCTGCGGTATCCAGCATTCCTGGGTGACCCCGCTGGCAGCAGCGTGGAGAGGGAAGGATTTGCCTGCGACATCTGGGAATGGGTTGAGGGAGCCCCGCGGAGCACTTCCCGCATCCCAGGCACAGCCTGCTTCCCATCCCCATTAACATTTACCAGCACAGCAACGCCATCCCCAGCACAGCGAGTGCCAGCTCCCAAATGCTTCCTGACCTGCTGTGGTGGGCAGGGAGCACCAGGGAGCTGGGTCCCTCTGCGCGCTGCCCACCCACCCCACAGCTCCCCACTCGCCCTCCCCGTGGGGCTCCGGGTACCCTCACAGCAGCATCACCCCAAACAGGCAGCACTGCACGGCCCTGCTCTGCTTCCCGCAGTGGAGATGCACTGCTCAGGGTGATGGATGCTGCTGGAAGGGCCCTGGTTGTGCAAGGGGACCCCCGGCCCAAGAGCAGCCTAGGGAAAGCTCTTGGCTTTCTGGAGCCGGAGCCCAGGCCAAGCGGGGAACGTGCACGTGGAGGCTTTGAGTCACCCCAACGGCTTCGGGAAGAGCAAAGGGCAAAAGTCTCCAGCGGCAAACAGGCAGCACAGGCAGGGCTGCAGCACTCTCCAGGCCCAAGGAAAGCTCTTCTGCAGGCACCACACGGATTCCCCAGGCTACCAGGGTTGATTAAACTTGGTTTTATGGAAGAACCGAGTAAGTGCTTGGAGCTACTCCAATTCCTCATCAGCTTGGCTTAAACACAGGGTGCATGGGCACGATGGTGGGAGCGCTTCTGAGCTGGCTGTGACTTCTGGAAGGGCCTGAGGGGTCCCAGCTTGTTATTTACCCAAGGCAAGGGAGGGCAGCCCGCCTGCAATCCCCACACCAGAGGTCATTGCTGAGTTCATTCTCACTTCCCTCTTCCAAGCACAGTTCTTGGTGCGAGGAGACGATGGGGATGGAGGGGACGTTTCTTCCTCTAGCTCTGAAAAGCACCCATTTCGAGAGCTGGTCCTGGTGTGAGGGCTCAGGCCAGACTTCCCCAATGCCCCACTGCCTGTTTCAGAGAGCACGGAGCCACCCGGAGAGCACTGGGATGGGAGGAACACCCCGTATTGGCAGAGGGTCCCCTCGCTGTGAGCCATGAGCATCCACGTGGGATGCAGCAGTGGGGGGTTGTGCTCAGCCCCATGCATGAATTCAGCTCATCCCAGGCACAAGACAACCCCCGGACGAGCCCCCTCAGAACAAGCTCCCTATCTCTGGGAACAGGCTCCTTATCTCGGCTCAGCCAATTCAAGGCTGCACAATTCTGCTGCTTGCCTGTGCAGAGCGAGAGGCCCATGCAAAGGGATGCCAACAGCTTCCCTGATGTCCCTCTGGGGCCAGCAGCTCCCTGAGGAGAGGGCACAAGGACCTTGCTGCATCCCTTTGTGCTCTGGGTGAAGGTGGCACCTGGGGGCTGCCCTTCGGTCGCCCCATCAAGCCACAGTGTTCCCCTGGCCCCACAGTTCATCCCAGGGAAGCTGCTCCCTGCCCACCCCTCTCCTCCCAAGCAGCAGATGAACATGGGCCATGTCTGACCCTCATTGCCACAAGGGCAGATGCTCCCAGATCTACACCCTGCAGAGGAAAACCCAACCAGGAATGGCTCATCCCCATCCAACACAGCACAAACCCGGCACGGGGGAGCCTCCACTCACCAGTGCCTATGGAAACCGTGTGATGCTCTGCCCTCATCACAGCATCACCGTGGACCTGTGCCAGCAACACACTTTGCAGCCTCTCCGCTGCCGAGAGCTGCTGATGGCGTCTCCCCCACACCATTCTCATCTTCTTGCCTCCATTCCCTGTGCCCATAGGGAAGCCACAGAGCCCACCGCAGGGGCTGGAGATGCTGATTTTTAAGGACCCTCTCCACGTCTTCCCTAGGAGCACTTGGACTGGGTTAAGCCACCACGTGCATGAGCTGGTTATGGCATCACCCATGGAAAAGCCTTACGCCAACAGCGTGGTGCCGGTCCCGGCAAGACTTCCCTGCTCACACCACAGAGGAGCCAAGGAAAGGGCAGGACGTGCCAAGGATTCACCCCGCGAGCTCGGCGTGCAGCCTTTGGGCTTCCACGTCATGGGAGGTCACTCCCAGCCCTGCCCGGCGTTCCTACAGGATGGCCAATTACAGGGATAACCATGGCACATCCCCGGCGCAAGCTGCTGCACAATGGACAGGGAGCGGAGGCAGCGTGGAAAGGATGGAACCAGCCCCATGGGTCTGTCAGACCAGGGGCATACAGCTGGAATTGTGATTTTTAAGCAAAAGGCCATTAGAAGAAGACAACACAGACTGCGAGGAGCTCCCATTGCCCTGGGAGCTGCAGCAGCCCAGAAAGGAGTCTGTGGGTGGGATGTGGATGGGATGGTTGGGCATGTGGCAGCTCCCAGAATGGGAGTGGAGGGCAAGAGCATCACACCAGGGTGCTCACCTCAGGGCTGGACATCCAGCTCAGACCATGTGCCCCCTGCACTGGGAATTTCTCCCTCCCATCCAACAGCAGCAGGCTGGGAAAAGGCTGAGGAGCATCACTGGGTACCACACTGCTTCCTGACACAGCACCAGCGGCTTGCACCCACACTCCCTGCTCTCGGGGTACGGCTGCAGCAGCAGGTCCTGCACCCGTGGCTGCTGAGCGTGACCTCGAGAGGAGCTTGAGCAGGTTTCACAGGAGACCTTCACACTGACTCATTGGTGGCATTTCATAATGGGAAACTGAGCACTGCAATACAAGAGGACTCCCTGCTTTCTGCTTTCCCAGCCCTGGCTGCTCCAGCTGGGAGCAGCTTCCAAGGACTTTAGCAATGTCCATACAACTCCCCCAGATTTAAGTTTCTGAAGGAGCGAGGAGGGGGAAGTCTCCTATGGAAAACCTCTTAAATCCTTGATTTCCACAGGGCCGCAGGCTGCTCCCAAACCACATATTTGGGGGCTGCTCTAATATGACCAGCACCCTGCGAAGCTGGCCCTTGGGGTGCAGGTCCCTAAGGACAAGGGGGACACAGGAGTCCTGCCAAGCAGAGGGTAGGGTTGGTTCCGGGGCCACCCAAGGCATCCTCCCTGGGTCCATTCCCCACCCGTAATACCTCATGAAGAGCAGAACCACCACCAACTGCTTTTGGTTTTGGTATTTAAAGACATGGGGATTAAGTGAAAGAAGGGCACCACTGCCAAAGGTTCCATCCATGCTTGCAAGGACACGCACAGCTTGGAGGCTGGGAAACAGCCACAACCCAAAGCACCACATGCTCCCAAATGACAGCTCCTGGTTCCTTGTAATTAAAAGGGACCATGCCCATCTTCGCTAGGGGCTCATCATGGCACCAGATATCTCCCGGCCCAGCAGGACAGCAGGGACCAGTGATCATTAGATAAAGAGCTCTTCAAGAGGACAGAGTTTGTGATCCCATCACTTATGGGCTCATAGGGATTCAAGTTATCAGTCTGCAGCCCTTACCAATTGACTCCTTTGGTGCAAAGCCCCGGCCAGCACCAAGCCCAAGCTCACTCCTCTGCACTCAGATCCCTACGGGGCTCATGGTAAACATGGGAATCTCTCAGGAGCCCTGTACTGGCCTGGGCAGCTCCCAGCAGGGCTGCCACACAGGGAGAGTGAGAGAAGGACAAGCCCTCCTTGCAGAGACCAGGGCTCCCATCACCATCACTCCATTACAATCCCCCACTGGCCTGTTCTCCATCACCCACCCCACACTTTCTTTGGTGACAAGCGCTGCTTTGCCTCCAAGCTCATCCTGAGGGCTGTTGTCAGATTAAGACTTACAACCAGTTGGAAGAAGCTCTTCCCTGTGAGGGTGCTGAGGCGCTGGCCCAGGGTGCCCAGAGAAGCTGTGGCTGCTCCATTCCTGGCAGTGCTCAAGGCCAGGCTGGATGGTGCTTGCAGCAACCTGCTCTAGTGGAAGGTGTCTCTGGAACTGGATGAACTTAAGGTCCCTTCCAACACAAACCAGTCTATGATTCTAACCAAAGGGATGAAATAAGGATTTATTTGGGGGATCTCTCAGCTTCACTGTAAGAGTTAAACAGGAGCAGCACCAAATGACAGAACACAGACCCAGAATACACCATGTGCTCGACTTCCAGCCCAGTGCAGCCGAACACTGCCTGAATCTCAAAGGCATCCCGAAGAGCGCAGCCCCCAGCCAGACCCAGCCCAGCCAGCCTGCACCCCAGCCTCCGAGCTGCTCTCCCAGCACCCGCTGCTCCTGATGCACACATCCACGCTGCGGCAATGCCACCCTCACACATTGAGGGCTCACACGTGCACCGAGAGCACCACCAGGCTTGCAGAACTGGTACCGGGGCGCCTGTTTCAGCTTCAACCCCCGCTCCCCACGCTGTGGTTTGCCCTTTCTCACCCAGGCCTCACAGGCTGCAATGCAGCTGCATTAGTGCCAGAGGAACCCCTCGCCGGGGGAAGTGGGAAAGACATAGGGGCTTGCTTCAGGCACCTGCTTTCCAGCAAACAGGAGCAGAGCAGGCAGAAGCTGCCCTCCAAATGAGCAAGTGGCATTAAGTATTGATTGCCCCCTTCACTGCAAAGGGGTTTGGAAAAGCAAACCCAGGCGCAGCAGCTGGGGAGCCCGGGAAGCCACTTGTGAAGCCAGCAGTGCCTGGGGTTAGAGCAGGCAGAGGCGGCTCTGGTTTGTCCCAGGCACGGCCATGGTTGAACCCTCCAGATTGTTTCAGAGGTGGGATATTTCCAAGCTGGCTGTTTCCCACTTGGGAAACAGGCAGGAGCCAATGGATGCTGCTCCAAAGGACACAATGGAGTGAGCTGAGCCGGGTGGCATTTCCCCACTCAGGACATCCATGGGACTGTGGCTCCTGAACACTCCAGGCCAGGAAAGTCCGGGACGGCGTCAATAATGATGAGCTCACGCTGGAAATCCCCGGGAGCCACCGTCCCGCACTCGGGCACACAGAGGCAGGAAAGTGTCCCAGCTCCCCACGGCCTCATGGCGGGAAGGATGACGCCGCGCTGGGGAAGAGGGCAGGTACTTCCTCTTGTGCAGGGACCCAGCGGCGACAGCACAGCCTCCCGGGTCCCCTTCCCCCTGCACAGCACGGGCACGGGAGCCACAGCTGTGGGGTCTCAGATGCTGTGGGCACCACAACCCAGCTGCGGGCAAGAGGGACAGCCTCTGCCTGGTCCTGCTGTCCTGGCGGCAGGCCAGGACCGAGTAAAGCCCAGCCTCACTCCTCAGTCCCAAAGCCACTGAGACCCAACAACAACAAACCAACGGGCTAAAACATCCGTACGCAGCATCCCTCTGCTCCCTGCGGGATGCACTTACGGATGCAGGATGACCGGAGGAGCTGATCCCAGAGGGGCTGGTTTGTTTTGCAGAGGGCTGGCAGCAGCGCTCACCACTTCAGCAGCACGTGTGAGCGCGCCACAGCCTTTAAACCCAACCTCAAACCAGCACCGACAACAAAGACCCGGCTTCGGTGGATGGGAGGAGGGGCCGGCGCTCTGGGGCAGAGCGGGAGCGGGCAGGGACCCGGGCACCTGCCTGTGGCTGCAGGGCTGCTGCCGCTTCCCGAGGGCACTGAACACCCGCAGACCAGAAACAAACCCCCTGCAACACCCGCTTGTTCACCGGGCCCGGGAAGTGGGTTGGGGCTTCCCCCCCAGCCTGGGCAGGGGAGCGGGCAGAGACCCCCCCGCTGCTTCCCCACCGCCCGGGGCACACGGCCGGGCCACGCACCCGCTTCCCCCGCGATGAAAAGGAGGGAGAGGAGGGTCCCCCCGCTCCGCCCCGGCTGCCCGCCCCGGAGGGACACAGCGGCGGCAGAGGCACGGGGATCGGCGCCGCCCCCCGCCCGACCCCGCACAGGATCTCCGGGGGGACCGGGACAGGCGCTCACCCTCGGTGCCGCGGGGAGGGCCGGGCCGGGCGGCCGCAGGGCGGGAGGAGCGGGCGGAGGAGGAAGCTGGCGGGACGCGGCCGGGCACAAAGCAGCAACGAAACCGGACGGGCACAAAGCGAAGCGGCGGCACCGGGACCCCGCCCAGCTCCCACCCCCAGCCCCGCTCACCCCGGTGCGGTCCCGGTCCCCTCGCCCCGGTCCTGGTCCCGGTCCCGGCCGCACCGGCCGCCGCTCGCCACCGCCTCCACCTGGGCCGGGCGGGGCCACAGGGGGGCGGGAGAGCCAGAGGGGCGGGACCTAGGGCATAGGCCCCGCCCACCGCGTCACACGTGGGTGCTCCCGCGGGCCCCGCTCCGGGCATCGGGCACCGGGCACCGCGCTGGGAGCTGGGCACCGGCACCGGACCAGTTACCGGTAGGACTGGGCACTATCAGGACCGGGCAGTAGCAGGAATGTTCCCCATTCGGACTGGTCACCATTAGAACCAGCTCCTATTAGGAGCAGTCACTATGAGGACCAGACAGTATTAGGGCTGGTCACTTTCAGGACTTGTCATTATTAGGACCAGGCTCTGTTAGGACTGGTCACTATTGGGACCAGCTAAAACTAGCACCAGTCACTATTAGGACCGAGCACTTTTAGGACTGACCACTATTAGAACTGGCCCCCATTAGGACTGGTGGCTATTGGGATTGACCGCTATTAGAACTGGTCACCTCTAGCACCAGCAACTACTAGCACCGGTCACTATTAGCACCAGCCACTATTAGGACCGAATTGCTATAATAAACGGTCACTATAAGGACCATTCACTGTTAGGACTGGTCACTATCAGGTCTGGGCACTATTAGAACCAGCTGCTACTAGCACTGGTCACTATTAGGACTGACCACCACTAGGACCAGTCACTATTAGGACCCCAGGGCATGGCCCTGACTTTACTCCCAAGCAGCGGGCACCCCAGGGTGCTGGCAGTGTGCTGGGCATGATGTGGGCTGTCACATTCCAAGTGCACCACAGGTCCAGGCACATCCCGCCGGCCGGGTGAGGTGACAGGATGTCACAGGGCTGGGATGCTGGCGCAGGCCACCACGGCACTCCAGTGCCGTTCTGCTGCTGCTGGCTCGTCCAGGGCCTTGCAGAGCTGAGCCCTGGGGAGCTGCCCCTGCTCCAGCGCCCTCAGCACAGCACTACTCTTCTTCCCAACAGCCTCACACTCAGCTTCCTCCCATCCCTGCGGAGAAGAGTAGGTGCCGGCAGGATGTAGGGGGCTGAGAAGAAACCTTTCGAGGTTGGGTTTGGCATGGCTGAGGCTCTTACACAGGAAAATATGCACTGGGTTTTGCTATAAAATAAATCCTTGCTTCACGACTCACTGCAGGTCTCAGGCTGAATTTACAACTGGGACCAGGCAGGACCAGGAATCATCTTTGCTTTGCCATTCAAAACTGTATTTTCACTTTATTTTTACCTTACCAGCGCATGGGTGCTTCAAAAAAGCCCGCTGCACTAAGACTGTCCCTGGGGATGCTGCAGTGCAGGTCCAGCTTGGATTTGTTGATGTCTAGTAGGGTGTTGAGCTCGCAGTGGCCTCCACTTTCCACTTCCATGGGTTCTTGCTCAGCAAATCTGCTCCCAGTTCCTGGTAGATAAAAAAAAAGGGTGGAGAAAGCTTTTGTTTCCTCCCAGCTCCTTTGAAGTTGTGCTTTGAAGCGGGCGGAGAAGGGGAGAGCCCAGTGGGTGCTGGGGACGGACACCCCAACGCAAGGTGGGTGCTCCCTGTGACTCAGAGGTGATGGACGAGTGAGGTGAGGGTGTTCCCAGTGACAAGCTGGGGCAGGCAGCAAGCAGGGACCTGTGCTAAGATGCCAGGCACTGACTTCTCTGGGAGAGGACAGATCAAGCCTGTCTTTGGGACAAACAAGGGCTGACAGAAAACATCGCTACTGTGATCCTGCCTGCATCCCACTCCAAGGCTGGTGCCTGCAGGATGTGTCCATCTGCAAGGGAGCCAGGCAGAGCCCTGTGCCAGCCCACAGAGGGAAAGAGAGGACGGTGACTGCCACCTGTGCAAACCCCGTGGAGAGTTGGGCAATGAGGAAGTAAAAGAACTGACCAAAACCACCCCCAAGGCAGCAATGTCAGGGCATTGCATCAGCGCCGGGAGACGCTCTGCAGAGCACTTCCCACTGTGGTGCAAACCACTCCGCAGCCCAGCCCGGCCAGAAATGTCCCCAAAGGCAGGCAGGGAGGGGACAGAGCGCTGGAGTGCACAGTGCTGTGGGATACCCGTCCTGAGCAGGGCGCACCCTGCAGCAGGATGACCTGCCGGCAGCCCCCAGTGTGATGTGCCAAGCCTGGGACTGGGGTATCTCATCAGGAGCCATCCCTTCCTGTTCTGCCAGTTTATGCTCTAGGGTGGGATCAGTCTCAGCAGCCTGGGGCCTTGAAAGGTCCTGCTGCTCGCTGCCACCAAGGGCTGGGAGGTGGCGGCTGCCAGGGCAGGTCCCATCCATGGACACGGATGTGTTGTAAATCCCCCCCCCAGTCCCATCCTGGGGCTGCAGTCTGAGGTTTCTGTGTCTTTCTAACGCATCAACCACTTCCTAAAACCTCTGAGGCCACGTTCTCCAGCAGTTTTTTTGCCCATTGTTGCCTTTCCCTGAGCTCCCAATCTGGGCATGAGATCCCCCACGGTGCCTTGATTTGCTCCCGCACGCACGCAGATAGGTTTGTGTCCTTTTGGGAGCCTGCCAACTCCATCCCCTCATCCCCCTGTCTCCAGGGACACAATCCAGGGGAAAAGCCCTGCATGGAGGGGGCCCATCTTGCCCCAGCCCTGGCCACCGGTTGGACACCTCCATGTCCTGCTCTCCCTCCGGCTCGTCTCATTCAGGGTTGTCCCCGCTGCTACCATCACCTCTGTGCCCCGCAGAGCCAGCGGGGAGCTCCCGGCGCCGGAGCCTGCAGCGCTGCCGTTCCCGGGGCGAACGGCAGGGGCCAGCCCGCGCCCGCGCTCGGCGCCGCTGATGGAAGCCGTCCCCAGCAGCAGCAGAGGATGCTCAGCCTCTGCCATCGCCCAGCGCGCCCGTTCCTGTCCCCTCCAGCCAACACCGCCTCAAGGCACACGGGCCCCGCTGGGGCCGGCCGTCTGCGCGGCACATGGAGCTTGTCACCGCGTCCTCACCTGCACCTCCCCACTGCTCCCCATCTCCCATCGCAAGGCTGGGAGATGGGGAGCAGCACCCATGGCCCACCCGTGCTGTGCTGTGCGGCTGCCCCGTGCTCCATCACCTTTGGCAAACATGGGGACACTCCTGCTCACATCCACATCCTGGGCAGCTGGGGGACCCCAGCTCCCATCCTCAGAGGCACCGTCACCCCAGATCCTGGCAGAGCCACGCTAGACCCTTCCATATGGATATTAGTGGGCAGTTTGTCTTTTACCCCTTTCAAATGCTGTTTCCTCCCTCCTTGGCCAGCCCGTGGTGGGAAAGCATTAAGGAATAACCCAATGTCAAATGCAACCAAAGGCAGGCTGGTGGGAGTTTTTCTTTTGGGGTTTCCTTCTCTTTTATTGTTTTCCCAAAGAATTAACATTTGGGAGGGCTCTGGGGTTGATTCAGTGGAACAGGAAAGGGCAGGAGACAAAGGGCAGGGGGACGCCTGTTCCCTTCGGCAAATCCCATAGGATGATGGTCCAGCCTTGGGGATTTTCCTTCCAGTAGCAGTGGCTGCCCAGTCAGACAATAAGGCTGGGAATAGCCTGGCTTGATGGGCAGACTGCTTCACCCCCTGGCACTGGGGTCAGTGGGAGCAGAGGATGCTGATGTGGAGGATGGGACTGAAGTGGGTGAACTCACAGTGGTGCAGAGGAAGCGGTGACCTTTGGGAAGCAATCTCCTCACCCACTGCTATTTATCCAGCTTCCCCAGGGATTCCTTCTACTGAGCCCGACCCTGGATGCATGCACAGGACAGGCTGGGAGATGCTGGGCTGTGGCTGTCTCCTGCCCAGGGTGGCTCTGATTTGTGGAGCTGGACACCTTTACTGCTGGAACAACAGCTCTGCAAAAGACTGAACCCTCCCGTCTGCTGGGTGACCCCTGGGAACTGAGCTGAGAGGAGAAGCCATCCATTCCATTGAATCATGGAGTCCCAGACGGGTCTGGGTCGGAAGCGACCTTAAAGCTCATCCAGCTCCAACCCCTGCCACGGGCAGGGACCCCTTCCACTGGAGCAGCTTGCTCCAAGCCCCTGTGTCCAACCTGGCCTTGAACACTGCCAGGGATGGGGCAGCCACAGCTTCTCTGGGCACCCTGGGCCAGCGCCTCAGCACCCTCACAGGGAAGAGCTTCTGCCTAAGAGCTCATCTCAGTCTCCCCTCTGGCAGGTTCAAGCCATTCCCCTTGGCCTGTCCCTACAGGCCCTTGTCCCAAGCCCCTCTCCAGGTTTCTCGTAGCTCCTTTTTGGGCACTGGAGCTGCTCTAGGGTCTCCCCAGACCTTGGTTTGTCCCTCAGCATCCCTATTGCCCTGTGTGCCTCACAGCTGCCACTGCTTGGAGTGCAGGATGTGCTGTTCCTGGGCTCATGGATCCATGCATGGCTGAGCAGAGGCTGCAGTTACCTGCACAGCCGTCTGCAGTCACCTGCAGAAAGGTTACCCCAAGCCAAGCTGCACCCTCTTACTGACCATGCACCACAGCCCTCCTTCAGCCCCAGGGAAGGGCTGGGGCCAGGGAGGATTCAGCATCCCTCCATGCAGGAGCCCAGGGAAGAGGGGTGCTCAGTAGAGGGCAAGGCTGGACCACCAGCATCCCAGGTGCATCCTTGCTGGCACTCTGTTCCCCATAGGCACCCCAGTGTCTGTAGGCACTACATCTCTGTAGACACCCCAACCCT
The DNA here is from genome assembly GCF_963264785.1 of Psittacula echo. Taxonomy (NCBI): domain Eukaryota; kingdom Metazoa; phylum Chordata; class Aves; order Psittaciformes; family Psittacidae; genus Psittacula; species Psittacula echo. The sequence goes on along the minus strand of NC_137750.1, from coordinate 10,388,360 downwards.
ATAGGTGCCCCTCTCCGTCATCACCCCAACCTCTCTGCCAGCCTCTGGTCCAGCCTCTGGCAGGCAGGTGGAACTAGATGAGCTTTAAGGTCCCTTCCACCCCAAACCATTCTGTAATTCTATGATATCTCCTGAGGAGCACCAAGACCTCAATATACATCTTATGGGGCTACATTATATGTAGGCATATATAAAATATATGTTTAAATTGCCAGTATAATCATTTGCTGGTAGAAGAACCCTGAGTGATGCACAGCTCTTGGCAGACAGATGAGACATGGGCTTTCCTAAGTTTAAAGGAAATCAGTTTACTGAAGGGCTTTTTGTTCAGCCAATTTTGACTGTACCAAGAAAAGTCAGTATCTAAAGAAATCACACCATTGCCAGAGAAGTATCCTCCAAACTACTCACGCTGCTATACCAATATAAACCCACACTGCAGCAGAGCCCGATGGCTATTTTATTTCAGGAGCCATTTGGAACATCAGCCTCTGAACTGATCCCACATATAAACAGCAGCACTCGCAGGGTGGCTTTCGAAAGCCTTCCCTTAAAGCAGACACACCGGTCCATAAACAGGGCTTGTATTGAAGAGCAGTGAATGTCCCAGCTGCGTGGGGCTGGGAATCCTCCCTGCAGCAAAGCTGTTTGGTTCGGGGTCCAATGCACTGAGCAATGGGGATGCCTTTGTGCTGGTTTGCCCACAGAGAGTGGAGCTGGATGGAGCTGCCCCCAGGCTGGGAGCAAGGAGCAGAGGAGGCTCCCCTCTCTAGGGCACGCTGCTGGTTCAGGTGGCAGGGAGCACCTTGGTGCCTTCAGCGCTGCTTCCTCCACCGGCTCCCGGCGCATCCTGCAAAACCAGAGGGTGATCGGGACGGGTCCCCACCACCGCGGGTCCATGGCAGGGGGGCAAAGCGCTCTTAGGCACCATGGGGCCAGCTCCTGCACGTGGGGCAAGTGTGGTTTCCCCATCATCCCCACTCCCTTGGTCCCAGCGTGGCCCTTGGGGCTATCCTCCTCCTCCTGGTCCTCTCCTCATCCTCCCTCTGCCCTCTCTTTGCTCTTTGCCTGGCTGTAAGGTATCCAGGAGGATCTTCAGCCTGAGCTCCGCGCTTCCCCCAGCCCAGCGCTGTTATTGCGTCTCTTGGCTGCCAAAGTCCCAGGAATTCCTCCCGGCCGGCGCTGACAGCGTTTACATTCAGCGCCGCTCAGATAAACCAGGCCGGCTGCAGAGGAGCCGGGTGCGGAAGGAAGGGCCGGCTCCTGCTCAGTGTCAGCCCCACCACGCGGGGATGACTTTTTCCTGCCGTTTTTTATCCCTCCAGGAGCTTTGTTCTGAGCAAGGAGCCACCAAACCCCCCGTGCTGGTGAGGGTGGCCACAGGGAGGTTTGTACAACAAAGCCTGGAGCTCCTGGCTCTTATCTTGGTGCAGATAATGAAGAAGAAGAGACGTCCTTCAAGCTGGTGGGAGCCTGCAAGCTTCATCTCCAGAGGCTTCTTGCCCTGCGCCATCCAGCACAACACGGGAGGACTTCTCCTCACCACCACATCCCACAGACTGGGTTTCAGTGGGTTTTGTGCAGCACAGTTACTTCACATTCTCTTTTTTAATCTCCCCCTTGCAGATGTATTTCTGTCTGTGACTTCCCGGCTCTCCCTTTGGCTGTCACTGGCACTGGTGGGTTATGGACACAGGCTGGAGATGTGCCACCTCTGAGCCAGCATCTGCACCGGGGCCATGGAGCCGTAACTCACAAAATCACAGAGGGGCTTGCGTTGGAAGGGACCTTAAAGCTCATCCAGCTCCAACCCCTGCCACGGGCAGGGACCCCTTCCACTGGAGCAGCTTGCTCCAAGCCCCTGTGTCCAACCTGGCCTTGAACACTGCCAGGGATGGGGCAGCCACAGCTTCTCTGGGCAGCCAAGGTGGTTTCTGGAAGCTGGGTCTCCGCCATCTCCCTTAGATGAGGGCTGCTTCCTGGAAAGCAGCATCCCCAGGATGGGACACTTGGGAACCGAGTGGTTTTAGCCCACCACAGGCACAGGGCAGCCAGAGAGTTTGGTCACAGCCAGCCCAAAGTGATGGAAGTGGGGGTAAATACCAGTACTAAGTGAAGGGCTATGTCCATATTTTCTCCCTGCAAGGTAATGCTGAAATTCCCAGCTCCTTTTCAAAAGCCATTGGCAAACCAGCTCGTCAGCTCCTCCAGCCACTGCTGGTTCTGGGTATTCTCAGCCCAGTGTGTAAAGGTCTGAGAGCTCCAGGCCACCACTGCAACCTCCCCACTCCTGAAATGGCCACTCCTATTGCTCCTGATTTCCCAGGCAGTGTTTTCCATGGGGAGCACAGCAACGTGCAGGATTTGCTGGCTGCTTGCTTCCACCTGGAAGAGTGCACAGGATGTGAAGAGACTCCGAGAACTTGGTGCTTTAATAGCACCAAGTAGGTCCCCCCCAAAAAAAGACATCAGGAGAGAACAGATGGAAGCAGGCAGATATTCCCCCTCCCCTTCTCCATGGCCACGGCAGGTTGGGTTTGGCTAAACTGTAGGGGAAGAAATAGGCTCCCCTATAGCTTGGGGGCTCCAGACTAGTCCAAGTACCTGCCCATGCAAGAGCTATTCCATCACATGCAGGACTGGAGAACACAGTCGTTGCCTTCAGCCCAACAGGAGACAAGCCAGCATCAGGCTCCTCAAGACCATGGGCAGCCCCCAACGCACCAATCTCTGCCCTTCTCCCTCTCAGACCCCACTGAGCCCTCCCCAGCCTCAGACCGGGGTCCTAAACTGGGATTGTTCCACTTCAGATCGCTCGTGGCCAGATGCTGGTGGTTTCCCCCACCCTGGTGGGATGAGCTTCCCCTTCCCTTGCGCTGATGTAACTTGGCATCAGTGGAGAAAAGCACAATAAAAAGGCTTGCTTGGGTTTCTTTTCCAAGCCTTGCATCCCACAGAAATGGGGCTTACGGGACCACAACATGCGCCTGCCAGTCTGTCCGTCCATAAGTCCTCTGCCAACAACTTTGGAAAGGTTGGCCAGCGTCAAGCAAATCTGACAGAGGTCTCAAGTACATCATGGGCCCGTTTTACAAAGGAGGGAGCTGGAAAGATCCATGGAAGGAAACCACAACATGACCCAACTGTGCTGGGACCCATCCCACTGCAACGTGACCCAGCCGCAGCGAGAGGAACAGGGGGAGCCGCGTGGGACAGATCCATGGAAAACTTGGCTCCCGCTGCTCAGGGAGCTGCCTGCTATTTTTAAAGACTGGGAACTGTCTCACGTCCTTGGTGGTCGCAGTTGCTGCATCCTGAGGCCATCACCACTGCAGGTTTCATGTCCAGAGGAGCTTTCATCTTGGTGCCTGCTTGGATTCACGTGCCATGGAGGCTGCAAACCAGCCTTAGGACATCAGTGAGGGAGAGCTGCTGGCCAGTCCCATGTAGTTCATTCTCTGTACCTGCATTTGGGGCTGGGCTGGCAAAGGCACGGGAACAGCTCCCGATCCAGGGAGAGCCCTCAGAGGTTTGCACAGCCTACCTGGAAGCCAAGCAAAGACTTTCCTCTTCTCACTTAAGCCCATCAGTAAGATGCCTCCGGGCACCTCTACCACCACCCTTGGTGCAGAAGAGAGGTGAGGAGCACATCAGGGCACATCTCCTCCCTTTGCTGCTGCTTTCCAGCCACAAAGCCCCCTCCCCAGCATCCCCCAGTGCGACCCACAGACCCACACAGCCGTGTGGCAGCCCCCACATCTCCCCCAGCATCCCCCCCCGACCCCGCCAGAAAGAAGCCAAGCAGAGCTGGAGGAGGTTGGTTGGTTCATCCACTGAAGATACAAGTTTCAGTTTAATAACGCCATTCTGTCGGGTTACAAACATACTAAAAACCTACAAAAAGAAGAACAAGTTACACCCATCGTACACGAAACCAGCACGGAAGCGCCGAGGAACACGCACACGAACAGTACCCGCAGCGGTCACAGAAAGACACGGAGTTACACGGGACCACGCCGGGCTCACGTCTGTGGGTCACGGTGGGACTGGTTAAGACGTACCAACAGTTAGAGACAACTTCAGCTATGGGAAGCAGTTAGTGGCTGCCCAAGAGGGCAGGCCCAGCGGGCGGGTTTACCCCTCCCTGTGTGTGAGTCGGTCCGAGGTTAGCTCATGGGGTTCCCTTCTACCCAGCACTGCACCAGGGCAGCATCCCTACGGCAAGGGGCAGGGAAGGCTGAGCTCTGGCACCAGAGTCCAGCCACACAAAGTCTGGTCCCCACTGAAGTCGCTGGGCACCTCCCCACAGATGCTGGGATCCCCGTTACTGGGGCAAACTGGAGCAAACTGGCAGAGATGCAGGAGGATTCCCCCGGGAGAGCCTGGGGCTCTGGGGTTTGTCTCACCATAAGAGGGGATGGAGGGTGGTGGCACAAGGTCTTTTAGGGTTCCTTGTCCAAGTGGCTCTGGTGGCACTGGGGTGTCCCTCTAGCTGGCTGGGTGTACATGGAGCTATACCTGCCATGAGTGCTGGCCATAGGGAGGGGGCATGTAGTGGATGGGATCAATGTCTCATCCTAGTTCAATGATTCCTGTTCCCTCCAGCACTGAACTCCCTCTGACCAGACACAGTGGTGACCGCAGGGTGAGGGGACACAAGCTGGTTGATGTGGTGTCCCCAGAGAGAGCCAGGATGAGGTGCTCGGGGGGGACCCTGCCCCAAAGATCCCAAATCCCCCCCCAGCATTCTTCTGCTGCAGGGGCCACAGAGACTTTCCCACCCAGGCCCTGGGTCCCAGCCCAGCACTGATGCTAATGCAGAGGCATCAGAGCCAGGGGCCGGATCCTGCCACCACCAAGGAGAGCAAAGCTGAGCCTGAGCACACCGGGAGGTGAAGTGCTGAGCCCCAGTGAATAGGAGCTGGGGTTAGGGGGTCCCCAGCCGGCTGCAGTGGGTGCAGAGGGTGACAGGACAGGCAGTAACAGGGAGCAGCTCTACAGGCATGTGCACGCGTGTGCACCAGAGAGCCAGGACCCGGCCCCCCTTTCTGCTCCTCAGCACGGCGTTCCTCAGCCCTGTCACTCTGGAATGGTGTTTCTTCCTTTTTCTGCTCATTTTCATCTCTCCCAGATGAGTTCCCTCTGATTTAAGCAACGCCTCCTCCACATGGGCAGCAACAGGGGCAGTTTGCTTTATCTCCATCTCCTCCCTCCCGAGCTCTGCCCTGGCTGCCCTCCCTGCTCCATCCCATTTCCTCCAGAGCTGGTAAAAATAAACATGTTTTTGTTTGCATGTATTTGCCTGGCTGCAGTGTGGCTGCTGCTGGGGGGGGCTCCTCGAGGGACAGCAGCTGCACACATCTGGAGTTACTTGTGCAAGATGTGCCTGCGAGAAACAACCCCAAGCCCAGCACACGCGGACGCGGCTGCACCAGGTCACGGCCTGGTTTGTTCTAAGGGGTGCAAAGGAACAGGTTGGAAACACAAGAAGAGACCAAGCCCCATTCCGAGGTGAGGCGGGGGGGACCTCACTGCTGCTCCCCCAAAGCCAAGGCACTCGGGTAGATGGGGCATGAGCATGGGAACTTCACAGCCACCCCAAAATCACCTCTACCGATGGCGACCGAGCCCAGTTTTGGTTGTGGGAAGGGAGAGGAAGGGTTTGCACTGCAAAAACAAGATTCCCACCTGGAGAATATTAACCTCAAAGGTCAAGATGGGAGCTTGGTCTGAGGGGAGACACCCCTGTACAGAAACATTCCTGGCCCAGCATCCACGGAGCAGGAACTCGTTGAAAATATGCACTGCTGGACCAGAGGTGTTGGCAGGGATCAATGCAGCTCGTGATGCACCCCAAAGCCATCAAACCCAACAGTCCTGCTCCAGGCAGTCGCTCTCCAGCCCTGCACTGGAGCAAGGTCAGTGACCTAACAGGTCTTTTCACATCCTCATAGGCCTAATCCTGACTCCAGCAGCAGCTGCTGTTTGAGGGATGCCTCTGCCAACCATGCTCAGACATGAGCCAGAGGCATCAGCTCTGGCACCATCACTGGTTCAGGCTGCTGGGCTCAGTTTTGGGGGTGCTGACTCTAAACGACAGCAGCAGAGCGGCATCACTTGCACCCTGTGCCTGTCCCTTTGCTAAACCCCTGGACCTTGCCAAGGACAATGGTGCTCTGAGCCGTTATTTCACCCAACCCTCTACGCTCCATCGCTCCTCTCCACCTGTTCTGTTGTGGGACATCAGGAGGAAAGAACAGCAAGGCCAGAGAGGGGTTGTTGTGACATTAGTGGGATCCTGGGGCTGTTCTGGGACTAACCCTGATCCCAGGGCCCTGGGGAATGCAGCCAAGAGGTTTAGAGCCCTCCCCAAACCCCTCTTTGCCCAGCTGGGGCACTGGGCAATGGCACAAGCTCCTGGCTGTATCTGAGTGAGCCCACAGGAACAGGAGGTGACGTTTCCCCCCCCCAGGCACACCTCTTCTGCTGCCTTGAGCAGCGGCCCTGGGCTGCCACAGCATCTGGGCATGAGTGACGGAAGGGGCAGGGTGAGGTCCAGCAGGGATGCTGAGCAGGAACCTGCTGTTACAGCCGGTGGAACAAAGCGGAAAACCCCATCAAGAGCTTTCTGGGAGCGGGGACCCCCCCCCCCCCCCAGCAGTGCCAGGGGGCAGAGGAGCCCCTTGGTTTGGAAGCAAAATACCAGGGCAGTGGTGGTGAGGCCAGAGCCAACCTCAGAAGGGAGCCCCCCCCTCCCACTTCAATAGGGAAGAATGCCCTTAATGCTGGCGCTTCAGAAACAGAGACCTTTGGGGCAGTGCTGGGTGATGAGGATGCCAAAGCTTCCCAGCACATCCGATGCCTCATCCCCAACCCTTTGCCAGGCATCCTATTAATCCAAGTACATGTGCAAGAGGCACCGGGCCTCCTCCTCCTCCTCCTTTTTGTAACTGAAGGGGAAACTGAGGCAGAAACCAAGAGAGCTCACCCAGAGCCCCAGGGACAGCCGGTGCTGGAGCAGAATGAGCACCGCAAGCCCTGCAGCCACAGCTTGAATTTGGGGGGACGGAAAGAGGCCTTTGCCAGGCACTGGAGCCCTGAGGAGGGACACGGCTCCTGCAAGGGCTGGTTCCTACCAGGCACTTTATTTGAAGGAACCCAGTTTCACCAAGAGGGCAGGAGCACGCTCTAAGCAACAAGTTCTTGACTGATTTAACAGAGCAGGGACCTCCCCTCACATCCAGGAACCCCTCCTGCCGCGTCCACTTCATAGGACACACGGATCACATCCTGAGCCCACTTTGTCACCGTGCAGGGCAGAGCTGCCCCAGCCCTTCATCCCTGCACCACCCTCCTGCTGGCTGCTGGCCAGACCTACAGACCCCAGCTCCCAGGGCAATGGCGCAGTGTGTGCCTCACAAGCCCATCAAGGCTGGGTTGGATGGGGCTTGGAGCAAGCTGCTCTAGTGGAAGGTGTCCCTGCCCATGGCAGGGGTTGGAAATGGATGAGCTTTAAGGTCCCTTCCAACACAAACCATTCCATGATTCTTCCTTCTTCACTCTCTAACGACAGAGGAGCACATCCTGCCTACCCCCTTCCTCCATCCAGCCCCGGGAGGGTTTGCAGCAGCCAAGCAAGGAGAGGGACTATGGATGAAGGGAGAGGAGAGGGCTGCTGCCAGTCCATGGTGCAGGTGATGGGACACCGGGGGCGGCTCTGGCCACAGCCATCAGCCCTGTCACCCTGCCAGCTGAGCAGAGAAAGTGCAAAGCAAAGTGTTTTCAGTGCCAGCCGGTGCTCCCCATAAGCATCACACCCCCAAAAGCAAGGAGCCAGGTTTCCCTGGGGGCTGTGCATGGAAAACGAGGATCGTGTTGTCCATCAGCAATGGGGCCGCACAGCACTGCTGCTTGGGCAAAGGGCTCTGAGGTGGAGCAAGCGAGGTGCAGGATGTGGGAGGTGGTGATGGACAGGCCAGGACAGTGAGATGGAGGCAGCAACCAAACGCTCTCCCTTTGTGCTCTGCATCCCCTGCCACCGCTTCACCCTGACCCCCCGTCACCCTTCGTGGTTCTGGTTTATTTTGGCTTATTGAGATTGGTTTTAACCCCCCTGGAGATCCAATTGTGAGTTGGCAGCTAACGGAGCCGGCCCTCGCGGGCTCCCCAGCCCGAGCACAGACCTTGAGCAGAGACCAGAGTGAAGTCCTGGGGTGAGTGAAGCCCTCCCTGCCCCTCGCCTGGCCCGGGGGCCGCTCACAGGGTGGCGGTGGGGTACTGCGCCCAGCCCACCTCCTTGTACGCCGCCGTCACGTGCGTGTAGATGAGGGTCTTCATCTTGGTCCAGGCACCGTGCGCCTCCGGGGTGAAGTCGTTGGCGTACTCCTCAGCAATGACCTCCAGCATGACGCCGGTCAGTTTCTGGAAGGCACCAAAGGGTTAACGGCTCGCCAGGGAGCGGCTAACAGCGGGTCTCATCCTGTCGCTGAGCTCTGGGTATAGCGATGCCCTGGGGTTGATGTCTGGGAGGTCTCCTGACACTCCAGGTAACCAGCCTGCCGGGGCAGGGGGCAGGCTGAGCCCCAGCACCATGGGGTGCTGCTGCAGGCTCCAGCGTCTCCTTAGTTTAGGCACCTCCAATTATTTAGTCCCTTCTACCATGCACTTCTAGCAGAAGGGGCCATACAGCCATAGCCATGCTGGAGGGGCTGCAGGCAGGACACAGGCAGGCAGGCTTCCATGAGCAGGAGATATTGATGCTCCAGCTTGGCTGCACTTAGGAATGACGATCTGCATGGGACAGCATTGCAGTGGGACACCTCAGCCGCATGGGGAGCAACCCCCAGGACCAGCCAACCCCCTCCAGGCTAGGACAGGCAGCACCACAGCTCCCTCTCTCCTGCCCTCTTCCTAATTCCTAAAGCATCCCAGAGATATGCTTTTGCTCCTTTTACCTTAAAGTAGATGGGCTCCACTTTGTGCTTGAGGGCATGGGCCTTGCCCACCAGGGCCAGAACAGAGGAGACCTTTTCGGAGTCATTGAGGTTCTCCACCACAGTGTTAATGGCACCCATGACCCGCCGAGCATGCTTCCGCAGTTGCAAGCTCCTCTCCATCTCCAAGGGGTCCTCCATGTGCTTGAACTGGCTGAAGTACTGCTTGGCCGAGGGGAAGTTGACAAAAAACCTGCAAGAAAGAACAGACATCAAATTCCATCAGGAGGGTGAGAGCAGGCAGAGAGGTTAAAGCAGAGCATGGAGTGGTGGAGATGCTGGAAACCTCCCCCTTGCATCTAACACAGCCAGGGCTGCTTTTCCTCTCTGAATTCCTCTGGAGCTGTGGTATTCAGCTGCCTAAACCCAGCAGGTTAATGCCTTTCTCCCCAGCCTTCTTTATCTGCTGCAAAAGCATCACAGCTGGATATTCATCTACAAACCAGACTGAGCTCTTGGTACCCAGAGACTCCACCCAGGAGCGCAGATGCTGTATTCATACCCACATACATCAAAACACCATGTCCTGCCTCAGAGAGCTGGAGGGAGCGTGATCACCTCTCTTTACCCCAGCCACCCTCTCCCAGCCCCTATTCCCCAGTCCCATGGGCTTTATCCCCACATTGCCACTCAAAACAACCCCCCTTGCCCAGGGTGCCCCCACCTTTCACACATCAGCCCCACCAGTGGCTCATGTCACTATTCACCTATGCCAGGAGCTGATGTCCCACAGCACCCAGCAGCCCCTCTGAGGGGCTGAGCACCCCTTTTGCTGCAGGATTACACCAACCCCAATGAAATGCAGCTGGAGCAGGTGAAGCTGTGGCTGCAGCTGAGCTCCCTGGGCCAGAAGGTGACAGGGTGCAGGGCTGGGGCCACTGATGGCAGCAGCCCAGCAGTGCAGCCGGTCACTCTCTGCAGCCAGGGCTGATGCTGGTCTCACATTAACCACCCATTTCCACCCCGATTGCACAGGAGAGAACCACGTCAGTGTTTGCTTCCCCTTTCACCCAGGTCCCTCCCTGCAGGGGTCTCCTTGCCTCCTCCATCACCTGGACCAGGGAAGGATGCTCAGGAGGTGGCAGACATCTCCCAGGGCTGTCCCCATCATCCAGATGGATGCCCTCATCCCCTCTCCCAAGCCATAACTCCTGCCACAAGCACCATCCCAAACCACGTGAATCCATCCCACCTCTATTCTCAACCATCACTACCACCCTCCAGGACCAGGTGGGACTCTTTTCCCCACTCCACAAATCATCTCACTGTTGAGGACCAGCCTCATTTACCACTGTGTTATCCTCCTTTTCCCTTCCTTCCTCCCTTCCTTCCCCCGCTCCCTTGGCTTGTGAAAGCTTGGGGGCATTGCCAAGGAAGCGGCGTGAAGCAGCGCCTGGAGTGCACCACGGCTCCTGCTGCTTCCCCGAGGCATCTGGGATTCATCAGATGGCCCAAAATAGGTTTTGGAGGTGTGAAGGCAGCGAACAGGGTGGGGGAGGAAGGCAGGAAGGTGGAAGAGGGAGACAAGGTGTTGCTTTTAAAACCAGGAGGGGACCCATGACAAAACTCCTGTTATTGCCCAGCCTTCCCTCGGCAAAGCTCCTTCTGTCACATCTGGTCCCTGTTGGGAGAGATCCCCCCCAGGCCGGACTGCGCCCGGCTCCTGTCACCAGAGATGCTCAGTCTGTCCCCTTCAGCCCAGGGCTGCCAGGGGGGTGGCTGGGGACGGATATGGGTCTCCCAGCCCAGCCATGCAGGTAGCGCCATTCCCAGGATTCATGGCTTCTGCCCTGAGCGGTTCCCAAGAGAAGGACAAATGTTCCTGTTTTAATGGCACCATCTTTTCTATCCAGCCACAGCATCCTTCTCCCCTGTCCCATCCCTCCCACCTCTGCTGCAGCCCCGATCCTGCAGCTCCAGCCAGCCCTTGACATCAGCGTCCTCCAGCTACAGACATCCAACACCCCACCAAGGTCAGAGCTAAGGCTTTGCCATCCCTGATACTGGATCTTTTCCCATTACCCTCCGGCTCTGGCTGGCATCCCCTGGGCACTGGGAGCAGGGGGTGCTGCTGGAAGGGGGACCTGCTACCCACAGACCACCCCAAGCAGGGGATGGAGGCTGCCAGCGGTCAACGCATCCCAAATCCCAAACCATCAGAAGCTCCCTGGAAAGCCCTGTTTGATCTCAGCTCAGGGACATGATATTGTGAAGAGCCAGGGAATGAGCTGAGGAAAAACTGCTGGTTCTTTCAGCAGAAGGGGTACAGCAAGCAGGAACCAAGCACAGCATCCCCAGGGATCACAGCATCATCCCACCAAGAGAAGGACCAAAAGAAGCCACTAGGGCTGATGCCCTCTGGGAGCAGGAGATGAGGCTTCATGCCTCCCCCCTGGCATCACCTCCACCTCTATGCCCCTTCCATCCAGCTCCACTAGCATTAAACCACCAAAAACCCCCAACCTGGGTGAAGCCAGTGAAGGATCCAAATATTTGGTTTCCAACCTTTCCCCACTTCACAGACCCTGGAGATGATGTTCCCATGGGAGCTGAGCACAAACAGCTTTCCTAAGGGACCTGAAAGAGTGGACGGACGCACACCCAGCAACTCCCTGCTCCTGTGCTCAATCCTCCTCTTCAGTGATGGAGAACTGAAACAGAGGAGCCCAAAGCATCTCTGCTTTGAGCTGAAAAGTGAATCTGTGGCTGGCTGGAGACCTGCACCTTCTCCTTCTGCAGGGGTGGAGAGAGGAAAACTCCTGCAGGAAGAGCTGGCCTGGAGCAAATGCTTGAGTTGTGGAACCAAAAGGGAAGGAGGCTGGCTCAGTGCTCCGTGTTAATAAACAGAGAAGATTAATTTAACACAAAGATTAAATATAGCCAGAGGAAAGGAGAGGGAAAGGAAAAAGAGGGGGAAGAAATAAAACAAGGCAAACAATAGTGAGCTGGGAGAGGTGTCAGTTGGGGTTTTTCCATCTACAGAACATTTCTGAGAGTTCAAACATCCCAGGCTCTGGAATTTTGTTGGGTCATGAAGTGCGTGTGTGTGTTTGGGGCTCTTTTTCTTCATCAGAGTCATTAAACAGATGACATTTCCCATTTCATATCACACCAGATGATGATTGATAGGAAGCAGATGCCTGCATACCAATCTCATTAAGTTTCTTTTCAAGCGCTTCCATTCCGCGCCCGCTCATTTGTGCTCTGTGAGCTGCATCTGGAGCCCATGGACAGGATGTCAGCTTTGCTTTTCCTCTCCCTTTTGCCCTTTTAACAACTTTAAGGACACAACAGCAGAGCCAAAGGAAATAATTAAAGTGCAAACCCACTGCAGTCACTGGGAACCTGGTTTCTACCCAGGAGAGGCACCACTTCTGCATCTCCTCATCTTCCTCCCTCTCCCATAACACACAGAGGAAACCTTGATGCCCTTTGCCTCCTTCTTTCCCAGCTGGAAGGATGAAACCTGGGTGCTGCTCCCTTGGCCCCTCTGGAGCCCCTAAACCCTTGATGCTTCACTTAACCCTGTTTGCAAACTGCAGGGGAAAGTACCAGTGAGCCCTCAAGGTGCTGGGAGGCTGCAGCTGAGCCTCAGCCACCACTCGTGCACTTGTTTTTGCTAGATTTCCCTGCCCATGCGTTCATGTTTTCTCTCACCTCATCCCTTGATGTGGGAGAAACTCTCTCTGATGCAGCCTGGAGTCTCTCTGTGTCCCTTTTCCAACCTCTCCTTCAACTCCTCTCTGCTCGGGTGCCTACAAAGCAGCTGATAATGGGTAGGCAGGTGCTGTGTGATGCTGCTATTTATTATGCTGAGGGCTGTCACTCGCTTCCCCCTGCTCCTCCCAGCCACCTGTAGTGCAGCATCCCAGTTCCAGGGGTGCTGGGTGCTGCCTGTGCCCACAGCCCCCAGCCCAACGTGGGAAAGGTCTCAGCCACGTCACTGCCACTGCCCAGCAAGACAGGGAAAGGCAAATCTGAGTGGAGGAAGAGGATGGCGCCTGCTTGTGTCCTCTCCATGAGGGCTCCTGAGGGTGGAGGTGGTGCTGGGCAGCAGCTCCAGAGTGAGAGGGCTGGAGGCAAAAGGGCCAAGCTCCTGGTCCACGCAGTGGTGCTGAATTCAACCGGTAAAGCTGAGGAGAAGAGGTGTTGCTCTCCTCTTCCCATGGCCTTCCTCCAGGGGAAGCCTACGTCCCGCTGCAGAGCCTTGGGAGCAGATTCCAGCACATCTCTAACACCCCGGGCCACTGCAGAGCCCCAGGGACCAGGACACCCCAGTGAGGGTGGGGAAGGTCCCAGCAGCAAAGATGCAGCTAAATACATCTGGGTACGAGCAAGCAACCCCTGGGTTCACGTCCTGCTCACACCCCCAAGTCCTCATCGCTGTTGTCTTCCCCTCCCACATGTGTAGATTCAGCCCGAAGCCCCTTGGCTTTGATGAACCTTTAGGCTGGGGTTAGGACAGCTTTCACCAGATAAATGAATTAACAGCACCAAAGTGGCTTTCCCTCCCACCTCCAGTTTCCTATGGCCCTTCACTCAGTGCCTTCCTCTACAGCATCATCCTCAGCCCCTCCACATTGGTGACCTTGTCCCTCTCTGCTGCCAAACCACTGTCCCTGCCTGCATCCCTGCCTACTGGGTGCAAGCAGCAGGCAGGGACATCACATCAGCCCCCTCCACCTTGACACCAGCATCTCCCCTCCCACCAGATGATGGGGATTAGGAAATGATGCTAAAAGGTGACTCTCGCCTCCAAGGCATGACGAGGATGGAGCTTGCTGGAGCCCCACTCTATGCTTCCCATCCCCAGGGACAGGGCAGGGGTTTTGGAGTGGAAGACAACCCCTGGCTGGCTGGAGAAGGGGTGACCCAGCTCCACAAGGACGTGGTCCCTGCGCTGGGATCTGTCCCCCCTCCAGCAGAATTCCGGTGAAACCGGGAACACGACGTCCGCCACCTCCTCTCCCACCCAGCGATGTCCCTGCAGCTCTCGGGGTGTGGAGCGGGATCTTTTCAGCCTTTGCAAGAGGTGCAAGAGCAGCCCTGGGACAGGTGACAGGGGAAAAGCTCTTCTGGGGTCACCCCAAGAGTTGCTGCAGCCCCGCGGCTGTGCCGGGTGTGGGTTGTGCCGCAGGGATCCCCACGCAGCCCCTCGGCCATGAAAGGGCTGGCTCCAGGTCCTGCAGTCAGAGAGACCCCAGCGCAGGGAAAGGGGCTGCTCCTGCACAGAGCTCATTGAATCCCCCTCAGCCCTTCACTGCCCATGGAGGAGGGCTGCTGCTTTGGAAAGGGCTCCTGCTGCGTGTCCTGCTCAGCAGGGCAGAGCCCCGCTGCTCTCGGTCGCTCCTTGTCTCCGGAGGAACATCTCTGCAGCTTGACCCCAATGATTCCAAGTGTGTGACAAGCCCCGGGACAGGGACATTGAACACAGGAGGCTTTCACTGAGCCCTTTTCACAGCGAGGTACTGCAGCAGGGGCACCTCCCTGAGCCGCTCTGCTCTGGAATTGGCCCGCTAGCATCCACAAACGGACCCTTCCCTATGGACACATCCCCAGAGCACTTTGGCTTTGGGGCAAGCTGCAAATCATTGCTTTAAATGCCAGTTTTGGGTGGATTGAACCTATGGGTTTAGGTTCAGCTGGGGAAACCCAGGGTTTCCTGCACGGCCAGACTCATTGCTCAGGCTCTTTGCTATTCTCACCTGAGCCTTACAATAACGTCTGGTGTTCAAGGAGTGCTTTTATATTGCAAAGCTCTCTGCAAGCTGTCTGGATCCAGGTGCATCAGCTCCGACTGAGCGGCCGTTGAAATCCAGGGCTTAATTCTGCCCTGGCAACCTTTCCACTTCCCCTCCTACACCTCCTCAGAGGGAAGGAGAAGGTAACAACGTGGGGAGTTTGGAAACTGATGGGTCTGGAGCGGAGATGGAGGGAACAGTGATGGAGAAGCCCTGCAGAGGTGGCCCAGCCCGCAGCGGCAGGTTGCATTGCCTGTCCTTGGCACGGCGTTCATACTTGGTGTGGATTTGCTTAGGAGCGAACAGAAACCATCCCTCTGCTTTATCCCCTGATGGGATCAGTGGAGTTTTGTGGTCCCACATCTGTGCCTGTGGTACGTGTGTGTGGGTGTGGGAGAGGATGTGTGTGATGGGACATGGGACAGGCTGCGGCTTCAGGCCTGGAGGCCCGGGTTGAGTGGGGTCTGGAATGGAGCGAGGATCCCGAGCTGATGCTTCCCCTGCCTGGGTGCTCTCTTGGAGCACGGGGTGCTGGCAATCACAGAACCAACCAGGCTGGAAGAGACCTTTAAGCTCATCAAGTCCTACCCTGACCCCAGCACTGCCAAGGCCGCCGCTGAACCATGCAATAAATCATGTTAAAGCAAGGGGGATGCTTGGGGAGTGATGAAGGGCTCCTTTGCTGCACAACGAGCACCAGTGCAGATGCCAGAGGTGCTGAAAGCTCCTCTCACACCCCTGGGCTCCCCAGCTGCGAGCTCTCGTGAGGGGTCCTATAAAAAGGACAGATCCCTAAATTCCAACTGGGGAAACTGAGGCACAGCAACGAGCCAGCATGCACAGAGACCTGTGTGAGGAGCCACCCAGCCCATACACACAGCTCCAGATGTGCAGCTCCAGCTTCTGCTCCAGCCCCACAAGGGTTAAGGCAGTGGCTGTGAGATGGAGCACGCAGAGGCCCCATAGCCCCGGAGGAGGAGGAGGATGAGTGTGGAGAGGAGCCTGCGCTTCCTCCGCCGTGAAGCTCCCCCACCGAGGAAATTGTCAATTAGAGGCAGTTGGAAGCACGCAGCAGATTCCCATGATCCGGTGGCTGCTCAGCCAGCAGTGCCCATTACGGGTGTGTATGTCCCCTGGGCCCCCAAAGGCTCTGTGAGACCAGGACCCTGCCGTGCTGCTGGCAGGACCACAGGGGTTTGCTGTGGCTCCAGGCACTGCCATGAGGGCTGAGAACACAATGCCCAAACCTGTGCCTCAGTTTCCCCATCTGCAAAGCATGGGAAGGCTGGGGTGGAGGAGGAGCTCCTGGGCAGGGGCTGGAGGAGGAGCAGAGGGAGCTGGATGGGCACTGCAGCCCTCCCCATCACTGCCTTTGGGTGGGCATCACTGCCTTCACCCTCAGGGCAATGGATCAGGCCCCAGGTTCATTTTGACCCTTTAAATCCAGAGGTGTTGCCCTTCCCACATGGGAAAAAGTCATTCCCTGCCCTCAGCAGCTCTGGATGGATAGAGAAGGGACAGAGCAGGAAAGCACGGAGGGACCCTCTGCCACCAGACACAGGCAACTCCCCAGTCACAACCCCAACAACAGAAATGCGGGTGCTAACTGGTGTGCCTCACTCTGCAGATGGGGGTAGCACCAAACAGGTCCCACCGCCGTGCACCCCTCTTCCCTCTCCTTGGCCACCCATGTGCACCTCCCTTTCTGCCTCAGTTTCCCCAGCAAGCTGCTGAGCAGCTCCAGCCCTGTGCCAGTAAAGTGTGAAGGCTGGCTGGGGTGGCTCTGAGCTCCTGGCACCTTGCGAAGGTGCACCCAAAAGGGTGCTGGGTCAGCTCACACTGATCACATCGATCACATCCATCGAACCCATCACATCCATCGCATCCCTCACATCCTCCACGTCCATTGCACCCATCGCATCCCTCGCACGGCACCAGCAGCCTCCCACCACCCGCTCCTCAGCCCCGACCTCTGGAGCTGCTGAATCATGTCTTGGGAAGCGGCTGCATCCCTCCCGCACCGCCTGGGGCAGCCTCCACGCATGACCCACTTCTCCCGGCGGCTGATGCCAGCTGGGAAACGCAGCCGATGGTGCTCCCAGCCCCGGCCACGGCGGCTTTATCCAGGCACACGCTTCCCAGGGGAGCGCAGGTTGAGCTGTCGGAGCTGACGGGGGGAGCAGGGCTCGGGCAGCAGCATGAGGCTCTCTTTGGGAATGGGGTTTGCTGCCAGAGGGAGCCGTGGCACAGGGATGCAGGCAGATGTGCTGCTCCAGCCGGGGATGCTGGAGGGGATGGGAGCTCTCCCACACTCCATCACTATCCCTGGGGATGTGCACTGAAAGTCCAGACCTTACTTGAAGCATCCCAGGGAGGCTCTGGCTGAGGGAGTGGGTGATGGGCTTAGCTGGGATGTGCCAGGGCACATCTCATGGACAAGCATGGGAAAGTTCCCAAGGAGCCGGGTTTCACCCTAGGAGCCAGCTCAGTCGTGTCCTGGTGGCACAGCAATGGGGGAACCCCTCAGCACAGTGCTGCATCCCACCCAGGGGGAAAACCTCGAGGAGAAACTTCCATGGGTAAAGTTTGAGTTGGGACCAGAGCTCGGCCACGTGGTCCCCACGGGCCCATGGCTCCACCTGGGTGCTGGGCAGGAGATGCTGGCCAGGCCTGTGCTGAAGCTCATGGGGAAGCTGGGGCTGCCCCATCCCTGGCAGTGCTCAAGGCCAGGTTGGACACAGGGGCTTGGAGCAAGCTGCTCCAGTGGAAGGGGTCCCTGCCCGTGGCAGGGGTTGGAGCTGGAGGAGCTTTAAGGTCCCTTCCAACCCAAACCAGGCTGGGATTCTATGATGGGGAAAAGAGGAATTTCTCATCCCCCAGCCCTCTGCCAACTGCAGCTTCAAACCCAGCCCAGGTGGGTTTGGTGTTGCAGCTCCTGACCAGCCCGGTTGGCTACATGGAGCAGGAGCCATGGGGACCACTGTGAACCAGCTCTGAGACAAGGAATGCCCGAGGAGAGGCAGAGAGGGGACTCAGTGTCATTTTGGATTCTCTGCAGAGGGGTCTTGTCCCATTGCAGTGCTGGCAGCGAGCCTGGAGGGGAACCAGCCCCTGCTCTCTGCAGATCCCATGGGCTCGGGGATCCCATTTGCTCTCAGCCTCCTGGAAAACTTTCGGATGGTGATTAACAAACAGCGCATCCATCCAAGGGGTTCTCCCAGCGCCCTCAGCCCGTGCTGCAGGAGTGAAATGGGAAGGACACAACCCAGGCTCCTGGATCCTGATCCAGGAGGGATCCCCGCTTTCTGGTCCCTGGGATGGGTGGTGGGAGCTTTGTCTCTGCAGAGCATCTTTGCTGTTTGCCAACAGGTCAGTGTGGGCGTCCCGCCTGCCCCTCTCCTCACCCTCACCATCCTCCTCTCCCCACTTAAATAAGGGAAACGGCCTCTGGGTGCTGCACCCCACTGATACACCAAACTCCCGGCATCCGCAGCACCCCATGGGATTCCCCCTCGGCGCTTTCCCGGGGTACCTGGACAAGGGTCGCACCCCCAGACAACACAAGAAACCTGCCTCTGCTCCCCACCTCCAGAGCATCTCCCCTGCTTGGTTTCATGAGCTGCCCCAGCCCCACGCCGCCGGGTGATGCTCAGCATCCCGCTCCCGGGGTCCTGTGCCCCCCTTTCTTTCCTGTGCCCCCCACATTCCCCCTTCCATCACCAACTCCAGCGCTCTCCTTCCCTCCAACGCTGCCGCCGGAGGCACAGATGGTGCCCTGGGAGTCACACCTGCTTTGGGTTTGATCTTGGCTCCCAACTCGCATTATTTCACCCGCCAGGCTGCTACGTACCGATGCCATCCATCCGCACGCAGCTAACGGGGGGGGGGACACCACAACCTGCCCCCAGCCCACCCCAGCACCGCTCTCCTCCCCACCCCGCTCCTCCACCCCCCCCAGCTCCATCCTCGGGCTAAGGTGACCTTTGTGATGGCAGCAGCTTCCCCCAAAGTCCCCGCCAAGGCTCCCCCCGCAGCCACCACCCGGCTCGAAGGTGTGGAAATCAGAGGAGTGCTGTGAAACCCTCCCTGCTCCCAGGCAGCAAATACACCCAGCCAGCTCCCCACTCGCTGTCATTCATTCCAGTCCGGTTCTATATATTGTTCTGCCTCTTCCTGAGCTATAAAGAGATGCAGTTGGATTTGCTGCTTCCCTTTTTTTGCCTGGTTGGCTTGGATTTTAAATACCTGATGAGTATGGAGACCCCCACGTCCTCGCAGTTTGCATAGACTCTGCTCCATGTCTCTTGAATCACCTTTTTCTCTGCGTCTGAAATCTCTTCACTTCTTTCCCATCTCTCGATCTCCATTTCTCCCTGGACTTTCTCCATGGAGAACAGCCGGCAGGATCCTGCGGGAAGCCAGGAGGAGATCAAGGGAGATGTGTGCGAGCGGGTATATCCTGGGGAGGAGAGACAAGGTGTTTGCTCAGCGGCTCTGCCGACGCGGGGATGTGTAAATGTGTGTGTGTGTGTGCGAGCGCGGCTGCTGCCGCCGGGTTTGGAGATGGAATTGAGCCGAAGAGCCCGGGGTTTGCTGCGTGCGATCAGATCTCAGCCCTCCTGGTGCTGCCCATGGCTGGAGTTGGCTTCAGCTCGGCTCGGATGCGTGAGCCTGACTGATGGGGAACTGCCTAAAAGTGCAATATTCAAAGGCATCGCAAGACCAGCCTCTTTACCAACGTGTGAACGTGAGCTCACTTTCTCCCTTTCTCCTCCTCTCTCCCACTCCTCCCTCCTTCCCTGGTTTTTTTTCCCTTCCCAAAAGGGAGGGATGAGGGGGATGTTCTGGGCAACATCAGCTCCGTGCTGGGGGGGTGGGAGGTTTTTATTCAGCCCTTGTAAACAGCTCCGAGGAAATTCAGAGCCCAAAGTGCGAGCTGAAGTTATCCCAAGCGCTGCCTGCGCCCAGCTCTCCCTGTGCTCCCGTGTTCTGTGTTTTGAAGGACAGATCCTCACTTGCTTCTTATTCTTGGGCTGCACAAAGAGCCGGGTGAGACCCCAAAGCACACCCCCCCCCCCCCAGCTTCTCTCTGCCACCCCAAAGAGATCAAGGTCTGTCCTACAGGGACTTATTCATTGACAAGAATTTGCTCCCCTTCCCGTGGCAGGACCCAGCTGTGAAGGGATCCAGAGTTAAAGCACTTGGGAAAGGAGCAGATTCTTGCTCTGGAGTGCCTGGGCAGGGATGGGGAGCGCGGGAACACCTCCACGCCAGGCTCCCCGCTGCCTTCCTGTGCGTCCTTTTGGGCTGCTCTTTACCCAGATGCCATGCCCTGCTCCCTGACGAGCCGCATGTAACACCCGCAGCACAGCGGGACCTGTAATAACCGGCAATCCCCCAGAGGGGGATCAGACACAAGGGAAGCAGCCGGGTGCGCTCAGCATTCCACGGACAGACAGGCTGAGGTGCAGGCAGGGGCTGGGGGTCTGAGCCCCTTTGGGGGCTGGAGCTTTGTCATTGCAGATCTGTCACTGCTTTTTGCTGTGTTTCTCCTCCAGACCAGCCAGATCAGCAGTGTCAGCGCATCGGCTCCTGCAGATCTGGAGAGAGATGGAGGAGACGTTGCCCACCGGTCCCTCACTGTGGGTGTCCCACTGGATTCATACAGGTGCAGACTGGGAGCCCTCGGCTCAGGGACACAAAGCTCAGCTCACCTGGGAGCTGCCAAACCCATGGTGTGAAAGCACATCAGCCACCCCTACCTGGCTGGAGGTTGGACATCATTCAGGTCCTCAGTGACAGCACCACCAGCTTCCAGAGCATCAGATTTGCAGTGGCCAGCTTGAAGTTTGGCTTTGTCTTCTGTCCATTGGCCATGAGCCTGAGCTCAGGCATTAGCTACGATGTCCTCAGGTGGCCAGCACGCACTGGACACAGGGTGGCACGGCCAAGCTTAAAATGCAGGGGAAAAGCAGCTGCTCTTAGTTAGACCCAGCTTAAAACCAGAGCAACACTGCAGTGCAGCGCTGGTGCTTCCAAAAGGGGAAAACCTCAAACTATAGCAAATCTGACGGCTCAGGTGATAACGCAGCTGGAGCATTGGTGAAGTTATTCCTTGCTGTGTAATGAAAAGGACTCTTTGAAGCTTCCGCACTTGGTGTTTTAGTCAATTCTGGTGCCTTCGCCTTGCTCCTCAGCACTGGCAGTCGAAGGGTCTTGGCCCAAGGCTCTGTTTAGAAATCTGAGAACATCAGAAAACGCTGGAAAAGCGAGAGATCCCCCGGCCTTTTCCAGGTTTTGCCTCCCTCTTGGGTGTCCCCTCTTTGGGGACTCCACACCTGGCCCTGTGACAGCAGGAGCCCAGCCCCATCCCCACGTACCACAAACAGGGGATGTGAGTGATGTAGCAGCGATGTTCCGCTGCCCCAAAATCCCAAACGAACCCCAACAGCCCTGAACTTCAGCATCTTACCACAGACATGGGACATAAACCAGGGCCCAGGGTGCAGGCACATGCTGTCACATGCCAGCCACCCGTTTCCATGGTTTCCCATGACTATGGCTCTCCAGGGCTCAGGGTGAGGATGCGACTTGCTCCAGAAGGAGAAAGATGCTGCGTTGACACCATTGCTCGGAAATCCTGGCTGGGAATTGCACTGGCAGGCCCTGTACAGCCCTATGGAGAATCTGGTGACCCTTTGGTGCAAGGTGCTGTGCCGAGGGAGGTGGCAGCCTTCATGGCTGGGGTGGCATTTGCTCTCCCTGCCCAGCCCAAGCTGCCCTTGGTCGCTATCCCAGAGGGTGGCCCAGGGATGGGGACAGAGGATGTGGTCCCCACAGCCAGTGGGAAGGCTGAGCCTGGGTAATCCATATGGGAGAAATCAGCCCTTCTCTCTCTGATCCTTCACCGCTCTCCACTGGAGCATCACATCCCTCCTACTTTCCACCTCCTCCCCACAGACCTGTCCCTACAACAGGGGACACTGTGGAGTCTGAGCTGCTCCTCTCATAGCTTCTGTATGATAGGAAGAGGTGAAGCTCCTGCTCAAGCCGTTCTCCACTCGCGCGGCTGCAGGGGTGAAGACGGGCTCCCGGGATGTGCCGTGCTCCTGCGGGATCTGCTCCCGCCTGCCGACGGCTTTTCCCGCTCCCACTGTGCCCTCCCACATCGCCTCTCCTCCTCCCTTGCGCTGGGTGCAATGAGAAATGTACTTGGCTCCCGATGCTCGAGTGGGAGGTGAAGGCAAAAAATCCCGAGCCTTCAGCTCCCCGGCGCGTGGGATGCGGATGATGGCAAATCCCCCCCTTGACTCCCCCACTGTCTCCGGGGCGAAGGCGGAAACCCCACATCCAAACCCTCGGGGCTGAGCCCACCTTCCCTGGTGCATGGAGACTTCACGTGTCCCCTGCAAAGTCAGCTCCTTCTGACAAACACCATTTGCTGGGGTGGTCCCGGGAAAAGACCCCAGGAGCTCCCTCTGGGAGTGCTTTGGGAAGGAGCTGCCCCAAGCCCTTGGTGCTGGTGTGATGCCAGGACCCTTCTTCAAACCCTCAAGACACCAACCTGGCCAGGTCCGGAGCAGTCCCGGCATTTTGAGTGAAATAAGGCTGAAGATGCCAGTGTGGTAAAGCCAAGGCACCCAGAAGAGCAGCCCTGGCTCTGTTCCTCCTCCGTCAGAGCTGGTGGAAGATGACGATAGGGATCTGCCACTTTTGCTCCCACCGATGTGGCCATGGGCTATTGTGTGCCTCTGGGCGTTCCTCCTCCATCCTCCTCCCAGAGCCCCTCCAGGCTGCTGCATTATCTCACCCAGGGATGCTGGACTTGTCACCCTGACCATCGCTGGAATGAAGCCCTGGGTTGCCACTCAGCTCACCCAGCATTGCCCCAGCAATGATTCCTTTCTCCCCTCCCCTAATCCAGCCCTGCTGCTAACTGCGAAGTCCTGGCCAGAGCAGGAATAACAAGACTTTAGGAAATGGCTTTGCAGTGCCTGTTACCCTAGAGGGAAGGATTTAGCCTAAAGCCTGGATAAATGCTCTGCACTTATTGCAGGTTTCCTTCCCCGGCTTCTCTGATCCCAGGAGATCCGTGCGCAATCCTGATGCTCCAGCTCTGTGCTGGCAGTGCCCGCGGCCTCTGAGCCATCGCTGCAGGAAGGGGCTGGAGGACATGTCCGGGAGGTAAAAGGGGGTACAGCCAACAGGACCGCCCCAGAGTCAGCTGGGATGGCATCAGTGCCGGTATCTCCATCACCGGGGATGCTGTGGGATCCCAGGGTAATCACGCAGCTGCTGTCCACGCTGCTGGCGTTCTCTGTCACTCATTGTAAAGGGCAGTAGTATTGAGAGACTGGGATCCCCCAGCTCCGTGTCCTCCTCTCTGGGAAGAGCAGGGCCAGGGAAGTGACAGTGCAGGAGCTGCTGTCCTGTCCCAGCCATGGGCAGCCCCAGGAAGCAGAACGGGACAAAGCTGGAGCAGACATTCCTCCTCTGATTGAAACCAGACCTCAGGCCGTGCTGCCGACTGGAGCTGGTGGGGAATGTGTTTAAACCAAACCAGCCTTCCCTCTCCTTCCTGCATGGAAATAGGGCTCTGCTCTGGGGCTGAAGTGCAACAGATGCGGCTTTGTGCGGAGACCGAGGTGCCACCGAAGCAAATCCCACAGTGGGACCCTGCCCTGAGCCCCCAGCTCCCAGAGGGGACCTCAAGCCCTGGAGCCACCTTGACCTCAACCTCACCACCCACACATGGGAACAGGATGCTCTGTGGATGCTCTGGGGTCCGGGACAGCAGCGGCGCTGGGGTGATGCCCGGGAAGGGAGCACAGGATGGGGACACACAGGCAGGACCCGCGGCAGCAGCGGGCAGAGGTGGGTGAGCCGGGACAGCACAGCCCCCCTGTGACCTTCCCAAACCTCGTGTCAGCTTCCTGCTTCCCTCCCCAGAGCCCTCCCAACCCACAGGATCCCAAGGATCGGGCAATGCCGGGGAACAGGAGGAAGCAGAGAGGGGCTCTGGGAGCAGGGCCGGGTGCTGCCCGGTGCTCACAGGCAGGGCACGGCAGGGTAAGAAGCTGCCAAGGCAGCCCTGGAGAGCGCTTCCCACCCAGACCAGCCTGGTCCCAGGCTGGGAACTGCTCAACCCCCCCCCAGTCCCACACTGGGATTTGAGGAAACCGAGACCTCGTGATGCAGCCGGGAGGGATGAAGCAAGAGGCTCAGGTGCCAGATCCAGCATCCCGGGGCTGCATGGGCAAGGCCCCAGCCAGCTCCTGCGCTTCCTCAGACCCTGGTGGTGTCACCACCTTCCCCTCCGTGTCCCCCCCCCCCATGCTGAGCTCTCCCCACGGCAGGAACCAGCCACCCCCGGGAGCATGGCCCCTGTCAGAGCCGGACCCATCAGTGGTAAGCGAGGATGACAGGGTCCTTGGGAAACAAGTCAGTGCTTCCAAACAGATTCTCTTTGCTGCTCTTTTCCTTCCTGAAGCTGGTGTGAGCATGGCAGGGGTTGCTCAGGAAAGCCAGGAAGCTAATATATTCATGTCATCTTGCATTTGGTGCCAGGACATGAAGTAAACACCGTCAGGGACCTCGCTCCGGTTCAAAGACAAGCCCTGTTTCTTATTCCGATCACATTATCCATGCTCCTCGTACAGCTTCATTGATTCATATCTTAAAAAGAAAAGCCTTCAAAACCCATTAAGGCTGCCTCGCCATTCCAGCCCTGCTCTCAAGGGCTAGGGCAAGAAGCATTAACTAATCTGCTCACATTACCTTGCCTTTGAACCGAGCAGCTCTCGGCGTCAATCAAGAGTGTTTGCAAGCGATACGCACCCATGCGGGGCGAGCCTGGGCTGCTGAGGTCACCCAATGTCAACCGAGTGGCATTGATGGCTCCTTTCACACCCAGGGAGCACCCAGGGCTTGTGCCTATGGTGGAGCAGCCCAAGTTATGGTCCTCTCTTTGGCCATGGAGGACCATACGGTTATAAACAAGCCCATGGAGGAGCAAGAGCGGGGCCCTTGCTGGTGTCGGCGCGGCTGGGGCTCGGCGAGCAGCGATGTCCTCGCAGGGATTGCGAAAGCCGCGGTGCTATTGCCAGGCAATGGCAGGTCCCTGCAGCCCCCTGGGCTCCAGCTCGGCAGCAGCCGCTGTTTATGGGGCTTCAACGGCTTCAGAGCACACTGAAACAAGCTCCCGGGAGCCCAGCGTGCTCCAGCCAGGACACAGGGCTCGGCCGCCCTGCACCTCCCAGTGCCTTGTGCAAGGCAGCTCCGTGCCCTCCGGCCTGACTTCCACTGGGGAAGGGATCGTTCACTCCCGTTTCCAGCTGGCTGCAGGACACACTCGGGCTGCTTCTTCCATCGCTCTCCCCAAGGCTTCCCATGACGCTGGTGCCAGGAGCGAGGCTGATCCATCCCCTCTGCCCCTGGCTGACCCCCACGTTCAGGGACGGGGACTGCTCACTGGATGGGCTTAGAGGGATTTGGCTTTACTGAGGTTTCAAATGCTGCTCGTGCCTTGGTTTTAGGGTTTGGAGCACTTGGAGAGGACATGCCCACATGGCTGGATCTGGGGGGCATCTCTGGCCCTGGCTGGGTGAGGATGGAAAGCCAGGCTTCTTGGGAAGCTCAGCTTTGCTCTCTCTTTCAGACCCAGCCGGTCACTGAACCTGGACTGACGTAGGTTGCTTGGATTCAGTTCTGGTTTCAAAATCCTTTTTCAGGAAGGAGCTGTTTTCCAGCTGGGTTACGGGAATGCCCAGCTTGGGGCTTTTCCTTCTGCTGCGGCCAGCATCAGTCCCATGTCAGCCCCTGCCTGACCCATGGATGCCCAGGAAGCCGCTGCCCATGTCTTGTGCCTGCTCTGGGCTTCTTCTCCAAGTCAGGACCTCCATGCACCATTAAACCCCTCTGTGCTCGTGTGCATGTGTCTTCCCCTCGCCCTCTCACAGTGGGTGCTTTCCCAGTTGTTCTCTTCAATCTAAACCCACCAAGTCACTCCATTCCAGATGCGTTTTGCATTGCAAAGGACTGACCAGGGACAAAGTGTGTGAAGACACTTCACTGCCTGCGGGCAGGGACATCTAAGGAGCTTATAGGGAAGGGGAAGTCTTCCCTGGGAAGACAATGGGCACAGAGGTCCTGCAGGAGACCGTGGGGCCAGAGCCGTGTCCTGGAGGGAGGTGTGTGACAGCGGCTCCTGAGAGATGGGAGAGTGGGGAGGAGGAGGCAAACCCAGCCTGGGTGAAGGAAGGATGCAGACAAGGTCTTGGATCAGCTGCCTGAGAGGCGTCCATGGGGAATTGCAGGCAGGTCTGAGCCTGTCAGATCAGCGGAGCCAGGGAGCGGGTTGAGGCAGGTCTGGCAGGAGGAGGAACACAGGAGCTGGAGGGAAAGGGAGGAGGAGGAATGTGGTGAAAGAGGGGAAAGGGAGGCACATGGGAAAGGTGGGAGCAGAGGGGAGCACCCAGCCCTGGGGCAGGAGTGGGGTGGTGGGGGTGGGAATGGGCTTGGTTCATCCCAAGTCACCTGGGGACCAGCTGGGGCAGGAGCACCTTGTGCCAAAACCCATTAAGTGCTCAAGGGGTCACGGAGCAGCCACTTGGCTCCCTCCCGCCCACAGGTCAGAGGAGAGCGTCCTTGCGTGTCACCTCCTAATTCCATCGGATCCTGCCCTAATCCCTCTTAAAACCAGCCCTGGGAGCCTTCAGCTGGGTGCTGGGGAGAGCCGCCGGGGCGAGGGGCCAGGGGGCACGGTGACAGCCTGCGGGAGCGGCGCGGCGTGGGGATGGAGGCAGCGCCATGTGCACCACAGCCCTGCTCCTCGGCACGCTGGTCATGATCCTGCGGCGCCGCTTCTCCAACAGAGTCGAACCGTATGTGCTCTGTCATCCCCTTCCCATCCCCTTCCTGTCCCCTTCCCATTCCTTTCCTGTCCCCTTGGCTCCCTGGGGCTGGGATAAGTGGGTGAGGGGAGGCTCTGGGGTGGAGGATCTCACTACTCAGCCTAAGAGACGTCTTTGGAGGTATTTAGTTTTCTTGTAGCTTCAGTCCTCTGAGTGACACCAGGAGACATAGGATCATAGAATCATGGAATGGTTTGGGTTGGAAGGGACCTTAAAGCTCATCCAGCTCCAACCCCTGCCACGGGCAGGGACACCTTCCACTGGAGCAGGTTGCTCCAAGCCCCTGTGTCCAACCTGGCCTTGAACACTGCCAGGGATGGGGCAGCCACAGCTTCTTTGTGCTGGGCACAAAGGAGTCACCTCCTCCCCGTTGCACCAGCACAAACAAGGAGGAAATGCAGGATTGCTCCCCTGCCTCTCTGGCGTGAAGGGTCAGGGCTGAACTCCTGGGATGCTTTCAACCCCACCAATCAAGGTGTTTCCCAAACAGAGCGATCCAGCATCCCGCTGCCCATCCAAGCAAGCAGCCTGGCTGCCTGTGTGTCCTTATGCCTCAGCTGCGAAGGAGACTGAGCAGTGCTCTCAGTGTGGGGACATCACCAGGCTGCCAATGACACCCAGCAGCCAAACCCTCATCTGGTGTGAAACAGCGCCGGGGAGGTCCCTGGGATGCAGGGGGGGTTGATGAGCATCTGGGTGCAGAGGATGCTTGAGAGAGACCATCAGCGACGCATTGGCTCTCAGAAGAGCCAGCAGCCACCCCGCTGCAGCCGTGGCCCTGTTGCGCTGCGCTCTGTGCCCACACACACATCCTGGCTCCGAGGCAGTGGCAGGCAGCAGATGGGAAGGGACTTGCTGCAGTCCCGCATCGCGGCAGTGACAAAGCCACCACGGGCGCGCAGGGTCACCTCCTGCTCCGAGCATCCCCGCTGTGCCACGGGCACGCTGCCAGCGGCTGCGCCTTCCTCTGCCTGCAGCTCCTGGTGCCATTCAGGAGGGGGTTTTGCTCCGGTTCAGCACCTGCTTGGCTCCACACTTGCCATGGGGCTGCCTGCTCCAGCACTAGCCTCGGAGCAAGGTTTCTTCTGGAGACCTGCAAATCCATTTACCAGAGACTGAAGCCGTGAGCGTGGGGAGGTCCAACTGACACCCAGTGAGACAATGAGTCAGGGGAGGGAGGAACAAGACTCGAAGCAGGGAAAGTATCTCAGGGCCTGTGTGCCCCTGGCTCTCCCTGTGCTACCTGCAGCACTGCCTGAACTAAAGGGTCATCAAGCGCCTGAGCAAACGTGAGCTCGCTGCAGAGGTTGAGGCTTCCTCCGAGCAGAGATGGATGGGGAGGTTGGCAGAGCTGGCATCCTGCAGGTCCATTCCATGGGAAGCTGCAGGGCTTGCACACAGGCTGGGGAACAGCAGTGATGCCACTGGTGCTGGCAGCCCTGTGGTGGCAGACCCAGCCATAGGAGCAGGCATGAGCTGCTTTCAGGGTGGTAGGGACAGGGGTGCAGGAACATCTTTGTGGCTGGCTCGGCACCCAGTCACTGCAAGCCAAACATGCAGGTGTGGGAGAAGTGGTCAGGGCTGCCGGTTTATGGCTCAGCCACCGTCTCCTTGCTCCTAGGAGCAAGCATTGGGAAAGCACAAAACCTCGGAGCCGAAAGAGCTGGGGTTGAGAGGGACACTGGGGCTGCCTGGGCCATCTCCACTCCTGCAGAAGCACAACTTCACCACATCTAAATCAGTGCCCCACAGCCTGGTCAGACCCCGCATCCGATTGCCTTCACCATCACCATCATCATCAATGTGTGGCTGGTGAGACAGCAATGCAGGGATGGAGTGTGCCGGCACCCGCACCAGCAGCTCAAGCCTGGACTTGGCAAGAGGGTTTCCTGGCATGGACCTGGGGAGCACGAGGACACACAGCTGGATGGACCGGAGAAGCTCCCTCTGAGCCCCACTGCAGCTCTCAGACAGGCACTGGTGCAAAGGCACCAGCCCACAGAGAAGCCATACACAGCTAGATTAGTTCTTCAGGTGAATAATTGCTCTCACCATTAAACACCAGTGGCCATGAAGAGGTTTTCTGCTTGCTCTATTTGAGATGCTCATCTCTTTACCATGCTCTGCGCTGGCATAAATCAGAGCAGTTCCGCTGGCAGCTTTATAACAGGAGAGAATTTGTCTCCAGCCTTTCCTATTCTGGAAAAGAGAAGTAGCAAAAGCCAGAAAAGCCAGTGCTGCTGGCCAGGGTCAGGGGGAAGTGGTAGAGGGGACCAAGGCAGAACAGACGGAGGCTTCAGAAGGGCATGGTGGAGGGCAGGAAGCATCCTCCACACCACCAACAGACCCAGGCACCAGAGCCCCAACCTGGTTTTGATCCAGCTGGAGTTTGGTGAGGTCCAGGCTCAAGCTGGGCTGGCACAAGGACCCCATACGGCAACAAAGACCAGGATTTTCCCCATGTGCACTGGTCTGGATTAAAGACATCCCTGAAAGCAGCACACAGTGAAGAAAAAGACAGGAGGAGCCCACATGTTCCATGGGATAAAGCTGCCTCAATGCAGGAATCCTTCTGCCTCTGACATCCCCGTGTGCGAAGCAGAGCGTGTGTCCTGGGCAAAGGACACAAATGAACAGCCCAGGCAAGATCAGATTATGTGAAATCCTCTGCCCATTTGACCTCCTTCACGTCTCATCTTCTATTTATATGCCTTGAGGCTGCCAGGGACAGTGAAGGTTGTCCTTGGCCCACACTCACAGGGCTGGAGGGCACAGCCGTGGGTCTGTGGGGTCAGGGTTGGCCCCTGGAGCTGGCTGACACCCTTCAGACAGGGAGGTTTGGAGGTTTCCTCCTAAGCTGACCATGGGGTCTGCTATCCCCATCTCACTAGAGCTGGAAAGCAAACTGAAACACGGCCCTGGGCTAACCTCCCATTAAGGGACAGGAAGGTCAAGGGGGACTCCTTGGGCTTCGGCGCTTGGGTTTCCTCAGCAAGCAGTGATTTATCCTTTGGTTTCTGTGTTATTTAATGAGAAGGTGCTGGCCAGGGGCCGGGGCTGGTGACAGGTGTCTGCTCTGTTTGCCTTTCTCATGTTCTTCCCCTCCAGGCCCTTCCCAGCAGGAGCAGCTCACTGCCTGCTCTGGATCCCTGTGTGGGTTTGGGAGGTAGAGATGCTGCTGACCCAGAGCCCAGGGTTTGGTCTTGGTGTTGGTCCAGCATAGGGGATGCAAGGCCATTGAGCACCCAACGGAGTACACGAGCACCCAAAGGAGCCTGCTGGAAGAGCCAGGTCTGCGAGGGAACATGTTCTCCATGGAGTGTTCTTGGAGAGGGATTGGGTCAGGGACTTGCTAAGGCAGGGCTAGACTATGGCAAACCAAAGGAAGCGCTCTGGGGAAGTGAAACATGGATTTGCCTCTACTGCTGCTGTCACAGCCCCCTCACAAGCAGGCTGGACATGAATCCCTGGGCCTCAGATGGGTTATCTTCCTAGGACTAGGAGCCAGGGCCATGGAGAGAGGGAGCATGTGGTGCCTGTACTGATCAATCCCCCCATGAGGACACCCTCGTTGCACCCCACACACTGTGCTGCAAGGCAAGAACAGACTCTCTACAGACCCTCTGCACCTCAGACTGGAGAAAACAGAGCCGGTAGCTTGGCATCCTCAGGATTTAACCTTCCAGCTTCATTCCCTTTGGGATGCAGGATGTGACCTTCTTGTTTCCACCACCCAGGCAGGGCTCTGCATCTCCGGTGCTGCTGGAGCAATCAGTGCGCAGCAGGCATGCACAAACAAGTGGCAGCTGAATTCCTGTACAGCTTCAATACATCAGCAAGGCCACAAACACAGCTCCAAAGCGCCGCAGGCACAGCTGAGCTGATAAATAACCCCCAAAGCCACTGGCAAGCGAAATACACCCCTCTCTCCAGGCTTAGCATCACTTTCCCCCTTCTATCCATACAGTTCCCCCTTCTATCCATATAGCAGCTGAGCAGATTCACTCTTTACCTTGCTGTGCTTGAATCCAGTACCAGAAGGGTCAATTCTGTGCCACTTCTGCGGAGTCATTATCCTGTCGGTTATATAAATGTCTGGGCATGCACAAAAGGCAGTGCTGATACAGTGGCTCCGGCACCAACCCGCTCCAACACCTGCTTTTCAGCTGGAGAGAAAGCCGAGCACAAGAACATCTCGAGAGCTGTCACACAGAAGGCTGCTGTCTTTCAAGCTGAATGGAGGTCTAAATAGCTCTCACTTTGCCTTTGGAATCTCATTTCTAAATGCAATTAATACTGGCACATGCATAATGAGAGACTGACGAGCGAATCCAGACTCCAGCAATAAAGAAGCCAGCCCCAAGTGCTATGTAAATATTACAAATCCTCACTAGGAGCTGACCCGGCGAAGAAAGCTTTCTGATGATTAAACCCAAGTGACAATACGACTGGATTCCTACATCTGTCACAATACTACCTGCTGATACATAATGAGCTACGCGAACAGAACCAGCTCTTGCTGCTCTTCAATGCAGAGAAAATGTCTATTTGCAGAATGTAATTAATCTCTTCTTCAAAATCAGGAACCTTAGTGTCCTTGGTAACAACATGCCAGTGACTCAGAGTGTCTCTGGCTCCTTCTTCTGATTTCTGAGCAAGTTATTGAGAGTGACCCCAAATTTGAGCACTGAAGAGGAGCCGTGCTGCAGCAGTGGGAAAGCCAGCTGGGTATCTGGAGGTGGGGATGGCTTTTACCACCTCTCTGGTCCCTGCAGGGCTCCTTCGGCAGCTTAAGGAGGTTTCCGGACTTGTGTCAGCCACATTCCTTTGGAAGAGACGAGCTCTGTCCCAAGACCTGGTCCCCAACCAGGGCAGCACAATTCCCTTTTACCATCAGGTGTAACCAGGCAGAGAACAATACTGAAAGCAGAGCAAGGGCAAGAACTGCAGGGTGAAGCTGCTCCCTCTTTCGCCTGGTTTCCATGGGCAGCAAGTGCTGGGCAATTATGCTCTGCATGTGTGTCCATGCACACACACATGTGGCTGCCCCCCAGAGATGGCTTCTGAGCCTGATGGCTCATTTCAGCCAATTTTGGCTGGGGATAGAGGTTCAAAAACATCCGGTACCTACCTGGTAGCAAAGATGCAAAGCCATGAGTGCTGACGTGGCAGAGGGATGCAGGGAAGCGATGCATTGCCCTCTTCTCCAGCCACCCCCCTCGGCCTGGCTGAGATTGGTGCTGCAAAGGCAAAGCTGGGCCACTCCAAAGCACCCAGGGGCCATCTCTGCTTTCTATGAATTTCAGTGGGGAGCTACTGCTGCTGGATGTCGCTCACTGACCCAGTTCCAAAGCCCAGGGGAAGGCTGGGCTGTGATAAAGGGACAGCTGGTTGGAGAGAGGGTGATGGAGGACTTGCATGATTTATTTGATTTCCTGGCAAAAAGAACAACAACAACAACAAAAAAAAAAAAGAATTGTTGGATAAAATCAGCATATTCCAGGCTAAAATGTGCTGCAGCAATTCCTTGTGGGATTTGAGCTGAGGTCCCTGGTCTCCCTGCAGCTCCAGGCTGCTTTGCAGAGCCAGAGGAACACGGGGAAAAGGAGGGTTTTGTCATTACTTCTTCGATTCAAAGCTGCCTTTTCTTGCAGCAAGTCACTGCTTTCATTGGGAAAGAGCTGCAGTTGGCACCGCTGCCCACAGCTCACCCATCTCCTCTGTCCCCAGGTATCCCAAGGGAGAAGAAGAGACCAGGAGAGACACTGGCTCCGACCCTCGCGCCACGTAACACTGCTCTGGAGTCAAAGACAGGTGGGATGTAGCAGTTACCTGGGATAGAGGCAGCTCTGGGGGAATTGTGCTAGCTTGGGGTACAAAGCCTGGTCTTTGCCTTTGTGCCCCGCTTACAGATGCCTCAGGCATTTTAATGATGGTTCCTTCCTGTTTCACCCAGGATTTATAGGTCTTTGCCTACCAGTGAGGCTGTGAAGGCTTTAGAAAACTGGCTCACTCCGGGGGAAGGAATTAGAGCCTGGAACTCAGATTGGAAGGGAAAAGCCCATTTTTCCATCACTTTCAGTAGCAGTTCAGGTACCGAGTGAGGGTACATCCAGCCCTTCCTCTGTGCCTGCCTGGATGCCAGGAGCATCTCGTAGGGACAGAAAAGGCAGCAGAGCCGGTGGTGGTCCAGCCAGCATGGGGATGGGGTGTGAGTGACATGGGGATTTGGCACTGACGTGGCTTTGTGTGCTGCACAGTGACTCCAGGGAGGGAGGGCCAGCTCCTGCCTGTCCATCTGTGGCTCCCAGCACAGGTAGGGCAACTCACACCTTTGGAGTCGAGGGGACACTGGCCTGGGCTGGGACATGTGTGTGGGGTTTGGGAGGGAATTGAGGCTGTCTTTCCTCATCCCCTCCAGCCTACAAGGAGCTGCTGAATGCCTATGGGCAGCTCAGGGACTCACCTTGCTCTTCCTTTCCTTCTGAACATCCTCGAGGATCATGATCTTATCATCCCTGCTCTCTGCAAACAGTTAATCATAGAATCCTCATACAATGCCAGCCTGGTTTGGGTTGAAGGGACCTTAAAGCTCATCCAGCTCCAACACCTGCCATGGGCAGGGACACTTCCACTAGAGCAGCTTGCTCCAAGCCCCTGTGTCCAACCTGGCCTTGAACACTGCCAGGGATGGGGCAGCCACAGCTTCTCTGGGCACCCTGGGCCAGCACCTCAGCACCCTCACAGGGAAGGATCCTTTCCACAAAGAATTAACCACAACTCCTTCTCCTCCAGCAGCTCCCCTGCATCGGGCACATCCCAGCCTTGGCACACGCCTGGCAAAACAACCCATGCCAACATCTCATATCTCCCCTCCACAGCTCAGGCAGGACCTGGCACTGGGTTAAACACTAGTGCAGAAGACGAGTTTGCCTGGTTTGGAGGCTGAGCCCTGGGGGAACCATCAGCCCCACAGCGATGCCCTCCAAGAGCCATGAAGCAGCCTGCAGGCACGGGGTGACCCCTGGCGCTGGGCTCTGCACCCCCTCGGCAGCTTCCCCGTCTCTATAAATACCTCCATAAAGATGAGTTTGCAGACGCAGCTTGCTGTAGATGACAGCATTAGAGGCACATCTGTTTCTCCTAAACAGCAGTCTCGTGCTGGGTTTATTTGGTCCATTTGTGGCGGGGAAGAGTCGCTTTCGGCATTCAGCGATGTCTCGTGTCTGGGGGAAGTGGAGGGTTGGGGGGGGGGAGGGAGATGTATTTTTGGCTCTATTTAGCCACAGAAATGTGGGTTTAGAATAAAGATAAATATTCCTGTTTTCTGTTTGCTGCCAAACCGAGGCAGATGATTTCTTGTGCGAGCCTTCATTTGTTGGAGAGCTCCGTGTCCTGTTGGAAAAATAAATGTTGTGATGGAGAAAGTTGCTGAACGCGTATCAATCGGTCACTGCAAAGAACAGCCTCAACCTAACCCAAACAGCAGTCCCCAAAGCTTTTGACAATATGTAAGTCAAAGGGAAACAGGTCTTTGGTGAGTGACGTAGTCACACAGCAGGATCCCTCCCGCAGGCACGGTTGCACCGGCCTCACCACAGCTGGCATCAAGTTTCAGTGCCAAATACACCCCCTTTGCACCCAAACCAGGCTGTTGGCTCCTTTCTGGCAGCCACCAGCAGGACACAGCAATGGGGGAAGTAGATAGGGGAGAAGCCTGGGATGTGGCTCCTGCCTGGGATGTTCCTGGCTGATGGCAGCACCTTCTCCCCATCCCGTACATCACCTCCCCAGCGCCAAGTTAAGGCCAGGCAAGGGCTCCCTGTGGCTTGGTTCTCCACAGTGAGAACGGTACAAACGCCTGTAGAGTTTTCCTAACAGATTCCCCCCTCCCCGCCCCCAAAGCTTTTTTATTAAACCTTTCCAATCTCAGCTCATGGTAAAGGAAATATTATGATCAGGAAGAATAAAACCGCTGGTTTACCCAGAGCTGCTTCATTTTATAGCAGATTAAAAGCAAGATGGAGAGTCAATAATGCCAGGAAGCGGGGGCCAGGGGATGAGTACAACGTACATGCTGAAGGCAGCACAGAAGAGATTGGAGGCTGGAAAGACAAAAGCTTCTCAGGATTGAAGCCTCAAAAGCAGAATCAGCTCCTCAGATGCTATAAATCACCTGAGCTCCCCTGACACGCTGGGATTGCTGTAGCACAGCTTTTACGTATTGATTTAAGGGAAAATAAAGGTCAGGGGCTTAGCTGCAGCGAGGCTGTTCAGCTCTGGGTGGGCAGTGACGAGCAACAGGGAGGATCTGCAAGGGATGGAGAGGAGCCCCAAGAAAGATGCATACACGTTGGAGCTACGTTAGCCCCAAAGACAAGGAGAGAACCTGGTGCGACCCGCTGAGGGTAACTGACTGCAGCCCAGATCACAGTCATGGTGGGCTTTGGGAACACCCAGAGCCGAGTCTGGAGCTCACCATCAGTTAACTCCGACCTTTCCCTCCATCTGGCCTAACCCACAAAGAAAAATCCCAGAAAGGCCAAAGTGGGGCCAGCTGGGAATGCTGCCTGCAAATGTCACGGCGCTGCCGGGAACAGGGTGACTGCACAGCAAACCTGGGTGTGCAAACATCGCTTGCTAAACCCACTGCTTGGAGGTGGGGTAGCTTTGGGGGATAAAGGTTTCCTGAGCCATGGAAAGGCCAGCTCCCCGCCTGGGGACCTCGGGAGGCTGCCTTTCGTGAGGAATGCTCTTTATTTACTCAATGAGCAGCAGCTTAGCTCAGAGCGAGCTGCCTGGAGCAAGCGTCTGCACGAGGGCTGCTGCTGGCTGCCGCGAGGTGTTTGCTGTCTGTGCAGAGACGTGCGATGGTCCCGGAAGGCTCTTGGGGGGTGGGAGTGGGAACCCGCTTAACCCTCATCAACTGCATCCTCTCTGCTGGCCAAAAGCACGCTCTGCTTTACCAGAAACACAGACTTGATGGTGACAGCCCCCATGGTGTCACCGGGGGTTGTCCAGGGGATGGGATGGATGATGATGGTCTCCTCAGGGCCAGGAGGCTGAAGGACATGGTCCCACCATCGTGGTCGTGCTGTTGTGGTCCTGCTGAGGAGATGCTATTTGAGGAGGAAGGAAGGATTGTGACATCTCTGCTTTCCTTTTTATCTCTGTCCCCACTAAAATACACTTTGCGATAGCCGAAAAGGGAATGAAAGGCAAGTGGGCTACACTCAAAGGGTGGTGGAGGTGGTGTGGGACCAGCAGCCCCACGCAGCCTGGAGGAGGGGCTGGGGCAAGCTGGGGCCTTGCTGGGCTCAGCTCCCTGGGGTTTATCTCACTGTCTGTTTTCATCATTTCTCTGGGAGAAGGGAAAGGGACCACACAGGAGCAGAAAGTCCTGGAAATCTGTGAAGGAGAACGTTCCCAGCAGCCCTCCCTGCATCATCGCCCCTGTACGCAGTTGGCTATGGAGGACATATAGCTCTGTATAGGCTCCAACTTGCTGATTAAATTCCTGTTTACAGCCAGCAAACACACTTTCCCAGCTCTGACCCTCCTGCCTCAGTTGCACATGTGATTGCTTTGATGGACCAAGTGGACCAGGACTTGGATAACCCCATCTTGACCAGCCTGTCTGTTCCATCGCTCCATATCAGACACCACTGTCACTCCTCTGCTCGTGCTCCAGAGACTTCCTAAAGGCTGCTTGTGCCCTAGAACTTTTCCAAAAGGAAGAAAAATCAACCTAAAAACTCCAGTAGAAGCAGAGGGAGGAAATTGCTTCAAGTTTCTTAACTATCTCATGGAACAAAAATGCTTCTTAAAGCTGCTGAGGGAAAGAGAGGGTCAAATGTCCCTCATTAACACTGATTTACTGAGAGGGCTGGGAAGTGGAAGAGGGAGAGAGTCCAGCTGCCTGTCCCAGTGCACAAGGAGCCTGGTTTGGGATCCAGGCTGGGAAGTGAGGGCTGGTCCCCCCAGTGTGAGGTCAGCGTGGCAGCTTTACTATGGCTTCACCAGCAAGCAGGTACAGTGGGGTGCAGGCTGCACCCCGAGGCAGAGCAGACAGACCTGCACCAACACAGCAGAGCTCTCTCAGCTTGGAGCAGCAGTTTGGAAACTTGGTGGCTTTCAAAAGAAAAGAGCAGAAGTTGAGCCCATTCAACCCAATTAAAACTCCTGAGGAAGCAGAGAGAGGCAGGATGCAATTACCCGCACTGGAATCCCAGTTCAGAACAGGAGGCAGAGCTCTCCGGATCAAATTAATCCCTGGTGTAACTCTGCTGAAGTTACACCAGGGCTATAATTGGCCTGAAACATTTTAACTATCTCATTTAATGTTATTCATGCTCTGCTGGAGATGAGAATGTTTATCCTAAATGAGAGACTTTAATGCTCTGTAGCAATAATAGAGTGTGAGGCTTATGCGGTTTCTCATTTACAAGGATGCTGGGGGGGCCAGATTGTCATGGAAGATGCAGCAGAGACTCCCCAGATCTTTAACCATTTCCATGGCCCTATTGTCCTTCCACCCTCCCCATGCCCAGGCTGCTTTTCCGTCTCTTGGAGATCGTGGAGGCTTCTAGCCCAGACCCAGCCAGGGGCAGAAGCAGGGAGAGATGTAGTGATCACAGAGTGGTTTGGGTTGGAAAGGACCTTAAAGGTCATCCAGTCCCAATCCCCTGCCACAGGCAGGGACACCTTCCACTAGAGCAGATGAAGAAGGAATGAAGGCACTGAGAGAGGCTTTCCAAGATTAAAGCCCCTACAAATCAGAAGGGCTATTTCCCAACAACAGACTTGCCTCCCCAGTGATGCTGAAAGAGGGGATTTCCACTGATGAGAGCTGGCTCCATGGCCTTTCTCCAAGTCACCCCAGGGAAGCTCCTGCACACAGAGCAGGGTCAGTGCTGCAGGTAGCTCACGAAGCTCACAGAGCATCACATCCCTGCTGCCAGCCAGACACCTCCCACGGGCAGCCCTGGGTTATCCACCCCGCTCAGAGGATGATCCCAAACCCACTGTCCTTTGAGCTGCAGCCTCATAGTGAGCTTGTCTCCGTTCTCCATAGTGGGAGGCAGCAGGACACTGCTACCCTCCATTGGGAACATGTCTCAGGACCCACGGTCCATCTGCTCCCCTTTCCGCAGCGATGCCATCGGCCACCCAAGCACGTATGCTGCTGCCTGGAAAAGCACAGCCCGTGGGTTACATTCCTTCTGCCACAGCTGCCCTCTGGCTGGTGGAGCTGCCAGGGATGCAGTATGGCCCTGAACCTCTGCTGTGTGCCCTGCATCGCCCCCAGCCAGCCCTGGGGGGTACCGCTCACTGCAGGCTCTGCAGCGGCATTACCCGGCTTTTGGAGGCTTGTGATGATCTGCCATTAAATCACACTTCCACTCCCTAGGCTGTTTTTAAGACCGAGTCCTGGTCTTTCCCTCTGCTCTCTTGCCAGTGGAAACCTCAGGAAAGGCAGATCTGTTTGTTCCAAAGCAATCTGAAATGCCCTGTAGCTCAGTAGAGGCTCGAGCATTACAATTCATTCTGGCTCCTCTCTGTTCCTCAGAGGATATTAGATCCTTCTCTTGATATTTCCTCACTCTTTGTAGATGTTACCCTAGTTTTCATTTCCAGGGCTTCCAGACTGTTTTTAACAATGCTGAGCTTTCAAGTTGCTTCCTTCCAACTTTCCCCAGCCATGCTTTCCCAGAGCCTGAGCAGCTTTGATTATTCCCAGATGTTGTTAGGTTTTTAACCCCACACCAGTATTGTATAACAGCTCAGAAAGAAGACTGGTAGCAGGCATCCTGGGTTCTCTTGTTCACCAAATGCCTTCCTGAGCAGAACATGTATGGGATTTAGGCTACAAGAGCAATGCCATTAGCACCAGGTTATCTTGCTGTGGTTGAAATCCTCTTGCTGATAAAGATAACCCTCTGAAAGCATGGGTCATTTTCTCCACCCAGTTCCTCCTTATCCTCTGCTGAGATCTCCAAGCAGGATGACACATTCCCAAGCCTGCAGAGAAGCCTTTGAGCAGGTATCACCGAGGCTGCCAGGCAGCACCTAATGGAAAAGACCTTGTCCAGCTCCAGGCCAGGCCAGATTCAAGCTGTGGCCATCCCTCTCCAGCCAACAGCAGCTCTGCTCAAGCCATGTTTTCCTTGGCCTGGGAGGATGTGTGTGTATATCCTGAAAGGCCAAAGTGTGGGGAGTAAGGAGTTGTACGCAACTGGCTGAGCTCCTAACAAACCTCTGTGGCCCTCCTGACTCCGGGAATCCTGCTGCTCTCATGCTTAAACCATTGCATTGCTAAACACACATAAAACATATCCCCATTCCCACTAGCAGAGGGCCAGGGTGTAGCCGAGCTGGCAGGAGATGCAGTTCCTCTCACTCATCCCGAAATGTTCCCAAGATCACCCCAAGTTTCTTGGTGTCTCCACCCACCCTGCTGGACCCTTCCACTTGTGTTTCTCAGGCCAGTGCTCGGCTCCACAAAGCCTGAGGTTACTGGGAGGGATGTGAACACATCACATAGCATCTTCCATACGAGGAGGACCACGCCTGGGCAGAGCAAGGAGCAACAATGAAGAAGGAGGAAAACAAGACAAGGAAAAGGGGAAAAAAGGCATCAAAAGGTAATATATTTTAGCAGAGGGGTAAGCTAAGGGACAAGCCAACCTGCCACGGCATGTCGCCATGACTGCACTGTGGTACCCAGCCCTGCCAGCTTGTACAGCTACAGCTGGGGAAGCAGATGAGAGGCAATCCACTAGAGCAGCTTGCTCCAAGCTCCATGCAACCTGGCCTTGAACACTGCCAGGGATGGGGCAGCCACAGCTTCTCTGGGCACCCTGTGCCAGCGCCTCAGCACCCTCACAGGGAAGAGCTTCTGCCTTACATCTAACCTGAACTTCCCCTGTTTCAGTTTGAACCCATCACCCCTTGTCCTATCGCTACAGTCCCTGATGAAGAGTCCCTCTCCAGCATCCTTGTAGCCCCCTTCAGACACTGGAAGCTGCTCTGAGGTCTCCATGCAGCTTCTCTTCTCCAGGCTGAACAGCCCCAATGTTCTCAGCCTGTCTCTATGTGGGAGATGCTCCAGCACCCTTACCAGGTAGCACTAAACCCAAACTGACTGTCCAGGAAGACCCTACCCCTCAAAGACAACATCCATGCCTCTGCACTGGACACAGAACATCCCCAGCACCCAGCCCCACCATAGCAGGGTGCAGCCAGATGTGCCTCAGGCCAGCTCTATGTGAGCTGGTCAGACCACAGCTGCACCCAAAGGTGCTCAGGAGAGCAGGGAGGAGGCCCACAAAGCCAAGCTGTGAGTGAAGAGTGTCAGTGCTCGGAAAGCGCAACCAATTTGCTTTTAGTACAGTTGATGCCTCTCCAGCAGTGCCCAGAATAACAAATCCCCTTCACCCTCTGAGCCTGAATGCTGGAGGAAGCTGCTGAGAAACTTAATTGATTAACTGGATGCGTGCACAGGAACAAACTGCCCAGCATCAAGGAAGTCACTGTCCTGACAGCTCACACACACACTGGTGGGAGATCGGAGAGCCCAGCTGCAGTTCCTTACCACACAACCCCTTCTTTTAGCCTGGGAACAAGGCAAGCTCTGTTTTGATGGGGACACCCATTCTGCAGTGGCATCAAGGGGCTGCGTCCACACTGCCCTCACCACCCATCCAGGCTGGGCAGGCACAGCCCCTTCCTCAGTTCCAGCACCATCAGCTGGTGAAGGAGGCAGGTTCTGGGCTCCTGAACCTCTCACTCTCCAGCCCCAGAGGTCCTGTGAGCCTTGGAAGCCCCTGAGCAGTGGGAAGAGGTGCCCTGAGAGCAACTTTAGCATCCAGGGTGCAGTGGAACGAGCTGAGCACGTCAGAGGAGCCAAGGCTCCCGATGCCTCACAGCATCCTCCCTAAAAAAGAGGTGACCAGCTTCCCTGGCCCTGGCAGGCCGTCTGCCCCCCCTCCCAGCCCCGGCCTGGGCTCCCTGCTTTGCTCTCAGCATCTCTCGCTCTGCCCTGCCTGTCACAGGGTCACTCTGTCATCGCACAGGATTGCTTTCCCCATTTGGCTAAAGAAAACAAGAAGCCAAAGGCCTGCAGGGGCTGTGAACTTGCCTGTCACGTTCCTGACAGTATCAAAACCTTTTGCTGCTTGTGTTTTTCCCAAACTGTCACTGCTCATCACACCCCTTGCTTAAACCTCTGATCCTGAAAGCTTCCCTGAGGTCTCTCCAAAACAAATGGAGAGAGCGTGCTCTGTTCTCCAAGGGGATCAGACACCACCTCAAAAGCAACAAGGCTGACAAGGCCAGTGCTCCCCAGAGCAGGTCCAGGCAGAGCCAAGCACTGTGTGGCTGCCAAAGGTGGGAGGCAGGCAGCCTGCAGACCCCCAGCTTCCCCCCCACCCCGCTCCAACCACTCAGCTCCTGCTTCTTGGCTCCAGGAAGGATGAAAGGAAAAAGAAAGGGCTCAGCCCTTCTGTTAGCTCTCTGCTGAGCAGAACTGCTCCCCTGTCCCCTGTTTTCCCTGTTGCTGCTCTTTGCTATTTGACCTGAGCAGCCCAGAGGAATTTGAGTCACGGTGCGTTCCGAGCACAGCATTGGTTTTCTAGAGCAAAACGGAACCAGCTGCCAGGAAACAAATCCTGGCACTTCTCCTGGGTGGAACAAAACTGCTTGAAACCCCAAGGGGAAAACTACCAGAGCTCAGCTGCAGCAGAACCCAGCCCACCCCAGCCCGGCCCCTCCAGGGATTCCTGCAGCACAAGGGGTCTCAGACAGAGACTAATGAACATCATGACAGTGTCCATACGGTACCTCTTTGAAAGCTAGGAGTGAAAGAGGAGCTAAACAGAGCTCTCTCCTTCAGCTGAAGGCAGTGCTGTGGGAAGGAGTGCACTCTGGCTGAACCAGCTCCAGCATCCAAGTCCAACCGTGCCCAGTGTCCTACCTGCCCAGGCCTGTTGTGCCTGTTGTAAGCAGGCAGGATAGGGGCAGGTGGATGATGCTGATATGGGACACGCTGAGTTCATGCATGGCTTGCTGTGAATGAGCTTCTGAGGCTTGTCAGGGCTAAGGGAGGTTTGTTCCCGAGAGCCGTGAGAAAACCTGGTGCTATCAGAGCCAGAGGCAGAAGGGATGCCCACCGGGGTCGCATGGCCTGAGCTGGCTCTCAGGTTTGAGGTGGTGGTGTCCACGGGATCGCTGTGTACTTGAACAGCAGAGCTGACAGATGTGCATCACCCCTTTCCCAGGAGGGTTAATTTCTACCCCAGGTATCAAGGAGATGTGGGACAGAGCCTGCAACAGGCTCCCTGCCATACTCTTCAGTTTCTTCTCGGGTTGCTGGGCTCAGCAGGGCTTTCAAAGGAGGCTAAAGACTGATGTACAGAGTCTTTGCTTACCAGGAAGAGTAAGGAGCACAGCAGCTCAGGTAGCTGACACAGTCTGCAGAGCTCCAGCAGTGATTTGGGAGCAGCAGCATTACTCGGGAAGAGGGAAGTGGTCAGAGACAGCCAGAAGGGAATTGAGGAAAGACTTTCTGGGAAGGCCTGGGATCAGCTGAGACACACAAGCAGCCTCAGAGCTCCTGGTTTCTTGGCCCTTCCAGCTGAGGGAACAACACTTACTCTATGTTTGCTCACATTTTGCATGTGATAGATAGGCTCAGGTCAGAAATACTGCTAACACAGTTCCTTGGAGAGTTTATACCAGCTGAGACCTGGGTTTTGCTGGTAACAAGGTTCCCCCCCAGCCACAATGCAGGAGGCAATCTTCAGGCAATACACCTTTTATTCTCCACTCTGATTGAGGTCTATCTTGAAAGTACCTAGCGCAGCTAGCGCTTAGCAGTCTCAGGCTGACAGCAGTGGGCCTGATGCAGGTTCAGCTTCACCTTCTCAGTGCATCATTTTAGCAGGACATGTTGAAACAGGCTCACTCAGCAGCAGTACCAGCCAATAACTCAAACCACCTCCATGGCTCACTCAAGGAAGGGCACTGTTGTTTCAACCACAAGGATTTTTAGGCACAACCATGTACAGTTCATAGCTAGGACAGATGGAGCATTGATCTGCTAAAGCCCAAGGCAGCGACACAAGGTTAACCCCAGGGAAGATGCATTTAGGTTTTCTGTGAGGGTAACATGAAGTTCACATTGCAATACACACCACTGACTGCAGGCAAGTCATGACAGCACTCCAGCTTCTAAGATGGCAGAAAAGCCTGATCCTTGAAGGAGTTCATCTGTGACCCAGGCTTTCAGGCCAGGTTTATACATAGGAAACCAATCTCAGCAAGACTAGACTGCAGCCTTCTCCTTCCATTTCTTGGCTAGACCAGGCCGTTCTGTTACAACAACACAAGCAAAGTCCACTGTCGCAAACACCATCTGCTGAAGAGGAGGAAGGTTTCACACTGTGTCAGTCTCTTTTATCTCAGTGTAGCTTCTGCACAGGAGCTGGCTGAAGTTAGAAAACCAAAGGAGACCCCACCAAAAGCTTTTCCTGGTGCTGTCTGTGGGCAGTGACTGATCTGACTAGAACAGGACTTGAGAGAGGCAGGGCAGCCATGAGCAGGCGAGTCTCTCACATCCCTCTTCAGGCTCTGGTGCAAAGCGGTATCAGAGCTTCCCCCAGCTCTATGGAAAACTGAGCCAGGCTCAGACTGGCTGTATCCTGCCACTGCTCTCCCCAGTGCAAACCAGTGGTGCCTAGCATCAAAGCACAATCCCAGTCTCCTCCAGGCACTAGGACCACCTCTGCCCTGTGTTCTGCAAACAAGGCAGAGGCATCCCTCCCCTGCCATTCCGATCCACTGCAGCACAGCTCACATTCCCTCCTACACCTCACTGTGCCTTGCCTCCCATTTATACAATCCCAGCCTGGTTTG
Organism: Psittacula echo; assembly: GCF_963264785.1. Classification (NCBI taxonomy): domain Eukaryota; kingdom Metazoa; phylum Chordata; class Aves; order Psittaciformes; family Psittacidae; genus Psittacula; species Psittacula echo. Next base: position 10,344,800 of record NC_137750.1, on the reverse strand, counting down.
GGTTGGAAAGAACCTTAGAGCTCATCCAGCTCCAACCCCTGCCATGGGCAGGGACACCTTCCACTGGAGCAGCTTGCTCCAAGCCCCTGTATCCAACCTGGCCTTGAACACTGCCAGGGATGGGGCAGCCACAGCTTCTCTGGGCACCCTGGGCCAGCGCCTCAGCACCCTCACAGGGAAGAGCTTCTGCCTAAGAGCTCATCTCAGTCTCCCCTCTGGCAGGTTCAAGCCATTCCCCTTGGCCTGTCCCTACAGGCCCTTGTCCCAAGCCCCTCTCCAGGTTTCCTGCAGCCCCTTTAGGCACTGGAGCTGCTCTCAGGTCTCCTCTTAAGGAGCCTTCTCTTTTCCAGCTGCACTGCTCACATGCAGGCACAGCACCCTCAGCATCAGCCAGCCCACGGCACCTTCGCCTTGGAGTTCCCTGGCTCCCGCTGAGCTTTGACCACCATGAACCTTAAGTCTGGGAAAGAAAAACATCGCTGAGAGCACTCACAGCCGCTGACTCCTTGCATAGACGCCCTGGTCATGAACTGGTGTCCTATGGCATGAGGTGCTGATACCAAAGTTGGTGCCCGTGCCAAGCTGCAGCCTCTTGGAGGAAGATGAGATTATGAATTTGGAGCCTCCTAAAGCATGTTAGCAGCTGGGTCCTTGGGATGAATAAAGCCCTGCCAAAAATGAGGCTCTGTTTCTGTGAAGCTGAAAACAGCAAACTTGTTTGTCTTTCCTCCTTCCCCTCACAACCATGTTGTTGTTTTAAACATTTACAAAGACCTTCATACTGTTTAAATAATGATTAAGGGGATGTGTGGGGGGGGTTGTTTTCACTTCTTTGCCAGCTGCTCCGGGTCAGCAGCACTTCACATACAGCTTCTGGTAAATCAGGTGCTGTGGTTTGAGAATACCACCCATGCTGGCCCCTTTACCCCACCTCAGTTTGCCTGGCAGAAGGAACCCCCCCAAAACCCTTCCTAAGCCCTAGTAATGCCCCCCCCAAGCAGGGCAGCTGTGGTGGGGCTTTCCCCCCATGATGTGGTGAGGAGGAGGATGTGGCTGAGCCCTCCCATCCCTGAGCACAAGTGCTATGGGAGATTAACCATCTCCTTGGTGCGTGTTCTCCCACCCACCTCCTTCAGCTGTGATGCTGCTCGAGATGACAGCTGAGGGAAGGGAGGAGAGCACTGGCAATGTGCATGGGGAGAGATGGCTGAAGATGGACCTTTATGCAACAGCAGAAGCATTAGGTCAACAGCCAAGCAGCAGGACATGTGTTGGTAGTTAAAGGAGAAAGAAAGGCACTTGAGTCTCTCCCTCGTGGGCAGGTCTCCAGGAACCTGGGGTTGTGTTGGGTTGATTGAGTTTCATTTGCAACCTGGCAGAGGCTGGGGGGAAAGGGAGTGAGGAAGGCTGTCAAGGAGAGCTGGAGGCTTTCTGCAGGATGTTTGGGCTGAGTGGAAGGATGGAGAAGTGAGTACAAGACATGCTGTGGAAGCAGGATGTGGGATAGGGAAAATGTTTATACAGTCAACTGTGGGCTAATCCATGGGAAGCTTTAGAGACCATAAAAGCCATCTGCAAGTGGACAGATCACATTCTGTAGGAAACTAGTGGTTTAAAACAATGCTACCCTCACTCTTTGATCTCCTCTGAAGGGATCAGACTCGGGAGCCTGAAGAGAGGGGAAGGATAAGTAGATCCATAAGTTCTGCCCACACAGGCAAAGTAGGAAGGACCATTCATGGTCTCCTTCTGTACAGGAACTTAGGGCCATCAAACACAACAGACACAGAACAGATGAAAGGAAGCTGGACCCTCTTGCAGCGCGGGCTGAGCTGTGCAAGTCCTCCGCGAGGAGGGAATGGCTGTTACAGGTTCACAGGGGGACTGCGTGAGTTCAGGGAAAAGAAAGTCACTGAAATCTCCATTCCAGAGAAAACCCATTAGTGAGGCATGGAACTGACATCTGGCTTTGACATTCCCACCCCTCAATGGCTCCTGGCTGGGAAGCTACTGGGAGATGAGCCACACATAACCACGCTGCTCCTGCACCTCCCTAGGCACCCACTTTGGACCTCTCCTCAGAAAATGACATTAGTCTGGATGACTAATGCCACTGAGGCCTCAGTTTACCGCTTTGGACTTGGGCTGCTCTTCCTGCAGAAGAGAGAAACAACCTAACCGGTCCTGAAATAACGTGACCTTTCATCATTTCAACATGTTCTTTCCCCCTAAGCAATGAAAGTAGCAGAGATGCTATTCTCTAAAGCACCTCAAAACACTTATCTCCTTCCTCTGGTATAAATGAGGAGAAGCAAGAGGTGAGCCAGAGACTGGGCACTTGTAATTCTCCATCTTCAGGAGGAATAAATACTGGGATTTATATTGTGCTCTGTGACACAGCCTCTTGACCTCAGTGCAGTTTATGCTCACTACTTGCAAGAATATTCTTGTTGGCTCCATGGGTGCCTCACATATTTCTTGTATCTAAGCTTGGTAAATGAAATACTGCTTCTATGACAGTGCAGGCTGGGTTGACTGAATCAACGGCTGGTTGGCCGAGTAATCCAAGCAAACAGAACTACTGTTTGTGATAGAAGAGGACCTGAGAAGTTCCTCATTAATATTGTCTAGAAACTTTCATACCAACCCTTTCTGCTTTACCCTCTAATCTCCCAGGCTGCCACAGAAAATAGAGAGGATCCATCTTATTACACAGAGCAAGGTCAACTCTCCATTCCTGGTAACTGCTTATCTAGCTTCGGCCTTTCTGTGATGGAAATCTTATTCCTTGTTTCACTAGCTTTACACCATTAAGTTTTTCCTATTAGCTTTGAGTGTATTTATGTAGCTGTACACATCTTCCAACTCTGGGTATGCTCTGAGGATATATACTTTAATTAAACATAGTCATCCATGAAGAAGCTGGATTCCTACTGCTATTACTCAACACATGCATACGTCTGGCCCCAGGATTTAGCGATGCAGGCACTGCAATGGGAACAGTTTGTTGTGTGCTCTCTGTTCTGATCAGCTCCTGCAAGGAATGAAGCTGTGAATGCAATCTGGCTAGCTCTGACAGGATGGTCACTTTGCCTAGCTGGGACATCAGACCTGAACTGATCAAGTCAGTCATCACAGAACGGGTTGGGTTGGGAGGGACCTTAACGCTCATCCAGTTCCAACCCCTGCCACGGGCAGGGACCCCTTCCACTGGAGCAGCTTGCTCCAAGCCCCTGTGTCCAACCTGGCCTTGAACACTGCCAGGGATGGGGCAGCCACAGCTTCTCTGGGCACCCTGTGCCAGCGCCTCAGCACCCTCACAATGAATTAGTTGATCAGCTTGTCTCCATTCCTCTGATATGACCTCCTCAAGCTCCAGTCCCTGTTGCACTTGAAGACAGGACCTTAAGACTGGTTTTGTTGCACTGTGCCCAAAATTCATTTGAAGAAAAGGGGAAGAAGTGGGAGGAACAGCTGGGTGGCTGCTCAGCACCATCAGGAGGAGAAAGAGGAACCTTTTCTGTTCTGCACCTGCAGGAATCCACATCACAGCCCTGCCTGCAGATACCACCACCCTCCCAGAAAAAGCCACAGATCTTATGTAAAGATAAAGCTCTTGTTATTCAGCATACAAGGTTCAGCCTTTAGATAGGCCCCACTTAAAGCAGACCATTTCTGAGCCTGCTAAAGTTGTACGTAAGCACACAGGACACGCTGAGGAGGAATGGGTTTAAGCATGTATTTAACATTCAATGGAGGCTTAAGGGCTTTGTTGCTGGGAGAAGGGAAGGACATTTTGTTTGCAGTGTGCCTTGTCCTGTGTGGGAAGATGTTGCTTGTATGCTCCTGAGCTCCAAAGAGCCCTTCTGGTATTTCTTGGGCCTGCTTTGAAGCAGCAGACACCAGGATCTGGGATCTCACAGCAGGCTTATTTTAAACCCTACACATTTTTCTCTCAGAAGTCTGGCACCTGAAATCCCAGCAAACAATCCCCACCAAGGGACTGGTCTTTGTGCACTGCTGTGCACACAGCGTATGTAACAGAGACAAGCATCAATCTAGCTACCCCCTGCACCTCAGCATCTCCTTGTGCTTCATAGGATCAAGCCACACAGGAGGCTGATGCCAGGCAGACACAGCTAGCCGTGGGGGACTAGCTTCTTAATGTGTTCAGATACCCTGGTTGCCTCCGCCAGCCATATGTCGAAGATGAGAACCACAGCAGGGCATCTCTGAGTGAGCAGATGCTTTGTTTCCCCAGGCTTTGTGGAACCCTGTCTGCAGGGTGGGACCAGGACAGGCAGAGGGGGCAATCAAGAGGAAATCAACTTGCTGTCAGTAAGCATGGAGAGCATCTCCCTGGAGAGACTTAGAGGCAGCCAAGAGGGGAAATGGGTGGGAAACTGGGAGGAGGCCTTGTCCTTCAATTTAAGTGTGGGATCAAAGCCCAGCTGAAGCTGGAGAGGTTCTGTTATTGATTTCTGTTTGTCTTTCTGTCTTCCCCTTCTCTGTCACATATTCTGCCCATTCTCCTGTTATCTGCAGTAAGGATAACCAGGGGGTAACTCTGTGGCTTTGCATGACAGATACCAAAGCACCTTGAGAAAGCAGAATATGGGGACTTAATGTAGCATATGATTTGCTGGAGGAAGCAATCCCCTCCAGATCCTCTGCTGGGAAACGGAGAGCAGCCCCAAGACATCCACATGCAGATCTCCCTGCCCTTTTAATAGCTTTCCTTCTTGCTCAACTTTTCAAAGACTGGAGCAAGAAAATGCCGTAACTGATGGAGACTGGCCACAGGAAGTCTATCAGGATTGCCTTTGGGAGCAGCATTGCAACCGCCTGAGGAAGAACAGTATGTTCAACCACAAGTTCAGAGCAGACCATCACTTGCTTCCCTTCTCTAGGAAGGCTCAGAGGCTCTTGAGAAGAGCCACCATGTTCTGCTGACCTCTGGGAGGCTTTGCCTTGTACTGCAGCTCCCGGGTGAAGGTTGCACGCCCAAGATGTGTGTGACATGGTCGCCCTCTAAAGGGAAGAGCTGAGAAAACTGAGTTAAGTCCCACACAGGCAAAGTTGCAGAGGTTTAGGAGAATGGGCATGGGCGAGGTGCTGACCATGTCTCTTCATCCAAAGCTTTTGTTCTGCCTCCGAAATAGCCTGGACATATTATCTATGCACCACGACCAGGAATAATGACTGGGCACTTGGTCATGCTGTTCTCCTGAGTGTCTGCTTGTTGAGCTCATTACTTGGTACCTGGCACTGCTCACCCATTTGTAGGCACAAGCAGACAGTTACTCTGAGAGCTTCCACCCAAACCCCAAGATGGTGGCAAATCCCTCAGCATGTCCAAGTCTTCATCTTCTCTCTTTCCAGGATCTGAACTCTGCACAAGTGTTGTATTAAAACCAAACCCAACCAAATAAAAAAGAAAACCTTATATCCCTCGGGGAATTAAAGGACTAATTCTAGTTGTGGTGTCTGGTGTATTTGCTTATTCAGAAAGCTAAAAGTAGACAGGCAAATTGCCAGCCACATCTCCACAGAGCAAAGGCTGCTGCAATGAAGACTGTTAATTGCTGCCATTCTGTACCATTATCTACTTTCCTACCAGGCCAAGCACTTGTGCAACAGGCTCCTGCAGGGCAGGAAGGTGCTGAAGCTCTCATGTTCCCATCCCAGGGGATGGGACTCACTGCAGGCTGCTTCCTCCAGGCTCCTGCTAGGCTTTCTGCAGCTAGCAGAGGACACAGAGGGATGGAGAAGGCCTCCTAGGCAGCCACTTCTGTTGGAAGCAGCTTATTTTTAACAGCACGTTGGCATCTCTTTATAGACTCCTTGCACCACTGTAAGAAAAACAGAATTAAACAAAATGCCTTTTGCAGTCTGCTGATTTTTAAGAGAGACTTTAAGAGACAACATGGGCCATTCTGGAGAGCAAAGGACTCACGGGTCGGGTTAAATCTATGCTCTGGAAAGAAAAGTCATGTTCTAAAATAGGAACAAGGCCAGGAGGATCCAGGCACTAAAAATACACACGAAGTCACGCTGCCTGTCCCTGGGAACCTGACTGCCTGGCCTGGAAAAGGGCCTCTGGAGCACAGGGCCAGCCGGGGTGGGCAGCACAGAGCCATCTCCCTGCCATCGGAGGGATCCCGGAGCAGAGACACTGAGCTCACGGGACTCGGCTCTTCGGGATAACACGGGTGCTGTGTTCATAGACTTGGCAATCCCAGGGCCAGGTCAGACAACAGAGGAGGTGGCCATGCCGTGCAACACCAACGAAGCTTACTCTTGCTGTCGCTGCGGGGAACAGGGCAGCTTTCCATGAGCACATCTTGGATTCAGACACCCTGAAGGACAGTGAACACCACACATCTCAGACATCTCAGGGGTGACACTACCTAGATACAGGGGTTTCACCTGTGCTCAGACTTGTCTGCTTTCCATTTCCAGCCACTGCAGCCTCTCACCACAAGGCTGGATAAAGCTTTAAAGCAAGAAAGTGGACATTAGTGATTCTTATTTTCCTCGCTTTGGTTACATTTACACTTTGGCATTGTCCATAAGCCGAACAGGATCCTATAGATGTCATGGCAGGTTTTAACATCGAAAGATAACCATTGTACAGACTGGAGGAGTCACAAATTCAAAGCACACACACATATGTACTAACTAATCTCTGCCTAATCCCCAGTCTCTTGCTAATTCACCTTTGTGATGTCTGCCCCTTCCTACAGGAGCTAATGCTTGTTCAGCCTTTAGAAGCCAAGTACAATCCTGGAGCACAAGGAACGGCTGAGGGACCTGGGGTGTTCAGTCTGGAGAAGGCTCAGGGGGGACCTGATGGCTCCCTACAAGTGCCTGAGAGGAGGATGGAGCCAGGAGGGGCTGGGCTCTGCTCCCAAGGAACAAGGGATGGGACAAGAGGAACCGGCCTCAAGCTGCACCAGGGCAGGTTTAGATGGAGCTGAGGAACAATTCCTGCCCCAGAGGGTGCTCAGGCATTGGAACAGGCTGCCCAGGGCAGGGCTGCAGGCACCGTCCCTGCAAGGGTTCACACCCCGTGGAGACGAGGCCTCAGTGCCATGGGTTAGGGGTGGCCTTGGCAGTGCTGGGGTAAGGGTTGGACCTGATGGGCTTACACGTCTTTTCCAAACTCAGATTCTGTGATTCCGTGTGTGTCTCCCTGCTGAACAAGGCACAAGAATGAACAAATACAATTCATGAGCAGCCTGATGGTGCACGATCCCAGCCTGGTTTGGGTTGGAATGGGCCTTAAAGCTCATCCAGTTCCAACCCCTGCCACGGGCAGGGACACCTTCCACTGGAGCAGCTTGCTCCAAGCCCCTGTGTCCAACCTGGCCTTGAACACTGCCAGGGATGGGGCAGCCACAGCTTCTCTGGGCACCCTGTGCCAGCGCCTCAGCACCCTCACCGGGCTGAACTCCCCCCCAGTGTCTCCTCTAAACACGCCCAAGCACCCGGTACCGCAGCACCGCACCCGAGCTGCCCCGCGCCTGCCATGGCCGCCCCGCTGAGGGTCGGAACCGCCGTTCCCGTGAGCGCGCGCGCCTCTCGCGAGATCTGGTGGCCGCGCACCCGGCCCTGTCTCTCCGTGCTCTGTCTTCCGGGCGGCATGGCGGCAGTGCTGCGGGCGGTGAGTACCGCGGGCCGCCATCGGCGGGCACGGCGGCCCCGAGCGGCTCGGGGACAGCGGGAGGGCGAGCGGGGCACTCCTGCGCGCTGCCGATAATGGCGGTTGCCGTGCGGTGACGCCTTGAGAGCTGCTCGGGGGGACGTAATGGTGCGGCCCCCCCGCTGTGGTGGGCGAGGGAGGCAGGGCCCGGCTCCGGTTCGCTCCGTGCGGGGATGCTCCTGGCCCGGGCGCTGCCCCACCACGCTTATCCCGATTCTTCCCCTGCAGCGCCTATGGGAGGGTGTTTAATAGAGCAGCCGGTATAGCTTAGCCCCCGCATTGCCATCAGTACAGCGCCAGGGCTTGCCTTTAAGCACCCTGCAAGCAGCGAGCTTGAGCAAGCAGGGCCTGCATTCCCATTACACTTGGCCTGGAGGGAGGCAAACCCAGCGTCAAGAACAGGCTTGAGGTGACCCTCTGTGGGCCAGGCTTTAGCTGCCCTGGGAGCTGAGCTAGTGATGATACAAGTTATCCCTGTCTGAACTTGATCTTTCCTTTGTGGAACGTTAACTCTGAGGCTCAGCATTAAATACACAAAGGTAAAGGGATGGTCTGTTGTATGAGCTGACTCTGGCTCCTTCCTCTGTTTCAGAGTGTGGCATGGTGCAAAGCCAGGGTGAAGACACTCACCTGCTTAGGAAGCTGATACCTTCACTGGACCAACACTAAACCTGCACCATGGTAAGAATCAGCAGTCTCTTGTAGTGTGGCTTTCTCCCCTCACTGAGCTGTGGAAACAACACTGTGCTGTGTCAGATGATAGCCCTTGTGTCCCTGGGGCTACTGGTAGGAGATATAAAAGCCCAATGCTTGATTAATGTAATTAAGCCAATGAAGGCTGTAGCTTTGTTGCAGCTGGCACCTGCCTGTGCAGCTCTGTGCTGCCATGGAGCACAACTTGACAGGCAGCACTGAATGAATGGGAATTTGACTGGTGCTGGTGCCCAGTAGAGCAGCTGCTTGTCAGCGTGGTCAGAGATGAGCAGGAGTAGAAAGGATTAGGAGGGATTGGATGGCAGCCCATTATGGAGACACCTGACACAGCTCATCTCATAACTGTATTTGTGCAGCAGTAGGGCCAGTGAAAGAATAATTGTTCTGTTTGCCTACCAGGAGGTGCACTGAGACAGTTTCAAACCTGTATCAGGTTGCTGGGGGTGGGGATGTGCAGTTCTCATACACCAAAGGGTCCTCCTAACAAGGGCACACCCTGAAGAATCCTTCCCCAGCAGGATTGTGTCTGCTGCTTGGATGATCAGCTCAAGTGAACCCATAGACACTTGACATCCAGAAGGAGTGGATTATTCTTTTGTGCAAGGAGGGAGTTGGATTAAGATGTTTCTGTATGATGGTGAGGAGGGTGTCTGCTTGAAGTGGTTAAAAAGGATCTAAACCATTGAAGTCACAGCGTTAGCGTGGGTTTTATTAATAAGCAAGGATTTACATAGCATCCATGTCCCAGAGTTTCTTGTCTGAGTGACACAACCCACTGGCAAACGTGTTCCTTTGTCTCTGAGGGACAGGTTTCTGCTGTGCTGAATTTGAGAGACAAAACTTGCCTCTGAATGGAAACCTTCCTGTCTTTAATTCTTGCTCTGTGACCCAGTGTGAAATGCTGTTGCTAACAGTGCTCAATACAACTTGTATTTAGGAGGAAATCATCCTGCAGAGGCGTGGGGCTGTACTGCTGCCCAAAGACAGCTTTGGCAAGAGAGCAAGTCGGGCTTCAAACTGGTAAGAGAATGCTTTGGTATTGCATGCTGCTGAGTTTTGATCTATGTGTAGGCAGCAGGAGTCATTGCTGAGCAGACGACCTTGTCTTTGAATGCTTACCAGGAAAAATACTAGTCATCAGGAAAAACACTGGGGCAGCATCTGGGTGTCTTTGTATGGAATTGTATAGGACTTAAGTTGTTCATACAGCCAAGGGCAGGAGAGAAACCAAGCCTGTGATGTGTCGTTATCCCTGTCCGACGTCTCGGCTGTGAGGGAGAAAACTGTCCACTGAGGCTTATGTCCCCTCAACAGGTCTAGCACAGATTCCCAACGACAGGAGTGGCACCAGTAGGGCAAAAGCAGAATCTCTCCCCTCTCCTCCTGCCCTGGTGTTGCACAAGCACTGTCCCAGACACACAGGCTCTCTAGTACAGCAGGGCTCAGGACAGGGAGTAACTAACTGCTGTTGCCACAGCACAGATTAGATCTGTGAAGAGCTTTTAAGCTGCTTCTCCAAACAGGGAGGCACAGCAGCAGGTTGAAAGGCAGGTAAGAAATGTGGTTTTCTCTCAGCTAATGTACAGTCATGGAACACCCAGGCTGTAGCAGCACTTTGTCTCCAGGTAGCTGACAGCTCCATTCTGCTAAATAATTTCATGCTTTATTTAACAAGTGTTTGTATTTGTTTGCAGAAGATCAGTAACATTTCCTGACAGGCTGAGCCAACAAAGGTGACAGTGGACTTCCTTAACAACCAAGGTTGGTGTGCAGGACGTGAGGGAATGGTGCTACAAACCAACAGTCACAGTGGTTGCACAGCAGTCAATACCGCTGTGTTTGAGTGGGACCAGTCACTGGGAAGAGCATATGGGGCTTTTGGTTTCCAGGGAGAAAGGGGGGAAAAGTGCTTTGAGAAAAAGGATGGTTTCAGAAGAAAGGATTTCTAGGAAAGCAGTTGCAGCATTGCTTTGTGGTGTCTCCCAACTCCAGAAGCAGCAGAAGGAAGATGGTTCTGGAGCAGATCTCACAAGTGGCCATTGATGGATCGTTGGAAACGGTGTGAAATGGCCACCAGTGTGAAACTGCAGGCTTCTCACTGCAACCCTGTCATGGGTAAGTTCCCAGTAAAGCCAAAGAGGATTTGGGTGCTAATGCCATTGGCTATGGGGAGAGCAATTTTTGTCTCTTGAACCCTGAACTGTATTAAACATTGCAGATCAGGAGCTCTTCAGCTGACAGTTGCTCTGCTCTGACACTGTCTTTTTTCACCTAGGACCCAATCTGCAGCTGGCAGGAGGAAGAAGTGGTTCCCTGCTGTTTGCTGTTCCAGAATAAAACAAGTTGTGGAAAATCTTGAGAGTTGAAGTTAGTTTGGTTATTTTTGTCAAATTTTAAACAGAAAGGGTTCTGAGCAGGGAGGAAGGATTTGGGGTTAAAATCCTTTCAGAAATGCAAGCAGTTGTGAGCTTACCCTTACAGCAAAACCTGCTCCTCCCCAGTACCTCAAGACTTCAGTGCCTGCAGACATTGGAAAAGCACTTCATGATAGGAGGAACTGCTAGGAATCATAGGAAAAGCAGTGTGACAAAATGACTTGCAGCTAAGCCAGGACTGGTGACAGAAATGGCTCTTGTGTTCTGCTTGGAAGCTTGAAGATAAGGAAGAAGAGAGAGGCAGTAGCAGAATCATAGAATAGTTTGGGTTGGAAAGGACCTTAAAGATCATCCAGTTCCAGCCCCCTGCCATGAGCAGGGACACCTCACACTAAACCATGGCACCCAAGGCTCTGTCCAGCCTGGTCTTGAACACCGTCAGGAATGGAGCATTCACAGCTTCCCTGGGCAACCCATTCCAGTGCCTCACCACCCTCACAGTAAAGAATTTCTTCCTTAGATCCAATCTAAACTTCCCTTGTTTGAACCCGTTACCCCTTGTCCTATCACTACAGTCCCTGATGAAGAGTCCATCCCCAGCATCCTTATAGGCCCCCTTCAGACACTGGAAGCTGCTCTGAGGTCTCCACGCAGCCTTCTCCAGGCTGAACAACCCCAACTTTCTGAGCCTGTCATCATAAATAGTAGAGCCATCAGGTTCCTTGTGTGGTCAAATGGAGTGTGTTTAACTCTGGGGCAGGCTACACATGGCTTGGAAACCCTTTTTGGAAAGGAAAAAGGAGTTGAAGTTCTGATGTGCACAAAGAGCTCTGCCCATGAGCTGGATGGGATTCCTGGCAGGAATCTGCACCGGGACAGTGCTCATTTGTGAAACCTCTTTTTGCCTCATGCGCCAAGGCACTGCCATGGTCTAAGTCACCTGCCTGGGCTTTGCTGAGGCTTGGCCAGAGCTGGTTTGAGGAGGTTTTGGTGCTGTCCTGGTCAGGTGATGTGAGGATCAGGTTTGTTCTTGTCATGCAAGAGGTTTTGCTGACTGCTTGTGAATAAAAAACAGGCCTGACAGGCTGCCTTGGTACCATTGTGAGGTGGCTCTGATGCAAACAAAGGTTAATTTGAGATCTGGGAACACAAGATAGGTTCCAAGCTCGAGATTACATCTGAATCGGAGACCAACCTTCTGTGCTGCTCCTTTGAACTGGCTGAAAGCAGCCTGCTGTGAGCTCGAGGGGGTTTTGAGGTTCCCTGGCTCACAGCCTATCTCTTGCCATCTCTGCAGTGAATTGTTCCCTTCAGCTGACGCACAGCACAGAGCATCCCAAGTGGAAAGAGGCCATGATCGGAAGCTGCTCCCATAGATCCAAGCCATCCACGTAGGGCTCCAGGGATTAACCCTGGATGGGGAATGGCCCCATTGCTGTGACTGGGGCTGTTCCCCAGCCAAAGGCTCACTACTACATGTTACAGTCCTTCTGCTGGGGGAGGTAGAGGCCTCACCCCCTCATAGAAACAACAGAAATAGGCATAAAAGAGAACAGTCATTCAGCATTTATGTCATTATGGAGTGGGAAAGTCTCTGGTCACTCCCTCTGCAGTGCCCATCAACACTGGCTGGAGCAGCCTCACCAGAGGGTCTTAGCACTGACTTACACGGGATGGCTGATGGGTTCCAAACCATCATCCCCTCGGGCTTTTGGGGAGGAGTAACGATCACTCAGGGTCCATCACCCACTGCCATGGGGCTGACTCCTCAATTGGAGGGCACCACATGGTCCCCATGAAGGAAACCCCACCAAACCCACTCCCCTGCACACATGGGCTGCAGGCCCGCCCTCAGTTCCAGGATGCTCGAAGTCCAGCCATGTTTGTGATGTCCCAGCTGAGCTGCAGTAACCCTACCCACAGCTGATGGCTTTTAAGCCTTGCTTGAAAACACCATGACCTGGAGAAGGGCAAAACAACAGGGCTTGCTGTGGGTCTGTTGCAAGAGGGCAGCCGAGCCAAGTCTTTCCTGCTGATCATGGAGGCAAACAGATCCTTCTGGACAGCAGCACCTCAATCCAGAGCTGGCTGGAGATGGGGCTTTCTGCATCCTGGAGGGACGTGTTCTCCGAACACACCACGTTCGGGTTGCTGAGATGATCCAGTCACCATTCCAAGGATCCATCATGCCTGTTGTGGTCCCACCATGGTGATGAGCATTTGAGCTGGAGCATGGTGGTGAAGGGTGTTTTCCAGCCATAGCTACACATCTCCAGCATCTTCTTCCACCATCACCCTGTACCTCACAGGGGCCAGTGCTGCCCCACATCCGTGTTCATGGAGCTTGAAGGTCACAACCGTGTGCCATGGTGTTTCTTGGTGCCCCAAAGGCCACATTCAATCACGCTGAGCCATGAAACATTGTTGGAGATCCCGGAGGATCCTCCACCAGCTTCAGCTTGCCCCCCACCACCGTACCACTGCCGTCTGCAGTGCGGCGGGGCTGCTCCTTGGGCTGGCTGCGCAGAGCCCTCTGGAGGGAGAAGGTGGCCAACAGGGAAAAGAGCCACAGGAGTCTTTGAACTTGCCCCTGTGGGCAGCTGCCCGGCATCACCGCTGGTACAGGGTCATGATCCCTGCTCGGTGCAGGCTCCTCCACAGAGCCGCCTCCAGCATCATGTCATGGTTGGCATAAAACACCAAAGGTTTCTTCTCCACCTCGTAGTAGTGGTCTGAGAACTGCTCGTAGTTGGTGGTGATGAACCCATAGGCACTGACCTGCGGGGAGGGAGATGGGACAGAAAGAACAGGGTCAGGGCTCCCCTGGAGAGGGACATGGGGTGGACATGCTGGGCCCCACCATGAGCTTACAGCAGCTGTTCAAAGCCCCCCACAGCTATAGGGGAGATCCCTGTGTCCCCAAGGGAAGGTGTCCCCGTGTCCCTGTACCTGGTCGCAGGTGTGGAGCGCGGTGAGGAGCATGAGGGCACCGGTGCTGGGCATGTAGAGCGATCCATACCGCGTGTCCAGCAGCTCCGACCGCAGGAACCTGCCGGAGCACACGGCACATCAGGGGGGTGCTGGAGCCACCAGAGCCAGCAGCCCCCTGCCAGCCCCCAGCACGCGCCCAGTGAGGCAGCAGCACTGAATGACACGCAAGGGCTCGTGTGGGTTCACTGATGACTGCTACTAGGGTTCAGCTCATTTGCTGCAGGCACCTCTCTGCTGTTTGACATCGCCTCAACGCAGGTGCTGCTTTCATCCAAGGTAGGAAAGGAGAATCCCTGTGAGCCCCACCTGTGCTCCTGTTAGCTCTGAGTCAAAACTGAATTCAGAGAGATGCTGCGAGGGCTGGAGCAGCTCTGCTCTGGAGCCAGGCTGAGAGAGCTGGGCTGGGGCAGCCTGGAGAAGAGAAGGCTCCTGAAGGGGAGACCTTAGAGCAGCTCCAGTGCCTGAAGGGGCTGCAGGAAACCTGGAGAGGGGCTTGGGACAAGGGCCTGTAGGGACAGGCCAAGGGGAATGGCTTTAACCTGCCCGAGGGGAGACTGAGATGAGCTCTTAGGCAGAAGCTCTTCCCTGTGAGGGTGCTGAGGCGCTGGCCCAGGGTGCCCAGAGAAGCTGTGGCTGCCCCATCCCTGGCAGTGTTCAAGGCCAGGTTGGACACAGGGGCTTGGAGCAAGCTGCTCCAGTGGAAGGGGTCCCTGCCCATGGCAGGGGTTGGAGCTGGAGGAGCTTTAAGGTCCCTTCAACCCAAACCAGGCTGGGATTGTATAAATGGGAGGCAAGGCACAGCGAGGTGTAGGAGGGAATGTGAGCTGTGCTGCAGTGGATCGGAATGGCAGGGGAGGGATGCCTCTGCCTTGTTTGCAGAACACAGGGCAGAGGTGGTCCTAGTGCCTGGAGGAGACTGGGATTGTGCTTTGATGCTGGGCACCACTGGTCTGCACTGGGGAGAGCAGTGGCAGGATACAGCCAGTCTGAGCCCATCACCCTCACCTGGTTGTCAGGTACTGCAAGAAATCTGGATGCAGCAGCTTGAACTTCTCAGCAGATGCCTCTGGTCCGAAATACTTGTGTGGCCTGCAGCAGGGCGAGGAGAGGGGCAGAACTCGAGTCACGGGAGCCCTGGGGCTACTTGGGGTTTATCCCACCAGGAACAGATGTGGGGTGAGGACAGGCGAGTCCTGCTCCCTTCACTGCATCACCAAAGGTGCTGTGGGGAACTTGGGGGCTACTCACTCGTCCCCTTTGTCCGAGCCCTCTGGGACCGGGCTGCCCTGGATGGCCGACTTCAGCATGATGTAGTCACGGGCATCCGAGGGGATGAAGATGTACTTCAGGTCCTGCAGCGGGGACACAGCCATGGCACTTGGGGGGCCCTTGGGGCACTGCCCACACCAGCAGGACAAGGACTGAGGGCTCCGGAGATGGGAACCCCAAGGGACAATTAGGGATCACCTCCTCCCTAGCAAGCCCTCGGGTCTCACCTTGCCCTGGGGTATCTGGGTGAAGCCGTACTCCTCATAGGCGATGAGGGAGTTCTTCATGGTGTTCACCGTGAAGCCGTAGAAGGAGATCTTGGTGCCAACATCCTCCTCGAAGCCTTTGATGACGGCACCGTTGAGCCTGTGGGAAGAGCACGGGATGCATGCCCAGGGCTGCCCCTCCCCAGCACCACGGCCCCATCCTGCCCAGCCCCATCCTCACCTGAAGACCAGGTCGTGCGCATCGATGGCCGTGCCCTGCCGCGAGCCGTTGAGGATGCCACCATTGCCCACCACGGCGCAGCGCACGCAGCGCCCGGGGACCCCCTCCCTGTCGAAGAGGCGCCTGTTGGCCGAGGTGTTGAGGAGCCGGAGGGTGCTGCCCACCACTGGAACAGAGCAGGATGGGGCCGGTCAGTGGGAAAAGGTGCGGATCAAACCCGTGAGCATCCACGCGCTTCAGTGTGAGACACAGGCATGGGTGAGCCGGTGCAAGGGCACATCCAGGGCAGCACTCAAGTGAGGAGAGTGGTGGGATGGGATGGGGGGACACCAGCCAGCCCCTCCCCTCCCAGGCTTTGTGCCACCTCCCCACAGCCCCACACTCAAAGCCTGCCCCAAACAGCAGCTGTGCAAGGCACAGGGATGCATCCGGACATCTCCAGCCCTGCGGATGCTGCTGCCTGCACTGGTCACATCCCTTCCCGACAATGTCTCCTTGCAACTGCCCCCGGTTCACTCCCACCCATTGTCCCCAGCACTTCCCAGCGCAGGGATTGAAGCCAGCGGCTGCTGGGAAGAGCAAGGAGTGGGTTTGGGGTAGGAAGGGAAACAATCTCCCTCCAGCACAATGGGCTGGGTTGTCCGAGCTCCTCCGGCCCCAGTTCATACTGGAGCACACACTGGAGCTTTTATTCTGGGAAATGTCACAAGATGCAGCCAGGGGCATTTGCAAACCCGCGTCCTGCGCCCGGGAGCAGGAGTGGGAACAGATCAAGGTCCCTGCAGGGCTCCTCTCCCTTCTGCTGGGCTCCCTGCGCCCCTTTAACCACCCCACATCCTCCCATCACCCCTAACCCCATCTGCTGCCACCCCATCCTGGCTGGGGCCGTACCTGTGTGGGACAAGCCCTGCCATCCGTAGGGGACGTGCCGCGTCCTCAGCCTGTCCCAGGTGTCCGGGGTGAAGTGCTGGTCCCACATCAGCACTGGGCTCTCGAAGCGGAAGATCTCCCCGAACTTGGGGTCTGCCTTTGCCCTGCTCATCACCGAGTGGACGCACGCGCTCGCCTGGGAGGGAGCAGGACCCTGGGTCAGGCTCCAGCCTGGGTCTGCCTCCCCTTGCACATCTCTGCCCCTCCGCAGACATGGACGGGAGGGCAAACCCAGGGGCAGAAGTGCTCCTGGTCCCTCAGATGTTCTGGGTCACCCAGGCAGGGCACTGCCTCACACCTTGGCTTCCCGCTGCGAAACACCCCTGGGTACCCAGCTCACCGGGGCTGGGAGGACCAGGGCTTACAGAGCCTCATGGCAGACCAGCGCAGACACCCTGCTGAAGGCCTCTGCTGTATAAGAACAGCCTCCGTGCCCAAGACCACAGCCTGGGTCCATCCTCATGGCTCTCCAGCCCGGGCTGGTGGCCCAGGTTCACAGGGCTGGAGGCAGCGGGTGATGCTGGCTCCAACCTCCACATGGGGAATTGCTCAGGGAGAGGCTGCAACAGCCACAGGGAGGCCTGGGGAGACCCTCGTGCAGGGATTGAGGGCATCACACACACACAAAACCCCTTCCAGACAACGCTGCTCATCCTCTGCTTCCCCACACGGACCTTCAACCCACACCACCCAGCAAGGGGGGCACTGGGGGCACTGTACCCATGGCAGGGGTTGGAACTGGGTGACCCTGTGGTCCTTTCCACCCCAGCCCATTCTGTGGCCCCGTGGTTACCTGCTTCCTGCTGGGCCTGGGCTCCTCCAGCGCGGCAGTGGGAGGCTTGAAGGGCTTCGAGCCCCCTCCAAGGGCCCATGGTTGGCTCCCGGCCCTGCGCGATGCCCCCGGCAGAGCCAGGACCAGCGGCTCCGGCTGCAGGAGGCTGCGGGAAGGAGGCGGGGGGGGATCAGCCGGGAGCACCCCGAGACCCCCCCCAAGTGTGAGATCCATGGGGCAGGACCACGTCACCTCCCTGCTCCCCAACCCATCCCCGTGTCCGGCAGAGGACTGGCAAAGGACGGGGTCTGTGCAGGCAGCGGCTGCCTTCTGCTGGCTCCCACCGCCAGGACCCCCATGGACCAAAACCCACATCGCCGGGGGGGCCCTGCTGAGTCCTCCGTGGCTCCCCCCACCACCCCACCCTTCCCAAGCCCAAAGACAACAGGACTGGGACAAGCTGGGAGGCCGGGGGACTGGAGAAGCAATCAATAGCTGGAATCTGGAGGAATCTGGGTGTGTGGGACCCCTGTGCCATGGGGCCAGCGGAGGAACACTGAGGGACAGAGGCAGAGGGTTCCTTCCATAGAATTTCGGGGTGCCCTGAGCCAGGCAGAGCAGCCCCAGCCCCAGGGGGATGTGGGGCTGGGGCAGGGCAGGGTCAGAGCCCGGCGGGCAGGAGGTGGGAGCCCACCCGAGGGGAACAGGCTCCCATTCATCCCCGCACACAAGAGCCCTTCAGAGCCCCCCGGCGCCGGCAGGGGCAGGTGCCCAGGCCAGAACGGGGGCATTGTGGTGGAGACAAGGGCCTCTTGTTCTGGGAGCTCCGCCTGCGGCACAGGGACAGGTAGGGGCAGGTGGGGAGCAGAGCACGGCAGTGTTGGGTTTCCATCGCCAGCACAGCCCCTGTCAGCACCAGCAGCACCCACAGCGCATCCAGGTTCATTCGCCACCCAAATCCTGCTCGGTGCCATCGGGATTTGGCAGGGGACAGCCCAGCACCTTGCTGGGGCTGCAGCATCACCCCAGGCATGGACACGGTGAACCCCCCCTGCAGCCCTGACCCAGCTCTGGGGCAGCAGCACAAGAGGGATGTGGAGCTGCTGGAGCGAGGCCAGAGGAGGCCATGGAGATGCTGCGAGGGCTGGAGCAGCTCTGCTCTGGAGCCAGGCTGAGAGAGCTGGGCTGGGGCAGCCTGGAGAAGAGAAGGCTCCTGAAGGGGAGACCTGAGAGCAGCTCCAGTGCCTAAAGGGGCTGCAGGAAACCTGGAGAGGGGCTTGGGACAAGGGCCTGTAGGGACAGGCCAAGGGGAATGGCTTGAACCTGCCAGAGGGGAGACTGAGATGAGCTCTTAGGCAGAAGCTGTTCCCTGTGAGGGTGCTGAGGCGCTGGCACAGGGTGCCCAGAGAAGCTGTGGCTGCCCCATCCCTGGCAGTGTTCAAGGCCAGGTTGGACACAGGGGCTTGGAGCAAGCTGCTCCAGTGGAAGGGGTCCCTGCCCGTGGCAGGGGTTGGAACTGGATGATCTTTAAGGTCCTTTCCAACACAAACCAGGCTGGGATTGATTCTATGATTCAAGACCCTGGCACTGCCAGTGGAGGGTCCTGGGGTGCTACCTGGGATGCTGGGGGCTCCAATCCACTGGGATTGGGCAGGTCGACTCCTGCTGATGTTTGATGGGAGCTGGGTCCCACATCCAGCCATGGCTGGAGCTATTCCTCATTGCTCCATCAGGACTCGCACTGCCCTGCGAAACCCAGCCCTGCGTCAGCACCGCCCTGCGCCCGCATCCCAGCTGTGGGTGCTGGAGCCAGCTCCCATCCTGGCCATGCCCAAGCCCTGCCAGGGCCCCCCTGTGCAGACCCAGCCGGTCAGCGGCTGCGGGCAGCCAAGGGCTTTGACGTCAGCCGCCAGGATGTGGCGGAGCGCCTCGTGCTGCCGCGTTGACTCAGACGGTGACAACGCTCCCGATGCCGATGCACAATGGGGCTGCGGGGCAGGAGTGGCCGCGGCTGCCGGGGCAGCACCGGGCCCGGCCAAGCCTGGGTGTGCTCTGCACCGCGGCGGCTTTCACAACTGACGTTTGTGGTCCTGGGCCGCCCCGCAGCCCTGGCAGATAACAGCGGGTGAGCGCCGTGAGCACACACTCCTGCCTTATCTTCAGCAAACAGGCCCAGGGCCCCGCAGAGCTCTTTGAGGGAGCAGAAGCAGCGACGTGAACCGGCTCTTGGAAAGGGTTTGCCCCATCCCACCGCAAAGAGCCGGGCTCCAGAAAGCATCTTTCAGCAGCGCAGAGCCAGGGGCACCGGCGGCTGCGCAGAGCCCTGCAGTCATCCACAGGCGATGCCAGCAGCTCGCTGGTGCTGTTCCGAAGACAGTTGGGGATGGAGGGGACAGGGCTGTGCCCAGCTGAACCCCGGGGCTCCAGGCCACAGGGTGGTTGGCTCTGCAGGGATAGGGGCACTTCACCCTTCTCCACAGGGTCCCAGTGCTGCCATCAGCTTTGTGCTGAACCAGGGCACTGCCATGGGTGTCTGGCCATCGGGTGATTTGGTGCTGCAGCAGCCAGCATCAATGAGGGGTTCAGCTTTCTCCTGACTCTCTTCACCTCTCTGTGAGCCTGCATAGAGACACGGCTCGCACAACCCTCCTGGCCAAACCATGACCTCCCCTGATGAAGTGAGGGAGGGAAGCACGTGCTCTGTGGTGGCACATCAGTGTGTGACACAGCGGCTGTCCCAGCACCACCTCCGGGTCCAGCCCCGCACCCCTCGGCTGGGCAGCGCTGATTGCTCTGGTCCTGGTCCAGGCTGGACAAGCAGTGATCATGGGCAGCGTGTTTGTAACCGCAAATAGGATTTGCTCTGGTTTGGATCTTGCTTTAGCAGCTGAATTAAAGCCAAGAGGAAAAGCCCAGGAGAGCTTTGGAGCACAGCTCAGCTCCCCGTTACCTCGCTCTGGGCTCCTCTCTGGGGCTGGAGGAGCTGACCCCCAAATCCCATCAGCTATGGGGCAGGAGCTGGGCTGGGTTTGCAAGGGGGACCCAGAGCTAGGGGAGGATCAGGCAGTGATGGGAACCTGCTCCCGGCACCCACCCCATGGGTCTCCTCCACACCCTGCTCCTGGGATGGGCCACAGATCCTATGCCAGGGCATGCTGGTTCCCATTCCCAGCTCCAGCATGGTCCTTGCACACATCCTGCTGCCCTCGTGGGCCTCAGGTTCCCCGCTCACGGACTCTCATGAAGCTCTTTGCAGGGAGCTGCTCACACCCCAGCCCCAAGCACCACCCAATGCTGCTGCCACTGGCACCACTGCCCAGCCAGCACAGCAAGGGGGGGAAACAGCAACCTCTGCCAGGGCTGCTGGCGTCCTGCTGCTGCGCAAGCCCGGTGGAGAGGGGATCCCTGCCCTGGGATGACAGGAGGGGGAAGGAGAGCCCCAGCTCCCAGACAGGGAAAAGAGAGGAGCCTCTGGACCCTGCACAGGGCGGGCTCCGGTCCCCACAGCATCCTCCATTCCCGGCCAGCACCCAGGCGGCTGCGCCTTGTTGCACCCAGAGCACCCAGTGTGGAGGCGAGGGACACCCAGGGCACTCTCCTCGGACATCACCTGATGCTCGCAGGAGAGGAGGGCGGCCGGAGCTGCAGGTGCTGTGCGGGCTCCCTCACCCCTGCTCAGCCACGCTCCCCAGGGCTCCCTGTGGCGCCCCGGCACCGGGGAGACCCAAAAAGGGTTGGGGAGGCTGAGGGATGCAGGGGAGGCTGGGGGATGCCCAGAGGCAGAGAGCACAAAGGGGGAGATGCACATCGCTGGGGTTTGGGACATGCTGCAGCCCCTGGGAGTTTGCAAGAGGCTGGGGACAGCCCCGGGGATCGGTGCAGCTCCGTGCGGACCAGACCTCCCGCCGGACAACCGGCTCCGATCCTCACTCAGCCCAGTGGGGATACAGAGGCTGCTGAAAGGGGTTCGATCCTGCTGGGGACTGAGCACCCGCAGCCACCCCGGGACACAGCAGCGGTTCCTTCGCCCTGTGATGGGCTGAGCACACACGGGGATCCCCGCAGCCCCCCACGGCCCCGGGGTCCCGCTCTGGGCACCCCCGGGCTCGGAGATGCCCAGGACACCGGGGGGGGGGCAGAACCTGCTGGGAGCACATTTCCCACAGCAGCCATCAAGCGGGAGCACAGCGGGATAACCTGCACTAAAGAGCCCACACCAGCACCAACAGCACCCCAATGGCCCCTCCGGGTCCCGGTGCACGATTCTCATGCTGGATTCACCCATCCCGCCTCCCCTTCCCCTCCTTACCTGGCCAGGATCCTCTGGCTGCTGGGCGACTCCACCGTAGCGTAGTAGTGACCGTAGAGGAGCAGGGAGGATGTTAAACCCGCCAGGAGCAGGAGGCAGAGCCGCTTCCAGTGCGGAGACCCCATCCCAGGAGCCTCAACCGCGGGAGCAGCGCAGGATCCCTACAAACTTCCCGACCTCCTCCTCCTCCTCCTCCTCTTCTCGCAGCCCGGCTCCGTCCCGCACCTTGGAGCAGGCTGGGATCCTCCTGCCGAGCGGCGGGAGGGAGGGTGCGAGCCGGAGGGAGGAGGCACCGGGCTGCCTGGTTCAGACTCGCCGGGACAAAAAGCGCTTTTGAGCCGCTTTTTCTGCGAGCTGGGATTAAACATTTACTGACCCGGCAGCGAACCGGGCCCCTTTGTCTGCACCTCCCCACGCCGCCCCCTCCCGCTCCCCCAGCGCGCAAGGTTCCCCTCTCCATAACTTATTGTTGGGCTCCAGCAACGCTTCCACCCTGCGCAGCCACCGCCGGCTCCGGCTGGAGGCATCTGCCGCGGGTTAGACCGTGGTAGAGAAGCTCCCAAGTGAAGCCGGGCTCCGGGGTGCAGGCAAAGGGGGGGAAAGCGGGGGGAACTGTTGTGGTGCTGCCGGATTGCTCCCTCCCTACGCGGTTTAGCAGCAAACAGAGCAGTTCGGGGCTTTGAGTTCAATGGATGGTTTGGGCTGGGGAACGGGAAACCGCGTTTGGGGTATTCTGGGGCAATCCAAATGAAGCATTTTGGTGTTTTGGGGAAGGAAACGCTTCAGTTCCCTTTTGGTGAAAGAGTATTTCCACATGGCTTTACTTGAACTCACCTAAACAAAGAGAGCAGCACTGGGAACTAAAGGAGATGCACACTAGAAGCAGCTCCAGCGGGGGAAGAGGCTCAGCAAGGAGAACAGGAGCTTGCACAGGGTCTGCAGCGATTTCAGGGCACTGCTGGATGCTCAGGAAGCACCAGCCCGCGGGAGCAGCAGCGTGGTGAGCCCTGCTCCATGCAATCCCTCTGTCCTGCACCCGCGGCTCCCTGAGCACTCACAGCACCCGCGGTGTCACCCTCCTCCAGCCCCATCCCAAATACCCGCTGTTGTTATCCGCACCCAAGAGCCCTTGGCCAGACCCCATCCTGCTCCCCTTGTGCATTCTCAGGCCAGCAGCGTTTTCCCAACCCTTCTCATCCCCTTGGATCCAGCAACCCCCTGCTCCCATTCCTGCCTGCCCAGGCACGTTCCCAATGGTGCTGCTCCTTCAAAGGGAGGTAAAAGCAAGCATCATTCCGCTCTGTGGCTGTGTTACTGCAGCTCCCACCGTTGCCAGCCCTGGTCCTCTAGGAATTTTGGCCGTGTGTGGATGGCACCCACCGAGTGCCCCGGTTCCATTGACGGCCCTGCTGTGATGTGATCACAGGAGCAGGTCTGCACCCCGAGGCTGGCAGGAGAGCGGACATGGGACTGGGGTCATCACATGGGGATGGTGGTGGGGCTGCTTTTAGAGCAGACAGGCAGGGATGAAGCTCTGCTGCTGCACAGGGAGCTGAGAGGAGCAGGCTCGGCTGGGGAAGCAGGGAGCAGGCAAGGAGCAGGAGGGACAGGACAGACCAACATCACTTGGGTGAAATCGGGTCTAAAGCTCAGCTGGAACTACCGCTGCAGAAGGTCAGGCAGGGGAGGGAGTTAATGGGTAACCCAGAAGCAAAGGGCAGCTCTGGTGGGAGAGCTGGAGGGGTTTTGCCTCCACCAGTCAAGCCTGATCCCAGCCCATGGGGGCACCGCAAGGCTCAGGGCCAGGAGAGCAGGAACAAGAGCCTGGGGTTGGGCTCAAAGGTCCTGCAGGCTGGAGCCTGTCCCCACCAGTGTAACTTGGGGGTTGCCCTTGTTTGCTCTGAGCTGATGGATTCACTCCTCATGTGCAATCGATTCTGGCCCTTCATTAATCACAGCTAATTATTACCAACTGCTCCAGTGAGTCACAGGGAACCCTGCAAGGGTTGGCCCTGGAGGTGGACGGCCAATGATCCAGAGCAAGCCTCAGGAAAGCCAGGAATTTGCCTTTTGGAAAGATAGGCCAAGGGGAATGGCTTGAACCTGCCCGAGGGGAGACTGAGATGAGCTCTTAGGCAGAAGCTCTTCCCTGTGAGGGTGCTGAGGCGCTGGCACAGGGTGCCCAGAGAAGCTGTGGCTGCCCCATCCCTGGCAGTGGTCAAGGCCAGGTTGGACACAGGGGCTTGGAGCAAGCTGCTCCAGTGGAAGGGGTCCCTGCCCGTGGCAGGGGTTGGAGCTGGATGAGCTTTAAGGTCCCTTCCAACCCAAACCAGTCTGGGAGATTCTGTGAAGATTCTATGATCTATGGTGGGGCAGCAGCTCCGTGCATTTGCCCTGAGGGCTGCAGGAGCTGGATTCTTCACATTGCTCCCATCTCAGTTCCCAGAGATGATTTTCTATTGTTGGGGCTTTTTTTCAATGACGGGGTGAAAATGAGATGCACGGTTCCTCATCTGCTCTGCTTGTTTTGCACTACAATGCAACTTGGTCCATGCCCCAAAATTAAGTAGTGCTTAATTTAGAAGTTAAGTGTGAAAACCCCTTTAGGATGAGAGTTGCCAAATAAAGATGAGGAAAAGAACACAAAAGAAATCACAATGAAAACCAGCAAGTGTCATTTTTAGCCTGGGCTTTGTGTTCCAGTGATTACTGCTTGGAAACAAACCCCAAGCCCTCCACATGGCCAGTGAAAGGAAAATAAGCACATTTCACACCAGCTGGTTGTTGGCCATGGGTTGGTGGAGGGAACTCATGTGGTCTTTGGCGTATGAACCGTCCAGCTGGGAGAAAGAGATCTCCTGCAGGATTTACATATCCCGGTTTGCTCAGCACAGGGCACAGGGGCATTAAGAACGTGACAAAGGGCTGCTTGTAGAGAATAGCCCTGAAATTCCAAGTCTGGATGTAGGAATGTGTTGCTGTGTCAGTCCCTCTGGAGAACGTGGGGCCCATAGGGATGCCTTAAGGAAATCACTTAAGGAGCAACTGGGCAGCAGATGCCTCAGGATGCTGATGCACAGCCCCTTCCTGATGGAGCACAGAGAACAGAGGCCAAACCTCCTCTCCCCAGGTTCCACACAGAGACAGGGTCAGGTAAAGTGCCTGCAGCACAGATGCTGCATGCAGATGCTCCCCAATAGTCAGTGTCTGGAGTTTTAGGTGTTACTGCGGCCAGAGGGAGGAGGTGAAGTGGGGAAGTGATGGGATGGAGGATTGGGGACCCTGGTGTGATGGCAGCACCCAGCTGCAGGACCAGAGATGCTCAGGGCTGTGCTCGGCATCACCCTGCAGCAACTGCAGCACTGAGCACTGGGCTCTGCCTTTTGGGCAGGGAAAGGGGCTCAGGGATGCAGCTGTGCAGGGAAATGGAGATGATGTGCCCCAACTCCTTCCCTGTGAGGGTGCTGAGGCGCTGGCACAGGGTGCCCAGAGAAGCTGTGGCTGCCCCATCCCTGGCAGTGTTCAAGGCCAGGTTGGACACAGGGGCTTGGAGCAAGCTGCTCCAGTGGAAGGGGTCCCTGCCCGTGGCAGGGGTTGGAGCTGGATGAGCTTTAGGGTCCCTTCCAACACAGACCTCGCCATGATTCTTTATGCCAATCTGGCAGGATGCAGCCCACGGGGCAAACTCACCCTTCAGTCCCTTCCTGCTCTCCCCTAAAGCGGGAGGGCTGTGGGGACAAGTCATGCGCTGAGGTGGCAGGTTGGGACCTCGTATGTGGTGGCTCCTCTTGGCTCTGCTGAGGCCCAGCCCGGCTCTTACCACAGTGACGAGATGTCTGCGCATGGCAGAGCCGCTGGTCAGCCCTGGACCATGGACCAGGGTGAGATAAGCCCAACACGCAGCCAGAAGGCCATCCCCTCTCCACTGGGCACAGAGCAAGCTGTGGGGCTCTGGGTTATGCTCTGGAGGGGTGCAGAGCTGGGAAACACCTTGTAGAAACCAGGGTGCCGATGCAAACCGCTGCCTTCCCCTTTCTTGCTGGCTCAGCAGACATGAGCTGATCCTGCCCTGCTCTGAGCAGGGTAAACAGTGCCTGAGGTGTGCTGAAACACAGGAACCTCAAAAGCACATGGTCTCAGGTCAGGGCAGGCTCTGTCCCAAAGCACACAGCTGGGAGAGGGAACACCGAGTGAGCCCCTTGTCCATCCCTGCTGCAAGGAGGGAGGGATGGAGGGAGCCTTGGAATGCCCTCAGGACACAGCAAGGTCCTTTACCAGCCCGAGGGCCAGGTCAGGCTGAGCTGGGAAAGCCCCACAGCACTCAGGGTGCTGCTGCTCAGCCTGGCAGAGGAGCCCTGGTACCACAGCCCCTGGGCAGGGGCATCGGGGGCTGCTGCACTGCCGGGAGCAAGGGGAGGTGCTCTGAGGTCACCTGTGGCTTTTTGCACACCAAGGCCATGAGCTGCTCCTTATCTTGTTCTCCTGCCCCTATTATCAATTGTTTTTCTGGTCTGACTGCATTTCCCTGCTGCCCCATCCCCAACAAAGGGAGAAGGTCGACAAAGGGAGTGAGGAGGGTGAATGAACCCCCCACCCTGCCCCAAACATCTCTGTAGCTGGAGAACATAAACAGGGTTGTTTGTGACCTGGAGCAGGCAGAGCCCCACAGCACCCAGTCAGCCACAGCTGCTCCAGAGCGATGCACCCGCTCCACGCTGGCGCCCAGCTCTGCCTGCTCTGTGCCATGGTGTCTTGCCTGGGAAGGAGCAAGGAGGGACAATCTGGATGTGCCACCATGACACAAGGCTGCCACGGAGCCCTGTGTGGTGCCAGGTGGGGTTTGATGGTGGCTGCCAGCACTAGCAGACATCCGAAGCCCTAGCACATGGTGTCCCCACGCCTGGTCAGCCCAACCTTGCTCCCACATGTCCCAAAGGTGCATCCTGGTCCCCCAGCCCAGCAAGTCCCCATCTACTTCCTCCTGCTCTGGCCCCAGCCAAGGAGCTACGTGCCTGTGCCCATGCAGCAGGACACGGTCCCTGCATCTGCCAGCAGTGAGCAGTCCCAGCACACAAAGGGAAGAGGTGGAACCAAACCCAGGCTCTGCCAGGAAGGTGACACCGTGAGAGCTCCTGGTGACCAGCGGATCTGGTCCCCACAACAGGGGGTATTTAGAGGCTGTTACCTCCTGGGGAGCCCCAGGAGGAGCTGGCCACGGCTGTAACAACCCTCACGGTACTCACCAACAGCTTCCCAATAAGGCAGGGCTGACGCAACAGCAGATTCCAGGCACCAGGTACCGTGCCCACACATGAGGAGCTGCTGTGTCCGAGGCATCTCTCATGATGTCAGATCCCACCGCTGGTCCCTCCACTCGTGCTGCCTTCAGCACCACATCACTTTGCACAAGCTGAGGCTGCACCTTTGCAGATGCAAGAGTGGCATTTGTGGGTATCAAACTCCTCCTGTGCATGCCCCTGCATACCCCAAGGAGCTCCTGGGCTATAATGCTATGGGCAGGCAGGTGTTGTAAAGTGAAGGACACCAGGGGACAATGCTGTGATGCAGTGTGGGCAGTGCAGGGCTGTGACAGCGCTGGGACACGGCCTGTGCCAAACCTGGATGTGCCAGATGCAGCAGGATGCTGACGGGTCCTGGAGCTGCCACCTGGTGGCACTGGGACAATGCTGCTTGCCAGCCACATGGACCTGCCTGGGGACATTTGGGGTGGCCTTGCACCATGGCACTGCCTCGTTCAGCTGCCCGGAGGAGGCTGGGGCTGGTCTGGCATTGCTGCATTGCTGGGACACTCACCCAGTCCTGAAGCCCGGCTCTGTTCAATGCTGCCCCAGCTCTTGCTGCTCTCCATAGGTTCTGCTGCACTGGTTTGTGCCAGGCCAGAAGCTGGCTGGGAAATGCCATCTCCAAAGCCCCTCAATTTCCCGTGGCTGCTTAGGACTTCCTGCTCCAAGGGGGGGTGGCTCTGGTGGACTTGTGCTCAATGGGATGTGTATCCATGTGTGGCATGTCAGCCCATGGTGGGACAGGATGCCTTGGTGCACTGGGACAGGAGCCAAGTGAGGAGGGGAAGAAGATGGCCAGGCCAGAGCTGCTTTTCTGGAGGCACACAGGATGTGGGTTTGAGCTTGCTGGGTAACTCCAGAGTACAGCAAAGGCCATTCTCCGGCCAAGGTTATCCCTGGTACCATCTACCTTTGCCAACTGCACTGGGAGGAAAGTCTGAAGCAAATGGCCTCCTGGAAAAGCTTTCTACCCTTGACTCCCTCAGAGGAGCTGGGCACTAGGGAAAAGCCCAGGCTGGGGGCTGCCAGCCCATCCCCAGAGCCTCCTTGCCCACTATGATCCCTTTGCTCAGCAGGACTCAGCCCCATCCTGCTTCCCAGAGGAGACAGAAACAAAAGAGGAGGGGGAAGGGCCTAAGAGAAACTTCTTCCAACTTCTGGGGAAGAGAAAAGCCCCATTCAGGCAGGAAGAACAGTGTGGAGCGGTCACTAAGCAACCCACAGCAATGTGGCTCAGCCCAGCCAAGGAGTGCTGGGCAGGGAGAGCCCGCAGGGCCTGGGGACAGGGCACACCAGCCACCACGAGGGGCTGAGACACCCAGAGCTCCTGGGAGCAGGAGGGTGTCCTCAGTGGGCTCTGGGGGCTGCCCAGTCTCCATCAGGCTCCCCCTTCACAGAAAGGGTCTCTGCTCCTCAGGTCTGCTCCAAAGCCCATGGTTCCCCATGGATCTGGGTTTCACACGGGGCTACATCAACCATTCCCAACAGAAGCACAGTGCATTCCAGATAACTCCCTGCTCTCACGGTCACTTGCAGGGCTTGTATG
The DNA here is from genome assembly GCF_963264785.1 of Psittacula echo. Lineage (NCBI taxonomy): Eukaryota > Metazoa > Chordata > Aves > Psittaciformes > Psittacidae > Psittacula > Psittacula echo. The sequence continues at coordinate 10,316,439 of NC_137750.1, read as the reverse complement.
GGCAGAGCAGCCAAACACAGGCTACACCCTCTCCCAGATAAACTCAATTCTTCATGTAGATTATCAATGGAGGAGGTTGTCCTTTGCCAACAAGCTTAGTGAGACATGAGAAACTGCCTGGCCTCTCTGCAGCACAGGGGATAAAGGGACAAAGGAAATGAAGCCTGACAAACCCTGCTGACAAGCCGTGCCCAACTGCCTCTGGGAGCCCAGGAGTCCCTGGAGACACTGCTGCCCCAGGTAGGATGCTGCAGGAAAGGAAAACCACTCACAGCCAGAGCAGGTCCACTGGGACCAGTCAATGTGCAGCTGGGCCCAGTGCAGGGCCTGAGGAGCCCAAGGAGCTGCACTGGACCTGCCTCGACACTGGGAGGGGTTTTTGCCTGCATGGTATCAAAGGAAACATCACAGAGTCACACCGAATCCCAGCACCATCAGGGCTGGAGGAGACCTCTGGAGATCATTCAGTGCAACTCCCTGCTGGGGCAGGGTCACCCAGAGCAGGTCACAGAGGCTTCATTTCCTTAGTCCCTTTATCCCCTGTGCTGCAGAGAGGCCAAGCAGGTTTGGAATGTCTGCAGAGACTTCACATCCCCCCCAGGCAGCCTGTCTTTGTGCACTTGTCTCCAGCATCTGAGGTACTCACCTGCTGGAACAAGGACAAACTTGCCAGGTTTACCCACTTCCTCAGGAGGTGTTTGGCTAGCACTGATCTCTATCCTGGGATAGCAAGAGGAACAAGGGGGGGATGCTCAGGTATATCCACACAAGCTGCAGAGGCATTATCATTAACACTCAGTTCTGCCCTTTCCTGGCTTCATCCTCCACTCTCTCAGCCTTTAAGCATCAGCTCTGGACACACTGAATAACTCAAGCCACAGGGCTACAAGGTAAAATCAGTTTGGCCCAAGTAGTGCCATTTATTTTGTCTGCACAAGCCCTATCAGAAGCCAACACACTGCAGCTTTGCTGACTGCAAGTGCGCTCCTCTCAGCACGATGGGGACAGGCTCTCCAGGCAGCAGCAAGGATGGATAGCATCCATCCCTGGACTTGGAGAGTTCCTACCTCTCCTGGCAAAAGGACAAACACAATGCTCCCTGCACAGCTGGGAGCCTAGTGTGCCAAAGCCCAGCCAAGCAAGGACTTGGCACATCAGGACCCAGAATTCCCATGTTCTGCAGCTAGGGGAGGCCCAGAGCAAGAGGCACCAGGTCTGGCATCCTACTGCACAATGGAGAGCATTTACCTGCCCTGCAGCTGATGGGAGTGCTCCCTCGGAGATGCCATCATGAGGCCACAATGGGAAGCAGAAGTGAAATGCATTCTCTCTCATATTAGTCACCTGGAAGTATCCATCCATCCTTTCTATTTGCATGGAGTGAGAGCAGCACTCCAGGAATTAAGTCAACCTGAGATAGAATCTGTGCATCCACTGGCTGCTGAGGGAGCTTGCTCAGACAATACACCCAGCTCCAAGACAGGCACCACTCATGGAGAGGATCACCCAGAACAGAAGTAGCCCCAGCCTGTGAGGAGCATCTCCTTGCAAACAGAGAAAACCTGGATGAAGATGCATTCTACGACACTGGGCCATATGCTGCCCAGAACCACCCTGGAATCTTCTCTCCCAATATCAGGGCCTACAACCATCAGCAACAGTCTGGCAGCACAGCCAGGTGGGACTTCTTTGGTGGTGTGCTGCATTTTCTTGCTGTTCTCCTGGTCTGCAGCATTTGCTCATTTGTAGAAGCATTGTGAGAGAACAGAGGTGCTGAAGGAGACAAGCATCTTTGTGGGCATGAAATGTGCCTGGAAGCCCAGAACTAACCTTAGCTATGGTGGTCCCCTTCTGTTCGCAGAGAGGTGGCAAGATCCCCCAGGCAATGGCCCTTACCACACAGTCAGGATCTCTGGTAAAGCTTCATGATGTTCTCATCGTGAAGCTTTTTCCACACCTGCTTCTCTAGGTTGAAGTCGTGGTTGGTGTAGAAAACCAGACGTTTCCAGTCCTTGTCATAGTAGTGATCTGAGTACTTCTCGTGCCCCTCCGTGATGTAGCCATAGGCACTCACTTGGGAAAGATGGAGGGCTCACCGAGGAGAGGCAGTTAGTGGAGTACAGGACACAGTTCCCAAATGGAGAGGGAGCACAGGACAGGTGTCAATCGGGGCTCCTCTGGGTGATGCTGCAGGGGGGTCCAGAAGGACCAGACTACAAACACTGGCTCCAGAGAGCCTGCTGTCCTCTCCCTAGGATGCAGGGTGGCTCTCAGCAGTCTTCACATCCCCTGTGTGAACTATCTTGGGGCTGTTTCTCTTCAATCTGCTCCTCCACAGCTGACAAGAACCTATATACTCTCAAGGCAGGTGGTAAGAAGGGTTGGAGCCATCCCTGCTCTACCTTGCTCTCCTGCCTCCCCTTCCAGACATCACTGAGTGCAAGAAATATCGTGCCCTTACCTGACCACAGAGGTGGAGGGCAGTCAGCAGCAGGAAGGCCCCTGTTGTGGGTCTGTAGAGCTTCCAGTAGGGCTTTCCCAGAGTTTTAGATTTCAAAAACCTGCAGCAGGAGAGCAGAAAGCACAGAGCAGTTGCTGGGGGGAGGTGGTTCAAGCCAGGCCCATCTTGTCCCCTTGTGTGGCTTCTTCCCTCCTTGCAGCACTCTGGGGCCATACAAGGCATTTCAGACAAGTCATGAGCATGACCACGTGTGGGTACTGCTGCGTGGCCAGCCTAGAATGCTCCATCACCTGCACTGCAACCTAAGCTCTGCTCTACCCCAGCTTTATGGAAGTGGTAGGTCTTGGGGCAGTGGGGATATAGAGGGGGATTAAAGGATATGGTATGTTCAATCCCATTCTTAAATCTGTCTTTAGCCTTGCAGTGCAGAAGTGTCTTCGAAGCTCACTAATATACCCTGCTCCCCATCCACAGTGAGGGGTGAAACAAGGCATAGGAAAAGTGCAGAGGCAGGTCACAAATCCACTAAGAGCTGTGGTGGTTTATGCCAGCAGTTTAGAAAGGTAGGAGTCCACACGAAGGCAAAAATAGCATTAGAGTCCTCTTGGCCTTGGAAAGGAAAGCAGGGAGGTGCAAGCCATCTGGCACCACATTTGTCTTCTCTCAGAGAAGGCATAACAGCACTCAAGGAGACTGAAGGGTAAACACAGCCAACGCAGGGCACCACAGGAGCTCTTCCTGCATCTCCTGGTCACGTGTGGCCCACGATTGGCAGATCTTCCAGGAGGCTTGTGAAAAGGCTTAGAGATGCAAACAACAGCCAGGGCAGGCAAATGGGATACTGAGGAAATGCCTGTTACAGTGTTTGATGGCACAACCAGCCTCTCAAGTCAAGAACAGATCTCAGAAGAGCTCTTACAGAGCCCTCCTCCAAGGTGCTTGAGCACTGGGGAACAGGAAAGGTTGGTCCTGAATTCTGGCACTTTAGCAACACTTCCCACATCTGAAGTTGCCATTTGCATTAATTTTGGGATGCAGAAAGCCAAACTATCCTATGGCTGATGCTTCTCCAGATGCTGGATGTCTACCCACCACTAACACCGCACTGCAGCACCACAGAGAACTCTACCTGACTGCACCCTGGTGAAGCTTACCCCCATCCTGCTGGTGTGGCTAAGCTGCAGTTACAAGGGAGTGAGTCGGCAGAAGAGAGCCCAGAGATGGTGCTGGCCAGAAACAAGCCACTGATGGAGCACATAACCTCCAGCTCACCTGTTCTTCATGTACTTGAGGAAATCAGGGTGAACCACGAGGTATCTGTCCATCGTGAAACCTTCCTCAAATCTCTCCTGGGGCCTCTGCCTAAGGACAGGAATGGGGAAACTCAGGACAAGCTCTGCTTTTCATCACAGCTGGAAAGCACCAGCCCTGATACACTTGGTGATAACAGAAGAACCACAAACACTTCAGTTAGTCTCTATCATTTCCCAGATCATGACCAGGCCTCCATAACCTGTGTGCATTGCAGAGGAAGAGATCAGGCAGAAGAAGCAAGAACAGAAGACAGGAATATCAAAAGCATGTGTGTGCACAGACATTAATTGGTGAAACCAGGCCTTCATCCACAAGTAGGCCACTATGTATGGACACCAGACCAGACAACAGCATGTGTTAATCCCAGAGGACCACAAAGCTTTCTCCAAGCTCTGGCCACACATCATTGAAATCAGGGAAGGAGGTGTATCAATTACAGCAGTGCTCAGAGCGGTGGAGAAGGAAGATACTTCTCCAGACATTAAGCTGGCTTTCTCCTGGCCTGCAACTCAGCAGAGCTAAGCACCGTCGGAAGGAGAAGGGCACAACAGAGAGCTCCACACTGAAGGGTGCAGAGGTGGGATTAGTTTGTTTTACTCATAGTGGTTCAAGAATCCTTTCCTGATGTTCTTGTTCAGCAGAAGAGCCTTAAGCCACTCATAGTCTCTAGCTCCCTTCAGCAAGTGAATGTATTTGACATGCTAGGAAACAAGTGAGCATCACAAATCAGCACAAAATGAGCAGCACAAGAGATACCCCTTAAAAACAACAAGCAAGCAGGCATCCAGGCTCACTGAGCTTCTGAGACCCACATCTTTAGTCTGCAGCTTTTAACTATCCCACAGGAGCAGAATGGAGAAAACATCTAACGTGTAGCTACTTCCACATACCAAAAGGCTGGGGCAGGACTGATGCAGGTTCCCACTGCAAATACTCACTCAGAGCCACATCAGTGCAGGTTCCCACTGAGCTGAAGTGTTGGCTCAGCCCCTTTGCTCCTCATGCATGGCAAGATCAGAACTGAAGGCCACAGGCTAACAGCATCCCATCAAAGCTGTGCATGCAACTAGCATGGACCTGATTTACTTTTCCCTGTGGGATGTTGCTGAAGCCTCTGTGGCCCAAGATGTGGAGAGAGGACACCAGGGAGTAGGCTGTGAATCCATAAAAGGAGGTTTTTGTTCCCACATCTTTTTTGTAACCTTTGATCACAGCCCCACTCACCCTAGCCAAGGGAATCAAACAGAGAGGCCGAGTTAGCAGGTGAGCAAACCCTCACATCCATGTTCCTAACAGGAAAAGACAGCATGAGTCTGAAAGAAGGGATTATTAGGCCCATTTTGAGCTACACCTCTTGACCTGAAGGAGAGCCCCTGCTTTGGAGATGGTTCTTTATGGCTCATCTGTGAATCCCAGGCCCTTCCTGTGTGTTTATGAACTTTCTAATTCCTTTTGGTTTTTCATCAGTCATGTTGGCACCTAAGAGTCAGTGAAGTTATCCAGCTGCAGTTATCTGCTAGCCACAATAAACTGGCTATATATCTTCTAAGAAAGAAGCCTGCCTTACCGGAAGATGTAGTGATGGGAGTCAATCTCCTGGCCCATCCCAGAGTTATTCAGTATTCCTCCATTCCCCACGACAGCACAGCTGATGCATGTTGGCTTGCTGCTGGTGCTGTCGGCCAGGAGCAGCTGCTGGTGGGGATTTGGGGGCAGCAGGGACATCACCTCCTTCACCACTAGGAAGCAAACACGGTGGAGAGTTAGCATTAAGAACCCTCGGGATGGAACGATGAAACCACCAGTTTCCACCACAAGATCCACCTAGCCTGATGCCTCTGACAGGGAGATGCTGCAAACCTGCAGCTACTTGGCATAAGATCCCTGTTGGGAGTTTGATGGTCCCATCCTGACGTGTCCTGAGGGACTCACATGAATAATTCAGCTCCATGAAGCCATAGGGAGGTGCAAAATGCTCCAGGCAGTCCCATTCACTGTCACTGAAGTATCTCTTGTCTGTGAAGAGCATGATGTTGGGCAGGAAGAGATCTCGCAGCCAGTCAGACTTGGCAGCTTTGGCCTTCACTGATTCAGAGCAGGTCTTGAATACACCAAAAAGAAAACAATAAGGACTGATTAGCAGGGAGCTCATGAAGCTGAGTGAGCACCCATGCTTGTGGCACTGGGGGTGAGGATGGGAAAGAAGTAGAGAAACTCCAGTGGTACATCACCCATTCCCCTCAGCGTTCCCATCACTGGGAACATGAGGCATAATTTCACCATTACATCAATATCTAGCTGGTGGAAAGTCACCTACAAGGAGCTAGAGTGACTCCAGCTCTCTAAGACTTCCCTCTTCAGAACAGTAGGCCTGTGATGCTCGTGTTTTACTGGCTCTGGGCCTCAATAACTGATGCACATTAATATAACAAGTCCATCAATATAATAGGTCTAACCTCAATACACCAAATGAAGCTAGCAGTCCCTGCTGGCAACATACCTCTCAGGGCCCTGGCCTCAGAGCACACATAAGCAAACCCAAGGAGGAACATGTGAGATCGAATCACCACTATCACTCCCTTTAAAGATAACAGAAAGCGTGCAAACAACTTGTTCAGTGTCATAAATGAATCACAGAAAACCGTGTAGCTGAGAAGGGAATCCCAGCCAGCTTCTCCTCTCTAACAAAAGGGTTTCTTTGTAGCTGGCAGGAGTTAGGCTGTGAGTGCAGATGAAGAGCAATCAACTCCACTTTGTAGCCTTTCTTAGACATCTTTCCTTAATAGCTCCTGTAATAGCTACTGAAAGACAAAGCTGGAGACCAAGTGGACTCTATGCCCAGCTCAAATTCCCAGCAATGACCACACTGCATTGTCAAAGCCTTGCTGTGTGCTCCGCAGCTGACCTGGGTTCTCTGCTATGGGTGAGGATAATTCGGTGACAGCCTGAGGAGACAGTCCTCATTCTGCCTGTCACAACAGGATTGCAATGGGAACATTGTGGAGGGTTTCATGTTGGCATCATTTCAATTCCAGCACATTTCACATCCAGAGACAGGGACATTTCCTTCCTACTCAAGCTGTACTTTGTACTGTCCAAGGCTTTGTACTTCTTGTGCCTCCACAGCTAGACTGGACCAATACCAGAGGAAGTAGGGAAAAGCCTGATCATGTAGGAAATGAAGGAGGTGGGGGTGCTTCTACTCACTTCTCTCTGCAGAATTAGACATCAGGTTCGGGAGTGAGACCCAACATGTCTGGATCCATAGACCCACTACAGACTCTTAGTGAAGGGTCCTAATCTTCTCTCTTCCATCCTGAGGAAGGGTTTTCCCCACTGCTCAGCTGTTCCGCACACCCAGATGCTCTGCAGCCTCAGTGCTAGATGTTCTCTGCTGCCTGCTGTGAACTGCTGCCTCCCATTTCCCTGCCAGCTCCTGCTCTGCACTTCTGAGGTGGTTGCATGTGCTCTGCAGCTCATCAGATGTGAAGATGGGAACATCTGGGAGTTGATGAGCAGGATCCTGGTGACCTAATCCCACTGTATCTACAGGCAGTAGCACTGGGCAGGAGGGGTGAGGTACCGTCTCATGTGGCATACACACTCTTAGCCATGTAATTCACCCACACCCATTTGTGGGTGCCTCGAGACCATGGGGAGCCCAGGAAGAAGGATGCACATCCTGCACCACAGACTGGATCATCTGCCAGTGACTCAGTGAGGCTGGGCCAGGTCACGAGCTCAGGCCTTTAACAGCCAAGTTCTGCACGTAACAGTCACAGATCTTTGGATAACAGAGGTGTCCCTGGAGAGCTGCTCCTCTCAAGAGGCTACACTGCAGCCATCAGCAGAGGAATGGCTTGCACTGCCAAAAGGGGCAATGGGGAACAACATGAAAGCACCACAAGGGAGAGAGAACTCAAAAATGAAACATCAAACCAATAAAGCTCATACATAACGGCTGAGGGACTGGGGAGGCTGGGGGGGGGTTCAGTCTGGAGAAGGGAAGGCTCAGGGGGGACCTGATCGCTCCCTACAAGTGCCTGACAGGAGGATGGAGCCAGGAGGGGCTGGGCTCTGCTCCCAAGGAACAAGGGATGGGACAAGAGGAACCGGCCTCAAGCTGCACCAGGGCAGGTTTAGATGGAGCTGAGGAACAATTCCTGCCCCAAAGGGTGCTCAGGCATTGGAACAGGCTGCCCAGGGCAGGGCTGCAGGCACCGTCCCTGCAAGCATTCATACAGCATGGAGACAAGGCCTCAGTGCCATGGGTTAGTGGTGGCCTTGGCAGGGCTGGGGTAAGGGTTGGACCTGACGAGCTTAAAGGGCTTTTCCAACCTCACTGATTCTGTGATTCTATGATCCACACATGTCCAGGGCACCCTGGGGTTGGGGAATGGGATTAAGCTTTCAAGAGTAGCCCCTGCTCCACTGGGAGAGGTCTGAGCAGAACACCATGGTGCCTGCAGTGCTGACAGTCCGCTGGAGCAACACCTACATTGCTCCTAGTGCCACCACAATAACACATGGCAATGCAGGAAGACGGTGGCACTGAGACTTTAGAAAGGCAAATGACTCATCTAAGACCACTGAGCTAGAACAGGCACTCCTGTCTTCTGCTCACTGGCCTACACTCTCCCTCCTCTCTGAGTACAAGCAGTGTGTAAAGGCCATTTACACCCATGTATAAAGACCCTCCCCTCAATCCAGAGAGCCTGTCCAAGCCTTCCAGAAACAGGACTGCCAGGGAAAACTGCTCTGGGTAAGCATTACAAAGAATTACCAGCATAAGATGGGGGACAGAGACAGTATTGTGTACCACAACCAGCCCCATCTGCTTGCTGAGAGCTTTGCTAGAGTTTACAGCTTCCCCAAAGGCCCCTGTTCCTGGGCCTGAGTAATAATGAGATGCTCAAATTTCATTTTAAATTAGTTCCAAACCCTCATAGCTGCAAAGGAAAGGTCGAAACTATGGTCAGAATATGAATCCAGTGCAAAACCAGAGCAGAAAACAGGCTTTCAATTCCACGGCTGTTAGGACAACCTGATGGTGGGCACCACACTTACTTCTGGAAGCTCACATCAGTAATACAACCTACGCAGGCAGAGGTGATCCCAAGAACAGAACAGCACTCCCAACAAACAGGATCTGTAAAGAAACTTTAAAGCTGTAGCTGTGCAAGTGCTGCTTGACAGGTACAACTGTATCATTTGAGGTTCTTCGTTTTACCTCTGCTGTGCTGACCAGGCCTTCAGGAACAAAGAGGAACAAAGTAGGGCTTGCTGAATGCCAGATCTGATCTGAATTACCTGCCCTGTGGTGATGATGATTCAATGCATAGCAAGAAAATCCTAGATAGCAACCCAACATGCTGGGACCATCCGAGTTGTGGAGCTCTGGACGGGGAAAGAATCTGCCTGCTCACTATGGGTGCCTACATATGGGATGGAAAAGGTGAATTGCAACAGCTGAGAAAGGCTCTCCTCTTGTTGATAGTAAACCACAAGAACAGTAAAAAAAGTTACTTTTTAACCATCATTTCTCTGTGGGGCACACCTACACATAGTTGAATTTTTGCCAATATTGACAGAAAACACTGAAAATGGGAACATTCCCCACCCTACTGTCTCCAAAGCAGGCAGGTACATGCTTACCAAGCCTCATCTCACCCTTTTTCTTTGACCTGACCTTAAGTTTGACTTCAATACAAGTGACTAACAAAGCCTCCTGTGTCCCTGCTCACCATCACTGCCAGCATCATTATTCACAGCCCAGACTAGCCCAAGTGTCACTGCTGCCCCTCTGCTGCCAAGGCTTGTGACTTGCTCTGGTATGTATGTGCTTAGGTGAACAGGTGCGGGGGGACATTCCTACTCCTGTTCCCTTACCGTGACCCGGCTTGTTTTCTTTAGCTGGGCGGCATAAACCAAAGACCAAGGCACTAAAGAACTTCTTCCTTATACCCAACCTGAACTTCCCCTGTTTCAGTTTGAACCCATCACCCCTTGTTCTATCACTACAGTCCCTGATGTACAGTCTCTCCTCAGCATCCTTGTAGCCACCTTCAGACACTGGAAGCTGCTCTGAGGTCTCCACACAGCTTTCCTTCTCCAGGCTGAAAAGCCCCAGTGTTCTCAGCCTGTCTCCATACGGGAGGTGCTCCAGCCCCTGATCATCCTCGTGGCCTCTGGACTTACTCCAACAGCTCCATATAGTGCTCCAAGTGGGGTCTCACAAGAGCAGAGTAGAGGGGCATGATCACCTCCTTTGACCTGCTGCTTATGCTCCTTTTGGCCTAGTGTGAGGTGTCCCTGCCTGTAGCAGGGGGTTGGAACTGGATGATGTTAAAGCCCTTTCCAATCCAAACTATTCTATGGTTCTGTGAAATCTGAGGACTGTAAACCTGAGTCTTCATAGGAATGCAGATGTTCAGATTCTCAGGTGAGAAATGGGACACTTCCATGAACACTGCCATTTAGTGCCAAACACCTAATGCCTACCCATAGACTGACACAACTCCTTAGGGTGCCACATCACAGAGAACATCTACCCTGCACTGTGTGCCTAAGCCCCCTATGCCCTTACCAAAGCATCTGAGAGTGGGACCACCTTGTAGCACCTCTAGAAGGACAGATGCACCTGATCCCCTGACGCACCTGAGCTCCAAACAGGCCTGCTCAGGCTGACTTTCAAAGGAACCTATGGAAATGTGGGCAACTGCACTAAGTTCCCACACTGCAGGACAGTGCAGGACTGCCCAGGCTGAGTCATACACATAAAGTCTCCCCCTCTGGGTTCAAACAGCACCTACATACCAGTAAGCTGACCTACCAGCTCAGAGATCATCCTTGACTGCAATGGGCTCACATGCCCAGGGGACAAGCAGGCAAGGAGGTCAATAGGGAGGCATCATTCCTGGTGAACACACATGGCCATCACACCTACCCATGGTGGAGATGAGTTGTCCAGTAGGTACTGGTCCTCAAAATCCCACTGCGGCTCTGACCTCAGCTGCTTCTTCTCTTTCACTGCAGCAGCCTGAGGAACGGGTCTTACAGTTTCCACTGATGCAGGAGGTTCTTTTGGCTTTGTTTGGTCATTGGATGTGTTGTTTTGCTGAGCTCCCTTCACCCCAGAGGATAGTTTCACTGCTGCCTTCTCCTTGGCTCCCTCCACACTGGGAAGTGGTTTCACTATCATCTTTTCCTTGGCTTCTTCTACCCCTGGGGCTGGTCTCACTGTTCTTTTGTCTTTGTTTTCCTGCATTCTCAGGACTGTTTTCACTGTTGTCTTCTTGATTCCCTCCAACCCAGGGGCTGATTTCACAGCCACATTCTCCTTGGCTTCCTCCACCCTGGCAACTGGTTCCATCATTTTCTTCTGCTCCTCCCTTCCTTCCCATCTTGGCATCTTCCCTAGCATATCTTGTTTGAGCCTTGTGATGTCTCTCCCCAAAAACACCTTTAAAAAGCTCCTGGAATTCCCATTGTCAGGACAGTTTAAATTCTGTTGCTCTTGGGTGTCCACCTGCTGCATATCTGGGGCACGTCGGAAAATGCTCAACTGCCTGAATGCAATCAAAGGAAAAGCAGATACATCACACACACCTTCCACTGACCACCAAACACCTTCCAGCCATTTCTCGGCTTTTTACTCTGAGCCCCTCTCTGTGTAATCACTGCATATGACTACCACACTTGGAGGACCTGCCCTGGCAGCTGCCATTTCGGCAGGATCCTGTATGAATTCAGTTTCATTTCCAACTTTGCCACTAAAATGTTCTTCAACTTCCCACACCATTCTGGCCTGAATACCACCTATCTCCTCACTAAGCAAGTCATCGAGGGTACACACTCCTCTTTCAGCACTTGGCTCATGAAGCATCCACACTGGCAGGAGCTGCAAAGCAGCACAGAAGAGCTTTGCCCTGCACTGGGCAATGTCCCCAGAGCACTGCAGGACTGTTTCGGAGCTCCTGGGTTCAGGACATGGCACACACCCCGTGAAGGCAGCCATCTGGCTCTCGCTGCCAGCAGAGCCAAGTGCTTCAGTGACAGAGCACGAAGTTCTTCCAGAATTCAGTAAAGGAAGTCTAACAAGAAGTGTTAAACTTGTTCCTTTACCATACATCAACTTCTTGAGCATTTGGGGTCGCAAGGCACCTTTCCCTCTCCTCCTCCCCCTCAGTCAGCTAAGGCAATGGCGTCACACAGCACTTGTCAAGTACAAGTCTTAAGACAGGCACTTTGAAGCTACTAAAATACACTCTGAAGCTTAAAACTGTAAAATATCTCCATTTTCAGTGATTTCCTCTAATACTGCAGCTGCCCTGTTGCCTGATTCAGAGGCCCAGGCAGGTACAAGGATGCCATAGGAGTATACAGCTGCCAACAGCATAAGAGCCACCTGCAATAAGCCTGGGCTGAAACCCAGGATAAAATATCAAGGCAGAAGTGATGAGGATTTGTCCCAAACACTCATTTTTATCTGCACATGGCTGGAGGGTGGAACAGGAAAAAGGAAGGTGAACAATTGCTGCAGCTGAGCTTTTATGCACAGCAAAGCTTTTCAGGATAGATCAGCAGAGCTGTGGCAGGCTGATTTCATCCTCTGCATGATGGATTTGCTTCAGAGAGCTGTGGATTGCTTCTGAGGTGATAAATGGAAGGGGGGGAGAAGGCACCTCTGCAGACAGCAGGCTGCAGATAAGAGTTCAGAGTGGTACAGCATTCATTGAAGTCATTAGGAAATGATCAACTAAGAGGCTTTTAAAACTCATTTTGTATGAGATAAATACTTGAACCTTTCCAATGGGATTTCTGGAAAAAAGATGCTGTGTCAATGGCCTATCAGTTCTTCCTCCATCTCTCCTATAATCATTAGCCACTTTCAAGCAAGTCTGCAGCAGTTGCTTTCTATCACAGTGCTTCACGTATAAACTTGTGTTGCTTTTTATAGTCTAAGAAGAGGAAAGATTTTATATACAAAGTCTAAGGAAAAGAGACATTTGGGAAGGTAGCACAGGCAGAGCTTAAATCCCTGCATGATTTGCTGTTGTAGTTTTAAGATGATGTTTAAAATGATGGTGAAATGAAAGGGCAGAGAACCAATGAAACAGGACAGCATGAGAAGCCACCCCGAGTCCAGACTTTGTGCTGTCTCACAGGGCACAGGTTTCATCCCCGCTCTATTACACTTTAATTACAAACACTGTGCCAAACATAGAGACCAAAGTGTAAAACCAAGGGCCCATCACATCCTGCAGGCAGACCCACATGGCTACACAGGACCCTGCTCTCCTGACCAGCATTTTCCATCCAAATGGTCAAAGCAGCTCATCAAATTCCAGAGTCCAGCTGGCAAACAAGTGCAGCAGCTCAATGACATTTACTGTCATTTCCCTCTCCATTTACAAAGCCTGAGGACAAATAGAGGATAAAGCCATAAAAATGCTGCTTGGTGTTTTCTACCTTACACATAAAGGCACGGAAACAGAACTGACCCACAGATAACAACATACAGCTCAATTTATTTATAATTTAATATAATTTATCAATATAATTTATCAATTTATTTAACTTGCAAAATAGGGACATTTGCTCTCTCTGAAACTATGGCAAAACGAAACAGCTTCATGAATGGGCATGGCATGCCAGCTCTTGTCCCAGCTCTGCCACTCATGGACTCTGTAACAACTCACTTCACTTCCTTACATCTCCTTCTCTCCTTCCCCCCCATCTCCCTTGTGCAGATTCTGACCTCTCCAAACCACAGAATCATAGAATGGTTAGGGTTAGAAAGGACCTTAAGATCATCCAGCTGTCCTCAACATGTAGTCTCAAGTTGCTGGGCTAAACTCATACCACCTCCAGAACAGATGTAGGTGGTCCCAGCCTCTCTCCTCAGCACCAGCCCTGAGCTCCAGCTGAAAACTAACCCCACTAAGACAAGCCAGAGGAGCTCACAGGGAGAGCTGAGACGACATGAGGGCTGGTGGGGAGGCTGGGGCTTTCAATATACAGTTCAGGGCACCAACACATAGCCATGCCAGTGTAGAAAAGGTTCACACATCTGCTGTGCACATGCAAGGAACATTGCCCCCTGCCAGTGATGCTGGAGATATTCTACTACAGCCTACACTGCAATTCCCTCCACATCTAGTCTTGTAGGATTTACTTGACCATTTATATAAAGAATACTACAGATACTGCTCATCTCTGCATGACATTGGTCTCCCAGTATGCAGCATGTCTGCATTAGGGATCAGACGCTAAACTTGCTATGAACCTGAAGGTATCTCACCAAATTCAGTGTCCAGCAATGCAATCTGGACTAGGGCTGGATGAGGTCCTCTAGGAGCCACCAGGAAAAGCAAACACTGTGTAATGCCAAGTATGGAACCAAATCACATTAGTAAAGCAAAAGCTGCTTTCTTCAACAGCTACAACAAGGAAACACTAGAACTAGTAGTCCAGCAGAAGCAAGGTTCTGACTGTAGATCTTGCAGCACTGTGCTCTGATTGCATGCAACGTGGTCTGCTAAAGCAAAGTGGTCATCTAATTCTGATCAGAAGCGCAAGTTTCAGGGTAAGAAGACACAGAGACAAAGCAAGAGAGCACAGTGCTCTCTCCAGACAGCACATATTACAAGGAAGCTGGTCTCTTACCTGAAAATCCTTGTCTTTGACAAGCCAAACAAGGAACTGAAATTCGCAATGAAGATGCCAAGGTGCATTAGAACAATGAGCCAAATGAGGGCTCTGGGACCTCTAGGAAGCCTTCTCCTGAAAAACCTCATGCTGAGATGCCGCAGAGCACCAGAGGCTCTGCTGCTGCCCAGAGGTGCTGCCTGGGCAGTGCTTTCCAAAGGTGTGTTGAATGATGAGGCTGGTCTTCTCCCTGGATTTCCCTCCAACAACGTGCACACCCTTTCTCTCAACATTCCCAAACACTCTACACACAGATGCAACTCCTCAGACAAGACAGCAGCTTTGCACTGTTCCTGTCTATCAATCACCCCAAGCTTATTGCAACAGAGTGGGAAAGAAACACTTTTCACTGCAAACAGTGGAATTCCTTATATTTTCCTCAGTGAGGTTGGTCCAGCGTAAGAAGGAAAACCTTTAGCTTTAATCTGCTGGAAGCATCACTGGGAACATTTGTGTGAATTATGGAAGTAGCCATAATTACGGTCCAAGAAACCAGCTTTCCTACCAGGAAAGCCCGAGCGCTCAGGAAAGATTCTAGGTGTAACTGCAAAGAGATGGTCATTTTCTTCCTCATGCAGTAGCTACTTGTAGCTTCAATCCAGAAGCAATCCCTGCCCCCAAAAGCTGATAGCTAGATGCTCATCCATTTTAGCTTGTGATTGCTTTGAAATAAGCTGAAGCCCTTGAAAATCCACCATAGAACAGAAGAGTTTGTGTTTAAAGGCAGAACAGTGCTTGGGTAAAGCATTAGAGGACAGGGCTTAGAGTCAAGCAGTCTCCCCTCCCTAATAAAGCTGACCTGCCTTTAGGGCAACTGGAAAAGATTCAATCCAGCATTTCACTTGTCTGAAAGGTGCTAACTCCACCACAATCCACGTGCACTATTGCTGACAAACTTGTTACACAGGCCTGCTGCAGCTCAGGTTCCCAAGCTGAATCTCTGCTCTGAGCTGTGTGCACCCACAGCAGGAACACACCCTCTTCAGCAGCTCTTCTGTTTCAGCTCCCGGTCAAGCAGCCTCCAATACCAACACTAGGACTGATCGTTTACTTTCAGCTTTGAACCATCCCATCATTTCACAGGAACCACTGAGTGGACAGGAAATGACAGCTATGTCAGTTCACTGCTCAAACAGGACCTGCGTGGATTTGAGTCTGGCTAAGTACTAACATCACCCAGGAGGCTCCCTTGGAATTCAACTGGTTTCAAAGAAGCGTGTAACAGACCTGAATTTTTATTGCACATAAGATCAAAATACAGTTTAAGTGTCTTGTATCTGTGATTCATGCCATCATGGACAGACAGACAACTGCCTTCTACACTGCTGCCTTAGTCGGACCCTCGGCATTTGGCCTTTGTCCAAAAACAATCAGGTTTTGCCCATCAATTGTGTCAGTTAAACAAAGCTTCACTAATGCCACGTGCACATGAAATGCTCCAAGGGCTTTGCATTACACTTTATTTGAGCCATGAGCATATTCCAACCTGGGACATGTTGCTTCCCATTAACATACCCCTGACAACCTCTCTCCCCATCCCAAGTTCCACAATACGTATTTTATCCTCTCCTCTCCACGAAAATCAGTGCTCTGCCTAGAGATGGATCTTTGGCAGTGCAGAATACATCTCCCCAGCAGCAGAGGGAAAGAAGAGCAGAAATAAACATCACAGCCAGAGAAACACCTAGCTGTACTAGATGTAGTACACCTAGATGTAGTTTCACATGCTACAGCAAAGGGCTATTTTAACTCATGTGGAGCTGTGACATATTAACCCTGACATTTCAAGGGGAGATGCCCATATTGCTTCATATATCATTGCACAGCTCTTATAAAAAATTAAACCCAGATGGTTAAGTGGGTTTAATTGTTTATACTGTTACTGAATACATATAGAACTGAATGGAAGATGTTTGCTTTAAGTCACAGGCAAGCCAGTAAATAAATTTCACACTTACCTTATATCCTTCCATGCATCACAGCAAGAGCTGCAAGGATTTCATGTGCAAGGCTCAGCAGTAGCTGCGTTTCTTTACCATCCACATTTCCTGGCAAGTTACTCTGTCTGGATTTAAGTGCAAGACACTGGTTATCAGAGGACCTTGGAGACAAAAAAGAAACAGTAAGACAAGTTTGAAAAGCCCTTGAAGAAAACAAGGGAGGTTGTTAGTCCAGGGTACAACCCTGCCTCCGTCTACAGTAAAACCTTTCACTAGTGCTCAAACTGAACCTGGCATCAAAGGAGATCTGGTGAACAACCACAGGCACTGAGAAAGAGATCAGCCAAGGGACTGCCATACTCTTGGGCAACCCCTGTTAGTTCCATGCAGCTCTAGAGGTGGGATGTAGGTCTGGGTGTGCAGCACACAAGTAGAGCAACTCTGTGGCCACAAGAGGCAATGGGACAGTCTTACAGGAACAAGCATCAGTCTGAACCACTGATACCACCGATGTACAGAGCAACAGCTTCAGTTTAGCCTTCCTCTTGCCAGCCCTATGCACCTTCAGGCTCTCTGCTTGGAAGAAGCTGTTTGTATGTAACTACAAGGTTTATTTGTTAATCGGATCCTAAAGGGAAATTCTGGAGGCAGAAAACATTTTCCTCCAACCTCCTCCATATAACATTACTGCAAAAGCAAGAGCCACAAGGGATAGCAAGATACCTACAACCAGGAAGACAGCTTGCTTTGCTTTTAAGGAACTGGGCTGGCAATTGAGGAGAACATGTCTGTAGTACTCTGTGTTCAGGAAAGCAGGAATACCCAAATCCCTGACAAGAACAGTAGCCAGAAGCAGGCTTGCTATGCAAAACACAGAGCTTTGCACCTTGGTGTAAGAAAAGGAAACCTACAATAACTACCAAAACCAAAGCTATCAGGATACTGGCTTTCAGTTCCTTGGAGTATTATTTCACCATCCTTCTTCCCCACTGCTGAAATCAGTCTGTTGGAGCTGAGGCAGCAAGGCCTGAGGTCAGATTGGGAAATGGGGATGCACGGTAACTCCTCAGGGATGACCTGGTGAAAACTGAGGCCAAGAGCAGAGCTGCTCCCTTATAAAGCTCTCTAAGGAGTATGATTCCTGAGATACACAGGGCTCCGAGGCCAAAAGCAGGAAGCTAAGCCAGGACTGCACCTCACACAGGGGTTGGCAGCCTCTCAAGGCCACAGGCCAGATGCCAACCTCCTTTTCCAAAGTGAGGTTTTGTATGTTTCATTGGCAATCCTACCAGAAATCCCAGGAGATGCTGCTTCTCTCCTGGTGGAGAGACTCTGTGTTCACTGCTTCCATCACCAGTGCCCACACCAGAAGAGTTTCTATTTTGTCAGTGCTGTGAAAGTCAGACCTTTGGGGTGTTTTTCTTTATGCAAACTGCACCAGGGACCATCAAGTTATCTGTTAGCTCTTTTCCATCTCCAACAATCCATTTAATTCCACATCCACTTCACTACATCCTGGAGAGATAAAAGGCAGATTTGCCTTTCTATTTGTTTTGGGGTTTTTATTCATAAACAGACTTCATCTCCATGAGATCTTATACTGTGTGTGTTGTGGGTGTTGGCTGGAGCCCGGACTACGCCAGCAGTTTATCTGTGTGCAGGTTTTCCAGAGGGCTGTGGATCCAATCTTGTTTACCTGCCTGTTTCCTGTGTGCTTTCCACTTTCCCATGGCTCTGGGCTCTGGAATAGGGCATCACAAGATGTTCTTAAAGTACAAATCAATCAAGCTTCAAAGTAGTTCAAACTTGTCTTTCAGTGATGTCCACAACTAGTACTTGACTGGTAGCCTATGGAATAAATTGCTGCTAAAAAAGCTGAAGGTGTTTGGACCTGCTCATGGTATTTACTTGATGATATAAGAACTGAGTTAGTTATAACTGGGAGAGAAAATGAATGACATTGCCTGCAGGATGCAACTGCTCACTGGTCATATCTGTGGCTTAGCAAAGACATGGAAACATCAGGCTCTTGTTTTCCCCTCCCAGTTTCCAGTAGTCAGTTTCAGAAGCACATGACTTCAGGCTGGGAATCCAGGGGGAAGGAAATGACAAGAGCAACCTCAGCAACTTGTCTTGCTTTCACCAAACCTGATAACCCAAAACCTCTTAAGCTTGCCCTAATTCCACACTTACTTGCCATTGTGCAGCAAGTCCCTTCCCTTCTGCACCAAACCTTTCAAAATCACTGCACGCAGTGACAGAGCATTGATGGAGTCAAAGCCCCCACCTCTTCTGCTGTGCTTGTAAGAATATCCAGAGTTTTGTCAAAGAGAACTTTGCCAGGGGTGGGGAGCAGCTTATTGAGCCAGCTGATCTGTGTTTTGCCATGTCCCAGGACAGAAAGAGACAGTGGCTTTCATGGTGGAACGGTAGCAAGCCCCTCCTGTGTCCACACAATAAAGCTGCAGAGAATGCAGAACTTGGGGGTTTAATTAGTGCTGGTTTGTCTGCTTGGTCACCAACCCCACCCCAGCTACTGCCTCACTAAAGAACTGCCTTGAATTTATGTCGTGACAGCAGACAGCATGTGCCCAACCTGGAGTATTTCCCCTTGTTCCCCATGGCACAACAGGACCATAGGCAGGTCCTCCAGTCAGCTCCCAGGAGCCAAGGAAGGTCCTTGCCTGGAGCAATCACTAGAGGATGGGGTGGAAATGCTCTGAATTTGGCCGGGTGACATCTCTGGTGACTGCAACCTGCTTTAGTCCTTTAGTCAGCACATTCCCTACAGCTACAGTTGTTAACTCTGCATACAGAGTGAAGCAGAGCAAGTCTTCCATCACACTGCTTTTCTGCTTCTGGAGCTCCTCACCATTCACCCCATCCTAGCTAAGCTGCAACACTGAAGTGGCTCTGGTCCCAGCATTCCTTTCCCAGCTACACAAAGCTCACAAGACTGATGAGCCACTTCATGTAGGAGAATTAACAAAACCCCACAAAACTACACCCCCACCAACAATGGCTGGAAACTCAGCTGGAGTTAGAGGCTGGAAAGAACCAGGGCTCCTTTATCCTGCCTGCCTCAACAGCCTTTTGTCTCTGCATCCCAGCAGGAAGCCTAACGCATCTCCCAGAGCTGACAGATCTCTCCCAGAGCTGACAGATCGAGAGACAAGCTGACACCCCTTCAGGGCTGATATGGGTTGTGAGGGTTTTTTTTTTTAACTCTCCTTTAAAATCTGCTTGACGGAAAGGAAGAAAATATTCTGTGTGCCTTGACTAGGAATCTCTCAGAGAGCTGTTCCCCCAAGATGCAGGGCAGTGACTGCAGACAGGGAAGGAGGCAACTCATTCAATTCATGGCTAGCTGGCCTCCCATGGCCTCCCTGGCCTGCCAGGAACAGGAGCATTCTAGGACTCTCCACTGCTCCAGAAACATAAAAAAGTCACAAAGCCCAAATCCCTCTCCATTCCCCTGGCAAAAAAATGCAGGCAGATTATCCCAGCACTTCACATCTGGCTGGAAAAACCAAGCTCTGCACACATACGAATTACAGACTCACATCTGTGCAGGGGGCTACTGATTTTAGAACTAAGAGTGAAATATTTATTGGAAAAGGTCTTTCCCATACTCTTCCCATCCCTCTTGACATCTGGCAGGACAAATGTGCTGTTTGGCATCTTTGGGGTGAAAAGTGCTACAGGAATGCAAGATTTACATCTGCTTCTTGAGTGGTATAAATCATCATGTCCCCGACTTACACGTGGAAAAAATGTGGCCTCACAGTGCCTTCCTCTCTGCTTCTGACTGACAGATGCATCAGAGAAGTGCAGGCACATTTTTAGCTGCAAGAGTAACAAAGCCACAGGGTCCTGTGAGAGAAAAGAGATGGATTTACTGCTGAAAATCACATGCTTTCCTCCCCTTCTATTGTCTTCTATTTAACAGTTCTTTTCCTACTTTAGAGTCCTGTGCTCCCCCTCCTCCTCCTATCAACTACCTGAGGGAGGCTTTTGCCTTCCATGGAAAGAAGGCAATTCCTTGCCACCCCAGTTGCACAACACTTATCAACCTCATGCTGGGAAAACAGCAGGCAAAGTAATTGCTGGGCAGGAGAGCAGCACACTGTGCTATTGTAGTGGAAATGAGAGGTGCTTGTGCTGAGGAAGGGGCTGCCATTCTCTCCTTGGTCCCTGGGAGCTGTTTAGCATCTGATCTAAGGCTTTGCCTTAGATCTCCAGGAGGGACACTCCTGTTGCACAGTCTCAGCTGGGGCCAAGAGGATCAGCCAGTCTGTGTGTAATAATGCTGTGCAATGCCATTATCCATCTCCTGCGACCTGCACTTCCTAAAGGTGGTGTCACTCTGGCACAAAGCAGTCAGGCAGGACATACGCTGTGTTTGTTCCTAGCTCTGCAGCTTGCACCTCGAGCCTTGTGTCCCCATGCTTAGTTATCAAATTAGACTGTCAGGCCTACAACAGGCTGTTACAAGATGATATCAAATTCAGATGGTGTTCAGCCCTTACAGATCCTTCCTCTGTAGCAGGCATTTTGCACTCACTAAGACACTACTCATTCATCTAGAATGAGTTACATTGCAGAGCCACAAAGCCTGGAAGAAACATGTTAAAAGACCATGTCAGGCAGCTCCAAGCTTCAGTGATATCTAACCCAACCCTCTGACTCCAAACAGATTCAGCTGAGGCTCCTCTATCTTCCAGCATTTGAGGTTTCACTCCCTTTACTCCACCCCACCTTCCAGCTTGGTCAATGTTTGAGTTCATATTTACCCCTTGATATTGTAACTGCAAAGTAAACAGAAGCCCAGTTAACTAAAATCATTAATATCTTAAGAGTAAATGCACAAAACAATCAAGAGCAAGATGACACCAACTGCTGCATAGAAAAAGGACTGTGGAAAAGGACTCTTCCGGTTGTTTAATTGTGGGTGCTATTGTGTGAAACCATATGGTAAAGCACACTGAGAATCTAAGAGCAAACAACAAGCCCTTGGGTTTATAAACTTTATGTAATTTATCCTAAAGCACTTGCAAATCACCTGACTGTGTTTTCTTGTTGATACTGAAAGCCAGTCACTGCTGAGAGGGATGTGAAGAGCCATGCTCCAGCACCACACACTGCACCAGACAGTAGGTCTGGAAAGAAACAGAAAGGAGACAGAGCAGTAAAAGGCAGTTAATCACAGGAGAATTTAGCCAGGATGGAGCCAAGAATCCTGCTTTTGCTACACCGTTATCTTTCTGATTTCAGTTTCATCCAGACACTGGTGGCTCCACCACGACATCCTGTAAACCGTGACAGTTGAAGCCACAATGCTGCAGCAGCTCACAAGCTACTTGTCATGCCACTGCCAGTGTTTCACTGTTGTTCAGGAGGTCCATCTATTAAAAACATCTGGATATATCAAGTGCCCCCCAAAACCACATTAAAATAACTACAGTTTCATAGATGGAAGTTCAGGACTTTCCTAAAATACAGTTTCATTTGAGAATGAGCTTTATCTCACTAGTAACTCACATCTACAAAACACACATTTATCTTGAAAGAAAAAGATACAATCAGTGGCATTTTCCTTGTGGAATTTCACATGGTTTGCTATCTAATCTATCCTGGAAAAAAGAAAAGTCCCATCTTGTCATATGATTAGTCTTTGGGTTCTCTGTTATCCTGTAAAACACTCCATTGCCTGGGGACTGCAGCTGACTTGCAAGATAGCTCTTCTAGAAGGCCAGTGCCTTCAGTTGTTTACTGCTCCCTGCAGAACACTGTATTCAGCCAGCCTCTCACTTCTCTTCCTATCAGCATTTGACAAGGTCTGGCCTTACAAATTCAAGTAAACCAGAAGATTGCAGCTCCATTTCTGCATAAATAAACAGTGCATGCTTCACTAAAAAGTCCATTCACTGCACATGCCCCAGACACAAGTTTGTCTGGTAAGAACTCTGAAGTTTACCAATACAAAACTGGTATCTTGAGGCTGCCTGATCTTGTGCTGGGGACTGTGCACTAGGTCTACTCAGTCACACATACCTGGTGTACCTGCCTGCTCTGCTGACTGCACCCAAAGTGCCAAAATCAAGTCATGTTTGGTGGTCACCAGCATTACCAGGGTTTTCTGCAGGCCAAATCAAGTCACACTCCTGTCTGCAAACCCTTGCTCCCCAGTTTTATTAACTTGGTTTGGCTCAGAGCAGAGTCAAGGTGATCAAATTTGGCTTCAACACTGCAAGTGGACTTGATGCATGAAGGGGATGACCAGAGCTGGCAAACAACAGACCATCCTTACACCATTCCTTCCTATGTGAAACATGTCTTTAAATAACATACCTGTCAATACTGTCAGCTAAGTGCCCCAAGGAGCACGCAGCACTCCAGCCACCCCTCTCCAAACCTAGTTGCACACATGGCTCTCTTGTCTTAAACAGCCAAACAGAAAGTTTCCCACTGCTGACAGCAGGTTTTAAGAACAATGGTGTGTGGGACGGTGTGTAATTCCCTTGGGACATTTTAGGGAACCATGTCATCAACCCCCTTCCCAGCACTGCCCATTTAACAATGCAGTTGTAGGGCTGTTGAAACTGTCATGGTTGTACACATAAAACAAGAGCAAAGAACTGAGGCCAAACACTCCTGGATGTTCATGGGTAGCTTGAAACTAGCTGGAAGATTAAACTCCCTCTAAAAATTCCTCTCTGTTCCTATTTCAAGGTCTCTGGGTTCATACACGGTGGTACTCCCCTTCTCCACTAAGGTCAGACAGCTCTATCCTGCCACAAGGACAGCGGATGAGACACCAGAATTCTTTACTGCAGGACAAAGAAACCAGACAACAGAGGAGAAAGAATCAGCAATACCCAACCTCCAACCTTCCTGCAGCTCTGCCTGAAACAGAAGCCTCTTTGCCCACGCCAAAAGCCAAACTTCACCATTCCAAAGTTGATTTAAGTGTGTGGGTGTGATAATTTCAGCACAGACTGCACAGAGCAAAGCTGGGCTTCTATTTTCTCCAGCCAGTTTCCACTGGTCTTTCTATTGCTAATACCCAGGTAACACCCTGTGTAACTCATCCAATAGTTTCACATCCCAGGGGAAAAACAAACAAAACAAAGCCCATGGAAGAGGAACAGACAATATCTACCCATGCAGATCAAACCTGAAGTGCGTAAACACACACAGGGGAGAACTTTTAACAAAAAGCCAAAACAAACAGAAAGTTCAGAGATCAAGGGGCGAGTACCACACACAGACTGCATCTTGGGAGGATCTAGAAACTAGAACTCCTCCAGTCTGCAACATAGGTCTAACTTTCAGTACAAACATGAGATGCTTGGACAAGCCTAAGCAGCAATTCCAGCTCCTTGCAGATGTGTTTGCCCAGGCAGTGCTGCTTTATCATCCAGTCACATTTCCAGGAAGGCCCCCTTTAAAGGTCACAGTCATCTCCAATAGCAGCTGGGCTAGAATGCTTCTCCTCCAAAACAGCTTTCAAATGGTCCTGGCTGACATGAAAACATACACTCCATATAAATGGAGCGGCAGCTAAAGGAATTCAGCGTGACAAGAGGGATTGGAAAGATCCTTCAACAGGGAACCACTACCTTGAGTACAGCTTACAATAAGAGGAGGAATTAAGGCATGAACCTGATGCTGTAACTCACCTGAAGTCAGGAGTTACACGGGGGTTTCCACCTGCACTCCACAGGCTCACAATGGTTGTCAACAGCATCTGCTGCAGCTGACTGGAGCTTTCTCTGCACAGCTCCCCTCTGCTACCAGAATTTGGGGTATCTAGGTGCTGGAAGGAGCTGCTAGTCAGTGCTCTGATGCTGAAAGGAACTAAAAACATCAAAGTATCACCTTTCAGAAGTGACTGAACCAATGCTGCCATCTTCACTCACCACAAACTAATCGCTTCCACCACTTCCCTTCCCAGCCTCCCATTTCCTTAAAACCAGCATCTCAAGTTCATTTCTACTTCCATCAATTATCAGTAGCAGAATTCCAATGACTATGTCATAGGCAGAGCTTGCAAAACAGTTTCTCACAGTGCACAAGCTATTGTTGTTTCCTTTCCAATAAAAGGCTGTAACAGTGTTGACAAGGAAGACAAATGCAGAGGCAGTGATCCACAAAGTCCTCTCCTTCCTAAGGATCGATTAGATCTTTAAGACAAAGTTACAGAACAACACAATTAAAAGCTACAAGGACATTAGAACCATGTCCCATAAGTCACAAATCCTTATTTTTGATGTTATCTGATGCTATGCCAAAGCAAGCCAAATTCAAACTCAAGTCCTGGCCTCTAGAAAAGTGGCTTCATCAGAGGAATGTGTCTTCTCTTCCCCTACAATGAAGTATAACCACAGAGTGAAAACAAGCTTTTCCTCCAGTGACCCCTAGCGAGCTGACTGCACTTACAGAGCAACCAAGACTCATCCTGCAGGTGAAATAAAAGTTAAATTGTGAGGTTGGGGGATTGAAGGAGCTTTTAAACGGATTGTTTTAGAAAAACTCTGGTCCTGATCAGAAGGAATTGCTCAGGAGTTTTCCCATCTGTAGTCAGTCTTGGGAATGCTGGATAACAGGTGGATCACAACATCAAATCCCAGACTGGTTTGGGTTGGAAAGGACCTCAAGATCATCCAGAATCAGAATCCAGTTCCAGTCCTGCCACGGGCAGGACACCTTCCACTAGAGCAGGGTGCGCCAAGCCCCTGTGTCCAACCTGGCCTTGAACACTGCCAGGGATGGGGCAGCCACAGCTTCTCTGGGCACCCTGTGCCAGCGCCTCAGCACCCTCACAGGGAAGAGCTTCTGCCTAAGAGCTCATCTCAGTCTCCCCTTTTCTGTTTAAACGTGCAGGATTCGTGCGAGATTTGCTACAGAGAAAAGGGCTGTGCGTACCCTTGATTCTCTCTGAAGCAGAACCACTTGAAGCCTTCAGTCAGAGCTGCAGGGCCTCTCTGCGGTTTGTACAGAGCAGCAGCACCATCCAGCGGATAAACGGGACTTGCCTTTCCTCTCCCCATCCCCCCCCCCCCCCATCTCACATTTACCTGCATTTATCTACAGAACATGCCCTTTATAAACTTCCTTCCAGTCGTGAGCACTTTGGGACTGCATTTACATGAGCTCTGGGTAAAAAAATGTGAGCTGTGGTAAAACAGTGACAAAAAATAGCTCCAAAAAGAACCACACTTCCTACTGCCAGCAGCAAGTAACACAGCACTGGCTCTGTCCAAGTGTTACCTCTCCTTGCACTGCAGCTGTCATCTCTTCATCATTGTAGAGGAGTTAAAAGTGAGCCCAATGGACTCATCACACCTCACCCTTGGATTTTACCACTGGGAACAGCCTCACAGCCAGTGTGAGCACATGTAGAAGGCACACAACCCCCCCTGCCACACTGGTCCCAGTCCACATGGCCGGTGTGGGAGATGTGTGGAGGCTGCTTATGAACCCCCTGCATGATGTCAGTGGCCGTTTTACTTCTTCCTCCAGCAGCATCCCCAAATACTTTGGCTTAAAACCCATCACAATTCCCAGAGCAGATGTGACACCAGCCTCCCAAAGAAAATAAAACAAATCACCCCATTTCTTTGAGGCAAACAAAGATGAACCAAACCGTGTAATACCTCTTCTTTGTTGGTTTATTGTTCCCAGTGCCATGGAGCAGTTAACAAATGCCAGTGGTACACCGCATTCCCAAGAGCTGACCACACCGTGACTCACTCACTACATATACACATCCCAATGACTGCATTCCTGACCTACTTTGGGAATTAAGAAAGTATTTCAGACACATTTCCCCCCTTTCCAAAAGGGAGTGTCCCACAGCTATTCCAGAGCTGTTGGCTGGGCTCCAGTGATCACATGTGGTTGATGCACAGTAGAGCTATTCAAAGCTTAAAAAAAAAATCACAAGGAATTCCATGTTTTGCTCTGTTCCCATCTTAGCAAAAAGCCAGATTCAAATCCGCAGGACCAGCACTCCATCCCACTGCCTGAGCTTATCTTCGGGAATTCTTATCATCTAGTGCTGCTTTCACGGCAGGGGGCTGGAACTGGATGATCTTAAGGTCCTTTCCAACTCAAACTATTCTATGATTCCACCATTTTGACACTCAGTCTGAATACATACTCACAGATCAGAATCTCTCCAGCTTCCCTTGACATTTAGAGAGGACTCACAAGACGTTCCTGGAACATGTCAAAATCCCTGTAAAACCTCACCTTTGTGAAAGATGCTTCAGTCATCTTATTATGGAGAAGGAATAAACCAAACTACCATGAACTTGCCACAAACAGGAGGTGACAGACACCACTGCCCAGCTTCCCCCAGCACTGAGGTTATAGAATCATAGTTTAGGTTGGAAAAGACCTTAAAGATCATCCAGTTCTAATCCCTGCCATGGGCAGGGACACCTCCCACTAAACCATGTTACCCAAGGCTCTGTCTAGCCTGGCCTTGGACACCACCAGGGATGGAGCATTCACAACTTCTCTGGACAACCCATTCCAGTGCCTCACCACCCTCACAGTAAAGAACTTCTCCCTTATATTCAATCTAAACTTCCCCTGTTTAAGTTTGAACCCGTTACCCCTTGTCCTGTCACTACAGTCCCTAATGAAGAGTCCCTCCCCAGCATCCTTGTAGGCCCCCTTCAGATACTGGAAGCTGCTATGAGGTCTCCATGCAGCCTTCTCTTCTCCAGGCTGAACAGCCCCAACTTTCTCAGCCTGTCTCCATACGGGAGGTGCTCCAGTCCCCTGATCATCCTCGTGGCCTCCTCTGGACTTGTTCCAACAGTTCCATGTCCTTTTTATGTTGCGGACACCAGAACTGCACACAATGCTGCAAGTGAGGTCTCACGAGAGCAGAGTAGAGGGGCAGGATCACCTCCTTCGACCTGCTGGTCACGCTTCTTTTGATGCAGCCCAGGATATGGTTGGCTTTCTGGGCTGCGAGTGCACACTGACGGCTCAAGTTAAGTTTCTCATCAACCAATACACAGAATCCCAAGGGTTGGAAGGGACCTCAAAAGCTCATCTAGTCCAACCCCCCTGCAAGAGCAGGGTAACCTAGAGTACATCACACAGGAACTTGTCCAGCCGGGCCTTGAATATCTCCAACGCAGGAGACTCCACAACCCCCCTGGGCAACCTGTTCCAGTGCTCTGTCACTCTCACAGTAAAGAAGTTTTTCCTGATGTTCACATGGAACCTCTTACGCTCCAGTTTACACCCATTACCCCTTGTCCTATCGCTGGACATCACTGAGAAAAGCCTAGCTCCATCATCCTGACACTCACCCTTTACGTATTTGTAAACATTGATGAGGTCACCCCTCAGTCTCCTCTTCTCCAAGCTAAAGAGACCCAGCTCCCTCAGCCTCTCCTCATAAGGACCCCTAAGTCCTTCTCCTCAGGGCTGCTCTGAACCTCTTATGTTGGTCAGACAACTGCCAGAGAAGTGCAGGTTAGAAAAGGGCTTTAGGAAGATTTCTCTCTGTGGCCTTTATACAGTCCTTATGTATATCAAAAGGTGATTCACCATCAGAAGTGTGCGTGGTAAACAAGGTGATGCCTTCTTAACCCAGGAGATGCTTTTGCCACGCATTCACTACATAATTCTCTGTAGCATCCACTTACTGCCACTTTCAGAACCAGTTCTTGCACTTCCCACAGGAAACTATCATCTAAACCAGACTGCTATCTACAACATGGGTTTTAATTTGGCTTGCACCACTCTCATGGGAACAAACCAAATCTATTATCAACTCAAAGGCTGCGGATTTAATTCCCTGTCAAATGCATGTAGCCTGGACACAGTGATTTAAAGACATGAGGGAGGGACAGGAAGGTGCAAGGGCAGGAAGGAGCTCCGGTTTTAATGTTATGATAGCTCCAAAGCTGGTCTAGAAACTCCTATGTGCTCTTCTCTGGTGGGTATTATTAAGGAGGAGTTTTGCCTTTTGATTCATTCTCAGAAATATCCCCGAGGAATTTATCCAAAATATTTGACATAGTTTGGAAAAAACTCAAAACCAAACCCCATAACTCCCCTGAGCAGCACAGAAGGCAACACAAGATGGAAAATAACCTTGTAGGTGCAAAAAGCAGAGTTTGTGCTAGGTATGTGGCTACACTCTTTCCCATTTCCACCTATTCCCATTTCCTTCAAGGGGCAGTGGACACTTTCCTTCCCCAGCCATCACCTCCTCCACTACTAAAACTCCTTAAGGTAATTATTCCAGATTTTCCTTAGACCTGGATCGCTGGTGCTCAAAGACGGCCCAAGCTCAAATGAGAAATGAGAAACACATCCAGGAACACAAAGGATGCAGAACAAAATGCTCTTATTCTCAGAGCTGCCCAAGATTAGATGAAGACAACACCCTCTGTTGCTCACCTGCAGGCTCAAGAGTGATTGTGTGACTATAGTCACACTGAAGCACACTTCGTGACTGCAAGGTACCTTGACAAAGACGGACGGTGACCCGTTCCTGCCAAGCACGGCACTGCGGGCAGCAGCACACACTCTATGCAGCTTTGGGCACTTTTGGAGGGACAGAAGGCTCACCTCCCGGGGTGCCAGCACAGGCACATCCCAAACCCACCACCGAACACGGCTTTACTAAAAAACCCACGATCACCTCATCTCACTCAGTCCGAACCCACTGAAACCAACACCCTGACTTCAGTGGCTATAAGGGAAGCTAAAACCTACCACAGCTCATTGGAACTAACCCGCAGCCCCCGCCATCTTATATGAGGCGCGGCACCGCCTCACGCAGCTCAGGCGGCACGCAGCGCGCATGCGCTGAAACCCGCCCCATCACCAACCGCCGCCGCAGTGGGCTACGGCGGCCGGATGGGAATAAACTGCCCTGTTCCGCGTTGTTCACGGGTGCCTAACGTGGACGCGAGTGTCCAATCGCGTCCCGCGCCGGTTGCCATGGCAGCGGCCCCATCGCTCAGGCTGGCCCAGGCTCCGCCGCGGCCTCGCAGCGGCCGGGCCCCGCCGCCTTTCCGGAGCTGCCGCGGCAGCCCCGGGCAGCGGCTCACAGGAGGTGCAAAGAGCTGTGGGAGGCCATGGGAGGATGATTCGGGATCCTCCCGCTCGTGTTTGTGGCCCCAAGTGTTGTCCAAGGGGGAGAAGGTCTCCCCCATGGCCCTCGCACTGTGTGTGTCCCCCCCGTCCCGCTCGGGGGGTGTGTTCGTACATCCACTTCTGCACCCCGCGGGAGGCCGGCGTTAATTAAAGCACAACACCCAGAGGGGAGATCCTGCTGGAGCAAGGGGTGGGATTTCCTGCATAAATATTTATGAGCCCAGAGGGAAAGGGAAAAGGGAACTGATGTATCCCATCAGAGCGCCGGCTCCTCACAGGCGGCCCGGGGGTTCCTCTTCAGCACAGCCCTGCGGCTGCACGCAGAGAAACCGCACCTTTAAACCGCCGGGGTTTACATCCAGACATGCCTTTGTCCCGTGTCTTGGGAAGGGGTGTTTTTACTGAGCTTCATTTCTTTGGTGGGACTCAGTAAATGACAGATCTTTTACCCTTGTCCCGTCATCGACAGCGTCTTATTTTGGTGGCACTGCTCAGTGTTGGACAGGTTTAATGCCCGTCGCTCTGCTTTATACAGTGTTATATAATGTGAGGCTGAGGAGTTTGAGGGTTCTTTTTATTTTCCAGAAATGTTCCTATTCAGAGAAGGCCCAGATGTAAAAGAAGAACTCTAAAAGTATGCTTGAAATAAACTACAAAGGCAAAGACTGAAAATCAACTCAACCTTAATGCTCCTTTGCTTGCTTTGAAGAGCAGCTTTGGGAAAGATCCTGCTTTCAGTTGAACTGAGGAGAGGTCCCATATACACATTCTCTACATTCCTCCCAAGGACACTGCACACCAGCGTGGTATTTCACATCATGAGACTTCTTTCCCACTTAATTCCTTCATGTTGGACAAGAAGAGGTAATTTTCTGATGTTACATTTAGATTTAAGTCATAACTGGTAGTAAAACCAGGTTGATCTTATAATAAATGTGCCTTCACCCAAGTGAGAGCAATTGGAAGATAAAATGATTCTTAGAAGTCATATACTATGGTGTTATAGAATATACTGCAGTGGGAAACAGTGACCAGATAATGAGCTAATAGGTTTCCCAGGCTCTAAAGGATTACACAAAACAAAGCAAAACTAATCTTGAAAGAGATCATGCCCTAAAACTGGCTCAGAAACCATTGCCTCCCTTGGTCAGCAGTTATTAAAACTGAGGAAATCCTTCCTGATAATGTGGTGTTTAACAGGATTTCGTAGGAGAGCCAAGTCCAGCAGAAGACATTCAGTTAAAATTCAGAGTGCTCATTGATTTACTGTACCCAAACCACCAAGGGCTGCTTCAAAATACTTCCTCAGTTCACAGAGATTCCCTAAGGAGGTAGTTTCCCACATTGTTTTTCTGTTGGGAGAACAGGATCTGAGTTGGACACAATCATCCTTGTAAAGAAGCCACCTTCCTGTGCTACTCTTACCAGTGTCAAGAGGCAAAGAGACGTTTGTGTTTCCAGGTTGAAGTTAGCTGCTGCTTTCCCAGGTGTGAAGACGAGATCAACGAGGTCAGCTGGAACCAACATGGGTTTGTTTCCAAAAGCCAGGGTGAAGGAGGATGAACTGTTCCTGCCAAGGAGACGAGAACAGCAACTCGCCTCTAACACAAGCAGGATTGCCATGCCTTTGGCTGTTTGCTTTCTAACTGTAGGATTGGAAGACTCTGCCAAGAGGCTGTGCAGTCTCCATATTTGGAGGTTTTCAAGATGCAGGATGAAGCCCTGAGTAACCTGGCTTGGTCTTATAGCAGATGTTGCTTTGAGGTTGGACTACAGACCCCCTCAGGTCCCTTCCAGCCTGAGTTATGCTATGATTCTATTATTTTCATCCATTTTATGTCTATCATCTTTGGCTTTCTTTAGGTATCAAACTGATAAAGACCAGGTCGGACAGGTCATTTTTTATACAGCATGGCCAGGAAATGTTGTGGGTTTAACCGCTCTGTGTGACTGAGACTTATGACACAGCTAGAAGGAGGTACCAATCTCTGTATGAGATGAAAATATGATAGCTCTTCAAGGAGAAACAATATCAAGGGTGAGAAATAAGTCTTTTGCAATACATATCACAGGCCTATATGTGTTTGCAAAACAAACTGGAACTGCAAAATAACTACTGAAACATGTTTCTAGAACTACAGCCTCCAGTGTACTGCATAATAAGGGACACGATGACTTTTGGGCATAGTCTCCACTGGCTGCAAGGTTATATATCATAGAGTCTAAGCTGCTCCTTCATGTCTCCTTCAGACATCTCTCCAAACGTGTCACTTTTTTCCTTCATGAGCCTGAAGATGGCAGCCAGCTGCTCTCTCTGCACCCTGTCAAGAAGAAAAGGAGAAGTAGGAATAGCCAGGCCCCAGAAGGCACTTTGAGCAAGAACACCCTGGTCAAATGAAACACGAAGCCAAACACAGGTCATTTTACAAGCCTTAGTGGCTGCAGGAAATCTGCCCATGTGAGATAAGAAAGAGACAGCCTCTGGTTCTCCTTCCTCCCCCTTCCCGTTTATCTAATCATCCTGCTTGTCTCTCTGCAGTTCTCTAAATACAGAGATAAACCAGAGTGCTTTAACACTAGCTTTGGAGCTCCTTAGGGTTTATCTGTGCCCAGAGTTTCAAGATAACTTGACACGTGGAATTTCATAAGGCCAACATGTCTCAATTTAGCAGACTCCATATTGAAACTGGATGAAGCCTCACCAGCACAATGTCTTCTCATGACAGTACGTAGACACAGAGTAATTCAGGAACAGCTATTACATTTTAAATGCATACCCTACCTTAAAACTAGAGACCAGATTACTCCCAGTGTGTCCATGGCTTTAATCAGCCACTGGAGGATATAATCACAGAGAGAAATTTGCTTCGATAGGCTTCATTTGCCAATGTCAAATGGTGAGAGGGACTCGTAGCCATACCAGCAATGAGGACATCCCTGCATGGGCAGAGGCAGGGCAGTGGAGCACCTAGCTCAGATTTCCATCCCTAGCAGGTCCCACAGGAGATGGGGACCCGTAACAGAGGATATCCTGACTCTTCCCTAACCTGAAGCCGTGAACCATTGTTGCATGTGCTGCAGCATGAAGATTGGTGTCTGCCACAGGGCTTTATCTGAGGAAGCTTTATAGATGTATTGGTCACACATCTACTGATCATCACTCAGGGGTACAGAAGGGTGGGCAGCACAGGAGTGTCATTTGTTTGCAAGTGGCTCATGAACTGATGCAACTACCTACAAAATCTTCTTTTAGGGCAAGATGAATGTGCACCCTGGCTCCAGTCTGGGCTGGCCGTGGGCTGATATGTTCTTATTGCCAGGGAGGAGGTTGCAGTCTCGCTTAGCACATCTCCTATCTGACTCTCCTGTGTGAGATTAAAATAACTAATGAGGTTGTGGTGCTTTATGGCTTTAACAAAGGGAAAACAGTTTCTGTTACTTCAAGGCTCATTTTGCCTCTACGTGACTGTGGGGCTAGAACTCAGCAATAGCTCAGCAGCTCAGAGCACAGATCTGCTGCAATCCCAGCTCCTCCTGCTTGTTTAACATGTTCAGACCTCCCATGTGCTAGAAAAAGAGACTCTGGCTTTTACTTCCACATGGTCACCCTTTCAAGAGTCCTCATTCCCCACCACAGCCAGCTTTTGGCATAGGATTTTAATACACTGTAATTAATCCATTTAAATGCACACCATTAGTTAACCTGAGGGAGTCTTCCTGCAATTCCCATATGGATAAGCAGTTCTAGTAGCAGGAGGGTTAGAAATACCTATTGGCAGGCAAACCCAGGATGCAATCTTTGCTCAGAAGAAGTGAGAACAGTGTCAACCCGTCAGAAGCAACCACACCACGAACAAGATCAATGGAGGCAGACGGTCAGGAGCAGAGGTGCCTTTCGGTGCTGAGCTCCTGCTGAGGGGAGCTCTGCATTTTCCCCTCTCCTGCGCTAAGCCCCAGCAGAAGCAGGAACAGCAGGCTGTCCCCCAGCACCATCACAGCGGGGAAAGAGCAGATTCTGGCAAAAGAAGGCTCATTTGCTAGTTCTTTTCTATTGCAATTAAAATGCAATTGTCCTAAAGCCAGACCTACCCTGCTAATGCTGTGGGAGCCCCTGGTTATGAAAGCTCTGGTCATAGGCTGGCAAGAGCCTGGATTTGTCTGGCTTTTCTGTAATGTTTTGTGCTGGCATGGATAGCATCTAGCTGCCCTTTCCAGATGAGAGGGAGGGAAACAGAGTTGTTAGCGATCAATATTTTATTGTAGAGGCACCAGAGGGCACGTTTCCAGCCTGGGGTGGAGAAATCCAATACACAGTTTGCCTCCTGTGTCTGAAGTGCATTGCCAGCTGGGAGTGCTCCACGCAGGTCTGCATCCCTTGCTTGTTGCATCACAGACATTACAACCTTCCCAAGGGCCTGTTTCCTCACCTCCAAACCTACAGAATCAAGATTAGGGACAATATTCACTCTGTTTATTCAATGCATTTTGGCTCTCCCCATAGCTTTAAATATGCCTGTGCATTTGAAAAACAGAAATAAAGAAGAGCTGTTACTTCTTTGTGCTATATAATCTACAACAAAGGGAAAGCAAAACAAAGATAAAGAGAGAAACGAGCCTGGGAAGGAAGAGTAAGGCATCAAAACAAAAAACTGACTGCAAGAAGGAGCTTCTCCTCTCAAAGGCAACTTTGAAAACAAGCAGTGCTCCAGGCTGGGGGTTGGTTTGATGATTTGAGATCAAACCTATGCCATTCACAAGTAAAATCATTCTCTCTTCCCTTAAATCCTGTCCTCAAAACTATTTGGTCAAACAGGATTTCACTTACTGCTGGCAAAATAGATTAGTTAAGGGTTTCAAAGCAGCCTGATTCTCCTTGCTAGGCAGTTGAATTTGCACATTGAAGTGCCTCAGGCTCTTTTTCGACATTTCAGTCCAAGACTTTTACCATTAGCTGGAGGTTTGGGGCAGGGATCCATAGGTATGTTAAAGGAGATCTCTGTTTCAGGCACTCGTGATGATGGCAGAAATCCCAAGCAGAGCTCTGCATTAGGAATGTTGCTCATTCCTTTGCGGCCAAACATGACCAGGAACGCAGCAGAAATAAGGGAAAATCCCTGACTTTTGGGGATGCCGCTGGCATCAGCCGCTGGGCTGAGTCTACAGTTGAGGAAGCCAATGGAATCATTTATGGGGTAAAAGGCACAGGAGGGCAGAATGTACCTCTCCCCTAAAAGTCACATTTTCAATACAACTCTCTTGAGAAAGACGTTATAAGCTGCTGGAGGCAGGGAGAACAAGCACAGAGCAAAGAAACTATTCAAAGGTTTATTGGACCAAACAAAGGCAATTTTTACAGATTCAAGCCACTAGAATGACAGTCCTTTGTGTAACAGCCACCATCAGATACAAAACAAACAAAATGAACACAAGTAAAAAACACCCAGACAGCCTTTGGAGTTGAGGAAACAGTCTGACTCGCTGCCACTAGCAAAACTCTGGACTCAACTATAGACTTTGCTCGATGGACATATTGCCACGCAACTTCAACACAACGTATATAAGGCATTCTTTGCATAGTTGGGTGCTCAGGACACAGAGACAGCCAGCACCGAGGGGAGACAGTGGCTGGACCAGCAGGGTGGTGAAGCAGAGGGTCCAGATGTGCCTAAATTCATATGCAAAGCCCTGGACACGCTTGCAGTTGTCGGCTGGGAAGGAGCAGCCTCTTCTAAAGCTGAAGCCTCCTGCTGTTCTTTAAATGAGCCCTTTTATGAAGAGTGTGCCAACCCCAGGCGCTGGAAAGGACAACTGTGTACAAGGTTTCAAGTATTGTCTGCATAGGAATTGAAAAGGAAAACACAAAAGCAGCTTCTTGGGTTTGTGATATGTTTGCAGCGTTAGCCAAGAGGCAGCTGTCTGGCAGTGAAAGAGAAACTTTGAAGGACACATGCCCCCCCAGCCTGGTGTTTTACAGCGTCACTAAAGAGGACTCAGACCCTCGTCTCACCCTCACAAACCAGCTGGGTTTGATTTGGACCCTGCAATGCCTGAAGCTGATACATGCGCCTGCCCAAACTCATCTTCTATGTGTGGCAGAGCAGAGGAGCAATGCTGAGCTCTGGCTCCAGTGGGCAAGCCACAAGGCTAGCAAGAGAAGAGGGCACTGGAGCAGCAAGCAGGCAAGGGAATGGGGAAAGTGTCTCTTCCAGGACCCCCACTATCTCATCTGGAGCCAGAGGGAACCCCTGATTCTGTAGCTACCCCCTCAGGTCTTTCCTCTTGGGAAATGAAGTAAGGGAAAGCGTGAATCCAGATGTTAGCAGCAGCCAAAGTGTGGTCTCCTAAACCTGCACTACAAGCAGAACAGCTAAACTGTCAATCCTTGTCACTTCTTGAGTCTTCTGTTTGCCTACAGAATCAGCTCTCAGCTAAAATAACTCCGGAAGCAAGATTTGAGTCAGTCCAGCTACCATCTGCCAGCCCTTGCTTGGACCCCACTTGTCCCTCCACCCCTTGGAATAGAGCAGCTTTGTACAACAAATCACAGGCAGTTCCCACCCCCCCAGCAAGAAAGAGGAGTTTGGCCCCAGGAAGAAACAACTTCATCATCTGATATAAGGTGCAGGCTGGTCTGGGAGAAGAGCTATGGTTCACCCACCCCAAGAAAGGAACAGCACAGATTTCATAGCAGGCCTAATAAGTAGTAATGAACACAACTAATAGACTCGCTGCATATTTAGTGTCCAATTTGGGTTCTGTTTTGGCGACAGGGAAGAAGGTTCATCCCTGTCCCCTAAACACAACTCAAGCCACTGCTTGGGCCCAGCCCCAGTCCCTGGAGCCACACAACAGGATTTCCTCAAGCTTGACAGCACAGAAGTTTTTGAAGAACTCAACTTCGGACCAAGGGGATCCCAAGTTTTGAGGGTTTATGGATTTCTCTTATGGGTGTGTTTGGTTGGTTTTGGTATTTCAAGCCTTTAAAGATGCCAAGGGATGCCT
Organism: Psittacula echo; assembly: GCF_963264785.1. Lineage (NCBI taxonomy): Eukaryota > Metazoa > Chordata > Aves > Psittaciformes > Psittacidae > Psittacula > Psittacula echo. The sequence goes on along the minus strand of NC_137750.1, from coordinate 10,279,875 downwards.
TTAGGAGGAGGCTAGGGACAACTTCATATAGTCTTCAGTTCTGCAAAGAGAAACGGAGAGAAATCATTTCAGTCATTTCACCCCTCAGGTTGGGTCATTATTATTCACATAAACAAGCAGGGGGAAAACCTCAGTGTGTGTGTTGGGAAGAAGACAAAGCAACTTCCCACCTTGGGGCCGAACAGAGCACTGGTTGCAAACCTCACACCTCTAAGAAGGAGGCACTTTGCTTTATCAGCTGCAGCAGGATAGTCACAACCCATTCAGAGGCGTAAATCCTCTCCTCTGGCACCAATAGAAGTTACAGCCCTTCTGACCTGCTCATGAGAGCTGGAGAAGCCCAACTAATGGGAAGTCATCGTTAACTCCTCACTGGCCTGTGCAGAAGCTCGCTGGGCTGCCAGCACCCATGTCCAGCCTGGATTCCTCTTCCCACCTGCAGCCGGATGAGCTGGGAATGAGTCCCAGTTTCACAGGGCAGTGTACCTGAGCAGGCTGACCCTTCTCAACCTTCCTACAGATGTGCCTGTTCAAGGGAAGGAGGCAAAAACCCCAGAGCCTCTGCAGCTCACAAGGCTTCCTGTTGAAGGGAACCTCTCCCAGTGTCCAAAGGAAGGATGCTGAGATGATCAGATGTGTTTTGTGAGTGGGGACACCCAGGCACTCCCTGAGGTCTTGCAGCATGTTGTTAGTAGAGCCAGGGCTACAAAATGGGGTCCATTATTCTCAGCTTGAAACTTTCAGACACTCTGCCCTTACCAGCATCTCTCATGGCCCCATCATCCACCATGACACACTATGGACACAGAGACCTGCGCTGAGGTAGAGGGAAGCTACAACACACATTACTTGGGCACTTACAGATACATCCAGATGCACCCCAGCCTAACTCCTCCTGAATTCAGTAGGGTTCACTGTCCATAACACCTGAACTCCATGTGGAAGTCCCCTACTCCTGCCATCCACAGCATGAAAGCAAGTTCCAGCCTCATTTCTTCCTCTTCTGCAACAGGTTGCCTTCTCCAGCAGCATCCAAGTGCAGGACCCTGGCTGGAAGATGCAGGGTGAAGCATCACATGGGACCAGGGTTACTCAAGGCATGCTGCAGAGGCTCAGTGCCTGGCACATGAGGACAAAGAAAGGAAGTTCTCCAGAGTGGATAATCGCTCTGTGGGATTCACAGTGCTGAGGATCAGCTCATCCTGCTCAAGGCACACAAGTGTAATCAGATTTCATGCGTGAAGGCATAAGCTCGTTGTCACAGGGGCCCAGAAAGAGGGACCCCATCCAGCATGCTGCTGTTGGAGAGGGATGCAGGATGTCAGAATAGCCCCTCACAGGGATACTCACCTCCAGGACAGGGCCAGGCTCACAGCTGGGATGAGAGGATTGCAAACCAAGCAGGGACTTAATGGAGTATGTCTGTCAGAGCCATCAATTTCCCATCTGCACAACCCCTTTGTGCTCCTGGAGCAAGCTGGGAGGGGATTAGACTCAAGCACATGATGCAGTCCATCACTGGGGACATCAGGGGGATATAACCCCCAGACTGAGGAGCTCTGGCATTGCTGCCACAGAGCCTCAAAGACTTAATTAGCTTTGGGATGGAGGCTGAGAGCTTTGAGCTAATCCTCGGCCCCTCCCTCCCTTCCATTTACCTTGGGCAATGGAATCAGCCTGATCGGCATGCTTCCCCAGCAGCACAGCAATCAAACCAGGTCAGGGGCTTCTTTTGCTGGAAGCCCATACCCTGTCTTCAGATACAGGTATCCAAATATCTCTTTTCTGGCCCAAACTGAGGGCCAGGTCAGTGAATTGTGTGATTTATCTGCTGGACATGGCTCTGAGCAAGGAAGAGCTGGAGAACGAGGAGCTCAGACAAGAGCAGGTCCTGGATTATGAGACAGGCTCAGTACTGATGGTACTGATGGTCTGTGCTTCTCCTGAAGCATGAGAACCAGGTGTCCTTCTGCCTCCCCTTACTCCAACTCAGCCATGGCATTGGCACAAGACTTCTTGCCTTTGAGAGCATCCCAGCAATGACAAATGGGGTGGGCTGGTGTCATTCCCATGTATGCTTATCCCTCACGTGTGCAAACTCCACAGCAGGTCAGGAAATTCCGTAGCCCATCCATAGCCCATAGCTTTCCAAAGAAGTCCTGACCCACCCCAAGGAGATCCCAGAGCACCCTGCTGTAAGATTACCACCTCTGGTAACCGCTTGTGCCCTTCTCAGGAACAGTTTCATGCTCAAAGCTGAGGTTCAGAAGTGTGGAGCATTCCCAGCTCCTTCCCCTGGCAGAAGAAGGTGCTCAGCTTGTGGGGCCCATCAGTCCTCTGGTTTGAACCTGGTGAGAAGGGCAGATAGAAACCTGGCTCCAGACTCTTCTCACTCCAGACAGATTAGTATCAACCCTTGATGATCAAAAGCAGTGAAGAAAGGCCCTGGGCAGACCTGGCAAGGGGTGGTCAAGCTCTTTCCAGGCAGTTCCCTCCCATCTCACTGCTGGGGATGGTCCTATCAATCACCAACTGCTTCCCATTTCTTTATCATGGAGACAGCTACCATCTCATTTCTGGTAGTGACCATAATCTAGCCTTGCCCAGGACAGGGGTATTGCAGGAGCAGTATGGGGAATGACGTACTAAATCTAAGCTTTCCTGGTAGCCCCTAAAATGTGGTGCTACTTGCTTCAGCCAACAGGTAAAACACCGAGAGAGAAGACTGAAATGCAGAACAGGGAGGGACAGTGCTTAGGAAAGAGCAGGAGAGTGAGAAGCACCAATGGGAGCTTCTGTCATCACAAATGTGAAAGTCCTGCAGTGATACAGGAAAGCTGGAAGGAGCACTGGACCTCGGGAGATACCTCCTGCTCCTCGGGAACACCAGGAAAGCAGGTGGAAGCTGCTGGAGCACAACTCCCATTGCCTTTAGGATAGGGGCTGGTGAGGATTCAGTGGGGTCAGGGACTGCAGCACCCCCTGAGCAGGGGCTTCTGCCTGGGAACGACCATTGCTTCAAGGTGGAAGCTTCCCACCTTTCCCAGCCACAGCAGCATCAGCCAAACAGGCCAGAGCACAGCCAGGAGGGTGGCTCAAGCTCCTTGGCCAGCTCAGCCAAGAAGCCATGATCACCTCCTTCAGTTGTGTGCCCATCCCCTTGTAACACTCCTGACCTGCCCAGCCAATGCCACAGCACTGGGGAAAGCCATGGACAGATCAGCCTGAGCTCTCCTCCACCTCTCAGTGCCGGTGCTCCAGGTTGCTGTCTACCACTCTGCACCAAGCCTGCTGGGATGCTCCAATTCGCCACATCCCTCGGTGCCGCCCGGCCGCAGGGGAGGCAAAGCCAGGCTCGCAGTCAGCCTAGCAGATAGAGCACAAGCTGCCCATGCTGCACAGGAGCAAGCAGAAGCAGATGAAGACAAGTTGTGAGCGCTAGGTGAGGGACACATGGAGAAGCAGCCACAAGTGAGGACAATTTAGGACCTGAGCCAAAAGAAACCACCCAGGAGCTCAAGCAGAGTTGCTGTGTGGTCTGAAATATCATAGCAGGGCAGGGGCAGAGACTTGCACCCCACAAAGGCTACGGGGGAGCTTGCAGCAGTTTCCTCTCTGAGACAGGAGAGGAGGAGATGGGGAAGGGGCTTCCTGGCATCCCCTTCCTGGATTTCCGAGGGAGGCATCCTGAGCTGCTCAGCTGGGCACTCATGACTCAATGAGATGCTCTATAAATAGGGCAGAGCTCAAGTCCACTGACATCTTGTAGGTCAGAGCATGTTTTCCCTGGGGATATGGTGGAGGCAGGGAACAGCCCTGGCCCACCAGGAGACTCCCTCCTCATACAAGCAGTGCCTGGCATGTACAGAGGAAGCATCAGAGCAGGGGGAGCTCAGCAGGGACCCCCAAACCCACAGTGCCCCTTTCCCACAAGAGGCAGGTGGGAAGGTGCTGCTGCTCCCTCAGCCTAGGGTGACTATCGTGCTGCAGGAGATGAAGAGCAAATGAATAACAAAACCCCGAAGAAGGCCCAAACTTACCAGGTTCCCTCATCCAAAAGAAGCACCATGCTGGGCAGGACAGGAGAGGACAGCAAAGCTGCTGGGTTGGCGGTGAAGGTTAGCAAAAGAGAAGGGAGGAGAAAGAGGCCCACAACCCATGCTATACAGAGGAGGGAGCAGGAAAGCAAGCAAGGGCTATGTGATGGCAATGCAGGGGGTGGACAGGGACAGATGCCAATGGAGAGCTCTCTTGAAATGCAACCTCCTGCAGCCCACTCCATCCACTTAGTACTGGAGGGCCAGTAGTGATGTTTGGAACAGGTCAAGGTCTGTCACCACAGTCACTAAAGCCCTGCAGGTGCTTCCTGCCCTTGTGTGCTCCAAAGCTGTCACCACAAGCATTGTCTCATTCAAAAGCAAACTGCAGCACGATTGTCCCTCAAGCCACAGCTGCATCCCCATGTTGATCTTTCCTCTCTGCCATTCCCTAGAGCCAGGATCCATCCAGGGCACCCTTCCTTGCTGAAACTCCAGGGTCCAAGCCCATTTTCATTCAGTGCCTTGTAATCAAGAGGTACTTCGAGCCCAGCTGGGGAGGAGACAGGTTTCTATTGTTAAATTACCACCAAGAAAAGGACTGAGCATGAGATTTACAGCCATCCAATTCCCTCTGCATGAATTCCAGCTTACAGTTGAGCCCTGGGCTTACATCTAGTCTGGATTCAAGCAGTGTCTCCTCAACCCATGGCTGGCCAGGAGATGAAAGGAGAGGACTGAGCCAGGAGGAGAATTTGCCCCTAGAATAGCTCACCTGAAAGCCCATTAGCCAGGAAAACTGAGCAGACATCCATCCATCCATCCATCCATCCATCCATCCATCCATCCATCCATCCATCCACCCACCCATCTAATCATCCATCCCTACCTTCTCCTCATTCCAACAGGACTGGGCTGTGGTTTGGGGGATCACCTGCTCCATCCATGAGCAGTTTGGTGCCATTCACTCAGACCCAGAGGCCCCAGAGGCAGGTTCTGCATTTCCACCCTTAACCTCTTCCTAAATCCCAGAAACAAGAGAGAGGACAGAGAGGAGAGACCTTTCCACAGAGCATCACATACATTCTGCTCTCCCTTCTTCAGCCATCACAGCTAGTGAAGAGCAGCAGGGCCAGAGCACAGACAGCCCAAGCTCTCAGCATCACTGGCACCAACCAAGACTTGGCTGGAACCTGCTCTGCCTCATGGGAAGAAAGAACTGAAAGCAGAGACCCAAGGGCATCGTTTCTCCTGGCTGTTTTCTCTTTCCCTATGAGAGGAGCCTCGCTGCAGCCGCCCATGCTCGACACACACCTGATTGCACTCCTTTCGAACTGCACAAACCCCACTGAGCTCTTTCATCCTCGAGGGAGGTTTGAAGAGCAGCTGCCAGCGACCCCTTCAATGCATCCATGTGAGCCAGGCCCTGAAGGCACACTGGAGAGCCTTTCCTCTTCCTCACATGCAGGAGGTGCCCAGCCAGGACAGCACCACCTCACAGGCTCATGCCTACACAACTCAGCCCTGTCTGAGTGGGGACAAGCAGCACCATTGCAGCTACAGCTGGCAATAGATGGCCAAAAGCCTCAGGTGCAGAAGAGAAGGATTTGGGAAATAAGCTGTGCTTGACTAAGGGCCTCCTCCTTCCCCTGCACTCTTCCCCTTCCTGCCCCAGGGGAGCAAAAGCTATGTGCTTCTGTTCTAGAAGTACTGGTGACCCACGTCAAGCAGAGCCACCACCTGAGCAGATGTATTTGCCAACCAGATTTACTGTCCTCCTCCCCCACTGAACACTCCTGAGTTTTAAGGCTGAAGCAACCTGGGTTGGCGGTGAAGGTTAGCAAAAGAGAAGGGAGGAGAAAGGGGCCCACAACCCATGCTATACAGAGGAGGGAGCAGGAAAGCAAGAAGCAGGAAGTTGTATCACTCAGTAAAGGTCACATTCCTTCCCCTTTTAGTCCAGATTTAGCACCACTTTGAAGCCACAAGACTCAAGTGAATGCTAGGCAGGACAACCACAGCTTCTGGAGTGATGCATGTTACAGCAGAAGTGGATTTTTGGCTAAATAGCCCAATCTACTGCATGCCTGTCCTCTCCTATCTGAAGTCATAGAGTCAGAGAAGTCTTATTGATCTTCCTGCAAGGAATTCTGTCAGTGGCACCTCCAAAATTAGGGGTCCCTACATTAAGACTTGTTAACTACTGACACAGAATCACAGAATGGTTTGGGTTGGAAAGGACCATAAAGCTCATCCAGTTCCAACCTCCTGCCATGGGCAGGGACACCTTCCACTAGAGCAGCTTGCTCCAAGCCCCTGTGTCCAACCTGGTCAACACCACAAGTAGCTTCAAGGAGGTCTGGGGGACCCACTTGCGTTTCTGGGGTGTTCCTTACAAGCTGCTTCACATGGGAACCTGTTGGTCCGTGGGAAGACTGTGACAAAGCTAAAAGTGAAGTCTAAGCCTGTCTCATCTTTGGCAATTCACCTTAGGACTAACTGCCCACTTCCTCAGCAGCCCTAATTTTCCAAACCAGGGAACAGAAGTGGTCGTGGGATGTCCAGCTTCAGGCATCCAAGTTGGAAGAGGTGAGCACTGGAACGCGAGAACTTCCAATTCCCCCATGGAAAGCAAGATGGAGACAGAAGGGAGAGGACTCATTCACATGAGGGAAGGAGGAGGAAGATGGGAGGGAGGTGGGACAAGCAGTCAACTGCAGCTCACAAACAAACCCTCCCCAGAAAATGAGACCCAAAGGCAAACCCCACCCCCCCAACACGAGCAGATGTTACCAGTGGTACCACTACTTCTAAGCAGCAGTGTGTCCTTACCAAAAAGATTTGCAAGAATGTTTGTGGCCGAGGACCTAAGGTACTTGCTACAGAGATGTGAGATCAGAGGTCAGCTCAATCCTGCAACATAAAGGTGGCAAACCTGGGTCACAGCACAGCAGCAGCATGGTCGGGGTACGTGGAGTCACGGAGAGGGGTGGCACTGCTGAGTGGGAAGGATGCAGGACTGGAGCTTACCTGGCAGCAGCCCTGTCCCTTACACCACCTGCCAGGCCTGAAATGAAAAGCTGCTGATGCTGCAGTGAAGATGTAAGGGGGGAAATAAGCCAGCAACAAAGCAAGACAAAATCACAAAGCTGCCTTAAAGAAATGAACAACACAAATATGCAAGAGGAGAAAATAAAGGAGCAGTAGGAAAACCTCGTTTGCCAATGGCCGTCTGTGTGGAAGGCTGCTGAGAGCCTCCAGAGGACACAACACTGTCCATCAGCTCTAGGTGCACTGTCCTGCGCTGGGACCACTCCACACAGACATGAGCAGCAATGCCTGTGAGGTTCCACATGCCCAGGAAGAGCCTGTTCTACAGTCCTGAATACAAAACCCACTGCTGTCTGCAGGCAAATGTCCCCTCAGTGTCCCCAGGTGACAGCAGGAGCATTTGCTGCCACAGAGCAACCAGCCCAAGGCCCTACAGCCCTGAAAACCCAAGTAGTGGTTGGGATGGAGCTGCTGGTGCAAAGGGTTTGAATTTGCCTGCTGCTGGAGGTCAATCTTTGCACTGGTGCTTAGAAGGATCCTGAAAAGCAATTCCAAGTGGGCTCCATGTGCTCCTCTCACATCCATTCAGTTCATTCCACTGTCACCCTCCCCAAGTGAAAAATAAAGCAACACCAACAGACCTGCTTAATTCTACAGGTTCAGGGCTTCAGACATGACAAAGATAGAACAAAACGAAGAAATCAAACACCAGTCTTCCTGATGGCACCAATACAGAATCAACCCCACGCCAGAGGAAACTGGAGCTCCTTTCTGTGGCTGCCCCCAGAGCACACAGTCCTTGCACAACCTTGCTCCTGGCAGTGCAATAGGGCAGGTGAAGCCCAAGATTCAAGGACAACTGGGAGCCCAGAAGCCAGGGTAGAAAGGGAAGACACCTCAAACCTGACCTAGGGGCAAGGTGCCCTCCATCCTTGCCTTCCCTGCTTCGGTTTTCCACTTGGTCCATGTCAGGCTGTCGTGTTTAAGCTCACCACACCAGCTGTAGTGGTACTGACACCACAGCATCACAGGCAAGGGGTGACAAATTCCCCCAAGTCATTCTAGGAGATGCACAACATGGGGGAAGAATTGGGTCCTACAGTCCTTGAGACAGCAACAGAGAGAACATCATCTCCCAGGCTTGTTGAACACCACTGCAGAGGAAGGAGTATGGGGTATGAGGTGCACACATCTGCTAGGGAGCAGCCTGCCGTGGAGCCTACTTGTAGGGCAAAGCCCTTGGCTGTGGGGTTTGACAGTTCTGGTTTAGTGTGGGCTCTGCATGTCGGTGGGCTGAAGGATTCCCTCTGCACATGGGCAGACTTCACACTGGCAGCACAGACTGGCTTCAGATAGCGGTTTACAGCTTGAGATGCAAGATTGGTGTTGATTTCCCTTGAATAGGCTGGGAAATCTTGAGCTAGAAAGCTTGGTTTTGGTAACAGGACAGGCTCTTGCTTTCTTCGTGCAGGGCTCAAGAAGAAACCTCAGCAAAAAGTAGGAGATGGGCAAGTCTCCATCTCTATCGGGCCCAGCACTTGGCAAATCCCCACCACTTCCAGCTGAGGAGCCAGCCCTGGGTGCAGACATTTCCAGTGTCAGCCCCATCACAGTGAACTCTAGAGCTCCACACTCTCTGCTCCAGTATTTCTGAGCTATGCGCATGTCCTCGCTCGGGAGGGCATCCACAGGATAAAGGGAGGGAAGTAGTTAGAGATCAGGTCAACAGATGTAAATCAACACGGTGCTGATGGGACCAAGGGGAACTACACCCTCTTGCATCAGCTGGAACATTTGGTCTAAGCATGCAGAGAGGGAGCTTGAGCAGCTCCAAAGGGGTACAGGGCCACAGTGCCTCCACCTCCTCAATCAGCAGGACTTGATTTGGTCTCACATCTTCCTGGGTGGCAGAGGTCTGGACCATTGAGGCCTTGAGCCCAAGGCAGCCAAGGGAAGAGAGGTCTGAGAGGTCTGACCAGACCCAGCCTGCTTCAAGGGAATGCCTTGGACAAGAAGAAACAGGAAACTCAACGTACCTTTGTTCTTCCTCGAGCTCTTCTTTGGTCATCATTGACTTGTACTGGTTTCCCCTCAGCTTTCCAGGACTGTATTTAAAAGAGAATGTCCCATCTGCAGCTGGGGAGGGGGAGAGACAAAGAAGAGCAAGAGATCCTGTGAGCCAGAGACCTCCAGGCACAACCATCTCCAGCCCTGGGCTTGTTCAATCGGAATGCTCCCTGCCCCTGCTCCTGCACAGGCATCCCAGACACCATGGACAGCCAAACCCACTTCCTCAGTCGGCTCCAGGCTGAGAAAGCCTGGGCAGTGTCAGGGAGCTGTGTGGGTTGCAGTGCAGAGCCAAGGTGATGGTGGCCAGAGGACAGCAGGAGTCCAGGCTGCAGCTCCACTGCAAGGAGCAGGGACTGTGAGTGAGCAGCCCTGCTTGGAAGCAGATACAAGCAAATCCTGCAGCACAGAACCATAGGCTATGGCTCTCCCTGGATTCAGAGCCTTGCAGACCCAGTCTGGCTTATCAAGACATGCTAATCCTGCCCCAATTAGCGTGCAGCATTGCCCGCTCCTCCTCTCCACACTTGCATTCCTCCTCCTGCCCTCTCCTCACCCAGGGGCCCCTTCCCATGCTTGTGGCTCATGGATGGTGCCATGAGTGGAGCCGTCCTGGGCCACGCAGCTCTCCTGCAGCCCTTGACAAAGCTGGTGAGGAAAGGAGGTGCCCCACTGCAAACTATGGGGCTGCAGAGCTGAGCCAAGGCAGCCCCAGGAGCAACACCACAGCTGGGTCCAAGTCATGGAGTCATGGAATCAACCAGGTTGGGAAAGCCCTTTAAGCTCATCAAGTCCATCCATTCCTCAGCGCTGCCAAGGCCACCACTAACCCATGGCACTGAGGCCTCGTCTCCACGGGGTGTGAACCCTTGCAGGGACGGTGCCTGCAGCCCTGCCCTGGGCAGCCTGTTCCAATGCCTGAGCACCCTTTGGGGCAGGAATTGTTCCTCAGCTCCATCTAAACCTGCCCTGGTGCAGCTTGAGGCCGGTTCCTCTTGTCCCATCCCTTGTTCCTTGGGAGCAGAGCCCAGCCCCTCCTGGCTCCATCCTCCTCTCAGGCACTTGTAGGGAGCCATCAGGTCCCTCCTGAGCCTTCTCTTCTCCAGACTGAACCCCCCAGGTCCCTCAGCCCTTCCCCATCACACTGTGCTCCAGGCCCTGCACCAGCTCCATTGCCCTTCCCTGGCCCTGCTCCAGCCCCTCAATGTCTCTCTTGTAGTGAGGGGCCCAGAGCTGAGCACAGGATTCGAGTCCCTCCATCACCAGCCAACAGACCTGGAGAGGAAACCAACATCTCCTTCTCCAGGCCTGGGTGCTCTCCTGCCCTGCTCAACAGCCTCAGCCCTGTGCTAATTACAGCACCAAAGCTCACGGCCTCCGAGCCAAAGCCGATCCTTTTCCAATCGGATTTTGCTGGAGCACTATTTGCTTTTAAATACCTCTCCCCTGCTTTATCTTCCTGCAGATGGGAGAAAACAAGAGGAGTGGAGGTCAATCCAAAGGGCAGCCCAGGAACAGCAGCTGCTTCGGGTAGCTGCCTTTACTGGTTATCTGAGAGCTGGTTATCTGTGAGCCTTTATCTCCCAAGGACTGCAGGACTCACATCAAGCCATCCAGCATTGCTGCTTCCACATGCCCCCAGAAACATCATGCTTCCACCGACCCTCTGAGCCCTATGGGTACTTCTAAGGGCTCCGCAAAAGGAAGATGTTGTTGTATTATCTGCATGGCCCTGAAAAGCTGCATGTTATCCACAGCCCAGCTATCCAGGATGACCCCTCACAGCACCAACAGGACCCCAACAGAGGGGAAACTCCTGAGAAAGGAGCGTGATCAGGTGTGTGTCGAGCACAGGCAGCTGCACCGAGGCTCCACTCACAGGGAAAGAGAAAACAACTGGGAGAAAGGACTGTTCCCGCTGCTGTTGTGGGGACCACATTCATGGAAGCCTCTCCTCTTCCTCCTGCCCAAAGGAAAACCACCCCACGGCCCCTCTCTTGCTTTCCTCACACTCACAAGTGTTGAGCATCAGCAGCTTCCCTCTAGCTTCATAGAATCATACAAAACCCTAGAATGGTTTGGGTCTGAAGGGACCTTAAAGCTCATCCAGTTCCAGCCCTTTAAGGATTCTCTCCTTATGTCCGAGGTCAAGCGCTCCATTTAGCCCAGGGCTCCCACAGACCTTGGGGACCCCCACGCAAGAGCCTCATTTCCCAGCTGGGGAAGGCTGAGATCTCAAGGACAAGCTGTGTAAGGCCACAGGCTGGGGACGGAGCAGCAAGGTCAGTGCTGCTGCTGCATGGAGTGTGCCTGGGGGCTGAACAGAGCCTTCTCCCTGCAAATAGCCACATTCCCTCCCTTCTCCTCTACATCTCCATGTCCCTGATGTTCGGAAGCTCCCCTGCGAATCCCAGCTGGATTACTGCTCACTGGTCCTGAGTGTTTCACTAATCGCCAAATCCCATCCCTGGGGAACAAAGACAAACCCTTTCCCTAGCATCTTCCCAAGTGTCCCAACAGAAGCACACAAATGCTCTGGTCCTGCAGCCCCAAACATTCAGCTGGGCCGTATTCCACTTCCCTTGGTGGGAAAACATTCCCAACAGGCAGGCAAACAAGTCTGGCTGGCTGGAAACAAGGAGTAATGCTGCAGCTTATCAGCCCTTCGGTGGCCAGAAAAGTGCATGGAAAGAAAATTCCAGCTGGCTGCTGCTTTGGAGGTATTAAAAGGAAGAAAAGAAGGCGAGGGTGTAACATCCTGTTTCTTACCCTGGTGTGGAGCAGAAGCCGGCTCGTTACCTTTGCATAGCTCGCCTGATTTCAAGGACAATTCACATCATTTCCCTCCCATGGTTTTCTGCCAAGTGCATTGAGATTTGGGCTTTTGCCTGTCCCCAGAAGGGCAGTTTCACTGCCACCCCACCACGAGAGAGTAAAGGAAGAGGGAGGTGAGGAAGCCGCCCATCTCCCTGCCCACGTGTTGTGGTTAAAGGAGCCCATGTGTGGCTTTGGAAACCCCTGGCTGTTTTCTGAGCTCAGGAACTTTCTTTGCAGACCGAAATCCAGCTTCAGGAAACACACGGGAAAGGGGAGGCTGGGTCTTTATGTCAAGTGCAAAACCACTGCAGAAACCAGTGACCTGCTTCCAGCCTCTGTGAGTTCACACTAAAACCACTTGTGTTCCATCCCTCTGCCTGAGCTGGTGGAAGCAGCCGCTTTCCTCTCATCATGCTCCCAGCCAGCCTTGGTACTCACAGTGGGGACACGGGGCCACCACAGCAGCATCCTGGCCTGGTGACGGGCTGCCTGCATGGTCCCTATGAGCCCAAGGGGAATCTCTACTGTGCAGCAGCTTGAGTTGGGCCAGGACCATGAGGCACAGGAGAGGCAGAAGGAAGGAGTGAGGCTGCTCCCTACCAAAGCCAGGGCACTGTTGTTATTCCCCCCACTTGCCTCCTCATCAGCCTGAGCCATCTCTCTACCCAGTGCCATTATGAAACCCTTCAGAAATGGTGTAAATAAGTCAGGAGAGGAGTCCATGGCTGTCTGCAGGAGATGCTGGGGGAGGAAGCTGGGCTTAGCCACCACTCATGGATGGGGACTGTCACCTCCTTCCAATCCCAAGCCACAACCACTTTGGGATGATGCACAGCAGTGCTGGAGCAACCCTGAAACAGCTGAACTGAAGGAGGCAGAGCAGCACTACTGAGCACCCCTTTGGCAGGATACATCCATCATTCCTCAAACCAAGTCCTGCATGGGAACCGACCTGATCACCAGTGCCTAAGGGGGTGGAATAAGAGTCTTTTGGGAACCCCATCTCCAAAGGTGCTTCCCTACCTTGTGGACACAGCCCCAGGATTCAGATTTGATTCTCTGTGGCATTAGGGATAATCCTCCTGAGCCAGGGGATTGCCCACAAATGGGAAGTGGGACAGGAAAGGGGGAACACCTCAAGCTCCACGGTTGCTGCAGTCACCCCAAAGGGGGTTCCTGGGCACATCCCAGCATCTCTGCTCAGGAGAGCAGCGTCCCCTCCAGCCACACTCCTGCCTGGCACCATCTGCTGCATCCTCTCACAGCACAGCAGTTGTCACTACAATTACTCAATTAATCATTTTCCAATCAACTAATTGGCTCATCAGTTAAACAGGGCTCTGACTAAAGCCCCTGGAGAGCCTCCTGGATGTGAGCAAAGAGCTTCTGGGGCAGCTTCATCACAAAGCTCCCCCCATGGCAAACAGCCCAAGGGCACGTGGAGAAGCAAAGGGTAGGAATTTCCTCTCTGTTTCCTGGAGGAAGGAGTCTGTCCCCAAGCACTTCGGGCTGCAGCCCCTCAGCACCCTCTGTAGCCTCCCTGCACGGTGCTGCCTTGCTTGGCACTCACCATCCTCATCCTCCGGCTCTCTCACCACCAGCTTCTCTTTTTCCAAGTCCAGATCTTCCCCCTGGAGGAGTTAAAACCAGAGCAGGTGATGAGAAGGTGCTGTGCTAAATACCCCCTGCTTGGTCAGGGCAGGGAGGCAGAGCCTGTAGTGAGGGCTGGGTACCCCTTCCCTACCTCCGCCATGGAGCAGGCCAAGAGGATGCTCGCTAACGAGAGAGGTTCATTGGGCTGCTTTCCTGCCACTAGAATCTGCTCTCCTGGTGGCCCCAGGCACAGCCTCGTGCCCCAGCACCCCCGTGGGCTGCCCCATGACCAGCAGAAAGTCATGCAAGCTGCAAGCAGGGAGGGAGAGGAGTGCTCCAGCTCTGGAGATAAGACTAGAACACACGGCAATGCCCCCATGTATGTGCTTTCCTCCTGCAAAGCACCCTGTGAGCCAAGCCTGGAGGCCAACAGCACCCTGCATCCACTCTTGCTCCGGGCATCCCATTCAAAGTAATGGGGTTGGTGAGCAAAGAGCAAAGCACATGGGAGAGAAGGGAAGGAGCATGGAGCCACCACACTACCAAGGGGGACATCAGAATATGGGGGATGAAGGAGACCTGAGGGAAATGAAGATGCTCCAAGCAGGACCCTGCCGAGAGCTGAGCTTTGCAGGGCAGGGCTTTAGATGAGCTGCTGGAGCCTGACCCCGAACTGGGTGCGTTTGTCATCAGTGAGGAATGCGCGTTATTCACAGGCATTTGGCTGCTCCTCACCAGCCTCCTCTGGGGCTCCCCAGAAGGACCCCCACCTCCTGCAGCCACGCTTCCAAACATGGGCACTTCCCACCGGACACCCAGGCTCTCCCCTGGGAGGGCTGGCAGCTGGGAAGCACCCAAAGGAGCGGCCTCAGGGATGGAGTGGGAGAGGATGCTCAGCCCTGGCCCTGGGGACTTGGCCAAGAGCCCAGAGCAGCAGCTCCCCATTGGATCTGTCTCTCCCTGTGAGCCAGGATGTCCCCTGGGAGACCCGGCCCTCCAGGAGCTGGCGCAAGAAGGGATATTTTAGGCTGTTCCCTGCCTGGGCATTAGGAACAGAGCATTTCTGAGCATTTAACAATGGAAGCAAGTAGGAAGTGTGGGTTCCAAAGCTCCAAGGAAAGAAAATCCTTCCCCCAGGATCCAGGCATCACTCCCTGCACAACCCGGGAGCCCATTTTCACCTGGGGCTCTGTTTCTCTCTCTTCTAAATGGACTGAGCCATTAAAAACTACCCTCGGGGCAGCAGAACAGGCAAGTTTTGCACCCCCATCCCTGCCATGGCCACTGCCACACTAGGACAATGTCCCATCCATGCAGCTTGCGCCACCCTCCCCAGGCCACCCCTGTCCCACACACCTCTGCCTTGCTGGAAGGTCCTGTGTGGTCTCCTGCATCCTCCACTTGTCCCAGGTGCCCGAGGCTGGACCCAGCTGAGGCTCCCAAAAGTGGTATCTGGAAAGAGAGAGAAGCTTTGAGCACAAACACCCCGAGCCCTCCCCGGGCTCAGCCCCAGCAGCACCAGCACGCAGGAAGAAACCCCTGGATGTGGCCCTGCCGTGGCACCTGAGCCCATCCTGCCTCTGGCCCGTGTGCCAAGCCATGGTGCTGCATGGAGTGAGGAACACCAGAGCCCTCCACTGCTCAGCCCTGGAACCAGGGTTTGGAGCTCCTGAGATGCCCATTGCCTGCAGGACCAGGAGCCACTGGTGATGGGAGCAGCTCAGGGCTAGCAGGAGGGGAGAGCAGAGGCGCAGCGCAGTGTGTGCTCTGTTAATGCCTGCAAAGCCTGCTCTGCCCGAGCTGCAGGGCAATAACCCCTCAAAACCCCCTTGTACCCCCACTGCAATCCCACAGCTGCAGTTTCCCTGCCCTCAGCCCCACTTCAGCTCAAATCCTTCCTCCCCTGCCCCCTCCCAGCACTTCCCAGCTGAACCTTTCCCTGCTGTCTGGAGGGGGATAGATGCAGGCAGGGAGCAGGGATGTGGTGCCCCTGCACTGGGAGCAGCCTCTGGGCTGGCTTGGAAAACTGGCACCTCAACACTGCCAGGAGCCTGCCCCAAAGGTCCTGAGCCCTCCTATGGCCGGTGGGTGCTGCGGTGTTGGCTCCATCAGCCGTGGGGCAGGAGCAGCTGAGCTGGGGGCTGCCGTGAGCCCTGGGATGCTCTGTGAGAGGAGGGCAGGCAAACCATGGGAGGGAGGGAGGGTGTTGGGGCAACCCTGGGAGGTGTGAGCTCAAGAGGCCATCCCAGCACGCCAGGCACTGCTCTTCTGCAAGAAGCACAGCCCAGGGCAGTGCAGGGAGGCTTGAGTGGGGGGGAGTGAGGGGAGCGAGGACCGGAGCCGGGTGGGCTGCTGGAGACTCATGGAACCATTCATGTTGGAAAAGAGTTTTAAGCTCAATCAAGCCCAACCCTTATCCCAGCGCTGCCAAGGCCACCGCTAACCCATGGCACTGAGGCCTCGTCTCCAGGGGTGTGAACACTTGCAGGGACGGTGCCTGCAGCCCTGCCCTGGGCAGCCTGTTCCCAAATGCGTGTGAATCACAGACAGAGCCTGCAGGGGCTCAGGAAACCCAGCACCACAGAGCTCCCATCCAGCAAGCATTCACCTTTAACACCAATGCAGCAAATGAGCTGTGCTGTGCTCCCGGCCTCAGTGCTGAGGCTGAGGTGCTGTGGGATCATCAGGAACGGGCTTTTGCCCTTCAGCTTCCATGGCCAACGAGCGAGACGCGACGCCTGCACCCGAAGCCAACTCCAACAGCGGAGGCTTTGGAGCAAAGCAAAGGACAACACCTCCAGGGACATTCTGGGCACAGGCAGCCCCGAGTCTCCCAGGGGAATAAGCCTTGACATTGCATCCCCAGCATCCCCCCTCGCGGTTACCTCACCCCCGCTCCCAGCCCCACACATCACAGCAGCAGCTGGGATTTAGCTCATTTCTGGCTGCTTCCTCACCACTTCCTCCACCCCCATCACAAACCCCTCTGAGCGATGGGTTTCCCTCCTTGAGAAAGAGCATGAGGAGGTCATGGGGCGGACGTGTTCCTCTCCCCTTCCTTAGCCGCAGGGACAGCCCTGGCACTTATGGCCAGGATGGAGACAAAGCAGTGTCCCGCTTGAGCTCCAGGAAAAGGGAATATCCCAGGCTGCAAAAGCAGGGGGAGAAAATTATCTTGGATTAAACTCCTGGGCCCTGTGTGTTGCCATTTATGGCTGCACTTTCTGCTCCAAGCCTGATGCAAGACATTGCAAGAGGGAAAGCAAGCAGCCAGGAGCCAGGCAGCCAGCAAGAGAAACACCAGGAGGAGAAAGGGAAGGAAGAAGCCTTTAAAAGAAGAATACATGCTAATGTTGGGCAGTTGAGAAAAGCATCTCCTGGGCAGCCTGCTCCAATGCCTGAGCACCCTTTGGGGAAGGAATTGTTCCTCAGCTCCATCTAAACCTGCCCTGGTGCAGGTTGAGGCTGAAGAGAGTCAAGAGGCAGAGTCCTTATGGGCTCTGCTCCAGCAGCACATTGCAGGCTCCCGGGGCTGTACCCAGCCCAGAAGGGGCTGGATAGGAGCAGGACCTCCTGGACCCACTGTAGGGACACAACATAAAGCCCCAGTGCAACCATCCCAGCACCAGCCCCATGCCTGGGGTGCAAGGGAGGACACACATCCTGCAGCTGCTGCAAGAGACGATGCATTCATTATCAGCACAGACTGCGCTGGGCAAGAGCTGGGGCGCATCTGAGCACTTATGGGTCCTGTGGAGAGCCCCACATCCTGCTGGCAGGGGTCTGTGCTGCTGCCAAGGCTGTGATGGATGGAGCACATCACTGCATCCCTCCCCACCACTGCAGAGCTGCTGCCCCAGCCCTGTGGCACGGCAGAGGCAGAGGCACAGCTGCCAATTGAAGCCAGACTGATCAGACACTCTATCCCCCAGGGCATGGGGAAGGCAGGCGGGAAGTATCACAAGGGGAGGTGCTGACTTCTTCAGTGTAAAAAGGGTCCCTGCTGGGTGCTTCTGCTGCCTGGGGTATCCAGGGGCACCAGGAGCCCCCAGGAAGGCCCAGATGGGGTAGGGGACACAGGCAGCAGGAGCTCTGCAGAAGATGCGAGGACATCCCCTTGGTGTCTTTGCTGTTCAGCCCCACTGTCACCCGCTGGACCTGTCTCTGTTTGAAGCCACCATCTGCAGTTAACCCTTGGCAAAGCAGCCAGGCTGCCCACTTGCCCTCCCTGTGGCATCCCAGGGGAGGAGATGCAGGATGGCACCATGGCAAACCCTGTCCCTGCCATCTGCCATTCCCAGCTCAGAACTCACCATTCCAGCATTGAGGCTTTCTGACCGTTTCCCACCAGAACCAGCCTGAGCAGCTCCAGCAATGCTGCGGTTCCCACCCAACAGCTTCTCATTAGAGATCACTTTGACAGCGCTGCCTCCACCATTCCCAAGCCGGGAATGGGGATGGGAACAGACAGTGACACGTTAATTAACTTTCTTCTCAGTGATGGGAGCCAGCAGAGAAAAGAGGAACCACTACCAGCAGCTCATGGGAGCAAGGACCCCTGGGCTTCTTTCCCTGCTCTGCCACTGCTTCATTGGATAGCCATGGGCGTGATGATGCGGAGGGGCAGGGAAGGCCTGACCCACACACTTCACCTGCTGGCTTCTCATCTCAGGCTGCCCTTGCAGGAGGTGAGAGCAGGAGAGAGGCTGAAACAGCCCCAGCAGATGCTGGTTTGCACAGGCAGGGAGAAGGGAAGGGAGGAGGCAGTGGGGTGGGCAGCTCCAGCCATTAAACACAGCCAGGCTGCTCTCCCTGAGCGGGTTCATCCATCAGCATTTGGCTGAGTGGTTACCGGCTGCAGTGACTCCAGACCAGGCTGGTGCAGTCTGTCCTGAGCAAACGGAAGCGAGGAAAAGGGCAGAAAGCTCCCTGGGTGCCCAGCACAGCTTGTGAATGTGCTGATGTCCCCAGCCCGGAGCCTGCAGGAGCCTCTCTGCTGAGTCACATGAGGGACCGCAGTCCGCAGCCGAGCCAACGCAGGTTCCACAGGACACGTTTCCATGGGCAGCTGCCTGCACAGCTCTGCCCAAGGCCGGTCCCATCCCTGCCTGCCACATCTGCCGGGCTCTGGCCTCAGCAGCGCTGCAGGAGGAAGCAACTTGTGGGGAGCAAACCCCAGGGAGCCCCCCCGGAGCTGTGGATGGGCTCCCCCACTCTGCCCATGGGACTGCTGCTCACGGGAGCGGTGCCTGCTGGACACCACGTACACCCTGCGCCAACAGCCCCTGCCCGTGCCAAGTGTCCTGGCAGCTGCTGCATCACGAGGGACCAGCGCTCCCAAACACTTACTCAGCAGCGGGAAGCATCCCTCCCCCTGCCCGCTCTCTCCATCACCCCCCAGGTCCCAGCCACCGCCTGGCCCCTGCCCAAAGAGATGCTGCACAGGTCCAGGGTGACTCATCCTGCTACAGCGAGGTCACAAATCCCAGGCCAGGACCCTCCTCGGCTCTGGTGTCCCATTTGCTTTGCTGTAAGAGGGGCTGAAGGGAGTGCAGCAGAGACCCCCCCATGCCACAGAGCCCAGGCAGGCTCCTGAAGGACACACAATTCCCTGTGCCTTGGGTAAGGGCTCACCTCTGGGTGTGCAAAGCCCTGTTACCACGTGTGTGCCTGAGAGGGGATAGATAAAGGAGCTGAGCCCATCTCTGAAGGCAGCAAGTGCCTGTCCAAAGCAATCAGGGCTGAAGAGCAGGCAGAGGGGAGAAAAACATCCCCAAGATTCACGCTGCAAGAGGGCAGAAGAACCGGTGAGCTCTGGCAGCGCTGGATTGGGCCATCTGCCCCAGTGTGGTGCTGTGCTCCATCAGAGAACACCGGCTGCACCCCAGGCCCTGCAGCAGCTCCGGTGGGGTGGCCAGATTTGGTGCTCAGCTGGCTAAGGGCAGCCCGGGGGCTCCGCAGCTTGCCAGAGACCCTGGCATTCACAGGCACCAATAAATCATGAGGCAGAGGGGCAGATGTGGCTTCCAGGACACTGGGACAGGGAAGGGGCCTGGATTCGTGGCCAGAGGGTGCCAGGAAGGGGAGAATGGGAGCCCGGAGGCTCGGAAATGACAAGGGGAGGTGATGGGGAGCACAGGGAGAGGCAGAGCCACGTCCCAGCCCTGAGGCTGGGCTCTGCGGTGCAGAGCAGGGTGTGCAGCCTCTGGGGCCTGCCCAAGGCTGTCCGGTGAGTCAGTGGTGATGCTGCCCAAGGCGAGGGCTGCTGCAGGCAGCTGCTGAGGATTACAAGGGCTGCTAAGAATAGCCAGCAGGGCCCCAGCCTGCGCTGCCCAGCACACGGCCAGGCCACGCACCCATTGCTCCCGCATTCCTGAGCCACCTCAGTCCTCACATCGGGGCATTGGTGCCGGGAGAAAGGCACCAACGCAGGGAGCTGGGGCTCCTCGTGTTGTCTCATGGAGCAGGGCAAGGGCAGAGCAAGCTCTTCCCAGGGTCGCCCTTTGATTTGTAAAGAGGATCCGGTGCGGGAGGAGGATTTACCGGCGTTTATGGGCACCGCTGCCCCTCCGGCCCCCCCAGCTCAGCGGGGGTCAGACCGCGGGGTCAGCATCCCGCTGGGGCTGGGAGGGAGGGGGACGGCGGGGCCCAGCCAGCAGGGACCGGGCTCAGCCACCGGTGCTGGCAAGGGGACAGTTTGCTGCGAGCCACTGAAAGCGGCTGCGGACGGGGAGAACGAGCACACACACACACACACACACACACACACATTCCCCAGCACCTGGATTAGCTCCTGGGAGAAGGGAAAGGCTCCCAAGGGCTGGATGCGCAGCCGGGAGAGGCGCACACTGACACAGGCTTCCCTCCCCCTAAACCCTCGCTATCTCGACCGGTTTCAAGAGCATTCCTTGGGAGGCGGCGGTGGAAACGAGCCCGAAACACCCCCCCCTTCCCCCCGCTGCCGCCCTCGGGGACGACGGGCTCGTTCCCATCGCGGGCGAAACCCGGCTTTAGAGAAGCCCCCGGGCTCTGCGCTCCCCTCGGCCCCCGGGAACGGGCACTGCTGGGAGGGGGGAACCCGGCCTCGGCACGGGCTGCGGGCAGCTCCGCAGGGAACCGGCCTTACCTTGCTCTGCGCATCCTCGCGGGGCTCGGGCTCGGGGGGCTCGGCGGGCGGCTGCCCGGGGATGCTCTCGGCCGCCGCGGGGCTGGGCTCGGCCTTGGGGCTCGGCTCCTCCGCCGCCTCCTCCCGCTGCTCGGCAGCCGCCTCCTTCCCCTCCTCGACCGCCCCGACCTCCTCCACCGGCAGCCGCTCCCTGCCGGCCTCCGGCCCCGCTCCCGCCGCCGCTTGGTCCCCGGGGCCGCTCTCCCGGGCCGTTTCGGCCGCCGCCGGCTCCCGAGGCCGCTCCCCCTCGGCTCCCCGCAGCCTCACGAAGACGGAGGCGAGGACGAGGGCCAGGACGGTGAAGAGCAGCGGGACGGCCAGGTACAAGTCCACGGCCACGTCCATTCCGCCCTGCTGCCGGAGCCCGCCCGACCCGACTGCGCGGCCACCGCGCTGGGGCTGCGGCGGGGCTGGGCAGGCTCCGAGCCGGCTTTACCCGGCGTCATCTGCCCGGGCCCTGCCCACAGCCCGGCCCCCCCGCACCGAGCCGGCAGCCAGAGCGATGCCTCAGCACCAGAGGCTGTGCTGCGAACAGCCCGGCTCTGCGATGTGCAAGCGTCTGCCTTGGAACAGGAGACTCCTCCATTGACATTGTCCTGTCTCCAACACGGCATCTCCAGAGGTGCTGCACAGTCATGGGGTCATCACAGGGTCCCAGACTGGAAGGGACCTGAAGGACAACAGGGTCCAGCCTTTCCAGGTGAAGCAGGGAATCATCACAGAACGGGTTGGGTTGAAAGGGACCTTAAAGCTCATCCAGTTCCAACCCCTGCCACGGGCAGGGACCCCTTCCACTGGAGCAGCTTGCTCCAAGCCCCTGTGTCCAACCTGGCCTTGAACACTGCCAGGGATGGGGCAGCCACAGCTTCTCTGGGCACCCTGGGCCAGCGCCTCAGCACCCCCACAGGGAAGAGCTTCTGCCTAAGAGCTCATCTCAATCTCCTCTCTGTCAGCATGACCCAGGCGCGATGGCCCAGCACCCTGCCCAGTTGATCTTAAGCGTGTCCCGTGCTGGGGAGTCCACCACTCCCTTGGGGAGATTATTCCAGTGGCTGCTTGTTCTCAGTGTGAAAAACTTCCCCCTTGCATCCAGCAGAATCGCCCCAGGAGTAACTTGTCCCCATCACCCCTCTGCTTTTCCATGGGACTCCTCATGAAAAGGGAGTCTCCGTCTTCTTTGTAGCCACCCTTTAAATACTTGGGAACTCTTTGCCTTGGAATTGTCTCTGTCTCCTCAGCTCTGCATTCTGGGATGCACCCCCAGCCTGGCAAGCCCAGCACAACTGCAGGGAGCCCTATGCACATTGGGGTGTCCACTGCCCCCCTTGCAGCCCTTCAGGAGCATTTACATCCACCCCACACTTCAGCACATCCTTCCTCCATCCCCAGGAGCTGCAGGCGGTACTGGTGGTACCCACCGAGAAAGTGGGTGCTGAGAGCAGCTGGGCTGCAAGAGCCTCCCGCCAAGCACCTCACTGCCAGGGTGGCCCCAGAGCTAGGCTGAACCCCAGCGCCAGCCCCAGGAGCCTGGCCAAGGGGGTTCAGGTCCTTCCAGACTCTGCCACTGAGGATTTCCTGCCCTTTGAGACCGCTGCAGGATTAGCCAGCCTTGGACACAGCAGGCTGGAATTAGGCAGCCTAAGCTATTCCTGCCAGGGTAAAACCAGCACGGAGCTCTCCCCCAGCTAGCCTCAATGGGAGCAGACGTGGGAATCTGCCCCTGGAGTTTCCTCCAGGGAAAAAGCTTTGGAGTTACCTCCTGGAGCAGAATTTTTTATTGAGTGGCTAAAACCAAACCACGAACAAAGATGGGATTAAACCCCTGGGGTGGGAGGAAGGAAGTGGAGCCATTGATCCTCACTGTGCTTCGTCTTTATTGGTAATCCCATCAGGCAGGCTATGGACAGTTGTATTCTTAGTAACAACCAACCATGGCACTTCCCATCCCTTCTCCGGTCTCTTTCCTGGGCCCTGCTCCTCAGAGCTGCTCCAGAGCTCAGCCACAGCACCCAGATGTTGGCAGCACCACAGCACCCTCTGCTTCAGCATCTTGTTTGATGTGCATTTGGTCCCTTCCTCCGCCCTTCCTGCCCAAATCCACTCCTTCCCTTGATGAAGCTACCAGCTTCCAAAGGTTTGAGTCACCACATGGATGGAGTGGAAAAGCAGGAGGGATGTGACAGCCAGGGCCGCTCCAGCAGGCTGATACAAAGGGGTACGAACAGCTCTGGAGCACAGGGAGGCTGGAGACAGAACCGGAGTGGGGAAACTCACGGGGCTGGGTCTTTGCTCCTGTGCCCAAGTGGGCTCTCTGCTTTAGGGACAGAGAGGGATTTTGGGCCACCGTGTTCTGCTGTGAGGCTGCTTTGGCCTCACACACGATGCACACACTCACTGCCCTCCATCACTGCCCACATCCAGAAGTCTTTTTCCCTAGCACTGCCCACTTTCCATGGGCCTTGGCTGGAAGCTGTTAGAGGGTGTTTGCATGCGCAGGAACGCGGTGGCGTTACCCAGCACAGAGATGGAGCAGTTCCCAAGCAGGATTTATCACCTCCCGAGAATGAGAGGCTCTGGTCCTCACGGCTTCTTGTGAGGTCAGGATCACTGGTGGGGAACCGGAGCTCCAGGCGGAGGCTCCATCAGCAGCGGGGCTCTGGGCCTGCAGTGATTCACGGGCAGGCTGCTGGAATTTGTAGGAGTGGTGAGAACCGCAGGGCCCAGACACCTCTGGGAAACAACGCTCCCGGTCCTGAAAGCAGCCACCGGGAGCACCAAGGCCACCGCTGCAGGAGCAGCAGCTCTCACCAAGCTGCGCACATCCAGCAACGAGGTGGTGGAAACAGCAGCACAGCGCAGCCCCCACAGCCAGACCTGGCTGAGAGCTGGGCTCCCTGTACAATGATCTGATGGGGAGGATTCCCCCAGGCAGAAGCCAAGCCCCGCGGGTCCTGTGGGAGATCAACTTCTCCCTGCCATGGCTCCTCAGAGCCAATTGGATGGAGTGAACTTGCCCTGACAGTGCAAGGCTCCCACTGGATGGGAGGGTCCCCCTAGGGTTCTTCCATCAATGAACAAGGCAAGATTGATGCCTCTGGCTCCTTCCATGCAGCCACATGCTCCGGGACAGGATGGATTCACACACCGGGTCACCGTGCAGGATACATTCACACACTGGATCACTGGGCAGGATGAATTCACACACGGGGCCACTGAGCAGGATGCATTCACACACCTGGTCACTGGGAGGGATGCATTCACACAGCGGGTCACTGGGAGGGATGCATTCACACAGCGGGTCACTGGGAAGGATACATTCACACAGCGGTCACCAGGCAGGCTCCCGGCCAGGGATCTGTGCCTTGGTGCTGCTGCCAGCTCTGGGACGAGCAGCGGAGAGGCTGGGGTGGGGATCACGGGGGTGGAACATGCCCTTGACGCCCATCCCCATCCCGGGGCCAGGCTGAGCCCGGCGCCCTCTCCCGGGAGCAGAGCAGCTCCGCCCCGCAGCGCAGGGACGCGGCGCGCCGGGAGCCCCCGTTACAGACGAGGCAGGAAAGGGTGGCAGCTGAAGAGCTTCAGCCACAAAGGGGGATTGAGGAGCCGCGGTGACAACTGCCAGCGCTGTGCAAGAGGGACGGGGCCGGCGCTGCTCCCGGGAATGGCGCGGAACAGCCGGGAGAGCACAACAGGACCGGATTTACCGCGCGGGACGTCCCTGCAGCGCCTGTTCGAGGGGCTCTGCTCACAGCCGGCATCCCTCCAACCCCGGAAGCAGGGGGGGTTCGGTACCCACCTCCAGCACTGCTGGAAGCCACACGCGGGCCTGCAGGATGCCGTGAGGAGAGCAGGGACGTGCTGGTTTCGAGCAGGACAAGCAGCAGCGCTGGTGTGCACAGACCTCACCAGCTCCAGGCAGATGATTCTGGGCGCCCAGGTCCTCCTTCCCCCACATCAAGGCCGGGCACAGACAGGCTTTACAACTGATCCAAACTCAGGTTATGCCTGTGAGCACCAGTCCTGCTGCCCAACACCAATACTACCTTTTCCTTGCCAAGGCCATCCTAGGCAGTGTCACTGTACTTGGCCTGTTCTTCACCTGACACAGGCTTGGAGGTCACTCTCCCCTCTGGCTGTTCATTACTTTTTCACATCCAGCCTTTTGCTAGCACTGATGCTGCTGTGATGCTCAGGGAGCTGGTTCAGCTCTCAAGGCGCAAAACCCCGACCTTTTCAGTTGTTGCAGATGGTTTCACAAGTTTCAGAATCCCAGACTGGTTTGTACTGGAAGAGACCTTAAAGCTCATCCAGCTCCAACCCCTGCCACGGGCAGGGACCCCTTCCACTGGAGCAGCTTGCTCCAAGCCCCTGTGTCCAACCTGGCCTTGAACACTGCCAGGGATGGGGCAGCCACAGCTTCTCTGGGCACCCTGGGCCAGCGCCTCAGCACCCTCACAGGGAAGAGCTTCTGCCTAAGAGCTCATCTCAGTCTCCCCTCTGGCAGGTTAAAGCCATTCCCCCTGTCCTGTCTCTACAGGCCCTTGTCCAAAGCCCCTCCTCTCCAGGTTTCCTGCAGCCCCTTTAGGCACTGGAGCTGCTCTAAGGTCTCCCCTTAAGGAGCCTTCACTTCTCCAGGCTGAACAACCTGAACTTCAGAGGAGTTGAACATCAGCATTGGTGCAGCACAGACAATCCTCTGCATTCCCACTTGGGTAACCTCATCCTGTCAGCTCCCCTGCAGCAATTAAACATCAGTATGCTGTTCTTCTCATTGACATGAGGTACTGTGTTGCAACTGTCCCACAAAGAGGAAGATGAGGAGATAAATCAAGAGGATAAAAACAAATCATAAAATCACAGAATTGTCTAGGTTGGAAAACACCTTTAAGCTCATCATGTCAAACCATCCCCCAGCACTGCCCAAGGCCACCACTAACCCATGCTCCAATGCAAGGCCGCAGTGGCACTGAAGGAGGTACCAGCAGTACCTGGAAATGAGGAAGAACAACGGGATTATCTTGAGGCGGGGAGAACACAAAACCACCTCTCTTGGGAATGAAAAAAAATCAAAGAGAGGGGTTAGGAAAGCATTGCTACAATGGCTTCACCTAGCTCTGAGCCACAGGTCACACTATGCTCTGGAATCGGGTGCTGCTGAATGCTACATTATAGTGATGTAGTTCCGAAGTCTCCAGGCTGCTGTTCCACACTCTCAGCTTTTTTCCCTGCAGTTACTGGTTTCAACGAGCTCACTAACCAAATACAGGAGGTTTTTTTCCACTTTCCCAATCCAGGACAGGGAAGGGTCAAAAGCACTTGTTATGGTCTGGTAACAAAGCTACAGGCACAAACCTTCCCCCACTGGCTCCAGCTGCTTCCAAACCACACCTCATCACACTAATTAGACACACTAATGACACATGAGAAAGAGCTGAAAAAGTGCCCAAAGCACCCCTGTAGCTATCACTGACCACCACTGAGCACACTATGGTGCTTTGGGAAGCAGAGGTGCACACGTGTGGGGCTATTCCAGCTCACAGGAACAAAAGGGACCAGCCAGCAGAATAATGCAAAATAATCGATTTTATTTCAAATAAAAAGCAAAACCACAATCATCCAAACAAGACAATTAAGAGTATTCCCAGCTCTGCTGGATGGGTGATAAAAGCAGCTAAGGGCAGTAGCAGGGCTTGGAGCTGACAGTGTGACTGTCAAATGAATCCCTAAGCTCTTTCCTTCCCCCCTTCACAAGGGGGATGCCAGAAACCTCCAGGTACAATTAGCTCACACAGGCATTTCGGATTTGATTCAGTCAAGTCATGCTTCCTGCCCCATGATGGCTGAGGACTGAGGGAGGAAAAGGGTCTGGGTTAATCATGAAAGAGGTTGCTGTCTGTCTTTTAGCATTTGGAGATGCTTAATGTAACTGAGAAGACAAACTGGAGCCAGCACAGCCCAGCTGAGAAGGGAGGAAGCTGTGCCTGTGCTCCCACTGGACTTGTGCAGACAGCAGGTGCCGAGATCCCCACGCCTGCTGTCCACATGGACAGTTCTAAGGGGGTATTTACTCCTCTACTCCTGAACTGTCACAGCAGACAAGCCTGTACTGGGTACTAGAGGGCCAGAGCTCACAAACCCCTTTAGCTTCCACAGAGCAGGCAGGACAGGGATATCCATACACACAGGACAATCAGGAAGCACCCAGTGCAAGCCCAGTGGGACACTCAGCCTGTACTTGGGGAGCAAGCAGGAGGAAGTGCCATCAGGGGCTGAGGCAGAGTGGCTGCTACCTTGGGCTCAAAGAAGTGAGGGCACTGGACCATATCCAGGGGTTCTCCAGGTCACAAAAGCAGTGGGGTGGGATCAAGAGGCATGGATGCCCTAAGAAGCACAAACCTCAAAAGGCAAGAGCACAAAAGCCCCTTTCCCCGGTCAGCCGGTCACAAGCACAGAGCTAGGCACGAGGGAGCGCAGTTAACTTCATTCCTCATTCACCCAGCCTGGAAGGAGGGCTTGGGAAGCACCAGCTCCCTCCTTCCTCTAAGGCCAGTGAAACTCCCTCCCTGCTGAGAGAGAATTTAACTTAGCTCTATTTTCAAAGGCTCCTGATCTAGCAGGACCTCCTGTTTGGAGCAGGCCATGAAATGCCAACAGTTCAACTGGTGAAAACAAAAACCCTTGTTCTGCTACAATTTATGCACCACACAGCAATTCTGGAAGGGCCAGCACAGAACCCCACGTGGCCAAGAGTGCTGAACACCACCACAACAACATCCCCAATGTTTTCTGCTACAGAAAGGTAACACCAGGTTAGGAAGTCTCCGGTTGCTTCAGATGCCTGGAACAGTTTTTGTGGGAGGAGGACTTCAAAGCATCTTACACAGTAATTACATTTCAGCCTCACAACACCCCTGTGAGGTAGGTATTTTCCTCATCTACTAAAGCAAAGACAGAAGCTCACCCATTCAGCTGAGGCAAGAACTTATAAGTGGAAGAACCAGAGATCCCAGGAATCTCGATTCCCAGGTAGCCTGAACAGATACACCTTTGTTTTGTATTGGGAAGTGCCTTGTGGAGCAGTCAGTAGAGCATTGCTGGCATCGCAATGCCTGCAGTGCATTTCAAACACAGTGCTTCCTGTGAGGGATGGCAAACACAGGCTTCAATCTGAAATTGTTGGATTTCACATGGAAGAGTTCATAGGCATGGAAGAATCCTTTGTACTCTGGATCTTCCCACTGTGCTTCTGGGGGTGTGGAAGGTTTGAAGAGTGTAAAACTGAACCCTGAACACCAAAGGCAACCGCAAGATACAGCATGAGCCCTCCCACTGAGGTCCTACCCTCCAAGCCATGAAGAGGGCAGTGGGAAGCTCTCCAAGGGCTCCCCCACCCTGACAGAGCTAAGACTTCTGAGCCCTCGCCTCTCCAGGCTCCCACCTTCCTGCAGAAGGCAGCAGCCTCAGCCTGCTCTGTCTCAGGAGACATGTGCTGTGCATGTTCATTCAGGCAGGGAAAAAGGCAACCTTGGCCAGAAACATTAGGAGATGGGGAAGTTTTCTGTTTTAAAATGAAGTAATCTTGTGGAAGAACCTGCAGCAGTCTACACAGTAAGCGTGCTCATTTATGCCTGGCTATCACAGGAAATCCAGCTAAGGAGTGTACCACATCTCCATTTTCCCACCACCTCATTTTTCCTACACAAAACGACTGGCACAGAAGATCCAGAAACAGATCCTGACAAACTCTCCAAGAAGGGGGAGAGTGTATAAACAGGAAGAGACAAGGTTAAAAAACAGATCAGGAAGACCAGACAAACAATGTCCTGGGCTCCATCAACCCCATCATGTGTAAGCAAGTCACAGTTAAGGCTGCCACTCTGCTGTTTAACTCTGCTACCAGTGCCAGGGCACCACTGCATGTTTACAACACACACACTACTTCTGCTTTCAAGTTTCCTCTCCCAAAGAGCAGCTGAAGAGATCTAATACTCACCTCCTGGGTCTCAGAAGAACATCCAAGGAAGCCCTCCAAACCCAGCCACCTTCTGGCTGTGCTGCTCAGATGGAGGAGGAGGATTTCCTTGCAGCTCACCTTCAGGCAGACAGACCTCTTCACTGACACTACCAGCACAAGCCCCTGCTAAAAACACCCAGCAGCTCCCAACAGATCCCTTGGGGATGAGAGCTTTACCTGGAATAAGACAAATGCACCTACACAGACTTAAGCAACACACTGCATTTTTAAAAAGCATAAAACAACAATATGTCCCCCTCCCAGTCCTTTCAAATTGGCACCACAAGTTCTGGAAACATCTGAAGCCATAACCTCAAAGAAAAGCCATTTAGGCATGTGAACTGCACAGGCCTGGTTGAGCCCATGGCCCTGTCACTGCTTGGTATTTAAAGCCCAGCAACTGTTATCATACAGTCAGACTTCATCAGTTGTTGCCTGGTGCTAAACATCACACATGCACCTAAAGGATTGTGATTACTGGCAAATGCTGAATTTTCCCCCCAGTTTTTGCTGTGCAAGAAACTCCAGGATTCTCCTGCTCCATTGAGCTTCCTGCCACAAGGTGCTAGTGCATCTTTGTCACCAGTCATCAGAACAGACACAGAGCAAAAGTAAATGGACCATTGCTGGTTAAGGTGTTGCACCTTAGATGTAGATTAAGACCATGAAAGATGCTTCAGGTTGGTGGCCACCTCCACTGAAGTCACTTCATCCCACCTCCCTTTCCTGACATTGTGGTGTGAGATCCACCGGATGTTCAGATAGGCCAAAAGGGCTGGTGTTCCTTTCCTCAAGTGTCCAGGACAACATGTAAACATATGACAGTGTCAAAACAAGGCAGGTTTTTCCACTTACCCGCTGGTTTTAAAAAGAGTTCTTTAAAAACTGACCGTTGTCTTCCTTGCCAGTTATGTGAACCATTAAATACTTGGCATGTCCTTACCCAAAGGTGGGTTTTTAGTGCACTCACTTGGGGCGCAGAGGGGACAAAGCATTGCACAAGAATGTAGAGTCAGGGCATTCCCCACAGAAGTTATTAAGGAGCCAACCTTTGACAGCACATAATGAAGATGATGTCTGGATCGAGGAAGAGTGACAAGAACTTAAGGACTGTGAGAAACAGAAGCAGAAGGGGGTAGAACAGAGCTGGCTGGCTGCTAACGGAGCGTCGATGGGCAGCTGCCTCTAGGTGGGTGGTGGCATCTCTCAGGGGTAGCTGCGGCCTCCACAAGATTCCCTAATCCTGTTAAAAGAAGCAGACCTGTCAACAACTGCAGCATTCCCTTCCTAGCAAGACACACAGGATTGCAGCATGCAGGTTAATTGTATGTTTATTTTCCCTACAGGATTGCACAAGCAAGGAAAGGTGTTTGGAACTGTTTCTGTCAGCTCACCCATTACAGGAGGAACATAAAGGCCACCCATCCCCACAGAGTGAAACAGCCAACATACAGGAGGAAGAGCAGTGAAACCTGGGAAGCAAATGCTCCAGGGAGTA
Organism: Psittacula echo; assembly: GCF_963264785.1. Lineage (NCBI taxonomy): Eukaryota > Metazoa > Chordata > Aves > Psittaciformes > Psittacidae > Psittacula > Psittacula echo. The sequence goes on along the minus strand of NC_137750.1, from coordinate 10,249,633 downwards.
TGCTGATTTTTCATATTTTAGGTATTAATTTCAAGATTTGAAGTGCAAATGACTTAAAATTGCATGGGATTTTCAAAGGAACAGATGTGCACGTGTGCTCTGCATTTTACAGCTTTGTTTTCCTCTAAAAGAAAACCTCCGCATTAATGTTTGTTATCTGCTGCTCGTGCCCTGCCTGAAGTCACAGTGGCTGCTGAAATAGGATTTGTCAACATTAAAACAAACAAACTGTTAAAACTTCCAGGGGAAAGCAGTCAGTACAGTTCTCCAACTGTTTAATGATGTTCTGTACTTGTAATGCAGCTGTATTCAGTTATGAGCAACTCCCCAAAAAAAGAGAGCAACATTATCACAGCAAGACACATGACAGCATAGACAGGAGTAAGCAGGTCTTTGTACAGCATCCTACACTGGGAAGTCATGCAGGATACAGGGAATCTGGACTTCCTCAGGTAAATTACTGCTGCACACCCTGTTAGCAGGCCACCCAGTTAAGTCATAGACTCACAGAATGGTTTGGGTTGGAAGGGACCTTAAAGCTCATCCAGTTCCAACCCCCTGCCATGGGGGCAGGGACACCTTCCACGAGAGTAGGTTGCTTCAAGCCCCATCCAACCTGGCCTTGAATGCTGCCAGGGATGGATGGGGCATCATCCACCTGAAACTTGGAGCATCCAGCAGCTCAGTAACTAGACAGCACCCTAATGCAGGTGGGCAGCTCATCCAGCAGCATCAGTTAACCAAGCTGCGAGGGGTTTGCTTAAGAATTTTGGCAAGCCTTTGCTATGCAAAAAAAAGGCTTCATTTAGTAAAAGATTTCTGAGCTCCTCCTTGCAGTATACTCCCAGATTCCCACCGTTTCACTGTTTTTGACCTGGCAAGTTCAGGAAGCTTCCTTAGCAACTTTTCCCTAAGCAAATATCTAATTCTTGGTTCTGCAATATTAACTTTCCCTCCCTCCAGACTAACTAGAAACTTGCATTTTCTTAAAGATAAGCACAGACATTTTGGATGAATTTTGCCTTTAACAGACAAAGCAGTGAGCCAAACTGAAGTAACCAGGCAACAATAAGAGAAACCATGCAACTACTTGAAGGTTTTCCATTTGAACAGCAAGGTATCAAAACCTAAGTCTTGCTTGATGATTCCTCGTCTTTAACTGTTCACTATTCTTTTGTGCCCTCTGAAGAGGACAGTTAAAATATCCCACCTCTCCAATTAAACAAAAATAAACCACTTCATTAAAAGAGACAACTAGGAAAAGTAATAAAACCATTTATTAAATAAATAGCCTCATTTTTAATAAGCTAAAGAATCTTAGCTTTGAGCAATTAAAATAACTTGTGGATGGAAGATACCACCACTAGCCAACTGCTTTATGTTCTGTAAGGAATCCCTCGCTCTCCATCCCTCTGTCCTGATGAAACACCCTGTCTGAGATCTGCCAACTCTGCCTTGTATTGTCTTTTGCTTGTTTAAAGCCAACAGTTGCCATGGGGTCACCTGGAGGAGCTGCGCTCCTTGCTCACGCAGTCGTCCTGGGAAGTTGTGTCACCATTCCCCATCATGCTGCAGGTTCTCCTCTTTTTCCGTCTGTGCATCATCCCCTCTGTCTCAGAGCCAGAGTCACACTGAAGGATGAAGAGATGGAACCAGAATTCAGAGAAACCTAGAACACTGTGCTGTGGAATTTACTGTAAGAGCTATCTCAGCAACCCTGAATGACCAGTATCCAAAGAATGTTCTATTTTAGATTAGACACATTAAATATGTTTTAAATTAAGCATTTAAAGCTCAGGAACAGATATGTTCTTAGATTTCATCACTGACTGGTGTGGGGCAAGACAATGGATGCATTCCTTTTGACACCTAGGAGGACATACTCTTCCAAATAAGAGCAGACTTAGTGCCTTCTGAAGGACTCAGATGCATAGAAATGTCCCCTGTTGTGAGTCACAGTCTCTGTTTTGGAGCTTGTGCCCCCTCCCCAGTTTTAAAATATTCATTTTGCAGCCATTTTACACAGTATGGCTTAAGTAAATGAGTGACAGATTTATATAGAATATAAATAGAGACTAAAACCAAATCCATTTAGCAATACAAAGAGAGGCTTCAGCAAATAGAACCTGCTAAGAACACTGACTCCCCCACCATGTAGTTTTGTTTAGTTGCTTTCTATTAATTTCTTTCATAAGACATGAACATAAGGATGAGGACACTCAACCAGGTATGGAAAAAAAACAACATAACTGCAGGCTATGGATCACCTTCTGTGGTAAAAAGCATTACCTCTGAATCAGAGTCTGAAGAGCTGGAGCTTGAGGAACTGGAAGAATCACTAGAACTATCAGAAGCAATGCCAGTAGATTCCTGCAGGTCAACTGAATCAGCCAAGGCTGCCAAGTCAGGATGCTCCTGCTTTAGGATCCTAAATACAGTTAAATGTCAGGGTTAGCTCTGAGCAGTAACACTGCATGTAAATGAACAGGGTATGTGGGGTTTTAAGTAGAGAATATGAAAAGAAAGCTACTAAATATCTTACCTGTACCATTTCCGTGACAGTTTGGGTCTCCCTCTCACCGTCTTGTGCCAAACCACAGGGAAGTTGGTACAGCTGGCAAAGTTTTGTGTGATGGCAATGGTTGTGTCAAGATTGAGAACTACATGCCACCAGCCACCTAGAAATACACCACAGAAGGCAGCTCAAAGGTCTGCCCAAATTATCCAGCTCACAAACAACACTGAAGATCTGACCGGACAGGAACACACTGACTGCTGATGGCTTAGTAGCAAGAACCACTGTAACCCAGACTGCACAGAGCCGTTCTGTTAAGCTGGAGAGCACTTTCCATGCTGATTTAGTAGGGTTCTTATGACTACAGACTAACCTTTCATTTAAAAATAGATGCAAAAACTGCTTCTCCACATAGATAAAAATAGACAGTCGTGTTCTTACAACCCACTTAAGACCTCAAAGAAAGACTAAGGAACCAGTTTAATAGAAGCTGACAGCTACAAAATCTTAACAGAAGGTACACTGAGGAGTCACCAAGAAGTGCCAAGGCAATCACAAGGCACTCTTCAAACATGAAGTCAGCTGGATGTGAGAGATGAGCAATGCAGATAGAAGCTGAATAAGACAATGCAAGATGTAGAGTTTAGAACTGGGTACTGAGAACTCACCCTCTGTATCTATAAGCCACCTTCACCTCCCAGTTACCACAGGCACACAGAGTGCAGCCACTCAGAGAGAATGGTATCTCTATTGGCTCTTGCTTTAGCTTTTGATTTCAAATGCAAGATAAAGCATAACCACAGAGAGGTGGGTGGAAGGTGTCAGTGCCTTGAAGTAGTTCTTTCCTCACAGCTAAGAAAAATTCCTCTGCAGTCCCACTACTCAGGCTACAAAATTCAGTCATGGATTTGTGACAGTACATACATATATATATATCTTCAAACATTTTTGTCTGAAAGTTGCTTCTACTCAAACTCCTCTATTATTTTATACCTTGATGGTTTCCTACTACTGCAATTAAGTTGAGAATCACAGTCCTGCAATGCTGCAACTCAGGCCTCACTTGTTTTATTATCTGTACCACACACAATCCTATGCTACAGGCCATATGGTCTCAGGATATTCAGGAAGTAACTGAATAGTCCCAAAATACGCATCACTATATATCCCTCTTGAAACAGCTTAGAATAGGTTTTTTTTTTGGTAAGAGATGGGCCGTATAAGAAAACTGAAATATCCTCTTCATGTCTACCACACACAAAAGTTGAATATATGCTTTTCTCTCTCAGATCTCTTCCATAATTCTATGGTTTCCTTACTGGACAGAGTTGTCCATACCTGGCACAAAGACTGTCTCTCCTGGCTTCTGCAGGATCTCCAGGGGTTTGAATTCAGGGGGCCAGGTGGGGAGCTGTGTCCTGGGGTAGATGACATTGAACCAAGTGATAGCCTCGTCCTGCTGGTTCCCCCCCTCTTCTCGTGTCACTTTGATCAGCTCTCTGGGGGTGCTGGTAGGGAACAGGCACCAACGTTTGTGTCCCTGGACTAAGGCATTCCATGCACTAGTTCCCAAGGGATCGATGTGAATTCCTGTTCCAGAACGAGGTGGGCCCATCACAAACCATCTGCAGGAGGGGAAAACAAAATTCTTTAGTCACAGAGCAAGCAAGTAGCTACCTTCTCTTCATGTTAGACAGAAAATTCCAGCTGCTCATTTCACATCCAGCTGGAAATCAAGGTAGTTATAGCTCCTTCATTTACCTTCTTGAGATTGTTAGGCCCATGCTACAGCATAAAGATGGGTTTCACCTAGAAAACCACATGAACTGGGACAGGAATGACTCTGGGACAAGAAAGTGAAGCTAGCGGCTCATATTTCACAGCTCTACTTTGTTTTAAACAGTTCTGCAATGAAATACATAGTGATTTCAAGGCTTATGAATGTGATTAAGGCACAGCAGACTGTTAGGTTTCTTTCTGTGCAGAGGGAGTCTCCTAAGCCTGGGTTTTCCTAAATTCTCTGCTCAAACAGATCCAGAGCTGCAGAACAATGAGGACCAAACAAAAGGCATTGCAAGTAAGGAATAGAGCAAAGTTATGCAACCCTGACCTCCCTCTATGCCTTCTGTTCATTTACAAAAGGCTTTCATTACAGCTTTTAGCTAGATGGAGCTTATTCTCCAGTGATCATTCAGGATTTGGGGTGTATATTCTCATTCCCCATTCACAAGGTTTATTTCTCCCAATGGAAAACTTGATCTATGCTACATGTTTAAAAACAGCAGCACTTCCAGTTGCTCATTTCTGCTGGAACAGATTTGGCATACCAGGTTAAGCGTGAGGTGACAGTATCAGGCATCAAGACGGGAAAAAAAAGGCAAGAATTGTTTAATGGGCAGCAGAGATGGTAGAAACTGAAGCACCAACAAGCCAACTGTATACTGGGCTGCATCAAAAGGAGAGCGACCAGCAGGTCAAAGGAGGTGATCCTGACCCTTTAATCTGCTCTTGTGAGACCCCACTTGGAGCACTGCGCAGTTCTGGTGTCCCTGACATAAGGACATGGAACTGCTGGAGCAAGTCCAGAGGAGGCCATGAGGATGATAGGGGGCTGGAGCACCTCCTGTATGGGGACAGGCTGAGAACATTGTGGCTGCTCAGCCTGGAGAAGAGAAGGCTGCGTGGAGACCTCAGAGCAGCTTCCAGTATCTGCAAGGGCCTACAAGGATGCTGGAGAGGGACTCTTCATCAGGGACTGTAGCAATAGGACAAGGGGTGATGGGTTCAAAGTGAAACAGGGGAAGTTCAGGTTAGGTATAAGGAAGAAGTTCTTTACTGTGAGGGTGGTGAGGCACTGGCACAGGCTGCCCAGAGAAGCTGTGGCTGCCCCATCCCTAGCAGTGTTCAACGCCAGGTTGGACACAGAGCCTTGGGTGACATGGTCTAGTGGAAAGTGTCCCTGCCCATGGCAGGAGGTTGGAACTGGCTGATCTTAAGGTCCTTTCCAACCCAAACTATTCTATGATCTCTCTGTTGTGTGGCTGACAGGCAGGCGATACCCAGCAAGGAATTCACAGGTTCAGAAAAGCTCCATCTCCCCTTTCTAACGCAGGTATGCATGAAACTGGTTTTCAAGTGTCATCTTCTAGCACTGACTGTAGGACTAAGCCGGGGGTTATCAAGCTGCACCCTGCCTTCTTCACAAATGAGCCAAAAAAAGGTATAAAGCAGCCGTTTGTCACTTCTATTATCAATTCAGTCTTTAGATTCACATTACCCTTGGAAAGCTGATTAAACTGCAAGCAGAAAAGTCAAAGCTTTTACTAAGAGCCAGAAGAAATTAAACACAAAGATGTGTCTGGTACAGAGACAGATGCACTGTTCAGGACCATTTTTCTGACTATAACCTGGAACTACACACTTAGAAGTTTTAAAACCCCTTATTTAGCAACACTATCATTTAGCAGCAACTTCCTCCAGGCGTTTAATTCACAATGAACATTTTCCAGCTTGCCACAAGACATCTCATCTACCATTAAAAGCTTCACAACCTATAACTTCAATCTAAAAAGCAAAAACAACAAACCCCATCAACCCCCCAAAATAAAATAGCTGCTGCAGTAAATGGCTTCCCAAAATTACTGCCTTCATTTTGAAGAGGAAAAATTCCAATAAAGGTGCTCTAAACAGCACAAGTTCTTCCATTACGATCCATACACTGTCACTCACCTCTCAATCCAGAGGTCAATCTGTGAAGTTTACCTCCTGCTCATATGATTAGGAAGCACCACTCTGTTGGATTTCCAATTATGCTCTTAACTACTGGATGCTCTTCATCCATTTCTGTACCTAAATGAAACCCCAAACTCTAGAAGGCACTCGTGTGTTCTCTTGTATCACTCATTTCCCAGAAAATGGTAACAACCTCACAGAAACCCACATTTTACAGAACAAAGTACAAGAATTGGGAATACCAAACTCCCAAGGAGCTCAGCATGTGCCTGTAGGTGGGGAGGGCGTGGGGGGAAGGAGAGAACAATCCAAGTGAGTTACATCCAAATTATCTGGTCCACCTATATCTTGGAGAAATGATTCCCAGCCCTGTAAGCGTATTCAGTTTCTACTAGTGACTGTTCCTGGTGTGCTTTTGCATTTGTTCACAGCATTGTGTGTTCTTAGAAGTGAATTATAAAAAGGGTCTGTTACAACATTGTAAAAACACCTGCTTCAGTGATCTTAAACAGCACCAGCTTCATGCTTCTGTCCTGCAAAAGCACAGCTGGGCTACAGACACATGAGAGATGGCAGAGAAGAGCACCATTGTTACTACCTGTTCTATTTTAAACACCTTAAACAATTAAAACCCCACATCACAGCCTTATGTCATCCAAAGGACAAGGAATTCTTGGATTATAATGTCACCAGCCTTTAATTATTTGGGAGGGTTCATCTTATGCTCACACTGCTGTGTTATATTAACATAGAAATCGCTTTTGCATCTAACGGCCCAAATACAAGGTTGTTGCATTTGAATTCAGGAATTCAATGTCATTTCAACCCTCTTCCAATCAGCCACAGAAAAAATAAGGAGTTGCAGAGACTACACAGATGTGAACTATTGTTCTCTCAAAATCATTGAAGGGGAGCTAAGAACTAGTCTCTACACTTCATACTGGTCAGCTGAAGATCTTTACCTTAAAAGGACTGAATTCCACATTGCACATAAGACACTGGTGCAAAACCCAGGAGCAAGTCCCAAGGTACTTCAAATTTGAAAGCCTTAAAGCACACACAGCAAGAAAATAATCTTCAGTACTTCCAGGAACTATCTAATCTTTGAAAAATCCAAGAACTGATGGAAAATGTTTAATGAAAAGAAAAATAAACCCAAAGACATAAACTAGTAGTGACACTGGTGACAGAACCAGAAACTGATGAACAAATCTGCCCTTCCATGCCTATGGGTTATGGATGCATGCTCATGTCAAAGAAGTGGAGGTAAAGCTACCACTTTGTTTTATGCAAGACAATCATACCTACTCAGGAAGAGCTGATGAGATGGAAAAGACCCAATTCTATCTTGTTATCACTGTACTATACCTGTAAGGTGGCCTCCGTTTCTCCCCTGCATACTGAAAGAGATCATCGGTGAAGAATTTGGGTACTTTGTAGTCCTCCAGAAGTTTCCTGCGCTTGGGATGCTCTCCATAGCTGCTGTCAAAGATGTAGAGTGGGCTGTCATCGCGCGTGGTTTCCATATACTCGATGTAGTATTTCATCTTCATTTTCACAGAATAACCGTCATTGTCCTCCCCACATTTGAACTTCTGGTTCCTGTATTTGCGTTTCAGCCGCTCCAGAGTCCACTTCTCCTGGGCAGACCAGCCCACCTGAGCATTCAGCAGGACTACAGGCTTGTAAGGCTTCTCATACCGCTCAACAAACTCCTCCACGGTTAGCTGGAGTGCATCTGCCCTTTCCACATTATCCTATGAAGCCAAGAGAGGAATACAGAGCAGGTATTAGGCCAGACTGATGCCCTAGAACCATGCTAAGTTACTGTGGAGAAGCTTCAGGCTCACACTCTGCTCCATACACCACGAGGGCAGCAAGCTGTTTGTGTGCTATTTTAAGCTCCCCGAGGCTGCAGCCCTATTTCTCATGCACACGTCCTTGCACATACCAGTAACACCAGCACCCTGGAGCCACTCAGCACTCCTCCCACCGAGGTAACCCCAGGTGGAGGGACCACTTCTGCCCCTTGGGCTGACACAGCCCCTATTGCATTCACCCCTTCACTGCCCCTGAGGCTCCTGGGAGTTATGTGGGTGCCCCAGCACCAGCAGTGCCCATCTCACCCCGACAGGGCCTGGTCCTTCCTGCACCCCCTGCCACGTGGAGAGATGAAAAGCCACAGGTGCTGCTGCTTGACCTCCCGCTGCCCATCCCAACCCTCTTCCCCAGGGTCCTGACACCCACAGGGCACACCTCCAGCCTCAAGAAAGGGCCCTTTTCCCATGTGGTTCCCATCACAATTCCCTCAGCCACTCCTTCCCCTCTGATCTCCCCAACCGCCTTAGGACTGCATTAGTCATAACCCCCCCCACTCTCTCAGGCCTCCTTAAGCACTTCAGGACTCCCCTTAATCACCTTCCCCCCATTCCCCTCAGAACCCCCTCAATCATCCCCCCCCCGATTCTCCTCAGGGACTCCCTAACCCCGTCAGGTCCCCATTCTCTCCCCCCCAGCTTTCATCTCAGCCTCCCCCATTACCCTCAGAACCCTTGCTCCCCTCAGGCGAGGCGGGCCGAGGGTGCCGGGGCGCACCTTGCAGGCTGCGGGGCTGAGAGGGAAGGTCTCGCAGTAATTGTGGCGGGTCCAGTCCAGCGAGTCCTTCAGCTCGGGCCGGGCGCTACGCTTCGCCTCACGGATCCGTTTCTTACTTTTATGATTCATGTTGGCAGCGCTGAACTACCCGCGGCCTACCCGCCACCGCTGCTGCCGCCGTACCGCGGACTCGGCCCCACTCCCGGCCCCGCTCGCCCCAGTGCCGCCGCCGCCGCACCTTCGAGAAATTTCACCCCCTTGCCGCCGCTGTCGCCGCGGCCCCGCCCACGCCGCCCTCCCATTGGCTCCCTGCGCCTCCAACTTCCGCTACGCCTCGCCCGCCCGCTGACGCTGATTGGCTGAGGCGGGGAAGCGGCGCTAGGCCGCCATGTTGGTGTTGCGGAAGGCACGAACGGAGCGCGGGTCCCCGGTGCCCTTGGCCGCGCTGCCGGTGGGATCGCTCCCGGACCTCCCCCTTCCCCCTGTCCGCTTCTCCCTGCGGGGCCGCGCTCCGCGCCCGCTGCTTCCCTGATAGCTGCGAGCCGGCCACGTGTCCGCAGCTCGTGAGAGGCTCTCGCGGTTCCCCTCGCGGCACCGGCCCGCCGGGGCAGCTGTGCGGGTTTAACCGCGACCCCCGGGGGGAAGCTGCGCGCCGAGGGACCCGCCCGCAGCCATCCCGTGACGCCCAGCGCGGAGAAGCTGCCGATTGGTCCGCGCCGCCTGGTGCTTCTACGTCTCCGCCCGTGATTGGCCATGGAGGAGCTGGAGCAGCAGCCGCGGGCCCGCGTGCGGCGGTACCGCTTTACGGCAAGGCGGGAGGCGCTGGTGCTGCGCGTGCCTGAGGTACCGCCCGGCCCAGGGCGGGGGTAACGCGGGGCGGCGGGGCCCGGCCCGGCCCCTCAGCGCCGCGCACGGTGTGTTTCAGGTGCCGGACTCGCAATACGGCACGTACGTGTGGCCCTGTGCCGTGGTGCTGGCCCAGTACCTGTGGGCCCGCAAGGGAAGCCTTCCCGGAAAGCGGGTGCTGGAGGTACGCGCCCCTCATTCCTCGCGGTCCCTCTTGTCCCCCCCATTTCCCGCTCCATGCCCCTGCTTTGGTTCCAGGTGGGAGCGGGTGTGAGCCTGCCTGGTGTCCTGGCCGCCAAGTGCGGGGCTGAGGTGACGCTGTCGGACAGCGAGGAGCTGCCGCGGTGCCTGCAGAGCTGCCGGAGGAGCTGTCTACTGAATGGGCTGTCCCAGGTCCCTGTCCTGGGGCTCACCTGGGGGCGCGTGTCCCCGGAGCTGCTCTCTCTTCCGCCTGTAGACATCATTTTAGGATCGGATATCTTTTTTGACCCCAAAGGTATGTTAATCCTCTCGGGTATCTTTGATTTGTGACAAACTGCAAGGACTTTGCATCCACGTGGTAGCGGGAACACTGTCAAGAGAGCAGGTGTCAGCCTTGATGGTGACACTGTGCTATTAACTTGTTATTCTTGAGGTAACTTAGTATTAAGCTGTTATAAATACCACCAGAGGGTGGGTATGGAAAAAGGAATTACAGACTCACTGCTCAAGGCCATCTTCTCAGGTCCCTATTGATTTCCAATTACCATTTCACATAGCCAGGCATATTTAACAATACTTAGAACCCAGAGACTAACCAAGACTGCTTCATCTTCCCAAACTACACAGACTTTGAAGATATTTTAACTACAGTTTACTTCTTGCTGGAAAAGAACCCACATGCTCAATTCTGGACTACTTATCAAGTCCGAAGGTAAACACTTTTGTGCATTTAAGACTCAAATCTCAATTCCTGTGCCCCATCTCAGCTTTTAAGGAGTGTTAACTGCCCAGAGGCACCACTGCACCCAGTCCAGAGCTCCTCAGACTGTCCATCAGGCTGCTGTTGGCCAAATCTTAGGGCTAGTAGCCAAAAGCAGCCCAAGATCATAATCATCCAAGAACCACCAGTTTGCTGTTGACTAGGAAGCTGTTACCACCTTTGTTTTGTGAAGTGCTGTAATTAAGTTGGGTGACACTCTCCTGTAATTTCCCAGCAGTTACAAACTGGGTTTTCACACACTGGTATTTCCTCCCCTCAGTGCTGACTGGTCTATCGAAGCTTTGCTCTACAAATGGAAACTGAGGAGCATTCCCATTCCCTTGCACTCCTTCGGAGCAGACAAAGAGCACTTGGCCAGCTCTTCTCTACCAGGAAGACATACCATTGAAATGATGATCATCTCACTAGCACAAGCAGATAGCACTTAAGTTTATTCCACTTGTTTGCAATACAAAATGGTAATGAACTGGGAACTGTGTGTGGTAGCACAGACCAGCAGAAGAGTCCTGTTTATAGCAAACCTCATGCATATTTGGTGGGAAGCAGGCCCCTTTAAGTAATCCTTAAAACATGCATTGTAAAAATAAAGCTGTTTGATTGTTCAGCTATGGCTTGAGAGATTTGTGCTCCTCCCCAAAGACCGTTGCATAGTTCAAAGAGTCAATGTCATTTTGTGCGCTGCTATACAACAGAGGAGAGCCACCTGACAAGCCAGAAGAGCCAGTTTGAACTTACAACATCAGCTATGAGGAAGAGTTAGCCATACTCTTTCAGTATTAAAGAGTCAGATCTGTTTCTTAAGACTGAGGCTTTTCCCCAGAGATTCACATACAAAACCCAGCCCCTTTGTTTTTAAATGACTCAGTCTGGTCATGCAGCTCTGGAACATACAAACTCCTCTGTTTGTAGAAAAGTACTTTTAATCCTCAACCAAGCCAGATTGCAAGTATTCAGATGTTTCCATTCCCATTTAACATACATGCATAAAAGTTAACAAAGCATTACAATAACCCTTGACACACGATGGTTTAAGTTACAATTCATTTGGTATCCAAATCAAGAAATAGAAATCATCACTGTAAGATTAGCTACCACCAAGCAGCAGCCTGTGGCATCAGGGCAAGTACACAGCAAATGCAGTTAGTACTGCTCAGTGTCTGCCTTCATAACAACATCCAACAGACCTGTCTGGTTTGGGGTTTGGACTCTGGCATGCACCACTTGCCATACAATGTCTGGGTTAGTCACAACACTGGTTAAAGTTTGCCCTTAGTAATTTAAAAGCCACCCCAGTAGATAAAATTTGTAGCAGTAGAATGCATTCAGTTACTACAGAGAAGTTAAACATTGTCAGTGGAATTGCAGAAATCTTTCAAAGCTAAAAATAAGCTGACTCAGACATTACGTTGAGAAAAGTTAACACAGAAAAAATGTTTAATATTAACTACAGAGACAGTGGGTATAGTACAGAATGTCTTAAGCAAAAGATACACCAATCAGTACTTACAAAGGAATGAAACCATTTTTTTGTCTTAACATTACATTTCTTGTATATATAAGTTCGTATATGTAGGTTGGTAAAGTTTTACCATTCTGGAAAAAATAAGGTGTGTATATCATCAGCTAGATGTGCTCACTGTATGCTCCATTATTTATACGCAAGGCCCGGGTGACTGGAAGTGCAGTTGTCAGGCATTTTAATTAACTGGACAGCCATTTGTTTCTGCACGACAAGGCATCGTTACACAGGAGCAATCAGGAGAAAACAGGAAACAGCCAAGCACTCTGCACTGCAACACGCCACCTTAACAGCTAACCAGCATTACTCAACTGCTACACAACTGCGCCTAGTGCACAAAAATACATAAGAGAAGAGATTAGAATTGAGGCTGATAAAACAATCCTTTTCAAATATTAACTGTCACCTGAAAAGATTTCTATCAATTTGAATTTAAAGATACTATTTCAATTCAAAGTAATAATAATTAAAAAAAAGCATTTACAGTTAAGTTTCAAACTGAAGTCTGGCAGGGTTTTATTTAAGGAATGAAGACAAAATTGAGAGTAGTTTTTGACAAGTTAGCTACTCAGCATGTAATGGCTGCCCGTTTCCTCAGTATGCAACTGGAGGCAGCAAGTTACCATCAGTTTTAATTTGAAATAGAAGTCAGCACTATATAAACAAAAATGAAGTTTTACCTCAAATATCCAAGCCAATAATGAAATCGGTAGTCGTTCACTTCACTAAATTACAAGAAATTTGAATAACAGCAACAAAATGGCACATAAAATGTAAAATCTGCCACTTGAGGCGCAACTTAAACAAGTAAAAAGTTAGACAAAATGTTACAAAATAACCTTTTCATCAGCTGGTTGCTCGGCCAGGGCTCTCCAAGGGACTGAAGACTCAAGCGATCCTTTCCCCTCAAAGGCGTCCTTTATGGAAGCTCTCATTTATGTGATGCATCTAGGTTTGAAGAAAGAAAAGTTCAGCCACGTTTCTACCTTGTCTCTCTTGGTTGTGGGGATGACTTCAGGTATACTCCTAAGTTGTATTTCAACTGGCTTTGCCTAATTTAATTAAGTTTTAGGAGTTTCCATAGTGCTCCACCTCCCCCCCCAAAACGTGTTGCTTTACTTCAGAGACCAAATGTAAGGTTCTGTATCAGAGTATGTAGTTACAAAGAAGAGTAAGCATCAGGCTGGAGATCAAGCCACCATTAACTTCAATTCAGCCTGTTCAACAATAAATTATTGTAAGTTATATAAAAGTTATAAAACTAGTACTTCTTAAAGACTTAACTAAACTCTAAGTAGCATTCAAAACACAAAAGGTGACTAATTTTGCTACAGTTATCTAACTTCAATTCTAGCTTAGGCCCTTTCCTTTCAAAAACAGGACCAAACAGTTTGAAGGGTTAAAGACACACTATCCTTTCCCCACCCGGTGTGTATCCTTAGATGCCTCTTCAAGATGTCAACTTGAGGAAAAAATCTAGTTTCCATGGTTTTCTCGTTGCAATTTGCCACTTTTCTAGAACAGTTATTACCTCCAGTCAGTATAACGGCCACTGAACCGATCTTCCGTTATAAAAGGATAGTGTATCTTTAACAGTTAAAGACAAACCTGCTCCAATACACGCCCACAGAAACTGGTCCCTGGAGGATCAGCCAAATCAGTTAAAATCTGCAATACTGGCCAATATTCTTTTAGCAAACAGGAGACCGCAGCTTTAAAGGGGAAAATGCAGATGTTGGATAAATACAGTAAGAAATAGTCATTTTTCATCATAGGTTGCGTCTCATACAATATTTTATTTAAACCAAGCCATTAATCTCTCAATAAAACATTTTCTCTGTTTAAAAAGAAAATCCATGTAGAAAGCCCTTTGGTATTAATTTCCCTAAACCAACAACCAAAAAAGCACTGCTCAAGAAAATAAAAACCGACTAACAATATGCCCCGTTAGGATCCACTTGCTTCAGGCTATTAATACTCTACAAACTACCCAACACCCCACTTAGGCACTATAAGAAAGTAACATGCAACATATGCTGACCCTGAGGTACATTACCATGTTCCTAGGAGGATACTGCTCCTTCTTCTTCCGGAGACTTAGGAGGGCTCTTAGATCTGGATCTAGAGTTGGATTCCCTCTTTGAGGCAGGGGGAGGGCTTCTAGATCTGGACCGGGATCTAGACCTGGACCGGGATCTGGAGGCAGATGAGGACTTTGATTTGGACCTCCTGGCAGACCTGGACTTGGAGGTGGAGCGAGACCGAGAGCGTGTGCGAGACCGAGATTTGGATCGACTGTAACGGGACCGACTGCGGGATCTAGAGCGGCTCCTGCTTCTAGATCGGCTGCGACGGCGTCTTCTAGGGCTAAAACACACGAGGAGGGGGAGGAAAAAAAGGCACGTTAGAAGTTGAACAGGGGCGGCGCAACAGACTTCAACGACTACTTCAGGACAGGGAGGGCGGAACGAGACCCACGTGGGCAAGAAAATGAGTGTTCCGAGGGCGCCATTGTTCGGAGTGAGTGGCCGGGGGCTAAATCTACTACAACGCAAAACCCTTCCGCTTCGGGGAAACTCCACGTGCCTTCACCACTAAACCCCTACTCCCCGCTCCCAACCCCGCCACAAAAGTCACTCGGAACAGGAAACAAACCCAAGGTCCCCCCCCCCAAGGCACACGCCCGAAGCCCGTCTAACTGCTGAAACTCCGCAGCCCTCCAGGCGCTCACCTGCGGCTGCGGCGGCCGTAGCCGCTGCTCCCGTAGCGGCGCGGGGGCGGGCCCCGCCGGCTATGGTGCGAGTCAGGGGGGCGGCCGTAACGGGCCATCTGCACGCGGAGCTCGCGGCCGTCCAGCACGGCCCCGTCCATGGCATCCATCGCGTCCTCGGCGTCGCGTTTGTCGTGGAAACGGACGAACGCGAAGCCACGGCTCTCCTTGGTGTAGCGGTCCCGCGGGATGTAGACGTCGCCCACACGGCCGTACTTCTCGAAGACCCTCCGGAGCGTGTCCGGGGAAGTACGGTAGGTCAGGTTGTCCACCTTGAGGGACGTCATGCCCTCCACGTCCGGCGGCGGGCGCCCATAACTCATGGCGGGCAACAGCCCCCGAGGGGCGGCGGCGGCTGAGGAGAAGAAACCCGAAGGAAGGGAGGAGGGATCGCCTTACGAGACGGCGCGGCCCTGAGAGGGAAGCGCCTCACACCGGAGAGGGGGCGCCGGAGCGGCGGCCTAGAAGAGTCCAGAAAGGAGGAGAGGTACAGGGCATAGGGCAACGCCGCAAAGTCCTCAGCGAAGAGGGAGGCACAGGCACCCACCTCGTTGTTCCGGGGGGGGGGGGCAGAGCAGGCGGCCTGAGGCCGGAGCGGAGGCGCGGCGCCAGCAACGGCCTCCCCTACCCGCCGCTGGGAGGAAATGAGCGGGCGCCGCCCGCGCGCGGATACTTAGCGCCACAAAATGGCCGACGACGACCCGGAAGTGAAAGCGTCCGCCCCGCGGCCGCCTCCCTCCCCGAGCTACGTTTTCGTTTTCTTTTCTATTATTGGGGTTTTTTTCACTACCGGCCGCGGATCCCCGAGGGGCGCGCGCGGGAAAGCAGCTGCTAAATTAGTAACCCACCCGCGGTTAAAAGCAACCGTTGCGGCGGTTCCGCCGTTGACCCGGAAGGACTCGGCGGAGGCGGGGAAATTTTGAACAATGTGCTGAAAACGGTGGGAGGGGGAAAAAAAATCTAAAATCCAAACGGAAACAGGGCGGGGGCTGGGGCAGGGGCGGGGGACGCAGCCGCACGGAAAGGGAAAGCAGCGATCCCGAAGGGGATGGGCCCTCGCGCGGGTGGGCGGGGAGGCGGCTCAAAATGGCGGAGTGCTGTGAGGGGAGGTGGGCTGGAGCCGAGGGTCGGGTGTTGTGAGGGTAGGCGGGCTGTGGTCTTGAGGGGCAGGCGGGCTGTGGTCTTGAGGGGCAGGCAGTGCGCTTCGTGGGTTTTTCGTCACCTCCTGCCCACAGCGGTGCCTGGGGAGGTCTCCTCGGTCCGTGCGGCGCTGGATGTGGGCTGTGGTGCTGTGATAGAGCCCTGCTTGAGAGGTGATCTCCCGCGGCTGCAGCCGTCCATGTCGGGGAGCTGGGAAACGTTAGATATCCTCATTTACACCATGCAAGTTTGTGCTTTGGCAGCGTGCTGCGTGGGGAAGGGGAAACAAGGGAGATTAGCACAGCCCTTGTGTAAAAGTGACAGATTCAGAGTTTTGTCTAGGGATTAATGTGAAAGCCCTTTCCCCCTCCCAAAAAGGTGTTGATATGTGAGTGCAGGCACTGAATCAAATTCCCAAACTCCAAGTGTGAATTTCATACTTCCTAAAACAGTGATAAGTGTGTCTATCCATCTGTTCCATGGTACTATGTTAAGAATAGAAAGAGACAATAGTGATTTATTCAAGGAAATGATAGCATTAACAATGAGAAAACAAACTCAGAATTTAAATCCTCATTCTTGCTGCAATTGTGTTTAATATCTTTTGCACTGAAGTATAAAAGTAAGCTGTGACATCAACAGAAACCCAGAAGCAGCAGGACTTCAGGAAGCCAAATAAACTGGTACCGATTTTCGCATGGTGCATTGCTTCGTGCTGTATTTATTCTGGTTTTTCACAGATAATTTTGCTTTAAAATTGTAATTCATCTGCTGAAACGTGAAGTTTCTCTTTACAATGATTTCCCTAAATTGACAGAGGGAGTTTCCTGTGTCCCTTCTTCCCCAGGTTCAGTCACTTCAACACAAGCTGTTACCAAAAGGATTGCTCCAGCGCACCAGCCCAGTTTGTGCAGGTAGATGAATCCTTATGGTGGCACAAGGGGAAGAGGCATGAGTGGGGCACAGTGCCCAGAGGATATTAAAAGGCTGGTACTATAAATTCATAGTTTAAAAAAGGAAGAAGAGAGCTTTGCTTGTGTTAACCCCCCACCCCCCTTGATATCCTAATTGGAGGCCTAACAGGGCAGACAGAAGATAGTGACAGTAAAAAGCAGCCATTCCATGTGATCAAGCCTCTTTTGATTTTTAACAGAGATTTTCACAAAGTTCAATTGATCTGAAATTTATTATTTGGAAACAATATGAAGTATAATACTAAGGGCATGTAATTGATAATTATAATGCTGTTACTTGAGATAAGGCAGTGAAGGATCATGACTCTTTTCTATCCTGAGTCACTGGGTGATGACAGAAGCACCATATGGAGCTTGTGTGCTGGTGGCACTGAGATACGTGGTTTTTCCCAGGCGGGAATCATTTTCCCTTTGGAATAACTCTGTGTGTGTGGATTCAGTGGATTAAACAGTTGTCTTAGATGATTTCCTGAGGCTTTTCTTGTCTTGCCAGGTGTTATTTAGAGGATAGAGATTACAATTCTTCGACAAGTACAAATCATTTTATGTTAAGGATTAGCAGATTACCACCCCTTTAAGTAGCAAAGGTATATTTTCATGAAACTGCATTTCCCAGAGTGCACACAGGCTGGGTCAGCTGATCTAGATTGGGAAATGTTCCTTATTTCCTGTCCAACATGCATGGAAATGACTCCTGTGGACGAATGTCTCATCTTTCCTTTGTCAGGTGATTTAGAGGCTGTGCTCCGGATTTCAAACAATGGCATGGATGAACTAGCTTGATACCTTGGAAACTTCTTCATCTGGGGGAAAGTGATGTCATGCAGAAGTAACACACTGCAGTCTGCTCTGTTAACTTCATAAGAAAAGGTAGAGAATGTGGGTCTTTACCCTTTGTACCAGACTTTTCTTTATTGTTTGCTTTTCAAGTTACTGATTTTACTGTACAATATTGAAGAGTTGGTTGATGGTTATGTCCTAACAGCTGATAAGTAGCCTGCAGTAATCATAATTTTTTAAGCTTTCTTGTTTTTTCTTTTATTCCTTTTGCTTGTTTTTAACGGCAGTTAAGAGGAAGCTTTTAAAGGAAAAGAGACTTTTTCCAGACTGAAGCTCAGGCCTTGGCAAGAAAACACAAGATGTCTCCTGAATCCAAAAAACTTTTCAACATCATTATATTGGGAGTCTCATTTATGTTTATTTTCACTGCTTTCCAGACCTGTGGAAATATTGCGGTAGGTGTGGATTTCAAAACATGCCAGGTTTTCTATCACAGTTATTCATCCTTCCTTGCCTTTTGTGTACTCTAAGAGGTACTTTGTGTGGCATTTCTTAGTGTGCAAGACACCTTGACATTTTATCTCTATTGGTTCTGTGTTTACTAGATGAAGTTGGTGAACTGGATAATTAAGCAGTTTAAGGTAGCAGAGCTACACATGGTACTGTGCCTGATTGCTTAGAAAGGAGAAAATTAATCTTACCAAATGTTTGCAGTTTAAAATAGTGTCTGTTTTGACACTTGAAATATTGAACAATTGAATTACATGGGACTTGTCATATTTCTGATTATTCCATATAGTCTCTTTCAAAATATTTGCCTAAGTTGTTATTAACTATGCCCTCGAGCATTTTTCCTAATCTAAACGTATTTTTCTGTTTCAACAAACTAGATATTGAGGGGGAGTATGAGGATAACATCTGACAAGTAGTCAGACTTCCATAATTGCTACAACTGCCAAGTCACCATCTGAAAAAATAATTTACTGCTTTAGTAGTGTGTATCTCTTTGTGTGCTGAAGCAAAATGGAGCATAACATAATCCAAATTTACCATTAAAAGCAGATTGCACTCTAACTACTTACAGTTTTAGAATCCTGCTGCTGATATACTCAGTCCAGATCCTCTAACTTACGGAGCTGTCAACATTGCTTTCAGTATTAGTAATGTGCCTGAAGGACAGTTAGATTTCAACATATCTCTTGAACCTACTGGTCTTGCAGCTTCTCTTTTCTTGTGTGCAAGAAGAATCCTTCCTAGGTTAAGACGTATAAATGTCCTTCACTGCTTTATAGGAGCAACTACTTTAGAATGGTTTTTGTAAGTGTTATATTCAGCATGATACTGGATATGAGTACAGCCAAGGAATCTCAGAAGTTCTGCAGTGAATTGAGAGCACCTCACTAAATTACACCCAGTGATCATGCAATCATGTAATTTATTGTCATTAAAGTTATTCCAGGTGACTTTCAATCAGATACGCCCACCAAGCCAACTAATTCCATGGTCTCATGATCATTCATGCTGATTCAAGGGAAAAAAAATAGGAACAGGGAAATAACAGGAAACCAGAAAGAACAGAAACTCTAATCAGAAACTCAGGCCAAATGGAGAGTATTTTGAAACTTCTCCTTTTTTCCCACTTTTTAAATTAAGATAGACATACGAATCTACCTTAGAGAGGGGTTCAGTGAAACAAAACTTCTGTGAAATATTTTAAGGTCTCTGATGAAATCATGATACACTAATTACTACTACAGACATGTTTTCCTGCCGAGTATCTCCTTCACCTTCATTGTGGAGGTGGTGTGAGTTGTAATTAACACTTTAAGTACTTTGTAGAGTCTGTTAATGATCAATTCTAATGTTTGATACTGACTTCAAACTGATGCAAGTGTTCTCAGACTACAAGATATATTCTAGCATATGACAATGTATGATTTTCTCCTCACAGCAAACTGTTATCACAAATTTAAACAGCACGGACTTCCATGGCAGTGGCTACACAAGGTAATTTACACAGATCTTACTTTGCTCCTTGCAAGGGTGAAGGCAGTTATAATGCCATCTGGTTGAGATATACTCTCAAGAGATTGTAGCATTCTGCTGCCTTCACAATTTAGTGACATACTTAAAGGAGTTTTAAACAGGCTTCTCACATTCACTCCAGTTCTACTTTGAATTACTTCTAGTTGAACTACAGATCTGTTTTGCATGTTTTCTTTCTAGGGAGAAAACCTACCATATGGTCATCACATTGTCAGCATTTTATCTTAGGAAAGGAAGAATGTGGAAGTTTTAAAATAACTAAAACTACTAACTAAGGTCTTGCTTATTTGCCTTTAGAATCATAGAATCAGAAACAACCACGTTGGAAAAGATCTTTAAGATCATCAAGTCCAGCCGTTCCCCAGCACTGCCGAGGCCACCATTAACCCATGGCACTGAAGGCCTTGTCTACACGATGTGTGAACACTTGCAGGGAGGGTGACTCCAGCACTGCCCTGGGCAGCCTGTTCCAATGCCTGAGCACCCTCTGGGGAAGGAATTGTTCCTCATCTCCATCTAAACCTGCCCTGGTGCAGCTCGAGGCTGTTTCCTCTTGTCTTATCACTTGTTGCTTGTGAGAAGAGACCTTTGTGTAGGATAGGTGGCATGGATAAGCTTCCAGGAGATACTGGAACATAAATGTGAAAGAAGCAGTCAGAAACGAGAAGCAAAGCCATGAGAAGCTGTTCTGTTTAATTGCACTGGCAGATTCAAACTTGTCAAGCGTGAGCAGGGACTTTTTGTATCCCAAATTAACTGGTCATATAGGAGAACCTGGTTGCTGCTTTGAGGGGTTATTATCTTCATTTAAACTAAAAATGTAGTTGGCAGAAAATAC
This sequence comes from Psittacula echo, assembly GCF_963264785.1. NCBI lineage: Eukaryota > Metazoa > Chordata > Aves > Psittaciformes > Psittacidae > Psittacula > Psittacula echo. The sequence goes on along the minus strand of NC_137750.1, from coordinate 10,228,896 downwards.
ATCTATATAAATTTTCTGTGGTGTATTTGGCAGAACATAAAAACCTCACTGAGAGACAAGTGAGGCTCTGGAACATTCTCCTCTAGAAGTTCTAGGCACAAAGTACAGTAACTATTGTTGAGGCACGGTGTGACAAATGCGTATTGTAAATTACCATGCTTGCCTGCAATAGCCTATTCAGCAATCCAAGAAACACTCACATACAGAGTGCAATGGATGACAGTAACATAAAGGAAGGAAGGAAATGTTTGACCATGAAGGTTATGCAGTTACATAAATTGTGTATGTACTTAACTTGGTGTTTTGGAATCAAGTGAACATTCCTAAATCAGTTGCACTTATACCCTATGTTTTAAGTACTTAATCATCTTTGTTTATTTTTGTAGCATGTCCATCATTTATGGAGTATTCTCTGCATCAAATCTTATCTCACCCTCAGTGGTTGCAGTAGTAGAACCTCAGCTCTCCATGGTTGTTAGTGGTGTATTTTATAGGTAAGTATTACTTTTGAATTTTTGTCTGCTTCCTTTTAAATGATTCTTTGTCTTTTTGACATCTGAGGCTACCATGCCATACATGGCATAGTACAGGCTAAGCAAAGCATCTTGGAGAGATACTGTTTGTACCAGTAGATGTGTAACTGCAGAGCTGCTGGAAACAGAGTGTATTTTTCCTCCAGCATTTCCAGACTTTGGAGTTCAGGTGTGGTCTCAGGGTAATGACTGTAGAAAATAAAATTCTACATGCTTAGTGGAGTAAAGATTCCCTTTTTTCACATACAACCTAAGCTAAGTGAGCTATCTGATTGTTCAAAAGCATTGTTCACTTATCTGTATGCAATAAACTGATATGTTCTATTTCAGCCTATACATTGCAGTTTTTATCCAGCCTGCTACATGGGCTTTCTACACTGCTTCTGTTTTTATTGGGATTGCAGCTGCTGGTAAGCATTGTTCTTACCCTGCTTACTGTTCTTTGCTATATTTGAATATACCTGTAAAACATTTTTATTACTTGAGCAATATATTCCATCTATTCCAGTCCTGTGGACAGCACAGGGAAATTGCTTGACTGTAAATTCAGATGAAAACACCATTGGAAGGAACAGTGGAGTATTTTGGGCGCTCTTACAGTTCAGGTAAGCTTTATTTGTGAATCTTTATTTGGTTGTGTACACATTCTACTTTTTACATTTTTTGGTAAGTGGAGACAGCATCAAAAACCACTCCACTGCTACCTTACAGTCAGTGAATCACAGAATGGTTTGGGTTGGAAAGGACCATAACATCACCTACTTCCAACCTCAAGTGGGAGGAAGAGGTGGGAGGGAGCATTCCTATTGCTATTCTGCATTATAGAACAGTGAATGAAAGTTACATATTGCAGACTTCTGCTCTCAATGTGCTATTTGTTAGGGGAACATTGACATATGTGACACAAATCTTGTTGATTGTGAGGGCTGTGCTAATTAGTGTCAGTACCCTGATTGCTCTAATTAGCCCTAATGGTCCTGAACCATCTCACCTGACACCTCCACTACACCCTTCCCATCTGCCCTTGGGCCCAGGAACCCCATTTAAACTCAGTTCTGGGTATTCAGCTGTTTTGGAGCTGTGTTGCAAGAGGTTGGGTCTTCAGCTTGCTTGTAGCCATGTATGTGTCTGGCTGTGGGTTTTGCTGATCCAGTCTATAGGCTAATTTCTTATTTTGGCTTTGTTCTGTCTTCTCACTGTGGACCTATGTGGGGATTGCTGGACCTGATTCTGTCCTGTGGGTTGATTTCTCAGCTTGACCTCAGACCTGCCTTGGCAACACGAGCTTCTATGATGGTCAAGACTTTAGTTGATCCTGCTTTCCTTTCTCAAGGACTGTGGGGCTGGGCTGTAGCTGCTGAGGTGCCTTCTTTGCTGGATCTTTTATCCCCTTGACTTTTACCTTCCTTTTCCTTGAGGGAGCAGCCAGACCTTGCTGCTCACTGACAAGGTGAAGTGAAGCTAGTGAAGTTGGACCTGATAGTCAGAAAAGAGATCTTGTTGTTGATAGTACTCTGATAAGCTTGAGTGCTGTTGCAACCAAAAAAGTCCTGGCATCAAGTAAAGTAGTGGGTGCTGTATTGCTGCTATTGAGTATTTTGTGTGGATATGGTTTATGGCTCTTGTGTAATGCATTTAAGGTATGGGGGAAATAACAAAAACATACAAGAAGGTAGAGTTGCTGACTTGAGAGGCTAAGAAGTCTGGGACTCAGCTGAGGAGGGTTATGCCATGTCATCAGAACATGGAGGTTTTCAGCAAGTGAGCTGAATGTAGGACTGTTGCTCACCAAATGCTGCTGCACTAGAACAAGGTGGTTTGGTGAAACCAGAAGAGGACGGGCTTGAAACAGACAAGATGCTGCTTTATACAATGGGTGATTAAACTCTTACAGCTTGTTGCCACAGGAGGGTGTGGAGTTGGATGGTGTCAGCAAGATCAGAAAGGGATCAAACAAAATTTGCTGGCAATAGGTCCAAAAATGGTTCCTGAAGAGAGGGACCTTCTACCACCTCTAATACATCAGTTCTGGATAGTGGGAGATGAGGAGAGGAATGAATTGCTGAAGGTGCTGAGGCTTTTGAGTCTGTACTAGAGGTCATTGATAATGTCTCAGCCAGTGGCATACTGCTTCTGTTCCCTGAGTTTCAGGTTCCATAATTAACCTATTGGTATGTTATCAGAGTAGCAATTTCCACAAACCCAAGTAATTGTGTGTTCTACAGAGAGTAAATGCATGGCTTTATATGAGGTAACTTGACTCTCGGGCTGTTTTGAATCACTGTTTATTCAGAGTTACTAGATTTTAGGAAACACTAGGTAGCAACACAGAACTTGCCTTGAGCTGTTAACACTGGTGCTGGAGCAATACTTCAGGACTCTTCCGAGGAAGTATTACAACATTACCTCCAGAAACATGTCCACTTTCTAACCTATACCCTTTCAAAATGAAAGACAAACAATATAGATGCAGATTGCCTAGCTTTTGCTACCACTTGTGTCTTGATGGCTAGAAATGAAGAGCCAGCAGTACAGGGAAGAATCCTCTGCTGTGTTGGAAGCTTTGTATAGAGTAGGTAGTTTGCATGGAGAGGGATTAGTGTCTTTATTTCTTTCACAGTGGCACAGTACTGGTTTTTGCGTAGTATTAATATTACTGTGATGCTACACCCTTAATCTTACCACAGAAAGTCCTGTTCACCTTTGTCCTTTTTGTTTACAGCTTGTTTTTTGGAAACCTGTATATATACTTTGCTTGGCAAGGAAAAACTCACATATCAGGTGAGTACTGCTTGCTTATATGGGAGGCCATCCTTTAAAACATGGTAGCATGATGAAGTAAGGAACTGGAAAGTGGCAAGAAACTTATTCAATAGCAGACTTTTTTCCCCCTAATTTGTTGTAAAGCTATTTTTGGAGTGTGCTTTTCATTTAGTGTTCCATGGTACTCCTAGTCCTTGTATTGTGTATGTTATTTTCCTGCATGCAGTATACTTTTGAGTACCTTCCTTTAGGATACTGTCTGTGAAAGTCTTCACAGTGCTAATTTAGAATAAGGTTTTCCACAATAGCTATTCTGGGATTTTCTCTGCACAGACATGCTTATGCCAAAATACACATTTCATAGAATCATGGAATGGTTGGGATTGGAAGGGACCTTAAGGTCATCTAGTTCCAACCCCCTGCCGTGGCCAGGGACATCTCACACTAGACCGTGTTTGCCCAAGGCTCCGTCCAACTTGGCCTTGAACACTGTCAAGGATGGAGCACTTAACACTTCTCTGGGCACCCTGTGCCAGCGCCTCACCACCCTCACAGGAAAGATCTTCCTTATATCTAACCTGAACTTCCCCTGTTTAAGTTTAAACCCATCAGCCCTTGTCCTGTCATTACATTTCCTGATGAAAAGTCACTCTCTGGCATTCAAAATAGAAGTAAAAAGAATGAAACATTCATGATGACAGATAGCAAAGTTAGGCAGAAAATATTTTGGGGGAGGGGTATTATGGAATGGCTGTATGTTTGATATGCACATGATCCTATTCCAAAGTAAGTTCTCCGTATAGACTAAAATTGATTAAACTGTGACTTAAAGGAAAAGAAAGAAAAACTATCCCAGTTCACAGCTGCACTAATCACTGTGGTGGTGCAAAGTAGAGTAGGAAAACAGAGGCTGAGATGTGCAGCTGCACTGAGAGTGGGCTGCTGCTGCTTAAACTGGCAGCGTTGCTGGTAGAGTGTTTAAGAACTTGGTCTTCCTTTCTTGGCGTAGTTTATGAAGACTAATTCCTGATGGGATTGTGAAGAGCAGGACTTTATATGCTTAAGAAGCTGGATAGTTGTTCAGACTCAGTGGTTTTAAAGCAGAGATCTATGGCAACTGTTTAAATAAGCAAGGCAAGTAGGTGGGTTATCGACTAAGAAAACAGAACAAAATCTAAGATTGTAATAATAAAAACTGAACATTGCTGGAAAAAACCAAACATTTTGTAAACAAATAGGGTTCATTCCTGTTATGTAATGACTGTGAGAGTTTTCCTTATTGTAGTCTTGAAGTCAAATGTCGACTGGAAGTGTCAATTCTTTTTAACATTTAAAAGATGAGGATACTTCTGCTCTAGTCAATCAGGAATAAGATGTTGTCTTTTAAATGATGGTTATTAGCCTTCAGAAGTACTGCCCTGTTGAGATGAATAGTCTGCTTCATGCTGGTGTTAGATCTGACTTCAGGCTCTCCACAGACACAGGCTTGGTAGCACAGCACAGATTGATTTTTGAAGATCATGTTCCGTATTCCTTCATCTCTAACAAAAAGGTTTAAGTGTTATTGAAAGTATTAGAAACACTTTGAACCTGGTAGGCCTGAAATTCCCTGTGTTCCAAATTTCATTGCTCTTGCTAACCACAGAACAGAGCAATTAACTATGAGGGAGTTCTGCTGTTACATTTTCCTCTACTTTTAAATGTCTTGAGACTCCTCTTTATTACAAAATGTTGATACTGGAAGGTTTGATGGTGTTTAAAATCAATTCCTCCTTCCTTTTACAACCTATAGAAAATATTACAGACATTTCAAGGTGAAGCTCATATTCTCTTTTTGTCCTGTAATCATACACAGGTTATATTTGTAACATTTTACCTTTAAGCTAAAGGGGAAATAAATATAAGTATAGACAGTATCTGCAGAACCATACACTAATTCAGTCACTATTAGCTGTTTCTTGGTTTTTTTTATTTCCCCTGCTTAAAATTTGTAAATGGGAGTGACTTCTGTATTGTGCTAAACAAGTGGTGAGTGCAGCAGTTACTTTCCTGTAGATGCACATCACATGCTCTGTCAGTTACTGAGGTTTTGGTGAGTTTAAGGCCTTTGTAATTTACAAGCCTTAGCAGTTCCTGATGTTATGGCAGTAATATTTCTGGTGCTGCTCAAGAGCTTTTTTAGAAACCTGAAGGGCTTTGGGGTAGTTTGCTATGTCTGCTTTGAATTATGTAAGTCTTGAAAGATGTACTTTCTTCTGCTAATAATTTATGCGTTCCTCCTTGGTCATACCCTTTGCATGGCAGAAAATGCCAGTGACACTCTTTAGTATGCTGAAATTTTATTAGCATCATAAAACTGAGACAGGAATTTGCCAGCAGCTGAGTACCTTGTGCTCCATGTGGAAGGTAGGTTAGAAAATGAATATGCATTTTAAACAGCTCTGGAGTATGTCTGTATTAGTTCTTTAAGGTCTTTGAATTGCTTTTGCACATCTAGTTATGTCTTATTTGTTTTTCCACAGAGAGTGATCGCAGAACTGTCTTCATTGCTCTGACTGTTATCAGTCTTGTGGGCACAGTTCTGTTCTTTCTGATTAGGAAACAAGAGGACACAAAAGCTCCAGGGGAGGAAGTTACTACTAATGAAATCCCAGGGGACAGCTCGTAAGTGCTTGTGGCAAGAACATGTTGTTAACGTTTGTGCTCCTGGTCCTCACTGGAGCATCATGCATTTAGTTTCCCCTCTACACTGGAAACATGAATGTTGTGAACAACCTGAACTTTTTGGATTTAATAGAATAGCGTCTGTACTTTAATAAGTGAGAATGAATGTTCTTTGTATGATGTATTCTCAAGGGTGGAGTGCAGTACTGCACATTGCTTTTCCAGTAAGTGTGTGCCTTTGGAAAGCTACCTTTTACCTCCGATTATTATTGAACATGTATCTGCCTTTCATAGTCTGTCTTCTCCTCCTTAACCCAGTTTAAAGACTGGAATAAGCAGAAAACCCTTTTTATAGGTTATCCTTAACATACTGAAATATGCTTTTCATATCTCCTCTGAATATATATATGCCACCCTAAAAATAATAAATACACTAGAAACACACAGGTACACAGATAGCTTCAGTACAGCTTTGCCTGAAGCATCAGTTTAAGTATTTTTGCTTTCTTTAAAGAACAATGGAAATGTTAGAAAAAGATTAGTAAATATGCCTGTGAAAAAATGGTTAAAACTATGAAAAGCTCAGAAGAAAGATGCTGTTAAGCAGGTTAATTTTGGAATGGCATTCACTAGCACAGAAATACGGGTTTTTTTGGTTAATAGTTTAGATTCTTAGAAATATTTAATAATATAGTAGCATATTCCAGTATATAGTGCTGGGCTAGAAAGTGTACAGGAAATTGGATCAATTGATCTGCCTTCCAGCATAGCAAGACTGTGGTTATTCTTTTTCCATTTTGACCAAGTAATTTATTTGCCCAGGTCTGCACAAAACAAAATGACAAGAGCACTGGCTGCCTTCAGTAAGTACTGTTCCACATAAGAGTTGCTTTGAAACACACTGACATGTCCTTTCCAGCTCTCCATCATTCTGCTGATAATGTGATCATGTACTAATCACTTAGAGGAAAAAATTGTGAACAAATAAGGTGTCAAGAATGCATTTCAGTTATTCCCCTTTGAATATAGACCTTCAGGGATGGAAGAATGACTGCCGGATGATAATGTCTTTCAGACTGGAGATGATGGTTCCCATAGGGACACAGGGCTGATGAGTTTTAAGCCTGAGAGGAATTGAGTTGTCTATGTGATTATTTGGGATTTTGAGCCTAGACAAAATGGGGCTTGCAACTGGAAAAGCCTGGGAACCACCAAACTCCTTTCAGGTGACAGTATCATATGAACAGATGACTGAAAGGAAAGAAAGTGAAGTAGACTTCACTTCAGTTACGTACTAGTATAGTCTTGGAGAAATTTGGAGGGGTACTTCCTTGTAAAGTAGCTTGGATCTGGAACTAAATCAACAGCTTCCTTATATATGAGCTTCTTTATAACAGCTTCTTTATCTTTGTGCTCATGTAGATGAGCACAAAAAGAACTTGAAAGCTTAAAAAAGCTTAAAAGCTTAAAAAGAAAAACTTTGCTGACAAGATAAAGAAGTGGTTACATACTGTTTTATTTACTCACCAAATGAACTTAATAAGAATTTGAACTGGAGCACCTGGAGTTTCCTTTGGAGTTTGGTGTGGTCTGCATGTGACTGTTAAGCTTGTTTTGAGAACATAGGATCATCACTGAGAATTTATGTATAATTTTAGGAGACAATCACCATGGACTGAGAACAAATACACAATGAACAGAAAATTGTATGCTCATTGAAAGCTGTGTATCCTGTCTTTAATATTTCCCTCCTTGATTTTCTTACAAAACAAAGATTTCAGATCGCAGCATATCTTTTAAAAGGCAGGTCAGGGTCAGTTTCAGCTCTCAGTTCAATGAAGTCGTAGTTTGCAGAATTTTAACCTGGTTTTGCTTTAAGCAAAGAGCAGAAGAAAGTGTAGATTATCTCAGCGCTATCAGAAGTTATATTAATTTCCATTATTATGTCTTTACAGAGAAATCTATAAAGCTGAGCTTCACCAAAGAAATTATGCTGCTCAGTGTTACAACAGCATACACAGGTATGGAGCAAGCAGAGTGTATAATGTGGTAATGTCAGGGCATTGTTCGGAATGTTAACCCCAGGGCAGGTTTACAGTTCCATATCTCTGCAAACATTACTTGAATATTTCAGTTAACTTTGACTAAGTTACAACATTCCTGTGTTCTGAAGAACATTTCTGTACGGGAGGAGGGGTGCACCAAGACTGCAAGTACTGACAGATGTTGTGACTCTTGGTTCAGTACAGCTCTGGGTCCCAAATTGAGGGTTAGACAAAATGGCTTTTATCTCAGTTGGCATTCCATTATCAGTAGGTTGTAGATTGTTCAATTAAAGTAACTAAATAAAGAATTAAAGTAATGCTTGTACATTATACTTTGTGTCACCTTCATTAAGGCATGGGAGATTTCTAACAGTTTTTGTTTTAGTCTTGGTTCTGTTGGGGAAAATGTAGCCGTTTTCAACTGGTTTTGTCATTAATATTTGCTGTGGCCAAGGCTCTCCTTATCAACTTCTAGTTAATCCTGGTCTGCCATTGTTAGACCAAGATATGAATTGTAAACCAAATACAGTTAGTTTTGCCATATAGAAGTGGTTCTTCCACAGAAATACTCTTAAAATGTTCAAAGTGTAACTGAGATCTTTTAATGAATTTTTGTGGGGGCTTCTTGCTACTTATTTGGCTTCAGAAATAGTTTTGTTCATGATCAGATTAAGTTTTAGGGAGGATACACTCAGAACCTCAGCTCTGAGTCACTGTTATGGAAAATTGTTGTTAGCTCTTGTAGGTGAAAAGAAAAACTTAGATGTGAACAGACTCTAAACAGTGCCACAACATCGGCTGAAGTTTGCAGTCAGCTTCTGGTAGAGAAATAGTGGTGTGAGCTATGAAGTCAGTTTGTGCCAGGCACTTACTGAGTTACAGGTTACTTCATGGCATCTCCAGTGTTGTGTTAACCCAGATTAACTAAACTTGAATTCCTCTTGTAGCACAGTGGGGATGTGAGCAAGGTAACAAGGGGAGGCGTTCAGGCAGGTTTGGCCTGATTAATCCTAAATTTGGGTTTACAGGTAGCAGGAAAAAAGCAGTCCAGTTTGGGAAAAACAGTTGCTGCCACCTGGTGGCTCCTGGTCAATATTGCCACTTCATGTAGGGAAATACAAAATCCCGTAAACCATAGAATCAGATAGGTTGGAAAAGACCTTTAAGATCATAAAGTCCAACTGTTCCCCAGCACTGCGAAGGCTACCACTAAGCCATGTCACTGAGGGTGTTGTCTACATGGATTTTGAAGCACTTGTTATCACTTTCTCCTTGGAAGCAGAGACCAGCCCCCTCCTGGCTCTATCCTCCTTTGAGGTAGCTGTAGAGAGTCATAAAGTACCCCCTGAACCTTCTCTTCCCCAGACTAACCCCCCCAAGGTTCCTCAGTCATTCCTCATCACACTTGTTCTGTGAATCACAAAAGCTTTTATTAATAAAAATTGATGGTTAGATTATTAAGGCTGCTCAAAGTTTACCCTTGTTGAAGCTCTGCAGTTCCTGTGCCATACAGGTAGCCTGGACTATATATGTGTGTATATGGTGTACTATATATTTGCAGTAGCAGAAGGCAAAGGAGGTAAATTATAAACAGTTTTATTTTTGAGCTGTTTTTCTTTGTTTAGGCATAAGTTTGCATTGTTCTAAATACAGTTCTTATGAAAGAAACAGGTATTTTTATACTGATGGTTGCTTATAGTAGTGGAAACTGGACTCAGCTTTGTCACCTTTCCTCACAGTAATGGCAATAAAAATAAGTGTTTTAAGCAGCAGTTCTTTCTCAGTTTTTATTCATTATGTATGTGTAGAAAAGCAACACAGTCCATTTTAGGAATCTTAGCTCCTAATTGGTATTTGGGATGTGGGGACTTTCTTAGGACTGCCGTGACTTGAGGGGGCAATTCTTACACTGAAATTATTTTCTTTCTTCTGTTACTTTAAGTGTTATTTCACACGGCACTTGGATGAAATTCCAAAGTTCTTGAAAAGCAGAAGTATAAACTAGCTAGAAGGTTGTGCCACAGCAACAACACTGACCCAAAGTGCCTGTGACACTAGTTAGTGATGCTGTTCTTTCTGATATAGTTTTCCTAAGCTCATAGGAGAATGTTATATTGCATAGTTTAAAATTCCCTGTTTGATTCTCTTTCACATACCTCATTTAAATATATTTACATGAAAGGTATGGTAGAGAAAAACAGACTTTAGACATAAAGATTTGTTATGACTTTGGTAATGGTTCATTTATTGTTTGTTTGGTTTCCTTCAAAGGTGTGGAATTAACCTTCTTTTCTGGAGTATATGGAACGTGCATTGGTGCTGTGAATAGGTTTGGCAGCGAAGCAAAAAGCCTTATTGGGCTCTCTGGTATTTTTATTGGTGTTGGAGAAATTTTGGGTGAGTCTAAATTTACTACTTTGTACACAAAAAAGGATTAAGATGATATAGTTGTCAAAGTGGGGTTTGTATTTAAACAGGTAGTGTCTTTCAAGCTTCCAGCAATGTGTATGTGAACAAAACCTGAAATAATAGGAATAAAATGGGCAATGTGGCTCCTTATTGCATGTGAATTACACATCACACTCTGTGAAGTGGTTCTGGAGTAGGAGGTGACATACTAATTGAATCCTAAGAGTCTGCATTTTTTAGATTAGCACAAATCATAGAATCCCAGACTGGTTTGGGTTAGGAAATTATCCAACTTGGGTTAAGATTATCCAGTTCCAATCTCCGCCATGGGCAGGGACACCTTCCACTAGACTATGTTGCCTAAGGCTCTGTCCAACCTGGCCTTGAACGCTGCCAGAGATGGAGCATTTGCAAGTTCTCTGGGCAGCCTGTGCCAGCGTCTCAGCACCCTCACAGGGAAGAACTTCTTCCTTACATCTAACCTAATCTTACATCTAACACTTCCCCTGTTTCAGTTTAAACCCATCACCCCTTGTCCTATCGCTACAGTCCCTGATGTAGAGTACCCCAGTATCCTTGTAGCCCCCTTCAGACACTGGAAGCTGCTCTGAGGTCTCCACGCAGCTTCTCCTCTCCAGGCTGAACAGCCCCAATGTTCTCAACCTGTCTTCATACGGGAGGTGCTCCAGCCCCTGATCTTCCTCGTGGCCCTAAAAGAAGAACAGAAATACCTAAATCTTGGCATGAGAGAAACACTGAACTATGATGTCATTGAGGAGTTTTCAGCCTTTTTATATTCTGTTTTTAAACATTATGATGTTTGCATTTTTATTACTTAAGTCATGTTGTAACTTAATGTTTTAATAAATTGTTGCACTAAAGATGTCTTTCTTTTAAAGAGTTTAGCTTGTGTTAAATGAGATGTAATATTGAATAAAATTGAATTAAGTAATTGTTTTTTGCTTAAACTTAAGTACTACAATATTTAACAAAAAAACACTGTTTACTAACAACATGCATGCAGAGAGAGAGGTGCATGCTTTTGCAGTTAAGAGCTAAGCACTTGTCCATTGATCTTTCAGTTATCCAACATGGGGAATTTTATAGTGTAAGTTGTCAGCACTTTTTTTACAGTATTCTAAGTTTGGTTCTATTTTTACTTCTTCAGTTCTGGTTTAATTATTCAACTTTTCCACTGCTACAGGTGGAGGGATCTTTGGTTTGCTGAGCAAGAAGAACCGCTTTGGCCGGAACCCTGTGGTGGTGCTCGGCATCATTGTCCACTTCTTAGCCTTTTACTTAATTTTTTTCAACATACCAAATGATGCCCCTATTGCTCCTATGGAAGGAACAGATGATATTGCATACATGATTCCAAGGTATGTGAACTTTTCCCTTTGGCTGCTATAACTCAATGTATATAAACAGCTTGTTCCTCTAACAGAAAATTCCTTGAACCTGCTTTTCTGTGTAGTGGCTAACTCCATAGAAAAAGCTTTTAGGAATTCTGGTTTTGTGGAAGTTATATATTCTACCAGTGTGCATCCAATTTAGGCACTTGAATGGCATAAGAATTAAAAGCATTAGGATGTTTGATAGCAAGTATGTTGCTTGTGAACTGCCATTCCTGACATCTAGCCAGAACAACCTGACTAACGAGACCAGCAACTATTGTACTAGATGTCAGGAAGTCAGTTTATTTTAAAACAGTGTTGAGTTCAGTTGTACTACAGCAGGAACACTGAGAAGGTGTTTTTAGACACTCCATGCCTTGTGCTGTTGCACTGGTTTCCAAAGTCTTTCAATGCTTGTTGTCAAATCCACTTGGTCTAACTGGTGCTGTGCTATGCCTGTCTTACAGCACTAAGTGTTAGGGGAAGGATGTAGGGAGCTTTCTTATCATTGCAACTTCCTTTTGAAGTGCTGTTTTGTCAATTTGAGTGAAAATAGTGTTGTCAGTTTGTGCAGGCACAGCTGCTAACTTGCAACTAAGCATTTAGAATCATAGAATCAATAAGGTTGGAAAAAACCTCAAAGATCATCAAGTCCAACATTTACCCCTGGACTGCTAAGTCTACCCCTAAACCATGTCAGTGTGTGCCAGTACAGGTGACTTTTCTTTAACTGGAATGTTTTGCTGCAGAATGAACTGGTATTTTTCTAATATTCCTGCAGATTTTATCAACTCACCATGTGTGTATCAGCTTCTAGTCTCTGCCTTGTGGGTTTTGTGGCTCCAAGTACCAGTATGAGGCTTTTTTAGTGGTTCTAATTCAGACTAAAATTCCCTGCAGGTAACAGTACCAGTAGTCTTGACATTCAAGAAACTAAAATCTGATGGAACTATTCTTTTTATGCCAAGCCAGGCATTCCTAGTTTCTTTCAGTGAGATTTAGATTGATAACTTCCATTCTCAGTTTCCAATTAGGCTGCCAAATAGTTTATAGATGTGTAAGCTGTTTGAATGAATGGCTTTTAAATTTGATTCGCTCTCTCCTTCAGCAAAAACGTGGCCATATTCTGCAGCTTCCTGTTGGGCTTGGGGGACAGCTGCTTTAACACCCAGCTCCTCAGTATTTTAGGCTTCCTGTATTCGGAAGACAGTGCTCCTGCCTTTGCCATCTTTAAGTTTGTTCAGGTACTACTTAACAGAGCCTTTTGAGAGTATGATTGTGGAATGTTATCAAAATGCTGGGTTGAGTTTTTAATGAGCTGAGAAAGAGAATGTTTCTGTGGCAGATTTCATCCGGAATTTTGGTATGGAATAGTTTGTAATGCTGTAAAACTGGAATTAATTTTTAGGACTGACTTCAAAGCCTTGGCTGTGTTGTTTGTAGACAAACTGTTCTAAAATAGCAGAGAAGTGCATTTGAGATGCTACAAACACTTGAGTTTTCTGCAGTGAACACTGTTTAAATACAAGTAAAAACTAAATCTGTTGTATATCATATCAAGCCATATGTTGAGCTATAATGAAGTTTTATGATTGCATGTCTTCTACAGAAGCATGCTACTGAGAGTTGAACATTAAACTGTATATATCAGTTTGATTCTTGTGCAGTAATTCTGGATATCTCCACTGATAATCTCTTCACACTGTGTTTTTCCTCTCAGTCCATCTGTGCAGCAGTTGCCTATTTCTACAGCAACTACTTCCTTCTGCAGTGGCAGCTCCTCATCATGGTGGTTGTGGGCTTCTTTGGAACAGTTACCTTCTTTCTGGTGGAGCGGAAAGCAGCAGCAGCTCTTGCTGCCCGTGGCTCGGACTACAGCAGCATTTGATCCATGTACTGTGCCTAGTCCAACGTAAGGAACAGCACAGGCACCTTTATTGTGAAGTTATGTGAGAAGGTGAAAAGGTCAAGTTGTTGCAGAGGTTGGGATGAAGGAAGCTGCTACTAAATCACCATCAGTTTAACTGAATATAGAACATGAGAGAAAATGCCACATTTGAAAGGCTTTTCTTGCTTAAATCAGCTGGGTTTGGTATTTATGGTCTTAAAAATCCAGTGTTAGAAATGGAAGGGAATGCAGAGATCTCTGGATTGAACAACTCTGGTTTGAGTTGTACCTTTCAGAATGTAATTGCTTCGTTTCACTCTACCGTGCACTACAGAATTAGTGGGGTTTTTTTCCTCCCTAACTATTTTTCCTATATCCTGGTCTGCAGACACTTGAATTCTTGTATTGAACAGTGATATTTTTATAGGGTACATGGTATACAGAATGTCTGTGCAGCTGAGAAATCAATTTGTCATTGACTTTGCCAACAATTAGACATGCAGAAGTATTTCTGTGGGAAATGTTGCCTTCTTATTCTGTATCATCCAGTTCCTTGTTTCCCATTTGTTTATTAATGTATTTCATGTGCTTAAATTTTATCAGATCAATGTTTTGGAGATTTTTTTGTGTATTTTTTGTTTTCTTTAAGAAAATAGATGAGGTTGTAGTGTGATGCAAAAGATTTGATAAGAATTTGAAGTAGTTGCCCTTAGCCACCTTAAGGATGTGATCCTGAGAGCTTTGAAGTGTTGATAGTTGAAATGAGCCTCTTGGGTCAGCATCTCAGAAATGAACTGCTTTACTGTTTTGGGATTGCTGCTGAACCTTTCTCAAGGTAATGCTACATGAAGGACCACAAGGCACAGCTTCACTCCCAGGCTCCCAAACAGTGCTTTTGAGTTCAGTGAAATTTTCATCACAATTGGTGATGGGAGCATTGTCTATGGTAACTTTTTAAAGTGCAAACAGCTCAGAATGTGAATTGTAAGAATAATCCTGCAGTGTTTGATCTACTGCATGGTCTAAAAAGACCTGAAACACTTGACCTAAGTTGTTTCATTCAGGATATTTTTGGAAGGACTCTACTGTAATCTTATGCTGCCAAATGCCAAAGCCAGGTTACTAGCAGAGTAGCCAAGTTTTGATCCTAAATCGTTACAGATGATGTAATACAGGCAGTGAATGCAACTCACCTGGATTTTTATCTGTCTACATGATGGTAGTACTTGCAGTTATGTTTCTGTCTAGTGAGCAAACAAGATGCAACCAAGAGCAGCTATGGAACAATGAGAGACTGTTTTTAGACACTCCATTGAGCTATTTTTAGAAAGGTACAATTTTCCAACCTTTATCTATGCACAGATCAGGATATTAATATCTCTAAAGATGAGTAAAAAATCAACTCAGTTATGCGTCAGTACCTCCTACATGTCATAACAAAGTACATGTACCCAAGGTTAAGCTTGGTGAAAGGAGTATGGTATTTCTTGTGACATCAGCTGTCACTTCTGCTCTCAAAGGGCATGTAACATGCAGCTCCCGTGAAGCACGGCCTTCTTCATGCACAGTCAAACAACAAAGAGGGATTATTTAACAGGCATATAGAAAGGGAATTTTAAATTCACTGCAGGCTTTTGCTGTGAGATCAGTAAGTTGTTAATGGGAGGATGAGAGGGCATCTGAACACTTGGCAAGCAATCAAATCCATGTGGACAGCCAGGAGAGAGAGCCCTTGTGTATTCACAGGAGATTTAATGAATGATGGAAAAGAGAATGAGGCAGAACACACACTTGAGCGAGGGGTTACCAGAGCCACTCCAATTTGTCAGACAAACTGGAAAAGCATTCAGTATTCAGTCAATATGTATGATTAATGTGACTAGCAGCATTCTAATGCCTCTCACTCCTGTTATCCTGTAATTTGAAGCAAACTGTTTTTATATACTAAGCACCATAAAAGGTATAACTGATAGGAGGCTGCCACTGATGAGAGTTCTTTTGTTGCTGCACATTTGTGCATTCTCCCAAGTACCAAAATGGATAAAGAGCTTTTTTTAAGATAGGGAATTACTGCTGTTGGTCTCCAAGCACCTGTTTTCCCCTATATATCAACTAGAGAAGAAAGCTTTTAAAGTTCGGAAGGAACAATTTTGTCTTGCAGTATGGGGGGTGTGTGTGTAATGATTCTCGGGTCTTGTGGTGATCAGTAACTTCTAAATGCTTTTAAAACAATGCCATTTAATTGTAATAGCCAAGTGCAAGGTCCTGCACCCGGGTTGGGGCAATCCCAGGCACAGCTATGGGTTGGGCAGAGAAGTGATTCAGAGCAGCCTGAGAAGGAGGACTTGGAGGTGTTGGTTAGTGAGATGCTCCCCGTGACCAGACTTCAGTGTGTGCTTGAGCCCAGAAGGCCCCTGTGTGCTGGGCTGCATCCAGAGGAGTGTGACCAGCAGGTCACAGAGGTGATCCTGACCCTTTAAAGCTGTTCATGTGAGACCCTGCTTGCAGCACTGTGTGCAGTTCTGGTGTCCTTGACCTAAGAAGGACATGGAGCTGTTGGAGCAAGTCCAGAGGAGGCCATGAGGATGATCAGGAGCTGGAGCACCTCCTGTATGGAAACAGGCTGAGAACATTGGGGCTGGGTCAGCCTGGAGAAAAAAAGCTGTGTGGAGACCTCAGAGCAGCTTCCAGTGTCTGCAAGGGGCTCCAAGGATGCTGGAGAGGGACTCTTCATCAGGGATGAAGCAACAGGACAAGGGGTGATGGGCTCACACTTAAACAGGAGAAGTTCAGGTTGGAGATAAGGAAGAGATTCTTCCCTATGAAGGTGCTGAGGCACTGGCACAGGTTGCCCAGAGAAGCTGTGGCTGCCCCATCCCTGGCAGTGTTCAAGGCCAGGTTGAATGGGGCTTGGAGACCCTGCCCGTGGCAGAGGGCTGGAACTGAATGATCTTAAGGTCCTTTCCAACACAAACCATTCTATGATTCTATAGCTAGGTAGCAGCTCTCACAATTTGCTTTTTAAATTGATCCCTTTTAATGATGAACTCCTGTGATGTTCATCTGCCATATAAAAATTATGTGAACTATTTTCTTAGGTAGTTCCAAAAAGCATTTTGAGACTGAGTTCCAGGGATACTAATGAACTGAAGTTTCAGAACCTCTGTGTATCTGATATTTTTTTTCCTTTTCTGCTTGGTTTGGCAATATCAGATAATGTTACAAGGCTGTTCAGAAGTATTTATTGGGGCATTAAAATGAAGGAAGTATTACTCTGTAACAAATTGTACAAGGAATGATGACATTCTCAACACATGCATCAGAACAGACTTAATGATTATCCTAATGAAAACACTTTTATATCAGGTGAGTGTCCTGACTCTTTACAGTATATTTTTTCGTGGTCACAGCCATGCAAATGAAAATGAATTGCAGAGAATGCTTTTGTTAATATGCTTGTTCAGTTGTCAGAATTGCTCGTCATTGTTTTAAAGTCATGTCAAGGGCTGTGGAAAAGGGAGATCCAGTTTGATGGATCTCAGAAGTGCTTTGTGGGCACCTGTGAAGACCTGCTTAGGAAGAGGGTAATGTTTGGTTTAGTGCTAAGCTGCCCTTTGGAACCACTTAAATTCTAGTCGTGATGTGGACTAGTGAAATGTCTTAGGGAAATCGGAGTGGCTGCTTCAGTCCTAGATGGGTTCCTTCTCCTGTTTGAGAGCTCATCTTAAGACTGATATTGTTGAGAAGAGAATGTCTCTAATGTTTGTGCCTTCAGAGGCATCAGGCTATCAGAATAGGCATAAGGCTGATGCTCTTCTGCTGTTGTGTTAGGGCACGCAGCAGGTAGGCACTAGGCAGTGTTAAACTCACCAGTACAACAGGCATTTCTGTTGTAATTGGAAGTCCTGGAGCAAATACAGCGTGAGTGAGGCTGAAAAATGAGTGTTCCAGCACTCGCATTCACATGGCATCCTTACCTCGCTGCAGAGCGAAATAGAGAAGCGATAACAGACAAGTCTGAGTGACATTTATGGATAATTATAATGATTATACTTCATACAAGCTTAATTCTGCAGATTCTCAGATGTGTTGGTGAGAAGTGAAGCACTGCCCTGTTGCAGTCAGTGGCAGAGGACAGTGCTTCTCACCCCTGCGGGTGTGCAGCGGCATCAGCATGGAGCAGCTCTTTGCCCATGCTCTGTGATTTGACACATAAAACATGACTGTTGGGGAAGGAAAGACTATTATGCACGCTGGATTTCATTTCATGCAGAAAGTGATTGGATTTATGTTTTCCAAGCTGGTAAAAATATTTATGGTGTTATTCAGCAGACAAATACACCACCAGTCCCAGGGATAGGGAGGGGAGGATGACTTGAAATGCTGTGACACTGGAAGCTTTATGTTCCAGACATGCTTCCCAGATGTACTGAGGGAGATCTAGGCATGCTGTGTAATGCTGTTAGTTAAGGAAAGTGCCTGTTAGACTCCAGTGGAAGGGGCCTGTGACTGTCAGCCCTGAGGCGTTCTCAGGGACTGTTCCCCTGTGGGTTAGCCATGAGCGCCTTTGCACATGGCCATTTCCAAAGCTCCTGCCTGGCCACCTGGCTCTAACCCCCTGCTTCCCTCAGGACTTATCTTTGAGCCCAGGTCCTTGCTGTTGGTCCATGTTTGAGCTACGAAGTGGTAGCACCCAGTGGGTCTGCTGTGGATGGAGCTCTGGGGTGAGGGCTGCATTCCTGGGGTTGTCACAAGGGCACTCAGACCTTGGTTTTTACCCACCATGAACATTATTTTTTTCACCAAGTGCAATATTGCTTGGATTCATGGCTGGGCTGGAGAATGGTTTCCTGGGCATAAGCAGGTTCTGCTTGGGCAGTTTTACACATTCCAGTTTGAACTCTGGGGAGAGGGGGAAATTAAATATATATGGGTCTCATTCTGCTTTCCAGCACTGGGGTGTGGATTCACTGCAGGATCAAAGCAAAAGATTCCAGTTTGTGAGCGAGCCAAAGGCTGTAGCTACAAGTGGCCAGGTGAGGCTGGTAACGAGCTGGGTGAGCAGCAGAGGTGAGTGCTTAAACATGCAGGAGGAAAAGAAGAGGATTACTTTTCATATTGAGGCAACTGAGAGTTCTGGAATGATGAGGTGTGGATTAGCAGTGCTAATGAAGAACCAGCAAAGTTCAGGTTCTGCTTGTACATGCGGAGCTGGGAGCCAGGCTTGTGCAGGGCACAGGAGGAGCTCTGTGTGCCTGCTTTCACTGGCTCTTTGCCTCGAAGCATGCCATGGTGTGGCTTGGCTTTACCCTCTGTGTGTGTGTGTACACATGTCACTTTATTGTGAGGGGAATTAAGGGTCATGTCGCACCATTAAAAATTCAATTTATTGTCGGATAGTGGCAAATCTTAAGGTGGAGGGTGCTCAGGCTGCAGAGGAAAGGAGTGACAATAGCCTGCTAAGCTCGAAGCAGTGCAGTTTGATGGTCAGTATTTTCACGAGAGGCTATACTTAACAAGAATGGTAATGTTCCAGGGTCACTGCGTGAAGCTGTGGAATGAACTCACTTTGTCTCTGGTGGAATTAAAGGCTTAGGATATCGATAATACTTAGACGTGGATACTGCTCAATATTTCCTCCTGCGAAGCACTGCTGCGCAATGCTGGATTTGTTTTCCTTCTACTACTAAGTCACTCCCCAGGGAAACTTCATGGGAGGTAAATAATGCAAACCAGGAGAGCTCTGATGTGATCTGCCCAAGGCAACAGGCATCCTCAGCACTGCAGCTGGCATTAGCAGCTGGGTGCTCCCAGCTAATCCAGTTTGCAAATCTCCACACAGCACTGCCGTCCTGGGAGCTGCTGGTAGCTGTGAACAGCAGTTCCCCCCATTCCCAGGATGTAAACCACTGTCCAATAGCTCAACATGAGCCTTCCTGTCTGAGCTGGGGTGGGGGGGATGGGAACATCTGTATGGGAGGATAAAGAGAAGTGAGTTGTGAGTGCTGGAGGGACTCACTGGTTTGTGAAGCCATTTGAGGACCTGCAGCAGCAGAGCCTGGGGGAGGCACTGGCTTGTCCATGCCTGGCTCTCACCCTTGTGTTGCTGGTGTGATGGCTGATGAGAAGCAGCTGGAAAGAAAAGGGTAGGCATTTGTCCTGAGTGGAAGAAGCTGTGTGGTTCAGGGTAGCAGCGGAAAGTGCACTGTATCTGCTTGATGGTTGGCAGAGGAAAACCTCTGCAGACAAATGCCTTGAAATGGTCTTGTGTGTCCAGGTGCTGTGGGACAGACCTGTGACTCTTGCTGCTTTGACATGGTGCTCTCAGTGCAGGGTCTGTATGCACACAGAGCACTGCCCTCTGATGTGCTCTGCATTAGGCTCATGCTGGCACAAGGCAAACAGGATGGATGCGATGGAACAGGCAGGAGCGTAGGGAAGCAGCCCAGGGCTCTCCAGCCCAAGCCTGAAGAATCCACTTTCCAAACCCACGCTCTGGCCCTTCTCAGTGTAGCTGCAGAGGGAGCTCGTGTGGCTCCTGGCCTGGCTGCCCTGTGCAGAGCATCCACAAGGTGCCCTTTTGGATCTCACTCCAGCTGCCAGCAACTGCCTTTCAATTAAATCCAGCTCAGGTCAGCTTTGACAAGCAGCTCCCTTGTAACTCCAGCAGGTTACAGCCTGCAGATCATCCAAATGCATCTTAAAAAGTGAAAGACTTGAGCTGGGAGCCAGCATAATTTTCTATCTTTCTTTTTCTTTACTTCTTTCTCCCCTTTCCATGTGTAGCGATTCTTTCTGCAGAGCTGTGGCTTAGACAGAAGGTTGTGGGGATCAAGAGGTGGTAGGCTGTGCATAATGTTAACTGTTGTAATTGCAGCTCTTCATAGACTGGTTTGTATTGGAAGGGACCTTAGAGCTCATCCAGTTCCAACCCCTGCCACGGGCAGGGACCCCTTCCACTGGAGCAGCTTGCTCCAAGCCCCTGTGTCCAACCTGGCCTTGAACACTGCCAGGGATGGGGCAGCCACAGCTTCTCTGGGCACCCTGTGCCAGCGCCTCAGCACCCTCACAGGGAAGAGCTTCTGCCTAAGAGCTCATCTCAGTCTCCCCTCTGGCAGGTTAAAGCCATTCCCCTTGGCCTGTCCCTACAGGCCCTTGTCCCAAGCCCCTCTCCAGGTTTCCTGCAGCCCCTTTAGGCACTGGAGCTGCTCTCAGGTCTCCTCTTCAGGAGCCTTCTCTTCTCCAGGCTGCCCCAGCCCAGCTCTCTCAGCCTGGCTCCAGAGCAGAGCTGCTCCAGCCCTCGCAGCATCTCTGTGGCTCCTCCTTCCAGCCTGTAAACCCCTGATGGATCCAGTTGTCCTAACTAATGACCACAGACATAGCAGAGGCATTCTTAGACCTCATGCTGGGAGCTTTAAGCCAGTTTCTAAGTACTAGAAACCAGGATGAGCCTTGAGTGAGTGTGTGTTGACCTGTGTGTTCGTGAAGTGTTTCTTGCGCTCTGCTGAAGCAGTCAGAACATAGTGCTCGGTGGTTCAGGATGTAGGATCAAATATACGCTCTTCTGATGGTCTTTCTGCATTTACCTCTGTGTCAGTAATTCTGATTGTCCTGCATTAATTCTAAGGTGCTTCGTGCTGTACAGCACAGATGGAAGATGTAGGTTTAGCTTTATAACCGAGGCTTCTGTAGCAAAAGGAAAGGAATGAAAGTGATGGTGTTTGCTTTGAGGCACTAAATGTGAGCAGCCCCATTCTGTTATGACAGGGCATGAAACAGGAATTACTGATGGGGTGGGAGAGCAGCTGGGCCTCCTGCAATGAGCAAACTGGCCAGTTTAGTTGGATCAGCACACAAGTGTAAAGGTAACTCCTCGCTCCAGCTAAGAGGAGCTACAGTCCCTGCTGTAATGGCTGTGGCAGCTGCATCTGAGATCAGCTCAGGTGGGAAATGGAGGGAGGAATGGGGAGAGGTGTGAGGCTGACCTCCTTCCCATGGGGAGGGACTGGGTTTTGGAGCAAATCCTCTGAGCTGTGGAGGAGGGAGGTTTGGAGAGGGGGAGCATAAGAAGAGCACAGGAAGGGATAGGGACATGTTGAAGAGTTGGTGGGGAATTCATGGCCAGCTGTTAGGGAGCTGGTGGACAGGATGCTGGTCTGCATTTGGGGATGAGGTTCATCCTGGAAACCTCCCCTGCTCTTTGTGGGGTGGCAGCCTCATCCTGTTGGTTCAGGAAGGTAAGAGCCACCAACTGTTATCCTCTGAGGATATTGTGTGGAATGGGAGGCACTTTGTGATATTTCTGCATTTCAGTGACTCATCTGCAGCCTGGCTGGGGGCTGTGTGTGACCTCGAGAGCACCTTCCCCCTCCCAGCGTGACTGCACAGCCTCGGAGCAGTGACTGACATGGTCCATGCTGGGGCTTGGGTGCAGGAGGTGTGATCCCACCTTCCTGTCCTGCTTTGTGATGGGGATGTCACAGCCATGCCCTGAGAATCGGTCCTGTCCCTGTGGCTGCTGCTGACCATGGGGCACGGTGCCTTTGGAACTGCTGACCTCCTTTGTGAAGCGCCTGCAGATGCAAAGTGGGTGGAAAGAAGCAGGCAAAGCGCCCTGGGGGAGTTGAGGAAGCCTCTTCTACCTGGCTACAGCAGTCCTGAATGTGGCAGCATCTCTCCTCCCCAAGGCATCATCATTCCGTGCACTGAGCTGGACCTGTCACAGGGGCAGCCTGTGGCTGGGGTGAGCTGAGCACACAGCACTTGTGTCATCCCCTGCCAGGGCTGGTCTGTACCAGCACTCACTGGCAGGTTATTGCTCTGTTGGGCACGTACAGCTCTGACCTGCGTTTGGCTTCCCCCTTATCCAGCAGAGAAGCAATTCCAGCCTCTGTAATTAACGATTCTCTCCCGCCAGGGTCTTGGGTGAAGCATCAGCACAGGAAATTGGCCAAGCTAAGTGGTGTCTGTGCTTGGATCCCGGCTGCAAAGGCAGCCCTTGGCCAGCTGAGATGAATTGTGGCTTGACATTTTTCATCCCTGGGTCTGAAGGCACGCATGGGAATACCTTCTGTGCACTCTGAGCTGCTCACTTGTCATGCTTCTGCTCTGCCTGTGGCCTCATTCACTGCAAATACCCCATGTGGTGATGGATGGAGACCGGGGCTTGCTGGTCTGTATCCCTGCGGTTACTTTTGCTTGGGCTTTGCAATGGCATTTGGGGACCAGAGCCTCCAACACCAGTCCCCAGGGAGATGAGGTGACAAGATAAAGAGTGAATTCTTAGAGAGCAAGCAGGCTGCAGCACAACCACTCTGATCTGAGCTGCTGTTTGGTTAACCTCAACAGCTCCTCCTGCACATTGGTTCTGAGGTGCTGCCAGGCTCCCAGGTGCAGTCACAGTGTGTGCTGTGGCTCCTGGTTCAGAAAAAGCCTATTAATTTAACTTGTAGTGAAGCATCAAATAAAACATGCATCAGCCTGCATATTGTTTAAAGGAGACTCCGGTTCTCGTGCCCCTGTGCTCACTTATTGCATCCTTTCATAGGAATTTGGGTTCTGGCTGAATCCTGACTGCTGCCTCTGGGGTTAACTGTGAAACCCTTCTCTTGGGGTGGCTGCTGCTGTGCGGGAGGACCAGAAAGCTGAATAAATGGCAGTTGAATTGCTGATTCTTTGGAGCAGTGTCCGTACAGCCTGGGCCCTGGCTTTCCAAATGCTGTTGCAATACGAACCATAGAGTCACAGGCTGGTTTGGATTGGAAATCCAGGTTTCTTGTAGCTCCTTTATACACTGGGAGCTGCCCCAAGGTCTCTGTATGAAACAGCACATCCCGTTCAGGGTGGTGCTGTGGGTCAGTGGGTGGTTTTGTTGAGGAAAACGGATGCGTGCTTCAGCTTTGCATCACTTGGAGGTGTTTGTGGACTCTGTGGGTGTCGTGGTTTAAGCCCAGGCCGTAAATCAGAACCACGAAGTCCACTTCCCCCCCCACCTTTCTTCCCTCCGCTCCTGGAGGGACGGGGAGGAGAATCAAAAGAATGCAGCTCCCACGGGTTGAGATAAGAACAGTTTAATAACTAAGGTGTAACACAAATCACTACTGCTACCACTAATAGTAATAATGATAAAGGAAATAACAAGCAAGAGAATACAACCGCTCACCAACCGGTACCTCACCCCCACCCTGCCATGATCCAGCCCTTCTGGGAACTCTCAGTTCTACCTCCTGGGCATGACGTGCTGTGGTATGGAATACCTCTTTGGCTAGTTTGGGTCAGGTGTTCTGTCCCTGCTTCCTCCCGGCTTCTCCTCCTCCCTGGCAGAGCATGAGACTTACAAAGTCCTTGGTCAGTCTAAACATCACTGTTATCAGCTCCATTCCCAGGCCGAAAGTCAAAAACACAGTGCTGCAAAAGCTACTAAGAAGGAGAAAAACTGACTACTGCTACTGAACCCAGGACAGTGGGCCAAGTGAGTTCTGTTCTTACTAGCCAAGGGTTTGCACATCAGCAGCAAACTCCAAAAGCCAGGAGAAACCACAGTGATTAGAAGTTCTGGCAAAGGAAAACCAGAATCCATCCAAGTGCAGTGCCTGCTTTGTTTTCCCATGTTGTGTTTGCTATGCCAGGGAGTGAAGGGCACTGGCCAAGATGCAGCACAGGGGTGGCTGCAGTTAGTGGAGCAGATGCATGGCCAGTGCTACCTGCTCCTTCCTGCCGCTGCTCCCGGAGGTGGTCCTGGAGATCCAGAAGTCTGGGCGAAAGGGCAGGGCTGGGTCTGACCTGCTTGTTTCTCCCCAGAGCCAAAGACTCTCCGCAATGCCCAGCCCAGCCTGAGGCCAGACCCTGCTCTGGCTGCAGCACGGGTCCTGCGTGGCTGCACTGCTCTGCGGGTGACAGCAGCGCACAGGGCAGCGCTGCCTCCAGCAGCACACAGCAGCAAAGGCTTGTGCCTGGAGAGAGCAAGCTAAAACTCCCCTGAAGGAGTTAGGGTGATGAATGTGTGAGTTACCTCCCTGCTTTCCTCCCCCTCCTTTACTTTCCTTGCTGCTTGTCTGCTTCACTCATCACTTTATCTCTTTGTTCCTTGCTCCTTCCTTCCCCTGTAGCTACTGCTTTATAGCTAGCTGTGGCTCAGCAGTGTCACCTCGTGCCATGTCCACGTGTGGTACAAATGAGGCAGACTGGTGAGCTGAGCTCTGAATTTCTAATCCTGGCTCCTTTGCTGACCTTACACAGATGCCTTAGAGCAAGTCTTGGCTTCCCCACCTGCAGGATGGGGCCATTGCTAAAATAGCCCACTTTTGGGGCAGCATAAGGCGTGCTGGGTGGATCAGGTTCAAGGAAAAGCAGTTGAAAATGAATTATTCAGACTTGTTGGCCAGGAACATGTAGCTTCAGTAGCTTGCTTATCCCTGCAGGAATAGTCCTGCTTCATGGCTGTGGTCAGACACACTGTGGGGCAGGAAGGGCTTTGGGGTACAGAGAGGGTTTCCAGATGTGGTGCCTGCCTTCAGGCAGCCCAACTGAGCTGCCGTGTGCCCAGGAGTGGTCTGTGTATCTGCCACTTCCCCATTGCTGGAGGGGCAGCTGGAGCAGGCGGTGCTGCTGGAAGCGCTCTGTTGGTTTTGGTGGCTCCATAAGGGCAGCACCTTCCTTTCCTGCCGAAGCTGAGCCCGGGGGCTGGAAGCCAGTCAGAGCCTGCGGGTGTTAAAACCAGTCCTTTACCTCTCCAGGATGGCTTGGGAGGTGCTGCCTGTTCCCCAGCCCCAGGAAAAGCCGGGCTCTGGCGCCTTGTTGCAAGAGTAGCCAAGAGATGCTGCGAGGGCTGGAGCAGCTCTGCTCTGGAGCCAGGCTGAGAGAGCTGGGCTGGGGCAGCCTGGAGAAGAGAAGGCTCCTGAAGGGGAGACCTGAGAGCAGCTCCAGTGCCTAAAGGGGCTGCAGGAAACCTGGAGAGGGGCTTGGGACAAGGGCCTGTAGGGACAGGCCAAGGGGAATGGCTTTAACCTGCCCGAGGGGAGACTGAGATGAGCTCTTGGGCAGAAGCTCTTCCCTGTGAGGGTGCTGAGGCGCTGGCACAGGGTGCCCAGAGAAGCTGTGGCTGCCCCATCCCTGGCAGTGTTCAAGGCCAGGTTGGACACAGGGGCTTGGAGCAAGCTGCTCCAGTGGAAGGTGTCCCTGCCCGTGGCAGGGGTTGGAACTGGATGAGCTTTAAGGTCCCTTCCAACCCAAACCAGGCTGGGATTCTGTGATTCAAGACAAGGGATATCACAGCCTTTCCCTTTTCCCTAGGGAAAGGCTGTGACAGTGCTGGGGACACTAGGGACAAGCTGTTTCTGCCTACAGTTTCTTCTGCCCTGGGTGCCTAACTTTTAAGGTACTTACGTTTGCTGTTGTTGTCAAATAAGGACATTTTGGAAGTGGTTAGATGGCGGGACAAGGACTGCAGCAGCTTCCTGTTGCACTGGTGAAGCGCTGCCAGCCCACTGAGAGGGAAGGAGCAGACCTGCTCGAGTTCCCTGAGGAGCAAAGATGCAGAGTGTGTTCACACAGGGTGGGTTTAAGCCTGAGAGGGAAAGTGCACTTTGCAGAAGTGGCTTTGCCTGGCATTGCAGTTCATCTTGTTAATAAATCTTGTGTAACACCTCCCTGCAGAGCCCCTCGAGAGCCCAGCTAACAGGGGGAGAGACGAGATCAGAGATAAGCCTCCTAATCCATCATCAGCAAAAGCAATCAGACTCCATCTGCTATCAAAGGCCCCTGCAACCAGCAACTGGGAGCCAGCATCCCCTGCCTGCCTGCACAGATGCTTGGTCACTGCTGTGCCTTCGCTGCCTCTCTCTAGGCTCAGCCTGGTGGCATCTTAGATTAGTGAGCTTGTGTTCAAAGCTTCCTCTAGGAGAGCCAGGTAGAGCTGATGGGCTGAAGTGACCACATGCACCTTGGTTAAGAACCCAGCACTGGGTGGTTTAGAGGCTTGTGCAGTTTACTGCTGTCTGCTCCAGGGTGGAAATAAGATCCCTTTCTTTGGCAGGATTGCTTTTGGAATGCCTGCAGGAGCAGAACTCTTGTGATGGGTATTTATTGATGACGTGGGGGGGAGCACTTGGTTTCCTTTTGTGCTCCCTCCGTGTCCGAGCTCAGACCTG
This sequence comes from Psittacula echo, assembly GCF_963264785.1. Classification (NCBI taxonomy): domain Eukaryota; kingdom Metazoa; phylum Chordata; class Aves; order Psittaciformes; family Psittacidae; genus Psittacula; species Psittacula echo. Next base: position 10,202,052 of record NC_137750.1, on the reverse strand, counting down.
TTTGGATGGGAGCACCAGCGCGCTGAGGTGTGCGGCTCCAGCACGTCAGCTCTGTGGATGCTCACCGAGCAGAGTCCTGCCTCAGAGGAATCCCTGGTCTGAGCTGAGGACCCTGTTTTGCAGGTAAGGCACAAAGATGTCCCCTGACTTGTCAATGGCATCTGAGCACAGAGCTGGGATCTGCAGGTAGGGCTGTGGTGTGCAGCGTTGCCTTTACTAGAAGACCTTCTTTCCTGCTCTCCTGCTTCTTGGGTTCATCATAGAGTCATAGTTTGTGTTGAAAGGGACCTTAAAGCTCATCCAGTTCCAACCCCTGCCACGGGCAGGGACACCTTCCACTGGAGCAGCTTGCTCCAAGCCCCTGTGTCCAACCTGGCCTTGAACACTGCCAGGGATGGGGCAGCCACAGCTCCTCTGGGCACCCTGTGCCAGCGCCTCAGCACCCTCACAGGGAAGAGCTTCATTAGATCTAACCTGAACTTGCTCTGTTTCAGTTTGAACCCATCACCCCTTGTCCCTGATGCAAAGTCCCTCTCCAGCACCCATCATCACAGAATCCCAGCCTGCCCGAGGCTGAAAAGGGCCTCTGGAGGTCATCACCCCCCTGCTCAGGCAGGGCCACCCACAGCAGGTTACCCAGGACGAGGTCCAGGTGGCTTCTGGATGTCTCCATGGATGGAAATGCCCCCACCTCTCTCCTCAGGTGATCAGCATCGTCTGTGTCTGACTGCACGAACAGCACAGTGACCTTGCTCACAGCACTGACCCCCCTTTGTGCCAGCTCTATGGAGGCTTTGCCTCCGTTGATGCCCCTCGTTTGTCTTGGTGGTACCAATGGAGCAGTGGTGGGCTGATTTGCTGGAGATCTGTCAGCAGGAATAGAGCCGTGTGGGCATGTTTCAGTCTGTTCCAACCACATTGTGATCCCCAACAGCCACATATGAAGCTCTGGGGACCTGCCAACACTTCCTTCTTTCTCTCTTCCTATATCCTTTGAAACATCAATTATTCAGAACAAAACCTGTCCAAGTTGGTTTCAGGATTCAACTTGCTGCATAAAATGAGCAAAAGAGCAAGAAATAACAGCAGGTAAAGAACGGTTGAATTCAGTCCCTCATTCTCTATGAAGTAATTATTCCTTTAAAAACCTGGGATTTGCTAAAAGCGCCACAATTACTTCTTCCATTATGGCTCCAGAATGAAGCACCCATTTAATTAGTAAACATTTGGCATGCCTTTCAATAGGTTTTTAATTACATTAAAGGACACTGTCAAGGTGGCTTTCATCATTTTTAATAGCCCTGGAGGTTTTTTTTCCCCTCACAGCCAAGTGCAGTTCTTTGGCTTCCATTGGCTGCTCCAGACAAAATGGGAGAAGCCTTTTTCCTAGAAAAGATTAAATAGGAAAGGGCTCATGTGTAGGTGTAGAGCTGAGCTGTGGCCTTCCTGCCTCTTGTCTCTCAGCTTGCCAGCAGCAAGGCTTGTAGCCCACTTTGCATTGTGCTGCAGGGAGATGGGGGTGTCCCCATCCCTAAGCACTGCGACAGCTCTTCAAGGGTACCTCCATGCTGTAAACCTGGTTCTAAACCAGCTTAGGGCCTGTAGGGACAGGCCAAGGGGAATGGCTTTAACCTGCCAGTGGGGAGACTGAGATGAGCTCTTAGGCAGAAGCTCTTCCCTGTGAGGGTGCTGAGGCGCTGGCACAGGGTGCCCAGAGAAGCTGTGGCTGCCCCATCCCTGGCAGTGTTCAAGGCCAGGTTGGACACAGGGGCTTGGAGCAAGCTGCTCCAGTGGAAGGTGTCCCTGCCTGTGGCAGGGGTTGGAACTGGATGAGCTTTAAGGTCCCCTCCAAGCTATGCTGTGATTCTATGCTAAATCACCCCGTGTTGTTCACCACCGCTCCCTGGTGAAGCAGATGCCTTTACTACAGCCTTATGGCTTGCAGCTGCAAGGAGTAGCTCTCCTAATAAATCACCAGTCCTGTAACCAGGCTTGATGTGAGCTTCCAGAGGAAGCTCAGCTCTGGGTGAGTCCCCAGGCTCCTGTTTGCTTTCAGATAGGCAGTGTGCTCCTTCCCCAGGCTCTGAGATGCTGTTGGCAGAGGCCAGCCTTCATTAACCCCATCTGGTGACGGGGTGGTGCTGGTCCCCTGCTGGGGCAGGGAGGCTGGGCATGCCCGTCGTGCTGGTGGATGATAAATGAGGCTCTAAGCAGCAGCCCCAGGCATGACAGAGGCTGCTTGCATCCCCTGCTCTGCCTCGCAGGAGCTGAGCTTTCTGGCCCCTTCTTGGAAGGGTTTTCTAATTGCAAGGGATGGATGGAGGCTGCTGCAGGCAGAGGCAGCCTGGCTGGAGCAGGATTCCTGGGGTGTCCTTGAAGGGAGGCAATAACAGCACAGAGCGTGCTGCTGGGGAGGCAACGCTGCTGGCATCTCCCAGGGATGGGTGGCACAAGAGCTGCCTAGGGACATGTGCTGCTCCTTTCTACCCCTCTCTGCTCGGCTCCCCAGGCCTTTTACAGGCTGAACAACCCAACTGAGATGCCTCTGGTTTAATTTCTGCTTGCGTTTCGGACACTGTTGCTGTCCTCCGGGGAGCAGGAGCTGCGGGGAATTAACATACCTGGTGTCTTTGCTTTAATGGCATTGGCTTTCTGCTCTGCTGGGTACCAGCAGGCTTCCCTGCAGACACAGCCTCCTCCAGCACGGTCTGATCACTTCTCCTTGGGTTCCTCAGGTTTTCCCCTTATTCCCATCTTTCTCCCCTACCCCCCCCACAACCTTCCCCTTCTCCTGCTCCCTCATCGCTCCCCACAAAGTTCTTTGCTTCTCCTGCAGTGACTGTCACACCCCTGCATGGCCCTGAGTGAAGGCACCAAGTCTTCCTGACCCTAAAGCAGAGGGAGGTGTGGATCAACGGGGACATGTAGGGATGGCTTATGGCCCTGCACAGCCTCCGGGGCTCTGAGCAGTGTCTTGCCCACCACGCCTCAAGGCAGGCAGCAAAGGAGCCATGGCCTTTCATCCATCCCCCTTGCTGGAAGGAATTGCTGTGCAGTGTGTCCACTCATCTTTCCTAAAGGGAAGCCATGCCCCTTCCTGCCTCCCATCTCAGCACTGGCTTCAATTCCCAGGGAGACAGACAGGGACTGGAGCTGGCAGGACTGCAGAGCCCAGCCCCAGGTGATGGGTGTCAGGGACCCCTCTACCCCAGCCTGTATCTCAGGAGCAGCTCCCGTCTGTCTTGCTCAGTAGCACTGCATGAACTGACCCTTGGGGCCATGGAGCCTCTTTGCCCTTCAGGATCAGCCCCAGAGTGCCTGCCCCTGGAGGTACTGGGGCTGGATGCTGGGATGGAGGGTAAAGCACAGCCTGTGCTGGTGCTCTGGCAATGTGGCTTCCCTGATGCTGCTCAGTGCCTTGTCCCCACTGCCATGGGGAGCTGAGGTCTCTGAGGTGTAACCTGCACATGGGCTTTGTCTCTGCACCCTCCACTGATGGAGACTTCTGGAAGGGAGCAAATGGTTGTGAATATGATAAGAGCTTTGCAAGACTTCCACCAGCCATGAATGCATGATAACATCTGCATAAATTATTCAAGCTAATCAGCACGGGGGATATTTCCCTGGCAATTTCATGTGGGCTCCTGAAGCTTGATTGTCCCTCCCGCTGGCTGTGCTCCACCTCCTGCAGCACCAAGGGAAGGTCCTGAGCATCCCAGGTCTTCCAGCTCCTCCTTAAGGCTGCAAACTGCTCTCCCTCCTGCCTCCCCCCGGCTCCCAGCGCTATTAACACCTCTAATTAGAGCTGCTTATTGATGTAGTGCTGTTTGTGTAAATGCAGCTGATGAAGGCAGAGGAGTGATCAAGCCTAAGTGAATCACACCTCCCCACCTCACAGCACAGCAGCCTGCACACCCATCACCCTGCTCCTTAGGGCTGAGGGGCAAGGAGAAAAGAAGCCAGATAGGAAAGAAAACACAGAACAAGTATGTGCTGCCAGCCATGGCCTTGCCTTGCCTCCGTGTAAGTGGCTCCAGGTATTCCTGGCATATCGTTGCGCATGCAGTATCCATTGGGAAAAGGGTGTCCCTTGTGTGCATGCCCATGTTCGGCGTTCCACCATCAGGACTGCCTTGCGTCAGGGAAAATACCCATCAGTACAGTGGGTGCTCCAAGGAGGAGGTGTGTTCTGGGCCCTTACAGAAACACCCTCGTGGGGTCACCCAGAAAGTGGACTCAGCACCCAGGGATGGACGGATGGATGGATGGATAGACGGCCGGACAGCTGGGTGCTCATTTGCAGGAGAGCCACGAGCACAGGAGGCTCATGGACATGAGCATCAGGGCAGGATCCAAACTCCCAAAAGCAGCTGGGCATGGGGTCTACCCCCATGGCTAGGGGACAGGATCCTGCTCTCTCCCCCCAGCATAGATATGTGGGAGAAGCTTGGGTGTTTGACCCTCTGTTAATATCATCCCCAGGCAAGAGCAGTTACTGGTGCTGAGGCAGTGCTCTGAGGATGCCTTGAGGATACTGAGGATGCTCTGAGGATGTGCTGAAGACTCGCTGCTACTGATGTAATGAGAGAGAAAGGAAGGATTAACATAGCACTGTGAAAACATACTGGAGCTGGCAGGACTGCACAGTCCAACCTTGGATCACGGTTGCCCCTCTGCCCCAGCCTGTATCCCACCCAGGTTCCTCCTTCACCACTCACACTGACAGGGGAGGGCGGCACTTGCCAAGCTGCTGAGTGCTGCAGGAGGCAGGATGCTGCTGTCCCTAGAGCACCCGCTGGTACCTCAAACCATCAGACATTCCAGGGATGAGGTGGAGAGGGTGATGCACTCCAGAAGGAACATTTCCCTTCCCCCTCGCCATTGGGTTTTATTAATTCCTCATGCAGTGAAGTCTCTATTAATAATGGCTCCAGGAGCTGGCTGCTAAGCTGGGTAATGAGATTCTCTACCTGCTGTTCCTGTGCTGCTGTGATTGTGTTTGGAGGACAAAATTCTATGTGGATTAATTAAAATGAAAAACAAAAGGAAAGGAAAAAAATAAAGCGAGGGTTTTGTTTGAATTATTTACTAGTTTCCAGGAGACAAAGCAGTAATTGCAAGTGCCTTATTGCAGGTGTTTGGAGGGGGATGCTCCCTCCTCCGGGCAAGAAGCAATGTCTGGTTATTTACTGGTGCTGGAGGAGATGTATCAGTCCTCACGGATGCCAAGCACAGCCCCGTTGCTCCTCGATTTGCTGGTTCTGATTCACTCCTCTTGGTTTTGGGAATGCAGAAGAGACAGGCTTTGAGACAGCTTTGACATGGGGAAATGTAGGAAGATGTGGGGAATGTGCCAGCAGCACATACCTCATGTGTAAGGAAGTGTAAGGGGAAAAAGCCCAAACCACCATACCCTGAGGAATGACTGCTCTTGGTCAGCTTTCCAGCCCTGCCAGGCTCCTCTGGGCCACACAAATCCTGCTGCGTGTTCCTCATGGTGCCCCTTTCTGGATGCCCACTGTGCTGGGGGGATTCTGAGCCTGAAGCAAGGGGAATCCCTCTGGAATGGGGACAAGCACCTGAGCCTGGTTGAGTCTGAGCCTGGCTGAGGTCTCATCTCTAATGGATGTGTCTGGGTGCCTAATCCATGGCTGGACCCAGCCACAAGGACAGCCCACTGTGTGCTGTGTCACAGCTCTCCCACTGTTCTGGGGTCTTACTGGGGTAGCTTCAGCGTGCCCCAGCCTCTGTGGGGTCAGGATGGAGGGTTGGTATCAAACTAAGCGTTGAGATCCTTCACAGACCCTCTTAGCTGATGGATCAGCAGTATTTTAGGGAATTGCTCTGTGGCTTTAGTGCTCTTTTACTCAACTGCTTCTCCCCCTGATGGCCTCTGTCCACCTCCTCTCACTAAGGTCCACAGGAACTGCCAGCCTGACTTCAAAGGGAACAGGACTTGCTTGACATTGCATTCCTCAGCCTCTGTGACAGAGCACTTGGTGACCCCAGCACCAGCTCCCGCAGCGCTGCTTCTTCACTGGTTTGTAAAAGAACAATAGAAAGAAAAAGGAAAGAAAAGAGTGCAAAAAAATCCATTCCATTGCATGATCAATATTCCATTGTCTCCACATTCAAATTGTGAACCCCGCTGAGGAGGAACAGGTGGAGCTGCCTCGTTGGAGATGAGAAGTTGGTCTTTGAAGCCAGTAAAGATTTGGGATGGTGTAATTGCTTAAAGATTTGATACTTCAGACTGTTCAAACTTTCAGTTTTTAACCCAATCACATAGACCCTTGGCAATGGAGATGATTCAAAACGAGAAGCAATGACACCTTGGTGTCCTGTAGGTGATGCTGTGCGCCTTGGGATGCGCACCCTCGAGGTCACTCACAGCTCAGTGGTGGTGGGGGAACACGTGAGGTGGATGCTGCCTGTCCCCAAAAACATGAGCAGGGAGTGAAGGTGAAGAAGAGTAAGAAGGGAAAGAACAGAGGGAGGCGAAGGAGAATGCATAGCGTGCATGGGGGGCATAGCGTGCATGGGGAGCAGACCCATCCTGGGGCATCGAGGATGGAGGAGGCGGAAACACTTTTCTCCCTTTTCCATTGTCTCCAGTGGGATGAAGGGGCAGGAGCCACCCTGGAATCAAACCACACAGCAGAGCAAAGCTAACACAGCCTTCAGTGCAGGGCAGCCCCGATGTTCATCGGGGGTGGAGCCACCCCATCGTCAGCCCAGACTAAAGCATCCTGCTGTGGAGGAGAAGGCTGGGATCTTGCTCCAAGCACACTCTAAGAGGTGGACCAGCCCTAATGGGATCAGCACAGCACCCTTCCCCTTTCCCTTTCTCTTCCTTTCCCTTCCCAGTGGGATAGAATTAAATCCCAATCATTTCTGCCTCTGTGATTTTACAGTGTTTATGTGGGAAGGCAGCACATTAGTGACGAGGTCGATCATTATGTGCTTATATTATCAGCAGTAAAGCAAAGTCACGTTTAATCCCTAATTCCACCATTGTCTGACACATTTCTCTATGAGTTTTCTATTCATCCATATATTTTTTTCCCTGGGTCTCCACTAATAGGAATTGCTTTGTTGCTAAACTCAATTTCACTCTTGACTGGATTGGAATATGCTTATTTCCCTCCTAAAATAATAATAACAATCTAAACGGGTTTCCACTCATTGTATATTAAAAGTGAACATTTCTCTTCCTATGGCCCTATCAGGCTTCAGCGTCTGAGGATTTCAGAGGTAGTTTTTAATGGTCTCAATTGCCTGATCTCAGCCCATAGCTGGGGGCTTCCAACTGTTGCTTTATGAATCTGAACACGACAGGACAAGATCTGATTTCCTTGGTGTCTTTTGGGGGAGACGCTGCAAAAGGAGACTTCTCCCAGTTTCTACCTCCCAACGGAGCAGCATTCGGCACAGCTACGGGTTGGTGGCACCCAAAGAAACCACCTTGAGCACCCTCCCGTGCTGGCTGTGGGCTGATGCCCCCTCCTGACCCCAATTGCTCTGTGCTCAGATGATCCTCAGCACCACCAGCTCCTGAGCTCAGCTCTGGATGGGGCTCAGAAGGTGAGGAAGGTGCTCACCAGGTGCTTTGTGTGAAGAGGGGTGGTTGAGAACAAAAGCAACCTGTGCCCCGTGTCCACGTCCACCTCCATCAGCCCTGGGCTGGGTGCTTGGCTTGCCTGGTGCAATCCTGCTGCAGTGCTCAGTGCCCAGCATGGCTGCTCTTGCTGTGGGTTTGGGGGCTGTTGGGTGCAATAGCTTGGATGAGCCCTATGAGACGGGTCCGTGCAGCATCCAGAGCATGGCAGGGGCTCTGTCCATCCAGTTCCTGAAGGGATGACTGGAAGGAAAGCCCAGCAGGAGGTGGGCACCTCCAACCCGTGCTGGAGGTTCCTGATGCAGGGAGGGCAGCCAGGGAGCCCTGGCTTATTCTGGGCTCTCCTCTTCCCCTGCTATGTCCAAAACAGGACCCGTCCCAGCACAGAATATATACATATATACAGAATATATACAAAAGGTATCCCCAGGATGCATCTCTCCAAGGGAGATGAGGCTCAGCTCATTCCTGCAGCCAAGCACTGGTATTCCCGCTCGGCTCTGGCACTCTCCGGCTGTTCTTCCCCATCTCCTCCCACCAGCCCCCAGGGATCAGCAGCAGCTGAGCCCTTTTCCCATTCTCTGTGTGAAATGGAAGCCAAAGGGAGCGAGACGCTGGGGTCAGGGTTGTGGAGATGCCGTGTGTGAGCTCTGTGATAGTTGTCCTGTGTTAATAAGCAAGGCAGGAGCCTCTGGAGCCGAGCTGCTGACAGGGCTGCATCACCTCCCTGTTATAATGTGCTGGGCTCTGCACCCTGCCCTGCTCCTTTCCAGCCAGGGTGAGAGGATTGGAAGCTGCCATGGAGCATCCCAGTGCTGCATCCCCCCCCAGGTGCTTGGGATGCAGCAGCCAGGGCTTTATTAGCCAAGGAATAAGCAGGGTGGGTTGATGAGATGTGAAATGACGAGGTTCAGCTCCGTGACAGAGGGATGTGCTTGCTGCTGGATGCATGAAAGTGGAAGTGCTTTGCCTGGGGACTTGGGGGGAGCTTTGGGGCCTCCTTGGCTGGGACAACGGCGCTTCTCTCCCCTCTGATGGGATGCAGGAGATGGGGTAGGGGGACACACGAACACCTGCAGCTCCCCTTTGGGTGCTCAGAATGTGGCTGCCAGGTTCTGGGACACTGTGAAGGTGGGGCAGAGGCAGCGAACCCCTCACAGGCCCCAGCAGGAAGGGCTGTGGGTGCTGTGCAGTGGTGGATCTCCTGCAGTAATTGAAAGGTTGCTCCTCTAACCCCTGGCTTTATTGTCTTTACTGACAGCTGAAGCTCGGCTTGCCTTATCCCTCTTCACTTGGCTGATGCTGGTACAAGCCTTATGGCAGCACTGCTAAATCCCAGGTGTGTGGCAGAGGGTGCAGGTGTCCTGCCCAGGCTCCTTTGGATTGTCAGGGTGAACCCTGGGTCCCAGGCTAAGGCCAGGTCTATTGGGGGGGGATTACAAGCTCTCTTTTATTCCCAGCCCTGTAGTGCACCACTGTGCATCCCCCTTCTTTCTTGAGCTCACTTCTCCAAATGATGTGTGTTGGTGCTGCCGGGTCAGTGAGCTCCTTTGGCTGAGCCTTGGGGCCATGGGGATATAAAATCCATCCAGTGGGGTCCCTGGATCCCCCCTTCCCAAGCTGGAGGAGCCGCCCAGGCTTATTAGCACCTTACACTGAGCTCCTGCCACAAGTGCTGCCTCCGCGGCTTTTTCCATCTGGGAGCTGTGGTTCAGCATCTTCCCCCTGCCCTTGGCTTGGTCCCTCCTTGGTTTCCTCTTCCCTGGAGCTGGTCAGAGCTGCCTGCAGCAGGGGCTGTGTTCCAGGGGAGCTGCAGCCCCCTCAATGCACCGCAGCGATACAAATGTACCTCCGGAACCCACTGCACAGCTCTCTCTTGCTCTTCAATTCTTCATTGCTGCTCCTGTTTCCTCTGGGCATCTCCCTTTGCAGCACTTGGGAACCGCTGCTGCCCGATGGAGCTGGTTCAGGCTTCCCTGTGACCTTTTGAGGTTTATTCATTGCTGGTTTTAATTAAAACTGTGAGAAAAATGCACTGATTTCCTTCTCCAAGGAAGAGAAAGGGGAATTCAGCTTCCCTTCTGCTCGCAAAACACTAAATCCTACCGGGAGCTGAGGAGCAATCCTTACCTCTCTTTCTTTTTCCTTTGTTGCAAGTGAATTAGCAGCTAATGGAAGTGAAGGATTCACAGTGCTGACAAGCTTGCAGGGGCAGGAGCTTCTCCAATTCCCCATGCAAGGCTGTGCTGACACTGCCCTGTGCTGATGGGAGCTGTGGAACCCTGTGTTTTACACCTGACCTGGCTGTGCACCTCCAGCAGGTACCCAAGCACCAGAGCTCCATGACCTGTGCTGTGCTACCGGCCATGCAGAGAGCCCCAGGGTCCTCAAAACATCCCCAGGGCCCCCAGAATAGCCCCAGGACCCTCCTGATAGGTGAAACACCCCCTGGGTAGTGTCAGGTGCCCTCTCTCTGCCTTTAGCTGAGCAGCACTTCAGGCTTTGAAGGGGAATGTTGCATCTTCTGGAAGGTGCAATCACAGGGACTCTAAGCCAGTGGATGAGTCCTCAACATCCACAGCTTCAGTGCTGTGGCAGCAGCAAAGCCATCCTCACTACTTGCTGCTGGAGATGTCCCATTAGCCATGGTCCATACCAGTGTCACTTGGTCCCTTTCAGCAGCCTTGGTGACCTGTGTGGCTCCTGAGCACCCTGTGCACAGGGATGCAAAGGTGGCTTTAGGATGCTGCCATCCCCTTTCTGCTTTTTGTCTGGTGCCCTCCCCAAACACCAACATATGAGCAAATTTAAGGCTGGTTTTGCTGCCCCTGGGAATAGGCAGGAAGCCTTGGTGCACTGAAGGGATGAGGTGGTACAGTGAGAGCATGTTGTGGCACTGGCAGGCAGCTCTGCACCCGTGATCATAGAATCACAGAGTGGTTTGGGTGGGAAGGGATCTTAAAGATCACCCAGTTCCAACCCCCGTGATGCTTGCTGGCATGGGAAACTGGTACCAGGCTCAAATCCTTTCTGCCTTGCTGCTCAGAGATGGACAGAGGCGTGAATGCAGTTATTGAGGCTGAGCCAGTGATGGAGCTAAGTTGTTTTACATCAATAAAGAGCGCCTTGTACCCAGCAATGTCACTTGAGGGGGATGGAGAAGTTACAGTGACTAAGTGATCTGATGCCCAAAGCATTTGGGCATTGCAGCTCCTGCAATCAGATCATATTTCTTATCTCAAGGGCAAAACTGTGTGTGGGGAGAACTTGAGGAAATAGCTTGTCATAGCACATTGCAGCTTGTGTCGTGTGTGCTTTGTTTGCTGTGATCCTCCTCTGTGATCATTACTTTTCCATGAAGACCCAGCATCCTGGGGCTCGAGAGGGGGCTTCAAAAAGAAGCAAGAAGAGTCCAAGCCCCAGGCTTTGGAAAGCATTGAGGAAGGGGTCTCTGGAGGGCCCTGGGGTAGCTTTGGAGCCTCAGCAGCGCTTGGGCATCGCTCACCAAAAGCCAACACGAATGCTGTCACTGGGATGTGTCTGGAGATGCCCACGGCTGTACTGCCTGCAGCTGAGCAGTGCTAACTGGCATGACATTTGAAGCTTTATCTATGGTGGTTTACAGCCCACTTTGCAATTATAACCCCTTTGCTCCCATTGTGGTGCTTTGAACCATCATGTTCTGCCCAGCGATGGCAGTGGATGCTCTGGTGTTGGAGCTTGCACTGTGGCTCTGCCCCAGCTTATGGGCAGTACCATGGAGGTGGCTATATGGAGCCCATCCTGAAGATGCTCCATGCCTACCTCTGGCCAGGCAAGGGTTCTAACTGGTGGAAAACTGGTTTCTGTCATATCAGCCAGCTCCTGAGTTGGTTCCTTCCATTCCCTGCTGCTGCCTGATTTGTAGTAACAGCACACACAGACGTTGTGTGTACGTATAACTTCAGCACATTGATTTTTGGGGCCATTGCTCCTCAGCTGCTGAAGAAGATAATTCACTGCTTTATTACCATCCTTGGGTTTTAGATTTATCCCTCTAAACAGGCACTGAACTGGTAGTTAATTAAGCTTTTGTTTGAAGCAGCAGCACAGGGAAGGGACTGTCTGCTGCAGAGCTTTCCCTCAGGGATGAGGGCCCTGGCTGGGGGGAATGAATGCCACATTCCTGCCTGGAGGGTGATGGATCCTGTCTGGACAGAGCTGAGAGCTGCCAAGGCACCAGGCACTGCTCCCTGCTGACCCCAGGCCCCTGCCAGGACGTGTCTATGGGGCAAACCTTTCACCATCTCCAAACACCCCTCTCCCAAGTGACCTTAGGGACTCAGGATGAGGCTGAATGCCCCACAGCAAGGGGGGCTCTGATGGCCTCCTTCCCTCCCTGCTTCCCTTATCTGGCCATGGGGATGTCCCTGCACGCTGGGGTTCCCCACTAATCACCAGGTTTATGGGGGTTTACACATGGCTGATGGGGCTGTTACAGCATCACTAACGCCCATGTGCTGCCGTGCAGGGGAATGGAATGCTGCTGTCTAATGCGGTGGCTGGAGCCAAAATATAAGCTTGTTGAATGGAGATTGCCCAAAGCAGATTTCTGCCTTTTATTTGATTCAATTTTATATTGTTTTCCTGGCTGGAGCTGCAGCAGGCACCTGCAGGAGGCCAAGGCTGAGCTGCTTCTGCCCTTGGGGGTCTGTTTTCAGCCCAGGGTCAGACCTAGAGGGAGGTGGGGGAGAAAACCACCTCCTTTCCCTGATACCCTCACCCCTAAGTCTTACAAAACTGATGTGTTGGGTCTTGCCATACCCAAGCCTCTTCCTGCTGGGATGCTGCTGCCTCAGGGAAGAGCTGCCCCTTGGCAAGACCCAGAGCTGGTGGGATGCTCAGAAGGACCTTGTCACCATCCTTATGGAGATGAGAGCTGGGGCTCCTGTCCAACAGCCAAACTCACCCCACACTGGAACTCCATAGCCCCCTGCTCTGCACTCCCATGATGGGATGCTCTGTTGTTCTCTCAAGCTGGCTCCTTGCATGCGAGAGGCAACGATCTGGCTGCTCCTTTGACTGCTTCATGTTGTGTGTTCATGTGCATTAGGAAGGTTTCCAGTCAGCTGCGCTGAGCTGGTGTCAGAGTGAAAGGCTCTGGCTGCAGTGGTGCTCTCGAGAGCAGCAAGTGCAGAAACACCAGGCTTTAAGGTGGTTTTAGAGCTCGGAGGACTCAGGGTCTCCTGTCAGAGGAGCTGGAATGGGAATGAAGGGAGCAGGCAGGAACAAGATCAGGGGTGGCAGGATCCCCACAGCACCTTCATTATTAGTCTCCTGCTTCCTTCCTTGCCCAAAGGCTAGGTTAGGAAAACCAGGTGGATTTTTCAGAGAGGGTCAGAGATGCACCAGAAAGCTCCCAATTGCACCCAAAACAGCAAAGGCTGAGGCACCCCAGCTGGGGTTCGGTGTCTGTCCAGCCCAGCGGGTCTGCATGGTCATGTCCATGTGGTACCCACGGGATGAGCTATGGGAGGGATGTCCTTGCAAAGATGTTGGCTGCCTGTGCTGAGGATGAGGGAGAGCTGACCTAAGGGTTGATAGCTCTGGCTGCTGCTTCTGAGCCGCATTTTCTGCAGATCCTCAGTCTAGGCATCCATCTGCCTCAGCCTTGTATTATCCTGCTCAGCATCAGTGTGGCAATGACTCTTTCCCTGTCCCCTGCCCATGAAAAGTGTGGATGAACACAAAAATCCTTTGGTATTTATGAAACCCTAAAGGATTTGGGCTTTTCCCCTCACTTCTGCGTGGCAGAAAGTGCTGTTTCATGGAGAGAAAATGCTGTTTTGTGGGAAATTTCCAGCTGTCTTTCATCTCTGCGCTCGCCTGTGGCTGATGCTGTTGCAGCATCTGCTACCTGGAGGTCTGCTGCCTGAAGCCACCCCTGGTTTACAGCAGGGAGAAAGAAGCAGAATGGGATCCCTGTGGGAACTGGAGTTACAGTATCTCAACACTCATAACACTGCATTTCCTTTTCATCAGCCTCATGGGAAAACACCAGGATTCTGCATGAGCAAAGGAGCCCATGGTTAGTCTATAAAAGAAGGGGTGGTTGGCTCCTTGGTGATGGGGAGGCTTTAACCTGCCCGAGGGGAGACTGAGATGAGCTCTTAGGCAGAAGCTCTTCCCTGTGAGGGTGCTGAGGCGCTGGCACAGGGTGCCCAGAGAAGCTGTGGCTGCCCCATCCCTGGCAGTGTTCAAGGCCAGGTTGGACACAGGGGCTTGGAGCAAGCTGCTCCAGTGGAAGGGGTCCCTGCCCGTGGCAGGGGTTGGAACTGGATGAGCTTTAAGGTCCCTTCCAACACAAATGAGACTGGGATTCGATGAAAGACCATGAAGAGGAGTGGCAAAGGGACAGCTTTCCCCCAGTGTCACCCCATGCTTTATGGTGCCAGCTCTATGTGATGTTGTGCTCACCCCATGGGATGATGTGTCTCCTCCCTCACCACCGGTGGGATGTGCCTGTGCTGATGGGTGCCCTTGGGTCAAGGGCTCGAATCTGGTTACCTCTGGGCTCTGTACACATTCGGCTCCTTTAAGTCCCAAGCTTTGGGAGGGTTTTTGTGCCTGTCACCGTTCCTGAGCCAGGAACACCTCTGCTGAGCTCAGCTTCTGCCTCAGCTCTTACAGACCTTTTGTCTTCCCAAGGACACCTCCCTGGCCCTTCCCACAGCACCCAGGGGTGTCTGGGGACACTGAAAAGCCACATGGGCTGTGACTATGACACCCCTGAACACAGCACAGGGTGATGAGGAAGCAAAGCCGCAGGCGGCTGCTGTCAGAGCCAGACTCCAGACCCCCTTTGCCCCTTGCTCTGCTCCTTGCAGCCCCCCCAAAGCAAACAGCACCCTCGGGGTGCACCCTAACCCTGCTTTGACCCTCCCGTCCCCACATCCCCTTTTCCCAGCGAAGTCACCACTCCAGGGGTGTCACCTGCCCCCCAGAATGGATCCTGGGCGGGGGGGGGGAGCCCCTCGGTACCCCCGCTCCGGAGCCGCTAGATGGCACAGCGCGCCCGGCGCAGCCTCCGCGGGGCGGTGCGGGGCGGTGCGGGGAGGAGCTGGCTCCGCGGGGCTGCGCGGAGCGGTGCGGGGCAGGGCGCGGCGCCCGCACGGAGCTGCGATGGGCTCGGCCGGCTGCGGGTAGGGGTAGGGCGGGCGGGGAGTTGCTCCGCGCCCCGCCATGCGCCCCCGCGGAGCCCCGCGCTCCGCTCGCTGAGCCCCGCTCGGGGGGTACCTGGGGGGGGTGGTGGTGGTGGTGCGGGTGTTCGCCCCCTCTCCGCTCCTCCCTCAACTTCGAACGATGATCACAGTCAACGCGGATGGGAAGATAATGGTCAGGAGATGCCTCGTCACCTTGAGACCCTTTAGGTAAAGTTGATGTTTTCTTGCCTTCCCCCCCGCCGCGGGCTGGGATGCGTTCGTCGGAGCACGTTTAGCTTGGGGCGATGGGGTTGAGCCCACATGAGGATGTCAGGGTCCAGGTGACTTTGCCTTCAGGTCCTGCAGCATTCGCTGCCTGGTGGCCCCGATTCACTCCTCACATTGTATATGGGGGGGGGTGTGTGTGTGTGTGTTAATTACAGGGCTGTTTGACGCTGCCGTTTGTGCACCTTTCTGAGAGCTGCTGGTACTTGGGGAAGTGGGGAATCGGTTCCTCTGATTTAAATCTGCTAGTGCTGACGGGGCTTTGAAACCCACCCTGAGCTGGGGTTGCTGGCTAAGCTTGAGACCCTCTGGCTCCAGCATGCCTGTGCCACCTATTGCCTTTCCCCCCTTCTTTGCCTCCATGCATTCACTTCTTCTCTCCAGCCTTTTCTCTCCAGCTTCCTTATTGCACCGGAGATGCGCTTTGGTTGCTCACAAGCTTGAAACACACGGGAGATGCTTGTAATGGCTTGGATTTTCTATAGGGAGAGGGACCAAAAGCCCACAGAAGAGGATGGGGCTGGAGGGGGGTGCAAAGCACAGGGTGAGCCCAGGCCAGCGGTTGCCAGCACTTCCCGCTGTGCTGGGGGGCTGTGGATCACCTGGGATCACCGGAGGGGTCTGCCTGCTGCCTTTTCGCTTAGCCCATTCCCGCCCGGAGCTGGGTGCAGGAATGGGGCTGTGGTTGTGCTGTTTGCTCGTGCTCCCATCTGGAGCCGTCTCCCTCTCCCTGGGAGCTGCCTGGCTCTGCACTGCTTGTCTGAAGGAATTCCTGCTGCTGGACCCAGAAGCAGTGCCTTGGGGCTGGGGAAAATGGCCAAGGGGGTGTCGGAAAGCGGTGGTGGAGCAGGAGCGTGAGGGTCTCCACAGCTCGGGCTTGCTCCGAGCGTGGGGAATGATTGTGAGAGAGGTGGGAAGGACTCGTGCACCCCAGGGGTACGCTCTTTGCTTGGCTGTTTGCTTTCTTGAGTGGATTTAAAGTCTGGTGAGGAGGTGACCGGCTGGAGCATCCCTCTTCCCCCTGCCCTGGGCATCACCCCTGGGGCAAGGGAAGCCTCTCTTGAGCAGTGACCTGGCGTCAGGATGGGGGAGCACTGGGAGTGAGTCACATGGTGATCACAAAGTCCCATTGGAGATGAGGATGTGTGCGGATTAAGGGTTTGTGACAGCAGGATAGCACCAGGCTGGAGGGTTCCTGGTGTCTGGAGCAAAGCACCTACATCATCCTATCTGCATGCCCTAAGGTGGCTTCTGCTCTCAAACCAGAGCAGACCCACATGGGTGCCAGTGGAACCGGTGGTGTTACCCTGCTGTTAACAAGTCAGGCTTTCCATCTATGAGAGGATAAATTCCCAAGGTTCTTTCCTAGCTGTCTGGCAGTGTCCAGCCCTGCACCTCCTCCATGCTGGTGTCATGCTGAACATGACCCCTCCACATCACAGCCCTGTGTCACCTTGTTCCCAGCCCATTAGCACTGCCCAGCTGTAACCTGGTGCAAATGAGTGCTGCTCCTCTAAAATCAGCACCGCACATTCTCAGCTGATGTGAATCAGGGGTGATCCACAGGAGTGAGAGAAGATGCTGGCAATCAGGGTGGGCCCTGTAAATCCGGTGCTTGTTGGTGGCTAGGTAAATCCCAGGGAAGCCGTGCTGTGGTCCCCTGCCTGGTAGAGGCTCCTGGCAGCGGTGCCATCAGCAAACAGCCATCAGGAAACCTGACCCTTTGCACCAAAACATTTCATTAACCATGCTCCAGACATGCTTACAAAGCAGAGCAAAGCCCTGAGCTGTGAAAGCGCCTGCAGCAAACTGAAGGGGAGAGAGAACAAATCAATGTAGAAACCATTTGTGGAGATGCCCAAGGATGGCTCTGACTTCACCTCAGCAGCAAAGGGGGTTTCAGTTGTGACAGGGCTGGATTCAGGCAAGAATTCAACTGTGGAGCCCTGGACCCAGCTCTTGGGTTTGCAGAACATGGGGGGTTCAGTCAAGTTTGCAGCTGGAAACCAAAGCCAGGCTTTCTGTGTGTCTAGAACACTGGCCAGTAAGAGGATTCACCCTGGTCCCCTCTGTGGAGGATGCAGGCATAGGGTGAGCATCACTTTGGCAGTGCTGTGGTGGTGTCGGGCTCTGAGCAAAACAAGGGTTGTGGGAGAGGGAGCATCTTTTATTAGCCTGGCTGCTGCTGCTGTGAGAAACCATGGCTCAGGTTTGGGCTTAAAGAGATTTGGATGTTGAAAACTTGTCTAATAAAAGCTGTTACCTGTCTCTGTAGCCCTTGGTTTCCTCATGCACCTGCGTAATAATCCCCTTGTGGGTCCCTGCAGGGTGCTGCTGCCCCAGTGTCACAGCCCCATCCCACTGGGTGCTGCTGGCCCTCCACCCCCCATTGCTTCCCCACTCGTCACTCAGACCCTCCTGTCCTCATCACACCTTCAGTTCCATGGGCCCAGATCTGCAGTGACTGGGGCATCGCTTCCCATTTTCACTAACGACTCAAAGAATTTGGCTTCCTTCTCTTTCCGGCACCAAGCCAGGCCCGGAGCTGTGAACGTGTCAGTTTGGAGAGGATATGGAGGGTGACTTGGCATCAGAACCGTATCTGGGTGATGAATTGGACGTGACGAGGGATGGCAGGCAAAGCCAGCAAGCAGAGGAGATGCCACTTGGTCATTGAAGCTTCGTGCTCTTCAATGAGTTGGACTGGATTTGGGGGGCAGAGGACCTCTTGCGTTTGATGGGCGGTTTGGAAGATCTGGGGCCTGGCGTGTTTTACCTCCTTCATGGTATTTGCTTTCTACATGAGGAGTTTCTGCTCAGCTAAGGCCGGGCCGAGCATTTTTATTCACCTGGAGAAGATCAGCACCGAGTAAAAGAGATGGGGTCCTCACGCTGAGAGCCCATCCTTGCATCCTCCCTGCTCCTGGAGCACCGCTGCTGGGATGGATCTGTTCTCCTAAGCACATCAATCCCAGTTAGCCTCTGATCCCTCTTTTCTATTTTTTTGCAGGGAGAAAGCATCCTGTGTCTTTCCTGCTCTCTTTGTAATCCAGTCAAAATGAAAATGATTGTGTCTCCTAATGAGATGCTCCAGCACAGATCACCTCTGTGTCTCTTTCTTTCCTTCATCCTTTTCTTTCCTTCCTCTTTTTTTCCCTTCTCCTCACTGTTTAACCATCGCTCCTTGCCAAGGTATAATTATGAAGATGAAAGGTCTTGCATAATGATGAAGATGCTGTCAATAGGAGGGGTAAGAATGAAAAGCAGCATCAGATCTGATTATTTCATCAGGTGATGCTTGGTTAAAGTGCCCAACTGTCCCCAGCTGGCAGCAGGAAGGCACCTTTGGGTGGGTTTTGTGCCATGATGTGCTCCTAGGGAGCACCTTTGGTTGTGGGGCATGGCTGGGCTGTCACCTCCTCTCCAGCTTAGGCCTCCTTCACTGTGTTGTTGACGAGGAGGTGCCACAAGGACAGTGTCCCCCCCGCTCCTGCTCTAAGGATAGATTCAGCCCTCCAAGGCCAAGCTGGGTGCTGCAATCCCCAACAGTCTCTTCCAGATCCAGTGCCGTGCTGTGTGGCTGAGCACAGGGTGTGATAATGGGAACAGACTGATGTCCCCAAATCACCCCTTCTCCAAGCCATTTATAGGCCACTACGTTGCTTTGCAGCATCAGGGATGCTTTGCTGCCTCCACAATCACCTCTTTGCTGGACCACAGCCCTCTGGAAACCCTTCTTGAGGTCTGCTTTGGGAGAGGGGCTGAGGTCTGGAGTTATCTCTGTGTGCAAACACTGCAGCTCTGGGCTCACCAGCATTTGGGGAGGGAATGGCTGGATGAGCCAAGCACACGATGCTCTTTAGAGCTGATTTGCACCTCCCAGGGCAGGCTCACTCAGAAATGAAGGGACTTGAGCTGCTTCACTCCCCAGGTGGCTCTGCAGGGATGCTGGGCAGTTCTGCTGATGCACTTGAACACCCCCTCTCCCTGGCTGTGGCTGTCCAGAAGGGTTTGTGTTGGTGCTGGGGGTGCTGCTGGCAGAGCAGGTTGATGCTGATGAGCACAAGGTGTTGCTTTTTCTCTTGATTAGGTGGGAGGTGAGAAGGGGATGGGGAGCTGCAGGGTGCTGGAGCAGCAGGGGACCGTGATCTGCTGGCACCCAGCTGAGGATGGGGCAGGGCTGCCCTGGGGTGTGGATGGGGGTTCGATGTCTGCCTGTGGTGGGCAGGGATGATCCTCCTGGGAGCAGGCAGAGGAAACCCTTTGCTTTTGAGCTGCCTGACGCTGGGAGCGAAGCTGCCCTGGCTCTGGTTTGTGTTGCTGTGTGAGAGCAGCGTTGGAGCTGATGGGATGGAGGTAGGGAGCTTGTGAAGGCTCCTTGTCTTGTTCAGGAGATGTGGGCAAGCCTCTCTATGCCATGCTGAGACAGTAGGGACCTACCCTGGGAGCTCCTCCAGTAGATCTCCTTGGGGAAGCCCAGTCCTTGAGCTGCTTGATGCTGTACTGCACTCCACATCTCCTGTAGCTAACAAGTGCTTTGAAGCAAGTTACTTTATCTGCCAGCCCTTGCCAGCAATAGATAATTGCAATGCTGGCACATTGTAGCCCAGACTTAATGGTTGGCTCCGAATCCTCTGTCTTTTAACTGCACAATAATGATTAGATGGAGGGTTGTAGTGTTCCTTTCTCTGGAAAAGCCCTCTCTTGGTGCTGAGTGGCTGTGCTATGTTTCTGTGAGCAGCTCCAGAGCCCTGTGGATAATGCTGTGAGCTTGTAAAGGAGCGTTACTGATTCCTGTCCTCAGTGGCTTGCTTCCCTTTGGCTCGGGGCCCTAAGGGCTTGCTCAGCTCCTTTGTCCCACATAGATTCATCTCCTTGCAGACAAACCCATTGTTTCACAAGGGGTGGGTGGAGGGTGCCTTTTCTCTTTCTCCTTCTTGAATCTTCCCTTGGGTTTGGCTGCTCAGATTCCTGGTACAGCCCTGGCTCTGGGAGCTGTTGTACATGGTGCCTGGCAGCAGCACTACCCATGTGCCTGCTGGAGGATGCTGCACCTCTGTGGAGACTTGGAAGCAGAAGCAGCATCTCCAAGAGTTGGAAAGAGGCCAAGTGTCTGTCCCTCCTCTGTGCACAATAACCCTCCTCATGCACAGAGCTCCTGCCTTCAGCCTTTTCACCCCCAAATAGTTACCAGCCTGAATTTGACCTGGACAGGAGCAGTGCTGAGAGCTCCTGCCTCTCTTGTAGCTAGGAGTGACCATGAGCTCAGCTGGGAACGATGTGCAGGTCAGTATCCTGCCTGGTGCGTCCCCAGAGTGCCACTTTCCTGCCAGCCTGCATGCACAAAGCAGTGATGGGATGGTCCCAGGTCATTGTGTGTGCCACCAGCACTGGTCCCTTCTCATCGTGCTGTGCACAGGGCTGCCTCTGCCATGCAGGCGATGCTGCACACAATGGCGGATACCAGTGGCCTAGTTACAGCAGGAACAAAAGACTTTTCTTCTTAACAAAAATGGAGTTTGGGTTTTTTTCAGATCCTTTTGGAGGAAGGCAAGGTACAAGGTCTTCTTTTCCCTGGGCTTTCCCAGGAGAAAGATGGGTATTGTTTATCGTAGTGGTTCCTGTGGTGTGTGTTATTGGGCTGGGTCTATAGAGCATTGTAAGGGCAGTCGTGATCTGACTCAGCTTTCCCACCTAAGGTGCAAGCCCTCTGCTCCCTCTTGAGGCCTGCCATAGGAGCAGGCTGCAGGGATTTGGGAGGGTGTTCTCAAGCAAAACCCCCCTTGCTCAGTGCTGGGGTTTGGGCAGAAGCATCTTGGGGCATCTTTCCCTGAAGCATGTGTGGGTCTGGCTGTCCTTGGGGTGAGACGCAGGTGTGCTCTGGCAGGGCTGGGGCTGCAGGGGTGCTCCTTGTCCAGGCTGGATGGGCTCAGGCACAGGGACTGAAGCAGGGATTGTCCTGGCTGCCTCTTCCAGACGCCCCAAACAGCTGCTCCTGCTGCTGGTCAGAGGGGTTACTGCAGGGAGGTGAAGAATGGGGCAGCAGCCAGTTCCTTGTCACATCTCTCTACAGCTCTGCTTTCCCTCCCACAGGATATTTGTGCTGGGCATTGGATTTTTCACCCTATGCTTCCTAATGACGTCGCTGGGAGGGCAGTTCTCAGCCAAGCGCCTGGGGGACTCGCCCTTCACCATCCGGACCGAAGGTGAGCCCAGGTGCCCGTCCTATCCCACAGGATGCTCCGTGCCCCCACGTGCGTGGTCCAGCTCTGACAGGCACCAGGGATGCAGGGAGGATGGTGCTCGGTTGCCTCCTTTCCCAAGGCATCCTCCTGACCTGTTTCAGGGATGTCAGGACAGCTTGGGATCCTGGTGGTGCTTCTTGCCATGATGCAGCTGTGTGGCTAAAGCCTGGCTGTGTTCACATCCAGAGGTGTTCACAGTGGGGATGTGCATGTGTTGGAATGTGGATGCTAACCCTGGCTTGCAGCAGAGGGATGGGGAAACACCAGTGACTGGGGCTGATGGCATTAGACCTTCAGCTGGAGGTGGTGTGGGTTGCATGGGCTGCCCCAGGGCTGATGTGCTGAGGATGTGGCTTGGGTGCTTGGAGGGCTTTGGGCAGTTTTGGTCTGCAGGGAGTGGAAATTGTCCCTTAGGGATGGGAAAATAAAATTCATTTGTGGTTTCATGGGGGTACTGAACTGTAGAAGATAAATACTCTGAGTTTTAGCAACTGTGCTTTCTGGCTTGATCAGCACACCAGGGTCTCCTCCTCCACACCAAAGGTGTGGATGTATTTGAGCTCCCCAGCTCACCTGCAATGGGATTTTGGGGCAATTTCCTTGTGGTGCTGGAAATGCTAGTTGCTTTCCTTCAGAAGAAGAGGATGAATGTGCTGGTTTCCAGAAGTGTAATGGTGCTTGTCAACTGCTCAGTTGACTTCCAGAGAGATGGATGTGCAGTTGGCTTTGTTTTCTCCCCCATGGATGGAGCACACGGCAGCTGGCATTGCTCCCCTAACTGTCCCCATCACCAGCTCCATTAAGCCCCTTCTCCAAGGGACTGGTGCTTGCCTGGCTGACCTCAGGACCGGTGTTTTACCATGGTCAGGGCACCTGCCCTGCAAGGTGCTGTGTTAATGTCCCTGTCCCCATGCCAGGCACAGCTCCTGGGATGGCTGGTGGGTGAAGCCTGGTTATAGGGGATTTCTTCCTTCTCAGGATGAGAAGCAGCACATGAGGAGTTGGGGCAGAAGGAGCCCTTGGACCAGCACTTTCTCCAAACTTGGCTTTTGAGGACTTGGGTCCTGGAAAGATTTCTAAGTTCAGGATAAAAGGTGACGCTTGTTGCAGCTTCCCTTTGTCCCAGGAGAGCCCCAGTGCTCCCAGGGGGGCTGCAGACAGCTAAAGGAAAGGCACATGGGTCCTGATTAACTGTGAGAGCAGCCTGAGCTGAGGGATGGCGCACGTTGTGCTGCAAACAGCAGCAAAGGTTTCCAGAACCTCCTGGTCCCACCCCAGAGGACTCTAAAGTTGTGGCACCAAGATGATGATTCAGCTTCTTTATCCCCTTTCTGAATGCTTTGGAGTGGAATAACTTTTCCCATCCTTATTCTTGTCTTCAGTTTAGCTCACATTTTACTCCACTCATTCCCATCCTTATGTGTCTCTTGTTTACTGGGCACAATGCTAGCAGAGTCCTGGAGCTGGATCCAAAGAAACCTCTCTTTTCAATCTCTCACACCTCTGAGTGCTCTCTGATTACTGCTTTTGGGATTAAATCAAGGGGTTTAAGTGGGTGTGACGTGTGAAAACCACCTTGCATCTGAGATCTCAGCCCTCTCCCAGCCCCCTTGGCTCTGCTAAGGGGTGTGCTTTGTTGGGAAGCACAGAAATTCAATGTGAAACCATTTTTTCCCCCTATTGAATGGAGTTGCCAAGCAAGGAAGTGCTTCCAGATGAATTGCTGCCAATTTGGCTGTTGCTGCAATTCTTGTTGGGGAAGATTTGGTTCATTCATGGTCTTGCACACTGTTTTGAAACACGAAGCATCCTCTCTCCTGTCTGTGGAAGAAGGGATGCTGTTCTGGAAGGTTATATTCTTTGTCCCCAGGGTTAACCTGAGAGGCTTTTTTCTAGCTCTGTAACACCAGGTTCAGGCTTTGGGATCAGCCTTCCTTGTCATACCGGTACACAGCGACAATGCCCACTGGTCCCACTGGGAAACAGGGAGTCAAAGCGTCCGGGAAGCTGGCAAGGTGGAGAAACTCCATCCTTGGAGACAAACACATGAGGCTGTGGGCAGGTCTAACCCCAGCTCTGCTCTGTGTGGAGCAGGAGGCTGGGGAAGGGACTCGGAGGTCCCTCCTGTCTGGAGTGGTGCTGAGCCCATGTGGAGGAGCACTGGATGCACATCGAAGCCAGTGCAGGTTGATGGGAACAGAATTGGATGTGCTGCTTATTAGTGCTGTGATGTCTTAATAGGTCTGTGTGGATAACAAACTGGCATTTAATTAACATGTGTTATGGACCCCAAGGAAAGCCAAGAAATGCTGCTAGTTATTGCTGCTGGTACGCACAGGGTGGTCTGAAGGTGAGCGCAAAGGAGAGGGCTAATTTTGCCTGGCTGATCAGCTCTTGATGTAGGTAATGGTGGGAATTGGGCCAGTGCTCACTCAAACATGGACAGGTTCAGGGCTGTTGGCTTTGGAAGAGTTACTGGGTGCGTGGCCTCAGGCCTGCTGTGTGTCGAAGGTTGGAGCATCTCCCGATGTGAAACGCTCTGGAGTGCACTGCTGGTCCTGCCTGGGGAAGGAGCCTGGTCCCTGCTGCCGCTCTCCTCTCCACATGAGCTCATCAGCTGTTGACTTAATGGACCCTTTTGAGCATTATTCATTAATTGATTAATTCCTCATCACAAGCTCTCCCTGTGTGCCCTGGGTGTGGGCTGCCTTACCCATGCAGCTGGCGTATGGCGTTGAATATGCTATGCCTAGCGAGTGTCAGCTCTGGTGGTCCTTCCCGGGGGTGATCCTGGCTTTTGTGGCTCTTTGCTCTAGTCCTTGCTCCCTTGTGTCCTGCCTGGCTCAGCAGTGATGCTGTGCAAGTGAAGCTGCCCATGCCCTTAAATGTCTGCATTTGGGTTGGGTTGGGGTGGCTGCAAAGAGCCGGGGGACCAAATCCAGAACCTGAGGGCTTAAAAGTCATTTGCATCCAAGGAAAACCATTTGTGGACAAGTGGTGAAGCTCATGGTTCATGGTCCCATCTAGGCTAGGGCTGCTCCTGTTTCTCCCTGGGTGTCCTGACCAGCCCAGCAGTGAACCTTCCATACTGCAATCCAAGGGGAAGCTGATGAAAATGCCCCACACTTGGCTTCTGAACCGTGTAAGCAGCCAATCAAAACCAAAATGAAGATGGATGCAAAGCAGGAGCCCGAAAGGGAGCAGTGGATGATGTCAGAGACCCATTAATTAATCCCATTCTAAATTTTACTTTTATATGTGAATCCCCTTCTCAGAGGCTCCCTCCAAAAGCCAACTTTCTCAGCGTGTGCCAGAAATCATTCCTCAGATGGGCTCTGTGCTCGGTGATTTCATGCAGCAGCAGCTTAAAGTCTTAACAAGAACTAAAGCACCCCTTCTGAAATGCAAGTTATTTTATCCTAATCCACTGCTATCAAATAAACACAGACAAAGGTTCCTTTGTTTTGAAATGGCCACCGAGAGAGTTTGTTCTGCAAACAAAGATCCAGATAAAGGGGAGCAGACGAGTCTGTACATTTCGGATGCGGGAGGCATGCTCAGAAGGGCTCTGATTGAGTTTTCTGTGCCCTTTTCTCACCTCTTCCTTAGAAATTAAAATGCTTGGATTTTGTTTTTTTTTCCAAGCATTTTTAACTTTCATTTCACTGCTGGAGTTGAGCAGGGGCAGAGGCTGAATCCCCCAAAACCCTGCAAATCTTTAATGGTGGTGCTTGCAGTGTGGCTGGGGATGGTTTGGCCATGGTCCCTCTGCCCAGTGCTGTTCCCCAGGCCTGTTTTGGTGGTGATGGACATCGCACTGGTGGGACTTGCTGCTGCAGGGCATTAGTGGAAGAAAATGGGTTATTAAGTGTTAAAACATTGTTAGATGGGGCTGGAATATTGCCTGCAACTGCAGTAGCTAGTTTAAAACATGGAAAGACTTCTGATTTCTCCTGGTCCTGGATGGTGGGGTATGAGGCACTGAAGAAATTTGCTGCAGGTGCAGTGGATGTGTAGGACAATTCCTGATGTCCCGAGATGGCTGGAGCTGAGCTCTGCCCTTGCTGATTCTTGTAAGAGGGCTCTGATTTCATTTCAGCTGACCCTGGTGATACTTGGCTACAAGTGCTTTGGGTGTTTCATTTAGATATATAGATATATAGATAGGTATAGATCTATAGAATCATAGAATGGTTTGGGTTGGAAGGGACCTTAAGATCATCTGGTTCCAACCCCCCTGCCATGAGCAGGGACACCGCACACTAAACCATGTCACCCAAGGCTCTGTCTAACCTGGCCTTGAACACCGCCAAGAATGAAGCGTTCTCAGCTTCTCTGGTCAACCCATTCCAGTGCCTCACCACCCTCACAGTAAAGAATTTCTTCCTTATATCCAATCTAAACTTCCCCTGTTTAAGGGGAATATCTAAGGGAATACGTTAAGGGGAATTAAGGAAATAATGTTAAGGGGGATATATATATATAGATAGATAGATATAGATATCTTGGTGCTAGGTCTGTTTGTGCTGCAATAGCAGCTCTCATGCTGAGGTCCTTGATGCTCAATGCCTTTGGGAAGTGGTGGCCTGCTGAGCACTGGAGCTGTGTGTTTACTCTTCCCATAACTGCCTTTTCAACCTGTTTTGAAGTGTTTCCTGCCTGGGTTGCTGCTCAGCTTGAGAGTTCAGCATCTGCCTTTTTCCACCCAAAAGCAGCTCCCAGCAGCATCTCCAGTTGGTTCCTGTTGGTGACCACAGTCAGGCTCCTGTGTTGTGTTTCCTCAACTGCTTTGGAAACAGGGTCAAGCCAGGACAGGGGACCATGAAAGAAGGCTGGGGGAGAGCTGATTCCAGAGGACAAGCTTGGACATGCAAGAGAGCAGGGATGAAGCACATCCTCTGCCAGGCTGCTCATCTTGTCCTAGGTTGCCGAGAGGTGTTTTGGGGTCTGATCTCCTCAGCACTGCAGGATATGAACCCTGATGGGATATTAAACAGCTTGTGGGCAGATTTCCTAGTCCTGTGCCGCTGGGATTTTCTGCAGCTGGGCAATGTTAACTTCCTTGGCCTGGAATCTGTCTGGAGGTGGGCATCGAACAGCTTTTGCTGCAGAAGCATCTGGGATTTGTCCATTTTGCAGGGAAAGGAAAATAACTTTTACAGGTTATGCAGAAAGCCTGCTGGGGCAGCTCCCCTGGCTGCCTTGGGGCACCTTGTCCTGAATGCGGGCTGTGGGAGAGGCTGAGCATCACTGCTCCCTTGGGGAGCTGCAACAGCTCTGTTTTTGCTATGCTGGGACTCGGGAGAGGTCCAGCAGACAACAAGCAAAGCGTGATGCACTGGAAACGGTGTTTAACACCCACTGGCAGAAATCCTGCCCTGCTTTCCCAAACCCAGCACCCCATCCGTGTTCCAGCTACTGGAGTGCTCTGCCTTTCCTGCGGCTGTTGCTTGCTCCAGTTCCTGGAGTTTCACCTGCATAAAGCGATTTCTTCCATCAATGAACACAGAAGAGGAGAGAGGGAGGTAGGGCACAGCTGTATCCTTTGGTGTCTGTGCTTCTGTTTCATCCCAGAGCAGTGATGTTGGTGGAGGGGTGGGAATTGTGCTGCAAGAAGGTAATGTTCAAGGTTGCTGGGGGTTTTGTAGGGCATCTTCACTGTTCCAGGGCCATAGTACTGTGAAGCAATGGGATCTCATGTTATTGCAATTCCTTGAATTGCTCCCCCAGGAGAGGAGCAAAAAGGCCAAATAGAAATGTGAGAACCTACATAATCTCCTCAGAGGGGTCCTTTGATCCCATCCTGTCTCTGCTGGTTTTCCTTTTGCTCCAGGAGCATCCCCGCTGGGATATCGTGGCCAGGTACTGTCGCTGTTTGTTCTCTCAGAAGATGCAGAAAGGTCAAGCTCAGATTTGTTAACGATCAGAGGGAGCTTGAATAACGCTGTGCTCCTCTCTCACAGGCACTGTACTGGGAAGGGAGGAGGAGAAGGGGGAGATCTGTGTGCATGATCCCGACCTGCTGCCTTCCCTCTGCGTGCGGCTCATCGGGGGGGAGGACAGCAGAGGAGGGAATGGCTTGGTTCAGCTCTGCCTGAGAGGTCTTGGCTGCAGTGAGGTGCTGCTCAGCCCGCAAGAGCTTTAAAGCAAAACACAGGTGTGTTCATCCTCACTTCCCAGTTCCCTCTCTCTGGGGAAAAGCAATTGCTGGACCCATTTGCAAACTCAGGTTCCTGCCACTTGTGGTAGATCCCAATTTGCTCTTCAGCTGTTTTTCAGCAGAGCACATAGTTCTGACAGGAGCTTGGGTTGCTTTGTGGCTTTGCCAATCCCTTTTCTTACCTGACCTCGCTGAAGAGAACACCCTGGAGCAAGGCTGCTGCCTCCTTGAGACCTGACGCAGAGATGTGGTTCCAGGGATGCTCCTGTTCCCTTTGCTTTCAAAAAGTCATGTGAGTTATAAATTTACCTTACTGCCTTTAATGCACGGTGACAGTGACAGGAAAACCGGTTGCAAAGACTCATGTAAGCAAGTGATGGTGATGAAGGGGCACGGGCAGGGCGACAGAGGGAGATGGGCAGATCCTGCTCTGCAAACTCAGCCCTGCTTATTCCCAGTTTCATCCTAAGTGAACAACCCTCTCCCGGGCTGCTCGTGCTGTTTTGGTGTTGTCTGCTGGGCAGCTCTGGGTAACGTCTGCAGCAGCTTGGAAGCAGCCTGTCAGGATCTGCTGCTAGAGCGTGTCTCACCAGGCAGCGCCGGGCTGCTTGTCCAGGAGCAGGGATGAGGCTGTTCTCGTAGTCTGAATTCAGAATTTCCTTATGGAAAACCCTCTTATAAGACAGCGCGAGGTCTCCTCTCTGATCCCCTCTTCCTGCAGCGCCTGTGCTGCTTCACTCCCATCCAAAGCTGCTCCAAGCAGCCTCAGGGCCCGGAGCAGCCGGCTGATGCTGTCAGAAGTTGCCTGGTCAGTGCCAAGCCAAGCTGGTCAGTGCTGGGAGCACCTCCTTAGTGAGGAGCTGTGCTGGGCAATCACGGGCTTTTGATTTTTCCTCCCCTATTAAAATGCTGGGGCTGACTCCAGCTGGCCCAGAGATGATGTGCTCCAGCTCCTGCTGCTCAAGACTGTTCTCTTGCTTCCTCATGTCCAAGCATTGGTGGGGAGAAGGGGGTTAATGGAGACCCCACAGCAGAGCCCAGATGCAGGGTGAGGACCTTCTGCTCATCCCCATCCCTGCTCCCTGCCAGCTCCTGCCAGATGCTCAGTTGCTCCAGGGGCTCTTTCAAATGGATAACGCCGCATGCAGCAGCAATAACAACTTATTCTGCTCTTCTATTGAGTACAGGGAGGCTTCTTTAATTACGAGCTAAAGGGTTGATCTGTGCTGAGCAATGGGTGTTGGTGATGGGTGCTGCTGTGGGTGCCATCGACACCCTATGTAGCACCATGGGGTGCAAGTGCTGTTGCATGGGCAACAGAAGGATCCCCTTAACTTTTATGTATTAGGGAGCAGACCATTGCTTTACCTGGATGGAGAAAGTGAGGGTTGATTAAAATTGTGTGTCATCTCCTGCTTCTTCTGGTGTCCCCATGGGCCTCCCCACTTTGGGCCCGGAGCGCTGCATCCCCCATTGGGTTAGTGAATGTGCAGTGTGCTCCCATCTCCAACCCACATTTGGAAAAGGGAGTTTAAAGTGTAAAACTTTACTGCTCTGATTAAATTGCTATTGCAGGCAGGGAAATGAGTGCTGTTAAAATAAGGGAAATAAAGGGGTCTTCGGGGGCTCACTGGGGTTAGTGAGGGGATGTGCTTGGGGGGTAAATGCACGTTGGAGCTTTGCAGGGTACAGAGGGGTAAGGGCTGCTGTCGTAGTGCTGTAGCAGTGCTTAATCCACCCTGGGAACCGCTCTCTTCCTGCAGAAGTGCCCGTTAGATACAACTGATGCTCAGAATTTCATGCCTGCAGGCTTGAAAACAAAACCTGTAATGCCACCAACGTGGTTGGAAAATGGAAGTGTGAATTCACCAGTCTTCAGCTGGTGGAGGGGAGAGGAGGGTCTCCTTGCCCCCTTCCCTGCTGCTGTGCTGGAAGAGGAAGGAGCAGCATCCTGCTGGCCTCGGGCCCTCTGTTATCTCCATAAGCAGCGACTCTAAGGGAATGATTAAATCAATTAATAGATTTTCTATAGCTCATAAGGAAGTCAAATGTCATTTCCATCAATGTGTGATGAGCAAACACCCCACCAGGCCGGGAGGAACGGTAACAGCTCTTTATGCTTTTATTATCCCTTTTCACTCCTAAATCAAAATTCATCCTGAGCCCGACAGGCAGCAGGTACTTCAGAAAATAAAACTAGCACAGTGGGAACCATAGCAGCCTCTCTAAAAGCTGCTTTTGCCACTGATTTATTTGTTTCTTGGGCTTAAATGAGAGACCCGGGCTCAGTTTGGCTCAGGTAGATATTAGCCAAGGCTTGTCCTATGCTGCTGCCAATGACCCCAGCTCCTGCGGGCTCTGTTTTGGGCTGCTGCCCCACTCGGCTGCTGTTGGAGGGATCCAGCCACCGCGCTCAGCGGGTTTGAGGTTTTCCTCCATGGGTTTGGAGGAAGGGGATGGTTTACCCATCCCTGCAGCACAGTGGCAGGATGCCCGGCACTGTTTGGCCACTGGGTTTGGCTGAAGGAGAAATGGTAATAATTTTGGTAATGTTAAATTAGTGAGTTCTGCTGTTTCTGAAACGCAGCATTTTGGGGCAGCTGTAAATAAGGCTGTGGGCTCCAGTACTGGATGAGTGGAGCCAAAAGAGCCCTGGTGGTGCCCAGCTTGCTGAAGCCTTCCTCTGCCTGATCTTGGGGTGGGCAAATCATAGAATCCCGGCCTGGTTTATATTGGAAGGGACCTTAAAGCTCATCCAGTTCCAACCCCTGCCACGGGCAGGGACACCTTCCACTGGAGCAGCTTGCTCCAAGCCCCTGTGTCCAACCTGGCCTTGAACACTGCCAGGGATGGGGCAGCCACAGCTTCTCTGGGCACCCTGGGCCAGCGCCTCAGCACCCTCACAGGGAAGAGCTTCTGCCTTAGATCTAACCTAAATCTCCCCTCTACCAGAAGAACTACTGGGGTTGTAGTAGAAGAGCTAGAACTATTTGAGATAAATACCCATGGAGAGGTGCCTCTCTTTATAAAGACAAGGAACCGAGTTGAGTGTTTATGATGGAGGGGTTGCTGGCTTGTGGGGTCTGTGGAGCTGCTCTGGGACTGGTGTGTGCTGCTGCTTGCCTGGAGCTGGGGGTCCCAGTTGCAAAGCTGGGTTCCAGTTTGCTCTCAGAGCCATCAGCATCCAGCCAGTGCAGGGTCCAGCTTTGCCCCGGGAGTGCTGGTGTCTTCAGGGCTTTGCTACCACCAACTGCCCCTGAGCCAGCCTGTGCTGGAGCCCTTGTGTTTTAGGGAGCAATTTAAACTTGACGTTAATCTTGTGCTTTGAAAACGTCGTCTGCAGCGTGAGGTGCCTGGAGCACTGCGGAACAGCTTTAAAATGCAATTTAAAACAGTGCTGGCTGGCAATAGGGGAGCAACTAAAAATACCCTGCTGGTACTCTGAAAGAAAACAAGTGATAGGGGATGAGGAGGAGGGAAAAGATGGGTTAAAAAGAGATAACAAAATAAATAAAAGCTTGTGCTGTGGTTGTGTGCATCCATCTGCTCTTCACCAGCCCATCTCCTGGGGCTGTTGGAAGAGGAGCCCATGACCGAGATCATTTTGCTCACTTGCAGAGTGATGGCTTGTGGCAGGCCCTATGTCCCCATGTCCCACAGGGGACAGCAGATCTCTTATGTGTGTATGTGGAGGTAAGAAGTAATAAAAGTTGGTGGAACAGTCCTGCGCTCTCTCTTGCAGCAATGAAACCTTCCTGTCTGTGAATGTGTTTGTATTGCTGGGTTTCCTGCTTTTTCTTATTTATATGTAAATAGGGAGCAAATGTGTGTTAGGGTAGAGATGGAGCTGCAGCCTGCTCTTACAGGTGTTTCCATTCAGGCAGTGGGGCAGAGGGAGCTGCATGGGATGAAGAAGTGTCAGAAGCCCCTTCTGCAGGCTCAGCTTGGGGTCTTGCAGCCAAAGTGGTGCCCTTAGAGGGGGACCCAGTGGGGCTGGTAAGGGGACATGGGGCTGACACCTTCCATCCAGGCTGAAGGATGGCTGGTGGGACCTTGGGTGGAGACTGAGCTTTGCTCAGGACCTCTCTGGCCTCTCTCTAACCAGCCTCCTCCATGTAACCTATCGGGGCATCATCCTTCCATGGGGTAGGACCTGCATCGTGCTTGGGGCACAGAGCCCAGGGATGTGGCTTTGCCGTGGCTGTGTGGGAGCAGGGTGGCCAGAGCAGCGTCTGGCTGTAGGGGTGCCATGGCACTTGTGGATGTGGTTTATGTGGCTGAGCAGCATTGCTTCCCATCTGCTGGCGCTGGTTTGGACAACATGAATGCCATGGCGCAGATGGTGCTCGCTTTCAGCCAAGGGACTACTGCAGCGCATTGGTCCCCATCCTGTGGTGTCTTGGCTCTAGGGAAGCTGGGGGGGTCTCTTGAGCCCATGGCATGGTTGTGATAAGAGCCTGGATGGGTCATGGCACGTGGTTGATGGCCCCATGGTGTCAGAGCTGGCTGTGCAGGGCGCAGCAGGACTTAATGGGCTCTGCCTGCTCCTGGATGCAGTGAGAGGGAGAGAAACATCACTGAGGTTTCATGTTTGATGCTGATTGCACAGCAGTGATGAGAGGATGGATGCATCCAGGGGGTAGATGATATCAGGCAGCGGGACATAATCTACTTTACCAGCCAATGACTTAAGGCTGCTTAAGTTGGCTGATTACCAGGGAACCACTCTGTTGCCAGCCTTTCCCAGTGGCTCAGCAGCAGATCGATGGTGTAGCTGGAGCTGTACTCAAGTGTCCACTTCACTGGCTGCTTCTTGGGGCACCCCCAGATGCTGCTGGTGTGACAGGTCCCTGTTCGGCCCCTTGTGCTCTTTGCACTGGGGCATTGGTTAAGCAGGTCCATATTTTTTCTGTATAACTTAGAATCATAAATCCATAGCAGTTTAAGGGCAGCAGTGGATGGGTTTGCTGTAGGCAGCAATGGACTGTGAATGGGTGCCCTCTAGGAGTGCAGGCCCTGCTGGTTGCAGGGCCTGGTCCATCCCTGGAGCAGCATCCCCCAGGCTGGGTGCCAAAGGGATGGAGATGGGAGGTAAAGGCCAGCTTAAGCTAAGCCTGGCCTTGGGCTTTCTTGTTGCTAGTTAGTGCTGGGTCCCTGGGCTGTGATTGTAATGGATTATGTGTCAGGGTGAGCCAGAGCCCGTGGCTAGTTGGCTCTTTGGGCTTTTAATCTGTTTGAACCAAAATCAATAGTGAAAGTAAATAGAGGAGTTTGGGAGGGGAAGAGAAGTGAAGGGCTGGTGCTTTGCTCCCT
The DNA here is from genome assembly GCF_963264785.1 of Psittacula echo. Taxonomy (NCBI): domain Eukaryota; kingdom Metazoa; phylum Chordata; class Aves; order Psittaciformes; family Psittacidae; genus Psittacula; species Psittacula echo. Next base: position 10,169,250 of record NC_137750.1, on the reverse strand, counting down.
GGGAACCAGGGAGGTGCTGGGCTGGGGTCCTCCCTGGGAGGATGGGGTTCCCCTTGAGATAATGGGGTCCTTCGGCCAGCCCTGGATCCCAGCCACCCAAGGAGCAGGGTGGTGAGGTCTGGGTCCAGTTCCTTCTTCAAGAAACCTTTCATTGGCCTTTTGAGGGGTGTAAGCAGCCTGGAGTTGTCCTTTAAAGGAGAAAACCAAAGCAAAGCAAATGATGCTTTAGAGTGAAATTAATTCAGCTGGTATTTTCAATGGACATAAGTAATGTCTTACCATCTCTGAGCAAATTCTCTCCTTGTACCAGGGCACTCGGCTGTTAGAAGGCAGCCAGGCAGGGATATGAGTTATGTTTGAGAAGTGGGAGGGGGGAATCAACAACAAATCAGACATGTATGAACAGTGGAGATAGATACATTGTAGAATTGCATTTTAAATGTCAGGGGGATGTTCTCCATACTGGTCTGTGGAGCCTTGGTCTCCCCTGCCCTGGTACAGTTGGTGATGGGCTCACATGGCCTACACCCACTAGGAGGAAAATACAAGGGATGCATTAGACTGAGCAGCAGTGTGCAGCTCAAACACCATATCTACTGCTTGTTTCTCTTCCCCATCTTCTAGTCATGAAGCTGAGCAGAGTGAGAGCCCTCAAGCAGGATGGAGCTGAGCAACTCAGGGATGGGGAGCTGCCCTCAAGGTCTAGCTACACGGGGCAAGGAGGTTGGAATCAGCCCAAGTGGCCAATGGGAACGTGCCCCAAAGTGCTGGGGTTCTGTATCTCCTGGGGGGTTTTAGCTCCATTTGAAAACCTCAGCCTAAGTGTCCATATGACATAAACCCATACGACAGGGTGGCATCCTGCCCGCTCCATCCGTGCTTGTGAAGTGCTGGGTGAGATGGCTCCCAGTGTGAGCCATGAGGGGGGGTGGCTTGGGGAGGGATGCTCAGCACCCTGAATCATGATGCCTGAGCAAGGAAACTCCTTCCCATCTGCTCCTTCTCCTGTGGCACAACCTGGCCTCTGCCAGCACCGCTTCTCATCATCTCCACTGGTGCCAGCAGTGTTGGACTGCCTGCAGGGATTCCCCAAGCCGCGGCCATGCTGGAGATGCTCCATAGAATGAAATCCTGCTTTCTCCGCTCTCTCCACTGCTGCGTAGCTGCCCTGAGGCATCTGGCATTGAACTCCATGCTTGTGTCCAGGTCTGCGCATGCAGCAATACTCACCCGTGCTCTGTCCTGGCTCCCATTCCTGGAGGCTTCAGTGGCAGGGGTTGGGATGCCTGCCTGGAGATGTTTTCATCCGGGAAGGTATTTTAAAGACAAGTGCATCGTTAGAGAATTCCCTTGGGTTTTGACCAAATTTGAGCATATGGGCTCTTGCCTATGCCACTGGTTTCATGAAAAAACCATTTCTTCTTCCTCCAGACATCACCCTTAGGGGATGCTTTCTTTTTTTCCCCTGATTTCATCCAATTACTTAGCTGTATGCTCTTCTGAAGCACCATAAATAATTCTCCTCCCTCTGCTGTGTTTACCAGCATGTCTCATGAAATCCAGTAAGATATGATTGATTGCAATCATTATTTCCTAGTGCTGCTATGAAAACCTCCATCAGGTTCAGTGATTGCCTTTGAAGAGTGGCTGCCACTCAGCGAAACTGTCAGAAACCTGTCCTACTTTAGCAAACTCCAATTAATCTGTTGATCAGTTTTAGTTGGATTTTCTTGCCCATCATTGCTGCTTATCAAAGGTAATGAGAGTATCTTTCCTTTGTGATTAGCAGCTTGCTTGCTATTGAAGAAGGGGTTCGCAGGACTATTCCATGCTCTTGAGTTGGGGTTGGGTTTACCCTGTCTGCCTGCAGTGCTGGTTGCAAGTCTGCTGGGGATCTTTGTCACTGGTTTCAGTGGGGGAAGCTGGCTGGGCTCTTCGCCATCCTCTGGATCCCCATCACACCCCAAAGCAGCCGTTCTCTGGGTGTCCGGGTCTCTGCTGCAGGTTAACAAATTAATCCTGGTTTTAAAAGAGCCACTTCAGCACTTTTTCCCATCCCTTTTGGTTTTAATGAGACGCGGCTTTCCCAGAGATGTAATAATCATTGCCAAAAATGTCAACTCATTCCTGTTATCCCCCTTAAGCTTCTGGAACAACAAAAACAACAGTGGCAAAGACCAGGAGCTGAAAAAGAGAGGTTTTGATGAAGAAGGGCTTCAACTTTATCTCCAAGAGCAAGCGGAGGGCTGGAGGGAGCCGTGCCCTCAACTGCTCTGCTTTCTGGCAGGGTGCTTGGAAAGATAACGCAGGGAAGGCTGAGATTTACTTATTTTATTACTATTTTTTACTTAGGATTGGGGCTGGGTTTTCATTTCTTCATTGGAGAAGGAAAATCTCTGCTCGCTGTTGACAGCAAAGCTCAGAGCTTTGGAAAGCTTTGAAAAGCATCCTGGAATTGCTCAAAACCGACTGGGAAATTGGATGGTGGCAGTGACACGAGGGGAAATCTCAGTGAAGGCAGCGGGAGAGCTGGGGGGAGGGATGTCAGCTGTGGGGCTGGGGCTTGCAGCCTGGATGCAGGGGGAAACTGTTTCGTTCCAAGTGGGAATGTCCTTATCCCTCCTTAGTGATTTGGGAGCAAAGCTGTCTTGTCAGCCATGCTTCCATGGTGAGGACTTGGAACAGGCATCCTTGGCTGGGTTGCCTGGGGTGTGGATGGAGCCCAAGCAGTAGGAAATCTCTATTGCTTGCTCCTCGCCGAGCCTGCGGCAATCCCTGGGGAGCTTTCCCTGGGTGGTAGGGATGCAGTTGAGCACCCCTGGGTGCTCTTCATGGACATCAGCTCACTGCTGCTGCCGGAACCGTGAGCCCTATGTAGCTCTGTGCCTCAGTTTCCTTCATCCCCCTGCCCAAGCAGCATTAGGCTGAATGGGCTTGCAGGACCCATCCGCACAAGACCCCCCAGGTTCATTCTGCAGGGATGAGCTCAGTGCCTGTGTCTGGGTTTTAATCAGGGCCCAGAGCTGTTCCTCTGCCCAGGCTTTTCAAGCAGCCATTTCCATTTCAAATGAGCTGCACCACTAAACAGGCCTTTGTGATTAACCCAATGCAGCCCTGCTACAAACTGGGGCGACAGCCCAGCCCTGAGCAGCAGCGGCAGCAAGCAGCTCTCAGTCCTCTCCATTGCCTTCCCAGGCATGGTCTTGCATCTTCAAGGATGTTCAAAGTATGTTCAAGGCCAGGTTGGACACAGGGGCTTGGAGCAAGCTGCTCTAGTGGAAGGTGTCCCTGCCCGTGGCAGGGGTTGGAGCTGGATGAGCACAAACCAGGCTGAGATTCTATGCTCTTCCTGGAAAACCAGCATGGCCTAATCCCCTCCTCCTCTCCCCTCCCACCCAAACAAGCTGGGATCCAAATCCTTACGCCAGGGGTACCACTCCATCCGTGGAAATGGGGTGGTTGTGGTTTAAGCCCTTCTGGGCAGCTCTAGGGGCTGTATCGGGTCCTTTTCCTGACCTCCAGACTGCCCCAGTGGCACAGGACCATGCAATGGGGAATGCACAGTCTCTTTCTAACTCAAAACCTAAAGCCCCCATATTTGTAGTACTGATGCAGACCCCTCCATAGAGCTGGAGAACCAAGCGCAGCATCTGGAGCTGGAGTTAGTTGTGATTTACTGGGAGAGTGGGGAGGGAGCCGGGGCTGCATCTCTGCAGCAGCGGGAGCTGTCGCCATGAGCCAGTTCCCACCATAGACATACACGTCGCTCTCATCTGGACACCAAAGCCATCTAGAGCTCACACTTTGTGCTGTTTGATGTGCTCAGCAGCTTGAGTTGGCTCCTGTGGTGAGGAGAAGCCTGTGCTGGGGATGACCCTGGCACATGATGCCACTGGGAACAGCCCCACTCCATCGCACAGCCAGGGCTGAGCTGGGTGCAGGGTGCTGGGGGGGATACAGCCACCCTCTGCCTTTGCAGGATCTGTTTTGGTGTCTCTTCGGACATGTGTGACATGCTCCTTATTCCCCATAGCCACCGAGGTGTCCAGCACCACCTGCCCAGCTCCTGCTGCTCCCTCAGTTCAATGTGTGCTGCCTTCTGAAAAGCACACGTGAGTGGAATGGGGGAGATAAGCAAAACGGGAGAAGTTCAGGGGATTATGCACTGATTAAGTTATTACCAGTGTGAAACGAGCAGTGCTGAGATGAAACAGGAGCTTTATTTTCTGTTCTCTGCCTTCAGGCTCGGGGCTCCTGTCACTAAGACCACACATCAAACTGGGAGCCTGCAGCTCGTGCATCCCCTGGCGCTTTCAACGTGGCAGTGGGTCGGTGCTGTGCAAACCCATAGGAAGCAGAGCATTAAATGGGGCTGGGAATTGGGGGCCTTCCCTGCTGGGGGGGGGGTTGCAGAGATGCAATGCTTGAGGCAGGGCTATACCCAGTGCTGAGGCACCCACGCTGTAGCAGATGTGGGCAGTAAAGAAACTCCCTGCAACAGGAAGATCCAGTGCTGCTGGGAGGATGTGCTGGGGGACAACCACCTCTGTGCTTCCCCAGCAGGCTGCTGGCAAAGGCAGGATACTGGGCTAGGTGGGTCCTGGAGAGAGGAAAATGGAAGTTCAATGTGAAAGGCTGGATTTTGTGTTTGAGAATGAAGTTGGTTTCCTGTGAGCACTCAGGGCAGGCTGGATCTGGTGGATACGTCAGGAGTTAATGCTGAAGAGGCAGGGGAGGAAGCTGGATCCAGAGTTGGTTTAACCACTGGTTATCAGGAGCTGCAGCAGCCCAGTGGGATGTGGGCACAGGCAGGGAATAACCCATGCTTGGGCAGGAAGATGGGGCTGTGGGTCTGTTGGCAAAGCAGGGACAGGAGGGCACCAAGATGGTCCATAACCCACCGATCCCATCAGTGGGGCTGGGAGCACAGGACCACGGGCAGCTTTGGGGCTGAAGCTGTGGGGAGTGGGATTTTCTTGGTGTGACAGAGCAGTGCCCAGCCCGTGATGTGTCTCACCTTGCTCTTTGTGTGCCTGCAGTGATGGGTGCGCTGGAGTCCCGAGGGGTGCTGCGGCGGATGAGCGACATGCTGGAGATGCTGATGAAGAGGATGGACATCCTGGCCAGGCTGGAGAATAGCACTGACCTCCACAAAGAGGATGAAGCACGATTCCCTCTGGACAGGTCAGTCAGCCATGCCAATGTCCCATAAAGACCCTGTGGAATGGCCCAGGGGGTTTGCAGGAGCAAAAGAACCCCGATGTGCTCTGAGGTGTTGTGCTGAGATGCTCTGTGGGGACGATGGAGCCCATGGGGCTTGGGCAGAACTTCCACTGTCTTGTTGTTTGCCATGTCTGGAACCCTTTTCTTTTGTGATTTCTGAAGTTACTGTGATTTTGGGGGTTTCCTATAGGACCTCTCCCAGCTACTACTGCTGCAGGGTGTCTACTAGCTACTGGTGTGGAGGGTGTCTGTGGTGGAACTCGAGGTGGGACTCACTGGTGGCTGGAACGGTACCTGGTGCATGGGGTGAACTCTCTGCCATGAGGATGGTTTCTTTGTGCCCATATCCCTTGAGAAGCTGTGGAAGTGGTTGTTTGGAATCCAGGGCTGATCTGTTCAGCCTTGGAGTTGAGCAAGGCTTAGAATAAGCTACAAGCAAACTGTTGGGTCCTGAAGTGCTCGCTTTTGTCCTGATGCATACATCGCATCCATCCGGGCCAGCTTGAGAGCTGCTGTCAGACCTCCCTGTCATGACATGCTGGTTTGCTAAAGAGACGTTTCCCTTTGCTTTGAGAGACTTTAAATATTTATTAATCCTAATGTGGCTGTCATGCCAAGGCCTGCAAAAATGATAGCTAAAGCAACTTGAAGTGATGTGGACTTGTGTCATCCGGAGGGACCTGGACAGGCTTCAGCAGTGGGACAGTGTGAACCTCATGAAGTTCAACAAGGGCAAATGCAAGGTCCTGCACATGGCTTGGGGCAATTCCAAGCACAATCACAGGCTGCGCTAAGAATGAATGGAGCAGCCCTGAAGAGAACTTGGGGGTGTTGAGAAGCTCCCCATGACCTGGCTTCAGTGTGTGTTTAAGCCCAGAACCCCCTGTAGAGAAGAGAAGGCTCCTGAAGGGGAGACCTTAGAGCAGCTCCAGTGCCTAAAGGGGCTGCAGGAAACCTGGAGAGGGGCTTGGGACAAGGGCCTGTAGGGACAGGCCAAGAGGAATGGCTTGAACCTGCCAGAGGGGAGACTGAGATGAGCTCTTAGGCAGAAGCTCTTCCCTGTGAGGGTGCTGAGGCGCTGGCCCAGGGTGCCCAGAGAAGCTGTGGCTGCCCCATCCCTGGCAGTGTTCAAGGCCAGGTTGGACACAGGGGCTTGGAGCAAGCTGCTCTAGTGAAGGTGTCCCTGCGCGTGGCAGGGGTTGGAACTGGATGAGCTTTAAGGTCTCTTCCAACAGAAACCAGTCTGTCTGTGAATGTGGAGGGACAGAGATGAAAAGACCAAGGGGCAGTGCTTGGGGCAACCTTTGCAGTGCAGAAATCAGTGTAGGTTTTGCTCAGGTGGAGTCACAGGTGATGTGCGAGCAGTGGGTGGCAGGGATGTGACATGCAGCAGTTGCGCTGCCCTGTTCCATGTCACCGGAGCTGGAGTGCATCCTGATGGCTCCCACCTCTCATTCCCACCTCTGCCTCCTGCCGTGGCTGCTCTCAGCAGGCGCCGGGGTTCCTGTGCCTCCCTGTTTCCATCATTGCTTCCATTTCTCTCTCTGGCTTTCCTTATGTGGCTCTTCTGCGCCTATGGTGGAAAATAGCGTAAGTGAGCCTGTAATTAAAGGCTGTGCTGTGCCATCCTGCATGCACACGTGAGCTAACTCTGCACAGGCAGCATGGAGTGCATGGTCTTGCCTTTTAAGTAACATCATTTCAACCCATGAAAGAATATAATTTACCTTATGCTGAGGGTTTTGTCGTTTTGAGGCTGGATGGTACCCAAGTATGCAAGGAGGACAGCAGTAACCTGGAGAGGAATGGGCAGGACTGTTATAGCCAGAGACTGGAAGGTGATCATGCGCATTTGATGATTTTCTTGGCCATTCTTATATTGAAAGAACCAGTAATTTCAGGTGATGGTGACTCTGTGCCGCAGCAGATCAGGGAGAAACTTAAACACATTTGTGTGTGCTGGCAGCAGGCACTGCAGATGAGATCTTGTGTTTGAGATCTGCTGTCTGGCTGGTGACTCTAGGGCTGTCATTTGGAAAGATTGCAGAGGATGGGAGCTTATGGATCCAGCACGTCAAAACAGCCTTGGGTTTGTGTATGTGCTGAGATGGGCTTGAGCGGTGAAGGTTGTCTTTATTTTCAGGAAAACAAAACCAGGGACAACAAGTTTATCACCTTTTGCTCCTTATAAATTACCCCTAAAGTGCATTCAAGCCCCTTCACTCGATCCTGCATCAAAACTGACCTGTGTCATCTCCTCATCTAGAGCCTCTGAAGATCACGTTTGGTTGTGGGGCAGAGCAGCTCTAGATAAAGCAAGCATCGTGTGTTCTTGTGGATGGATTTTTGCAGTGATGTTCCATATGAAGCACTGACAGCATCTGCAAGTACTTGTGAAGTGTTTCCCAAGTGTTCCCCTCCTTCTCCAGGAGTGTCTGGGGTCTGTGGTTGGAGGAGATATGTTGGAAGTGTTAGAGCTGTGCTGGGTCTCAGTGGGTTTGAATGGCTCTATCTACTGTCATGTTCCCTCATCTGTAGTGCCCATTCTTGGTTCATCCCAGTCCCTGTCCTCCTTTGTAGGGTGCACGAGACAGTTGGAAGGGCGCAGAGCCAATACACCCCATCTGCTGCCTGGCTCCGGGCTGACCTGCTGCTCTGATGGATGATGCTCTCCAGAGTTGCATGGAGCATCCCAGGGGAGTCAAACAGGAGCTGGTGCAAAACCTGGGCTGAGACCCTGCAGAGTGGGGTGCTGAGGTCCCTGTCTTTTTGGGGGTAACCCCCAGGGACCCCTATGCTGAGGGGGATTGGGCATCACCAACTGCACTGGGACCGAGTGGTGTCTCCTGAACCCAGGTCAGGCCCATTGCAGCAGGGACACCCTTGTGCTGTTCAGTATTTGGAGCTTGGGACTTCACTGAGGGCTTGTTTCCGCCTTCCCTCCCTGTCTGTGTCTCTTTGATCACCAGTGACTGACTTGAAGCTGTCAGCAAGAGATAATACAATTAAAGGGTGCTGATTTCAAAGGGATTTTATTCTTTAAAGCAGCTCTGCTTGGCAAGGCAGCCGCCTTCGTCTCCACTGCTCAGCAGAGCCATGAGCATGGGCTTTGCAATTCCACTTCCACAAAAGTGGATTAATCCTTGTTTTCACGAAGCACTGTCCTGCTTAGCCCTGGATCCCCTACACAATCAGGAGGGCTTGGTTTTGCAGCGACCAGATGAAGAGGAAGGAGGTAAAGGCTTCTGTGAGCTTTATGGAATAGGCCATGAGCACTATCCCTTTCCAGCACTGCTCCAGCCAAGGGCAGGGGTGGCTTTTCCCCTTGAAAGCACAAAGAGGAATTTAAATATAAGGGGTTTAATTAATGACCTGCCTTGGAAAGCCTTCCAGCTTCCAGGCAAGCAGCTTTATGTGGCCAAAAGTTGCTCCAGGATCTTCCTTGCTCTATAGATGCTATCTGATTTAATACTGTATATATGCTTCTATATGTAACCTACCAGCCCCTTGCAAAGCTTTGGATAAAACTCTTGGAAAACCCAAATGTCCAACATCCTCCTTAGAAGAGCTGCCCAGGGGGTCTGTGGGATGTGATGCTGAGGTAAGGGGACACAGGCTGCACCCATAAATCCGCTTGCTGTGCCCCTGAGTGTTGCTGCATCCCTTTTCCAGCCCTCCCTGGGTTTCCTGCTGCCTGCACCCTGTCTGCACTGGGAAGGTAAGTGATGGGTTCCCTAATGGCAGGCAGCAGCCTGCCAGTCAGCTGCAGAAAAATCAATACCACTGTTAATTGAAGGCAACCCTTGCAAGTCGTCAGAGGGGAAGAAAATTAGAAGTACTTATGGAAGCCTCCTGGAGAGCTATTTACTGGGCTAGGAAAACATTAGTTTGCAGTGGAAGTGTTGCTCTCCTGCCGGAAAGGGCTTGGGAGGGAGGGAAGGAATCCAAAGTGGCTGACCCAGCCAGTGCTGGGGCTCAGAGAAGCCCTTTTCCATGAGCTGGGATGTCCCTGCCCACCCCATGCCCACGGGGATGTGGCAGAGGGGAAGGCCGGGGTCTGCAGTGCTGTTATCCCTGGTCATCCCTCATCCCCATGTAGTGGTTAGCTTGCAAAGGGTGTTATTTGCTAACGACTGATTAATCGTCAAGCTTAATTACTGCCAAGGCTCAGTTAATTTCCACACACTTTAAGTATTTGTTCTTGTAATCATTACATGACTCCATATTCCCCCAGTAATTGAAAGTTGCCCAATATGACACTAAATGGGTGATGTTCCTGCATCCTGCCAGCCTGGATCTATTAATTCCTGGATCGTTGCTGTCAGTGAGCTGGCTTTAGTAAAATCACTGCCAGATGCTGCTGTCCCCTGAGATCCAGGTGAGTCCCAAGCAGTCTTGGACCCCTCTGTACATAGTCCCCTTGGCGTGCTGCAGGTATCAGTGAGGGCATCTGCAAGGTGAGGCTGATGATGTCTGTGGTGTGAAAGCTGGAGCAGGCAGAGCCTGTGGGAAAAGTAAGAGCCTTCCTCCCTGGTGCTCTCCTTCCTCACAGGTAGCACAACCCGTCCCATCCTGGCACACATGGTGAGATGTTTCTTGCCAGCTCCTGTAGACATCTCCAGCCCAGTCCTGGATGCTTTCAGGATTAGTACTGGGGGATGAGCACAGAACAGGGGTTCAGTGAGGATCCCTCTGTCTGGGATCCCCACCAAAGTCAGGGAAGGACATGCATGGGGAAAATCATGCTTGGACAGTCAAGATAAGGTGCCTTTCTCTTTAAGGCAGAGCAGAGAAGTGGCTGTGTACCATGAGCAGGGTCCATCCATGCGCTCCCACCTTGCCCAAGGGGCTCTGGGCTCATTGGGAGAGACCAGCAGCTGGAGCAGCAAAAGCCCTGCGCCATCTCCAGGCACCTTTCCCTGCTGGTTTCTGCTCTGCCTTGGGTCTTTGGGTAGAAACCCCCATCTTCAGAGCCAAACGTCAGCACAGACATTGTAATGAGCAAGTTGAAATCCTCTGGTAAACTGCTCTGTGCAAATGTTGCATTTGTTGATGTATTAGCTTCAAAACATCTGCTTTTCTCCATCTGTATTGGCCTTCCCAAAGTCACTGCTTTCACCAGTTAATAGCAAGAAATATCAGATGAGCAAGCAAATATGTTTAGGGCTTGTACTACGGAGACAACGCACAAATAGAAAGAGATTCATCTTTTCATAATGACACTTTTATAAAAGGCAATAAAAATACAGTGCCTTGTAAAGGGATAAACAGGCTGAATGTAAGCTGCTGCTGAGGGGTTGGGGACAAGAGACAAAGTGAGGGGAACCAAATTAATGCATAAAAAAGTAAAGGCAAACTCAACCTCCAGCTATATTATATGGCAAATGATCTGCCAGTGGGGAAAGATACATCTTAATAGCAGTTTTTGAATGAGATGAATACTGTATATGGTGCATTATAAGGCGCAGCGTGATCTGAATTTTAATCAACACGGGGAAATATAAATCTGAAAATAATAAAGAAGAAATCAATATTGATGGTTAGAAGTAAAAGGACTGTATTTGCTGTAGTAAATGGTTTTAAGGTCCCAGGGAAAAAATTGTTCTAGAAAACCCATAGTAATTCACCACAGTTTCAGTGGCTGGCACAGCCCCAGTGCATTTTGGTGGCTTTTATATTGTCACTATAGAAAAGTTGAAAAAGCAACAAGAAAAAAAGGAGGCAAAATAAAGCCCATCGCTGCTCCCTGGGCAGTGGTAGCACTGGAAGCCAGTGCTTTCCACTGGGTTGGAGAAGGCCATGCTGACATCTGAGATCTGATGAAGATGCATGGTGGGATATTCCCCTCCTGGTTAGCTATCACTGAGCAGAATGTGCTGCTTACCTTGTCCTGCTCCGTGTCTCCAGTTACTAAGAACAAGGCATCAAATTCTGATGAGCTGCAGAAAACCTTTTCACTCTTGAGGTTTTGTTTTAAGTGTCTTATTTTGTTGTCCTCTGCCCAGGTGACACATGAGTGCAGGTGATATAACTTCTGCTTCACTTTCTTGTCATCCCTTCAATACGTTAAATGAAATTTGCTGCTCAAGTGATCGCCTTGTTGCCCAGCAGATAAAAACACCGAGGTGGCTGACTTGGTGCTGCCCATGTTAGTGCTAACACTGAGGCCCATTAGTGCTCCCAATGTGGGAGCAGGGCTCTTTATGCATGAAATTTTCAGCCTGGAGAAGAGAAGGCTGCATGGAGACCTCAGAGCAGCTTCCAGTATCTGAAGGGGGGCTATAGGGATGCTGAGGAGGGACTATTCGTTAGGGACTGCAGTGATACAACAAGAGGTAATGGGTTCAAACTTAAACAGAGGAAGTTTAGATTGGATATAAGGAGGAAGTTCTTTACTGTAAGGGTGGTGAGGCACTGGAATGGGATGCCCAAGGAAGTTGTGAATGCTCCATCCCTGATGGTGTTCAAGGCCAGGTTGGACAGAGCCTTGGGTGACATGGTTTAGTGTGGGGTGTCCCTACCCATGGCAGGGGGGTTGGAACTGGATGATCTTAAGGTCCTATCCAACCCTAACTATTCTATAATTCTATGATTCATATTCCTTGCCTGAAGTCCTGGGGACTTGGAGAATCACAGAATCCCAGCCTGGTTTGTGTTGGAAGGGACCTTAAAGCTCATCCAGTTCCAACCCCTGCCACGGGCAGGGACCCCTTCCACTGGAGCAGCTTGCTCCAAGCCCCTGTGTCCAACCTGGCCTTGAACACTGCCAGGGATGGGGCAGCCACAACTAGTGGATCCAAGTTAGAGAACTGGTGTGACAAGTAAGGGTGATGAGCAGGCAGCTGGTGGGAGATTTGAGCCTGGCTCCTTATTTTGGAGAGACGTTTCCCAGTGGGTTTGCATCTTTAATTATTATTATTTAATATATATGAATTAAATTATTAAATAATTTATATTAAATAGTAATTATTATTTAATTATTAAGATACGTGCCAAGAACCACGGTGGGTGTTTTTTGTGTCACTTTGCAGTAACCCTCTGCAATTCAAGCAGAGCCTTGCAGTGGCCATATGATGTAGCTGTCTTGTTTGGGAGAACTGGAAGTGCTGTCTGTGATTATCAGACAGGCATTTTACATCAGAGAGCTCTGAGGGGAAATCTGTGTGTTTGGGGGCAGCTGTGGCTTACAGGAGCTGGGCAAGCTGGCCAAAATGCTGGGCTAGATCCATCACCTGGTGCAAACCTGGCTGTGGCTGGAGTTTTGACAGGGCTTGGGCTGGCTGTGAGGCTGAGCCTGGAAGAAAAGGGCTTATTTAGGATAATGAGCCTGATTTGAGTGTGTTCATGGGTGCCCAGCGCCCTGCTCTGCCTGAGCTGAGGTCTGGAGAGCACCAGAGAGCAGATGGGGACCCAGGCTGCTGTTGACTTTTGAGATTCACCTCATTACTTGGCTGTCAGGGAGCAGGTTTGGATCCAGCTGAGAATTAGGATAGCTTCTGGAAGGAGAATTGGGCTGTGGGCTAATCAGGGTGCTCTGAAATGCAGGAGAAGGGCTGCTGCGGGTATCCTCTGTCCTTGCCATGAAGGATGCAGAAACCTGAGGATCATCACCACACCAACATCCCTCTCCTGTTGTTCAGCCAGGAGGTTGGGCTCACTGGCTCCAGATTCACTGCATCCTTGTGACATTTGCTCCTGAGCTGCCCATCCCAGCCATACCCTGGTTACTGAGTGCCTGTGCATCGCCTGCATGGTCTCATGGCTCTTGCTGGTGCAAAAGGCTTGCAGGAATGGGAGTTATGAGCTGTCCAAGCTGTGCAGCCCTTAGACCAGGAGCTTTCTATCTTCTCGGAGCTGTGCTGTCAAGCAGAGCTTGTCACAGGTCATTTTTGTGCCTGTATTTTTCCATGGCCTCTTGAGCAACCTCCCCGCTGCAGCGGTTACAGTGGCTGGCAGGGTACCTGGGGTTTATTCTCTGCAAAGGTTGAAAGTTACTTGGGGGCAATGATGTCCTCTGCATTTAGTTATTATTTCTTAGAAGCCAAAGATCTGTGGCTCTCTGTGGAGGTATGCAGGCTGAATATTGATGGCCATAAATCACGCCAGGAGGAAAAATGTGGGCTGCTCGCTGCTAGCGAATGGACTTTAAATCAACAACCGAAGCAGTATCGGTTCATAAACCATGGGGGCTTTTTAGCCTTGAGGACAGAGGGATTTTAAATCCCAGCCTCCAGGTTCACTGATCTGCTGGAGAACAAGCGTAAAACTTCACCGGGATGGACCTGACATCAGCACATATTTTTTGTGCCCAGAGTACTCCAGGTAGCCCTTTTGGATTTGCTCACTGCGTATGACATTTCCTTGTATTATAATGATCCCAGCAGCAGCAGGAGGAAAAAACTTATGACCCAGATGCTGCAGAAGGGATATTATTTACTGCTATAACAGCACTCGTTGGGACGTAGTGGTTGTTTGTGATGGAAATGGCAGGCAAGATGCTGGAGGTGGAGAGCCTGCGCCTTATCGGGGCACTGCTGCGGATGGATTGAGTTCTCTTGCCCTTTTGTATATTACACCAGGTTTTAATTGACACCGGCTTCTTTCCAGTGCTCAGTGTGTTATGTAGATGAGTTTAATGGTGCTGTTTACCCAGGCCGGTATTGATTGCAGGCTTGAATTCAATAGATGGCATATGCAGCGATTCAGACTGGGGGAATCTGATCTCAAGCCTTAGTGGAAGGTGCCTGTGGGCTTTGCTGGGGCAGCAACATCCGGCTCATGCAGTGTTGGTGATGCTTATCCTGACACTTTGCCTCTTGCCAGGAGACCTGGGAATGCTCTTGCCTAAACCTTTGGTGGATGGGCTGAAGCCATCCATGTGTCCTGTGTGTTTTGCATCTCTCTGCAATCTGCTCCAGGCAACCAAGCTTTCTCAGCCCCCCTCCAGTTTTGCTTTCCTTTCTCTGTGTTATTTTGTCCCTCCCCTGTTTTTCCCAGCACGGCTTCCACGGCAGAGGATTTTCAAACCCAGCACATCCGAAATAAGGAGAACAATTTTTTCCAGCCTATTTAACATTTCCCCATGTCAGACACACAGATGTACCCGTGTTTATCAGCACACTGTGAAAAAAAGGCAGAACACTGACTTGCACAGGTTTTAAATCAAACCTTTTGGAAGGCAAAGAGTTCTCCGGCCAGTACGTGCTGGACCAGGCATTCCCATGTTGCATCCTGGAGCCAAGTTCAACCAGTTGACAGCTCCCAAGGGCAGCAAGTTTGCTATAAGCATCCCTGGGTGTCACCAGTGGGAGACATCAAGTTTTTTGAGGGTTAATTTGGTTTTGTTTCCCCAGGTTCCAGCCAGCAGCTGGCCTGATGGAGAGGATCCAAGCTATAGCTCAGAACGTCTCAGACATCGCAGTAAAAGTAGATCAGATTCTCCGGAACAGCCTCCTGAATGGGAAAGGTGAGTGTCCCTGGGGGTCCCTGTGCCCCAAGCCTCCTGCATGTTATGCAGTTGCGATAGGAAGATCCAGCCAAGCCTACCATGAAAAGTTTGGCAGCAGCACAGGGGTGTGGATGCTGATCTGAGGTTACTCATTCATCCCAGTCTGCAGGACTAAGGAGGGCACCTGAAGCCCTTTTGCAGAGCTCCTAGGGCTGTTTGTGTCCGGCTCTGTGTGATGCAGCACATGGGCACACCATCTTCCTGAGGGAGAGGAGGTCCAGAGCGTGGTCTGAGCTTCCTCAGAGGTTTCCAGGACTCTCACCTTGCTGTTAGAGCCAGGAGGGCTGGAAAACCTGGAGGCTGCACAGCGAACCCCTCTCCGTGGTCTCTGACAGCGGTAGTCTTCTCCTATGGGTGGTGCCTCGATTGATCGGGAGGACTTCAGAGCAGGGGAGATCAACCTGCAGAGGGAAAAGACCTGGGGCACTCCTGCCTGCAAGGGGCAGGAATGGTGACAAAGCTGAATTGCTGTCAGAAGGAGATGCTACAGGATTAAATGCAGAGTTAAAGAGGAGGAGCAGTGCCAGCAGAAACACTTGGACAGAAAAATGCGGTGGTTTGGATCCAAAGCCAGGGGCTGGGATCCAGCACCAGGAGAGATGTTCCCATCCCACTCTGGCAGTGCTGGCAGAGCACCTGGGGTTTCCAGATGTTTCTCTGCATGGCTTCATGGTTCCCAGGCTTTGGGCTGGCATCCCAAGTAGAAAATGATGCCTTTGCCTCTTCTACCTTGTGCTTTTCCAGTCATAGGCAAAGGCTTATAGGAAGGGTGGTGTCTTTTGATAATCCAATCAGAGGAAGAAAAGATTCTATTGCCTTTTTAGCCTTTTCTATGCCTTATTCCAGGGCTGACCCTAGGGCTGAGTGTTCTCTCAACAGCTCAGCAGGACAATTCTTATTGCAAGTTTACAGTGCGAAGGCTGCCAAGTGCTTCCTTAGATACTGCAGCCTGTTCAAGGGTGATTAACAGGAGCATGGAGAGCTGGGACCTGGGGTCTAGATCTGTCTGGGAGGAGCAGAGAAGTGTTATAGAGAGACCTGCTGAGATTTAGGAAAGGGGAATGTGCTGTTGGCATTGAAGTAGGGCTGGGGGGGGTTCCTCTGTGTCCTCCCTGACCGTGGGGAAGATGCTTCATATCTTGGTGTCCTGCTCCATCAAGTGGGATGGGGCTGTTTGCCTGCCCAGCTGTGACGCCTGTGAATGTGCTCTGGGGCTGGCAGCCCCATCCCATCCCCTGCCATCCCATCCCAGCATTTGTAGCTGTTCTGCTGGCACATCCCGGCTCTCCCCACACCCAAATTTTCTTTCAGCAGTGGCGGAAGGCAGGAGGGACCAGTGCGAGGTGCCCAGGGACCCCAAGTACCCTGACTGCGCTGGGAAAGTGGAGGTGAGTTGGGATCCCCAGTCTGGGAGAGGGTCTTGGGCTGGGGTGGAAGCTGCTGGGAAGGGCAGAAAGCAACAATCACAGGGGTTAAACTGGGAAGGTCTGAGGGGGATGCTATGGGGAAGAAAACTGCTTTAAAACAGGAAAGGTGCAGACCATTGCAGGAGCAGAGGCAAAAATGTGGATAGCAAAGCATGGCTGTGCTGCAAGGAGAAAACATAAGGGAGATGTCCAGGCTCCTCTAGGAGCTTTTGCTGTGTGAGTGTAACTGTTTCCCATCAATCATAAGGCATATACCTTTAGTTCAAGTGCATGAAGCACTGAAATCACAGTGCCTAGGGGTGCACAGGCAGCAGCAGAATCAGCCCTGTGACACCACCTCTGCCTGCAGCTCTCCTTGTGTGTAGTTTCTATGTTTAGTGACAGAAGCACAGTGAAGAGAAAGCACTGTCACATCATTGTTAAATATCTGGAGCCTTAGCCAGTGTCTGCGGAATAATCTGTGCATCAAACAGAAGAGCATCTTGTTAAGGTGGCCAGGACCTCCATCTCAAACAGGATGTCCTGCCTGACCCAGCCTGCTCTTTACACCTGAATGCATCCTGGCATTTGGCCTGGAGCATGATTGCTTCGTCAGAGAGCATATTTATATGAACTAATTAAAAACACCTCCCTCTTCCATCCCCTTTCCAGTCTCCTGCTTCAATCTCAGGCTGAGTCTCCCTGAAAAGATGTGCATTAAAATGACACGGGGGGGGTTGTATTTTCCTCTTCCCCTGGTACTGGGCATCCTTTCCTTCCCCAATTTGAGTAAATTCTGAAGGTAATTTGATTATGGAAGGCTGAATTCGATCTCCTGTCCAGGTGATTGCTGCGTTTTACATATTGGGCACAGCGACCTGTCTCCTGAGTAGATTTGTTTTTGTAGTTGAATTAGGAAGCGGCTGGCAAGAGTTGTTGTGGGGGATGATAAATCACTGCTCTGGTCACTGGTTATTCCTCTTCATGTGAAATCATCCTTGGGGACCAGGGGTGGATCTGTCTGTTGCCCTGCTATACCCAGGGTGTTGAGATCAGCAGCTCAGCTCGCTCCCCAGTGAAGCTATCGAGGAGAAAACCCTGTGGTGTATTATTTCCAAAGGATTAATGGCTGTGTCCCAGGGGAAGGCTCATGTTGGTGCTGGAAGCAGTGCTAGAAACCTCAGCAAAGCCTCCTGGCTCTTCCTCTCCCCATGTGCCCTGGAGGCATTGGACGGGCAGACATCAGCATCACTGGTGCTGGGTGTGCGCTGGTTTGCAGCCCTTTCCCACTCTCTGCCCTTCATTTCTAGCCCCCAGCTAGGGAAAGGTGATGGAGAATAGAGGTTGCCCATAGCAGGGCTGTGGAAGGATGAGCCCCATGTGTTTCTTTGCCCCTTGCAGTGGATGAGGGCCAGGTGGACCTCTGACCCCTGCTATGCGTTTTTTGGCGTGGATGGCACCGAGTGCTCATTCCTCATCTACCTCAGCGAAGTCGAATGGTTCTGCCCTCCCCTGCCCTGGCGAAACCGGACGGCGGCTCCTCCTTCACCCCCACCACAGCCCCGTGTGCAGGTAAGGTGGGGACAGCCTGGTCCTGCTGGTCCCTGGGGCTGGGGGAGATGCTGGCTTCAGGGATGCTGAACATAAGAGTTCACAGAGCCAGCAGGGCTGTGATGGCTCATGTGGGGTTTCACAGAATCCCAGTATGGTTTGGGTTGGAAGGGACCTTGAAGCTTATCCAGTTCCAGCCCCTGCCACGGGCAGGGACACCTTCCACTGGAGCAGCTTGCTCCAAGCCCCTGTGTCCAACCTGGCCTTGAGCACTGCCAGGGATGGGGCAGCCACAGCTTCTCTGGGCACCCTGGGCCAGCGCCTCAGCACCCTTGTCATGAAAGATTCCTTCCTTATATCTAGTCTGAATCTCCCCTCTGTCAGTTTAAAACTGTAACCCCTTGTTCTACCACAAAAGGCCCTACTAAAAAGTCTGTCCCCAGCTTTCTTATAAGCCCTCTTTAGGCACTGCAGCTACCCTGTGTCCTCCTGTACCGAGGAATCTGGAATGTCATAAGATGCTCTGGGTGCATCGGGGCCCCTGGGATGGTGCATTAAGCGGAGGAGCTCTGGTGGCACCAGGGGAAGCTGTCCATCGATCACCAACCCACAGCTTTGCCTACACTCAAAACGCAGAGCGTGCTCCTTCCCTAGGCAGCATTCCGGAGCGACCTGGCTCACCTCCTGGAGCTCATTGGCACAGGCAAGGAGTCCCTCAGCTTCATGAAGAAGCGGATCCGGCACTTGGCCCAGCAGTGGCTGCGGGCGGCTCGGCGCCTCGAGCAGAAGCTGAAGGGTCGGCAAAGGGACCAGAAACAGGTATGAGCAGATTGCAAGGTGGGGGGGTTGTGGTGGGGAGATGGAGAAGTTGAGTCTTTGGAGACATGGAGTTGGAGGCAGCTGGGATGTGAGCGAGCTGGGAGGAAAAGTCCTTTATGGAAGCACATGGGTCTGCAGGGTTGGGCTGTGGTTCATCGGCACGACTGCGTACGCATTTGGGATGTTGCAGGACGGGTGCTGCTGAACAATGGGATGCATTTTGGAGGTGGGTCCTGGTGGTGGGAGACACCACCCCTTGGCAGCAGGCAGGGGTCTGACATCGCTGTCAGGGTGCCAAGGTTCTTGGCCCTCCCATTTGTGTTTTGGTGGTGCCTTGCCCAGGAAATCCAGCTCTGGTCCATGGGACAGACTGTGATGTACATTGGGAACACGATCCTGGCCCCAGGATCCAGACTGCCAGCTGATGGGAGCTGGTAAACTCTGACTATTGAGTCTTTGCTAGTTGGACATAGATCACTTGTTTTACACCCAACTGATTTCCTTCATTAATTTCAGTGAGCAAAAGGAGCTGAAAGGAATCAGGGACCATAACTCATTCTGGGCTGGAAACCTCAAATTGTCCCTTTTCCCCAGCACCACTTTTCCCAGTGACCCCTCTCCTTGTCTCTCCAGATCTTGATTCACATCGGCTTCCTGACAGAGGAGTCGGGGGACGTGTTCAGTCCACGGGTGCTGAAGGGGGGCCCTCTGGGCGAGATGGTGCAGTGGGCTGACATCCTGGCTGCCCTCTTCCTACTGGGACACAGCCTGAGTGTCACGGTCTCCCTGAAGGAGCTGCAGAGGTGGGTGCTGCGATGCTATGGATGCACGGTCCCCTCCAAGAGGGTCTGCTCCTACATGTGGGGATTACATTGAGGTCTTCCATGACAGCACAAGGTCTGCAAAGGCTTGGGGGGGCTTTTCCCCTACCTCCGTTCTGGGCAGCACTGGTGCTGTACCAGTGCAAGTGTGGGGTGGGTGCAGGTCACCAGCATCACAGCTGGGATCAATCCCATCCCTTCTGCATCCCAGGGAAGTTGGAAGGACGGGTGCAAAGCAAGGCTTTGCAGAAGGATTTGGCATGGGGTGCATGTGGAGATGTCTGGGGCAGGATCCTGGTGCTGGATCTGAGCAGCCAGCTCACAGCCAGCGCACAGCATCACCCATGTCCCCTAATGCCTGCCTAGAGGTGGGTATGGGAAAGGCACAATTTTACCCCGCATACCCAAAGGATGCTCTCTGTGGGTTTGGTGGCCGTGCAGCTGCAGGATGCAAGTGTCCTGCAGGTCGCTGTCTATTCCCACCATGCATGGCTGTGCTCAGCAACTGTGGCTTCACCAGCGTTTGAGCAGTGACTGTGCTCCCTTCCTTCCTTCCTTCCCTCCCTCCCTTCCTGTTCTGCCGCAAGGAAGCTGAGGTGGCTGCCAGAAATAACCGGCATCCCTTGCCGGGGGGGGGCAGCCACCAAGGGGTCCCTCCTCAGGAGGTGCTGGTGGTGGCCTGGGGCCCTGCGGTGGAACTGGCTGCTGCTGGGGCACTGCCCACAGAGAGATGGGCTTTTTCTGCCATGGGATGTGGGGTGGTGCAGGGTGAGGATGTGCAAACAGCTCCGCTGCCACACAACAACTGGGACAGCACGGAGACAGCTACAGGTGCCTCTGGACAGCACCTTGTCTCCAGGAGGGACCAATACCAGATGGAACAAGTGAGAGGGAGATGATAACGCTGTGCCAAATTCCCATCCTGTTCCTACAGGGCTGACGCTGCTGCCTCCTGTAACCTCACAAAGTTTTCTCACCTCCTGTGAGACATCTGGAGTGCATGGCCAGTGCCAGGGAAAATGCACATTAGGGTGGGTTATAAATCGAGAAAAGCCTCAAGCTGCCTCTGGGACTGGGCAGGTTTGGGGTGATGCTAAGCCAGCATCGGCCACATACTGAGCTGTGCTGCAAAGGGAGTGAAAAACCCAATGATCCTGGAATACAACCAGCAAACCCCCCAGCCCAGCCCCTGCAGCATTCAGAATTAATGAACAGAATTAGCTCCCAACTAATTAACTCAAAACCATAATCCTGGTCCTACTGCAAAAGGCAGCAGCTTCTCAAAGAGGCGGGCATGCATCACAGTGATCAACATGTGGCGTGCTGAGCTAAACTGACGGGCTAAATAATACCTGTGTGCTCAAGGATGAAAGAAGCTAATGGCTGGGAGGGGTGTATTGTTGTGGTGGTGGTGTTCTTGTTTGTGGTTTTTAATGAAGAGCCTCATGGTGGTAGTTTAGTGAGGGGAAGGAGCTGCAACAACTGGATTGCAGCATCCCTCTGGAGTGGCTCTGAGGCGAGCTGCATTGCTGCTTGTAGTATTTGGCCTTTCTCAGAAGCACAGGGGCTTTGACACTGGTTGGCAGTGATGAGACCTCCTCTTCTGACATGGGTTTGAATGTGTCCCCTGGGATGTCTGGGAACAGCAGCTCCATCTCTTCCCCTCATCGCTGCAATGGCGGATGAGCGAGCCAGGCTGGGGCTGCACATCTTGCACTTCTTTCTGTCCCAGTAACAGAAACCACCCCCACCTCCCTGAGCACATCCTGTGCCTGGCTTTGATGGCATTTAAATGCTGGACACACATCGTGAGCTCACATCCATGTTGATGGGGCTGGGGCAAGCGGAGGCAGGACGTGGGGCTGTAGCCAGGTTCCCCTCTGTCCCTTTGCGGATCGAGCCCAGTGTTCCTTGGGACCCTCCTGCAGCCCATCAAGAGATGGGTTAAGGGGGTGCTGGAGGGGGAGCAGAGGTGTGTGAGTCCCCAGGGGAGGCAGCAATCCTGCTGGGTGCTCACAGATCTCTCAGCAAGGTCCCTGCACTCAGGCTGGTACGGCGTTAGTGGTGGCTCTAAGCAGTGCTGAGATAAGCTGTCACCCAACCACAAGCGTGTGGGAGGCTTAGCAGAACACGTGTAATTAATCCTGAGCTGTGCTAATAGTTAATCTTGGGCTCTTTGTTAAAGCCTGGAGGGGACTTCACCTGCAGCTGCAGCTTCGGGCAGGGGTTGGTATGCAGAGAACCAGAGGATGTGTGAGGGACTGTAGCTGAGCTGCAGGGAGAAGCAGAGCTAAAGCCATGTCGCCATAGAAGGATCAGCCCAAATACTCTGATTTCCTACCCCTCTTGCTCCTGTGCAACCTCCTGAAGCAGCAGAGCTTTGCTAAACTTGTCCTTTGCCATCCCTGGTGTCTCTTGCTGAGCTTGCAGCAGTGCTGGGGGGGGGGGGGGGGGGTTGGGGCTATTTTGCTCCAGCAATGTGAAATGCTCAGTCCACTTGTTTATTTTCCTTTGGCACCCCGTGCTCCTTTCATGGCTCGGAGCTGTAGCTGCTTTTGCCCAGCACGGCCTTCACAGAGCAAACACTGGTGCCCATAAATTATTCAGCACGGAATAACCTCCCTCCCGGTTTGTTCTTTGTCTCTTCACATTTCTGAGCTGATTTTTCTATGCATATTGATCATTGGCAGGGGATCACTGGCGGCTTCGCCTGCATAAGCTTCAGCCGGTAGTTATCTGAGAGCTGTTCATTATTAGCATCTATATTGATTGCAATGCAGCAGTGCCTAGAGGCACTGGTCAGGATTGGGTCAAAATGCTGGGGATCACGGATATATGGAGGAAAAATAAGTCTCTGGCTCAAAATATCTGGTGATGGAGGGCTGGGGATGAAAACAGGTTGGGAGCATGGCTGTGGAGTGCTGAGCATCTCTGCTGAGCATCTCTGCTGTGGTGTGCTGAGCATCTCTCCCTGCTGGTGGGCTCCAACAGGGAAAGACGCAGATACCAAGCAGTGAAGAGCAGGGGGCTTCAATGGGTCTTCCCCTGTTTGGGGCATCAGTGTTAACCCAGAGCAAAGCCAAGCATCTCTGGGATCTGCAGGCTTGCTCCATGGCTCAGCTAAGCACTGTCTGAATGCCCCTGTGAGGTCTGAGATGGAATCCACTGAGCTCAGCCCTGGTTTTCCAGGGTTACCTTATCTTTTGCCCACTGTAGACCTCAAAGACCTGTGAATTCTGCTTCTATGTCCTACCAGAGGCTAATTTTTCCCCTAGTGGGACTAAGTGCAGGGTTTTGTCCTCTTGCATTTCCTGGTGAATTTTTTAACTGCTTCTGATGCATCTTGAGAAACAAGGGGTGAAACAGGGGGTTATCTGATGGCTGGTGTGTGTGCAGCTCCCTGGGAGGAAAGCAAAGCATCAGCCTGGAGCAGGAACTCTTCTTCCACCCAAGGTTGGTGCTGGGTGGGTATGGGCAGTGGAAGGAACCAGCAGCATTTTGAACCCTGTTTTGAAGCAGCGAGGGAAAAAACATCCCACATCTGAATGCAAACACTGCAGTCTTGCTGAAGACCCCTTGTGCTGCTTTGGTAGCTAAAATGCTTACAGGGAAGTGGGAAGGGGTGTGTGTGTGCGCCGCTTGCTAAAGGACGAGTGGGAAGTGCCTGGAAGACCTGAGCTGTGTTATTAATGAGGCAACTAATGATTACATGTTGGAAAATTGCAAGCAGCACTTCAGAGCCGTGGCAAAAGCCTTGACAGCCAAACCTCTTCCTCTGGAGCAGCCATGCCCCATGGGGAGGGATGTACTTGGCCTTTCCCCCTAGGACAAGGGGTACTGCTGGGACCTTCAGCTCTTACCCCTGTCCTTAAGTCATGGGAATGGTGATGGTGGCATCTGCAGCTGCTTTTGTGGGGCTAAGGCGTGAGGAGTCGGGATGCAGTGCTGTGGGCTGCTGGAGCCACTGGGAGTATTGATCTCAGCAATGCTGAGAGGTGTTTTTTGCAATGGTCCCCTTGAAATTAACTGCTCATAAGGCAGGACAGAAAGTCGAAGGAAACAGGATTTGATGCCTCGTGGGGTCAGAGCTTTACAAACTGTTCTCGGAGCTTAATTGCTCTGGTGCCGAGCTCTGGACTCCTAATAATGGGCCTGGCAGGGCACTTGATTTCCAGCACGTGCTTGTATCCTGTGCTGGCAGCCCTTTCCCTGCCGAGCAGTAGCTGTGGCCAGCATGTGGTCTGGGCAAGGGGCCACCTTCTGCATGCCAGGGCCAGCACCGTACTGGAACAAAGCTGAGCACCCACTGCCACCACTGTCATCACAGACACCTTCCCACAGTCCCCAAGGTGTATCCAGGCTGCACTAATAAGGGCTGTTCACAGGGAATCACCACGTCCAGACAAAGGGATTCCTAATTATTTCCTGGTGGGTAAAAGCCATCTTTCTTCTTGCCTCTGTTCACGTGAGAATCTGTGCAGTGCCCAGGCTCCCAGCTTCACCTGCCCTCGCCAGTTGGCAAATACAGTCCTGCTGTTGTGTGGGGAGCCAGGAACTCTCTCTGGAAGCAGCCAGAAGTGACCTGCTGTGTGTGGTCCTGATGGAGCTGTGTGGTGTGGCCGTGGGATTTATCAGCTCCGTGCTGGTGAGGGAAGGAAACCTCAGTCTTTCATCTTTAATCAGGTTCTCCCATTACTGGAGAGTGAGTGTTGCTTTAAGCTGTCACTGCTGCTGGGTTGTTCTTTTTCTGGCCAGGCTTTGATATTCATGGTGGGACATGGTTATGTATAGGATGTTGTGAGCTTTAGAAAGGCTGGATGTTTGGTTACAGGTCTCAGTGGGAGCTGAAGATGGGGCCCCTGATTGTAGGTACTCAACCACTGCAAACCCTTGCAAAGACAGAGATCACAGAATCCAAGCCTGGTTTGGGCTGGAAGTGACCTTGAAGCTCATCCAGTTCCAACCCCTGCCACGGGCAGGGACACCTTCCACTGGAGCAGCTTGCTCCAAGCCCCTGTGTCCAACCTGGCCTTGAACACTGCCAGGGATGGGGCAGCCACAGCTTCTCTGGGCACCCTGTGCCAGCGCCTCAGCACCCTCACAGGGAAGAGCTTCTGCCTAAGAGCTCATCTCAGTCTCCCCTCTGGCAGGTTCAAGCCATTCCCCTTGGCCTGTCCCTACAGGCCCTTGTCCAAAGCCCCTCTCCAGGTTTTTTGTTGGCCCCTTTAGGCACTGGAGATGATGGAGACTAAACCAAGAGGTTGCACAAATGCTGGACACACCACTGTGTGTCTGGACTTTATTGGATTCTCCAGTCCTCAGTTTAACTGGGGCACGTTTCCAGCAGACAGGTCTTACTTAGGGTTAGGCAGGCGGGATGTTAGTGGGTATTTATTTCCCTTTACTGAGAAGTTTCTTCATTATTTGCTGAATTTCTGACCTGGAAGAGCTGTTTGCTCTGGTACCCTCCTGTGCGTCTTCAGGGGCTGACTTTGCCCAGCCAGGAGGGCATCTCTCATCAGAGCGTCATGGATCCCATCCTGCTCCTCCTCCCCTCTTCACCTGGGTACCACTGCCTGCAGAGTTGCAGCCATGTAGCTCTGCAATTAAAAGCCACGTGCATTGAAAGGAGACTGCAGAAACTGCTCCATTTAATTCCAGCAGCTTCCCAGCACCTCTGAAGAGGTAGCTCAGAGCTCTGCTGGCAGTAGCTACTGGAGCAATAGGGATCTGTGGTGAAGAGGGGCCAAGAGGGATTTTTTCCACCTTTGAGGGCTTCATTTTGTAGGAGAGGAGGATGCATAAATAAGCAGGATTTACCAGGCTGTTAAACTGTGCTCCTTCATGAAATATGTTTATTTTGTAGCCGGATGACAACTTGTAGCCGGATGAGAAACTTCTCAGTGAGGGTGACAGAACACTGGAACAGGCTGCCCAGGGAGGTTGTGGAGTCTCCTCTGGAGACATTCAAAACCCGCCTGGACACATTTCTATGTAACCTTATCTAGGTATTCCTGCTCTGGCAGGGGGATTGGACTAGATGATCTTTTGAGGTCCCTTCCAATCTCTAACATACTGTGATACTGTGATACTGTGACTGTCTCACTGGCTTCTTTGCTGTTGCAGAAACCTCTGCTTTGTCACACAAAGGTTATCATAACCTTAGAAATTGCTGGGTAGTTTCCATAGGTGAGAGAAGGTTATGCCTGGAGTGTGGGGAGAGTTGATCTGGGACGGCAAAGTCAAGGAGGATGGAGGTTTCAACACACCCAGAGATGCTTCAGCCGGGAGCCCCTGGATCAAACCCAGCCTCAAGCAGGACTCTTGACTGCCCATTTCTGGAGGCTTTCAGTCTCCTTATGGATGCGAAGCATCCAGCAGTCTTCACTCCACATGGCTTATCTTTGCAGCCCAGACAAAATGCCTTCCCATGGAACCCCCTGCAGATGGGATCTCCTGGCAGAGCCCTGCCTGGACCTGCTGCTGCTCAGCTGAGCAGCAAACCCTCGGCATTAGCTGTCTTCTGGGGATGCGCTGCAAAGGTTTCCAGCAATGGTTCTGTCCTGCAATGATGGGAAAACAGAGGTCTGTTGGACCTCTGATATAAATGCATTGATTGCTGAACTTCACCCCCTGGATGGGTAGGGCTGTGTGACACAGGATCGATGATGGGCCAGAGAAACAGTCCAGATGTGCGTTGCAAAAGTAAAACCAATGCAGGCGGCTTGAAATTGCTTGGAAAACCTCACTTTTGAGGTCGTCATGTCCCTTGTAGCAGGAGGAAGGGCTGGGAGCAGAGGCTGGGCAGTGGGCATTCATCTCCTGGGCTCTGGTTTGCACTTTAAATTGACTGTGATGGGCTTGTTGCAGATCCCTGGGAGCTGCTTGGGCTCCTTTCACCCCCTACATAATGGCCCTGTGCTTGCTGGGCTCTTGTAGACAGGGAGAAGCCAAGGGAGCAGAAAGGACAGAGCCCTTCTGCAGTCTGCCTTGCTGATGACAGCAGATGCGGACAGAGAAGACGTAATTAAATATAATATAGGCTATTGGCTCAGCCTGCCAGCACATGCCCACGAGATCCATTTAGTGCTGGACTTTTGAGCCCCAGGAGTGATAACATGGAAGGAAACGTTGGGTTAATTTGAAAATGGGTCAACGGGATGTAAAGATAACCCTGCAGTCATCTGATTTCAGAAAGCCTGCACCGTGCTGGGGAGGGGAATGCATCCTCTGGTTGATTAAAGTACCTATAAGGGGAAAATAGCAGGACAAGAAGCTGCTGTAGATTTATTCTGGAGTAGGCACAGCTGGTGGAGGCAGCTGGTGCAGAGGCGAGCACGGCGCCTGCATCCGCTTGGATTGAAGCTGCTTCGGATGCTCCCTCTCAACGACGAATGAGGGTTGAGGCGGTGCATTAATCCGGGATGCTGGGATGGGACTCTGGAGGTGCTGAGCCGGTGGCCGTCCTTGGCTGGTCTGGGAAGGGAGGTTCCTCCAGGAGCTGGGATCAAGCAGTTTCCAACCCCAAATCTCTTGGCTACACTGGCTGAGGAGGAGGCATTTGAGCTCATCAATTTTGTTTGCGTAATTTCAAGCGCCATTAATAGTACATGGCACAAGGAAAAATCAGGGAAATTGCACTCCAGCCATGAGTGAAATTGGGTTTAGTAGAAAATTAGTTGACTTAACTGGCAAATGATGAAAGCTTGAATAAAGAATGTTTAAATAAGGAGGAATGATAAAAAAAGTTCCCCCCCCCCCCCCCCCCCTTGGAGGTGCAGCCTGGATTTGCATGAACAGAATATTAAAGTGGTTATAAAGTGGTTAGGAAGGATAAGGGGGTAAATGAGAGAGATGCTCTGCTTCAAAGATCTACTTTTAGATCTACTCCAGGGAGTATAAATGGACGTGGCAAGTCCTGAGCCCCGGAGAAGGAACATGTGGCAGATCCCAGTGAAAAGGGAGAACCAGGCCTGCTTTACCTAACCATTAGAAAGGCTCTTTGGAGGCTTCAGTATGAGATACACTGATTGTCACCCGCAGCCCCTTGCCAAGCTTGCCTGGGGCTTTCCAAAATTACAGGTGATTTTGTAATGCAGCAGCCTTGGTGATGGGTACCAGCTAGAGGATGAGGTGTGCTGCAAGAGACGTGTTACAATTGGAGGGTTTGATTGATGAGTGGGGAGAAAACAGTATGTATGTGAGCAAATGTGATGGTTAATATTGCATCCGTATAAAATCCTGCCTTAAAAATTCCCCTTCAGCCTCCCTGGGAGGGGTGGCTCTCCTTGTTGCCCTGTTTATCGCACTGAGGTGAGAGCCTTTCCATTCTTGTCACCTTCCCAGTGAGCCATGTCATCTAAATTGGGCATAAAAGCAATAAAACGGGAGCATGTTTGCCCTGCAGCTGACCCGGGCAGGTGCCCTGAGCTCATATCCCTTGTGACAAGAGCAATGAAGCAGCTGCAAATGCAGCTCTTCACCTTCAGTTGAAATCTGTTGTTATTCCTGGCTTTGCTGAGTGATGTGGTTCCATGTTCAGTCGCTCTCTGGAGTCATGGTCAGGGTTTTGGGATGACCCTTCACTGGTTTCAAGCCAGGATGGGGCTGGAAGAAGGATGAGGGTATCCAGTGCTCAAGAGCTTGCCAGCCATATCAGAAGAGGGAGATATGGTCAGGAGCAGACCGAGAGCCCTTCATTGTATCTGTAATGGCCAACCAATTTCAGTGACTACGTATGATCCCTTTTGGTTATGTTGGTGAAGACTAGGGAGAGATTGCAGAGCAAATGCTTGTGATAACTCTATCACTTGGCTATTCCACAGGTGGGAGAGCCATGGATTTCCTCTGCATCCACCACTGGATCAGTAGAGGAAATGCTTTCTGTAAGTCTGGGTAAAGGATGAGGGCCTCATGGAAGTGCTCCTCAGAGGATGGACCCTTGGGCTGCGGGTTCATTTGAGGTTCAGCTGAGCAACAGATAAAACCCATGGGCTGGTAGGAAGATTCTCAGATTCAGAAAGGGAAATGCAGAGAAATCAGGAAAATCAGTAAGAGAAGTCATGTAGAGGGAAAGCTCCAAAGCTTGGGAATGTAAAACTTGGCTGGACCTTCTATTCCTAAGGAAAAGGAAAACACAGGGATGGCTGGGATAAATTCCCATCTCCACATAGGTGCTAGGAGTAAGTGAAGAGCCCAGAAGAAAACAAAGACAGACATCTTGGCAGGCAGGAGCTGAGGGTGAGATTTCACACTGTCTGCGCTCTGGCTTGCAAAGTAAACCAGCCATTCCTCAGCCCTGTCAGAAGGACTCGGACCAAAACAGGGCGATGAAGTAGTGAGAGTGGGGCAGAGCCCGGCTGGACCGAATCAGCTCAACATCTTGGATTTCCATGTGGATGTTGCTGTTGCTCTTTGGATGTGAGTGGGGTTATGAGGGTGAGGATGAGGAATGAGTCTTCAGGAAGCAGGAAAACCACAAGAACACTGAAGGCGAGGATGGATCATTTGTATTTCGGAGCAAACTGGCACTCGAATCACAAGTACGAGTAGTGAGGATTTTTGAGCAACCTGCTGAAGCTGGAAGGTGTCACAGAGGGGTTCTTTCTGAGAAGGAAGAGACATGGTCCAGACAAGCAGATGGGCTGTCAGGCTGACATCAGTGGTGCACTTAGCGCAACAGCTTTGGAGAGAAGGATTCATCAATTCACAGAGGTAATTGAAAATGGAAGGAGACATGCCACAGGTTTACCAGCCTTGTATCATGCCAGATTAATCACACATCACCCTGGCAGCAAGGTAACTGATGAACTTGATAAAGAGATTGCAGTCGATCTAGTTCATCTGGACTTTCATAATGCATTTTAGCTGCTGGAGCAGGGAAGAGGGGCTGAGTATGGCTGTTGTAAGGAACTGGCTGAAAACCCACTGAGTGAGGCCCAGGGTTCGGCTGCTCTGGCTTTATGGAACTGCTCATAAATGGGATGAAAAGTGAGAAATGTCAATGGAAAGTGCACAGCATCCAAGGACAGGCCCAGAGTCAAGGAGAAGCTGAGGTGCTCTGTGATGTGGTGGGTACCTGTAACGACTGGAGTAAGAGGAACAGGGAATGTTGTGTGCTAGGAGAGGTATGGGGCTGGGAACACGGAGATCTTGGCTAAGCTGAGAGCCTTGCAGGCAGGGAGGAGGGGGAAGATGTGGCTTCACAAGTCTGTCACTGATGTGACTGCAGTGAAAGCAAACGAAATCTGGTGTCTGTGATGAGGGAGGTCCAGGGGGATGTGTGTGCTGAATGAGAAGCTGGTGAGCCCTGGCTGGGAATGCTGTGCAAAAGCCTCATCTTCCACATGGGAGGAGCAGGAACCCAGCTGGAGCAGGTGTGAAGATGGGGGGGGAGGGGGACCAGAGCTGCCTAAAACCTCAGAATTTTGGCCCAGGAAATAAAGACTGGGGAGAAGAGAACCATCTGCATCCCCCTCCATCAGCTGGTTGATGGTCCCTGTTAACTCCCTGCAGGGAAATGAGAGTTTGTGTTGCAGAGCTGTCATGGTGCTGGGGCTGATCCCTCCTGCTTCTCCCCAGCCACTTAGGGGTGCCTCCAGGACGGGGAAACTGCCCCTTGACCAGTCCCTTACCTTTTGACCTGATCTACACTGACTACCACGGTCTTCAACAGATGAAGCAGCACATGGGGCTCTCCTTTAAGAAATACAGGTGAGCAAAGCCACTCCCTTCTCTTACTTTGTTTTACATCAATTAGCAAGCAAAGAGTAACGCTAATGACATTGAAGGATAGTCCCCATGTCCAAAGAGTCAGACCTTTAGATTTGTGTCTGGCTCTGCTTTGCTGTACCCCCCATTATCATGGCGTGAGGCGTTCTGCTCACTCTGCAGCCTCACATGTGTAAGATAAAACCTCATTAAAAGAGACTGAATTGGGAAAAGAAATCCCTGCATGTGCCTGCAGTGTGTGTGTGCTTCCACGTACTGTGCCTGCAGTCTGCAGCCAGGGATGGCCACACCATAGAGGAAGGCAGGAGCCTTTTGTGTTTGCAAGAAGCCCCGTCCCTGGCTCCTTCGGCATCAAGACAAATGTCATCATTCCCTGGTACATCACTAGCCAGGAAAATATGCAATTTAATTCACTGCTGATAGTCCTGCTATTTATTATGTTTTCTCCCATCTCTTCCACTATCCTACACGATTTTATTAGAGAGAAAAATGACAAGTGGTGTTATTGCTTTTATTATAAATACATTTTTTCTTGCATTCAGCTTGTTTTGCTCTTCTCTTGCTTGATGTTCCCCTTCTCTCCTCAGTCTTGTGCTGGTAATGCCTGCCTCAGCATTCCCAGGACACTGGGAAAAGCATTAACAGGTCTTCAGGAGATGCATCATTCTCCTGACCATCAGGGAGATGAAAGCCTGCAAGGGGAAATTGCTCCTTCCAGGAGGGAGCGGTGGGCTGGGAAAAGCTGCTTGGGATATTCCTGTACCCTCTGCTCCAGGAGCAGACAAGGGACGAGCTGCTGGAGGACACAACATGTCCCTGGCAGTGGGACTTGGTCAAACCAAGGCCCTGGGTCCTCTTCTCCCTCCCAGATGCCGTGTCCGGGTCATCGATACCTTTGGGACAGAGCCGGCATACAACCATGAGGAGTACGCCACGCTGCGCGGGTACCGCACCAACTGGGGCTACTGGAACCTGCAGCCCACCCAGTTCATGACCATGTTCCGTAAGTGAGGCATGGGGGCATGTGGGGAGGTTTCAGAGGCTCACAGGGACTACAGGAGCAGGTCTCAGCTCCATCAGGAGGTGATGCATGGGCAGTGCTGTCCTTTCCAGCTCCACTCCTGCTTCCCCCTGCCTGCCAGCGGTTTCCACATCTGCTTGGCCATCTCTTGGCTATAGAAATGATCCAGGGAGAGAGACCTCGCTTCTTCCTCTGCAATGGATTGCTGGCTCCAGCACAGTTATGGCCAAACACAGGGCACAGCCAGGAGCTTCCAGATCCTGGGAGGGGAAAGCTTTGCAACCTTGGTTGCAAAGCCTGGTTTTATTTCAGCTGGGGTTCTACAGGTGAGAGGCAGCTCAGTGACTGGTATTTGCCTGTGGCATGGAAAGGAGATGTGCTTGTCTGAAAGGAGCCCAGTGACCCATTGGGTTCTGGGTGACTCAGACGTTGCTTTTTCCTGGATAAAGCAAATTTGGCAACCTAACAAATGTCTTACTTCTTCAAGAGTCACCCAAGTGAGTCCCAAAACCTGTATTTTATGAGCTGCTTGGATGGGGATCCATGCCATTTTTTCCCCAAGCTCCAGCAAGGCTCTGGAGCTGGGCTAATCTCAGTCCTGTGCTG
Source organism: Psittacula echo (assembly GCF_963264785.1). Taxonomy (NCBI): domain Eukaryota; kingdom Metazoa; phylum Chordata; class Aves; order Psittaciformes; family Psittacidae; genus Psittacula; species Psittacula echo. Next base: position 10,137,564 of record NC_137750.1, on the reverse strand, counting down.
CAGTGGGGCTGCGTTCTCAACCCTGATGAGGTCCTAGAAAACATCTGTCCAGCTGCGTGTCTTCTCCCCTTGGTGTCCACAGCTCACACCCCTGACAACTCCTTCATGGGCTTCGTGTCAGAGGAGCTCAACCAGACAGAGAGGCAATTCATCAAGTCCAACAAAGTGAGCAGCATGGCAGTGGTGTACGGGAAGGAGGCCAGCATCTGGAAGGTGAGTGCACCCACGCAGGATGGGGCAGTTGTAGACCAAGCTGTGAGGTAGCAGCAGCTTTTGGCTCTAACCCCGAGCTTTTGAGGCTCAGGTCTCAATGTGTTTGTGTGAAACATCCTTGTCCCATTCATGGAGGGGAAGCTGAGGCTGCTGCAGCGATGTGGCATGTCCAGCACCTCCAGGCAAGCAGGGCAAAGGCTGATGAGATCCTGTTCCCTTTGCTTTGGGTGATGCTTCCTCCCAGCAGGCTGCTCAGACTGAGGATTTCACATTGGTTATGTTATGCAGTTGATGACAGTGATTGCTGTTAGGTGATGTCCTGTGCTATGATGGGGATGATTGGTCTCTGCTTTCAAGTACCCTGTGGAAGGGAGCTGTGTTGCCCTCCCATGCCTGTAACAGTGTAGAAGAGGGGTGGGCAATGCATGAGGCAATACCCCCAAAAGAAAACATCTCCCCTGCATCCCTATAGCAGCCAGGGGACATGTGTACTCCCCCCCTCTTACCCAGAGCTAGCCAGCTGGTTTTCCTTCCAGAGCTTACAAAAAAGGAGGTAATTCTTGCTGTCTCTTGATTTATTTCTGTTTCTTTCCCTTTATGCACCACCTGGGGCTGCTCCAGTTGCAGGTACTGTACCACACACTGCTGGGCTTTACCTCTGCACATCTGCTCAGGAGAGAAGAGGTTTTGCTGGACTTGACTTTGCCTTGTTACAGGCTCAGTCCTCCTGAGCTGCTGGATCAATGCAATCTCCTTCGCATTCCCATCACCTCATAAGGGTGCCTGTAGTGGGCCAGGATGCAGCCACATTTCCTGTTTGCTGGTGTTTGTGGGTTTTCCATCACCTTCCGCGTCTGAGAGCAAACGCCCCAGCATCCAGCTATCTTGGGGTCTCCATAAGGACCTACTAAAACCCACTACATCTCAGTTTAGGGGAACTGTAGTATCTTGCTTTGTTTCCTATCATTTCCCCACCCTTTCTTATCCATTTGAGCTTAGTTAGGTTAATTTGGGAAGGCACTAAAGAGACTTAGAACCTCAGACCCGACGTTTCCCTCCACCCTTATTGCTGCAAATATCCTATTAGCCTGAATTCACAAACAGCATCAGTTTTCCCAAAACCGAATATTTGGGGTAGTTTATTACTGGGTAAAGGGGCTGGTTCTTGCTGGTCACTGTATCTTGAGGCCAGGCTGCCGGAGTATTGCTTTGTGTGATGAAATAAGTGGAAAGAGGAGCTCTCCTTATTCTGAGTGATTTTGAGGTCTAGGAAGGAAAAAACTACCTCCATCTTCTGGAGCTGGGTGCTTCTTTACAAGCATTGGACTAAGCACTGTCTCCAGAGCAGGATCTTTTTGACATTTGGAACATTTCATGAAACATCCTTTCCTGCTATTTCTCATTTCCTGCCCCTCTGAACTTCTTGCATCTGACTTGCAACAGGGGCCAAGGTTTTAATAAGCTGGGAAAGACCATTTTCATCAGGTGCTGCCCATCTCCCATGGGTTAAAGCAGCTCTGATGCAGTGCTTGGAAGGGGGTCTCCTGTGCCAGCCATCTTCCCAAGACTTTGTATTAGAGAATTGATATCCAGCTCCAGGAAGACCTCAGAGCAGCTCCAGTGCCTAAAGCGGCTGCAGGAAACCTGGAGAGGGGCTTGGGACAAGGGCCTGTAGGGACAGGCCAAGGGGAATGGCTTTAACCTGCCAGAGGGGAGACTGAGCTGAGCTCTTAGGCAGAAGCTCTTCCCTGTGAGGGTGCTGAGGCGCTGGCACAGGGTGCCCAGAGAAGCTGTGGCTGCCCCATCCCTGGCAGTGTTCAAGGCCAGGTTGGACACAGGGGCTTGGAGCAAGCTGCTCCAGTGGAAGGGGTCCCTGCCCGTGGCAGGGGTTGGAGCTGGATGAGCTTTAGGCTCCTTTCCAACACAAACCATCCCATGATTCTATGATACGTGACTGAAGGCAGAAATACAGTGTTGAGAGAGGCTTTAAGGCAACATAGGGAGTTTTCTCATATTCCCTGTTTATATCTCCTTATTCTCTCCTGGCCTCTGCTCCTTTGAGGCCTTTTGCAGCACTGGAACAAACTGAAAATGCAGCATCCAAAGGATTCTGAACCACAAAACCCTTTGTGGTTTTTCCAAGCAAAAAAGTACTTCTGCAGTAGAGAAATTGTTCGAACACAGGCTGCTTTGGAGAGCAGCCTCCAAAAGAAAGCCTCCAAAAGAAGAATACTATTGACCCCTTAATGTTCCAGATAGTGAAGCAGGATTAAACGTGAGTTAGAAAGTCCTGAGGACTTGTTGGAACAGGGGGACATCAGCAAGCTTTGGTCTTTGCAAACCTCCCTCTGAGTGCCATGAAACCTTTCGTTCAGCAGCTCCAGAGTGGAATTTGCCCTTGAAGGTGGCAGAGGAGGCAGGGCTGGAGGTGCTGGGTTCAGGGTGCTGAGGCCTGCAGCCATCCAGGCTCATTGGGAGTCTGGGGTGATCCAGGATGTGTGTCCAAGGGAAGCAGAGGGGAGGATGTGGGTTTTGCACTGCTGTGGGTTTGCTTAAAACATCGCGGATGCTCCAGGACAGGAGTTTGAGAGTTAAATCTCCCCGTCATAACCGTGGAGGGGGTCAGGTCCATCTTCTGGTGCAGTTCACACGTCTGCCTTCCTTCCCAGGGCAAGGAGAAGTTCCTGGCCATCCTCAACAAGTACATGGAGATCCATGGCACGGTTTATTACGAGACACAGAGGCCGCCCGAGGTCCCAGCATTTGTGAAGAACCATGGGCTGCTGCCACAGCATGAGTTCCAGCAGCTGCTGAGGAAGGCCAAGGTGGGCAAGTGTCATGGTCTGAGCACAGCTGGTAACTCAGAACCATGCAGCCACTTGCTCACTCCCCTCTTCATCCCCCCCTGCTCCCAGAGGGATGGGGATGAGAATGGAAAGAATGTAAACCCCACGGGTTGAGATAAGAACAGTCCAGTAACTAAGGTATAACACAAACCACTACTGCTGCCACCAGTAATAACAATGATAAAGGAAACAACAAGGGAAGAGAATACGACCGCTCACAACCCGCCGACCGATACCCAGCCTGACCTGAGCAGTGATCTCGCCCTTCTGGGTAACTGCCCCCAGTTTCTGTACTGGGCATGACATGCTGTGGGATGGAATACCTCTTTAGCTAGTTTGGGTCAGGTGTCCTGGCTCTGCTTCCTCCCAGCTTCCTCTTCTCCCTGGCAGAGCAGGAGACTGAGAAAGTCCTTGATCGGGGTAAGCATTACTGAGCAACAACTTTAAACATCGGTGTTATCAGCGCTGTTCTCAGGCTAAAGTTGAAAGCACAGCACTGCACCAGCTACTGAGGAGAAAAAAGGTTACAGCTGAACCCAGTATAGCAAGGGGCAGTGGGACAGATCCTGTCAACCAGCGGTACTGAGGGCTCAGCTGCCTTGAGAAAGAAAACCCAATTAAAGGAGGAGGCAGGCTGGAGCGAGGCTGTTATCTGTGCTCTTCCCAGGCACTATCAGCAGGGCTAATTAGCTGGGAGCAGAGCAGAGCACATCATTTCAAATGAGGATGTGTCTGATGAGTTTCTCCTTGCACACTGTCTGCAGATGGAGCACAAAGTTCCCTGATTAATTCATTTATTGCTAAGGAGGGGGGAGGTTCCCCCCACCCCAGCTGTGATAAGAATAAATGGGATTCTCAGAGTGAGTGTGCAGGTTATGGGCACATCCTGGTCACCTTCAGTTCTGTCCCGGGGGAAATATTGATTCACCAGCCCAAATGGTGTTGGCAAAGCAGTATTTCTCCATACAGAGCCAGTCATAGCCACTATGGAGAACTTGCAGCTCTTCATCACCCCATTGCCTTGCACAAGTGTGCTGTGAGCTGTAGGGCAGGGGAGGTTTTAGCCCATGTAACCTACAGGGTGTAGAACTACAAGGAGCTGCCATAGAGGCAGGGGGAGAGCAGCAGAGGGGGATAATGGTAGGTTACTTTAGAGACTGTCCTATGGGGTTGGCCGCGTTTGCTCACCAGCACATGGGTTTCTCCTTTGCAGCTCTTCATTGGCTTCGGGTTCCCCTACGAGGGTCCTGCCCCACTGGAGGCGATCGCCAACGGCTGCGTTTTCCTGCAGGCGCGTTTCAACCCCCCGCACAGCTCCCTCAACCACGAGTTCTTCCGCGGGAAGCCGACTTCCAGAGAGGCAAGTCTGGCAGGAGACGGAGGGATGGAGCCAGCCCTTCACACCGGGGTGGGGGCAGCCCAGCGGGGAGCAGTTGCTAAACTGGGATGTCCAAGGGAGCGTCTGAGGCTGGAGCAGCTCTGCTCTGGAGCCAGGCTGAGAGAGCTGGGCTGGGGCAACCTGGAGAAGAGAAGGCTCCTGAAGGGGAGACCTGAGAGCAGCTCCAGTGCCTAAAGGGGCTGCAGGAAACCTGGAGAGGGGCTTGGGACAAGGGCCTGTAGGGACAGGCCAAGAGGAATGGCTTTAACCTGCCAGAGGGGAGACTGAGATGAGCTCTTAGGCAGAAGCTCTTCCCTGTGAGGGTGCTGAGGCGCTGGCCCAGGGTGCCCAGAGAAGCTGTGGCTGCCCCATCCCTGGCAGTGTTCAAGGCCAGGTTGGACACAGGGGCTTGGAGCAAGCTGCTCCAGTGGAAGGGGTCCCTGCCCGTGGCAGGGGTTGGAACTGGATGAGCTTTAAGGTCCCTTCCAACACAAACCAGTCTGGGTTTCCATGAGATAATTTTCTTCTCCAAATGCAGAAGTGCAGATACCAGCAGATGAGGTCCCCTCTCCATCTCAGTGCTTAGATGCAAGGGGCCCTGCCTTAGATTTGGGGTTGCAAAGGTGAAGGTGGTGCAGGAGACTTCTGCAGACCACAGACAACAAACCCCGGCTCCTTCTTGTTCCCCATCAGCCCAGATCCACGCTCCCCCCATACCCTGCTTCCAAACCAGGGCGATGCTCCCCTGTTCATCCTTCTGTAGACCCAGTGGACACCAGGACCCCGATGGTGTTGCAGGGGTATGAAATCCCTCCAGGCTTGCCTGTCACTGGGAATTCGATCTAAGTGAGGCAGGAACTCTTTAAAAGTTAAAGGGTTGAGAAAATTGCCTCTTTTATTATTAATAAAGTAGATAATGTAGATAATGCAGAGCAATGCTTCCCACCAAGAAGGGCTTTGCTGGGGGACTGTGTGGCTCAGCCCTGCCACAGCCCAGCTCAGCAGCACCCATCACGGAGAGGGGTGCACTGGGATGTCTTGGACCCCCATGTCTGTCCCATGCACCCCCTAATTAGCTGCTGGTGTTATCCCCCATCCCTGCTGGGTGCTGAGGTTGTATTTCAGCCGGGAGCCAGGAGGGAAGCTGGGGATGAGGGTTGTGAATTGCTACAGGGTGTTTACACATAGAGGGGAAGGAGGTGATCGACTGCCAGGGAAAAAATGGGGAAGGACAGCAAGCTGCAGAATGAAGCACAGAGCGAGCAGTGCTCTCCTCCTCCAGCTGGCAGGTTTTCAGGCTCCTCTTCAACACTTCATGGTGCCCCCGAAACACCTCCTCTGCTCAGCATCCTCTCACTTCCCGTTCCAAGAGGAGATCTGGGCTCTGGCTCTGCAGCAGCGTGGGGCTGAAAGACAGTTTAGGGGCTGAAACAAGAGGTAGATCCCCCAAAATCACCTGGTGAGAGGGGGGTGACTGTGGGGTACCAGTGTGTGGGGCTGCTTGTGCCATTGGCGTGATGCGGCTTCCAGCACTGCCAGACTTTCCCCAGCCTTTGGTGGTGATGGATTTTCTCTCTGCCTTGTTTCTGGAGCTGGCAAACCTGGGAGACGTGGTGCCTTCACAGACCTTTGCTGGCTTGGTCTGTTTTTGCCACTCCAGACCCACAAATGGCTCAGGTGAAGGTTAAATTGTACCCATATTATGTAGGTACTCAGGGCTGCAGAGATGATTTCAGCATTGGGAATGAGCATCCCAACCTAGTGGGAATTCTAGACCATCAGCCTGAGGTTGGGGGGGCAGCTGTGTTCAGGGAAGCCTTTTTCCAGCACATATCTTTGTGCAGTGGGTTAAACCCAACGTGCCTGTGCCTGAGCCTGCTGCTCCTCTGCTGCGGTGGCTGTGAGTGGTAGACAGCAGCCATTCTGGCAAGGACTGCAGAAACCAGCTCATTCTGCTGCGGTTTAGGTGTCCTCCCAACACCCGTATGCTGAAGACTTCATCGGGAAGCCACACGTGTGGACTGTCGACTACAATAACTCTGAAGAGTTTGAAGCTGCTATCAAAACCATCGTGAGGACCCAGGTACGGCTCAGAGGAGGTGGCAAGGCTGGCTTTGAAGGAATGGGTATTGGTTGCTGGTGCCTGATCCTCCCTTTTGAGTGTTAACTGCTTGTCCTTCCTTGCTTCCTCTTTGAAATTACTCACGTGTGCAAAGCAGAGAATCATCCTCATATAGCTTCAGGGGGACACATGCTCCCACCTTGCTTTGGTACTGAGCTTCCTAGGTGTTTCCCAATGGCAGAGCCATGCCTTTGAAGGATCTCCTAGGAATCCTCCAGGCAGATCCAAAGTAAGGGGAAGCTGAGATAAGGGAGATGAGGTTTGGGAGCAGGAGGTTGAGGTTGCTGGAGGTGCTTGGCAGTGCTGGGACCTAGTGTGAAGCAAAGATAAACCCTGAGTACTCTTCCCTGCAATTACCCAGAGAGCTACAGACCTTTGCACCTACCATTTCCCCATTTCACTGCTCATCATTATCGTTAGGTTTGAGCAAATCAATAGGAATAGCTCCAGGAGTTGCCCCTGTGAAGGATGAAGGGATGTAAGGAAGTGGGGGAATGCAGGGACCCTCCAGGAAGGCAGAACTCCCACTGTGCCTGCCCTGGAAATGTTTCCTCATGAATATTTCCCACCTGCCCTGTGGCAGGAGCCTTTCAAGTTCTCCAAATTATTAAAGTCAATTTTCCTGGAGGGGAGAAAAGTGCTGATACCCGTTTTGCTTGCAATGTGCTTTGCTCGGGGTGAGCCTCATGAGGACAGTGATGCAGTGGGAAATGGGGCTCTGCGTCGGGCTTCACCGCGCTGGGTGGGATTTTGGGGTGGGCAGGGATGATGCTGGAGATGCTGTCCTTGCTTTTCCTGCTTTAGAGGCTGCAGAGGTGGGTGGCTGTGACAGTCTGGGGACTTTATTCAGCTGATGTGGCCATGCCATCTGCCCAGGTCTTGTACCTTATTGTGGCTGACGGCCGCAGCACTTCACCTCAAGCTGATTTTCTCTATGAGATCACAAAGACCAAACAAACCCAGCTTAGGGAAGCAGTTTTTGTTTGGCACATTCATTCCCATACCTCGATTAAAATGAAATTGAAAATCATTACCTCCCTGCTGCTGTGCTGCTGGGCCAGCTGTCAGCGCTTGACCCTCCACCATCTGGCCTGAAGAGATGGCCTCAAGGCGGTGGGCTCTGTTCAGGAGAGAGAAGGGAATTTTCCCTTCTTCCAGAAAGGAGAAAGAAAAGGGTGAAGCCTGGTGTTATTCAAATAATTAGGGAAGAGTTATTGGAGAGTTCAGGGAGGGAGGGAAAGGGCTCTGCTACCTCCCGAGCAGCTGGGTTGCGCTGCCTTGTCCATGTGCACCAGGTCATTTAGATGCTTAATGATAACCTCTGGTTAAAAATAAAAGGAGAAGATTTGGTGATGGGCCCTGGGCAGAAGGAGCCGGTGGGGGACCCCCTGTCTCCAGCATTGGGTGCCCACCCAGAGTGTGCCACCCATCACTGCAGGATCAGTGACCCTCATCCGAAGGTCCCTCTGGCAGAGCATCCCAACTGCTGTATTTACCCTCTGCTGCTGGGAGGTTGAAATTGGCCTCGAATGAGTAAAACCAGATGCTGATGTCCTGTTTGCATTGAAAATATGCAGTTGCTCTGCAGAGCATCTCCTTCCCATGAAGACATGCACTGAGGTAATTCCACAACTCACCTCTCTGGTTTTGTTTTAAAGATATCCTATAAATATTTCCTCCTGAAGCAGAACAGGGAGTGAATGTGAATAACTTAGAGCAATTTCTTTCTATTCCCCCTTTTTTCCCCCCCCTTTTTGTCTTTTAAATAAAAAGGTTTGCTATATTTGAGATGCTGTCAAAGGAATTAAGCCTAAAAATTGCCCTACCTTAGAGGTTTAAAAGCCTTATTATGGGCTTTGGCTTCAGGAATCCCTTGGTATCTTGTCTTTAAAATGCTGTTTGTTACAGCAGAGGGATGGAAAACAAGGGCATTAGCAGGAGGAGCAGCAGAAAACACAGGGGCTGGGCAGTTCTATTCCCAGCCAGGTCCTGGAGCTCAAAGAAACTATATAAGTGGCTCCCCTTTTTTCCCCCAAAGGCAAAATGGGGTGTTTTGTTATCAGAATATCTAACAGATTTGTGTGTATTTCTGAATAACCACCATCAATTTAAATTTCTTCAGTCAAAACATTTCATTTCAACGTTATTGGAATGAAACAAGATGGTTTTGTTTCCCATCTGCCTGCCTTTAAAAATACCCTGCCAGTTTATTGAAAGGAAGGCTTGTATCCGAAATGATGCATTTCACCACCCCAAACAGATTGCCAAACCTGAAACACAGCATTTTTCCCCTTCCGATGGGTGGAAACATTAGAAATTGAAAACTGACCTGAAGCAGATTCTATTTCTACTTTTCTGTTGTTGTATAACTGAAAAATCCCTTTTCCCACAGCTTTAGTTTTGCATCTTCCAAGCAAAACTCAGTAAGACATTTTTGGGGGTATGGATTGTTGTGGGAAGCTGTGAGATGTCTCCTTTGCTTTGCCATCAACTTTTCCTGGCAGCGGCCACGCTGGGTGCTGGGACCCAGGGTGCTGGAAACCCCTCAATGGCTTTGGGAGGTGGTTTCCTGACCCTGGTACTGGGTCTGCTCCAGCCGGGCTGGCAGAGCTTCCTTTGGTGTGTTGAGAGCCAGGCTGGCTTCTGTATTAGTGCAAATGAAGCAGTTGAGATGCAGCCAGTGTCCTTCACCAACCTAGATTTGCCTGAAAGAAACCTCTTCCTTCTGGACAGAGATCTGAGTAGTGGCTTGGACATGGCTTGGGTTTGCAATATGGATTTTCTCCCCCACAAAAAGTTCTTGTGTTCTCATCCTTTTGGATGTGGCATCTGCTCCAGGTCACCCTGCAAGTGCTGGGGAAGGTTTTTGGCAAGCTGTGCCTCTGCCATTCATCCCTCCTTGGTGCAGATTTGGGTTTCCCCCATGGCTTTCATCCCTCACCTGTTTATAAGGAAAATTGAAATAATGGAAGCACCAAACCCCCTGTACCCCAGAGGTCAAATCCTGGTGCAGTCGCACAGGGCTAGGAGACAAATTGTGTTCCCCTGGGAAAGGTGATGCTGGGAGGCTTGTACCAGTGATGGATTACAGCCGTTAGCCAGGGGTTAGCAGCATCTAATTCTTGGAGAAGGAGAGAGGCTTTCAGGCAGCACCATTTTCTTGGCCTTCAGCTTTTTCCATTGTCAAAAATAGTCCTCAGACAAGCAACTCAATAGCCCCAATATTCTGATGTACTGAAGGGAGAAGGCTTCATTATATTAAAGTCAAACATACAGGAATATAATGGGAAATTATACATTTCAGACCATGCTTGAAAGAGTGGCGTATTAAACATCACAGTGAAAATAGCTGGTTAAAATGTTCCCAGCCTGTGGTACGTGCCAGCAGAGAATTGCATTATTTTCCTGCTTATTTGTCTGATGACATTTAGGTTTATTTTTTTTTCCTCTTTCTTTTCCTTTTAAATGAGGGATACTCACTGCTCGCTTCAGCTCTGGGATTTCTGCTGCACACTCGAAATCCAGGGTTCTCACAACAGCATCCCCATGAGGTACCAGTAACTCCTTGTTTGGCTGATGGAGAGCATTGGGCTGGAAAGCTCTGGCCCTATGTCCCCCACTGATGCCCAGGGGAAAGAATGGCAAAGTCCGTCTTCACCAACCCCTCTGCTCCCTCCTGTGCATCCCATGCACGGTTCCACTGGGCAGTGGGATGCAGTGGTGCTCACCTCAGATCCTTCTCCTCCTTCTTCCTCCCAGGGCTCTGGGGAGATGCTGAGCTCCCAGCATGGGGAGTGACATTAATGCTGTGGCTGTCAAGAGGAGGCCAAGCCTGTCAGATTTTTAATTAAACAATTATCTTCTTGAAATTGTCATTTTCTATCAGGCCTGGGCACACGAGCTGAATCCCAATGAGTCTGAGAGAGGGAAGCAGTGAGGAGCAAGAGCCTTTTGGGGAGACCTGGAGGGGAAAGGAGCACATGAGGGTGCTGGGGCTGGAGGCTCAGAAGCTGCAGTGGGTTCTGATTGCAGCCTCCTGACCTGATAGGGCTCCGGGGAGCCTGTGGAGCATCACCTCTGGGTACACATGCAGACACAAGGAGGTTTTCTGCCTCCACCTGCTGTGGATGTGCTGCATCCCACTGGGTACCACAGGGGTGTTTTGAGGTACAGAGGCTGTTCTATGGAATTACATCTGCACCTTGTCTAGTGATAGGGGTCCTGAGAAAAGCCTCCAACATTGCAGCCACGAAAGCAATGGTAAGATGAGAATGAGCACTGCTGATGCTGAGCAAGGGACTGTTTGACTCTCCCAAATCAGTGCCATGCAGCACCCACCCACCCAGCTCAGGCTTTGTATGACTGAGATGAGAGGTTTTGCTTTGTGTAGGGCTCTGCCCCAGTTAACTGAGCGCCCATCAGCAATGCAGAGGCAAGAGCAGTGCCTGTCATTGTGTCAGCCCTGATTAGTGTGCACATCTGTAATTAGATGAAGCAACTGTGGTTTCCAGCCTGGCTGAGATCTCAGGTGGGATATTCAGGGCAGGGAGATGCTCGGAGGGATCTTCTCATCAGACTGAACCTTTGAGCTTGGGTTTGACAGGTACTTCAAAAAGTGATAGCTATTTTGGAGGTGCAGAGCTCAGAAAATAGAAGCAGCAGTGTTTTCCTTGTGAATTCTCTATGGGATGTTTTTGCTTATAACCCTTTTGCATGAAGCTCTGCAGAGATTCATGAGGGAAAAGGGGATCCCAGGACCAGCCCCTTCCATGCACCAGCTGCTGCTCACATAACATCTCCCTGGCAAAATAAGGGACATGGAAAAATCTTCTTCCCTGGGCAGAAAGTTCCTTTAAAAATAATTTGTTCCGGAGGGAAGGGATGCATCAGTGATGCAGCCCTCATGGAAACGCTGTTCCAATGGGGAAGTCAGTGCTGACCCCAGGACAATGGCCATGCACTGGCTCTGCTGGAGGGTAAGAGCCTGGCTGCCTACTCCTGCCTGCTCTCCTGGGAACCTATGCCACTGCTGTGCCAGGGACATGCCTGTTTTGGGACATGCTGCTGAGCTGCTGCGCAAAGGAGGGGGCTTGCCATGCACCCAAGGATGACTCTCGGGACAGGGAGATGGGATGTTGGGAAGTGAGAGCAGGCAGAAGTCTCCCAAAGACCAGCAGTGTTTCATAACACACGCTAAAAGTACTCTGTGGTCTAAGTGCTGCTGGCTCTGTATAAATAGCAGTTACCAATGTGGAGGTGCAGTGACAGCAGCATCAACGTGGGCATCAATGTTTGCTCCATCCTGGTGTGCAGCCAGGTGCTGCTTCCCTGTGCCCCATCCCAGTGGGGAGCTCTGGGGCTGGGAGAGGCACCAGCTTCCACCCCAGCACAGCCATCAGCACTGGGCAGCAAACCCGCAGCCGAGTGACAGTGGGAAAAAAGATTTATCCCCATCCTTGTTAAGCACCTGAGGTTGTTTTATTTATTGATCTATTTGTGCCCAGCTGGTCCCAGCTCTGGGCTTTTCACTGGCTGGTTTGGTGGGTCATAGCACTGGGACAGCAAAGCCTGGACCTCCCTCTGAGAAGGCAGAGCCATGGCAGGGGCAGGGGAACAGAGGATGCCAGATCAGACCCAGGGCACAGCTGCAATGCTCTTGCTCTGGATTATTGTTGCATCTTTAGCAGTCCTAACTCCTCCCCTGTATTATTACTCCCCCCACTACTTGCCTGCAGCTGCAGAGTTTCTTGGGCTGAACCAGTTCATACTTTAACTGGAAGTGACCTTTTGCATGAAAACTGATTTTTAATTTTATAACTTAATAAAATAAAGAAATGTGAGACTAAAACGGAGCGGGGGGACCTCATTTTCACAGATACATGTGCTGGACCCAGATGAATCCTTCACCTCTTTCTGTAGCACTTTATGGCTTGTGGAGCTTTTCCAGTTCTAGTTTTCTGCCCTGCTTCCTTTGGTGGACAGACACGAGCTGTGGGCTTCAGCGGATGGGGAGAGCCATTGCTCAGGGGGAGGGCAAGATTGTCCCTGCTTCTTGCCTGCACTCTGCTCTTCTCCTTCATAGGTGGACCCTTACCTGCCTTACGAGTACACCTGTGAGGGGATGCTGGAGCGGATCCATGCCTACATTCAGCACCAGGTTTGGAGCATCCCTGTCCTCCCTGGGGAGCTATCACTGACCTCCTATGGGTTATTCTGGGCAAGCAGAGCCTACCCATTGCATGTCCCCAGCAAGGGACCTCTAATCCCAGCCAGTGGCCTAATGGCAGAGCAAACCAAGAGATGGGGAATGAGGGAGGTTTGTTGTGGATCAAGGATGCTGGAGGGTTGCTGGAGGGTCTCTGGGGGTGCCGAGGCTGAGTCAAAGCCATTCTCCAGAGAATAAGGGAGCACTGGGAGAAGAAAAGAAGATGTGGCCAGTGCCTTCATCTCCTACAGCGTGAGATGCTATCTATGCATGCAGGTGACCTCAACCTGAGAAGCAAACTCAGCATCCCAAGTGTCCTCCTGTCCCACCAGCAGCCTCCCTTCCCCATCCCCAATGTCTCACCCTGTCCCTCTGAGCACTGACCCATTGTCTTCTCTCCCACTAGGATTTCTGCACCACGTCATCCTCTGCTCTGCCTCCCAAGGCCAAGAGTCCTGCTATGCAAAGCCCTCCGAGTGTGCTGGCGCTGTCCCCCAATGCCACTCACCTCGTGTGGTCCCCCAGCGCCAGCCGGGACCCCCACGCCTGGCCGCCGGTGGACTCACTGCAGGTGTGGGTGTCGGAGACACGGCACTCGTGCACAGAGACGTGCCGGCTGCGCGGGCTGGTCTGTGAGCCCACCTTCTTCAGGTTCCTCAACAAGAAGGACGTGTTTCTCCAGTGAGTTGTGACCCTCCCTCTGTCCTCCCTGATGAATCCCATTGAGGTGCCTTCGTGCCGGAGATGATGTAGGCAGAGCACTGCCTGCAAAGCAGTCAATTATCATAGAATCTCAGTCTGGTTTGTGTTGGAAGGGACCTTAAAGCTCATCCAGTTCCAACCCCTGCCACGGGCAGGGACCCCTTCCACTGGAGCAGCTTGCTCCAAGCCCCTGTGTCCAACCTGGCCTTGAACACTGCCAGGGATGGGGCAGCCACAGCTTCTCTGGGCACCCTGTGCCAGCGCCTCAGCACCCTCACAGGGAAGAGCTTCTGCCTAAGAGCTCATCTCTGTCAGTTTAAAGCCATTGCTTTCATGTGTTGGCCTTGACCAGCTTCACACTTCAGAAGGCAACGATAGCCTTTCCAGGCACATTTCCGCATCTTTCTCACCCTGTTCCTCTCCACCTCCTCCATGCTCTCTCCTAGTCTCTCCTTTTTTATGTCTTTCTCTATAAAAGTGCATTTGGAACACAGAGCAGTGAAGTTTTAATGGAGTATAAATCTGCCACCGGGCTCTGTGCTGCTCTGAGGGCAATTAAAACGTGAGCATCACCATTGCTGTCAGGCAGGTGCTGTGAGTCCCACTGACATTTTTATATGATAAATTAGATTTCACTCTCTTCCCTCCATTCCGCCTCTCCAGACTTTAAACTGAGCTGCTCAGGGACTCATCAGTTGAGAGGGGTTAGTGGGAGGGCAATGTCAGTGCTGCTGCTCCATCTGAAGACACAGGCATGGGTTGGGATGAGCAGGATACTGAGATCAACACTGGGCATTTCTGCTGCTCCTCAGGGTGTTTGCTGATGCCCACCCCATTTTTGCTGGCCAATCCTGGTTAGCCGGGGTGATGTGGGCATCCACTGAACTCATGTGCCCTTCCAGAGGACATCAGCTGCTGTGTTAGGTGTCCATGGAGAGTGCAGACCTGTTGGTCAATGGGGGATATAGAAGATCTGGGTGGATTTTTGTGTGTGATTTCCTGAGCTATCCATGGCCAACACAAGGGCTGGGGTGGTCCCTGGGCTCCAGGGTTGATTTGCAAGGCTCACCCATTCCTGCATGCTATGTTAGGCTGATGACAAGCATTCACGTCTAGCCATAGTGCTTATGGTTCCTGCTGCAACCAGCAAAGATCTGGCCCAACACTTACTGAAGGAACCTCTCTGGGAAGGACTGAACATCACTAAAACCCCTTCAGGGAAACCCAGGCAGCCTCTTCACTGGAACTGACTCACCTTTGTCTGCGTTCCCAGGCTCAGCATCACCTGCGACAGCACCGAGTACGAGATGAACCATCTTTACCCAGCAGTGGCCGAGAACGTCCACGAGTGCTACCTCCAGAAGGAGCCGCTGCTCTTCAGCTGTGCAGGCTACAACACCAAGTACCGGCGCCTCTGCCCCTGCCGTGACTACCGCAAAGGACAAGTGGCTCTGTGCAGGGACTGCTTGTGACCTGGGGGTTGTGCCTGCGACATGCAACGTGCAACGAGTGGCTTTTTCTCAAAGCTTCTGCAATAGCCGAGGGAGGTGAGACAGGTCCCTCCCCGCGGCAGTCAGACCCTGGGGTTGTGTCGTCCACCAGTCAACTGTGAATGACCATGTCCTGACCTTTGGTTTCATTTTCTCCTTGAGGAGCATCGTCCAACCGCATCCGAACCCACCTGGACCTGGTGGCGCTGGGACAGGGTGACGGGGAGAGGGGGGTGGGAGCATCCTTCCCCTCCTCTGGCAATGGGACAAGCCACCAGCAGACTGCAGTTTCAGGGGTTTCATCCTCTTCGAGCATCTGAGGTTGTTTTATTTATTGATTTATTTCTTTTTTAACCCTCCCCCCTGACAAGTGGTGAATTAAAGGGGAAGCAACACCCAGCCCTTCTGTGGGAGTCCTTGGGCAGAGCTATGTTAGGGGCATAAGGGATCTGCCAGTGTCCACTTTGGTTGTGGAGCTGGGGGAGGAGAAAGCCCATATGAGCAGCCAGGTTGGATGCACACAGAGGGGTCTGCACCAGCGCTGCCCCCAGGATGAGCCAGTGGGAGATGGTTGGGCCCCAGGAAGAGAAGGATGGGGCTGAGGAGGGCTCTCAGGAAGGATGCTGGTCCCTTGAGCGATGGTGCTGGCTGGGCAGAGGTGCCCAAAGTGAGTCCCTCACCAGCCCTCAGGCTGCTCTCTGCCCTGCTGGGCTGTGCATGGAGCTGTACGTCCCTCCAGGAACCGAGGCACTGGAGGTGGCAGCAGGGGTACCAGGAGTGCTCTGTGTTCGAATGAGTAATGTCCTATCTCAGTGTGCCCCAGATGTTGCAGGCACAGGAAGAGGCGAGTTCCAAGCATCACCTTCCATGATGGGCTTCTTTGCTCTTCATGCCACTCCCCTCACTGCAGGGGGGTTCTCTGCTGCTGGTGTTTCCCCCCTCGCAGGTCCCCTTGCTGGGTTAGTGCTGCCTGGGGTGACCTGGTTTGCTCACCGGAGCAAGTGTGTTGGTGCTCAGACCTCCTGTTGCTTGGAAGCATTTGATGGTGAGATACCTGCATCCCATAAAATGTGTGGCTTGAAGGTTACAGGCTGGAAACTCCCTCCTAGAACATCCTGCATGGAATAGATCCCAGGCCAGCAGGCGAGATGGGGTGCAGCCTGCCCTTGCAGTGTCACCACAGGGTCCCAGGCCCTGGTAGGCTTGACCCCCTGGCTCAAGGTGACTGATGGAGAACAGTGGCATGGCAGGATAAGTGCATGAGGTCTCCCTTGCCATCCAGCTACTTGCTGGGTCTGTGTCATGCAGTCCTGGCATCTCCAGCCCGTCCTCCCTGTGCCTCAATGGCTTGCAGCCAGGTTTGGGGAGAAAATCCCATTCCTTCTGCTGTGCAACAGCACTGGGCAGATCCCAGCTCCCCTTTGCCATCTCCCCTTTGCCATCTCCCTGCTCTGGTCCTAGGAAAGGGAACACCACAAGGTGCTCGTGTCCTGCAGGCATCCCTTCACTGTGCCACATCCTGCACCAGCTGAGGCAGGAGCTGGAGACGCTGCTGTTATCCCAGAGCAATTTGTC